>NW_026622985.1:71805930-73055930 GCF_023065955.2 Ursus arctos
ATTTTCAAGTATGTTTCCCACCCGAAAAGTGGGTAGATTAGGTTAAATGTTTTTAAGATCATTTAGGGAATAAAATGTTTAAGTTAAAAGATCCCTCCATTTACTGTTAGTTAGCCAATTAAAAACAAGCTTACTTAAATACACAATCTGAATAATTTCAAACAACCTGCTTTGTCCAATCCTTCACTTTTCAAATAAATATGAGGAGATATTACAGGTGCACATTTCTAATGTTTCAGTCTTCCACTGACTGCTTTGGTATTACGTTGGCACATTTCCATCCTTCCTAGCTGTTTTTCTTATTTTTTTTCTCATCTCAGGTAGGTGGACAAAATTAAAATAAAGAAGACTGTAAAGCAGTTATGCCTGGGATTCCCTACAATTAGGAACAAAACTAATCAACACATTTGTCTATTGGAGAGAAAATTCCCAAGATATGGAATGTAGAACTTTCACAGAGATTAAGATTGTCTTGTCGAAGTGTCAAAGTCTTCATCATTGGTAGTAGAAAAAAATAGAAAGAAATTTTCATAGATCATCATCAAATTGAAAAATTGTGATTGCTGTAAACAAAAGTAATATAATTCTGCCTGGCAAGCACAGTGACAGTTTATAATCTAAAATATGTCACCTTTATATTTGAGTCTAATTTAATTTTCTACTTACCAGCAGGATATCATAAAACTGATGATTTTAAGAGTATGTCACATAATTCTAATCTTTGCTTCTTTTTCCTTTTTTCCTTATTGATTCTCTCAAACTAGCAGGAGATCTTAAAAGTCCTTCCTGGTTCTATAACGCCATAACATGCTTCATAAATTACTCTATAAAATTGCTTGTACAGTAAGTATAAACTTTGTGTACATACAACTTCCTAAATACTTAATATATTAGTGTTAACAAATGAAGACCATCATAGAATTAAATGTAGAGCTCTAGGCCAAGGTTAGAATTGTTCTAACAAACATCATTCTTCAACTCAAATTTATGCTTAATTAAATCTGAAATTAGTAACTTTCAAAAGCTTTTACATTGTTTTTTCATTATTTCCAATTTCTCATTACATTCATGAGAATGAGGATATTTCAATATAAATATTTTTTAAAGAGAAATATAGATAGTGTCAAACAGGGGACAGATTGATTTGTTGATACTACTGTCCAGTTTTTATAAGTAGAGCCAATAGTACACCAATACACAATTAATCACAAATCCTCCCTAGTCAAATTTTCTTATCAATGAAATTGTAAGATGAAAGAGCTTTACTTATCTAGCCATCAATGAAGGGTTTATCTATGTTAAATTTGATTCTTTAATATAAAGAATATTTATTTTCACTCTCAATATAAATCATAAGGACACTCAAGAAGCTACCTTTGTGGAAACCCATATAGAGTACAATTAAATAAGGAATTACATAAAGAATCATTCAAAAATAAGTTCAAGACAGAGGCATGGTGAACATTAAGGTGCATAAACCATAACACTTAATTTTATTCAGCTACAATCCTTTCTTTAAAAACAATAAAAAAGAGAAGTTGGCATGGGTATACTTTACTAAACTTAGTTTACTAGGGCTGCTATGACCAAAAACCACAGTGTGGGTGGCTTAAATAAGAGAAATATATTTTCTTACAGTTTTGGAGGCTGGAAGTTCAAGATCAAGGTGTTGGCAGGTTTGGTCTCACCTGAGGCACCTTTCCTTGGCTTGTAGATAGCCGCCTTCTTGCTGTGACCTCACAGGGCCTTTTTGTGTGTATGCTGGTGCATCAATAGTGTTTCTTCCTTTTTCTGTAAAGACACCAGTCATGTTGAATTAGGGTCTCATGCTTGTGATCTCTTTAACTTCAATTACCTCTTTGAAGGTCCTAGCTCCAAAAATAGTCATATTGGGGGTTAGGTCTTTAACATATGAACTTGAAGGTCACACAACTTAAGACCACAACATTTATTAAATGCTTCTTTTAAATTATCATGGAGTTCAAAAACTTTAATAGGAGGGTCCTATATAATGTGCTGAAATGCAAATATTGTCAATACAGAGTAAATCCAGATGATCATTTTTTGTTTTGGTATGCTTTGTGTGGAGGAAAAGATCACAGTTAATTTTATAGCCCTGAAATTTCTATCAGGCTTTTTTTTTTTTAACTCCGTGGTATTTTATTAATCTCAAAAGTAATATAACACACCCATGCTCTGCTGTGAAGAGGTTAAGGAGTCCCTGTGCATGGCCACTTGCAGAACTTACTTGTCATGCATATTTCAGTATAGTGCATGTTATGCACAAATGTATGTCAGATAATGGATATTTTAGATAAAATATCTCCTAAGAGATTCATAATTACCATTTCACTGATACTTTCTTACCACTCTTGAATAAATGGCTAAGTGTTAAACAGTAATTGTGGCATGATTATGTGACATCGTTTGTAATATTTATAAACAGCCATAAAGCACATAATATATATTTTTTTCTTTCAGATTCTTAAGTTGAGGAGCAAATGCTTCCAGGTGTTGGAAATAATTTCTATTGTAGTAGGTGAAAGTGAATTCATTCCTGTTTTTAAAAGATTAACGTTAGGCATGTTTTTAAAAGATTCCCTCTGAAAGCACACATTGATATTCAGAATGCAGAGAACTTCTGGGTAATGTCTATATGCTCCTATCAGAGTCTATATGCTCCTACCTGTTTTTAAAAGATTAACATTAGGCATGTAATAAATATGATAGAGGTTCTCTTAATTAGTCACTGCTTAAATGCCTATCTAGATTAAACCATGATCTTCATTCCCTCTGAAAGCACACATTGATATTCAGAATGCAGAGAACTTCTGGGTAATGTCTATATGCTCCTATCAGTGAGTCTCTAAAATTCATTTGTGCTTGTCACTAAAACCTTTCATTCTAGTTGTACCTCTTGTTGTAATTATATCATTTAATTAAATATTACAGAGCAGTAAACTCTGAATTTGGAACAGTTATTTCTAGGAATACTGACCTGAATATTTTGGAAATACATCAAAGAAGTGAATATCTAAAACTTGCTATTAAATTGATATTAATACAACCTGATAAATTTGGGCAAATCATATAAATCTACATTTATCTACTCATTGCTTTTACTTCATACTGTTTTTTTCTGAAGAAGCTGAAAATAGGGCATGTGAATGGATCTACAACAACTAAAGTAATTGAATTAGTAACTAAAATTCATTTCACAAAGAAAAGTTAAGTCTGACCTAACATATAAAGAAGAAATAATACTAGTTTTTTATAAATTCTTTCAGAAAATAGAGAAAGAGGAAATATACTTCCAAGCTCACTTTATGAGGCCAGTATTATGATATTAATAGCTACATTAAAATATGGTGAATGCCAGTACTCATCAGTAATAATTACACACAAAAGGAGGCACAAATAATTTTAGGTAATGAAAGGAGATTACAAATAAAATCTAGATTGAAGTGACAGAATATTTTGTTTTAAATACCATGTTTTCAACAAATAAATATACATAATTTTCAAGTTGAGATTGCTATAATTAGCCAACACTTTTCCCTACCCATATATCTCAATTAAATGATTATCTTTATAATAATCTTGTCAAATTAATCTTAATGCAGGACGTTTGGATCTTTTAACTATATAATTACTAAATATTAATGACATTTATATTTTAAGAAGCCCTCAACTGTTTTTACAAAATATCTCTCAAAATTATCAATTAATAAGAAATTACAGACCATATGAACACTAATTTGCATGATTCCACTATTTACAGATCTATATCTGAACATAAATTGAGTTCATAGAGTTCTATTATAGATAATTAGTGATCATGACTAAACTCATTCTGCTAATATTTGGTGAATGTTTTTCTATAATATGCTTCTTTAGAGACAGTGTAACTAAACATTAGATTAAGGGACAATTATTAATTATATTGTTAATGATGATGCATAACCAACACATTAAGAATTGTCTGATTCCCTTTATGCATTCTACATTTTATTATTTTACATTAATATTTGTTTTACTCATTCTGATGTCTTCCAACATAGAAGTAAGCATATTTTGCAGATACTTCAGACAGTGCTATAAGCTGTGTTATAAGAATTGCTGAACTCTTTGTATTTAATTAGTCCCAGCTTTCCTTTCCAGGTAGGTCTGTGTTCCATAGGATTCAAACATAGGCAATTGCTGTTGTTAATATTAAGCAAAAAAATGTCAAGATGGCCCTATACAAGAGACGTGCTAAAAATGTATTAGCTTTTTGTGTAAGCTGCATTGACAAAATCATTTCAAATTTTAATAGATGGCAGTGGCTTATGAAATACACTGGTCATAGGTCTTTGAGAGAAGTTACAAAAAGAATGAAAAGATATATATCTTTAGTCAAATATTTATGTAATACTTAAGTAAAAATGACAACATTTGGGGCGCCTTGGTGGCACGGTGGTTAAGCGTCTGCCTTCAGCTCAGGGCGTGATCCCGGGGTTATGGGATCGAGCCCCACATCAGGCTCTTCCGCTATGAGCCTGCTTCTTCCTCTCCCACTCCCCCTGCTTGTGTTCCCTCTCTTGCTGGCTGTCTCTATCTCTGTCGAATAAATAAATAAAATCTTTAACAAAAAATGACAACATTCTTGGCTCTAGTCATATATATGATCTTAGATGTATTATGAAAAGAGATTTTTATTTTATGCCTCTTTACTCTTTCTTCTGGTGAATCATAATAAATATTGCCTATAGTCAGTTTTGTCATGAAAAGAAGTAACTATTTCATTGTTTAAAAAAACCCATGATTTTAGTAAAAAATAAATTTGCTTCTATGCATTGAATGATAAGGAAAACGCTCAAATGTATTTTTTAAATTTTTTTGTACTTGTAAATTTTTAAATTTTTTTTCACATTTTTATTTAAATTCTGGTTAGTTAACATAGAGTATAATATTGGTTTCAGGGGTAGAAATTAGTGATTCATCACTTATATATTAAAAGTATTTAAGTGTAGTCCATCTTTATATTTAGGATTCATATACATAAATCAATCCAAATCTGTTGCATTTTTTTCAAAAGCAAAAATTGTCTATGTTCTGGTTGCTTCATATATATAAATATGGTCAGGGATGAGCTTACAAAGGGCAATGAAAGAGAATAAAATTCAAAGGGATTTTTCAAGTAAAAATCTAGTTGTCATAAAACATTGATGAAGAATTCAATAAAAACAGTATTTAAATTACTAAACACACAAATTATGCTGTTCAAGAAATAAATCTTTTGGGTTACAGTGAAGAGCACTCTACACAAAGTAAATATATATACCTGTGTGTATATGTCTATATTTCATCAGAACAAAATAATTTACAAATAAAATAGATACTTAAAAGTGGAATAGGTCTGCCAACAATGCTTTCAAAGTTAAATAAATTACTATAATTGAGTGGTTTTTAACAAGTCAGTTTTTGGTGAGACCCCAGGGTCTTGTGAATTGGCAGCAATCTATGGGTTGGGGTGTGGGTGGACAGTTCAATCTTAAATTCTCTTGGAGCTATTGGCTGTATGTGTAATGTTGATAAAAAATGTGACTGCATCAGTGATGGGCTTCCAGTGTGATACACATTGCCCAAAGCAGGCTTTTCATGACGTCTGATAGTCTGCTGCTGCCACTGGTTCTCTGGTTTTTGAGAAGGCTGCTGAAGTGAGAACCAGACCTGCAGAAATGGCCACCCATTTCTAATGTTCCAAATGAGATTACAGCCTTGAGTGACAGCTTTGAAGGAATAATACCCTTGGATTAAAAAGAAATGTTCATCATTTTCCTGAAAGTAAGCTGAAAACAGGACTCTGCACACAAAATTAGAAGTGTGAATATCATACCAATCTCTTACTTAGATAATTAAAAGTAACATCTTTAGGTAAACTATTATTTTCCACTCAAAATGAGATAAATGAATTCAATGACAAGAAACTCAATTTATCTTTTAATTACACCTCGCAATTATATCCATGTATTGTACAACTTTCTTTATTTGTACACTAAATGTTTTTCATCCTGCAGCCCACCTGCATTCAATGCAGAGTAAGTCTTCACAGCAATTCCATAGCTGAACTCTAAATCCAAATAAAGCATGTAATTACAATAAAAAAACCCTTTATAATTGCTTGGGTTTTAACAATGCATTAAATTGAAAAGACAGCTTACCCTGAAAAATGCAGTCATCTCTGGGGAAAGGGGAAGTTTTTATAAAATGTAATCCAGTTTCAGTGAAGCAACTAATTATTGATGCTACAGCTGGACACTTGTGTTTCCAACAGCCAATTTCATAGACTTTCTGTCGAGTAAAATCCAATTTTAAAATTTATAATGCAGTTGAGTTTTGCCAAAAGAAAAAAAGAACTTAGAGTTAGACGCAGTTGGAAGGGACTTAGAGAGTACTAGTGGAATCTCCAGTTTTAACCAATGAGAAAATCAGTTTCCACAAAGGTCAAAGGAGATTCCCAAGTTCATACAATTAATTACTTACAAAATAAGGGATAAACCCCAAGCTACTGACTCTCAAAGTTTTTTTGTTTTAGCAGATAGATACACACTGTAAGAAGTAAACGTCATATATAAGTAAATTATGCACTATGTAGGAAGGTGATAAAAGTTATGCAAAAAGAAACAAAAGTAAACAGAAAAAAAAAATTGGGATTGCCAAAGTTGAGGAAAAGTGAGGTAAGGGTATATTTCAAAGTAGCATAGTCATCATTTTCATCATTAAGAAGGTGAGATTTGAGCAAAGACTTTAGATGTGAGTTGGAAATGCAGACATCTGGGGGGGGGGGAAGTGCTCTAGTTAGAACTGATAAACACCAAATTTGCTACCTTGGTGGGGGAGACTGTCTGGGATATGCAAGTACTTAATACATAGTTGGCATGGCTAAGGTGGGATGACTGATGGGGAGACAAGAAGATCATGATTACGAGGAAGAGAAATGGGAACCACTGAAAAGTTCTAAATAATGAAATTATTGTACTTATTTTCAAAGTAAACCTTCTATATGCTTTTTTTAAAAAAAGCTGATAAATGGACAAGATCAGAAACAATGAGACCTGTTAGGATTAATAGAGTGATATATGGTAGTAGTTCAGATTAGAGTGTTAGTGGTGATGAAAATGAATAGAATTCTCATTACATTTTTAAGCTAGACCTAATATTGGCTGAATTGGATGTGGCAAGTAAATGGAATGTGGCATGATTGACTTAAAAAAGACAGAGTCAATAATGACATCAATATATGAGGCTTGAGCAACTGGAAAGATAGAGTTGCCATCTTGAGATGAGAAAAGACTAAAAAGGTAAGCTTTGGGGAGCAAGATCAAGACTTCAGTTTTGGTTCATTTATTTGATATCCAAATTGAGATGTTGAGTAAACAACTGGGTATTTGGTTAGGATTTAGGAAGTAAGTGTAGAATGGAGATGCAAATTTAGATGTTTTGAACATATAAATATTAGTTAAGCCCAAGGATTAGATAAGATTCCTAGAGAATGAAGATAGACAGGAAAGAAAGAAGACTCAAGAACTACAACTTGGAAATTTTGTTATCTAAAAAATTGAGAGAAGAAGAGTAATCAATATACACAAATGAAAAAGAATTTGCAGTGACTAAGAGGAAAACCAAGAGGAGGTGTCCTGGAAATTAAGTGAAGAACATCTTTCAAAGATGAAGTGAACAAGTATGGCCAATGCTATTGATAGGTCAGGAGTGATGACACAAAACATAACTTTGAAATAAGCTTCATGGAAGTTACTGTTGACTGTGGGGAGAGCAGTTTACAGTAGTGTTATAGGAAGAGGAGTTAAAATGGAGTGTTGTATAAGAACATATTCATCAAACTATTCCATCAAAAATAAGATACCATTTGAATAGTCTTGCCCACTGCCAAGAAGGAGCAAGGAATATTCTGAAGTACTAAAGTACAATAATTATATACTTAGACACCAATCTTAGGACACTTCAATTTTTTATATTTGGAGCTTTCTATTAAATACATATTAAGTATAGTGTATCTCTGTAAACTTTACTAGCAATCTAAGTGCTCACTAGTACATCTTACTCATTGTTAATATATCTCATTTAGAATTCAAATATATAGCTTGATAATTTTGCTAGTGGTGAATCAAATAAAGACAAGAATCTTATATTATGGTTAATTTGAATTTTTTAAAGATTATAAGAAAAATTTCAACTATCCCTCCCTTCATGAAAAGTATGTAATTATTGTGTTTTTCTCACTTTGATTGAAAAGTCTATAGTATTCCATATATATTAACTTTTTTCATCTTTTACAGTTTTTCATCATTTTTAAAACTGAAAGACTACTATTAAAATAATAAAATACCTAAACAATCTTGCCCCACTGACCAGAGGCCGTTAAAGAACTACAAATTCTTATTTTCAGTTCTTAACATTTCCTCAATCATCTTATGGAAATGTGACCTAGTAAATAGTTCACATAGTGATTATCAAATGTCATTCTGTATCAAAATCAGCTTCTTTTAAAAAATATAGATGAACCCTCACATTGCACTCTATTGATTTGGAAACTTAAATCGTACTTTCTGGGTATTTGTAATTTTCAAATTTCAAATTAGATTTAGGGGAAAAAGATGGCAGAGGAGTAGGGGATCTCTTTTCAGCTGGTCCCCTGAATTGAGCTGGATATCTACCAGATCATCCTAAACACCCACAAAATCAGCCCAAGATGTAGGAAGATACATCTGGATCTCTACAAACAAACATCTCAAGTGCTGAGTATTGAGGTACGAAGTGGGGAGCCGTGAATCCGTGCATAGATATCGGAAGATAAAGGAAAGGGGGAGGGAGCCGCCACCCTTGGGCACCAGGAAGCAGTAGCCACCTGCACTGGGGAGCGGGCCAGACTTGGGGACCGGCACTCACGAGAAAGCAGACTGAGACCGTGAGCCTGGGAATGCGTATGCAACCAGACTGAAAATTGGAGCTCTGGAGCACACACTTGAACTAGACTGAAACCGGGAGCTTGGGAGCACGTGCGTGAACCACACTGAAACAGGGAGCTCAGGTGTGCTTGCGCGGGAACCGGGGTGGCTGGCGGTGTTAGAAGCACAAAACAGAGACGAGCAGGCCCTGGAAGTGAGGGCTGGGAGAGTGGCTGTGGGGCGCACAACCTGGGATGCTGCGGGGTTTTTAGCAGCACCGACAGAAACAGAGTTAAACTGGCCAGGAGAGCTCAGTGGAGAGCAGACGGTGATCTCTCTGTTCTGAGACAGAGGCTAGGATACAGCCACTGCTGCTCTGACTCTCAGAAGAGTCACAGAAAACTGCCAGGGAAAGCCGCCAGAGAACAAAAGGCCAGAAATACTAGTTCACATTGTGCCCATCCCCACTTCCCCTTGCAGGGGACTGGGCAACTCTACCCAAACAGGGTTGCCTGAATATCAGCATGGCAGGCCCCTCCCCCAGAAGGCAGGCTGAAAAAAATCAAGAAGCCCACATCCCTAAGGTCCCTATAAAACAAGTGCACACTGCCTGGGTCCTGGTCAATAGTTTGGGCTTTGTGCATCCCCACAACCTCTACTCATCAGAATGATGATGAGGAGGAATCCTCAGCAAAGAAAGGAGACAGAGACTGTAGCCTTTGCCACATTAACTGATGGATATGGATATAACCAAATGGTCAGAAATGGAGTTCAGAGTAACAATGGTCAAGATGATGTGTAGGCTTGAAAAAAAATATTAACGAAAGTATTAGCGAGAATATATAATCTCTAAGGGCAGAAATGAGAGCGAATCTGGAAGAAATTAAAAATGTTATGAATCAAATGCAGTCTAAACTGGATGCTCTGACGGCCAGGGTAAATGAGGTGGAAGAACAAATTAGTGAATTGGAAGATGGGATGATAGAAGAGAAGGAAAAAACGGAAACTTGGCTCAAAAAAAATTCAATCTCAAGAATGTAGATTACGGGAGATTACTGACTCAATAAAACGTTCCAATGTCAGAATCATCGGCATCCCTGAGGGGGTGGAGAAAGAGAGAGATCTAGAAGAGATATTTGAACAAATTGTAGCTGAGAACTTCCCTAATCTGACAAAGGAAACAAGCATTCATGTCCAAGAGGCAGAGAGGACCCCTCCCAAGATCAATGAGAATAGACCTACACCAGTCACATAACAGTGCAATTGGCAAATATTAGATCCAATCTAAAAAGCGGCCAGGGGGAGGAAAATCCTCACCTACAGAGGGAGGAACATCAGAATAACGTCAGACCTGTCTAAAGAGATATGGCAGGGGCGCCTGGGTGGCACAGCGGTTAAAGCGTCTGCCTTCGGCTCAGGGCGTAATCCCGGCATTCCGGGATCGAGCCCCACGTCAGGCTCCTCCTCTATGAGCCTGCTTCTTCCTCTCCCACGCCCCCTGCTTGTGTTCCCTCTCTCGCTGGCTGTCTCTATCTCTGTCAAATAAATAAATAAATAAATAATCTTTAAAAAAAAAAAAAAGAGATATGGCAAGCCAGGAAAGGTTGGCAAGGCATATTCAGAGCTCTAACTGAGAAGAACATGCAGCCAAGGATCCTTTATACAGCAAGGCTGTCATTCAGAATTGATGGAGAGACAAAGACCTTCCAAGACTGGCAGAAACTGAAAGAATATGTGACCACCAAGCCAGCCCTACAAGAAATATTAAGGGGGGTTCTATAAAAGTAAAAAGACCCCAAGAGTGATACAGAACATAAATTCACAATCTATAGAAACAAAGACTTCACAGGTAACATGACATCATTAAAATCATATCTCTCAATAATCACTCTCAATGTGAATGGCCTAAATGCTCCCATAAATGCCACAGGGTTGCAGATTGGATAAAAAGACATGACGGATTCATATGCTGTCTACAAGAGACTCATTTTGAACCTAAAGATACATCCAGACTGAAAGTGACGGGATAGAGAACCATTTTTCATGCCAATGGACCTCAAAAGAAAGCTGGGGTAGCAATTCTCATATCAGACAGATTAGATTTTAAACTAAAGACTGTAGTTAGAGATACAGAAGGACACTATATTATTCTTAAAGGATGTATCCAACAAGCGGATATGACAATTATAAATATCTATGCTCCCAACAGGGGAGCAGCTAGATACACAAGCCAACTCTTAACCAGAATAAAGAGACATATAGATAATAATATATTAATAGTAGGGGACGTCAATACTCCACTATCAGCAATAGATAGATCACCTAAGCAGAAAATCAACAAAGAAACAAGAGCTTTGAATGATATACTGGACCAGATGGACCTCATAGATATATACAGAACACTACACCCCAGAACAACAGAATACTCATTCTTCTCGAATGCACATGGAACTTTCTCCAGAATAGACCATATACTGGGTCACAAAACAGGTCTCAACTGATACCAAAAGACTGAGATTATTCCCTGCATATTCTCAGACCACAATGTTTTGAAATTGGAACTCAATCACAAGGAAAAATTTGGAAGAAACTCAAACACTTGGAAACTAAGAACCATCCTGCTCAAGAATGACTGGGTAAATCAGGTAATTAAGGAGATTAAGCAATTTTTGGAGACCAATGAAAATGAAAATGCATCAGTCCAAAACCTATGGGACACTGCAAAGGCATTCCTAAGGGGAAAATACATAGCCATCCAAGCCTCACTCAAAAGAATAGAAAAATCTAAAATGCAGTTTTTATATTCTCACCTCAAGAAGCTGGAGCTGGAACAGAAGAACAGACCTAACCCATGCACGAGAAGGCAGTTGATCAAGATTAGAGCAGAGATCAATGAATTAGAAACCAGGAGCACAGTAGAGTAGATCAACAAAACTAGAAGCTGGTTCTTTGAAAGAATAAATAAGATCAATAAGCCACTGGCCAGACTTATTCAAAAGAATAGAGAAAGGACCCAAATTAATAAAATTATGAATGAAAGGGGAGAGATCAAGAACACCACCAATGAAGTAGGAAGGATCATTAGAAATTTTATCAACGACTTTATGCTAATAAAATAAACAACCTGGAAGAAATGGATTCCTTCCTGGAAACCCATAAGCTACCAAGACTGAAACAGGAAGAAATTGATTACTTAAACAGACCGATTAATTATGAAGAGATCGAAGCAGTGATCTAAAACCTCCCCAAAAGCAAGAGTTCAGGGCCTGACGGATTCCTTGGGGAATTCTACCAAACATTCAAAGAAGAAATAATACCTATTCTCCTGAAGCTGTTTCAAAAAATAGAAACAGAAGGAAAACTACCAAACTCATTCTATGAGGCCAGTATTGTCTTGATCCCCAAACCAGGCAAAGACCCCCTCATAAAGGAGAATTACAGACTGATATCCCTGATGAATATGGATGCCAAAATTCTCAACAAGATCCTAGCTAATAGGATCCAACAGTACATTAAAAGGATTATCCATCATGACCAAGTGGGATTCATCCCTGGGATGCAAGGGTGGTTCAACATTCACAAATCAATCAGTGTGATAGATCACATCAACAAGAAAAAAGCCAAAAATCATATGATCCTCTCAATAGATGCAGGAAAAGCATTTGACAAAATACAGCACCCTTTCCTGATTAAAACCCTTCAGAGTGTAGGGATAGAGGGTACATTCCTCAATCTCATAAAAACCATCAATGAAAAGCCTATGGCGAATATCATTCTCAATGGGGAAAAGCTGGAAGGCTTTCCCTTACGATCAGGAACACGACAAGGATGCCCACTCTCGCCATTATTATTCAACATAGTACTAGAAGTCCTTGCAACAGCAATTGGACAACAAAAAGGGATAAAAGGTATTCAAATCGGCAAAGAAGAAGTCAAACTGTCTCTCTTCACAGATGACATGATACTCTATATGGAAAACCCAAAAGAATCCACCCCCAAACTACTAGAAGTTATAGAGCAATTCAGTAATGTGGCCGGATACAAAATCGATGCTCAGAAATCAGTTGCATTTCCATACACAAACAATGAGACTGAAGAAAGAGAATTTAGGGAATCCATCCCATTTACAATAGCACCAAAAATCATACATTTTCTTGGAATTAACTTAACCGGAGACATAAAGGATCTATATTATAGAAACTACAAATCAGTCTTGAAAGACATTGAAGAAGACACAAAAAGACGGAAAAACATTCCATGCTCATGGATCGGAAGAATTAACATAGTTAAAATGTCTATGCTACCCAAAGCAATCTACACTTTCAATGCTATCCCAATCAAAATACCAATGACATTTTTCAAAGAACTGGAACAAACAGCCCTTAAATTAGTGTGGAAACAGAAAAGGCCACGAATCGCCAAGGAAGTGTGGAAAAGGATAAACAAAGCTGGGGGCATCACAATGCCGGATTTCAAGCTATACTACAAAGCTGTGGTCACCAAGACAGGATGGTACTGGCACAAAAACAGACACATAGACCAATGGAACAGAACAGAGACCCCAGAAATGGACCCTCAGCTCTATGGGCAACTAATCTTTGACAAAGCAGGAAAAAACATCCAGTGGAAAAAAAGACAGTCTCTTCAATAAATGGTGCTGGGAAAATTGGTCAGATACATGCAAAAGAAGGAAACTTGACCACTCTCTCACACCGTACACAAAGATAAACTCCAAATGGATGAAAGACCTCGAGGTGAGACAGGAATCCATCAAAATCCTAGAGGGGAACATAGGCTGTAACCTCTTTGACATCGACCACAGCAACTTTTTTCATGACACATCTCCAAAGGCAAGAGAAACAAAAGAAAAATGAACTTGTGGGACTTCATCAAGATAAAAAGCTTCTGCATAGCCAAGGAAACAGTCAAAGAAACTAAGAGGCAGCCATGGAATGGGAGAAGATATTCGCAAATGACGCCACAGATAAAAGACTGGTATCCAAGATCTACAAAGAATTTCTCAAACTCAATACACGGGAAACAAATAATCAAATCAAAAAATGGGCAGAAGATATGAACAGACACTTTTCCAATGAAGACATACAAATGGCTAACAGACACATGAAAAAGTGTTCAAAATCATTAACCATCAAGGAAATTCAAATCAAAGTCACATTGAGATACCACCTTACTCCAGTTAGAATGGCAAAAATTGACAAGGCAAGAAACAATAAATTTTGGAGAGGATGTGGAGAAAGGGGATCCCTCTTACACTGTTGGTGGGAATGCAAGTTGGTACAGCCACTCTGGAAAACAGTGTGGAGGTCCCTTAAAAAGTTAAAAATTGAGCTACCCTATGATCCAGCCATTGCACTACTGTGTATTTACCCCAAAGATACAGACGTAGTGAAGAGAAGAGCCATATGCACCCCAATGTTCATAGCAGCATTGTCCACAATAGTTAAATTGTGGAAGGAGCCGAGATGCCCTTCAGCAGATGACTGGATTAAGAAGATGTGGCCCATATATACAATGGAATATTACTCAGACATCAGAAAGAACGATTACACAACATTTGCAGCAACATGGACGGGACTGGAGGAGATTATGCTAAGTGAAATAAATCAAGCAGAGAAGACAATTATCATATGGTTTCACTCATTTATGGAACATAAGAAATAGCAGGGAGATCGGTAGGAGAAGGAAGGGAAGAATGAAGAGGTGGGGTAAACAGAAGGGGGAATGAACCACGAGAGACTGGACTCTGGGAAACAAACTGAGGACTTCAGAGGATTTATTCCTGGTTCAATATTCACAAATCAATCAACATGATACATCAGATGAATAAGAGAAAGAATGAGAATCATATGATCATTTCAATAGACGTAGAAAAAGCATTTGACAAAGAACAACAGCCATTCATGATAAAACCCTCAACAAAGTAGGAATAGAAGGAATATACCCCAACATAATAAAAGGTATAAATGAAAACCTCCAGGAAACATCAGCTTCAATGAAGAAAATCTGAGAGCCTTTCCCCTAAGATCAGGAACAGGACAGGGATGTCTACTTTCACCACTTTTATTCAACATAGTACTGGAAATCATAGTTACAACAACTGGACAACAAAAATAAATAAAACATCCAAATCAGTAAGGAAGAAGTAAAACTTTCACTATTTGCAGATGACCTGATACTTTATGGAAAACCTGAAAGACTCCACCAAAAAACTGGTAGAACTGACAAATAAATTTAGTAACATTGCCAATACAAAATCAATGTACAGAAATTGGTTGTGTTTCTATATACCAGTAATGAAGCAGCAGGAAGAGAAATTAAGAAAACAATCCCACTTATAATTGCACCAACAATAATAAGAAACCTAGGAATAAAACTAAGCAAAGAGATGAAAGACATGTACTCTGAAACTATAAAGCAGTGATGAAAAAAATTGAAGATAACACAAAGAAATGGAAAGGCATTCCCTGCCCATGGATTGGAAAAAAATATTATTAAAATGTCTGTACTGCCCTAAGCAATATACACGTTAAAGCAATCCCTATAAAAATACCAACAGCAGTTTTCACAGAACTAGAATAAATAATCCTAAAATTTGTGGATTTCAAGTAATATTAAAAAGCTCTAGTACTCAAAACAGTATGGTCCTGGCACAAAACTAGACAAATATATCAATAGAACAGAATAGGAAATGGTCAAGATATGGAAGCAGTCCAAAGGACTATTGATTGATGAATGGATGAAGAAGATATTATATATATATATCTTATATATATATATCTTATAGATATATATATGATATATATATATATATATATATATCATATATATATCTATAATTCAGCCATAAAGAAGAATGAAATCTTGCCATTTGCAACAACATGGATGGAGCTAGAGAGTATAATGCTAAATGAAATAAGCCAATCAGAGAAAGACAAATACCATATAATTTCACTCATATGTGGAATTTAAGAAACAAAACAAATGAGCAAAGGGGAAAAAAAGAGAGAGACAAACCAAGAAACAGAATCAACTATAGAGAACAAACAGATGGTTACAAGAGGGGATACATGGAAGGGGATGAATGAAATAGGTGATGGGGATTAAGGAATACACTTATCATGATGAGCACCAGGTGATTCAAATAAAAACTTAAATTTTTTTTAATTAAAAAAAAAAAGGAAAGGTGGTTGGAGCCAGTTCAGATCTTCCCAGGAAACATGCGTTTTGTGCTGCAGTTGTCCGAGGCTGACCCCCAGAATATGGGGCAGAGGGCCTTGTATACATGCCAGTACTATTTGCACATGAAGACACCACCCTCTTTAGCAGTCATTGCCTTCTCACAGCAGTGGAAGTCCAGGTAGTTCTGCCAGCAGTTTCTGGGCTGGTTCTGGTTGGCAAAGGAGTTGTCAAAAGCGACAGTCTGGTAGTTCTTGAATTTGGTCTTGATTTCTTCTGCCATGGTGCCGACTCCTAAAGATGCTCCTGAAGCAGCTCACAGCGCTCAGTGTGACCCTCAACAAAGACACCAGAACCACCACTAATATTTCTGAAGTCTTTCCTGCCAATATCTCCTGAGATGCCAACCCAGCCTACTTCGCTCCTTCTCCTTCATTCATATCTTGAGACACCGCAGAAACCAAGAAGAGGTTGAAGTATCTGTCAAACCATGGTTAAAACTCTGAGGAAACTATTACATTATGTATAATTTGAATGACATGACAGGTAAGTTATAATTAAGGCAAGTACAATTTCTTTGAATAAGGTGATTTTTTTGAAATTACATAAGGGATAGTGGTAGCTTATATAAAAGTAATAATGTTGAAGTGGCAAAAGTGAAAGATTGAGTCAAGGAGATAGGGTCAACAAGATATGGTGATTGATGTGATACAAGCTGAAAGATACAAAGTTAAGGGCGACCCCGGTTTCTGGCTGGAGCAACCAGTGGAGAAAAGGGTCATTCATTAATTTAGAAAACACAGATTCTGGTGAGGGCAGAATGTTATAGAGTGGCAGGTATACTTTTAGCAAAAACAGCACTATGGAAACTAGAATGTCATACTTTTTTTGACTACTTGATCAGAATTTGTTCTGGGTTGATAAATGTGACATGTGTCTTTTATAGGAAGTAGCATCAATTTTCCAAATTGCTTTTCCTACTAAGTTTTGTTTAATTCTTCAAATTTGGTGTTCATATGCCATAAAAAGTCATACACTATACTTTATGCAAACACACACTCTACTTTAATTATATATACAGGTATATAACTGAAGACTAGCCAATTATGTCCACTGTGAATAATTTTATGTCAAACCCTACAACAAATATCCTGGGAAACTGAACAACATCTTACAAGTAGTGTGGAATTCAGAGGAGTCTATATTCCTGTTTTGGGTTTTTTTGTTGTTGTTGCTGTTGTTGTTTTTTTATATTCCTCTTTTAAGAAAGTATACTGTTTATTATTTGCTATAAAAAGGGCAATTCTATCTATTAAAAAATTTATTTTTGAAAACAAAGTGGACAAAATAAAAAAAACCATGGGTTTCTCTTTTACATGTATTATCTCATTAGCAATTAAGAAAATTCAACCTACTATAAAAACAAATCTAAAAAAAAATCCTTTGGGTTTTTATACGTTCTGAAAAAGTAACATTGTCAAAGTTAATATACATAAAATGTTTTGACTTCAGGAGCATTTTACTTCAAGATGTTGTGATTTAAAATGAATAATTTTTTAAATATTAAGCTTAATCTTACTGGTTTTTTAGAATTGCCAAGTGTATTTTTCAAGGCATATCTGAAATCAAAATAACACCAAAGAACAAATTGAATAAAAATGATTTTGTCTTCAAGAAGCTGTTACACTTAGAAAACATATTAAATTTAACTTTCATGAGCATTTATTAGGTAATTTATACCAAAGTGTGGTAGAAAATATAATAGTATTTGGAGTCTTTCATACATTGGCAGAAATATCAGCTTTGTCACTTACTAGCTGTTTAACTTAGGGAAGCTACTTAAGTTCTCTAATTCTCAGTTTCCTTTTTATAACATAGTTTTTATTACTGATACCACATAAAGTGCTAGCAAAGATTAAGCACAAAGTACAACAGTGGTAGACTAAGAGTGTCAATGCTGAGTCCAGACTGCTCAGCTTTGATTTCCAGCCCCATCTCACAAATTGTGTGGACTTAGACAGGTTATTCTGCCTCTTTGTGTGTAATCTTTATCTTTGAGCAATAGGGATAATAGCACCTGATTTATATTATATTGTTTATTGTCATATATTTGTATATAATTGTACAGAATATTATTTTATAAATTAAAATAATTTATGTCCCATGTCTAAAAACAGAGCCTGGTAAAAACAGAAAGCAGTTAATATATGTAAATTCATATTTTTATAATAGTGGTTGTAATAAGAAAAGATATCCTAAAAAGTGACATTCATTTATTCACTAGATCCATAGTTATCAGAAGGCTGAAATCCATGATACAGAAGTCAGTGTTTCTGTATGTAATTTGTCTCAATTCATTAAATATTAGACTAATATAGTAATTTCACAGTATTGGTTGCTTTTTAAAATACATCTTTATTTCATTTTGAAAGCCTCATTTAAAAGTAAAATTACCAGTTGGACCCTATGTTGATTATAAAAATCAAGAGTATGGTATTTAATGTGGGCAACTCCAAACTGGCAAATTGCATGTTTTACATCCTAAAAAGGCTTAATTCTTACCTAGATGTATTACACATGTTGCCAAGATATGTTTAATTGAAATAGTGCCAGCAGTAGATGGAATTTAAGGAAAGTAGCAGCTGTGGGAAGTAAGGAAAAAACAGTTGATAACAGAATGTTTAAAGGTAAAGGACCCATAATGTCTTCTCTTCATTTTTACTTGTTTGTTTTGTGGTAAAGATTTTGAGAAATGAAAATTTCCTTTTTGTAGGAATGGGCCATTCAGTTTATCCCAGATCCCAGAAGTTTTCAATTCTGACTTGCATATGAGCATCAATTTAGGAATTATATAGTTTATTATTATTATTATCATCATCATCATCATCACTATTATTTTAAAGTAGGCTCCATGCCCAGCGTGAAGCCCAATGCTGGGCTTGAACTTAACACCCTGAAATCAAGATCTGAGCTGAGACCAAGAGTCAGACTCTACCAAATGAGCCACCGAGGCACCCCTAGGAATTATTTTTAAAATGACCATGTCTGGCTCATGCCTCATATCAATTTAATCAAGAATTTAGGAGACCAGACACTGGTATATTTAAAAATTCCCTAGGCATTTCTAATGGGTGGTCAGGGAAAGAAACTCCTGGAATACCCCATCACATAGACATGGCAAGCTAGTAATCTAAAAGGAAAAAAAATGGTACAGAACAGAAAAACATGTAGCAAGCCATATAAGCCCATTTTTTGCAGTTTTCAAAAGTCTATATTAAAAATCAGTGTGCAGGGGCACCTGGGTGGCTGAATCAGTTAAGTCCAACTTTTGATTTCGGCCCAGGTCATAATCTCAGGTTTGTGAGACTGAGCGCTGCCTTGGGCTCTGTGCTGGGCATGGAGCATGCTTGGGAGTCTCTCTCTTCCTCTCCCTTTGCCCCCACCTCTCTCTCTCAAAAAAAAAAAAAAAAAAAAGTGAAAACATAATTAAAATTGGTGAATGTACTGTACTGAATGAGATTCTAGCAGGATAGTCAATACATACACTAGATACTACCTATATTCTATTAAGTCACACTTGTGATGTGGAATGTAAGTATGTAATATGTAAGTAGTATGTAATAAAAGTAAAATGGATTATTTTGTCATACTCATTACCAAAAGTTCTACTTTGCTTTTGTCTTCTGAAAATTAACAGTGAGCCTTTTTTTAATTCTCTCAGGATTTCTCTGGGCATATTATTATTTTTGTATATATATATTAAATTATGCACATATATTAAATTATATAGTATATATAAAATATATATTAAATTATGCTAAATATAAAATTTGAATTTTATAAAGCATATATATTGATTCCAGTATATTAGATCTTTATATGCAATAAAATCTCACTAATTATAAGGATAATCCAAATTAAGATAGTCAAAATGTACTTTATTTCTTTCAAAAACAGGTAGCACATAGGAAGCAATGCTATGTGCTAATTTAGCAATTTAACTAAATGCTAAATGTTACACATCTGAAATTCATTTGGTTCTGATGTAGAAAACAGATAATCATTTACAATGAATGCTACTAAAAAAAACCTAAGCTGAAATCTTCACAATAATGCATTCATTCTCATTCACTAAACTGTCGTGCTATTTTTCTGTATGTTTTCCTTTTTTAGTTTTATCACTACATGAATAATTCAAAGGAAAACTTTTGTAGTCTGGATTAAGTTATAAATTCTGAATAATGGTAATTTAACACTACAAAAGTACTAGATGGCTTATTTTAAAGATTTCATTAATATCTTAGAAAACTAAAGATATCATTCCATGAATAATAGATATGTTAATTAATTTATTTATAAAAATATATGTGCAACACAATTAACAATGTCATGTCACTATATAGCTTGTTCACTATAAGTCTAACTTAAATTCTCACTAATATGATGTCAATAATTTTAAATAAAGATTTACAAATATTGATATTCAGGGTGATGCTTTTAAAAACTGTCATCTACCATGTGAAATTCTGACTTATTGGACCTTACAAAAGCCATATGGAAATTAGAACTGTGAGTGGGAGCTGAACCATGGATAATGAAATTCACGTTAAGTAGCAATACATAAATTTTCCAAATAGGCCTCATTCTACTCTATTTTCAGAGAACCTAATATTTATTTTGTCAACAAGGAAGGCTGCAATTGGAAATAGGGTTGGGATTTGAGTTAAAACTTTAAAAACATTTGAAACATCCTATACAGTAAATCGTAATATAGATCATCCATTTCCATTTATACACAATGATAAAATACTCCCCTCTAGACCCCCATGAGAATATCCTTTCCTATCAAAATAAGTACATTGACTTCATAAATTCAGTGTGCCATGACGTTCAAAAAATGTTTGGGTAACATAAATTGCTCTTGTACACTGTAGAAGTGGTTTTATTTATACCACTGACTTCTACACTTACAGTGGATTTGCAGAATTAATCAAATGCCGGCACAAACTCAGAAACTTTCAATCATGTATTTCAAATATATATATACTCATTGGTTGCATTTGCAGTGTATCTTAAAATTGTGTTAATTCATAGACCATTTTAAAATCACGGAGCTAATTTGGAAGATTGTCTTTAGAAAGAATCTGCAAAGTGCCTTTTTCCTCAAAAATACTCTTTACAAGCATTTTCTTTTCCTTCTTTATGAAATTTGGACCAAGTTAGAAGGTCAGTTAGTGAGGAAATAACATTATTTAAAAATAAATCTCCATCAGACCCTGAAGCTGTCCCTTGGGCAAACATTAGTAGGAAATGAATTAATGCTTTGCAGTTTGTAGCTTCAAACTCTTTGTTTTAATATTGCTCATATGCTGCCGGCTATATGCAGTGGAGTTAATATTCTGTAATACTATATTTTATGTGCTCTCCTAGGGGTTTTTTGTCTTGCTTTTCATTTACTACACTAGTACATTATTTGGCTGCATGTAAGAACTTGGACATTATTCCGTTGTTCAGTTTCAACTGCCAAAATACTTTTGATCAATACAACTTCTGGAAAAATTAGGCCATAAAAAGCAATGTGTTTAGTAGAATATTTGTGTCATTATTAAAACTTTCAGTACAAGTCCTGAGAACTCGAGGTCTCAGCCCTCTCTCACCCTTTAATGTGCTTCTGTGTGACTATTAAATACAAACTGTGTATGAATACTTTGTTCATCCTTGAAGAAACACATTGAGTCTGAAGTTATTTAATGCTACCATATAAATTTCTATATAGGTATTTTCAGTTGCAACCTGAAGTGTATAAAATAATGGAGCAGAGCTAACAGCTTGATTTAGTGCCTTACTCCAGAAACATCTCTGCTTCTAACAGGAAAAATAAATTAAAAAATAATAGAAAAGAGAAAAGGAAATTCAACACATCTGTGAACTTCTACCAGGAAAATGACTGATTTACCGTATAAAACAAAGTTCAGATAAATAAAATGCCAAGATAATTATACGATAATATCTCAGATGTTTTCTTGATGATATTTTATGCAAAATATTGTTTGACAAACCTAGACTTGCCCTTAGAGTCGATTATAAAGGCAAAGGGAACAAGAGTTACTGCTACAGCACTAGAAACAAAGTAATTTCATTCTTAATTCATGAATTCATGGAGAAATTCACAAGTGATGATGTGCATGTTTCTTAGAATTCATGTTGTAGATAATAATACTTTGAGTTGATCTCTTTATCTCTAAAAGAAAGAAGCTCACATAAGGAGTTGGTACTGGATTTTTATAAGAATCTTATAAAAATAGGTGCAGTATAACATAAGCATTGAGAAGACTCTTTCCAGTAATGCAGTTAGAGTCAAAGAGGTTTCAGAAGAAAGCATAGGAAGTCTCCTCCCATCTCCTCTGGGAAAACATTAAAGAAAAAAAAAATATGCTATAAGCTAATAACGTGTAGAATCTTTTGAAAACAAGAATTGTGTTCCTCCAGTGATCCCTTGAGAAGGACAGTAGTTGGACCTGGAGAGCTTTGCAACAGAAAGTCGTTTTTCTAGCAATGGTGACTTTGTCCTTCCCAAAGGACTTCCAAAACAGCAAGTATTCCCTAACAGACAGGATGAGTTTCACCTGAGACTAAGAACATCCCTAAACTGAAGAAAACTCAATGAGTTAATTATTCAAAAATCTTTTCTATCCTGAACACAACCTATTGTCATTGTCAGAATTACACAGTTTCAGAAGATGAAAAGTAATATTATTCAATCAATTATCAGTTTTAAATTTTTCTTTTTTTAAAAAAGATTTAATTATTTATTTGAGAGAAAGAGGGAGAGCAAGTGCATGAGTGGGGGTGGTGGGGCAAGAGGCAGAGGGAAAGAATTTCAAGCTGACACCCTGCTGAGCGCGGAGACCTACACAGGGCTCAATCCCACAACCTTGAGATCATGACCGGAGCCAAAATCAAGAGCTAGACACTTAACTAACAGAGCTACCCATGCGCTTCTTAAATTTTCTTTATCTTCTGCTCTGGAATCAATGTTTTCTATGTATTGTTGAGCTACTTGGAACTTAAAACCATTTTTACAACATATTTTCTCGATTTTATCCAAGAAGTAAAGGTAACCTCTATAGATGCATACATTTGTAAAACAATAACAGACATAAAGAATCAATTTTGAAATATTTTTATATGGGTTTTTCTTAAAGATTTAAACCAAGTATGTAAATGGTTTCTTGATTTTTCTTTAACATGAGATTTTTAAATTATTTTTGGTTAACAAAAAATTCTCGGTTCCAAATCCTAGTCCATTCTGCTATTTCTATTTTTTTAATTGAGGTATAAAAAATCGGGGGACACAAAGTGTATAACTCAGTATGATGTATAATTACTTCCCAACATACTGGAAGGATCCTTTGTGCCCCTTCCCAATCATAGGCCCCAGAGAAAACAACTATTTCTGATTTTTTTCCTTATAGATTAGTTTTCTCTCTTTAATTTCTTATAAATGGAACCACAGATGTGCAATCTTTGGGTGGTTTCTTTTGCTCATCATTATGAATGTGATTTTCATCCATGATTTGCATTTAGCAGCAATTGTTCTTTTTTGTTGGTGCATAATGTTCAACTGTATGAATGTACCACAATTTATGTATCCATTTTGCTGTAGATAGGCAATTGGGTTGTTTTCAATCTGGACAATGGGGAATAAAGATGTTATAAACTTTCTTGTACATATCCTTTAGTAGACATATATATTCAATTATCTTAGGTATATAACTAGGGGTGGAATTTCTGACTCATAGGATAGGGACATATTTTTTAGTAGCCATTGTCAAAAAGTTATCCAAAATGTTGTAATTTCTGGCTATTTCTAAAATTTGCTAGTTTTACAGGATAACTGTCTCTTGGGGTTATACAGTTGTCCACAGTAAGGGCACATGACAAAGACTTGCTTCTAAGTGTCCAGAGACAATCAACATTAACCCCTCCTGCAGGGTTATATGGCTTCAAGTCACTGGACATTCAGAGTCCTACATGCCCTTTGGAGAAAGGGATCCAATATAGACAAAAATGTTGGACTCTGTTAAAACTTTGCAGGTGTTAAGGACTAGATACATCCTCTTACTGAAAATGAGGAGGTAGCAAAAATCTGTGGGGCAAATGCTGCTTTGATAAACTCTAGCCACGAACAGAAATTCTGTGAAAGGGTAAAATAAAATAATTTTCCTTTGTGTTTCCTTTTTGCTATACTACTGTCATGGACATACTGAATAAGAAATTTATAAGACATTAAGAAGATATTTTATGTATTTTGATAAGGCTTCCCGTGTTTGTTATAGATAACCTTTAGTGACTTTCTACATCAAAACAGTGTCATTTTAGGAGTAGAGGTCATATATGATGTACTGAATAGAGAAATTATTTAGAAAAACTGGATCTAGTTATACAATACATGAAAAGGTTGCTAGGGCAGTCAGTGGAATCAGTTTGGAATACGGCATTTGACTTTATTCTTGACAATGTTCAGGTGGTTTTACAACAAACTGATGGAAACACATTAAAAGTCACATAAATATAATGAAGGAGGCTCCACTAGCTGTGCCATAAGTGCTTGTGAGGTGCTTGCAAGATGCATAATAGTAGTTTCTTTTTAAATCTGAAATTTCTTCTTAAGCCAGTGTTTTATACTTTTCTTTCCAGTAAGTGCCAAATTTGTCAGTATTGCTTGTAAATAACTGTTAGGTTTTTTTTTTTTTTTTACTGTAGTATAGATTCTATTTTCAAAATGTCTGTTTATAAAGTTTTATGAATTTTTACCATGAAGTGTTTATAGTTCTTTAATAAAGAACTGTATGTTTAAAACATCATTTTAGCAATGCAATATTAACTTTTTAACATTAAGTTATAAACCAAGGTCCTTTATTAGTTCCTGAAAAGCAGGTGTTATTATCCAATGACAACTGGGGGTTGCCTTATTATTTTGATATGATTTTGACAACTCCAAATACTAGTCATCACCTGTATCTTTCCTCTTTGCCTCTATTTAAGGCCACATACTGAATGATTAAGAATATACCTCTTTACTTATAGACAGATCAATTCAGTAAATATGTATGAATTCCTCACATATCCTTGGGAAGGTTCTACAGAAAATAAATATGAACTGGGTCAATTACACATATTCCTTATGTTTATATATATTTTTGTTTTATGTAATATAAATGTTAGTTCTCTTTAGTCTTTTTAAATTGAAAACAATGTTGTTTATGACATTGACTATTTTTTAAAAATCTAAGTCAATCTTCTTGTAGAATGTCCCACACTCTGGATCTGTCAGATTGTTTCTTCATGGTGTCCTTTATGATGCTGATATATTTCTTTTGAACTGGAAGTTCAGTCTAGAAGTTTGAATATATTTAGTCTAAACATCTTTGCAAACATACTTCCTAGTGAACTTCTTATTGCACACAATGAATAGATTGCCTCACAGATCTCACCATTTTTAAAGGTACCTTATTCACATTATAAGACAGACATCTGTGAGGTGATATTTTGAGTCCATGTGACTTTCCTTTTCCTAAGCAACTTTTCACCCAATGGTTTGATTCCCATTTATGAATGAGACCAGAATCATTTATGACCTAACACAAAGGATAATGAAAGTGAGATGTTAACCTGTATCAAGCTTAATAACTTCAAGGATACAATCATTTAAGAGGTTAATACAGATAAATCAGAAAAAGGTTTAGCAATGTCCCCAGGACATTTTCTCTCATAGTGGGCATGTATCTCTAGTATAGGATTCTAGATGAAGTCTAAGTCAAATTTGTGAGTCACCTCACGTGGTGAGAATGTTTAGGTCTTAAAACAGCATTTCATATCCAGATGGTTACAGATCTTACATGACATTTTCCAGAAAGCCTTGTTTCCTGATTCCATAGATTCTCATTTTGTTTATTAACAGCAATCCTATAGGGACATTTTGATAAGAGCATTCCACAGAAAAAACCTCTCCTCCTAGCACATTAGTCTATTTATCAGAAAATCTAGTTATTATCAAGAGAGAACTGGATCACTAACCAGCTGCTTTTACTCCTTCTCCCCAAATTATAACACTAATATTTGTAAAGCAGTGATTTTCTATTTCCTTCATTTCATTACCTCTTCTTTCTCTTTTTAAATATCAGTATGAATATATGGGTATTTTGAATCAAACATATTAGAATCACTTATAATCTTCTTTTCTTATAATGTTCAAATTGTTACAAATTTGACTAGTAGCAAATTCAAACTTGTCTCTATGTCTTTCTGGCATGATCTCATTTGTATTTGAGCATTTTCTTACTTTCTGCCACAAGATGTCCCAAACTCACCTTTTTCTTTCCTAGAATATATTCATAAATATTTATGATCAAGTTACTGTGTTCAAAGGTCACTTGAGTAATTCCTTTTTTTGTATAATTCGGTTGACAAATTGATACTCATTTCATTTCATATATATATATTCATATATATATATTCATATATATATCCACATATATATATATATATATATATGTGAAATATATATATTTAAGATTTATTTATTTGGGAGAGTAAGAGCATGAGAGCACAGGCAGGGAGGGGCAGAGGGAGAGAGAGCCATAAGCAGACTCAGTGCTGAGCACAGAGCCCTGAGCAGGGCTTCATCTCAAGACTCTGAGATCATTACTTGAGCCCAGACTAAGGGTTGGAGGCTTAACCTACTGTGCCACCCAGATGCCCCTACATATTTTTTGTATTCAGTTTTCATAACCACTTCCTTTACCACTGCCCTTGAGTCCATTTCTATTCTAAACTGAAACCACTTCTCTTTCTACACAAAGTGATGACCAGGTGCACCTCTCAGATATCTGCCCGAAGGGAAATTTTCTTGTGTCACTGTTTTAAAAAATCAATTTTGGGGTGAGGTTGTAGTGTACCTGCTAACTATTTTTGCTTGTCTATAACCAAGTTAATGTAGCTGTAAGCTAAGCTTTTTCCTCCTCTTTTAACTAGTTATAAGAGATCCTGCATTACGTTATAATTATGAGATAAGGGAGGGCTGTTTGTGCAAATGTATGGGTGTTTAGGACACTTGCTCAATAGCTATCTTATATACTCTGGTCCTGCTCATCCTCTATTCCCTATGTACCACTTTTATCTTATTATGATTTGTTGTTGGATACATCCAATGTTATGACTTAATGGATCTGACAGGACTCAGCTCATGATGGCCAGTTCCAGCTGCATATATTTGGTGTCCCACAGTAAGTCATACATCTCTACCATGACCCAGCAGCATGCCAGGAATTGTCTGTCAAGAGACAATTCTATACTGCAAAAGAAATGGCCTTGCTCCAAAACTCAAAGGTCTATGTTATAGTTTTGTTCCCCTAATAATCCAATAGCAGCCCTAGTAATATGGTAACATTAAACTAAAAAAACAAAAAAAAACAAAAAAAACAAAAAAAAACAACTGGACATTGTGCTTTCCTCTTTTAGGAAGAAAGTGCAAGATGAAATATTTTGCATTTTATTTTGCTAAGAATGTCCTATAAAAGCCCTTTGCCACCAGAACCCTAAAAACATAATGAGTTTGGAAGGCCTGGAAACACACAGGGTTTACTTCCCAAACCCTGAAGCATTTGAGTTCTCTGGATGCCTTCAGCATGCTAGCCAACTCTTGATCATCCAAGTCAATAAATATTTTATTGGTGAAATATATCAACATGATCTTCTGTAGAATATAAGGATATTCCAGGTATCTTTGGGCAATATTATTATAGAAGGCAAGCATGTTACTATAACTCTATGACAAAAGTAGAAATTTATATTACTGTCCATTTCATTTGAATTCGTGAACAGTTTTATTTTTTCATTTCTGATTAGGTTAGAACAGGACAAATTAACCAAATCAATGTTCACTTGTCATGTACCTGAATCCATATTAATCTGCTCTCATACATATATCACATCTGACATCACGACTGAAATTTGGGCTACTTCTTGGTTGAACTGATGGTGGTCTGTAATTATCCTCGATGAATCATCCAGTTTCTACAAAGGCCAGAATCATAAACTGAACTTAGATATAATGGGAACCACACACCTATATCCCTTTTGATCCTCAAGTTTGGCACTAATTTCTACCATACCTTCCCCCAGGATGTGATGTTGTTTTGAATTATTAGCCAAGTGGAGGGCAATTACAGATGCTTCCAAATGATCTTCCCTACTATAATAACTCTTATCATATGCAATAGATAGAATAATGGTCCTCAAATATTTCCATATCCTAATTTCTGGAACCCGTGAATATATTAAGTTACACTGTAAAAGAGTTGTTAATTAGATGATCTTCATATAGGATTTTCATATAGGAATATTATCTTGAATTATCTGGATGGGTCCAATGTAATCACAAGGGTCCTTAAAAATGAAAGAGGTGGGGAGAAGATGGAGAACCAAGGAGATAAAAATGTGAGAATTTGGCTTGATGTTTCTGAGTTTAAAGGTGAAGGAAGTGGGTCATTAGCCAAGGAATGCAGGTGGTCTTTAGAGACTCAGAAAGACAAGAAAATAGATTCTACCCTAAAGACAGCACTATTGACACCTTGATTTGAGCTCAGTGAGATCCATTTCAGACATCTGAATGCAAAACTATAAGATAATAAATTTATTGAAAGTCACTAATTATGTGGTAAGTTGTTGAAGAAGCAAAAAGAAATTAATACAGGTTTAGGGAACTGGAAATGGGATGCTGCTATAACAAATACCTAAAAATAGGAAAGTGACCTTGGAATTTGGCAATGGGGAAAGGCTGGACAAATTTAGGTGCTACTCTTCCCTAGTTGGTTGTTATATTCACTGATTATTGCAATAATTGCACTTATGCTCCCTAACTTCTGATAATTAAGCAAATTGAACCTGGCTTCTGTTGATTTACAGTCCCATTATTACCCTTATTTTCAGAAAACCAAGTTCTGTAATGTCATTCCTATCATTACAGTGAATACAACCGAATTATTTGCAAGTGGTTTGATTCCTTTAAGTCTTTAAAAAAAAAGTTTTGGAGTTTTTATTGAGATAATTGCAGGTCCACACACAATTATATGAAATAAATACAGAAAAATTGCACACTTTCTCCATTTTTCCCCAATGGTAACATTTTGCAAAGCTTTAGTATATTGCATAATATTACCATAAAGATATTGACATTGATCCAATCTACCAGGTGTGAGTGTGGTAAAAAAAAAAAAAAAAATGGTGTAATAGGGACAGATGAGGGCCAGATCTTGCCATTCTAAAGAAATTGTGCCTATGACAAGCTGCTGCACTCTAAGACAGAACTTTCTCAAATGATTCTCAGAATACATGGCATGTTAGAATCCCAATTGGAAAATCATGTACCAGTGCTATGGTGACTCAGAGGTGGACGGCCATTTCTGGCTGGGATGAGATGAAGGTAGAGGCAGAGTTGCCTGGATTATTGGTAGGACTTTTGAACTTTGTTAGGCAAGATGAAAGTAGCCTTTTCATTCAGGGCCATTTTTTCTCTTGCTGTGTAACCTACCATCACTCTGGGAATTTACAAGATCTATTGTTTTGATTAGTAGAAGCATGAGCCAATCCCAGTTCTGTGTATATCTTTGGTTTTATCCACTTGGTTTCTTTGAGATGGTTCTTTTCCCCTGGAAATTCCCTCACTTACCTGTATTATGCTAATCATTACTCAGCTAAATGTGTGTGAAACCCTATGCAGATTTATATAGAGCTTTGTCTCTCACTATGCATCTCTCTTCTCTCCGCATCTATGCCTTATGAATTCTTGCCACCTTGGCCTCCCTGATCTCCCAGCTCTCTCTCCTCAATTCAGAGTGATCACCAGACTCCATGTGGGTCCCCATACCTTTGGTGCATCTTAAATTCTTTCCAGGAGATAAACTAGGGGAAATAGAAGGTTTACTAAGTTTCTCCTCTCTCAGGGATAATAGTCCAGCCCATCTGATGTTTAATGGACAAAAACTTTTGCTTTATACATTTTTTTATTTTTAGAAATATTTTTAATTTGAGAGGGTAAATTGTATCCTTGTTTATCATCATGACCATAAATGGAAATCAGCACCTTCATTCTTAAAATACCCTCTTCTTGGTCTCCTAGGTAGACTAAGGGATTAACACAATGAATGAGCTCCCTGATTTGGTTGAGGATGATGGGTTGCTGCATAGCAGAGTGGAAGCACTTTACTGACAAAGTTGGGTGCATTTTCTATAAGTGGAAGCAGAGATACATCAATATTTAGAATATTTTACTTCCAGGTAGTTTTGGCAGTGGCTAATTGGGCACATCTCCTATAGGTATGAAATAGATTTGAAGCCTACAGAAGTATTGCTAGATTATTGATCTTTATATTTAAAGAAAACAAACAAAAACACACAAAACCTTAAAGATCTGTTTGGTTAAAAGTCTGATAAGCTGGCATGAGAGACTTTCCTATTGTTTAATACAGTGTCCATTTCTAAATGTGTTCAGAGACCAAGATCCCATTAATTAAAGCAAAATCTGGCTTTCTTGTAAAATACTCTGTGTCACTGACACAAGTTAATAGAAGTTAAATCTTATACTTTTCAAAGGAATCTGTCGGCATTTACTAGAATAAATATGAAGCGGGAAAAATGATGTAGCCGGACTATTCAGGGAATACTAACACTGACTCTGAATTAACATTAGTTTCTGGGGACACAAAAATGCTATTCTAATCCATAATTCAAATTGGTGGCTTTTGTTGGAGAGATGATATATTGGCTAATCTCCACTCACAGTGGGCCCGGCTGTTCCACTAATATTTTGGTTATATCCGAAGTTCTTAAATATATAATTGGAATAGATAATCTTAGCAAATGGTAGAATTTCCACATAGATCTGTAACCCCTAGGGTAAAGATGTTATAGAAAGGTATAAACGGAATTACCCAAAACTTACCCTCCATACAAGGATAATAAAATAAAAGTCAGAATCCATGGGGTGCCTAGGTGGCTCAGTGGGTTGGTGTCTGCCTTCAGCCCAATTTATGGTCCCAGAGACCCCAGATCAAGCCCGAGTCAGGCTCTCTGCTCAGTGGGGAGTCTGCTTCTTCCTCTCCCTCTGCCCCTCCTCCTTTTCCTTCTCTCTCTCTCCCCGCCCCACTCTCTCTGATAAATACATAAAAGCATTAAAAAAAATCCAATCTGGGGGAAATTATAGATTAATTGCTCTATTAAAGACTTGAAAAAGACATGGATGTTGAGACCTATCATATCCCCATTAGCTTATCTGTGTGTATATGCAATAATTGGGATGACCTTGCAATATGACACTGGTTTATCATAAATTTTATCAGGTGGTGACTCTAAATGCAGCTTCTATTTTTTACGTAGTATCTTTGTAAGAGCACAATAACACACACCTGTTATGATGCAATGGACCTGAATAATTGATTTTCTCTAGCCTAATATTCAAAGGCCATGTGAAGCATTTTTATTTTCTCTTGGTAAGGCCAACAGTGTACCTTCACATCTTGACATTTCACATAACATCAAACTTCAATGTAGTCTACTACACTGATGATATAATGTTAATTGACCCTGACGACCAGAAAGTAACAAGTAATGTATTAAGGCATTTAAACTAGGGATTTGGAGATATAACCCACAGACTGCCAGAAGTCTGCGATCACAGTGAAAGGTTTAAGGACCAAATGGTCTAAAATATATCAAGGTAACCCTTCCATTGTAAAATAAAAGTGCACCTCACATCACTACTACAGACAATGAGGCACAGTACTTGCTAGTTTTTGTCTGTTTCTTGGCATCAACACATAAAAGAGTCAATTGTGCTACTTCCAAATGTCATCAAGTCATCCAATAGGCTGTAAGGATTGAGAAGTACCAGAAAAAAAGAAAATTCAACTAATTTATACTACAAGTTGCATTTCCACTTGGGACTTATGATTCGGCAGATCTAATGATACTCAAAGTGTGGAAAACTGGATTTTGCGTGGAACAATTTTCAAGCCAGGTATGAGAATCATTTCAGGCCTCTAGGATTTTAATAGCAAGGCTATCTTGTTAAATAACTCCTCTTCTTCTTCTTCTTTTTAAGATTTATTTATTTATTTATTTGAGGATTAGGGAGGGACAGAGGGAGAGAAAATCTTAAGCAGACTGCATGCTGAACATGGAGCCTGACAGAGGACTTGATCTCACAACTCTGAGATCATGACTGAGTCAAAACCAAGAGTCAATGCCTAACCAACTGAGCCACCCAGGTGCCCCTACATTTTAAGTATAATGTGCAGTGGTATTCATCTTTGTTTTGGGTTTCTTGGGTTTTGAGACTCTTTGTGTCTCTTGGACTTGACGTCTATTTCCCTCCCTAGATTAGGGAATATTTTAGTTATTATTTCTTTAAATAAGGTTTCTACATCTTTCTCTTTTTCTTCTTCTGGGACCTCTATAATGTGAATATTTCTTTGCTTGATGTTGTTGAAGAGATCTCTTAATCTATCCTCATTTTTAAAAATTCTTTTATCTTTTTGCTGTTCGGCTTGTGTGCTTTCCATTACCCTGTCTTCCGGACCACTGATACATTTTTCTGCATCCTCAAATCTACTGCTGATTCCCGCTAGTATGCTTTTTATTTCATTATTGTATACTTCTACTCTGATTGGTTCTTTTAAATATTTTCTATCTCTTTATTGATGGTCTCACTGAGTTCTTCTATTTTTTTAAAAGATTTTATTTATTTATTTATTTGATAGAGAGAGTGAAAGAGCACAAGCAGGGGGAGGAGCAGGCAGAGGGAGAAGCAGGCTCCCCACTGAGCAAGTAGCCCGATGCAGGGCTCGATCCCAGGACCCTGGGATCATGACCTGAGCCAAAGGCAGATGCTAACTTACTGAGCCACCCAGGCACCCCTGAGTTCCTCTATCCTTTTCTGCAGTCCAGTGAGTATCTTTACAATCATTACTTTAATTTCTTTATCAGGCATATTGCTTATCTCTGTTTCATTACATTCTTTTTCTGAGTTTTTTTTCCTTATTCTTTCTTTTGGAATATTCCTCTGTCTCCCCATTTTGCTTGACTTTCTGTGTTTGTTTCTATGGATTACATGAAATGGTTACTTCTAAAGCTGAAGGGGTGGTCTTATGTATGGTTCTCTACATAGCTTAAGTGTGCTTGGTGACTTTAGCTGGCTGGCTGGAGTTGTGGCTATATATGCTAGTTACTCTTTCAAACCATGAATTTTTAGAGAAAGAATAAAGAAAAAAATAATAAAATAATAAAGAAAAAATATAAAATAGAGGGAAAAATTAAAAAAGAAAAAGAAAGAGATAAACTAAAAGAAAAAAGAAGAAAAGGAAAACAAGAAACAAAATTAAAAAAAATAAAAACAAAGCATGACAAGACAAATTTTAAAAAGTAAAAAAAAAAAAAAATTAAAATAACAGTTAAAAACAACAATAACAAAAACCCACACCAAACCACAGCTTGTTTTCTGTGTCCCAGCACCATGGAGCGGCTGGCATGGGCTTGTGGGTCCTGGGCTTACTGAGGTTGCAAGCTCAGTGTGATGCTTGCAACCTTTTCTTCTGTGCCCCAGTATGACCAGGGCTGGTGTGGCCTTTTAGACCCTGGGATTGCTGAGGTCCCAAGCTCCCTGTGATTACTGAACCCATCAGTTGTGGTGCCTGGACCCACACACTAGGGCATCAGGACTCTCCAATTATGGCATCCAAACGTGCCATTTATGGCATCCAGACTCTGCTCTGTCTGAGCTTTTAGGGTGGAAGAGGAAAGGACAATACAGCTCCTTAGCCCTTTTAAACCAGGGCTTTTTTTGTGTCCCAGTGCTACTAGGGCTTGTGTGGGTTTGTGGACCCTGGGCTTGTGTAAGTCACAAGCTCTCTGAGACGACTGTACCTGCCCATGAAGGTGTCCAGATCCTGCCGTAGGCTTTTAAGGTGGGGTGGGAATGTAAACCATGTCATTCTCCATGGTCCTCTGTCTGGAGAGCTTTCCCGCAGCTTCTTTGATGCTTGGCAGAGTTCTAGTGTTGTCTCTTTTATGTGTTACTTGCTCTTTCAAACCGTGGCTTTTTTTTCTGTGTCCAAGGACAGAGAGATGTGCTCCTGGTCCCTCAGTACTATCACTGCTGTTCAGTGTTGGGGTGGGGGTTCCCTTGTACCATGTCTCCATCTCTCTTGCTGTTATCTTGTCATTCTATCTTTGGTTGTTCAGTAGCTGTTCAGTCAGCCCTCAGTTTTTCTTCAGGAGGAACTGTTCTATCAATAGGTGTAATTTGGTGTATTCTGTGGAGGAGGTGAGTTCACAGTCTTCCTATGTTGCCATCTTGAATGAGACCTACATTTCTTTTTTGTTTGCTGGCTCTATGTTATGCTCTGCCAGTACAGGATGCCACGGGACACTGCATGGCTGGAGGAGGATGAAGCAATTTTATATTCCTTCAGTTTTTATGATTTTCAAGATTACTGGCATGCATTCATCACACTGGTGGCAATACTTACGGTTCTTATGCTGATGCCCTCCAGACAGCTTCTTTATTATAGTAGTGGTAATAGGCCTTTCAGTACAGCAGTGGGCACATTTCAGCAAATTTTTCTTCACCATAAGTGGTGTCTCCTTGTTGCAGCAATATCCTCTTAGAAATGGTCTGACACTCAGCCTTTCAGGACCCTCCTCTGTATTTCTTCATCATTCACTTTTTCCTTAGCCCTAGGTGTTGAAGCCACTTTGTGCTGCCATATCTTAGAGTGATTTCTTATCTCTTTTATTAGTTAAACAACTTTTACATAGTTCAAAATTTTTCATATTCATTGAATTTCCCTGTTCAATTTACTAACTATACCTTGACTGATACAGACTAACTTCTTATAATATCCATTAGCATCAGTTAGCATTATTTTTGGTTTTCACTCTTCTAAGCAAATGACAGTACTACGGCAATATAGTAAGATACATGAAAAAGGAGAGAATTAAACAAAAGTATTTTCTGTTGTCATACAACCCAAAGAAGTAAATGTCTTCAACAACTAGAATTATTAAAATACAAGAATGCAGATCAAGGAATAGCATAAGTTAGAAGTAAGACAGAAAGAAAAATAAGGAGTAGCACATCTAATAGGTGTTGATTGAAACCAAATAACTGAACATGAATCTTTACATAAATTTCCATCTCTGAATTAGAATTTACAAATACACAAATGGTTTTCACACATATGCCTCTAGACATATCCATAAGTGCTTGTGACCATTCTTTAAGAAGTGTTTATTTTAAAGCTTTCAAACATATGGCATGAATTTATGCAAATTTGTACATTTGTTACCTAAACTACACATAGTACATGACATTTTTTATTGGACATTAGTGGAATATATGGAAAAAGGAGGAACGTCTGTTATATGCTAGCTGAGTATGCATAGAGGATTATTACCCCTGAGATTTTAAGGGACAACTAATCTCTCTTCTTTCACGTAACCCCCACCCTTGCCATCATCATAACATTAAATTGTAACTTTGGGACTTAACAAAATAAAAAAGCAATATAAGTTTTTTGCACAAAATAGAGTTGTATGCATCCTGAATCTCAAATATTTATAGTGCTATATATGTTAATGGAAAGTGAGGTAGAATTAATAGCAATAACATCATGCAGTATTTCATCATAATCCCTTTTTTAACCATAGGACATAAAGTGATTCTTATCAGTATGAATAAAGCTAACCATATGCTACATAATAAAAATTCAAAACGTAAGAGTCATCCAATGATACTAATAATGTGAAAAAGTTCGCTGAATATGGAATTGAGGAAACACATAAAATTCTGGAAAAAGATGTAAGAAATACATGTAGACATGACAAATATGATCAACTTCACTAAATTATAGATATATTAATTTTAGTTTGAAAATTTTTTAAAGAGCAAACCAATTATTGAGTGTAAAAGTACATTTGATATGGGCATTTTATTTTATTCTTCAAATTTTACCCATAAAATTTAATGGATGAGTCAGAAATACCATCTTAATATAATATAATATAATATAATATAATAATATAAAATATTTATTTATCTAACTTGATGGGATAATCGATAACTCCCTCGGAAGCTGAGCATTTTTGCCTTGCCTAATCCTTTTGCACTGAGCCTGTAGGATAGCCATTTAAAACTGCCTCTGTTTTCTGTGGTCCCAGAGGATCTTCGTGAATGCAGAGCCCCATAGGCTCTCAAAGCTAGGTGCTTTGGGAGTCTGTCACTCTGGTAATAGCCTAAAAGCTGAGTTGCTAAATGTGTGGTCCAAACCCTTTGTTCCTACATCCAGGGAGAAGATGGGAGCTAGAGATTCTCTCCCAATTGTAAGGTGCTGTGCCAGGGGTGCCATTTATGGAATGAGTGTATCTCAGCTTTTCCTACCTGTTTCATTATAGGTATCTTCTCAGTCACTGGTATGTAGGAATTTCTCAACTAGTTTCTGGATTTTTCTCAGAGGATCCATGTGTAACTGTTATTCAGTGCATTCCTGGGAGGACAGAAAGTCAGGTACCTCTTCTGCCATCTTTCTGCTGTCATTCTTGACTTATCCTTTTAAAAGAGTTTGGGGAAAAAAAATCATTTTTTAACTTTAAAAGCATTAATGAAAGTTCTGTTAGGTAAAGGAGACTAATGATTTCCCAAATAAGATGATCAACATTAAATTAATCAATTTCTTTTGTATAGAACCCATATATAGATGAAATTCATTAAATTCGATAGTGTGTGTATATTTCTATGACACTAATAAAATATTTTCTTACACATTATCATTGTTTAAATTCAGTATATCATGAGTGGGCTAAATAAGCAAAATGACCTCTATTTTTAATCTGATTGAAATTGTTATTTATGGTCTGAAGTTCTAAAACAAAAAAGCTCAAGAGTTTGTGTTATGTGTGTCGTGTGTGAGTGTCTGCATATTTTTCTGTTTCTTTAAAAAGTGTAATTGTTTTTGTTGTTTTCAGATTTACTGTGCTGTTGCTGTCTCATCTTTCTGAGAAAAAGTAGTTCTGCTGATATACAGGACAGAGGCCACAAATAAACTGAATGTATGGTAATTTCCTACAATATTCCAATAGTAAATTTTAACAGTATGATTGACAAAGAGTGAACTGGCCCATTAAGTTAGTTTTACTACTGTAAAATCCTTCACTCCAAACTGAAGTGGTTGCCGCCGTTAACCATACAGTGATGTGGTCTTATCTAAGTAATTCCCTTTTACTCACTGTGCAGAATCATGAACTCCACTTTGGTTATATGGTTTATATTTTAGTAAAAATCAGTTGGCTCATTGACATTTTTAAAATAATGCATTTGGCAATGCCTTACATGCTGTGAAAATCATAATCCTCTTCTGTGAACTGAAGATGTTTTTATAATTTACTTTCAAATTTCTGTTCAATGAATTAACTTATTTACAAAATAATATCAAGAAAGTCCAATGATTGCTATTATTATAAAAGCATTAGTTATTACACATATATCCCATTATACTTGATACTTTTAAACCTTAGTGTAATTTTAACCTAGTACACTTTTTTTTTCATTTTTTAAAACAGTGCAGCTAAGTTTACTGGTCATTTGCAAAACACTGTGTTTTTCACTAAAGAATATGTCCATTACAGCAAATTTTGACTTACATATATTTTATATTCACATTAAACATATAATACAGTTTGTAACACTATTTGGCAAATAGTAATATTTGAGTTAGTCCATTTATAATGAAGCGGAATTATTTTTCAATATGATGAAATGTGCTCTTAATCAATATTTGAGTTTAATCAACACTTGATTAAAACACTTAAACCCCACATGGAAAATGATTATAAACAGTCTTTGTTATATTAAAGCATGTAATAAGGAAGCATGGGTATGTTTTAATCAATAACCATACTGAATCCTATAATTAATGAAGGAGAAACTAAATCATATTTAAACTCATTCTCATTGGAGTCAGAAATTGCTGGATCACTGACTTGGCTCTGCCTCTAACTAAGTGAATGTGTGGTATCTGGGCTATTAATGTCTATGCCTTTGTTTCCTCACCTATAAAAAGAGTATAATTATGAAACTTGAATCTTAGGTTTAAATGAATATTAATTTTGATTAAATATGTAAATTATTTGGCCCTTGCTTGGCACACCGCAACTGCACAATAAATGTTTGCTATGATTATAAGTGGTTGCTATTATTTTGAGTCTTACAGGTTTTGTTAAAAAGTACTGCATAGCATCATATATGAGGTTCACATATTAATTTAGAATTGTTGAAAGTTCAGAGATAAGAGCTGACTTGTATTATTATCTTTGCTTCAGAGTCCATAAACATGAATTGAAAACTTCATAATTTATCAAGAGCTGAACAAGGTCCAGTGAGTTACAGGAGAAATAAGAAGATATCCTCAGTGAGAACAAAATCATTTTTTGCAATAACATCAAAAAGAACAATTATGAATCATAAATCTAAGAGTATATGAAAACCCCATGTATAAAAACATGACATCTTTGAAAAAAACGAAAAAGAATTTTAAAAAGGAAAGACGTCATATTTTGCATTTAGAAGACTTAATACTGCACAGATGTCAATTTTCTCTAAACTGAGCATTAAATATATTTCCAACAACTTTTTGTAATAAATGTTAAAGTTGTGATTCTAAAACTTACATAATAATGCAAAAAGCCAAGGAAATATTTCCCCCTTAAAAAAGAAATATTTATTTATTTGAGAGAGCAAGAGAGAGCACAGAGGGAGAAGCAGAAGCAGACTTCCCACTGAACAGGAGCCCAGTGTGGAGCTCAATCCCAGGACCCTGGGATCATGACCCAAGCCGAAGGCGGATGCTTAACCAACTGAGCCACCCAGGCACACAATATTTCCCCTTTTTATTAGGATATAACTAACATATACAAAAGTGTATACATGTTAGGGATACAGCTCACTTTTTTATAAGAATATAGCTAAAAGCTTTATACATATGTGTTGGTCATTCAACTTACTCTCATATCAAGATTTGTTCTACTTCCATTCCCAGAATATTCCCTCTACTGCATTATTGTTGGGAGAGCTTTTCCTAGTCAATTCCCATCTCAAAGATGATCACTCTTCTGTTCTCTATCTTTATGGATCAATTTTGTCTGTGAAAGTTTTATAAAGATAGAATCACACAATATATACTTTTTCTCTCTCACATTTTTGTGATCAAATTGTGTTTGTGAGATTCAGCCATGCTGATGTTTCTAGCAATTTTTTCCTTTGAATATCCCATAACTCTATGTATTCTTCTGTTGATTGACATTTGGATTGTTTAAACATTTCGGTTATCATTAATAGTGATATTATTAACATTATTCTTTGTCCTTTCTTGATCATAAGCACTATTTTCCACTGAACATACACACAGAATTATTCAGTTATTGTCAACCTTGATAGATGGATACCACCAAAAAGTTTTCCCACGTAGTTGTTCCAGTGACAGTGCTATAAGCAATATATATGAGCTTCAGTCAGTCGACATCCTTTTCTCATTTCAACCATTCTGGTGGATGTATGGTAGTTTTGTGGATTTTACTTGTAGTCCTTGACAACTAGTGATACTGAGTTGCTCATCATATGATTTGGAGACATGCATGAAGTACCCATTCACTATTTTAAGTTTAAACTTATACTTTTTTCTTTAAAGTGTATCCTCTTATTTCTTATGTTTTCATCTAGAAACATTTTTAATTAATTATTCTTATTATTATGTTCAATTAACCAGCATATAGAAACATTTTTTAAAAATTTTACCTTTTATATTTATCTTCATGATTCTTTTCAAATTATTTTTTCATTTGATGTTAAATAGTTGTCGAGATTAATTTTTTCCTTATGATCAACAGTAGGTCAGACTTTTTAATTTAAGACCAATATCTTGTCCAATGGATTGTATTGACACTTTTGTCATAAATCATGTGACTTTATTTCTGGACTCTCTATTGTGTTTTATCAGTTTATTTATCTATTTTTGTAATAATATATTGTAAGAAACCCTATGCAACTGATGAATTATTGAACTCTACATCTGAAACTAATGATGTGCTATACATTGGCTAACTGAATTAAAAAAAAAAACGCTCTATCTTTATGAAAGATGTTAATTGAAAAGATTAAAATTAAAAATATAATATTTTGCGAGATAACCTAGAAGAAAATGATATAAGCTAGTAAGATCTTTAAAAACTTATCAAGACTACAGTAACTAAGAGAGAAAGCAGTATGCTATATATTTTATTTCTTGGATTGGTAAGTGTTACATGGTTGGTAATTTTACAATAACATTAAATGCTACATTTATGTTTCACAAACTTTTCTATATATTACATTTTACAATATAAAGCAACATTAAAAAAAAGACTCTGAGGGTCAAATTGAATCAGACAACTAACCAGATGCTTACAACAGAATAAACTTTCCAAAACCTATACCATAAAATATTTATCTGGCAAACTAATTATCAGAAGATCCAAAAAATAATTATTCAAAATTTTATGGTTATTTATTTTAAAATTTATACCATTTTAACAATGGGGGAATGGCTAACTACAGGGGCAGTGTGTAATATTGATGTAATCCTTGGGGCTATGATCTGGCCTTTTACACTATCCATGAGCTTTCTCAAGGATGGTATCAAATTTGCCTAACAATGCCAAGGAAGTTACAGCCACACTGGTAAGATTCAAGTGGTGAAACAATTCCTAGAAAATCACATGTATCATCTGGGAGCAAGGCATTTTTTTTCATTTGTTGTATGTTTTATGAGTAAAAATCTTAAGTTTAAACTTACAAAATCTTGGTTGTTAGTAATAGGTCATATTACCATATACTGTCTAAAGAGTCACCACTATAAAAACAGAATGCTATGGGAGAACAAAGGAAAGACCAACAAATTTATCCTGGGGAAACCTGAAAGGAATTCACAGAAGGACTAAGATTTGAGCTGGATTAAAAAATAAGTATAACATTGCCTGGGAATAAATGAAAAATATAAGAGATCATCAGAAGTCAAGTACTGGACCATGAAAAGTTGGTAAGGTCACTGTGGCTGGAAGGTAGAACGGATGGAGCATTGGTAGAAAATGCCATTAATGTGATAGGTTGGGGCCAGAATGGGGAAAGTCTTATCCATATATGGATATACATGTTCTTCATTTATTCTGCAATATCACAAGTATCTGTCCCTGCCTTCAATTCTCCAATCAGTCAGCCATTAGTGAGCACCTGCTGTATATCAGGAAACAAAGTGTATATTTTCATATTACTACATAGTCAAGGCTTTTTTAGCAAAAATTACTGGCAACCTGGGTTAAAGTTTGAGTGGATGGCAAACAAGTCTTGGATGTGAAAGATAGTGAAATATCCTAGGCAGATTTACAAGTTTATCCTTCCTGGAGTCATTTGTTCACTTTTCAAAGGATAATAAAAAAAACACACACAAAAAGACAAGGCCAGTTGTTTGCATTACAAAGTGTTGTAACAATCTAAAGGTCTTCCTCTTTTCTTCCCAGAAATGATGCAGTTACATTAGGTAGCAAAGATTCTGTCCCTCTCTCAAAAGGAAAGGGAGACAGCTGTGCAATGATTCCTAGGAAAGCTTTGAAAGTCATAATTTCAGTGTTTCTCTCTTATAGTAGATTGATGACATCTGCCTTGATCATGTCATTCGATGGAGAAATGTGGCATTGGGGAAAAATGCTAACATGTTCTGTAAGTAAATAATTGGTCTGCCTCTGATCCAGAAAACTTGAGTTTGCTGTCAGGATAAGACAAATAAATATAGATACTAAAAACTTGTCACTATGTCCCAGGGACAGTTCTAATTCCATGGCTAATATCTTTAAGAAAATAAATTTTTAACCTCCCACAAATGCTCATGCTAATTTAAATTATTATTTTTTATTTTTTAATAAGTTCATTCTTCAGAACATCTTCAAATGGAAACAGCACAAAGTTAAGTGCTATACATAGGCTATCTCACTTATTTCCCATAACAACTTAAAAGCACCAATTTATTATGAGGATATGGGCTCAGAAACATTAAAAACAATTGTCAAAAGAGTGGAGTAGAAATAACATATCTGGTCAGTCTGATTATTATTCACCCTACATCACTGCTTCTTTTAAATATGTTTGAATGAAGAAAAGGAAAATGATGTATGTTTGTGTGCCTTGTGTGAATTAAAGTACGTGCTTAAAAATGGTTAATTGAAAGAAATAAAATATCAGTTTATCAGAAATATTAAGATTTTTCTTTTTTTAATAATATTTTTTTATTATATTATGTTAGTCACCATACAGTACATCCCTGGCTATTGATGTAAAGTTCGATGATTAATTAGTTGCATAGAACACCCAGTGCACCATGCAATATGTGCCCTCCTTACTACCCATCACCAGCCTATCCCATTCCCCCACCCTCCTCCCCTCTGAAGCCCTCAGTTTGTTTCTCAGAGTCCATTCTTTCTTATTCAGATTTTTCTTTGTCCAAATGAATTAAGTTTTACTCTATTTCCTAACCAATCACATCTCTGAAAGCACCTGCCCCATACCTAACTTTAGGTAATGAATAAAGCACCTTACACATCAGTAAATTGACCTAAGTAACAACCATAATTATCATCATTGTCATCATCATCATGACAGCTCACTAGACACCAGGCAGGTATTAGCTGATTTAATCCCCATAATTAACTTTTAAAATAGGCAAAAGACATCATTATCCTTATTTAACAAATGAAGAAATTCAGGCACAGAGATGTTAAATGGCATCCCCAGGTCACAGAACTAGTAAGTGACAGAAATCTGATTCCAGTTCAAGTTGTTGGCTCCAGAGTCCATACTCATAACCCCTATAGGCTATTGTCTCTCCATAAAGGATTTCAAATGCCTTCATGCTCTGTGAACTGTGTTTATACTTCGGGGAATATAATTTTTTATGATATCTCTTAACATATATGTATTATTTATTAAACATTTATTAAACATTAATCATCCTTAGGTTGCTATCCTACTTTAGATGGCCAATGAGTGCTGAAAACTGGCTACAGCACCAAAACTATGCTCCAAGATTGTCTTGCATAATTTATATTAAATGTGAAAACAAACAAATTTCCTTAAAAAGTCATGCCTATAGCATGGCAGGTGCATTTTCTATATTCACGTTCCATGAAATAAACATCTGACTGACTCATTTTTGCTCTGTAGGCCCAGCTGTTACAAAGAAGTGACAATTTACACAACAATTTGAATTGAAAAGGTCTTTTCCAATTGGCCCTACTTCATAATTTCCAACTCTATAAAGAGTGTAGTTTAGATACATTCATGTGCACAGTTGTTTAAAATGAAGGCCACAAATTCTAAAATCATTGCCATTCTACTCACAAAGCAAAGGTCTCAAAATTTGTTCAAGAAGGAAATAATTTTAAATGCTTTGGTCAAGTATAAAATAATAATTTAGGCATTTATTCAATTGTCCACTTTGCAAGCTGAGAGAAAAATTATGGGAGCTTAATATCAGTTGTGAAAAGGAGATATGTCATGGTTTTCTCAAAAACATCAAGGTTTTTGGATATTGGAGTAGGCTTAACAAAAACTAGCCCAGGAACAGAAAAGATACAGCACAGTCTCAATCATTAGATGTGCCACTACCTCATTATTCCAGGTAACTTTAGGTTCTAAATAAACATTTTATTTTCATAGAGACATACTGGATATAATAGGTGAAATGAATATTAGTAAATGAAGATTAATGATGAGCATGGATCAATAGGGTAGAACCAATTCATATGAAGGGAAACACCAACAAGTTGTGGCTAGATTACCAAAAGCACATATACTATACTGTACTATACTATACTATATACAAAAGTATGATGCACATAAAGTTATGATTATCAAAATACTTCAGTCTGTATTCTACTTCAGCAGAAAAATACCAGAACTATTTGCTTTGTAAAAAAAAATTAGCAGATTGTTTTTTAGAGCAGTTTTAGGTTTACAGCAAAATTGAGCAGAAAGTAGAGTCCCGATCTATGTTACTTCCCCACACACAGCCTTCCCAGTCATACTGCACCAGTGTGGATGAAAAAATACTGATTCAATCTGTCAATCAAATTTCACGGTTTACATTCAGTGTGTATATTATACATTCTATGTGTTTTGACAAATGTATACTGATGTGTGTCTATCATTACAGTATGATACAGAATAATTTTGCTGACTGATAATTCCCCTATGCTCTATCTATTCACCCTATCCTCTTTCCAACTGTAAGCCTCTTACAATCAATGATCATTTTACTGTCTCCATAGTTTTGCCTTTTTCAGAATATCAGTATAGTTGGAATTGTACAGTAGTCTTTCCAGATTAGCTTTTTGCACTTAGTAATGCATTCAAGTTGCCTCTATGTCTTTTTGTGGCTTCATAGCTCATTCTTTTTTTTTTTTTTAGCACTGAACAACATTTCACTTTATAGATGTAGCACAGTTTATTTATCCATTACCTATTGAAGGACATCTTGGTTGCTTCCAAGGTTTGGCAGTTATGAATAAACCAACTATAGATATTAATGTGTAGGTTTTTGTGTGAATATAAGTTTTCAAATCATTTGGGTAAATATAAAGGCATGCAATTGTTGAGTCACAGAGGAAAAATATGTTTAGTTTTCTAAGAAACTGCCAAGTTGTCTTCTAAAGTGGCTGTACCATTTTATGCTCCAACCAGCAATGAATGAGATTTTCTTTTCTATGTCTTTCTCAGCATTTGGTATTGTCAGTCTTTTAACTTTTAGCCACTCCAATAGGTGAGTAGCGCTATCTTGTTGTTTTAATTTGCATTTCCTTGATGAAGTATTGTGTTGATCATCTCTTCATATGCTTAATTATCATTTGTATATCCTCTTTCATATCTTTTGACCATTTTTTAACTGGGTTTTTGTTTCTTTACTGTTGAATTTTAGGAGTTCATTCTATATTTTAGTGAACAGTCATTTATCAGATATGTCTCTTACAAATATTTTTTCCCAGTCTGCAGCTTATCTTCTCACTGTCTTGACAGTGTCTTCACAGAAGACAGGTTTTCATTTTGCTGAACCCCAGTTTACCAATTCTTTCTTTCATGAATCATGCTCTTAGTGTTGTATCTAAAAAGTGACTGTCAAACCCAAAGTCATTTAGATATCTCCCGTGTTATCTTCTGGGAATTTTATCATTTTGTATTTTACATTTAGGTCTGTGATCCATTTTAAGTTATTTCTTGTGGAAGGTATAAGGGTGTATCTAGACTCATTTTGTTGCATGTGGATGTCCAGTTGTTCCAGCACTGTTTGCTGAAAAGACTATCTTTGCTCCATTGTTTTGCCTTTCCTGCTTTCTCAAAGATCAATTGATTATCATTGTGTAGATCTATTTCTGGACTCTATATTCTGTTTAATTTATCTGTTTGTTTATTCCTTTGTCAGTACCACACTATCTTGATTACTGTAGTTTTATAGTAATAATTAAATTCGGGAAGTGTTGGTCCTCCAACTTTGTTCTTCTCCTTCAATATTCTGTTGGTTATTCTGACGCTTTTGTCTCTCCATAAAAATTTTAGCATCAGTTTGTTGATACCTACAAAACAATTTGCTGAGATTTTCACTAGGTTTGCACTTAATCTATTGATCAAGTGAGGGACTGACATCTTGTCAATATTAAGTCTTATTACCCATGAATATGGAATATCTCTCCATTTGTATAGTTCTTCTTTAATTCCTTTTATCAGAGTTTTGTAGTTTTCCTCATATAGATCTTATACACATTTTGTTAATTTATATGTATTTCATTTTTTAGTGCTAATGTAAATAATACTGTGTTTTTAAATTCAAATTCCAATTGTCTATTGTTCATATACAGGAAAGCAATTGACTTTGGTGTATTAACCTTGTAGCCTGCAACATTGCTGTAATTATTTCTTAGTTCCAGGAGTTTTTTTCAACTCTTTGGGATTTTCTAGATAGATAATCATTTCTTCTGCAAATAAAAACAGTTCTATTTTTTCTTTCCCAGTCTGCCTCTTACTTCTTTTTCTTCTTTTATTGAGTTATCTAGGACTTCCAGTAAGATGTTGAAAATGAATGCTAAGAGGGAACATCTTTGCCTTGTGCTAATCTTTGCAGAAAACCATTTGGTTTCTCACCATTAAGTATGATGTTAACTGTAGATATTTTGTAGATGTTCTTTATCAAGTTGAGGAAGTTCCTTTCTATTCCTAGTTTGTTGAGAGGTTTTATTATGAATGGGTGTGTGATTTTATCAAATACTTTTTTGTGTCGATGGATTTGATTAGGTGAGTTTTCATCTTTAGCCTATTGATGTGATTAATTACACTGATTTTTTTAAAAGTTTTTATTTAAATTCCAGTTAGTTAATATACAGTGTAATATTAGTTTCAGGTGTACAACATAGTGATTCAACACTTCCATACATCACCCGGTGCTCATCACTAGGGCACTCCGTAATCCTCATCATCTATTTAACCCATCCCCCCGCCCACCTCCACTCTGTTAATCACCAGTTTGTTCTTTATCATTAAGTCTGTTTCTTGGCTTGCCTCTCTCTTTTTTTCCCTTCTTCGCTAGTTTGTTTTGTTTCTTAAATTCCACATATGACTGAAATCAGATGGTGTTTGTCTTTCTCAGACTCACTTATTTCACTTAATATAATACTCTCTAGATCCATCCATGTCATTGCAAATGTTAAGATTTTATTATTTTTTATGGCTGAGTAATATATATATATATATATATATAATCTCACATCTTTATCCATTCATCAGTCGATGGACACTAGAGCTGTTTCCATAATTTGGCTATTGTAGATAATACTTAATTACATTGATTTTTGAATGTTGAACCAGTCTTGCATAACTGGAAAAAAATATCATTTGGTCATGGTGTATAATTTTTATATATTGTTGGGTTTTATTTGCTAATTTTTTTAAGGATTTTTGCATCTGTATTCATAAAAGATGTTGGTCTATAGTTTTCCTATTTAATGTCTCAGGTTTTGGTATTGGTGTAATGTTGGTCTCATAGAATGTGCTGTGAAGTACTACCACTATTTCTATGTTCTGGAGGAAATTGTAAAGAACTGGAGTAATATCTTACTTAAAGGTTCAGTAGAATTTACCAGTGAACCCATGTGGGCTAAACTGCTGGCTTCTTTTTTACCATTGGGGGAAACCTTACTGAAATTCACAGATAAGTAGCAATGCTTTGAGGAGCTCACTACTAAGCAATTTCATTGTAAATTTTTCCTCCAAGTCACGCAAAAAATATTTAGGAAAAGTATAAGTACAGGCTGAAGAATTAGCATTCATATCATCTTTATAAACTGGAAAAACTTTGAAATCCCCTGACAGAAAGCAAGTAGTATATAAAAACATTTTATATTTTTCTTAGAGAAAACCCATTGGCCACAGAGGACAGAAAACGCAGAGATCTGCTTCCTTCAGATGATTCTGGCATTTCACATGAAAGGTTTTTATTTTTTTTTAAAGATTTTATTTATTTATTTATTTATTTATTTATTTATTTATTTATTTATTTGACAGAGATAGAGACAGCCAGCGAGAGAGGGAACACAAGCAGGGGGAGTGGGAGAGGAAGAAGCAGGCCCATAGCGGAGGAGCCTGATGTGGGGCTCGATCCCAGAACGCCAGGATCACGCCCTGAGCCGAAGGCAGACGCTTAACGACTGCGCCACCCAGGCGCCCCTACATGAAAGGTTTTTAGTAATGTAGCATACTATTCAATAAAAATTTTATCTTTCCATTTCACCACAAATTTCATGATTATAAAAAGATCTTCATTATTTGTGGCCAGTAATGATGTTTTTGATTGTCTTATTACATAAAACTCACTTTCAAGGCCCAGCTCCAAGATAACCATTATATTATCAAAATTCTCAGTGAAAATTAACCACATATCCTTACTTACTATAGCTTCTGTCTGCAGGGCAAATTTTTTGGGAGACAGCAACAAAGTTCTTTTAGGTATTATTCTCAAAATATGTAAATCTGAAGCAATTTCAATATTCACATGAAAATAAACATTTCAGCAAAAATTCAGGAGAAGGTAGGTCTATTGCCTAATATTATCATTTATGTAAATATTTTATATATGTGTATACATATTATATATGTATACATACATCTATATTTGTGTGCATGGGTGTATATACATGTACTAGGCAAACTTATTTTACTAATTATTTTTCTTCCTTTCAACTAAAATATTAAACACAGTGAAAGTAGATATAGCCCAAACATTAGATATTTTGGTCCATCTGCTCCTAAATCCATAGTGAACTTTGCACAAGTCAAATGAGATTGATGAAAACATGCTCAGTTGGGTGTCCAGAACTCAAAAGAGTGAGTCAGCACAGCCAAGTGGAAACAATGGATGGCACAGTTATCTAATGATCTTTAACTGTTGTTAGGGTCAATGATTTTTTACACAGTCACTAAGAAATTTTCCAGAACATTAAAGATAAGATGTATATTTAATTAAACAAATTTGGCTTTAGGAAACTAAAATTAATAACATAATTGAGAAATGTGAATTTTCTTCCAATTTGCTTGTCATTACATGCTGCAAGATAATTCCTGGGCTGCTGGTAATCTGTTTCCAGAGTATTTTTTGACTTTGATTCTAAAGATTTCATGGGAGTCTCCACTAACCAAAATTCATTCATCACACTGAAAGGTAAAAATAAATAGGAAAAATGAATTGATGTTCTATTCTTTGTACAAAGCAGTAGTGATGATTAAGATATAATGGTAGGCTTCAGTGGTGGAAAAAGTTCCTTTTATTCCCATAAAAATTCTTTGCATTTCATTCTGTATATACATTTATTTTTATTTTTTGACTCAGTAGTCATATTGTTTTAATTTCACAATACAATGGTTTATAATCTAAATATTCTTTAGCTTTTTAAAACTTTTCATCAAAAATCATAATTGTTTTTGAAGAACACAGGAACTTCCTGTACATTTAAATGAAGATTCTTTAATGTAATAAATATTTTCATAATGTGTCTATCTCAATTGCCATAAAATTTCTTCTTAAAAATCATAATTATAGAGGCTTTACCTACTTACTTCTAATTCACAAAAGTTTTATTACATGTGAAAAAGCCTAACATTTAAACAACACAAACAAAAAAGTCACATAAGTTTATTTTTAATTCAATAACATCATGGAAATAAAGCTAAACTAAGAGCCAAGAGATTCCTATTTTAGTTTTAGCCTAGAACAAGTCAACATTTTCTTCTATGAATTAGGCCAAGTTACTTAACTTCTCTGGGAATCAGGTTTGTTATTTAATGAAGGAATTCAGCCTTAGAGTTTCTTTTCAGCTTTATTATTCTATGTAATATTTCCCAGAATATATTTATCAGAACCTTAGTCTTTTAAGGTATTCCACCTCAAAATGAGGATTTCATGATTAAATTCATTTAGGAATTTGCACACTTCATTTATTCAATGTACATTTCCATAATACTTTTACACTGTGAACTAAGACTGCCTTGAGGAGTCAGTTGATATGTTTTACCTAGGAGACAGCATTAATCAAGTAATCATGCAAATAAGTGCTTAAAATAGCAATTATAAAATATAATACAGATGAAAGGTACTTGATATTCTAAGGTTCCTATTAGACTGGACATTCAACTAAGGCTTTCTTGAAGAAGTGACAACTTAACTGAGATTAAATGGACATGCAGTATTTAAGTAGGAAAAGCAGGGAGGAAGATATATCTAGTGAGTGGGAAACATGAACAAATGCATAGTGGCAGAAGGGAGAATGACACTATAAGACAAATTAAAGCAGACCCATATGGCTGAGGCAAACAACACACCCCAGACTGTAGAATTGATAAAGACCAGGCTTTCAAAGACTATGCAGTTAAAGATTTTGCTCTTAGTAATGAAGGAGAACCATTCAATAGCAGCGGGGAAGTGTTGGGAAAGGGCATTCTCATTGAAATAGGAGACAATCTGGACAAATACTTGACAAGGTAGTATTTATTATTGCACCTATTGCATAACTTCTCGATTTGTCACACAAACTTAGTACCTTAAAACAAGATGTATTTGTTATATCACATCTTATTATTTTTTACTGATGTATAATTAACATACATCATTATATTTGTTTCAGGTGTACAACATAATGATTCAACAATTTTATAGAGTATTCAGTGCCCACCACAAGTATAGTCATCAACTGTTTCCAAACAATGCTTTTACAATCCTATTGACTATATTCCCTATGCTGTACTTTTCATCTATATGATTTATTTTGTAACTGGAAGTTTATACCTCTTAATTCGCTTTATCTATTTCACCCATCCACCAACCTACCTCCCTTTGGCAACCACATATTCTCTATTTAAGAGTTTGTTGTTTGTCTTTTTCTTTTTTTCTTTGTTTTTTTTTAAATTCTACATATGAGTAAAATCATATGGTATTTGTCTTTCTCCATCTGACCTATTTTACTTAGCCTCATACCTTCTAGGTTCATTCATGTTATTGCAAATGGCAAGATCTCATTTTTTTAAATAGCTGAAATATATATATATATATATATATATATATATATATATATATATATATATATGCCACCTATAGGAGTTAACAAACATACTACACTAGTAACATAATCACATTACACTAGTGATACATTACACTGTAATACAAATATATATATGTGTGTGTATATATTTACATATATATATATATATATATATATATATATATATATATATATGCACGCACCACATCTTTGTCATCCACTCATCTATTGTTGGACACTTTGGTTGCTTCAATATCTTGACTATTGTAAACAATGTTGGAATAAACATAGGGGTACGTACATCTTTTTGAATTAGTGTTTTTGTTTTCTTTGGGTAAATACCCCATAGTAGAATTACCAGATCATATGGTATTTTTATGGACAATAATCTGGTTACAGCATAGTTGGATCTTCTATTGTAAGGTGTCACAAAGTTCCAATCAAAGTGTTAGATGGGGTTTTGGTATTATCTGAGGTTCTCTCTCACTCCTTTCGTGTGTGTGTGTGTGTGTGTGTGTGTGTGTATGTGTTTCTCTGTGATATGAGTTACAAATCTCCCTAATAAAATTGTCTATCAAGCATTAAGAAAATGATCAACTTTAATCTAACAGAAAAGTGAGTAAAGCATATGAAAAGACAGAACAGGAAATACAAAGGACTCTTAAACCAATGTAAAGATGATACTCAACTATGCTCAGATTAATAAAAGTACATATTAAAATGACACTAAGATAGTATTTCCCATCTCAGATTGGATAAAAGCAAAACGACTGGCACCACCTTCTCTTGGCCAGACTGTGTTCCCAGTGTAATGTGTTTGTTAACTCGTATCAGTGGCAATTTGGCAATCTTAATCAAAATTACAATTGCAGTACTTTTTAACTAGGCAATTTCATTTTGGTGAATTATCTTTCAGATATACTAGCACAGATACAAATAATGTATTGTCTATAGTAGCAATCTTTTGAAACAATTGAATATCCAACTCTAAAAATAGTTTAAATTAACTGTGTGTATATATAGAACAGAATCCTATAGAACTATAAAAACAAAACAAAACTAAAACAAAAATCAAGGAAGCAATCTACATACTGATTTGGTAAGATTTCCAGGATATTCTATTAAGTAAAAGGGCAAGATATTTACATCTTCTAATCTGGATATTGTCACACTAATCTTTGTGTAAAATAGGAAGAATAATGTACACACATTAGTTTATGCATAAAGAAATTGTAGAAAGTTAAGCTACACACTGGTTATACATTCTGATGTTTATAAATGCATTTCCTTTTCATAATCAAATAAAAAATTTGAATTGTGAAAATAAGGAGGGTCACTGACAGTACTGAATAGGCTGAAAAGTGAAATAAATTGAGAACTGAGGAGACAAATATTTTTACTCTCATTGATGCCCTTAACAAGAGAGCTTATTTTAATTTTCATTGTACGCAATTTCATTGTACACAACAGACTGAAAACTTATGCATTAATGAATCTCACGTTAGAGCTTAATTCAATGTTTTCCAAATTTATTTGGTCATGTATGATTATTCAAATATTATACATTAAGAACCAAGTAAATTAATATTTTGTGGAATACATTTTGGAAAAATACTGCTTTATGACATTAAAACTTTCAAGTACTTTGTCAGTCATTAACAATTACTGTCTTAAAAGTTCCATTATCTAGTGTATATGTAAGGTATACGTTTTTCATAATTTAATTATAAGTTCTTTTGAAAGGATAACATATACAATTATAACCATTATGAAAAATGGTTTGCAGTAGAATGATAAGGAAATTAAATTTTTAATATGGGTGAGTTTGAAATTTTTTCAGGCTGAACTAGCAACCTTAATCCTTTGAATAACCTAGATTTTTAATTTGGCATGAAACCATTTCAAGCTGTGTAATAAAACTAATGAGGCTGCTACAACAGTGCAAAGCAATAATCAACATATATTTTATTGTTGGAAATTGTATTAAGTCCATGCATGAGGTTAACTAAGACAGCTTTTTTCTTTGTGTGCTTCGGAAAGAAGGATGACATGTATTCAGACTGCTCTGCTAAAAAAAATTACCATTCTAAATATATACAATGCCTGGAAAAAGTTCAAAATCATTATTTTCAAACAAATGTAGAACGCTGAGAATCACTCAATGTAATGATATCAAAACGCAAAAGTACCTTCTCTGCCTACTACTTGGACATAAACATACACACATATATATATATTAAGCACATATCTCCAACCAACATATTCCATTCATCAAAGTAGCAGGTCTTTCTCCAAAGCAATTATGATCCATGGCAGTAAATATAAATATCTGTTAGCATACATAATATGTCTGGGAGATGAAAACTAGTTCAGATTTATCCAAGTGATGTGCAATGTCAGAAAAAATGATGATTCTCATATGAATGAATTATAGTGACTTTTCCCCTTAATATATAAGCAGACTCAAGAGTTACTCTAAATTATATATTGGAGATTTTCAGAAAATGACAACAAAACTACTTAAAATAGTTCTTTGTACTGCTCTACTATGATGATGAGTGAAGTACAGACAACCAACTCACAGCCATTTGTGCACTGATTAATTAGTACATCCAGCAACCAAGCTTCTCAATTATCCACCTATTTACTGATTTCTTAAATTATTACTGAGTGTAATGTGGTCTCAGCACTGGCATTACATATATAATTAATCTACAGCCTTTGCCTTTAGGGAGTTGTCATTCTAGTGGGTTATTGATACAACTAAGTATTCTTACCATGGGAAGTGATAAGGGGGTGCATTATAGTTGCAGTGGTAGGAGCATCTAACTCAAGTCTGGGATCAGGGAAAGCTTCTTGCAGTGGTGACACCTGAGCTCAGTCTGACTAGCTTGACTGGGAGTTAGCCATGTGAACCTATTTATAAAATGTGCAAAGGCACAGGAAGAAGATATAGCCAGATGTGCGTAACGAATGACAAACAACCCATTGTTATTGAAGGAAGAGAAGAGAGGATCAAGATATGAGAGTAAAAGGGGAGATAGAGATCAATAAGAGGAGTATTTGAATTTGAAGTTTCAGAAATAATTGTGAATTAAAAGAGGACTCCAAAGGGGAAAAAAAGTAACAGAAATATTCTAAAAATTTTTTATAAACATAGCACTTAGAACATTTTGAATAAAATGTTATATCTAAATGTGTATATTACTGTTTTCTTAGTATGAAAAATTAAAGGCAATGGTGCCTGTCTCTGTTATTAGATTAAATGCTACTTTAAGAAAAAATGGAAAAATAAATGAACAAAATTAAATTGTATCAGTGAAAATGAGAGTCTACTGTGTGTGACCAAGAAAAAACTTGCATAATCATCACTTATGAAGGTGGGGAAGTCATACTACATTTGAGAAAACATCGCCATTATTATAGTTTTGGCAGAAAAGAACCTAAGAAATGTTTCATTGGTTTCCCTTAAAACTTTAAAAATAATATTACTATTATTTTTAGTAGGATATTGTACTCAATTTAATGAACTCCCATGGATATGCTTCTTTATATTGTTTCTCTTGGAAAAAAAAATTATGCCACATAATTCAGAGGTTTTCTAACATTTAAACCACTATGAAATCGTAATAATTTATAGCTACCCATCAAGTGTTGTTATTTAAACAAATTTACTAATCTGATTGTACCTAATTCCTAACCAACATATTTAGAATATTTATTAATTAAAATAAGTTCTCAAGTATCCTGTAGTCTGCTAAAAGTCATTAAGTATCTCAGTGCAACTTGCAGGGTTGAGGAGAAATTAATCAACTAAACAGCTTTGCTACACAGATTTGTGGGTTGCACACAAACATGCTGTAATTCTCCATTCTTCATTCTTTTTCTTTCTTTCTTTCTTTCTTTCTTTCTTTTTCTTTCTTTCTTTCTTTCTTCTTTCTCTTCGTTTCTTTCTTTGTTTCTTTGTTTCTTTGCTAAGCATTATCTAAAGGGGTAAGTCTTGGTAATTAAAAGAATGATCTTCTAAATTTTAAACCTATATTCTATGATTTTTCTCTATTTAACACAAAAACATGGATCTGAAGTTTGTTTTAAGGATAATTAGTATTATTTTGGGGGATCTAGGAAATCAATATGTTTCAAGAACACTTGTTCTAAAAAAATCAAATTACCAACTTAAAGGAAGATAAACATTTTAATGAACCACCTGAGTAACATCAAACAAAATTAAAGTATTATAATTTGGAAATAAAGCCTAAGAAATAAAATACCTGGAATTTTAAGAAAAAGGAATCTTCTGGGGTGCCTGGGTGGCTCAGTCGGTTAAGCGTCTGCCTAGGGCTCAGGTTATGATCCCAGGGCCCTGGGATCCAGCCCTGGATTGGGCTCCTTGTCCAGCAGGCAGCTTGCTTCTCCCTTTCCCCCTGCCTGCCACTCCACCCTGCTTGTGTTCTCCCTTTCTCTCTCAAATAAATAAAATAAAATCTTTAAAAAAAATTGCTTTCCTTAAAAAAAAAAAAAAAGGAATCTTCCATTTCCCTGTATTTCTATGTCACGAAGAGGCTCAGGAAGGGTCTAACTCTGCAAATTTGTAACCACTTGGTCTACTTTAGCATTTGAAAATATGGGATAAGTAGAAAGTTTAACTTTTTATAGAAAGACTGGATATTAGTAATGTTGTGCTCAGTATTCACTGGTTTGCAATGGAAACTAGAGTGTGTATGTCCTGTTGCCAGGGGTTGGTCAAACACAAATGGATTGCAAAGTACCTGCGATTTATTTGATTTAAAATATATATGTATTTTTTAAATAGGTATTTTTTATCAAATTTACTGAGAGCACTCTGACAGATAAATCACTCATTATTTGGCTTTTCCCCTTTTATTATCTTCTTTTGGAAAAGTAGCAAATGACTTCAATTAATTGTATAATTCTCAAGATGTGATATACAAACTGGTACTTTTTCAAACAAAATCAAATCACCAAAAATATGTAGTTTTCAAATGTGCATTTTACTTACCCCCAATAATCTGAATGTCTAAAATATAGAAATTGGTTAGCATATTAATAGTTTACCTCCCATTTTTTACAATGGCATTCTAAATAATGATATAGCTAATGTGATTTTCTCTTCAGCAATTATTAGTTTTTAAAGGAAGGTAAAAGAAAGTGAACTTAATTTCTCTTCAGAGCAGTTCCAATTCTATGTAGGAAACAAAATGAAAGTCACATCTAGAGTGTCCGAGCATCTAAATATGTACACTGACAATTTTGAAACGGAGAATCCCTGTCCCCCTTAAAGTTCAAAAGCGGCATATTTTGATCACTTAAAAATGAAACTGATTATGTTGTTTAAAATTGCATGTTTTCCATCTTTGAAATTGACATTAATGAAGCATAAGTTCTATCCTCTTTTTAAAGTTGAGACTAGTGTTATCTGTATTAACAGTGGTAATGACTAAAACAATAAGTTTAGTTTAAAGGGATCCTTAAAATATAAAAATGGAGTGTATATATGGTAAATACCAGGTGACCATTATGTATGGATTGGGATAATTGTACTTTTAAAAACCAGTAAGAAATTTTATTGAGGGAAGTGTGTTTGAGAAAGACAAGTCACCTGGGGGAGAAGTCATTTATTGGAGGTGTAGAGAGGTGAGATTCCAAAGTCTGAGGCCTCAGAGATAGATCAATAGGAGGCTTTCTTCTAAAAATATGCGAATCACTGAACTCTACATCTGAAACTAATGCTATACTACATGTTGACTAATTGAATTAAATAAGTAAGTACATAAGTAAGTAAATAAGTAAATAAATAAATAAAACTATCTCTTGTTAATTGCAGGGTCTTTTGTTTTCTGAACTCCAAGATGGGTGTAATGAAAGTTTGAAAATAAAGAAATATTACAGATGTGAGTAGCAAGGTCGAGGACCTTTGGCAAACAGATACTTTTGTGCATGAAGGGTGAAAATAGCATGCAGAGACATGAGGTATACATTCACTTCTTTTAGCACTAGGGAAGGATTCATCCTTAATTGCTAAAATTAAATTTTCAAGTTGGTTGTTAATAACCGAGACAGTAAAAGGCAAACTATAATAAAAGCAAACTATATTTGCATATGTTAGAACATTTCTCTATATATCTTAAAACATATATGCATATACATATAACATTAAACATTAAGCCATCCTGATACATTATTGAGCTTTTGAAAATATCTTTATCCTATTTTTCACTAAAGGTAAATCTGTTTCAAGCACATCTTTGTCCTTCTGACCTTGTTTCAAAGAAAAAAAAGGAAAGAGGGAACTAAACCAACCAACTGCTTAATGAATCTCACCTGTGCTAATTAAACATTTTAGTAGTATAAGAATCTGTCAAAAAGCAAAGTTAAAAAATGAAAACATACAAAATTGTGAAGATAATTATCTGTAAGTCTTTGTAAGCTTTAACTAACTTTGTAAGCTTTTAAATAAAATATTTGAGTTAACATACCATTCTCGAATTCAGACATTTATATAAACTATAACATATGGTCATTGCCTACAATATTAGTATTTCTTATTTTTTTCTAACATCTAATTGTCCTTAAAATCACATGATGTGATTGTTCTTATACTGAAGGTTTACAAAACTTGCCTTCTGTTTTCTCCAGTTTTTATAAGTATGAGCTTATTCAATGCTCAAGTTCTTCTATACGTTTTCTTCCCTAGTCACTGAAAATTACTATTGAGAAATTGAGATACCAAATATTAAGTGATTTGCCCACAATCAAAAAGTATGTCAGTGATTGAGCTAGGGGTATAACCATCTGACACCAAAGGCCTTCATGATGCTATACTGACTCTTATTTCACTTGGGTATTTTAACATGCCCAGCTTGAGAACCTCTAGTAAATTGTTTCACAAAAAGAAAATTTAAAAAATAGATACCTGGAATGTACTGCACTGTGGATATACAACTTACAGGAGATTTTTGTAAAGTAAGGGCTTATCATAACATTTTTGTATACCATTAGAATACAATTGGATAAATCTTTATACAAAGGTAAAATCCCTCATGCTATATCCTTCATGTTGCCTCATCAGTATTACCAGAATTTTTAAAAAGATAGAACATATTGTAAAAAGAATGAAACCTCGCTATTTGCAACAACATGGATGGAGCTAGAAAGTATAATGCTAAGTGAAATAAGTCAGTCAGGAAAAGACAAATACCATATGATTTCACTCATGTGGAATTTAAGAAAGAAAACAAACAAGCAAAGGGAAAGAGAGAGAGAGAGAAGCCAAGAAACAGACTCTTAACTATAGAGAACAAATTGATGGTTACCAGAGGGGAGGTAGGTGGGCGATGGGTGAAATAGGTGATGGGGATTAAGGAGTGTGGGTGATGTATGGAAGTGCTGAATGACTATATTGTACACCTGAAACTAGTATGCTTCTGTATGTTAACTGGAACTAAAATGTTTAAAAAAAGAACATCTTAAGCTACAAATATATTTACATTAATTAGAGAAAGTATACATATAAACTAAGTAAGAGTTTTTACCAGAGTCTATGATACTGTTCATTTTGTAAAAATCTTCATTCCACCTTTGTTTTGATTTTCAACTATTAATATGAATTTGCCAAAGAACTTGAAAAATGCTATTGGAACTCTAAAATGGGGACTTAGGATAATTTGGAGACCTCAAAACAGCTTTCAAAAATCTATGAAATGTTAATGTCTTTTATAAAATTTCATGGATAACTAAAATCATGTATAAAATATAATCCCTGATAACAATGATCACTGTACCAAAACCTTATCTTTAATCAGTTTGAATTAACTATGAATGCTATCATTGGTAGTCTACCACAAATACGGCATTATTCATATGGCTCAATTAATATATTAGAATACTGAAATCAAATATGTTGAATAAAGAAGTTAAAAGTCTGTACTGATGATAAGGGAAAAATCTTCTGAGGTAATTTATACAAATACCTAGTATTCATAATAGTAAGCAAACAAGAAAAATGTTATAATAAAAGGTGTGATGTTCCAATCCCTTAAAAATAACATAGTGGCCCATCAATTAGTTTTAAAAATGGAGGTACATAATGCATTCCCAAAATAAAATTCTATATTCCTGAAGTAGTGATGGAATTTAATATCTGGGGAAAAAAGTTATTAGTCTAATCTACATGAAGACTGAACTATTATTATTATTGCTGTTGCTATTATTGTTTTAATCACTAGCACATATGCTGTTGTTGGCACAGTGTAAATGCTCAAGTGTTGGTTAAAGTAGTTTTTATGTTCCATTTCTCAAGTTAAGTCACACAAATTTTAACCAGGGTTTGCAATGATATTCAGAGAACCTTCTGTCTCACTCAAGTTCCCTTATGTCCAATAGCCCATTGATGATTGCCGGTGTTAACAATAATGATCTATTTTCAAATGTCACTATTTAGCGACATAATTTTTATATGCTGAATTCAAAACTTGTAACACTGTTAATTCATTTATTAATTTTAAAAGCATTTTTGTGAATTATTTAGGATTTCATTAGTAAGAATGATGCTAGCTATAGTTTTACTGGAAATGTTATTAGGTTGAATTTTCCTTCTCTTGAAAATGAGTTTGAATTTCATCAAAAGCTTTTTTCTGTATCTATTAAAATGTTCATATTTCTCCTCCTTAGTTTGTAGATACAGTGAAATACATTAATTGGCTTTCAAATTTAGAACCAGCCATGCATTTCTGGGGAAAACCTCAAGTGACTATAGTGTATTATCTTGTTAAAATATGGTTGGATTCAATTCCTGAATATTTCATTGAGAATTTTAACATCTAACTTCACAACGGATGTTTGCCTATTATTTCTCTTACTATAATGTATTTGTCTAGTTTTGGAATCAAAGTAATGTTAAGTTAATAAAATGACTAAAATGTATTCTCTAGTCTTTCATTTTCTGGAGGAGTTTGTGTTGGATCAGTGTTTTTTTCTTTCAGTGTTTCATAGAACTTTCCAAAACTCCATCTCTGCCTGGATTCTTCTTCATTGGAAAACTTTAAAATACAAATTAAGTTTATTAAATATATGATTTTAAGATTATTTGTTCTTGAGTTTTACAATTTGTTTTTCAAATCACTTGCTTATTTCAATTGCCAATTTTATTCAAACAAAGTTGGTAACATTATTCTCTTGTCATTCTACTACTACATGTAGGATCTGTGGTGATGTCCACTTTTTGAGTATTAACATTTGCAACTTGTTTTTATTCTTTTTTTCTTGATCCAACTGATCAGACGTTTATGTTTCATTAATCCTTTCAAAGAATCAGATTTGTTTTCATTTTCTCTATTGCTATTCTGTTTTTAATTTTTTTTTCTGTTTCTTTATTCTTCCCTTCTGTTTACTTTGGGTTGAATTTTCACTAATATTTTAATATTTTATGATAGAAATATTGATTTGTCATTTCTTCTTTTCTAATATATTTTATAAGTTTCCGTCTAAGCACTTATTGTGTTCCACAGATTTTAGTGTGTTATACTTTCATTTTCATCCCATTCAAATTATTTTATAATTTCCTTTGTAACATCTCTGACACATAGGTTATGCAGAATATAGAAGTGTACTGCTTATTTGTTAGGTATTTTGGTACTTTGCAAATATATTTCATTTAGTGACAGATATTCAATTATTAGTTACTAGCTTTTTTTTTTTTTCAAAGCAGGCATTTTGTATTTCAGGTCTTAAATTTGTTGAGGTATGCTTTATTTTTATTTTTTTTTAAAGATTTTATTTATTTATTTGACAGAGATAGAGACAGCCAGTGAGAGAGGGAACACAAGCAGGGGGAGTGGGAGAGGGAGAAGCAGACTCACAGCAGAGGAGCCTGATGTGGGGCTCGATCCCAGGACTCCGGGATCACGCCCTGAGCTGAAGGCAGATGCTTAACCGCTGTGCCACCCAGGCGCCCCTGAGGTATGCTTTAGTGAGCAGAACATGATCCATTTTGGTAAATGTTCTCTGTATGCTTTTAGAAAAAAACATATTTTCTGTTTTGGAGAGGAGTTTCACAAAAATGTCAAAATATTGATAGTTTTGTTTGGTACCCACTATTCTTACTGATTTTTTTTTTTTTTAAGATTTATTTATTTGAGAGAGAAAGAGAAAGAGAGTGAGCGAGCACAGGGCGGAGGAGCAGAAGGAAAGGGAGAGTCTTAAGCAGACTCCGTGCTGAGTTCAGAGTCCAAAGCTGGGCCCCGATCCCATGACCCTGAGCTGAAACCAAGAGTCAGAAACTTAATCAATTGTGCCACCCAGGTGCCCGTATTCTTACTGATTTTCTGACTACATTTTATTGTTTACTGAGAGAGGAGTATTAATGTTTCCAACTATCTTTACAGAGTTTTGTACTTATTTCAGTACTATCAGTTTGTCCTTTATTTTCAAGTCCATTATTAGGAATATAAATATTTAGGATTGCTATGTTTTTGTAGTGAAATAACCTCATTATCATAATTAAGTTCTTTTCTAAAAAGTATCTGGTAATATTCCTTATTCAGAAGTTGGCCTGTGAAAACCTCCAAATTTCTGTTGATTGATGACTGCATGCTATTTTTTCTATGCATTTATATTAACCTATTTTTGTCTTATTAAAATGGTTGTTTATAGATAACATATAGGTGAGTTTTGTTTTCTTTTAATCCAGTATGATTTATATTTCTAATAATTTATTTGTTTCATATGTTCTTTGTTCATTTTTCTTCCTTTTCTGCTTGGCTTTGTATTAATTGAATATTTTAATAATTTATTCTTTACAATCATGAGATCATTACTAACACCTCTTTTAAAATCTTTTCAGTTGCTTCTCTAGTATTTAAAAAGATTTACATGGAGATATTGCATAGAAATCTTGTTGGATTCTATTAGCAAGTATCTTGTTGAGGATTTTGGCGTCCATATTCATTAGGGAAATCGGTCTGTAATTCTCCTTTTTGATGGGGTCTTTGCCTGGTTTGGGGATCAAGGTAATATTGGCCTCATAGAATGAGTTTGGTAGCTTTCCTTCTGTTTCTATTTTTTGAAATAGCTTTAGGAGAATAGGTATTATTTCTTCTTTGAATGTTTGGTAGAATTCCCCAGGAAAACCGTCCGGGCCTGGAGTTTTGTTATTTGGAAGGTTGTTTATCACTGACTCAATTTCTTCATAATTAATTGCCCTGTTTAAGAAATCAATTTCTTCCTGTTTCAATCTTGGTAGTTTATAGGTTTCCAGGAAGGATTCCATCTCTTCCAGATTGCTTAGTTTATTGGCATATAGCTGTTGATAAAAATTTCTAATAATCCTTCCAATTTCAATGGTGTTCGTCGTGACCTCTCCTTTTTCATTCATAATTTTAATAATCTGGGTCCTTTCTCTTTTCTTTTGGATAAGTCTTGCCAGTGGTCTGTCAATTTTATTGATTCTCTCCAAGAACCAGCTTCTAGTCCTGTTGATCTGCTCTACTGTACTTCTGGTTTCTAATTCATTGATTTCAGCTCTAATTTTGGTCAACTGCTTCCTCGTGCGTGGATTAGGCCTGTCCCTCTGTTGCTGTTCCAGCTTCTTCAGGTGAGAATATAAAAACTGCATTTTATTTTTCTATTCTTTTGAGTGAGGCTTGGATGGCTATGTATTTCCCCCTTAGGACTGCCTTTGCAGTATCCCATAGGTTTTGGACTGTTGTATTTTCATTCTCATTGGTCTCCATAAATTGTTTGATTTTTGATTTCCTGGTTTATCGAGTCATTCCTGAGCAGGATGGTTCTTAGTCTCCAAGTGTTTGAGTTTCTTCCAAATTTTTCCTTGTGGTTGAGTTCCAATTTCAGAGCGTTGTGGTCTGAGAATATGCAGGGGACAATTTCAATCTTTTGGTATCGGCTGAGACCTGTTTTGTGTCCCAGAACATGGTCTATTCTTGAGAATGTTCCATGGGCATTAGAATAGAATGAGTATTCTTTGGTTCTGGGGTGTAGTGTTCTATATATATCTAAGAGGTCCAACTCGTCGAGTATGGCATTCAAAGCCTTTGATTCTTTGCTTAGTTTCTGCCAGGGTGTTCTGTCTATTTCTGAGAGTGGAGTGTTGAGGTCCCCTACTATTAATGTATTTTTATTTATATGTCTCTTTATTCTGGTTAAGAGTTGGCTTGTGTATCTTGCTGCTCCCCTGTTGGGGGCATATATATTTATAATTGTCATATCCACTTGTTGAATACTTCCTTTAAGAATAATATAGTGCCCTTCTGCGTCTCTAACTATAGTTTGTAGTTTAAAATCCAGTTTATCTGATATGAGAATTGCTACCCCAGCTTTCTTTTGAGGTCCATTTGCGTGAAAGATGGTACTCCATCCCCTTACTCTCAGTCTGAATGCATCTTTGGGTTCGAAATGAGTCTCTTGTAGACAGCAAATGGATGGGTCATTTCTTTTTATCCAATCTGCAACCCTGTGGCGTTTTAAGGAAGAATTTAAACCATTAATATTAAGACTGAGTACTGGGAGATATGCTTTTAATGCTGCCATGTTGTCAGTAAAGTCTTTGTTTGTATTGGCTGTGACTTTCTGTTCTGTATCACTCTTGGGGCCTTTTTACTTTTATAGAACCCCCCGTAATACCTCCTGTAGGGCTGGTTTCGTGTTAAAAATGCATATTTTGGTACAATAGGTTTCTGGTGGGACTCTGAAGACAGAGATGCTATAGACGGTATTTTGAGTAGCAGAATCCTAGAGATTGCTTTGGAAGAGGGAAATTTTATGCAATTAAATTTTATTTCAGATTAAATATATGGCTTGGTAGTACATAGGGAAGGAAACTTCAGTAGCCCCCCTTTCCATTTTCAAAATACTGCTCTCTACATTAGAGAGTTATTAGAAAAGAAATAATTCTTATAAAATGCTTAAGACTGTCTGGAACATAATGTGTGAAGAATTCATATTAAATAGTATCAGAACCTCCTTAATTAAATCTTAATAATGCTATGAGTCAACCATTGTTTTAGGTTTACATCAATTAACTTGAAATAGAAAATTATATTCATAATGATCATTTTAAGGACAGAGCAACTAAACGACTGAGGGATTAAAATAATGTGCCCCAACTGACACAGGTAATAATTATTCAGAGAACAGGGATTCAAATACAGAGTTTCACACAAGAACCAAAATCCTGAGTTTAACACACGGGGTTGACTTGTCAAACAAATTAGAGAATACCCAGTATCTACTAATAATGCTAAACTTTACAATAAAATCAAAGCCATAGGTAATCAAAGCCTCTGATGAAACAAAGGGATATCCAAGGTCTCTCCCTAGATTTTCCCCTCATTGGATCTAGCCCTTTTGAACCACAAAGTGTCTCTTGGTGAGATTCCTAAAAGCATCTTATACAGTGAGGAACATTTAAATGATCAACTATGGGATTTTTTTCCAGGGCACTATGCTTCACAGATTTGGGTTCTATTTGCTATAGGTAATCCCTAACCAGGGAAATATTGCTAGGTACATTAGAAATACATTCTCTTCTTCCTGGGAAGTATCATTAGGTTATTTCCTCGGGAATTGAGTTGACAGAGATTATTTCAGGTCATCTTCAATTCTTCCTTGGTTCCCCTAGCCAAGTGAAAGGACCACAGTCCAGTTGCTTTTACTACTTCCTCTCAGTCCTTAAGAACTAGGCAATGTAGCTGCTCAAGAGCTTAGGTGGTACATGTAATACACACAGACATAACAGAGACCCTAATGAATAATGATGATAATAGAATTAGCATTTTTTTATGTCAGCACTGGAGCTTTTGTGTTTGTGTGTTTGTTTTCTGCAAGGCGCCCACTGACAGAGAACTTCAGAAAAGCAGTAGGTTATAAATTATGTGATAGCATTATCAATGATCAATCATTTGAACAGAGAGCAAGGCACACAATGAGGGCTCAAAAGGGCATCACATAAAAGCCAAGAGAGACATAGGAGAAAAGTGATCATCAGAAAGCAGCAACAAGATCACCATCCACACCAGAATTAAACAGTGCTTTGGCCCATGTAAAGACTTTTCAATAAATTCTAGTAAGGCCAAAGCCAATCCTGTGTACCTTGCCTGGGTGTTGCCAGTTGAAGCTACTAATTGCTTCAGGTAGCAGCTGCCTATGCGCAAGGCTGAGATAAATAGTGGCTGCAGGCCTAAACATAACTGGGCCCACAGGCTCTGTAAGAAGGGTAAGCTGGGCCTCCTTGAGATCAAATAAGTTTGCACAGTTTTTAAAGGAAAAGCATTCTACAATTTTTATCCCATTAATTAATTAATTTAAATATTATAATTTGCCTATTATGTTGGCATAGTCAATTCTATTTCCTATTGTTTCCCTTTACTCAATGTTTTCCTTTTTGTGATCACTTGCCTGAGCAGAACTGTGCAGTCACCCAGGATAAAACCAGACCATCAAGTTGAAGTACACAGAATGTGGGGAAATCGCCCTTTCATGCAGTGGTTAATTTGAATTTAAGTTGATTACATCAGCACATTTTACATCATAATGTATAGTCTCAAAGCAGGTAGGACATTCTGTGCCCCTTGTTTGCTCTAATATGAAGAAAAATGAATGAAATGGGATTGATTTTAAAGGCTCTGTGTGCCTGGGGATTGTTAGGAACTAGAATCAGGGAGAGATACTTTATGTCGTCTTGAAACTGAAGAAGAGTGCAACTCAGCATTTCCAGGAATTGTACAAATATATTTTGAAATGTACAGATTAATAAAAAATGCTTAACAAAATGTTGACAAGGTTTTCTTTCTAAACAGCTCTCACAGAATCAGTAGCAAATCTCATCAGAAAATATGCAGGATGATGTTGGTGTTACCAAATAAATCATCATTTCTATTCTACTGAGTAATGAAAAACTATAACAAAAACACACACTTACTATTGATTCAGGACACCATGTTGCTTTCCAGATCATTTGGCATTTTGTTGTAAACAATCTACTAGCTTCCCAGGAGGTTTGCCTCTGTTTATTTTCTGAGACTATCATCCAGCAAATATTTGAATACTTCTCATTCTTTGCAGGAAGTTACAATTAATCGCCTTTTGGGGGAAATTTTTTGACAGTTGCAAATGTCTAAGAATACTGACTTTTCATTGTAGCTCATCCACTTCTTCCTGCGACTTTGTTCATTAAATATTCCATTTAGTCCATGATTATTATTTGTAATCCAGACATTTTTACTAATGACATCCTTTCTCATCTGCACTTTAGTCTTACTCCCTCTGCTATGAAACTAAGAAAGGACAATAGTTCTGATACAACTATGGACATATGTTATTCACAGACTTCCTGTGAAACAAACATATGTTAGGAGCAAAAGAAAAGTCTATAGTAGGGGCTGGGAAACTTTTCCTATAAAGGGTCAGATAGTGCATGTTTTAGGCTTTGCAGGACACATTGTTACTATTGCTCTATTGTAACTACTCAACTCTGTCGTTGTAATACAAAGCATCTATAGAAACTATGTAAACACGTCAGTGTGGCAGTGTTCCAATAAACCTATATTTATAAAAATAGGCAGTGGCCCAGGTTTGGCTTGAGGCTCATACTTTTTAGCCCCTGGTCTATAAGTACCTGTTTACTTTTCAGACTCTCCTGAATTTTATTTCAGTTTTTGAGTATTCCAACACATGTTTCTTTTACTGGTATACTTTGATATATCCTCAGAAAGCTCTGCTACATTGTATTTTCTTTTTTCTCTTAAGGTACAAAATTTGAGAAAGAGGTCAAAGATAGACCAAAAGAAAAAACCATTTTGCTTAGGGGATTTAAGTAGAAATCACAATGTCTGATGCAGGTATTTTCTAGATCTCTGGGTCTGACATCCATCATCCACCATTGTAAGAGAGGGCTATGAGGACTTTTTATCAAATAAAGCATCTTCTTTTTGCTAACCTGTTCCACTTACATAAACTATGTCAGTGACTGAACTAGCAAGTATAATTAATAGAGGCAGTGGGGAGACAAACTTTACTTAGTTCAGAGAAGTACCATGCATCAGGAAAGTGCTACAACTGATGCTGCATAATTGAGCAGAAACAGAAGATATGTATGTTCACTACTTTCCTTGAAAAAAAAAAAAAAAAAAAAAAAGAGCCAGAGGAAAAGTCATGCAACTGTAATACTCATACTACCAGCAGCAGTGATTCCAAATCTTGGCTTCATATGAGAATCACCTGACGAGCTGGTAAAAAATAAAGATCTTAGGATTTGTAAGAATCAAAATCTCAGGACAGAGACCAGGGAGCCCTATTTTATGGCTGCTTTATGGCCAGAAATTTTGAAAATGACTCTCAAAACATCTAGTCCAAGCCCCTTGTCTTCCAGATGAGAAACCTGAAGCTGAGAGACTGTCTATCCTCCTCCCATAGCTGCTCCTTGGCAATCCGAACCTCTTCTGACCCGGGCTCTTTCCACTCCATGGACCATTTTCCTATGATCATGACACTCTTGGTCACAGCACCTTCATCCCCGTGATGTTAGCCAGGTTTACCATGCTTCCTTTCAGTGTCCTTACACCCTCTACCTTCCTTCTTGGGCTCCTTCCTTCTTTATCTACAGGCCCAGGGCTCTCATTGCCGGCCTCAAAGAAGAAATACACAAGTAAATCTTACCTGAGGAAAGGACTTGAAACCCATTGCAACTACAGTATCATGTCTTCTATTGCTTTAGTCTATTTTCTATGTATATATATTCAATGTCATGAAGTCTGATTCAAATAAATGATTGATAATTTTTAAAAATCAGTATTTGTTTATAAAATCCTGCATGCAAGCACACAATTTTTGGATAGGCAATAACTATGCCCCAATTCTTCACCCTTCTGGCATAATGTGATAAGTCAGATAAATAGTCCTGTATGTCCCAAAAGGGGGTTTTCTAACACCACAACAGAGGAACCCTGAAATTAAGAAACTGCAAGTTTATATACTGGATGTCCAGTTGCCACCCTCCTCTCCTGAGAGATAAACAAATTATCTTTGAAAAAAGAAGAAGACCCCTAGATTCTTAATTTATGTAACATAAATAAACATCTCTGGAGAGGAGATAAGACAAACATTTCTGAGTTTACAACCATTAACATGTTACCCCAGTTCAGTTTTTCCCCATTGAAATGTAAACACACACCTCTGGAGTTCTCAGGGCCGTCTAATCACCTTTTAACTTCCCAGACTAGTCCTATTAACCTACATCACAAATTCCTTTGCTCAGAAAGCCCTACCTTTTCAGAAACATGAAAATATTTTCTCTATAGTCCTGTGATTGTTGAATGTATCATATCCTTAAGACTCAAAGAGATGAGAGGGTATATGGTATTTAGGGGTAACACGTTCTCCCCACCTCTTTTTGGCAACTGCCCATACAGTTTAGACTTTTGTTTAGAGTACAGCATCACTATACAGATTTTAACTTTCAAAAATGAGCATAAGAAACTTACTAGTTTGTTTTATCAGTCATTTCCTCATTTATTCATTTTTTTCATCCTATAATCTTTATCAAATAACTACTATGTAGCAACTACTGTGCTTCTCTATTAAATGCTAGTGGCACAAAAATAAATTAAATAGCATTCCTTGAATTTATGTTCTTAAACGATGAAAAAGGAAAGAGGGAAGATATGAGGGAGAAAAACAAGATGGAAAGAAACAAGAAAAAAGAGAAAGAAACAGATGTATTAAAAATTTACTTTCTGCCAGGATATATACTCTGCATATCCACATGATATGTCTCATTTCATTTGAATTACACAACCCCCACTAAAATCATAGAAAGTGCATATTATTATCTCCACTTTATATTTGAGAAACCAAGTTTAGAGAGGTAACATAATTAACCAGCTGGTCAGTGGCAGATGCCCCCACTATTATTACAAGACAAAAGGCTGCTTTTTCAGGCATGGAAGGTCTCCTGTACATGTAATACAAATTAAGAAATACCAAACACTGCGCTTAGCAATGTAGGTGCAATAGAGGAAGTTTTGATGGGGCACAAAAGACAAAGCCACTAACTCTGCTGGGGATACACTGGAGACATGCCTTGTGAGCACTTAGAAAGAAAGCCCTGATTATCAAAGATCAGCTAGAGAATGCTGACAGCCTAATAGCAAGACTTCACCTCAATTCCTTTAGGCCCTCTTTCATTCAACAAATACTACCTATCTGTGGGTACTGGTACCATGTAAGGTGCTGGGAATAGTGGTGGAAAAGACATATACAATCCTCGCCTTGTGGAATTTGGAGTATATAGTCCATAAAAGCGAAGTATGATATTTGTTACAAAAGACAGATTAGAGGATACTATGGGAAAATAGGACTCTAGCCCAATCTAATGGGGTCAGGAAAATTTCTGCCAAATAAACAAACACTCACTGAGTCTTGAGGGACAAGCAAGAGTTAGTATGTTAGGGGGGACCCAGGGGTCAATGGGAAAGGATGTTTCAGGAGGAGAGAAGAGCAAAAGAATGTTAAAAGAAGTGATAGCAAAATATAATGATTAGGCTGATAGGCCTACATGGAGAAGATATACTAAGATTTGAGATTGCTAAAAAATTCCATTTATTATCAGAATTACCTGTGATTCAGTAGCACATTTAATAAAGCTTTCTTAATATTTCAGAATGAAAAATAAGACAGGTTGAATAAAGGAGAGAAGTAGTATTAATAACAAATAATAAATATAAAGAATTTGAACACGTTTTTCCCACCACCATGATGTTATCATAGAGACTTTATTATTTAATGAAAAAAAAATCCTGTTCTGGGAGATAGGATATCTAAATTCTCATTTTTATTCTCTCATGTAAATAGATCACTGAAACTCTCTGTACCTTGTTCTTTATTTTTTTCATATATTTACCGTATATCTCCTCCTTTATCTCAATAATTATTTTGTTTTTTATGTAACTTTCATTTTTTTTACTCTAGTTATATTCTCATCTCATTACGTCTTGATTATGGCAATGGCTTCCTAAGTTCTTCCCTCTAGTATCCTTCTACTCAAAACTATGCCATTAGAATAACATCTTAAGTATTGCTTTCATCAAATACTTTTACATTTCAAAATCCTTTCATTCTTTTTGCCTGTAAAGTTACATTTTCAAAGCTCTGCCTATATCCAAGTCTTTTCCTACAGTTCATTCAACCATCATTCCTACCCAACATACAGTCTGTACATCAGCAAGAATGTTTCATCACAGAATTCAGAGCTCAGGCTTCAACACAAGAGTCTCTCATTGCACTCACACCCTTTCCTCAATTGCCTCCTAGTCCTCTTCACATATATTAAATCTACATACAAATTTTATATTTATATACATTATACACATGTCATATTTCTTAAATGGCTTTTGAGACTTACTTCTTAACTATATACATTAAAAATTCACTACTAGGTATTTATCCAAAGGCTACAAAAATAGTGATTTGAAGGTGTTTATAGCATCACTATCAACAATAGCCAAATTATGGAAAGAGCTGAAATGTCCATCAAATGATGAATGGATAAAGAAGATGTGGTATATATATACACAATGGAATATTATTCACCCATAAAAAGAATGAAATCTTGGCATTTGCAACAACATGGAGAGAGCTAGAGATTAGATAACATGGATAGAACTAGAGTGTATTTTGCTAAGCGAAATCAGTCAGAGAAAGACAAATACCATAGATTCCACTTATATGTGAAATTTAAGAAACAAAACAGATGAACATAGGGTAAGGAAGGGAAAAATAAACTAAGATAAAAACAGATGGAGACAAACCATAAGAGACTTAACTATAGGGAAAAAACTAAGGGTTGCTGGAGAGGAGGTGGGTGGGAGGATGGGGTAAATGGGTGATGGGCATTAAGGCAAACACTTGTACTGAGCACTGGTGTTCTATGCAAGTGATGAATCACAAAATTCTACCCCTGAAACTAATACTACACTATATTTTAACTAACTTGAATTTTATAAAATCTTGAAAGAAAAAAAAATTTATTGTACTGAATTTGTTATAAAGTGCTATTTATTAGATACTGGATTTTAAATGAATTATCTTATTTTATTAGTGCTTTTTATTTATTTTTTTTTCATTTTTTTAATGATTTTTTTATTATATTATGTTAGTCACCATACAGTACAACCCCGGTTTCCGATACAAAGTTCGATGACTCATTAGTTGTGTATAACACCCAGTGCACCATGCAATACGTGCCCTCCTTACTACCCATCACCGGTCTATCCCATTCCCCCACCCCCCGCCCCTCTGAGGCCATCAGTTTGTTTCTCATAGTCCATAGTCTCTCATGTTTCATTCTCCCTTCTGATTACCCCCCTTTCTTTATCCCTTTCTTCCCCTACCGATCATCCTAGTTCTTATGTTCCATAGATGAGAGAAATCATATATTTGTCTTTCTCTGCTTGACTTATTTCACTTAGCATTATCTCCTCCAGTGCCGTTCATGTTGCAGCAAATGTTGAGAATTCATTCTTTCTGATAACCGAGTAATATTCCATTGTATATATGGACCACAACTTCTTAATCCAGTCATCTGTTGAAGGGCATCTCAGCTCCTTCCACGATTTAGCTATTGTGGACAATGCTGCTATGAACATTGGGGTGCATATGGCCCTTCTCTTCACTACGTCTGTATCTTTGGGGTAAATACCCAGTAGTGCAATGGCTGGATCATAGGGTAGCTCAATTTTTAACTTTTTAAGGGACCTCCACACTGTTTTCCAGAGTGGCTGTACCAACTTGCATTCCCACCAACAACATTGGAGGGATCCCCTTTCTCCACATTCTCTCCAACAATTGTTGTTTCTTGCCTTGTCTATTTTTGCCATTCTAACTGGCGTAAGGTGGTATCTCAGTGTGGTTTTGATTTGAATTTCCCTGATGGCTAATGATTTTGAACATTTTTTTCATGTGTCTGTTAGCCATTTGTATGTCTTCATTGGAAAAGTGTCTGTTCATATCTTCTGCTCATGTTTTGATTTGTTTATTTGTTTCTCGTGTATTGAGTTTGAAAAGTTCTTTGTAGATCTTGGATACCAGTCTTTTATCTGTAGTGTCATTTGCAAATATATTCTCCCATTCCGTGGGCTGCCTCTTAAGTTTTTTTGACTGTTTCCTTGGCTGTGCAGAAGCTTTTTATCTTGATGAAGTCCCATAAGTTCATTTTATCTTTTGTTTCTCTTGCCTTTGGAGATGTGTCATGAAAAAGGTTGCTTTGGCTGATGTCGTAGAGGTTGCTGCCTATGTTCTCCTCTAGAATTATGATGGATTCCTGTCTCACATCGAGGTCTTTCACCCATTTGGAGTTTATTTTTGTATATGGTGTGAGAGATTGGTCAAGTTTCATTCTTTTGCATGTAGCTGTCCAATTTTCCCAGCACCATTTATTGAAGAGATTGTCTTTTTTCCACCGGATGTTTTTTCCTGCTTTATCAAAGATTAGTTGCCCAAAGAGCCGAGGGTCCATTTCTGGGTTCTCTATTCTGTTCCATTGGTCTGTGTGTCTGTTTTTGTGCTAGTACCATGCTGTCTTTGTGATCACAGCTTTGTAGTACAGCTCGAAATCCAGCATTGTGATGCCCCCAGCTTTGTTTTTCCTTTTCAACAGTTCCTTGGCGATTCGGGGCCTTTTCTGGTTCCATACAAATTTAAGGACTATTTGTTCATTAATGCTTTTTAAAAGAAGTAATCTTAAAAAAAGTAATCTTATTCTGGGAGAGTTTTGTTCTCTAAGATAACAATTGTGGTTAGTAGAAATTTGAGGTCAAATCAGGATTTTCAGCTTAAGTCTTACATTGAAAATGTAGATATATTTAAAATAGTTGACACAGGGAAACTTATTTAAATCTATTTCACCTTTTATTTTTTCAATGTATACAGTCTTCCTTTTTAGATGGAGTAAGCCTACCAAAATGAAATCAAACTACCCCTAAAATTAATATATCAGATTAATCTTTATCTATAGGTATTTATGTTAGAAGTTTGCATTCATAACTTAAAATAGTTACCATACACACCGTTTACTAAGCACCTAATATGTGAAAGCCACTGTGACAAATCCTTTACATACATTATGTCAAGCAAACTAGACAATCCTCTGAGACAAATACTAACAAAGAGCTGTTTCACACTTGAGGGAACTAAGGTTTAAAATCTTTAGGGGTCAGAGATCTACCACATACAACTACTAGTTTCATAGAACATTTCCAATTGGTAAACAACAAAACATGACCATTTCTTCTTTTCAATTTATCTCCACATCACAACCCATAAAATAAAATATATTTTATCGTGAGTAAAATAATTAGATTTTAAATGCCTTGAGACCAGAGATTATGTTCCTATTCATTCATTTTGCCTTGGTTGCTATCACAGTTCTGCCACATAGTAGGTGATAGCAATTCTATTCTTAAAAATCTTCAGTATATGCTAGTGATTCCATGTATGTTGTGTACTGGCCAAAGGCTGGTAATAACTCTAAGGTACACAATTGTCCATTTAAAACTAGTTCTATTATAAGACAAGTTCTATTTAATGGGCTGCTTTTAGGTAAATCACTGCAATTTTCAGTTATAATTACAAACAGATAAAAACATGTCTGCAAAATGAATTTGTGTAGCTTCTTATAAGCATTAGAAGGATTCAAAGCAGCATTCTATGACTGTGTTTACTTGACAGTACTTTCCACTGGCAACACTATATTTTTCTGGGCAAAGGATCAGAAAATAGAACACTGTAACAAAAAATTTTGAAGTGAAAGAGGTAAAGAGACCGAAGCTGACTAACCTATCTCCCTCAAATTTGGAAGACTTAAGTATTTTTTGAATGAAGAAATACCCCTTTAGGCCTTCCTTTGAATTTGAAACACAAGTTTTCTTATTTGTCTTTTGAATGGAGTACATAGTTCTATGTGAGGTTTTGAAAGTTCACAACTGTGAGCTGGAGAAAGAATATTTCCTGTACATTTAAACATATGATAATTATCATTAGAGGGAGAAGAATCTTGTCTTACTTCTTTGTCCTTATTTTTTTTGTTGTTGTTACTCTCTTTATCCTTCCTTGTACTTTTTTTGAACTGACTTCCTGTCTGTAATCACGTTATTCCTTCTTTTGGTGTGCTTGTGTGTGCATGTGTTCGTTCTTCCCATGGCACATCTATTATTTGCCTTACTCTTATTATTTTTTTTTTTTCTCCTCAGGTTTTCTTCGTGTATTAGTTTCCTATTGCTGCTTTCCAAGCACTAAAAATGACAAAAATTTAATTGTTCTTTTCTCATTCTCCCAAGTATATTTTACTCAAATGTACAAATTGCCCAAGTTAAACAAACAAACATATTTCCTTAAATACATTGTCTTTAAGGAAAATGCAAGTCTCAGCTGTAATCTTTCTACCTATTATTTTTCTCATATTGTAAATGCAATAATACAATATTATGGGATTGACCATTCAGTTTATGGAAAGTAATATTTCATTGACCCATGTGTTCTGCTGATTTAAACCTGTCTCCATGGGCAGGAGTACTACACATTTTCTCATGTCTACATCTTACATCCCAGCGGCTTCTGTGAAATATTCACTACCATTTTAGGTTGTTTACAGCTGTGCTAAGAACAGGCACCATTTTGAAATGAAAAGATGTCCTCTTTCCTTTTCTTCGGGAAATATCCCAAAGAAATATTTAAAGCTTCACAGCATTTCTCTCAGTTCTTTTGGGAAGACCACAACTGGTTTAATAAGCAATTTCTCTTTAGGTTAAATAGGATTGTCAAATCTTTGAGCACAATTCATTTTTCCTTAAGAACCAATTTTATTTTGCAGTAATGAATGGATTTAATATCCCCAAACAAGATTAAGATCTCTTTGTGCCAAACTGAGGATCAGGGGATTTTTCTTTGGCTTGTGTTCTTTCCTATATCTTTTTCCCTTTTTTCCTCCATCAGTAAATGTGGCAATTTTTAAATGTAGAAACATCAGTGTCTCTTAAAGATGTGTGTTGTACTGCTTGCATTTTTTAGAGAAAAGCAAAGATGCTTTTGATAGAGTCTATTCATCTAGAGCTTTGGGTAAAGTTTGCATAAATATGAACAGCCTGATAAATTCCAAAAAAGGGCTACTACCTTAACATTTTCATGTAGATATTTCCACTGAAGTTTTGTTATTCTCTTTTATGTGATTTTTAAATAAAATCATTTTTATGCAAAATAACAAAGGATGGGCTAGAATTAAATTCAGTGCTTTCAACATTTCTAGTACTTGGGGGGGGGCAGTTAATGTAATGGAGATAATCAGGGGAAAATCCCTAAATAATTTCCAAACTTGTCTTTTTAGCTTACAGTTCAAAAGTTCCCAACTTCATCTAGAAGCAAAATGACTTTCATTCACCTCTGTTCTTATAGATAATAGTCAAGTGGTCAGAATACTGGCTAGATAAAATTAGAAAAGTGATACTCCCAGATAATCCTTGGGTTGTACAAACAGAATCCTGAGAAGACAATTTGATGGTGTTAGCACAAGCACATAGTGCATCGGAATTTGGGAATATCCCATGTGCTAATTTGCACCAGATAATTTTGAAAAGAGATTTGGAAAGAGCCTGGCCTTACTAGGCAGACAAATTTAAAATTAATTCCCAATTTTGCCACTTAATAACTGTGTGAAAACCACTGGTCTTTGATATCTCTCAGTTCATAAAATGTTGACTTATCCAGAAGAATATCATCAAATGAGCTTTCTACCATCTTCCCCCAAAGAACACCAATTTTAACAATCACCCATGGACAAGAGTACCTTTGTGGAAGTCTAGGAGTCCAGTAGAGAAGTTTCAGCACAACACTGGAGCTAAGAAAGAAGAAAGAAAGAAAGAAAAATAAATCCAAGATTGGAGGCATTTAAGATGGTAAGAGGAACAGTTTCACTTTAACTGCATCACCCCTCCCCCAAGACGTCATAGTTCAGGGCCAAGAGAGATCCCTGGCAATGATTTCTCCCACAGGATAGGGAGAGCATATGATTGGGTGTCCAGCTTCCTTAACCATGCAGGATGATGGCAAAAAGACCCAGTTCTTTTTCACCCTATACAGAACACTGAGATATGCTGCACAAATGATGGATGGTAAAGGTTTGGGAAAACAAAAGCCAGGGCTCTTGGAAGGCATCGAATGGACTTGGACCCCCTTAACTGCTTTGTGGATTCCCATCAGAAAGCCTTTTCAGAAGCCACTGAGAAGCTGGCTTATGTATTCCCCCAACTCGCCATGGACACCTCTAAGGAACATTTTGTCCCTCACCCACATACTGCCCTCCTCACCTAATGGCTAGCTCCCTGTACACACCTCCAAGGGTGGTGAAAGCAAGCCTTTACAAATGACTAGTGAGCAAGAGCAGAAAGTCAATTTGACTGTGCTTAGGACAAAGCACACAAACTTGAGCATCCACTACCACCCTAAGGGAAACAAACAAGAGACTTTCAGCAATAGCATGATTTTGCAGGTTTGGCAGAAGGCAGACAAACTTAAGAATTCTTCCCCAAGTGGGAATAAGAAATGTGGGGCAGGCATATCTATAGCAAAGGTCTGAAAAGGCTTAAGAACCTAACAGGCCTGATAGAAGGTATTATCTCTCCAAGCCAATCAGTAAAGACTGGAGAAGGTGACTGATTCTTCAAATGGGAAGACAGCAATTGAAAACTTCAGGGATTAAGGAAAATCAAAAGCATATGATGCCACTAAAGGAATACAGTAATTTTCCAGTAACTGACCCCAAAGAAATGGAAATCTGTGATTTTCCTGATAATGTTCAAAATAGTTGTTTTCGGAAACTCAGTAAGCTACAAGAAAACACATAAAATTTTGACAAAATTAGGAAAACCATACATGAACAGAACAGAAAGTATAACACAGAGACAGAAATCATAAAAAAGAACTAAAAAAATTCTAGAGCTAAAGAATATAATGGATGAAATGAAAAAAATGTAATAGAGCACATTAACAACAAACCTGGTCAGTTAGAAGGAAGAATCTGTGAAGTAGAAGACCTTTGAAGGTGATTTGAAATTATACAGTCTGAGGAGAATAGAGGGGAAAAAAGAAACAAGAGTGACAAAAACCTGTTTGAATTATGGAATGCCATTAAGAATAACAATCTACATATTATTGGAGTCACAGAAGGAGAAGAGAGGGAAGTTCCAGCACACCAGATTTACCACGTGACATTACTGGAGCCACAGAAGGAGAGGAAGAAAAGGCGAAAAGCTTATTTAAAGAAATAATTGCTGAGAAATTTTCAAATTTAGGAAGACCTCTGCATATTCGAGTTTATAAAGCTTTCAAGTCCCCCCACATTTTCAACCCAAAAAGATCGTCTCCAAGACACATTATAATAAAAATGTCTAAAATCAAAGTCGAAAGAATTTTAAAATCAGGAAGAGAAAAAAAATCTTCACATGCAAGAGAACCCCCATTGGTCCATCAGCAAATTTCTCATCAGAAACCTTGCAGGCCAAGAGAGAGTAGAATGATATATTCAAAGTGCTAAAAGCAAAAAACTGCCAACCAAATATACTTTATCTGGCGAAGTATTGTTATTGTTGTTGTTGTTGTTTTCCAGAAATGAAGAAGAGATAAAGACTTTCCCTGACAAAAACTGAGGGACTTCATCATCACTAGACCTGACTTAAAAAAATTCTGAAAGTTCTTCAAGATGAAATGAAAAGACACTAATTAATAACATAAACCATATTAAAATATAAAATACACTGGTAAGTATAAGTATATTCAAATTCAAAATACTCTAATCCTGTAATGTAGTGGTGTATTAATCACTTAACTCTAGTGTAAAGGTAAAATGACAAATTATAACATGACTATAGCTAAAATTATTTGTTAATGTATATAAAATGTAAAAACATGTAAAGGCAGACATTGAAAACATAAAATGTGGAAGGGGAGTAAAAGTTTAGAGGTTTTGTATGCAAATGAAGTAAGGTTGTTATCAATTTAAAATAGATTATTATATCTATAAGATGTTTTATGTAAGCCTCATGGTAGCTACAAAGCAAAAAACTGTAGAGATATACAAAGTATAAAGAGAAGGGAATCAAAGAACACAGTTACAGAAATTTTCAATTCACAAAGGATGACAGCAAGAGAGGAAGAAAGGAACAAGGGAACTATAGAACAGCCAGAAAATAACCAATAAGGTAGCATTATTACTCCTTACCTATTAATAACTTTAGATGTAAAAAAGATTAAATTCTCTAATCATCAGGCATAGAGTGGCTAAAGAGATTTTAAAAATCTAACTATATGCTGCCTAAAAGATATTCACTTAAGCTTTAAGAACACATGGGAAAAAATATTCCATGCAAGTGGAAAAATAGACTGCAATACAAGAATAGTAGGGGACTTCTGATAATGGACCAATCATCCAGACAGAAAACCCATCAAGAAGTATTGGACTTGAACTACCCCTTAGACCAAATTGACCTAAAAGATATACAGAACATACCATCCACAGAAACAGAATATACATTCTTCTAAAGTGTATAACGTTATTCAGAATAGATCATAAGTTAACTAAAACAAGTCGTGGTAAATTTGAAGAGATTAAAATTATACCAGTTATCTTTTCTGACCAAAATGGCATGAAATTAGAGAGGAATAACAGGAGAAAAACTGGGAAATTCATGAGTATGTGGAACATACTTTTGAAAAACCAATGGATCAAAGAATAAATAAAAGAGAAATAAAAATATCTTGAAAGAATGGAAAAACACATACCAAAACTTATGAGATACAGCATAAGCAGTTCTAAGAGGAATCAAATGTAGGTATTTATAGTGATAAATATATAGTGATAAATACATTAAGATAAAAGAAAATCCCAAGTAACTTCATTTTATACCTGAAGGAACCAAAAAAAAAAAAAAAAAAAAAAAAAAAAAAGAACAAACTAAGCCCAAAGTTAGCAGAAAGAAGAAAATAACAAAGATCAGAGCAGAAATAAGTGAAATAGACACAAGAAAAATAATAGAAAAGATAAATGAAACTAAGAGTTGGGTTTGGTGGTTTTTTTTTAATACAAACAAAATTGACAAAATGTTGACTAGGAGAGAAAGAAAATGCACAAAATCAGAAATGAAAGAGGAAATACATCAACTGATACTGCAGAAATACAAAGATCATAAGAGAGAGTTCTAAACAATCATGCCAACAAATTGTACAACCTAGAAGAAATGCATAAATTCTTAGAAACATACACCCTACCAAGACTGAATCATGAAAAATAGAAAATCTGAGCAGACCAATGATGAATTGGGAGATTAAATCAGTACTCAAACACCTCCCAACAAAGAAAAGGTCAGGACTCTAGATGGCTCCATGGATGAATTCTATCAAATATTTAAAGAAAAATTGCTACCAGTTCTTCTCAAAGTTTTCCCAGAAAATTGAAGGGGAGAAAACACTCTTAAACTCATCCGATAAGGCCAACATCATCCTGACACAAAAGCGAGATAAAGACCCTACAAGAAAGAAAAACTATGGGCCAATATTTTTCATGAATATGAATGCAGAATTTTTCAACAAAATACCAGCAAATTGAATTAAAAAAAGATCATACACCATGACTTAATGGAATTCATCCCTGGGATGCAAGGATGTTTCAACATCTGCAAATCAATAAATCTGATACACCACATTAATAGAATGAAATGTGAAAATCATATGGTCATCTCAATAGATGCAAAAAAGACATTTGACAAATTAAACATTCTTTCATAATAAGTACCCTCAACGGTATAAAAGGACCATATCTCAACATAATAAAGGTCATATATGACAAGCCCACAACTAACACCGTACTCGGTGGTAAAAGGCTGAAAACCTTTCCTCTGAAAACAGAAAAAAGACAATGGTGTTCACTCTTGCCAGTTCTACTCAACATAATGGAAGTCCTAGCCAGAGCAATTAGGAAAGAAAAAGAACTAATAGGCATCCAAATCAGAAAGGAAGAAGTAAAACTGTCTCTGTTTGCACATGATGTGGTCTTCTATATAGAAATCCTAAATATCCCACCAAAAAACTATTAGAACTAATAAATTCAGTAAAGTCATAGGATACCTATTCAACATGTAGAAATCATATGTGTTTCTATGTATTAACAAATACCCTAACAACAAACTATGTTTAAAAAAAATAAAACAGTCCTATTTACAGTAGCATCAAAAACCACAAATGACAAGATCTCACTCTTTTTATGGCTAACATTCCATTGTATATCAACAGTACTTCAACAAAATAAGATTACCAAAAACAAAAACAAAAACAAAAACAAAAACCCAATAAGATACATAGGAATAAATTTAACCAAGATGGTAAAAGATCTATATATTGAAAACTATAAAATACTGATGAAATCGAAGATACAAATAAATCAGTAATTAGTAATTAATTGTTATGTTTCTAGAATAGCCATATATTCTAGTTCAGCTTTATTTCTATCTTGCTAGCAACTATGTTCCCATATAATGGCTTGGGATCTTCTACTTACTCATTTTCATGAACAAAGTTCTGTCAATACCTAGCAGCTCAGATGATTGAGAATTTTCCGGCAGTGGCAGCCCAACAGGCCTTGGAAGATGTTGTGACCCAATAGAAACCAAGGTGGCAAGCTAGGCCTCTCTTTTGATATGTTTTGGAAGGGAACTTTATTTTCAAATGAAAATGGGAATTGATTAATCTTATTGCCAGTACTTCTTAAATTTAAGCATGCATCAGAAATACCTGAAGGGTTTGTTAAAATTGAAAAAGATTGTTGGGGCCCAATTCCTGAGTGCCTGATTTGGTAGATATGGGACAGACCCCCTTCCCCCACAAATTGGCATCTTTAACAAGTTCCCAGGGAATGCTGTTACCAGTCAAGAACCATATATTGAGAAACCTCACCTTAGCCCTACTCTGCAACTTATTTTTGATGCTGACTGAGCAAATGGGAGCAACTAGACTCTCCCAAGAACTATATGCAGTATATTGCGACTAGATTCTCTCTTTGTGCAAACTCTAAGCAGGCCCTCCTGAACTCTTTTTCAACTAGACTTAGACCTTTGAACATCCATGCTCATCTCTTCATGGTTCAGTTTTAACAGGAATCCTGCTAAGACAGTTTAGCCAGAATCTCTTCCATATGATCCTCCATGTCTGATCACCTTAGATATGTAATCAGATTTCTCATCCTCCACCATCCTGCAGGTGATGTCTAATCACCCAGGCCTGCCTTCAGCAAGAATCCTATTATGTCAGTTTAGTTAGAAATCCCCCCTACCTCTGAGGTTTCCTCTCAGAAATTTTGCATCCAGTGATCCCCAACCTGTTTCCTGGCTGTAAACTTCCACTTTTTCTTATTTTATTCAAAGTTCAACACACTCTCTCCCCCCCTACTGCAAGACTCCATTGCACTGATCCCTGTAACTATTGCAGTAGTCCTCCCTTGTATAGACTTCTTTACTGCCTTGAGTGATTTTTTAAAAAACAGTTTGAATGTTTTCTTGTTAACAATGGCCAGAGTCTGTTCTTTCTATTCTTAAAGATTAATCTGTTCTACTAGTTGGTCTACTCCCTAGTACATACACTTTTGGAAATAAATGCTTGATGGTATTCATCTCATAAATCACTTTCCAAGCAGCCAGATTTTAATTTGCAGCAAGCACCACACTTTATACCTGAACCATCTTTAACAGTTTTCAAAATAACAGCTTTATTCAGCTTTCTAACAGGTTCTAAAAGTTGGCCCCAACATGATTGTTTGGTTTCCTAAGGAATCCCAGGAGGGAATCATGATGAAGAGAGAATCAGAAATGTTTGATCAGCCTGCTCAGACATTCTTTTTCTCAGAATCTATCTCCATGTGTTTTCTATCACAACATGCTCATTTTCTGTAGTAACTCCTTCCACTGCAGGGATGGTATTCAACTGGGGCAGTTTTGCCCCTCAGGAGACACTTGACAAAGTATGAAGACAGTTTGGTTGCCACATTTGGGGAAGTGTTACTGGAATCTGGAGGTTAGAAGCCAAGGATTCTACTAAACATCAAAAAATGCACACAATGGCTGCCCAAACAAAGAATTATGCATTTCAAGATGTCAATAATGCTGAGCTTGAGAAATTTGACTGTGAAGAAGGAGTTTGCAAACTATGGCTTATGGGCCAAATTGAGCCTCGCAACCCGTTTTTTTTTAAGTAATTGTGTGTTGGAACTCAGTCAGACTCATTTGTCTACATATTGTCCATGTCTACTTTTGAGCTACAGTGGCAGAGTTGAAAATTGGTAACAGATACCTATGGCCCACAAGCCTAAACTGTTTCTATCTTGTCCTTACAAAAAAAGTTTATTAACCAGAGGTGGTTACTGGACCCATATCATCATCATCATCACCACTTGGGAACTTATTAGAAATGAATGCAAAATCTGGGAACCAACCCCAGATCTACTGATTTGAAATTTCTGGAAGGGGGAGCCAGCAATCTATATTTAGCCCTGTGGTTTTTGCCAAACTTTGAGATTATTGCTGCAGAATATTTTATTCCATAAAATATTATCCTGATTAACCAATGGTTTGTAATATAATTGCTTCTTTTCTGGGACGCCTGGGTGGCTCAGTCGTTAAGCGTCTGCCTTCAGCTCAGGACGTGATCCCAGAGTCCTGGGATTGAGACCCACATCAGGCTTCTCCACTGGGAGCCTGCTTCTTCCTCTCCCACTCCCCCTGCTTGTGCTCTCTCTCTCTGTCAAATAAATAAATAAAATCTTAAAATAATAATAATAATTGCTTCTTTTCTAATTTGTACGTTTTAGTATTCAATAATATACATTGTTAGATTTTGTAATGGGGCGGGACTAAAGTAATAAAACCTAAAACAGAAGGTCTATGATGCTTTATAATAGACTGAAGTCCCCATGCCATCTGTGGAATTTGTAACTATTTTTCTTTACAATCTTATTACAATACAGTTTGTGTGCCCCCCTCCCCTTGGATAATGAATTAGAATCTTCATTGATATGATCTGGGCTGCTAATACGAAGCACTCCAAATGATTTTGGCAACCAGACCAGGAAGGAACAGAATTACACAAGACCTTTTGACTTTTCTGGTCAAAAGAGGGGAGAAATAGAAATGAAAACTTATGTTCATTTGGGTTGGGTCTTTTTATATGCAAATATAGGAATCTGAGAGAATAACATGTAGATAGTCAAATACTGTAGTAAATGGAGAAATCTGAGTTTTCAAAGCAAATCATTTCACAGTAGATTATGGCATTAGTAAAGATGAAAACTCATTAATTTTGACTTACATCAATGAGAACATTTATGATGTGTTTTAAGTTGCACTTAGAAGTACATGACCCAGCATTGGTTATCAGTGTCATCGAGGGTCTAGGCTCATTCAGCCCTCCCACTTTGCTATCCCCAGGATGATGGCTGACTCTCCATCCCTATTTGATCCCAAAATGTGTGCTACATCTTTAAGAATTATGCCTTCTTCTCAGGACAACAACATGCAAAATAAGGAGCAAAGTGTTGCTGGAAGGAGATTTTTTCCTTCCATATCTCTCTTGCCTTGGAGCAGAAGACATATTCCAGTATGTCTTATTGACTAAAACCAATTCCAAAATTATGTCCATTCTTAGAGCAGTTATTGACAAACTATGATGAGAAAGTTATGATTGGCTGAAACTGATTTATCCCTTTAGACCGGGCACAATACTATCCAAGTCAAATCAGAAAATGGCTACTGGGCAGGCATACAACCAGTGGTGTCTGATGTAACCATGAACACTAATAAGCTATTAAAAGTTATTTACTATCTAATGATTGCAAATGTGTTTTAGGATACTGTAGTTTTTCAGGCCACCTACGTGAACACAATTTCCATTAGATTTCTTTCTGTCTTCAGATACAGATGTCTTCAGTCTTGTAAGAAGACCAGATTAAGGAAGTTAGGACATTTTGTTGAAGTCAATACACATATTTTACAACATGTAGATTTCAGGACTTGCTTAAATGTCCCTCAATTATATGAGACTGTTTTCAAACATTTATTAAAAAATATGAAATATCTTCATTCTTGGGAACAAGTGATTTTTTGATACTAGGCTTTCTCAACTCTTTAATAATTAATTTTAATCCTTTGATTATAAAAACTGAAAAACTGATATAGTCAAACAACATGTCCAAAATCCAGAAATTAATTATTCATTTCACTTCACATTAAAACCTAAATTTCATAATTTTTTTTAAGATTTATTTATTTATTTGAGAGACAGAGAGCACAAGCAGGGGGAGGGGCAAAAGGAGAGGGAGAAGCAGACTCCCCACTGAGTAGGAAGCTGGATGTAGAGCTGGATCCCAGGACCCTAAGATCATGACTGAGCTGAAGGCAGATGCTTAACCTACTGAGCCACCCAGGTACCCCTTAAATTTCATTATAAATGACCAACTATTAAGAACCTAAGTTTCAGTATTTTTTCCTAACATGTGGATGGGCTATAGTAAGTGCCACAGTCTTTGTTCTTTTATGACCAGTATGGCATATTTGTGAAAAATATGATCTGAAGTAAAGATGAAATGAAGATGATTTGCAAAGAAGTAGAAAATGGCTTTTCCTCTCTACAGAGCTGCATAGAGACATTATATATATATATATATATGTATATATATATATATAAATATGTATATATATGTATATATATATATATAAATATGTATATATATGTATATTTGCATATCAGCTTTTTTTAATTCACATAAAATTAACCTACAATGTTGTATTAGTTTCATGTGTACAATATAGTGATTCAACAATTCTATATATTTCTCAGTGCTCATCAAGATAGTTATACTCTTAATTCTCTTTATTTCACCCATTGTCCCACCACCTCTCCTCTGGCAACCACCAGTTTGTTCTCTGAATTTAAGTCTTTCTCTGTTTATCTCTTTTTGTTGTTCATTTGTTTCTTAAATTCCACATCTGGGTGAAATCCTATGGAATTTGTCCTTCTCTGACTGCCTTATCTCATCTAGCATTGTACCCTCTACGTCTATCCATGTTGTTGCAAATGGAAAGATTTCATTCCTTTTTATGATTAATATTCTATTGTGTAAATTCCACATCATTATATATTTATATATATTTATATTTTATGTATTTATATTTTGTATCTATCTCTATATTTATATAAATATATATATAAAATTTTTATTTATTAAAGCCTAAAATGTTAATGATAGAATTTCCATTTAAGAAAAATTCATTTTAATCCATTTCTCTTTAAAAATTTATCTTTATAATCAAGACTTTGCTGCTTTCTCATTGCAGAATATAACTGATAATTTAATTCCCCCGGGAACTCACTCTAGGTAAGAAGAGATTTATAGTGATTTGACACTGTGCCTTAACCGCCTTAACTATGTTGTTGTCAATTGTAGATCATGTTTGTGGGTATTTCCACCCTATAAATTGATAAATGTTAGAATTCTGTGTATAATTTTATAGAAGTTGATAATTATACTTTTTTTAGTTTTACATATTTCAACTTTTATAAACTTGGAACAATATTAAAGTGCTAATATACCATTTGCTAATTATGAACTAACTAACAATCTTGAAATTACTATTTTTAATACTTTATTTATAGGATTTCCTATTCCCTGGTTCCCTGACGACAAGAATTAATGAGTATGAACAAGTAATCAAACATTATCTGTGTTAAAGTATGAAGCGGAACATAGTTTCTGCTGCCATAAATATTCCTGTCCATATGGTAAAGGTACAATATTGGCACTGAAGCTTGCAAGTCCATCTGGACAGAACCTAATTTTCCTGGATAAGGCATAGCTTTCTAAATCAAGCCATCTGTTTGTATGCCTTAAAAGAACCTGTAAATAAAATAAGGGAATATGTGCTTGTGAAAAGAGATATCAGAGTTAGCTTGACATTTATGTAGCACAATAGAGAGCCAGTTATGATCACCTATTGATTATTTTCAGATGTATTATTTCTGCTGCCTTGGGCCAATCAGTAGATGGTGCCTATGACCTGTAAAGAATAACTAATGCTTGTATTAATATTCAATACTTAAAGCTCATTAAAGCTAGAAAAGACCCCAAATTTTTATCAGGCAACCAACTCTTTCTTCTTGGCCATTGAAGAACCTCCACTCATTACTTTTATCATTGCATTTTATAAACATTTTTCAGAAAATTTTAACAGAGTACCTCTGAAGAAAATATAAAGAATGGGTATTATTGAATTACTATGGAGAAAGATGTGTTCAAAAGTTAATACCTGCCTATTAGGAATTTACAGCATTATTTTTTATACAAAAATCCAATCTTCATTTATACTGCAAGTATTCTGGACATGTTACATTAATTTTTTCTCATTCAAACAAAAACTTTAAAGAAAAGCAATAAAACATCAAAGCACATCAGCTCTAAGGATTCAAGCTGTCACAGCACTTGATCCATCCTGGAAAAAAGGGTTTCCATGAGAAGCACATTTACCAAAGGAAGAACTAGACAACTTGCAGAATTGAAGACTGGTAGGTGAATCAATATGAACAGTCATATAGTTTTCTTAAAACAATTTAGTTGCTTATAGGAGCTTGAACAAAGAACATATCAAAAGTCAAGCTAAATTAGTTAACAGATTTTGTTTGGGCGGAAGTAAAGGAGGTGAGGTTTCATGGGACCAGCAGTATTCTTAGAAATATATTACTCAAATATCTTCTGAATAGATTGCAAATCTAAACATTAAAAAAAAAAAATCCCAAGTACTTCCTGTAAGAAGTTTACTGGAAATGTAAAGGAAAAACAAAGTGTCAACAAATCACTGATTGATATGCTAATATTGCTAACTGCTGTTATTTGCTTTAATATATTGTTGTGGGAGGCCAAATTCTAAGATGGCTCCCATGACTTTGCCCTAGGTGCTAATCCTGTTTTTTTTGTTACATGGAAAAGGTTATTTTGCTGATATAATTAAGGTTACTAACCAGTTCATTTTAAAACAGGGAAATAATCTGGATAGTTCTTTAAAAGCAGTGAGTTTTCTTCAGCTAGTACCAGAAGAGGAAGTCAGAGAGATGTGCTCAGTCTGGCCTGAAAGAAAGTAAATGTGCAGTTTTTTAATTGTGTATGTGTGTTACTGCCCTGGAACTGTAGTTGGAATCTCAGGGATGAAAGCTGTACCTGGCCAACAGCTAGCAGAAAAATGGGGACCTCAATCAACCAATTGCATGTAAATTCTGTCAACACTCATATAATAGCCACAAACTTTTAAGATATTTTGTCCTTCTTATTTTAGTTCTGATGGAGTATTTGACTATGTGGATGCTGAGTCCTCTAAAAGTGGCCTGGCTTCGTGCAGAACACATTTTCTCTGTTGTTTATGTTTGTTGGGAGCAGATAACATACTCTAAGAAGAGCCATTTGCTCTAGAATAGTAATTGTGATGTCACTAGGCATACATTTATGTATATCAATTTAGCATCACAGTGATATGAAATAAATCAATCCTATATACATATAGTTATGTGCATAAAACTATTATATTTAGGTATAAGTAGTATTTCACACTCTTTGAGCACTTTTTTCAAATGTAAAATGTAATTTTTTTCTTAATTTATTAGTTTCTGAATATACATTATTAGTTGGTGTGGTAGATTTTCACAAAATATGTACAATCAATCATAATCAGTGATGAAAATACTCAAGTTCACAGACACATGGACACACATTTGTTCTAGATTGAATTCCTAAACATATGGGGTTCTCTTGAATCTAAACTTTTCTTGCCACATTCTAGGTTCTGAGTTCACCGTTCCAATTGCATATTTTCCCCAGGTTGCTCCAATTCTTGGAATCCTGTGGTTATTCTCCTTTTTCCCTTAGACTAGGTTTTGGGGATCTTTAAGAACTAGAAACTCTAAGAGATAAGTTACTGTTGAAGCACTACCAGATGTTGTGGTGTAATGGGAAAGGCAGAGGAGAAACCCAGGAGGATTCTTTAATAAGATAGATGGACTGGGAAGAGTTAAAAAAAAAAAAAAGAAGTAAGAACTGTTTCTTCTTATCTTTCTTCGAGTGGACTTCAGAGTCAGGAATAAGTGCATCATTGGCTTATTTAAAAGATCCCTCTACTCAAATAAATTATATCTACCTGTTTACCATTATTCAACCTTTATATAGCAATAAGGACTTCCACTTGATGATTAAAAGATAAAGTCTTTTAAAAGGCAAACATACAAGAGAATTTTCATATTTAAATAAATCTGCGTAATTAGAATATCTAATATTATCTGTTCCCTTTTTGGTATGGAAAAAATGCTGAAAGTTACTGCAGTGTTGAATTAGGAAAAGTAAATTTCATTAAAGGTGATAAAGTTTTGAGTGCTTGGGCAGCTCAGTCAGTTAAGCGTTGGGACTCTTAGTTTTAGCTCAGGTCATGATCTCAGGGTCATGAGATCAAGGCCCATGTCAGACTCTGTGCTCCAGAGTCTGCTGGAGATTCTCTCCCTCTCCTCCTTTCCACTGCTCTTGCAACGTGCTCTCTCTCTGTCTCTCAAATAAATTAAATCTTTTTTTTAAAAAAGGTGATAAAATATTAAAAAGGGAAAGTCAGTGACTCAGAACAGATTTCTTTACTGAGCAATTTTGATAATTGCTGCACTATTTATCTTAATTTGTGTGAAAGGAAAGTTGAGTACTGAGGGTGAATAAAGTCATACTTTACAGACCTGGGCACCTATGTATTCAAGGTATGCATCTGGATAGTTTGGAGGAAACTAAAGCTCATAACTAACCCACCTTCAGCTAAAAAAGTGTTTTCAAACCAACCATGCACAGTAGGTCACCAAAAGGTAACTTTTACTCTAATGTCTTCTCAAATGATATTAGCAATGTGTAAGACCCATATTTAATAGGAAAAGTGAAACATTGTTTAGGCCTCACAAGATTCAGTGTGAAAGATTGGGAGTATAACTGTTGGACATCTTTGGCAACACTCCTGCTAATCAGTGCTATGTTAAAGAAGTAGGAGAAAGGGACTGGAGAAGAGATGGCACAGTGTAGAAGGGGAAAGGTAGGTTTCCCCAGGTTTAGCACATCAGGATGTTTGTTTCTTCCATGATAAATTAAGACACTTAGAGAAATTGGTTGGACTGCTGCTACCTTGTGGTTTAGAAGACCCCCACAAGTTCTTCTGGAGTTATATTCTATTTGCCAGAACTAAAAAAAAAAAAAAAAAAAGTGAAAAGATTGAGCTGGAACTAGAACACCCTCATGGAAATCTGTAAAAATGAGAGTGCTTATAGTAAACTTCAAAGATTTCACACGAGAGCCCCAAGACAGCAAGCTCACAAAGAAGGTACTGAGCATTAACAGAGTTGTCCAGTCAGATGGTGAAAACTGAGAAGAATTTAAGAATGAGCCAAGCATAGAGCTGTCTGTCCCTTTTCCTACTACTCCTCTCATCTCTTCTTCACTCTAACACAGGAAAGGAAGTAGGCTTCAATAAAAAGGAGAAAGCGGGTATCTGAGAACGACAATCATGCCCCTTCTATCTTCACACAACCAGGCTGTCAGCTCAAGACTTCCAAGAATATAGGAAGTACATGGAATGTAAATCATTTGAGCTTGGAATATTAAATGGAATAGATTAAAAAATGACCAGAAAATTGTGTTGTTTGACTAAAATGACAGAAAATAGTGATCCAACATTATGATTGAAGGTAGTGACAAGAGAAAAAATAATTTCATATTTATAGCCCACTGAAATGAGTCTGATTAAAAACACAGCAAAACAAAAAAGTGTCACTTAAATTTATGTGCCACTTATATTTGTCAAAGACTTCTAGATGAAAAAAAAAAAGACTTCTAGATGTAATTAACTATGAAATAGTCTAAATGTCCAATTGCCAATAAGCAATTTGTATTTATCCCACTAATATAGGAAAACACTTTGTGTCCTCTGCCAATTCAGCAAACAAGTTTTACACTTACAAATGCTTTTTTCTTTTAAGATTTTAAGAAATCTCTTTACCCATTGTGGGGCTCAAACTTACAACCCCGAGATCAAGAGTCACATGCTTTACTGACTGAGCCAGTCACCCTATAAATACTTTTATGCTGACATGTTTTCTTATGAGGCCTCAACTAAGTAGAAAATAATTTCATAAATTTTCCTTTCTCCTGTCATTCTGTTTATTTGAGGTTTGAGGAAACTGAACAAATAGAGAAAGATGACGATTCTTATGATTTTTTCCAGTGATTCAATTATAATAAAGTGAATATTTTATTATAATGCTTAGTTTTCATGAAATCTATTTTTTAAAAGAAAAATTTAATATTAGTGTAACTTTACTACCTAAATGAATTGCTTTGTTGATTTGAAAGGAATATTTTGTGGTTTTTGTGTGTGTATGTGTGTGTGTGTGTGTGTGTGTGTGTCTATAACTTTATTGAGGTATAATTTATATACCGTAGAGTCTACCTATTTTAAGTATACAATTCAATGATTTTTAGTAAATCTACCAATATATACATTACATTACAATCCAGATTTAGATTACCACTCCAGTAAAATTGTTCTTGTCTATTTACTGTTCATGTCCATTAACTAACGTGGTTCTATTTTGCTTGCTGTGATACAAAAATGGTTAAGTATGTCTTATAATTTGAAGAGCCTAGAAATTTCATAACTAGAGAATAATTCTTTTTTTATTCAAGTATAATTAACATGCAATGTTATGTTGCTTTCAGGTGTACAATATAATGATTCAACAATTCCATACATTTCTGAGTGCTCAGCAAGATAAGTGTACTCCTTAAATCTTTTAATCTATTTCACCTATCCTTTCACCCACCTCCCCTCTAAAAAGAATGTTTTTGAGGTAACTCCATTGATTGCATTAAGTCAAGAGTGTATATTAAAAACCATTTATATGTAAATATTATTTCCATAAGGTCATTGTCACTTTGAGAATTTGATCTGCATTTTCTTACCACAGGTTTACTTTTACATCTTAATTATTCCTGCGCACAAATGCATTAACTCTACTTTTGTGCATAAGGTCCTAATCTAATCTTAAGTTATAAGTCTTGATATGGAACCTTGCAGCACCTGATTCTAAATTTCCCTCCTGTAGTATTAGTACATCTGCTAATTCTAACAAAAAGTGATGACTTAAGTGACTGCTGAATGTATTTATAGATCATGGAAGTGCAAAAACACCTTTGTCTTAGTGACTTAAACCTTATCTATAATTGACAATGTTGGGAGAACAAGCTCTCCAAAAGTTAAGCATTCTGAAAATCAAAAACAGTTTTCAAGTGAAAAAAAAAATTTCTCAGAAACACCAGATAGACAACAGAACATTAATCATAGGACAGTGAGATTTTATTTTCTTGTAGAAACAAATCATATCTGTCTTCCTATCTAGTCAGTGACTATTTCTTTTTATGAAATGAAGAAAGCTATTAATGTTTCATAATGAAATAAAGGTAAATATTAGAGACTTTAAAAACTGTTTCAAATACTTTGAAAAGCACGTCTCTGATATTTTGAGAATAAAGTGATAATCTATAAAAATGTTCATTATATTACTGACACAATAAAATAAATGGAACACACAGCAAATATTTCTCTTTGGAAAATGCTGAAATGTTTTGTGCATGTAAATTTAAGGGGCAAGATTATAATGATTATAAGAATGACAGTAAAGTGGAAATATTTATGACATATGTCTTTTTTTTTTTTTTAAAGATTTTATTTATTTATTTGACAGAGACAGCCAGCGAGAGAGGGAACACAAGCAGGGGGAGTGGGAGAGGAAGAAGCAGGCTCCTAGTGGAGAAGCCTGATGTGGGGCTCTATCCAAGAACGCTGGGATCACGCCCTGAGCCGAAGGCAGACGCTTAACGACTGCACCACCCAGGCACCCCATGACATATGTGAGTCTTAATAACACTATCATGGATTCAAAAAGTTTCAAAATATGTAAAAATTTTAGGTGATATGCTGAAATATAATGCCGATATTATATAAATCTGTCAATTTGTTATAACTATAAAATGTTATTTTAGCAATAACAATAATTGTGTATGTGTATGTTTTATTGACTATACCATGATGAAAAGAGGGGAGCAGAGAAGCAGGGTTTGAAGTAGGTTTTTAAAATAATGATTTTGGATCACTTTTTTTTTTTTTTTTTTTAAGATTTTATTTATTTATTTGACAGAGATAGAGACAGCCAGCGAGAGAGGGAACACAAGCAGGGGGAGTGGGAGAGGAAGAAGCAGGCTCATAGCGGAGGGGCTTGATGTGGGGCTCGATCCCATAACTCCAGGATCACGCCCTGAGCCGAAGGCAGCCGCTTAACGACTGCGCCACCCAGGCGCCCCTGATTTTGGATCACTTTTAATGTCAAGTGTTTAATTTGCAAAACAGACATAATGCTGACCTTGATTTGTTGGGAGGATTAAATTAAATGGGATAATATAGAGGATAGCAATTGACAATGTTTAAAATACAGAAATATGTCAAAAATTTATTTATATCAGAATTGCACTGTATACATATTGTAAGTAATATTAACTTTATTTGCTAGACTCCAATTTTATTAGAGTTTAATAATTGTTGATATATACAGTGTTTCTTAAATACTTAACCCATTTTTTTGTGATGGTAGAATACAAGTTATTCCAAAGGCTAATTTGTAGTTTTGAGCTTAATCCCTGAATCAGACAAGAACAAAATTCCTTTGTTCTATTGAAGAGAGCTTAAATTAAGTCCAATTAAGTCTCACAACCAGTAATGCAGCCGTAGAGAATAATAATATGTCTCCGTCTACTGATTTTACATGAAAGGGCACAGCATGAGACAATCTTCTCACCTCAAGGGTGGCCTAATTCACTATAGGTCATGAAAGTATAGGGGATCCCTAATATCTATAACTCCCATGTGTATATGAAAAGAAAGATCTTTGGTCTACTAATTATTCACCATTGCTTATGTAGCCTATGAAAATAGTATGACTCATTCCAAAGTGAAGGTCATTATACCATATATCCTAAATCATTCTGACACAGAGTAAGTTTTCCAAATTTAATTCTCTGAATATGTTTTGATCTTTTATGTAATCAGCACTTGTGACCATACATGACTTAGATAAAGTACATGAGAAGACCCCCTGCCCTCAAGGGGCACAAAACAAAATGTAGTAGAAATTTATATTTATTTTAAGCAAATACATTAGGCAATCAGTGTTCTAAGCCATCACAGAAAATAGAGATAAAGGTTGATTCCAGTAATCTCAGAAAACCCTCCTGGAAGAAGATTGATTAGACAATTAGATATATAACTGATAAACTTATTTTTTTATATTAAGAGCAAGAGTCATAACATTCACATGTGTATTCCCAATGCCTACCATAATTCTAGCACAAAATACTAGCTCAATTAACATTTCTTGAATGCATACATTAATCAATTTCTATAAAACCAACTCTACCAGGATATTCTAGGGTAGATGATGGCTACATGAATTTAATTTATGGGATACATTTATATTATACAATGTAAGTCTAGTTCTTCAAAACAATGTGATTACCTGTAAAAAAATATATGTTATTTAAAAATCCTAGAACTGCTCTAATGGAGCAGATAAACTTAGTGTGTCACATATATACATAATAAATACTATAATTATAATAAAAATAATTTGGGAAAAATCAAGCAGTAAGTTAGTGATTTCAACCTTTATGCTATTCTGCTATTAATCTTATTGCCATTCCTTTATAATTTAAGTGTATTTTTTTCTAATTCCCTTCAAGCTATTTCTTCATCTTTAGGAAAAAGTGTCATTATAGTATCCATTTCTTTTACTTTCCTGATTGATACAAATTGTGCTTTTAGTGTATATGGAACCATTCTTGTCATCAATTCTAGAAATTTATCTTGGAATTTATTGATTAGTTCTTTTCTTTTCTCTTTAGATTCTCTTGAGATGCATTCAGGCATTCTCCTTCTATCGTGCATGTCTCTTGATAACCTCTTTCATACATCTTCCTGTTCACTAATTCTCCTTTTAACTGTGTTTAATCTGAGGATTAACCTGTATAGTTTCTTATTCCACAATTATACTTTTAATTTCAGGAAGTAGTTTTTCTGTGTTTATTTTGATAGTTTCTTGACATGTCCTTATGTTTTAGTGAATTCTGGATTTTAAAAAAATTGCATATTTGGATAGTCTACATTTTTAATCTGATTACTACAATTTCTGTAGTCCCTGAGGGATTAATTTATTGCTTTGGATTCTATTAACTCTTGTCATTGTGACTTGCCTTATAATATGTTTGATAATCTGTTCTGGTATTCTCAGTCTTATTTTATGTGAGTCCTGCAGGAATAACTTGTTACAAGGGATATGTTTTTTTCTATTCTGCTAGTAGTTTGAAGGTACTCCCAACCTCAGACCATTTCAGTAAACTTGAGGGCTTGGGTTCACAGAAGGAATTAAATATTCAGCTTTCTCCCTTCCTTTCCCTCCAAAGTTCACAATCCCCAAGCAGAATTCAACCCTAGGGCAACCCCTATTTTTCCAGCTACTAGCTGGTTTGGGCAAGCTCTCTGATGCCCTGGGTTTCTGCTTCTATGGCTTACCTTTGAGTCTCTACCAAAATACAAGTGATGGTAGCTAACTTCCTTGCTATAGTGAGTTCTGAATAAATAGTCTTTGTTTTTGTCATTTGGTTGGCCTTCAATTATTTTCACACTTTGTTATAATAGGACTATTTCTTGAGTTTTTTTCCTACTTTTTAAAAAAATTAACAGAACTTCAAAAAGTGTGTGTGACCCAGAATACAGTTATGGGCATTTATGATACTAGAATTGGAAATCCTTTGTAAATAACTTTATTAAACTCATCCTTAGAGCAAAAATTTTGCAAGACAATATAGGAACATAAGAATATAAATGATTTTCCCTCACAAACTTGTCCAATTGTTTCTTTTTGTTCTTTTTGCATTATAAGTTCATTTTCACAGTGCTTCTAATGCTTCACTTGAATTTTGATTTTTTTTAAAACAACTCTACTCTAGCTGATACATTTTTGCATAAGAAGATTTGATGAACAGAACTATATAGATCATAAGTTAGGTTTTCCTTAGCAAATCATTCAAAATGAGCACCAGAGTGAGCATTCCCCTCATAGCTAGACACATAAAATTTCTTAATAAACCCACATGATGGCTGACAAAAAAAGGTTGCAATGTCATTTTTTCTGTTTAGTATTTCAGATGAGTACTAAGAGGCACGGCCACCCTCTAAGGCAATTCTGCTGCACACCAACAACTAAATCAGCACACTCAGGTAAGAGACATTTTCCCATATAAGTATTCATGACAGTTACCATGATAGATTTATAAATATTTACAGTATCTTCATATGAAAACCTAGACAGCATATCAGTCTGCCATACAGAGAAGTAAATTAACAAAGGGCAGTCCGTATCTTCTTATTCTTAATTGTTCTCATTTTTTCATTGCACTTTTATTACATAGCTATCATTTTTTTTCGTCTCATACTTCATCAGTTCTAGAAGCAAAGATTATACATTTTCAACCATGAAGGTATAATCTCAAAACAATAAAATGCTCAGTCCCTATTGATAGGAAATAAATCTCCTGTCTCTTATGTAAAATGTATTCTTTTTGGGTACATTTTGACTTTTGTATATGACTAGAAGTCCTTCTGTAGGTAGGAAAGTAAGAATAAACTAATATGGATGTTCTTGTAATGCTATTGAAGTCATACATTAGCAGACAATTAAGATTTTACCATAGAGTGTGAGATTTGATCATTAATTTTGAAAAGGTAATTGAAAGTACCAAAAGTCAGATTAATTTTAATATTTCTACAGTAAGTCTAGGGACAGGCAGAAAGAAATTTTTTTTTAAAGATTTTATTTATTTATTCGACAGAGATAGAGAAAGCCAGCGAGAGAGGGAACACAAGCAGGGGGAGTGGGAGAGGAAGAAGCAGGCTCATAGCGGAGGAGCCTAATGTGGGGCTCGATCCCATAATGCCGGGATCACACCCTGAGCTGAAGGCAGACGCTTAACCGCTGTGCCACCCAGGCGCCCCAGCAGAAAGAAATTTTGTTGAGGTATAATAATATTTGATAAAATTCAGATAATTTTTTATAATGAAAGCTATTATTTCTTCTACGTGTTACTTAGCATTTTTAGGGGAAATGTTAGCAGGTCTTTGTTTTTCCTTCCTTGAATAATGGGGATCTATCCATCCATCTATCTCTATAAATAGATCTCTTCTAAAAAATTCTTAATAAAACATTTTATTTAATTTATACTTGAAATATTTCTGTTCATATAGAACACATAACAATAGGATAAGTACAAAGCAGAGCCGTAATTTAAAAGAACTTTATCACCTAATAGACACAGAAAAAGCTTAATACTGTTAGTTTAATATAGGTTTGACATTCCAACTAGCACAAAAATTTATAAGGATATATACCACAGTAAGCTGAGAATGCACCCCTCTCCCCCAAATAAAAATCAGGCCCTAATCCCTGAATCCAGTGAAGGTTACCTCATGGAAAAAAGGATCTTTATAAATATGGTGAATTTAAGAATCTTGAGGTAGGTAAAATGGCCTGGATTACTTGGGTGACTCTAAATGCAATCATATGTGCTTTCATAAGAGGGAGGCGAAGGGAGATTTTGCCTATAAAAGAGGAGAAGGTACTGTATCTATCCACAGAGACAAAGATTAGAGTGATAACAGCTATCACAAGCTGGAAAAGAAGAGGAATGGATTCTCCCCTAGTACCTTTGGAGGGCGTGTGGCATTTCAGATTCCTGGCCTTTAGAATGGTGAGATAATAATTTGTTTAAGCCACCACATTAGTGGCAATTTGCTTGTTTTTTAAGATTTTATTTGAGAGAGAGAGAGAGAGAATGAGCAGGGGGAGGGGCAAAGGGAGAGAGAAACAGACTTCCCACTGAGTGCAGTTTCAACTAGAGATGGGGGTGAACGCAGAGCTCAATGCCCAGGGCTTGTTGGTGGGGCTCCATGGTGGGGCTGGATCCCAGGACCCTGAGATCATGACCTGAGCCAAAGTCAGATGCTTAACTGATTGTGCCACCCAGGTGCCCGACATTAGTGGTAATTTGTAACAGCCACAGAAAACTAACACTCACACACACACACACACACACACAAAGCATGAGTGCACACACACAATTGAAGTATAAATGGCTGCTCTATTTTAGATACTAAATTCAAAGAAGCAAAATATCAAAAACTCTGTTTTTTAACACATAACTTTTAAATTATCAAATTTTAATATTCAAGGAAACTATATAAGTCTAGAAATGGATTAGTTCATAAAAAATAAACCCACTTGTTTTACTACTTTTATTTCTTATTAGAAGACTGACTTTTAAGACTATTTCCATTGTTATTTGCTCATTGTTTTCTTGTCTGGGAGAGGATTACATAAAATCAATGAAGTGTTTGTTTTAGTTGCCAAAAGCTTAATGTGAGGGAATAAAATCTACTTAGCATGAAGTTGGTCCTTTTTACGATGAGGAGCTTTTATTTTTAAGCCATGTTATGTGGCGATGAAAGGAAAATCTGGTCCATGCAACGAAAACAATGGGCTTTTAATTCTAAATAACTGCTATGAAATATGAAAACAGTCAACACAGAAGGCTAAATAAAAATTTTTCTTGAATCAAATATATGGAGAAGGATATTTTAATAAATTAACAATCATCAAGAAAACTAAAACACTTTGTGAAAAAGGAGGTCTTCACGCTTATTTACCACTTACATTTTGTAAATACAACTCAGGCAATTCAAATCAAGCCTTTAATTTTAAATTTCTTTTATGAGAGAGTAAACAAAACAAAACAACTTTCAGTATTTATTATGTTTGATAACATATTGAGGCATACTAAATAGAGCTTACCAAGATAATAGACCATCAATAAATATCTATATTTGCAATAGAAGGAAATAAAAAAGCATATTATGTTTTGAACTTCGGTGCTGCCCTGTGGTTCTAAACAGTGACAAGGAAGGCAGAAAATCACACAAAAAAATCTGTAAAGTTAAAGAACAGTCCCCAAGACTACCCTTCCTCACTTCTGACACCAACTGCCAGTCTGGGGGTCCTCAAGACCACCCTCAGTTTTGATAATCAAGAATTCACAGAGGTCACTGAGAGCTGTTGTACTCATGGTTATAATTTATTATAGCAAAAGAATACAGACTAAAATAAGCCAGTGGAAGAGATGCATGGGGAAGAATCCAGGAAAGTTTCACATGTGGAGGTTCCACCATTTTCCTTTCTCATTAGGGTCATGGACAGTGATAATTTCTCATCATTGTTGTGTGACAATGCATATAGAATACTTCCAACTAGTCAATTATGTCAGAATCATGGAGTACAGCTTTATTTGGGCTTGTTCTCTTAAACTTGGTTGGCTACCCACATGTTTGACCTCAGTCTCTAGCCCTCACTGTAAATCATATTGTTAGCCTGTCTAATATGGCACAAAGAACCCAGGTAAACAAAGATATTCTCATTAGGCATAACATCCCAAGGGCTTAGAGATCATCTTCGAGGATATAGGTAAAGACCAGACCTCTCTTTGGATAAAGTTAATTATTTACCATACAACATTTAAATGTTAATTTGAGAATTAAAAATCTCATGTCTTTTCTTAAAACACATTTTTTTGCCATACTGTACCATGCACTGTGCTAGAACTTCACAACCATTCAGAGAAACTAAATTTTAAATTATCTAAACTATTTGTTTAGGAACAGATTCCCTAGTCAGAACCATAGTGTCTCAAAATGTTATTGTTCAGTCATGTGGAGGTTAGTGTAATGACATGAACATTATTTCGGTTCAAAATAAGTACTTTTTAACATAAATCTAATCTTGCCAATGGACTTTTTAAACATTAAGCCCAATTCTCACAGGGAAAATAAATCATACTATAATAAAGACTATGTGGAAAGATTTTAGAAAACTTAAATTTTCATCAGTTAATACAGACAACTTTTAAAAAAGTAAAAATAAATAAACAAGCAGGAAGAAGATAAATGGTCAAACTACAGGAGGAACAAACATAGTAAGTATAATTGTGCTCATCTATAAAAATTTCTGGATGAAACAAAAGAACACTTGTAATAAAGTAGATATACACACACATAAAACAAAGTAGTTACACTGTGTCCAAATGTTTTTGTTTGAGATGATTTGTCAAGTTATAAATACAAGTCATAAACAAAAACTGGAAAAGTTCAATCAGTGGAAAGTGTTATATGATTTATTTTATAATTACAAACTCAATTCTAAGTTTGAAAACTTGAGAATGATTCATGAAATATACTGCTTTTTCTATGAGTATTATATTGATAAAATAATGATCCTGAGGAACACTTTTTCCATACAATAAAGGTAGGAGAAAAGAAGGGAAGAATGAAGGGGGGCGGTAAACAGAAGGGAGAATGAACCATGAGAGACTATGGACTCTGGGAAACAAACTGAGGGCTTCAGAGGGGAGAGGGGCGGGGGATTGGGATAGGCCGGTGATGGGTATTAAGGAGGGCACGTATTGCATGGTGCACTGGGTGTTACAGGTAAATAATGACTCATGGAACATTGCATCAAAAACTGGGGATGTACTGTATGGTGACTAATATAACAAAATAAAAATTATTAAAAAAATAAAGGTTATCTCCCTTTCACTCTGAATATTTCTAAGCTTCAGGCAAAGGTCCCATCAATCAGTAATGACCATCATATGTCACATTCTCCTGATTTTGTGGACAAGTTCAGAGGAATAAGGAGAATCATCTGGCTCCTCTGAGCACTGATTACTTCAGTTTTTCTTTCCTAAAACAGAATATGCCCTTAGATAACTTTGATAGCTTGTGCTGGGAGATAATTACAAAGAATTCCTTTCTTTTATATCAGTTAAAAGAGTGAAATTATTTATATTCTGTTTGAATGATTAAAATTGATTCTTATGAATAAGTTTTTTGCACTTTTTTTGGCAGTCGAACATTATTTCAATTTTCTCATTCCATTTTTGAAAGCAATACAATTGGTGACAAGATCATGACCATTACAACGATATTACTGAGTATGTGCTCTAAGCCACCCTCTAAGTACATTATATGTATTATCTCTGTTAATTTTCATGGAAATCCTGTGGTAAATGCATTATTATTTTACTATAATGAAACCGTAAAACTGAGAGATTAATTAAACTTGCCCATGCTACTTTAGTAAATGGTGGGTCCAGTATATGAATCTATAAGTGACAGTGTGTCCAAAATATTCTACCACTCTGTAACATGGCTTACTTTTTTTTTTGAACCTCCAATGGCGATTTTCTCACCGTTATTCCAGGCAGACTAACAATTTTTTCACTGAACTTTCTCTTGCCACCCAGTATCAAAACCAATGACAGGGGGCTTTAGGTTTTTGTTATAGCAGCAATCCACTTCCAGATACCAATTGTTTCAGGTATCTGTTATTATTGCTGTAATAAACCAGCCTAGCATTTAGTGCTTAAATCAGTGTCCATTTTATTGCTCACAATTCTGTGGGTCGGGAATTTGGGCAAAGGTTGGTGGGAACAACTCATCTCAGCTTCAGTGGGGTCAGCTGGGGCAGATAAGTTTGGAAAATAGCGCTTGTGCATAGCTTTAGATAGGTAGGTATGTAAGTAAATGAGTATGAATTTAAATCATGAATTTCCAGGGTTATCTATAGATCTTCTTCTGAGTGTCCAAGAAAAGTGGACTTATTTTTAACTTCATGCTAACTGTGCAGTTCAGGGCAGAAGGATATCAGGAATGTTTCCTAGTAGCACTTTTCTGATGGTGTGCTTGAACTCATTTATAAGTTCATTTTCCTTGATTTCAAGAGTACTCATTAAACATTTTTTATATTATAGGGACTAAAACTAAATTTTACTACTAAAATACACATGTTATTTCAATACTAGACTTTTCCATACATTTAAGCAAGAAGTAGTATCTTCTCTGTCTAGGCAATTTCCCCCAAATAATGTAAGATAGAAATAGAAACGTGTCTTCTATTAATTCCGATTGTCCTTATGGCTTAATACATTCCAGCACTTTATTTTATACCATCGCATATTTTTTCTAGTTAGTTTGCATGTATAAGTCATATTTTTTCAAATAAGATTAAAAGTTACTTATCCTTTGCTTTTTTACAATATACTTCCATATGAGGTATAAGGAGTGTGATACTTGATTTTATGTGTCAACTTGGCTAGGCCATGGTACCAAATATGTGGTCAAATTTCACAGTTGTTTTTGTGAAGGGATTTTTTGGATGGGATTAACAAACATTTAAGTCAAATGAGTAAGGCAGATTGCTCTCTATAATGTGAGTGAGCCTCATCCAATCAGTTGAAGGACTTAAGGAAAAGATAGACTTCCTCCAAGCAAAAGGGAATTCTGCCAGCATACTTCCTTCAGACTCAAACTGCAATGTTTCCCCTGGGTCTCCAGCCTCTGGCCAAACTTGCGGATTTTGCCTTTGTACTTGCCATTCTCTATAATCATGTGAGCCATTTCCTTAAAATAAATCTTTATCTCTCTTTCTATAAAAATATATAGGATGTATGTGTGTATGACCATATATATACACACACACACACACACACACACACACACACATATATATATATATATATATATATATACACACACACACACACACACACACACACACCTTTGGAGAACTGTGACTAATACAGGGAGATTTTAACATACTCAACGTAGGTATAACTGGTATGATCATCTACGGATAAGAACGGGTACAAATGTCCCTTAAAAATTAAATTTACAAAAACTATGGTAATACTATTGGCAACAACTCAGTCTTTCAGAAAATACGGTAATCCAAATAAGAGGGATGTTAATAGAAGCTAAAAAATTCCCAGGATACTGTTAGAGGAATACTCTTGGTTATCCTTAAAATGATATTTCTTGACTATTTTGACATAGTAAAAGTGTCAGAAAATCTATCCACCTAAAAGGTATAATTAATACTAGAAAAAAAATCAGTATTTACTCTGTATCATGTACTTGTCAGATAGCTTTATGCATATCAATCAATTTAATCCTCATATCAATCCTATTAAATAGAAACTCTCTTCACAACAACCTACAAAGAGATAGGTACTATTATGATCTCTATTTTACAGATGAGGAAAAAGAGTTGCAGAGGTTGAGTAATTGAGCAAGCTCGTATAGCTAGTAAGTTGCAGAGCTGGGATTCAAACCTAGAGTCCAGCTAGAGTCTAGCTCCAGAATCCTGCCTTTAATCTCTATTCTACTTCACTTATTGAAACTTTTAGGAAGGACTGTTTGTTATGCTCAAAGTGTTTTCTTTTTTTCTGTTCTTTTAATCTTGGCTTTGCAAGACAAGTGTCTGCATCCATCAATAAACACTTTCTTCTCTTTCTCAAAAAATAGTTATACGAAAGCAAGGGCTATGAACACAGACTAATGTTTCTGGGAAAAAAAAAAGAAATATGGAGTATTTCACAAGCCATCAAATTCTTAACTACTCAGGTGCAGTGAGTTGCATTATTACCTGGCTAGCTTTTCTCAGTACTTTTACATGGTGCCAAAGGAACTGTTAGCTTTGTCTAAAAGTGCTCATTTGCTACCCAGTGATGACAATTACCTGTCTCCTCCTCTTTCATAGACACTTGATCTCTAAACTGAAAATGTTGTCAGCCAAATTTATAGATATCCTTATTTGAGGCAAGGACACCATATCCAGAGATTATGTTGAGCAGAGAGAGTATGCCAGCAAATCAAGCCCATGACATAGAAAGTAAATAACACAGGAAGGTGCCCAACAGGCAACAAAGTCAAGTGAGGGCTGCCAAGTGATGGTTCGTTGATCAAAGGCAATGGGCCAGACTCTCAGGACCAGCTTTGGATTAAATGATTAAACTGCTGGGTTGGAAATACTCACTGGGACACCAGCTAAAATCCTGTGCCCAAGAGGGATCCCCACAGATTGAAGCAGCTGCTGTTACTGCTATAAACGTTGACGCCAGCAACACACAGCCTAAATTCACTTCTATTTCTTCAGCTTCTGAATTAACACTATGAAACGCATTACTTTTTTTATACTGTGTTCCATCAAAACATAGTTGGGACTAAATTATTTCTTTCTCATCTATAAGTATCACTTTAGATATACTTAAGTACTTCTCAACATGATTCTCTCAACAACCTCCCTCCCTCTCCCATGTGGAGAAGAGACGAACACAGTTCCTTCCAGGCCGCCTTATTCACAAAGCATATCAGGCTGTACTCTGGGCTCTCCTCCAGGTCCCAGTGCCCTTCTGACTGGCATGAAGACAAGCACCTTTGCTCATAGCTATCCAACTCTGGGACCTTCTGGAAGAGCAAGGGACGTCACAGCTTATGTCCCTCTTATCTTTCCAAAGTTTCATTGCTCTGACAGTTCCATCTCCTGCTGCTCTTTCTCTGCTTTAAAACAAGACTGTATTTCTGGTCTGTACAACAGCATATGCTCATACAGCGCTTGGCAGCTTTCAAAGTGTTATCACCTGTATTGTCTCATTTCTGCTCTGAATTTAAATCTGCTGTAAATTGAGGAATGGTTGTTAGTCCTACTGTAAAGATTAGGAAAGGAGGCTCAAAAGGCTAATAGACTTGAAGAGCACACAGTTAATAACAGAGGAATCATTCTATGGCCCCTAAAACTGGTGTCCATATCACAACACTAGTTCCCACTTTCTTTTGCCCCTAATTTTTTTGTGTATTCACAGTGCCTCCCTCTCAAGAAAATTCTGGCATTTAATTCAGCAAGATTTAGTGTGTGATAAATAATCTTTAATAGGGTGTCTGAATTATCATTCTTAAAATATTATCATATTGTTGAAGAACTCATCCCCGGAATTTAAGGAACATAAAATTTAGCTTCAAGAAACCTATGTGGAAAAAAAAAAAAAAAAAAAAAAAAAAGAAAAAGAAAAAAAAAAAGAAAAAAAAAGAAAAAAAAAACAGAAAAAAAAAAAAAAAAAGAAACCTATGTGATTTTAGTCAATAAAAGTGATATTGTTCCCAAAGGGGCACAACTGGTTCTTGTGAAGGTGAGCAAAGTTTTCAGTATTACAACAGTTTGTGGCTCTCAGGGAACCTGGGTGGCTCAGTCGGTTAAGCATCTGCCTTCAGCTCAGGTCATGATCCCAGGGTCCTGGGATGGAGCCCCACTTTGGGCTCCTTGCTCAGTGGATGACCTGATTCTCCCTCTCTGCCTGCTTGCCCCTCCTTTGCCACTCCCTCTGCTTGTACACATGTACTTTCTCTCTGTCAAATAAATAAAAATTCTTAAAAATCTAAAAAAAATTTAAAAAATTGAGTTTACAACAGCTTGTGGCTCAACCCCATGTGAAAAAAAAATCTTATTCTTTACTACTTAATTTTTATCATTAGGTAGACTTTTCTTTGATTTAACTTTTCTCTTTAGAAGATTCAAAAAGAATGCTGGGGTGCCTGGCCGTCTCAGTTGGAAGAGTATATGACTCTTGATGTTGGGGTTGTAAGTTTCAGCCTCACATTAGGTACAGAGACTACTTAAGTAAATAAATAAATAAACTTTAAAAAATAAAGAATAAAGAATGTTAAGAAACAGACTTAGAGGAAGCTATAATGTTGGTAAAACAATAACCAGTGAAATTTTTCTTTCCTTTTCTTTCATTATAATAATAAGACAATATCCACATTGTTAGATATTTCAAAACCAACTTGAGGATTTCATTTATTTAGTAGGTGTTTATTAAGCACCTAACAGGTATGTTGGTTCCAAGTATTATTCTGGCCCATAAATCAGCATGCTATATACAATGAGGGATGATTCAAAGAAGAAAAAATATCTTCTCTTCACACTTAATAAGTAAATAAAGTTTGAAATGGGGGAAGGAGTAGAAAAGGAACTATCACCTATTATGCACATAGGAGAAAATTTATAAGGCACACAAAGGTTAAGAAATCAGGCCAATTCACCTAGCTATAGGGTGATCAACTTACTCTAGTTTTTTCCAGGATTGCCTTAGTTTTAAATCTAAAAGTTCTGTATCCCAGGAATATTCTCAGTCCCAGGAAAACTGGGAAGATGGTCATCCTACAACTGGTAAAGAGTGAGAACTGGATCAGATTAAGCAAAAAAACCAACACATAAAATAAAAAATAATCTGCTCTGTGGAGCATTTTATGCTGCCTCCTTGACCAAGCTTATTCATCTATTCATTTTTCTTAAGGCCTATTTCCTAGTCAGTCAATTTAAAAAAAATGTTAAAACCAAATAGGATATAGTCAACAAATGGAAGGAAAAAAAATGTCCCTCAAAGGATCACTTGTTGGTGATCACTTTCGTTGGTGCTTACTTTTGTTAGTGCTGTTGAATTTGACATTAAGAGAGAGCAAACCTTATCTTCAATACTTGATATGTCTAAGGCTAATGTGAAAATAACCTTTTCAGAAAAAAAATCTCTTATGTGTAATGAGGATAAAGTCATGCCAGTGGGTGGGAGAGAGCAGGACTGAGGAAGAACACTGCAAGTCAAAAGTAGTAAACAATGGCAGTCAACGAAGGACTCCATATTCTAGTAGCACATGACAGTGCCCTTTGTCTTAAGAGAAGTCATAGTTGTATAGTTGCCACACCGAAACCACCATAAATATAGCTGTTCCGCATTAATCAGTATGAACATCTGCAACAATTACTCATGCAGAGAATAATGATTTAGCAGCTGTGCATACTGGAATAAAATTTGTAAGATTTAGGAAGAGAGGGATAATACACATATCATTCTACAAAAGCTCCAGGATCTATGATTTATGATTTTTTCCCCTTTAGGAATAAATACAAATTATTGCTAGTGAAGACATAAAACAAAAGTGTATTGCCTTGAGCAATGTCTGCGTCTGTTTAATATTTGTTGGTGTGCATTTGGTTAATCAATTTAACAACCACAAAACAAGTTGTTGTTTGTTGTTTTTAAGTTTCTCTGAAAGTTTCTCATTTGATTCTAAACTCAAGTCTACTCAATGGATGTTTTTAAAGTCACATATGAATTCTCTGCATTAAATGCTTTAATTGTCTCTATTTCCTGTTTAGGATTATGTCATGTAGTTAGTTAAAAGCACAGAGCACTGTTGCCAAATTCCACTCAGCCATGTGGAATGACTGCCATTTGATTCTCTTCCTTTTCCTTGGGGGGTTTTTCTCTCTTTATTCTCTTTTTAAAATCCTTTCTTACTTATTACATCATTTCAGTATTTTAAATGTTCATCTTCTTTAAAGAAAAGCCTTTCCCAGCCTCAACTCATGTCCATTATCTTGCCATCTATTTCCATTCCTTCATGGCCAAACTTTTCGAGGTTTTTTCATTTATAGTCTCTTCTTTCCTATTTCCCCCTCACTCTACAAACTAATTTTTGTCCACTTCACTGTTTCTCCAAAACTTCCTTGTATCTTAATCTAATGGATAATTTTCTGTCCTGATTTTTCATGTAAAAGCATTTGGTAAAAATTGGCTTCCATGACTCCTGGACCAGTTTCTTCATAAATTCCAAATATACCTTCTAGGTGTACCCAGTGTTCTTCTCCTTCTATAGAAATCTCAAGATAGGGATGTTCCTTGGAACTGTGCTTCCTAATGTGATCTTGGTCACATTTGCTCCCATTGCTCCATTGCCCATCTAAACACTGACACACAAATCTTTGCCTCCTGCCATATTCCTCTCCTCTGCTCTCCACATGTGTATTCCACAGTGACTTCACATTCAATAAGACCAGAATTAAAAGGGTGAGAACTGCACCATTAAGGCATTCTTAATTCCAAGTATTCGGGTCTTTGTCCACTACCATCTAGATTTCAAGCGTTACCCCTTCTAATACCTCAAACTTCAAAGCCTTTGACCCCACTGAGATTTTCAATCTTTTCACTGTCCTGCCTCCAATACATGTTCACTTTCCTCCCCACCAAGGTACTTAGATCCGATGGTTCATCATTACACTCACTCCACTGCATATCCCCTTCATTATATCCACCTGGCTAAATCCCAGTCCACCTACTCTGTCTGAATCAAGACATATGAATATAGATTCGGAGAAGAAATAATCCATGAATATAGGTATCCTTTTATATTCATAGCCAGTTAACTTTATATAGGTCCATAAATATACCTATAGCATTCACTTTCTACATCCCCAGGAAAATATTTTTACAACTTTTACTCTCTAATCAAACCTTTATAAAATACTAATACCCTTTACTAAGTTCATGACTCTTCCTTTTTACTTCTCTGAAGAAATAAAAACATTCAAAAGATAATTTCCACAGGTTCCTGAAACCATATCCACTACCCTTTCTGCAGCTGCAGCCATAACCTCAGCCTTCCTTAAGTTATTCTTGGTGTCATGTTTGACTTTGTTTCTAAAGCCAATTGCTCTAATTTTGTACAGGTCCCATCCCCTCTTGAGTGTGAAAGGACAGTAATTGTATTCCTATCTTCCTAATTTACATTACATTTTCCTTGTCCATTGGCATACACAATAGTATTCTGTTCCTCACTGAACACTGTATCTGCCTCCCGGCATCATGTGATTTACTTTGCTCCCTGTTAAGGAGCAAAAATTTTTCCAAAACATTTGCGAGTATTATTTTTGCCCGTTTCCTCTTTTTTAATTTTTTCATTTACCCAAATAAGGCTTCCATGATTGGCCTACATGTATTCAAGTGCAGTGGTCAGTTGCTAAACATCATTTTACCTAACGATACACAGCATTTGACAGTGGTGCTAAATCTGTCTTAAAATACTCTCTTCACCTAACTTTTATAACAACTAGGTGTTCTAGTAGCTTATATGACAACTATGTTTGAATAACTATAAGACACCTTTTCTTATGTTAGATGTAGCTCTGAGCAAGAACTTAGGGCTTGGCAAGCAGGATACATGTTAGATTTTAGCCTCCGCTTGCTACTTAGCTTCTAGGCAGTCATCCTTTTACAAGACTCAATGTGCCCAATTGTACCAGGCAGCCCTGAAAACAAAACTCTGTCTTAGTTCTCCTTCTACTTTATTGCCTATTGTCATTTCATTTTCTCAATCTCTAAAGTTCCGAATCTCCAAAGGACTCAAGTTTTAGATGTTTTCTCTTTTCTATTTATGCTAATTCTCCAGGTAATCTCATCTAGTTTCATAACTTACATACCATCTGTATGTTGATAGCTACAAAGTGCATATCTCCAGGTTGGACCACTATTTTTCATGATATCTAGAATTGTACATGCAACTGCCTACTTATCACCGACCTATTGTATCATCTAATCATACAATACTATATCAGAAATATATTCTGCCCAAAGCCAATTCCTGGATTTTCCTCCCTAAATCTCTTCTTTCTTTCTCATCTCAATAACTGGCAACTCAAGTCTTGCATTTTCTCAGGCCAAAGCTTGCCTCCTCTTTTCATATTGTACATCTAATTAGCAAACACTGTTGACTTCACCTTTGATAAACTCCTGAAGTTAACCACTTCTCACCCAACACATGAATCCAAGTCACCATTCTGTGCTAGAAAGGAGATGATTATAGAACTCTCTTGTTTCTCCTCTTCTGCCCTTAACACATATAATCTGTTATCAAGACACAAAGCAGAATAATCTTGTTATAGCATAATTCACATTATTTCACTGCTCTTCTCAAAACATCTCAATGACTTTCCCTTTCACTTACAGTAAAATTCAAAGACTGCCATGGTTTACATGGCCATGGATTATGCATTACTTTTTCATGCTGCTCTAGTCCTTCTAGTTCCCTTACTATCTCTCAAAGATGACAAGCGTACCTCCACCTCAAGGTTTTTGTACTGGCTCTTCTGCCTTGAACACCCCCCTACAGGTGCTCAAGTGGATCCTACATCACTTACTTCAAATAAGCCTGTTTAAATAGCACCTCAGCAGTCTTCCCAGTTCCTAAGCATATAGCTGTCCTCTCTGCGTCCACTCTATGTTCTCCTTACTAATGTTACATTCCTACAACGTAAAACAGTGCCTGACACACTATGGGCATTCAACAAATATCTGTTATAAGAAGAATGAAAGTAAAGTTATAGGATGATGATGCCTTCATAGCCTTAATGACATTTCATCCTTCACATTTTTTTAGAACACAACAGTGGTACCAGTATAAACAGATTATTGACAGTTACGTTAATGATCATTTTCCAGAAAAATAAATTGCCGGCATTTTGTCCACTTCTTTATAGAGGGGAGCTCTGGCTCTACAAGTATTAGCTGGAAATACAGTCCATATAGGACAATTTATGTAATTCTTTAGTTAATATTTTTCTCCACAATCAAATTTCAAAACCACACACATTCTCCCACAATTTGCTCTGAAAATTATGGTCATTTTGATTGCTGATTATTTAAAAGACAAATGTGAGATCCCTTTCTCACTAGGTGTAAAATATAATGCATTCAACTTATTCTGTTTAACTACCATTTTGAAAGCCTGTAGAATAAGACTCTTTTGTAAATAATTTTATAATCCAGCTGTGGCCACAAATTAATTATTGATTAAATGCTAATGGCTATAGCAAATTATACATATTTTAAACGATGTATCTTTTCTTCTTCTTTTGTAATGTGCTGTGTTTTATTAGTAAACACATATATCTCTCTCTGAAGAATAATATGAATATTTCAGGAAAATTCAGATAGAAGAGAAAGAATAGTACTTATCTGATGACCCCTAAAAATATTACTATATAATGACTACAAAATCATTTTCTTTGAAATATACCAGGCAATTGTACTATCTGAAATGATTTCTCTGTTTCAATAAGCTTTATTCAATAATAAAGTACAACTTTCAAGGCACTCAACCCTTCTTATAGTCTATGCATGATTATATACTTGGCCAGTGTAATTTCCTTTGAGGTTTAAATAATTTATTTCAGAACTTGAGATTCTGCTTTCTCCTTCCTGATTCTTGAGAAAACTTCTAAAGAGAACATCATGCATGTACTACACAACAGTGTAATGTAGACATTGCACAGAGAATATAGTTGAACAAAAGCATACAATAACTATTTTTTGTGAAATCAAAATTAGCCAGTAAATTTACATTGATGTTTGTCTTCCAAAAAATGCTCCAAAAATTATATGCATGTTTATCAATGTATTTCTTTTTACCAGTCTTAAAAGTTCAGCTGCAGGGTTGCCTGGGTGGCTCAGTCAGTTAAGCATCTGCCTTTGGCTTAGGTCATGATCCCATGGTTGTGAGACTGAGCCCTACGTCGGGCTCCCTGCTCAGCAGAGAGCCTTCTTTTTCCTCTCCCTCTGCCTGCCACTTCCCCTGCTTGTGCTCTCTGTCAAATAAATAAAATCTTAAAAAAAAAAAAAGTTCAGTTGCAATCACCATGTTATGTTGTGTTAACTACAAATGTGTGCATATATATGTATGCTTATTGGACATAAATGGCAAATGAATGATTCTATCCATTGATGGATAATTATAATACTAAGAAATGAAAAACTTCAAATGAAACCTTTAACTTGGCTTATAGCTAGTCACCAAGTATCAATATTAAAGCATAGTATGCTAAGTGAAATAAGCCAAGGAGAGAAGACAATTATCATATGGTTTCGCTTATTTGTGGAACATAAGGAATAGCAGGAAGGACATTAGGAGGAGGAAGGGAAAAATGAAGGGGGGGGGGAACAGAAGGGGAGACAAACCATGAGTGACTATGGACTCCAGGAAACAAACTGAAGGTTTTAGAGGGGAGGGGAGTGAGGGCGGTTAGGTTACCCCTGTGATGGGTTTTAAGGAGGGCACATACTGCATGGAGCCCTGGGTGTTATATGCAAACAATGACAAATGGAACACTACCTCAAAAACTAATGATGTAATATATGCTGACTAATATAACATAAAAAAATAAATAAAAGCATAGTGTCAGTCTTAGTGAAAACATTACGTAATAAGAAAAAACATAAAATTTGGCATACTGATACAGTTATGGCATGTAAACAATCAGCTATTCTAGCTAATTCTCAGAATTATTTGAAGTCCATTTTTTAATCTCACTAATGCTTATTTATTTTTTATTTTAAATTATGGTAAAATACACAAAACATAAAATTTATCACCTTAATTATTTTTAAGTATCAGTCCAATAATTCTAAGTACATTTATACTGTTGTGCAAATAATCCCCAGAACTCCTCATTTTTCAAAACTGGAACTCTAAACCCATTAAACAGCTACTCATTCTCCCCATCCCTAGTCCCTGACAACCATTATTCAGTTTTCTGTCTCTATAAGTTTGACATTCTTGGCACCTCATATAAGTGAAATCATACAGCATTTGTTCTTTTGTGATTGCCTTACTTCACTTAGCATAATGTCCTCAGCAGTCATCTATGGTATAGCATGTATCTGAAATTAATTTTTAAGGCTAAGTAATATTCCAGTGTATGTTTATATATTTTGTTTATCCATTCATCTATCAACGGACACTCTGGTTGCTTCCGTCTTTTTGCTATTGTGAATAATGCTGCTGTGAACATGGGTGTACAAATATCTATTCAAGACTTGGTTTTCAATTACTTTGTATATATACCCAAAGGTGGAATTGCTGTTTCATATGGTAATTCTATTGTTAATATTTCAGGAATTGCTATACTATTTCCTATAGCAGCTATACTATTTCCTATAGCAGCTACACCATTTTAAATTCCCAAGAGTGCACAAGGGTACCAATTTCTCCGCAACTGTACTGACACTTGTTATTATTTTTTAAATAGTAGCCATTCTAATGGTTGTAAGATGGTATCTCATTGTGAGCTATTTCACTAAATGTTTTTATTAACAGGCTTTTTAAAGTACAGGCTAGTTGAAATGATCTGGTTGAGGAAAAATGAGATGGAAAAACATGAGTAGAATGGTTTTATTTGGGAAATATATTGAGAAAAAAATGAAAAAATACAAAAAGGCCACTGTAATCATTATTAGTGTGCTATAGTATGATGACAACATAATCTCTAATGAGAGACAATAATTTTCTCTAGGAACTTAAGCATCTCAAAATGAATTGGACTTTAGCTCTTAAGGCCGTCTAAAAGAGGTATTATGGATCCTTGGGCAATTGGAAACAACTAAAATGTGAGAGATTGTTTAAATGCAGCTAAAGCAAAGAGTTTTGTTTTGTTTTGTTTTGATTTTAAATCGTAAAAAGGAGATTCACATGTTTGGCATACAGAGATAAGTTACTTTCTTTCCCTTAAGTAGCTTACTCTTAGGTCAAGGCTTTATATACATGTATCTTGATGTGAGCAATAATGGTAGTATTTTCAAAGTTTCAAACATCTCCACCAGTGAAATTAAAATGTATACACTTTATATTATACTCACTCACATGACAGATGTATATTAATAAACCACCTGTAATTTCCAAGTCCCTTATAGAATCTATTACCATATGTAATCTTATCTGTGAATATAACTTCTCAGAATTTATTTGAAAATTATTCAGATGTGGTAGCTATACCAGACATGTCACTATTCTACATCAAACAAGTACATAAGTGCCTTAAAAATACTGTAAAGCAAATGTTACATGATGATCACTTAAAAATAACTCAAAGTCAACCACCAGTCCAAATCTATCACGTTGCTCTTATAACTACTTTCTCTCACACATTAGATCTCACTAGTTTCAACCCCAGCTACAGCACTCAGCTGTCTCTGCTCACACTGCTCTGCTCACACTGCTCTCCTTAACTAATCCTGGACACCTTCTCCCTCAGTTTCCCTGATTCCAGTGCTATCCTAAACACTGTATCTAAACCTGTAGGGCTCCTCCTTACAGAAGGTGTAGCATATGTAGTTAAATGATGGATACAGTATTACCATTAGAATTGCTCCTGAGGCATTCTCCAAAAGAAGTACTTTTAGTAGAGATGAGAACATTTTCTGGCCCATTTTTATAGCATAAAATAAGCACTACCCTTTACCAAGAAGTCTCAAAAAGCCAAAGATGGCTTTAAAAATTCATGCTTTAAGATCTTCTGAAGTCTACTTCTGTAAAAATAATGAAAGAAACCCTGAAATTTTCCTAAAGCAAAACAAACCCTAAATAAAATATTCAAATGTTTCAGATTCAGACAAGTCTTTGAAAGAAACAGAACTATTAATGAAATAAAATTCAGAAAAACTTAAGTACAGCCTGCCATAAACTCTTATCTCAGGACCTGTATTTTAATAATAAGTTTTCAGTTTTAGTTCATACTGAACATACCATGACCAGATATATTTCCTCCTAGTGGTGGTGAAGACAACCCTCCTTACTTAGTACATGACTTCATGACCTTTTCTACACGAAATCAACTTACCTGAGGTAGCACCCTATAGAAAATTTAGCTTACTATGCTTTGTTAATTCTGGCTACCAAAATCTTTATAGCAATTCATCAAAACCAGGTATTGATATACAGATATGTCTGGATTTTTTTAAATCAAGAAACAATAGGTTAAGAATGTTTGAACTGTCCCTAGAGAACAAATATTAAGTACATTATATTGCTCAGATAGCATAACTGTATTATATCCATAAAGAAATACTGAGTATGAATATTCTGAATTAATTTCCATTTTTTTCCTTCACTAGGAAGAAAATAAAATGTGCCTTATAATATATATTCTGGACTAATTATTCTACTGAACAAATACATATTTAATAACTCCTTTGCAACAAGCACTGTGCTAGGTACTGTGAATAGGCAATGGATTTTCCTGGAGCTCACTGTGATTCTTCTCATCCTTGTCTTATCCTACTGAGACTGATTTGTTATATCAAATTCTTCCTGTCCTATGCTATTCTCTTTCTTCCAGGAACATATCACTGTTTACAGATCAATTCAATCTCCACATCTGAATTTGCACAAAGTTAATTTGAAGTACATAGTCTTCATCAACTCCTGAGGAGGTCAGCTCCAGTAACACTCCTGCTAAGTGCCTGTGCTAATGACTTACTCTCTCTAAAGGGCATCTCTCCATGTTTACCCTTTGTGACAATTCTGCTCTTAAACCCAGTTCACTGGATTCTGAACATGAGTCCTTTGCTCCTTTGTGACAAGTTCACACTGTAAAAATGAAAGGGATAAAGGATATTGTCTCACTGGCTCATTCATTAGAGGAGCAATTTCCTGCTTGGGATATGGGCTGAAAATATGTTCTTCCACTGAACAAAACTTTGGCTGCCATGATATCCTGTGTATACCAGTAAACATGCCTTGGTGAAGGACTTCATCAGTGTTTCTATTTAACTACTGAGTCTCTTCATATGTGCTATGATCTTTATGACAAGCCTCAACAAGTATAGCCATCATATTTTTACTTGTTATAATTTTTCCTGAAATACATTACTTGTCAAAACTTAATGAGTTGAAAATATCAATTAAAATCAGGCTGCAAAAGCATTATGATCAGAAGACTATTAAATAAATACACCCTTCAGGTTGGTAAAGAAAAGACTTCTGGACAAACTCCAAAGAGCAAATGAATTGGCAGATGATGGGAGAATGAAGCTAAATAAAAAGACATAATTTTTCTGAATCATAGGCAATAGCACAGTTCTGTTTCATTAAAGATGAATGAAGTCATTCTTATCAATATGTATTATTTTCAATGGAATATTAATCTGGGTACCTCTAAACTGCTATTAGTTCTAAGAGAGAAAGAGCCTGGAAGGACAGTAAATTGGAAATAACAAAGCAAACTTTTAGTCTGTAAACTTGCTTTTTCTTTTTTTTTTTTTTTAAAGATTTTATTTATTTATTTGACAGAGAGAGACAGCCAGCGAGAGAGGGAACACAAGCAGGGGGAGTGGGAGAGGAAGAAGCAGGCTCATAGCGGAGGAGCCCGACGTGGGGCTCGAATCCATAACGCCGGGACCACGCCCTGAGCCGAAGGCAGACGCTTAACCGCTGTGCCACACAGGCGCCCCGCTTTCTTTTTCTTTTAACCATGAAGTTGGCCAAGAAGCATTTGAAATGCTTTCAGAAGACAACAGCAGAAAAATGCTTGAAAACAGCCACACCATGATTACTGCTTAATTGGAAACACATAGCAAAAAGGCAATACAGTTTCTAGTGAAAAAAAGGAAAGACACAGGAACAGTATTAACTTGCAAAAAAAATCACTTTGTGAACTAACACTTACAGAGTTAGGATTATAAGCATTGAAATTAATGGGAAAATGGTGGAGTGATAAAGAGCATAGCACAGAAACTACTTCTCTCCCTAGTAACTGTGTACTCAAACCAGATTGTTTACTCTATAACAGAAAAATAGAAAATTTCAGTTTCCCAAGACCTACTATCCCTCTAAAAATGTTTATATATTATTAGGGGTTATTGATGTTAAATTAAAAAATTCTCTTTTAGAGCTTTGAATATCCCTATAACTTATACTAATGAAATACTTCTCAATGATATACTAGAAATTACCCTTATGACTTTTAAATCTTAGCTAAAGTTTACACAGTTCATGTTCCTTTGTAAAGTTCATTGCAATTAGTCTTATCAATACTTTTTTTGGATATGACACCAAAAGCAAAAATTAACAAGTGGGACCACATTAAACTAAAAGCTTTTACACAACAGAGGAAACTAACAAAAACTAACAAAAAGTCAACCTATGGAACGGAAGAAAATATTTGCAAATAACATATATGATTGTGGTTAATATCAAAAAAATATAAGGAACTCATATAACTTAATAGCACAAAACTCAAATAACCCAATTAAAAAATGGGTGAATGATTTGAATAAACATTTTCCCAAACAAGACATAAAAATGTCCAAAAGTATGAAGAGGTGCTCAAAATCACTAATTATCAGTGAAATGTAAATCAAAACCATATCTCACACCTGTTAGATTATTAAAAGGACAAGAGATAACAAGTGTTAGCAAAGGTGTAGAGAAAAAGGAACATTTGTACACTACTGGAAGGAATGCAAATTGGTATAGCCATTATGGAAACCCTCAAAAAATTAACAGGAACTACCATATGACCTAGCAATCCTACTTCTGGGTATATAACCAAAGGAAATGAAATAAGGATCTTGAAGAGATCTCTGCACTACCATGTTCATTGAAGCACTATTCACAATAGCCAAGATAGGGAAACAATATAAATGTCCATCCGTGGATCAATTGTTTTAAAAAATGTGATACACACATACACACACAGACGAGTATTATTCAGGCACAAAAAGGAAGTAAATTTTGCCATTTCTAGTAACATGGATAAAACTAGAGGACATCATTCTAGTGAAATAAGCCAGACACAGAAAGACAAACACTGTAGATCTCACTTACATGTAGAATTTTAAGAAATCCAACTCAACAACCATAGTAGAATGGTGGTTGCCAAGGGCTCAGGGGTGGGAGAAATAGAGAGATATTGATCAAAGAGTGAAAACTTTCAATTAGAAGATAAATAAGTTCTTATAAGATAAATAAGTACAGCACAATGACTACAGTTAATAATATTCTATTGTATTCTTGAAATTTGCTAAGAGAGTAGATCTTAAATGTTCTCACTGAAAAAATAAAGGTACCTATGTGAGGAGATGAATGTGTTAACTTGTCATCATCATTTCACAATGTTTATATATATATATATATATATATATATATATATATATATATATATATATATACCGTGTTGTACACTCTAAATATATGTAATTTTATTAATTACACCTCAATAAACTGGAAAAAATAAACTCACTTAGAATTAAAAAAATCCAAATCACAGTAACTCATTTAGCAAATACTTATCATGAGTGTATAGCTGGTCAACATTGGTCAAGGCATCAAGGAACATGGAGCCTACATTTCCATGAAGGAATAGAAAACAAAATTACACATTGATAAACAGTAACTATGAAAAATATATTAAAAAAAAGATTTTATTTATTTATTTGACAGAGAGAGAGACAGCCAGCAAGAGAGGAAACACAAGCAGGGGGAGTGGGAGAGGAAGAAGCAGGCTCCCAGCGGAGAAGCCCGATACGGGGCTCAATCCCAGGACTCTGGGATCACACCCTGAGCCGAAGGCAGACGCTTAACGACTGAGCCACCCAGGTGTCCCCAAAAATACATTTTATAATCAATTAAAAATAAAAGTAATAATTTGACAAAAATATTATATCAAAGTGTAAGGTTGCCTAATTTCTACAGGATTGTTATGGAAGATCTTTTTGGAGATTAAAAAAGAGCTTTGTATTTGAAATAGGTGAGTGGCCAGAGAGGTGGCCAGCAGCACATATTCTTGGTAAGGCAACTTTTCCATTATTGGGAATGGGTACATAAAGGTGCTGGGGCAGAAAAGAGTACAGCTTTTTTTTAAAAAAAGAAAGAAACCAAAGGTTGCTGACGTTCAGTGGTCACTAGACAAGTACAAAAATTACGGTTAGATAGAAAATTAGGGTTCATATTGAAGTCTAACACACCCTGCTAAGAAGTTCGAGTGCTATTTTTTAAGTATACTAAAAGCCACTAATTTTAAGCTGAGAAGTGGAGTGATTCAGTTTATATTTAGGCTCATCACTTTTGCTGCTTGTTACATGGGGAAATAGATTAGAGAGGGCATGCGCAGAGGTAAAACAAAACAAAAAACAAAAAGCCCAAAAAACAGGAGACTGTTGCAATAGTTAATGTTAAAGATGATGATAGGCTGTGGACGGAGGAATGGCAGTGGAAATGGAAATACTGGAAATGGAAATATGGAGCCCCATATCGGGCTTCTCCGCTGGGAGCCTGCTTCTTCCTCTGCCACTCCCCCTGCTTGTGTTCCCTCTCTCGCTGGCTGTCTCTATCTCTGTCACATAAATAAATAAAATCTTTTTTTAAAAATATGTTTTTCATAGTTACTATTTATCAATGTGTAATTTTGTTTTCTATTCCTTCATGGAAATGTGGGCTCCATGTTCCTTGATGCCTTGACCAATGTTGACCAGTTATACACTTATGATAAGATATATTTTGTAGTCAGATTAGACAAGATAATTGAGAGAATATGAAGATGAAGGAGAGGGAAGAATATATGATAATTCCTGGTTCGTGGCTTAAACCATTTAGTAATCAATGGTGCCAGTTACAAGGAAAGGAATACATTTGGGGAGGAGGATGTCATATAAAGGGGACACATGATGAGAATAAAGTAAGGTTTACTGGAGAAATTTACTCACTGCATGAGTCCATGTCTTCTCACTGTCCTTTGTGTAATGTGCTTAGACCTGGTATAGCTCGACTCACCAAGCAACATTCTCCAACAAAGGGACGATTTTCCCCATTGCTCTACATAATTATAAGTAAAAAGTTTTTATGCCCCAAATAATATATGAAATGTCTGTATCAGTCCAATGAGGAAGTTTTAAAATTAAGAGAACATTTTTCCTGGATTGACTCTTTTGCTTCCACCTTATTATCAATTTTGACTTCATTAGCTCCAGGTCAGAGTAGAATCTAGAGTGATACTTCTGGTGACAGTCATTTCTTAAGCTATCACACCACTGCTTGATATTCCCTAAATCACAGTATTTTAAAGGACTAAAGGCTTACATAACCCTTTCATGGGAACCATAAAATAAATGTTGCACATTCACTACATTTATATCAGTCTAGACAAAATTTCATTGAAATTCATATGTGTTTTAAAATTATACAGATGGCTATCCATCTGTGTCATGAAATACACTGATGCATGAGGCTTAAAAATGCAAGCTAGAAAAAAATTCAAGACAGGCTGTATGATAACAAATGCCAATTAGAAAAAAAACTCATTTAAAATTAATGTTATTTTAATAGCTTTGTGTCCTTCCATGTGATCAGCATAAAGACCAGATAAAGTTCAGGAAAACTTTTCAAATACTAACATGTTATCAAAGTTTAATTTTAAATGGTCAATTATTTTTAATTCACTTTGATGACTACAGTGAACAATGAATTGTTTATAACTACAACTCTCTAAAGTAGATTCACATTTCCACCACATATATATATATATATATATACACACACACACACACACACAGCCTTGCATTATTCTCTACTTTTTAAATTTATGAACTACTTTTGTCTGTATCTTCTGGGTCTTCTACCTCATTATATGTCATTTTATGCTTTCAAAACACTTTAATAGCTGAAATTTGTCTTCACGTCAACCCTCTAAGGTCAGTTATGATGCAGACAATATGCTTCATACAAAAATTCAAGTTTTACATTTATCATTCTCCTAAATCTAAACCATCATTATCTTTTTAAGATTTTGAAAGTAATAAAAAACATGCTGTTTTTTTTCCTTTCCTCCCTACTAATTCATTCTAAGACCTTTCATTTACTTTGTGCCTCAATGTCCACGTCAGTACAATAAAAGTGTCCAAATGGTACTTTTTAAAAAATGAGCAACCTAGACCCATTAAACCATTCCAAATGTGGATACAATGATCGTAAGGAGGAGGAGGAGAGCAGAGAGGAAGAGGGAGGGGAGAAGAGGTTGGCAGAGGGGGATGAAGAGAAGAAACTAATCACAGAGGGATTCAATGTGAACTTGCAAGTGTTAATAGATTTATTTAAGTCCATGATATCTGAGGCTTCCTAGAGAAAAATGGAGGCAGCATCTTTCTTGAAAAAAAAAATTACCTACTTGAGTTGGCTTTATCCTACTAAAATATCATGGAACTTAAAGAAATAGAATAATTTTCTGGTAATGATAGAAACTTGAACACATTTATAAAATGTTTAGTTTGAGTTAATTTCACTCTCAGAAGGCACTTTAAATTCAATTTCATTTAATTTTCTTGGACATCTTTAAGCAAATCACTCATATGGACCATTTGTTACAGATTTCCACCTAATTTTACACCTGAGCTGACTGAGGCAAGAGGAATTAAATAATGTGTGTAACTCACAATTTGAGTTAATGATGCAGTTGAAGGTAGAAAATGGTACCTTTTGTCTTCCTTTTAGCCATACCCCTTAACACTAAACAACTTTTCCTTACCATTGGATGGAGAATTGCACATTCAGAAACCAGATACATTAAGGAGTAATCAGTAAGCTGCTATTTAATGATTAAAAAAGGAAATCTTTAAAATACGATATGGCAAACAGAAAAGGCACACCTTTTGTGCAAGTGTTCAACACAGAAGAATAATCCCTAACATTTTTCTTTATTTTCTTATCACCCCCTCTATAAATTACAATTAATCTTACAGGTAGCTTCTTATGTCCACTTTTATGCAAACTTCCTACCTTCCACTTGAGTTTAGTTCTTTTAGCCTCATTTACTTATTCATTAATTCAAACGCTTATCAATACTAAAACAATGTTAAATTCTGGTTTGCAAAGATAAATAAAACATGATCACTTCCATGAAAATGATTGCAGTCTCAAAGGGAGACAGAACGAATCAAACAAGATAGTGCATTACAGGTAGAAAATAAATATTTCTACAGGGCAAACAGGAAGACTATGAAATGGTGGGTCAAGAAAAGATTCTTATTCTTAATGCGTTCATATTTTTATTCTATGGTCATATCCTTAATTAATTACCCTAGAAATGAATGAAAGGGTAAAGATTTTTGGTCGGACTCATATTTTTGCAGTCTTCTGGCTGAATCTGACAATCCTAAACTGGAGGAAGGGAAATTCGAGTTAAAAATGAGAAAAGTAAAGAATGAAAAGTGATTACTTCAAGGAAAGATAAAAAAAATAAATGGAAAATGCAATAGGGAAAGTCTAACATTTCCTTGGTACGTTGTGAGAATCTGAAGAAAGAGAAAAATAGCTATTATTAGCTATATTTACAGATGTATATGAAGGTGAAGCATCTGTCTTTGAAATCTCTTTTGTGTGAAGCTGATGTCCTTATTGGCTTTGGATAATTTAAGAAACATTCAATCTGGAATATCTATGTGTCTCAGTGATACTAATAGTATACACTAAAACAGATGGAATAATTTTTAATGGCATTTTGGTTTTCATTTTATAGGTTTATCCATTACAACAGACTTTAGAAGGTACTGTGCAGGAGCTGTTGCCTTCTGAATGCACACAAAAGACCATGGGTCACATTCATCTAGGTGATGATCAGTTGAGAAAGGTGCTGGATACAGTGGTACCTGTACAGTGCTCAAGCTGTCAAAGTTCCATGTATCTTAATGTCTACAGACCATGTGTTCATGGATGCCGAGCCATGATCAAGGTAAAGAATACTGATAAAGTAAAACAAATATCAGCTTGGGAGTCACCTTTTGTGTTTCAATACCAACTACTAAAACCACAATACCCACTGTTTTGGAAAAGTCTTCGGCATTCTGAAACTTCAGTATATTTGGGGTCTCTACTATCCATATGACATGATTCTGAGGAACTCAGTATTTCAAGTCCAAGATATATACTCAATATCCAAGCAATAAGCAAGCACCCTGGGGCAACTTCATTTTTGGTGAATAAACTACATTGGCCAAAACTTTAAAAACTTAGGTGAAAGTATCATTTAAAGACTTAGGTGAAAGGATCATTAATAGTACTAGGTCAAGCTGAATTTGTCTTTAATAAAGACAGATTTTGTCAAAATACTGTTGGTCTCTATTAGATGCATACGAGGCATAACAACTCAGGAGAAAAAGAAAGAATGGCAAATGACTTAAATAGCACAGTTGTAGAAAACCAGTTAAAGCAAACTGAACAGGTAATTAGACATCATACTCAGAAACAAAGATGGGAACAGTATACATGCTGAAAATTAATGCCCTTTATTACGCTTCTCGAGATAGAAAGTAGAAAAAACAGTGGACTGGGATCTTGGCAGAAGTTCAAGGAATGAACTTGTGGGAAACTAATGGCCCCTTAACTTATGGGAAATCACAAATACAAAATGTAATCTGTATGGAGGCTCTCTAACTTCTAAGGCACCATATGCAAACAAAAATAAGATGTGAAATTATTGGTTGGGATTGGAGGCCTACTAAAATTGGGATTTTATTAGTCGAGGAGAGATTAGGCATTACTTAAAGGCCCATTGGTAACCTTTGTCAGTATCTCCATATAAAACAGAAAAAATGATTACGATGACCAAAGAATTAGAATCCATAATTAACTGAGATTTGGTCTTTCATTTAAATCCCAATCCGTGATAACAATGTCATGTGGGTAAGTGCCACTTTTGGGTGGAACTCTAGTTGAACTCATAAAATAATTGGTACTTTGTAATACTGGCTTAATTTGTAATATTATTTTTAAATTTTTTATTAAAGTACAATATATAACATTAGTTTAAGGTGTATAGCATATTGATTCAATAATTCTCTACATTACTCAATGCTCACTACGGTAAGTGTAGTCATTATCTGTCACCATACAATGTTAGTACAATATTACTGACTATTCTCACTGACCTTAACTTTTCATCTCTGTGACTTACTTATTTTATAACTGGAAGTATGTTCCCCTAAATCCCCTTTATCTATTTCACCTGTATCTCAACCAACCTCCCCACTGGCAACCACGTTTGTTCTCTGTATCTATGAGTCTTGTTTCTTTTTTTTTTTAAATTCTCTTTAGATTTGTTTCTAGATTCTCTGACTTACTTCACTTAGGATAATATTCCTCTAAGTCCATCTACGTTGTTGCAAATGGCAAGATTTCATTCTTCATTATGGCTGAGCAATATTGTTATATGTATACATATATACACACACATATACACACACATGCATATATATATACACACATACATATACTATATACACCCCCCCCATCATCTTTATCCATTCATACATCAGTTGACACTTAGATTGCTTCTGTATCATAGGGGTACTTATATTTTTCAAAATAGTGTTATTGTTTTCTTTAAATCTCCAGAGGTGAAGCTGCTAGATCATATAGTTCTATTTTTGACTTTTTTGAAGAAACTCCATACTGTTTTCCATAGTGTCCACACCAATTTACATTCCCACCAACAGTACACAAGGGCTCCCTTTTCTCCATATCCTCATCAACATATTACTTCTTGTCTTTTTGATAATAGCCATTCTGAAGGGTGTGAGGTCGTATCTCATTGTGATTTTCTTTCTCATTTCCTTGATGATTAGTGATGTTGAACATCTTTTCATGAGCTTATTGGCCATCCGTATATCTTCTTTGGAGAAGTGTCTACTCAGATCCACTACTCATTTTTTAATTGGGGTTTTTGTTGTTGTTGAGTCGTATTCTTTATATATTTTGGATATCAACCTATTATGAGATATATCATTTGCAAATATCTTCTCCCATTCAGTAGGTTGCATTTTCATTTTGTTGACGATTTCCTTCACTGTGAAATCTTTTCAGTTTGATGTAGTTGCATTTGTTTATTTTTGCTATTTTTGTCCTTGCCTTAAGGAGACATCCAAAAAAGTATTTCTAAGACTGATGTCAATGTCAATACCTATGTTTTCTTCTAGAAGTGTTATGATTTTAGGTCTTACATTTAAGTCCTTAGTCCATTTTGAGTTTATCTTTTAGTATGGTGCAAAAAAATTAGCCCAGTTTCATTCTTTTGCATGTATCTATCCAGTTTTCCCAACACCATTTATTGAAGAGACTGTCCCCATTGTATGTTCTTGTCTTCTTGCTGTAGATTGCCATGTAAGCATGGGTTTATTTCTGGACTCTCTATTCTGTTCTCTTGATCTACATATCTTTTTTTTTTTTTTTTTTTTTTTTTTTGCCAGTAACAAACTGTTTTGATTACTACAGCTTTGTTGTAGTTTGAAATCAGCAAGTGTGATTCCTCTAAGCCTTGGTATTCTTTTTCAAGACTGCTTTGACTGTTTAAGGTCTTGTGTGGTTCCATACAAATTTTACAATTATTTCTTCAAGTTTTGTGAAAAATGCCATTGGTATTTTGATAGAGATTGCCCTGAATCTGTAGATTTCTAGTAGTACAGACATTTTAACAATATTAATTCTTCCAATTCATGAATGCAGTATATCTTTCAATTTCTTGTATCATCTTCAACTGTTTTCATCAGAGTATCTTATTGTTTTCAGAGTATAGGTCTTTCACCTCCTTGGTTAAATTTATTCCTAGATATTTTATTCTTTTTGATGCAATTACAAATGGCACCATTTTCCTAATTTCTCCTTCTGATAATTTGTTAGTGTATAGAAACACACAACAGATTTTTGTATATTAATTTTGTGTCCCGCAATTTTACGGAATTCATTTATTAGTTCTAACAGTTTTTTTTGGTGGAATCTTCAGGGTTTTCTATATATGTCTTCATGTCATCTGCAAATAGTGACAGTTTTACTTTTTCTTTTCCAATCTGGATGTTTTTACTTCTTTTTCTTGTCTAATTGCTGTGTCTAGGACTTCCAATATTATGTGGAATAAAAATGGCAAGAGTGAGCATCCTTGTTCTGTTCTTGATCTTAGAGGAAAAGCTTTCAGGTTTTCACCATTGAGTATGACATTAGCTGTGGGTTTGTCATATATGGTCTTTATTATGTTGAGGTGCATTCCCTATGTACCCACTTGTAGACAATTTTTATCATAAATGGATGTTGAATTTTGTCAAATGTTTTTTCTGCATCTATTGAGATGATAGTATAATTTTTATCTTTCATTTGTTAATGTTGTATATTACTCTGATTGATTTAAAAGCTGTTAAATCATGCTTGCATCTCTGGAATGAATCCTAATGGTTCACAGTGTAAGATCCTTTGAAAGTACTGTTAAATTTGATTTGCTACTATTTTATTGAGGACTTTTGGATCTATGTCCATCAGGGATATTAGTCTGTAATTTTCCTTTTTTGTAGTGTCTTTTTAGTGTCAGGGTAATGTTGGCCTCATAAAATGAGTTTGGTAGTACTCCTTTCTCTTTAAATTTTTGGAATAATTTGAGAAGGTTAAGTAATAATTCTTATTTAAATGTTTGGTAGAAATCATCTATGAAGCCATCTGGACCTGGACTTTTGTTTGTTGGGAGTTTTTGATTACTGATTGAATTTCATTACTAGCAATTGGTCTGTTCAGATTTTCTATTTCTTCATGATTCAGTCATGGAAGATCATATGTCTCTAGAGTTTATTCATTTCTTCTAGGTTGTCTAATTTGTTAGTATTTGATTGTTTATAGATATTTATATATTTTGGTCATAGGTAGTAAAATGCATAGAAGTGGGTTTTTTTGTTATCACAAAAATTTTGGTGATATGTTCTAGCTGGAGAGCTGTACATTTTTCTTTCTGGCACTGTACTGCCTGTCAGTGTATGATATAAAACCAGATAGTAAATTCTGGAAATAAAGAGTACCTATTCCAAAGTTTTCATCAACTAGTGATATTCAAATGGGATAAATTCACTTTTATTCTAGAAAATAAATTCAATTCATTTTACACTGGAGCATAGGTGCCTTACGACCTGTCTTATTATCACTGTGCCCAAGCCCAGTTAGCAGCATTTTTCTCCACTAGGAGTATCACCACAGCTAGATGGCTCCTGGCATAGGACAAATGGAAAGCAGAACTCATGAAGGGAGGGGACTTTTGAGGGTCTTATAGTGCATTACCTCACAAGTTAAAGGATATAATTTATCAACTGATTGTAAACCTCAAACAGTGTCTTACTCTTAGGTCATCAAAGCAATATACTCTTAAACAAACCTTAAGGTAACAATTATTTTTATCTGATGAAACTTAAATATCTGTTAACACTGATTGATGTATCCTCAAAATCTATATGTTGAAGACCTTACCCCCTTACTTAAGAATGTGACCTTATTTGGAAAGATGGTCTTTGCAGATGTAATAAGTTAAAATGAAGTCTACTGGAGTAGGGCGAGCCTCTAATACAATATGACTGTTGCCCTCATAAAAAGGGGAAATGTGGACAAATATATACATACAGAGGGAGAACACGTGTACATAAAGGCAGAGATCTGTGTGATGAAGCAGAAGCCAACAAACACCAAAGATTGCCAACAAACCATCAGAAGCTAGAAAAGAGGCATGAACACATTCTCTTTCACAGGCCTCAGAAAGAACCCACCTTGACAACTCCTTGACCTTAGAATCTAGCCTCCAGAAGTGTGAGACAATCTGTTTTGTGTAAGTTTGTGGTGCTTTCTTATGGCAGCTCTAGCAAACCAATGCATTCACCATGATGACAGAACAATGTGTGTGAGTAAAACCCAGCTGGGTTTAGATTCTAGTTTAACTACCAATTAGAATCTATTCCTTCTCCTTTCAGTGCTTTAGTTTGCTTATCAGTATAATGGAGATGATGCTAATAACTACCTCACAGGACCCAGGTATAAAGACTAAATAAGAATCTATGAAAACTGCTTTGGGGCGCCTGGGTGGCTTGGTTGGTTAAGCATCTGCCTTTGGTTCAGGTCATGATTCCAGGGTCCTGGGGTTCAGCCCTGGATCTGGCTCCCTGCTCAGTGGGGAGCCTTTTTCTCCCTCTCTCTTTGCCACTCCTCTCCCCGCCCCCACTTGAGCTCTCTCATGCTCTCTCTCAAATAAATAAAATCTTGAAAAAAAGAATCTTTGAAAACTGCTTTGAATAGCTTAAGTGCTCAATAAATCTTAACTAATAATATTAACATTAGCATTTTAGTACTATTACTGCTATTTAACAAAAATGTTCAGTTAAATAAAGCAAAGACAATTATACCTAATCTATACAGTTATTTTAAGGATTAGACATAATACTGTAATAATTCTAAGACACATTTTTTTCATTTTACCATCTCTAATGTAGAGATGTAACTTACAATTGATGATTTCTTATAATTACCAATGTTTTAAAATTTCTCATTTGTAATTTAAGTAACAGAACATCTTACAATCTATAATGCCTTACAGATTAGTTAAGTATACATCTATACATTATAGAATTATTGCATTTCCAGGGGCATTGGTTGAGCATCTGACTCTTGGTTTTGGCTTAGGTCACAATCTCAGTCTTGGGATCAAGCTATGCATGTTGGGCTCTGTGCTCAGTGCAGAGTCTGCTTGTCCCTCTCCTTCTTCCTCTATTCCTCCTCCCCCCATCATGCTCTCTCTCTCTCTCAAATAAATAAAATCTTTAAAGAAATTATTATACTTCCAGGACAGAGTTTGTATTAAATATATTTTAGCTATTCTGAGTACAATGGGGTTAGCTAGCTAAAAAAGTTCATCTTCAGACTTTAAAGGATGGTGTTTGTTGAAGAGTGGGCAACAAAAGACTGATAGAATCGCTGAAGAAATAATGTGAGAAAACAAACAGGGGACTTTTTCAGTGAGTTTTGAATGAAGAGAAAGGTAATGTGGACAATAACTGATGAGAGAAGTTAAGAATATTTTTAAGTATATGATAAATGACAGCACAAGTTCAATAAAGAGGAAAATGTAATAATGAAAGAGCTACAAGGAATAATTAATCGAGCAATATCCTTAAAAAGGTAAGTGGTGAGATTTGTTTTCTAAGAGGAAGGGCTGAACTATATGGGAGGTAGGACATTTCACAGTAACAGGAAAGAAGCAAGGTTCATCCAAATGGGCAAATGTGGTCTTGAGAGCTCGTGCAAATTCTTTTCTAGTTGCCTTTTCTTTTTTTCCTCCAGTGAAATAGCAAGCAAGTTATCAGGTGAGCAGGAGACAGGCGGATGAATTGTTGAATGTTTGGTAGAGAAGGTATGGAATAGTGATCCACAAGACCAGGAGTATAAATGAATCACAGAACCATGATAATAACCAGGTAGCATTAAAGCCTCCTTTAGTGGGCTTTCATTAATATTTGTGGTTCTTCTCTCAATTAGACTCTATTTTAATTAATGAAATTCTAGGAAATATTTCATTATTCATAAGGGAAATTCCATCAATTTTTTCCCCCCTAAAATGTTTTATCATTAGAACTATGTTATTCCCGATGGTCACTTTATGTAATTTCATTAAAATAAAAATTTGGTTGATAGTCTTATTGAATTTAAGTCAGTTGAAGGTTAGTGTGGGAAGAAATCACATTTTGAGAATGAGTGATTCCACTGGGATCACAGTGAAATATTTCACTCATTTTTTTTCTTTTTAATGATCCTTAGGAAAGTTTCGCTATTTCAAGTACTCCTACATATTTCTAAGGTTATATCTAAACATTTCGTATTTTACTTCTCTTGAGTAGAGAATAGAGATTATAAACAATCATTTCCTATCCCTGGCTATAATAAAACAGTATTGATGATGGAAAAATATCACTAATTGTGATCACTAGATTACATTGATTCTTAGTCTGAGATAGCATAAAAGGAAATATGTTCTAGTCCTTTGCGACGCTGTGAGTGCACACGTATGCATATCATTTGAATTTTATTAAAAAGCTTTTCCTGACATTGAAGTTGAAATATTACAGATATATTCTTGTATTGCCTGTTTCCCCCCAGCAATGTTCTAATATTCAAGCTGTTGGGCAAATTTAAAAGAATGTATTTTTTTTAGTTAAATTCTAATTTCAGCTAGGCCACATTAAAGATGTGACTAAATTGTCATATAACAGAGTTACAGCTAATTTGATTTTCTTGATGGAGTTTAATTATTGTTGTTGTTGGATAACTTGTTTTTATTTTCTGATTTATTTAAAACCGGCAACAAAAAGCTATTCTCTCTGAGAACAATGTAACAAAGGGCTATCCAGTTGTTTCCTGGAGAGCCTTAGAAGGGAGGAATGCCAGGCCTCAAAAAGGAGGCAGAAGACCACGTCCAGCTCCAGGGGGAAGTGAAATGGAAGCAGGAGCACACACCTTTCTCAGAATCTGTCCCCACCTATTTGCAGCCATCCCTAGTCAGTTTCCGGACACATGGCCCCTATTACCTGTTCTTTACGACTTTTTCGTTGAGGGTATGGTTCCCTGCCAAAAGACTGTACGCCCTTCACTTTCGTCACATTCCCCACAGGGCGTCCGCGCGTATTTTCCCGAGTTATGTTACCAGAATGCAGGGCTTCACTACGCATGCCCCCGCCCATGAGGCCTCCCTTCCAACCCGAAAAGGAGCCACAGCGCCACTCACCTTTCCTACAGAAAAACAAGACCGTTTTCATCTTTCTGAGGAGGGGGCTGAGTATCGCTTGGGTGAATCCACATGCTCCCGTCCTCTTTCCCTTCTTTTCGTTTTTCTTTACGGCACTCCAGCACTAGGTCACCTGGGCAGGCCTCGAGCTTGAAGCTCCTCAGCCTCACACTTTCTAACCGAGAGATAATTGCAGTCGGACAGCCCAGTGAAATTCCACTGCACATGCGCACTGCGGACGCCTTTGTCTTGCGCATGCGCGCTATAGCTCATTGTCTGTGGGAACCTAGGCACGTGCTCCACGCTCTTCACCCACCCTGCCCCACCCCAACTTCAGAGTTATCCCGTGCACAGCTGTGTGTTCTTCTCGGTCCAGGAACAAATAGTGGAGCATGCTGGGAAGCACTATCGCCGGCGGAAAAGCTGCCTTTTTTCAAGATAGGATCTGTGTCAACCTGGGGACCCAGGACCGTGAAGCCTAGTTCTGTGGAGAACTTCTTCAGGTACCTCGTTTGTTTCTCGTTGTTTTGATATACTTCTTCCTCACTTAATGGCAGAAGTCCCGGAGCATACTCTCCTCCTACAACCTTAGCCTGTGTTTCTGGAAATTAGTAGGATTCGGGTCCCTGCCTTGGTTTCAGAAAGTGTGGCAACAGGTGCTCCCAAACAGAAACCTATGAGGTGGCAGTTAAGTATACTGTCCAGCCAAAAGGAGAAATAAAATGGCATTACTGTGGTGTCCCTTCTCCCCTACCTACAATAACACTCATCTGTTCAATAACATGAATCTGTTTCTCTTTGTGTGTGTGTGTGGAGGGGTGCTTAGTTCTCTCCCTTTGGCTTCCCTCTTCCCTTGCCTTCCCCTTCCCGCTTCCCTTCCGCACGCTCCCTTTTCCTCACCCCTCCCATTCCCCTCCCTTTCCGCCTTCCTCTTTGTAGTGAAAATTTTTACGGAGTTTCACAAGTCCTGCATAAAACAATTACAGAAATTCTGGATGAAGTTACGAGTAATGTTCTTCCCAGTAGAATTACTTTTTCTATTGGAAGACACAGGGATAACCAACAAATCACTTTGTTATTGTTGGGTTTTGATACTTGACTTTGTAAGGGCTGACCTGTTTTAGGACATATTCTTAAGGTGTTGCTCTTATTCCTAAGCATGGTCCTTCTAAGTGCTCTAATGAGAGTTTCAGTTCTTACGCGTTTTGGTATGGTTTGAACACCAGCCTATAGCCCCTAAGTACCATGTTGAATTATTTTTCAGCCAGAAAGAATAGTATATGTGAAATTGCTGCTCATCTATTTATCCTCCCACTGATGGGTTTTGCCACATCACACTGATCTGTATTGTCTTTATGTCTCATCCTGTACATGTGAGCTTAGGAGTCAGCTGAAACATAAGGGGAAATTGCATGTAGAATCTGAAAACTCACGTTTCTATTGCTTTCTCCTCACCAAGATGTTGCTTTTCAAATTCTAGCACCTTTAGCAGACCTGAAGTCCAGCTTCTTTCTCCTCTGCCTAGTGAGACTGCTGCTTTATGCTTAAATTGCACTTCCCTTTTCTCCTGGGTTGAATATGGGACTCTTCTAAAATTGCCTATTAGTCTTATCTGCCTCAAGTCTTATCTGAGTTCTTGTGCTCCAGTGTCAGAACCTTGTCACTCAATTATACTGACCAGCTTTTTTGATTGTTTTTGGTAGAAGATTTGGTCTGATACAAATCTGATACTCCATTGTGGACAGTGTTGGAGATCTCTACTTGGGACTCTGAAGTGCTAAGGATCTAGTTTGTAGGAAGTAGAAATCCACTGAATAGTTTTAAGCAATAAAATGACTATTGGTTTATAAAGGTTGTGCTGGGAGTAATGTGGTGGAATGGATTAGAGGATAATTATATTGGAGCTATGGAGACAATTGAAAAGGACATAGTTGCAATTTAGATAAGAAAATAAATAAGAACCGAAAATAAGATTATAGAAGGCTGAAAGAGAGATTACACTAGCAGGGAGGCAGCTCATAAACTTTAGGAGGAAATTACTCTTTCATATATATGGGGTTAAGGTGAAAGGAAGAATCAGGAAGACTACTCAAAATATAATGTAAAATGTTACAACAAAATAATATAGATTGGAGATAATAGTGGACTGGAATAAGCTCATAGCAATGATCAAATTTTGGATACATTTGGAAGTAGTAAAATGAATATTTACTAATTTATTATAGACCTTTGAAAGAGAATTAAAGAACACAAGTGTTTTGAACTGAGTATAAGAATGGGCTAACCTGTTCTAAGATCAAGAAGACAGTATAGAGAGCCAGTCTGTGTCAGGAGATCGGTTTGGACATGCTGAAGGTGAGATGCATATAAACAATAAAATGTTAGGATCAAATAGGCAGCTAGATACCCGATTCAGCTTGGGTGTCAGAAGAGGGGACCAGTCTGAAACTCTCAATTTGGAAATCAGTAATACGTAGGTAATATGTGAATTTAATGAGATTGAATGTAATCACGCAGAAATGAATATAGATTAAAAAAAAATCTAGGCACAATATTCTAGGTGTTTTTTTTTTTTTAAAGTTAGTGCTGGCAGGATTTGCTTTTGCTTTGGATGTGTACTATACTAGGATTCAAAAATGACTCCAATTTTAAAAAGAAAAGTGAAGGTATAAATTGAGTGATCTGGAATACTTCAACATTGGAAATGATATGTAACTAGCAAAGTTGATTGAGAAGGTGTAACCAGATCAGTAGGAGAGTTGCAGTGTCTTGGAACAGAAGTGCAGAAAAGTGTTTCAAGGAACTTGCAATTATCACTTGTTTCAAATGTTGCTATATTAATACTAGGATTGATAAATGATTATTGGATTTCACAAAATGGAGATCCTGCTGGAGAACAGCAAGAATGATGTCAGCCGAGTGCCAAATGATGAGGGCAATTGCATTGAGAATGGGGAGGAATAAACTGGAGGCAGTTATTATAGGAAGTAATTCAAAAAAATTTACTGTAAAGCAAATGAAAGAAGGTGGTAGTTACTGGAGGGAGTATGGTCACAATGCTGTTTTTATGATAAAACATCAGTATGCATTTATGTTAATTTTCATTGTCCAGTAGAAAAAGAAAATTGATGATCCATGAGTTGAGAGGTAGGAGGGATTGCTGGATCCATGCTATCAATTAGCTAGAGAGAATGGGCTTTAGTGCACAAGAAGAGAGGCTAAGCCTTTGCTAAAAAGACGGAAATTTCATCTACAGTAACCAAAAAGAAAGCAAAACATTTTTGACAAGGTATAAATAAGTGGGAATATATCCTGGAAGCCTGTGGAATTTTATTGTGTCTTTTTTTCTCAATGAATCAGAAAACAAGGACACCAGTTGTAAAAGCAAGTTTGAAGAGGTTTGAGGAAAAAGAAAATATGAAATGGTTAAGGAGAATGAGAGTGGGAATGGACCAAGGAACTAGTTTATCATTGGTGTTCAATATTAAGGGCTCACTTGAGGTGTCTTCCATGAACTGAAAGTGAGAACAGATAGCATGGCTCTCTTTTTCGTCAATCACATCAGTGTCTCAAGTGAATAGTTTTAAATAAGGCTGTGGTTTAGCTAATAAGTAAGAAAAGGAGAAAGGGGCTAAAATATTAAAAATTGACCATAGACTTTAATCATGTAAGTAGGGAGGTGATGGTATGGTGGTATATGGGTAAAGGTCAGTGAAAAAATAGTAAGATTTATGAAAGGCATGTGGGGGTTGTTTGAAAGGATTTTTGCAGTTTTGTGACTTAGACAAACTGCGCAGGACATGTGGGAGTTGGTGTTCAAGTGAGATTATAGAGAGAGTACAGTTATTGTTAATGACAGATTACAGCATGTGATCATGAAGGGAAGATGCTGAGGTAAGCTGCAGAGAAAGGCTGCTGGAAGAGACTGCTCCAGGGAAAGTAAATTTCAGCTTGAAGGAGTTAAAACATGAGGTCTAATTTTGAATAAAAAAGTTATATTTTAAAAAATCTGGTAGATTTCCATCCTAATCCACAAGATGTAATAAAATGTATATTGATGTGGGTGTCAGGAAGGCTAGATTCTAATCACTCTCTGTGAGAAACTAATTTTGTGACCTTGATGAAACACTTACCCCTCAAGTCTTGATTCTTTATCTTTTGGCAGTGTCAGTGCCCTCCAGCTGCAGACCACCAGGAACACACTGGTAGTTGAACAAGTTGGATTTATTACTCATTGCACTATGAGAGAATACAAACCATTGGGACTTCTTAGGCATCCCAGAAAGAGCACAAAAAGACTTATAGGGATCTTAATGCCTCTTAACATGTTAAAGTGAACCCAGGGATTTTATTTATAGAGGTTAATGCATGCCAACATGGAGAAGCTAATGCCATTGAAAGATTTTTATTTCTTATATTTCCTCTGAGAAGGGGACAAGTCACATCATGCAATACTTCCTGGGAGAACACCAGTGTTGGTCAGCAGGCAGATAGGACTGAGGGAAAAGCCTATGCCAGAGTTTTTATAGTAACTGGAAGTTCTTAGGTGGGGACGTCACCTATTGGGTGGCAAGTGAAACGCAGATGTTGCAGTTTGTAGTTGGAAAGTTTGTAGCATGATTTTCATGCACCTGTGAAAGCTGGATCGTAGGAAAGATGTAAACAACTTTCTTTGGCTGTTAGTTCATCCCTGTGATTAATGGATGCCAAATAGACAAATACAGAATTTAGGGAAACAAAATTAGAAGACTTAGTCCTTCTAATTTCCTCAATGATATGTTTTTCCCAAATTAAAATTTTAACACACGAAATCCAGGAATATGAGAAAGAATCTTAACCTTTCTACTTTTTAAACCCCAGCTGAAAATTAGGGTAGTTGTACTTACTTGACTCATGTGAAAAAAAGAGACAATTAAATTACTTAGAACAGAATCTAATAAACAGATGTTGATTAACAAAATGTGAGCTGATTTTCTTATCTTTGTGTGGGAGAAATGAATGTGTAATCCAGGTTTTTGCTGTTCTCATTCACTTAGCCTTGTACTTTCAGTTCTATACAGATATTATTGCAAAACTGAGCATACTCTTTTGATTTACCGAATTAGTAAGCATTATGTTTCCAATTTTACTGAAGATTTGTGTGGTGGGATTATTTGTTTAGCAAATAATCACTTCTGCCTTCCCTCTTCCCCATTTGGTAGAGTTTACTTACATACCCCACTGACTTGGCTTACCCAGATAACTTGCAGAGGCCAGTTGTCTTCTTGAACTCATGCCATTTGCCTTCTAAAGAGCACACTCAGATAGCACGTCACCTTCAGCCTGCATCCCAGAATGAGACACAGCTATGACATATGTGAATGTAAACCTAGCTGACCCTAGGAACCCAGCCAGGATCAACTCAGCCACACTCAACACCTGTAGATTCAGGAGGAAGAAATGAATATTTATTTTTGTAAACCACTGAAATTTTTGGATTATTTATTGAATAATAATTTCTGAATAATAGAGTGAGGGACAGGGGCATATCATATAACACATGGCATTTCATTCACAGTTTCTGGAGATTTAGTTCTTACCCCCCTTCCTGACTTCCAGATCCCTCCTCTTCCCTAATTGTCCCACAGCAGCTCAGTTTTGGACCTTCTCACTGGTCTCCTTTATTATGTGTAGTTGTTTCCCTCCTGCTAGTGAAACTCAGGTGTTATTTCTGCAGTGTGCCTGTCACAATGTGCCTCCAGGTGATTGCTCACCTCACTCACATTGCCTGACACCCCCTGCCTTGTTACTCCCTATATGGACACCCTACTTACCTCATTGACTTAAACAGTCTGCTTAGGATCACCCACCAATCCACATACGGAAGACCTGTCACCAGATTTGGGCATTTACATGCACATCAGTAGATGCCTTTCTTACCCAAATTGGGTTCTGACATTTCAGGTTGGGATACCCTCCTCTTATGTGGTCATTCTTTTCATCCATCTGTGGTTATTGGTCCTACCTTTTCCTCTACCCCTACACTCCTGATAGCAGACTGCCCCTCCATGTAAATATCCTTATTACTTTGCTTTGTCTTTGACATCCAGCCCTCCACACCCCATTCAGGCTCCAGTTTCCCAAATCAGGCTTGTCAGTCTTCCTTCCCTCCGTTGTTACCCTCCATCCCCTGCTCAGGCTCTGAAACCCATGCCTGGCAGCTCTCCATGTAGATGCCCTACTCAGCTGTCTAAAGATTCCAGATTCTGTATCGTGTGTTACACACCTTTACCCCACGGAGGTCCTCCTCCTTCAATCTGCTCATCCAAGCACCTTCCCACATGGTGACCTCACACACCTGCTTGGGTTCTGACATTCTCTGTCAGCCCACGTATAAAACATTCATTACTAGACTCACGTTCTGCTGCTACATTAGGGGTTGAACAACCATCCCATGTGAATAACCTCTTCTTCCACTTGTGCTTACCCCATGCTGGGTCACCCTAACCCATGGAGATCATGGATGCCCTCTTTACCCTTTTGTGGCTCTGTCACTGCGTCAGGCATCCCTTATGATGGTGACACTTGTCTTAGCCTGTTTAGGCTTTTGCTTCCCATACCCCTTAGCCTGTTCAGGCTTTCACTCAGGCCATACTCCTACATGGAGCTCCTCTTACCCTGCAGGAACTCTGATACTGTATACTGGGCAGTCTTCTGTGTGGATCCATGTTAGGTGACCTCCATGCATGACATATCTTTCACCCTGTTTGAGCTCTAACAGAGCATGCCCAGCTGCCACCCTTCCACAGACTCTATCTTCATCTTGCTTTTCCTCTGACTCCTCATACTCTAAATCATTTTCCATTACATGGACACCTTTCTAACACTGCTAGGGCTTTTTGTACAAGTGGAGATGGTTTAGACTTCTTATTCACTTTTAAAGATCTTTCATTTTGGGGGCACCTGGGTGGCTCAGTTGGTTAAGCGTCTGCCTTTGGCTCAGGTCATGATCCCAGGGTCCTGGGATTGAGCCCCACATCATCAGGCTCTGCCACCCCCCACCCCCGCCGCCCCGCTTCTGCACATGGGCACACGTGCTCTCTCTCTCTCAAATAAATAAATCTTTAAATTTTTTTTTTAAAAAGGATCTTTCACTTTCCTTCCTTAAAAAAAAAAACTTTTGCTTCCTTAAAAGATGATCATTATGAGGTTTTTAATTATTATTCTGTTGACCAAATAATATATACATACTACATTAAAAAATCAGACAAGCACATAGAAAAAAATCTGTAATTCTGTCACTCAAGGATAAATACTTTATAAAATTAGGTGAAATTCCTTCCAGTGAAAGGAGATTATTTTGTTTAGAAAAGTAACACATACAGAAGGATACAAAGTGGAAACTTAAAACCTTCCTCTCCTATGGAAAGAATAGAGAGCCTGGAAATAGACCCACACAAATGCAGTCAACTATTTGACAAAGGAGTAAAGGCAATCTAGTACAGATAGTCTTTGTGAACCTAAAACTGCTCTAAAAAAAGACTGTTAAATTTTTTTTTCTTTTTCCTAATTCCATTTTCTTTATATACAAAATGCAAGATAAGAAGCAGAGATATTTTTCTAATAAAAATAGGACAGTCTTAAGAAATTTACCCATTATCTGCTGATTTAAATATAGTAAGACTATACTCATTCAAAACTTCTGATTTCATCAGGTCTATGATTATAGAGTAATTAGTCAATCACTTTATTTTGTGTGAACACGGATAGGATTACACATATCAATGTGTTTTACCATTTTAATAGTTACTGGTTATATTAGTTATAGTTATGACATAAAGGATTGTTTTCGGTTTTGAAAATATTATTAAAATATAATTTAAATAATGCAAGTAATATGGAAGCATGCAATTAAAAAATAAGATACAGAAAATATCATCATCCATCTGTAAGTAACCAACATTAGTGATCGGCAAATATTATCAAGACCTTTTAGGCATACTTGCAGATCTAATAATGGACGATGGGTAGCTAAAGAGAAGGATGACTAAATTGGTAGAAATAACTCTTTTAAAATGAAATTATACTACAAGTGGTATTTTAAAATTCAAGTATTTTAATTAATTTAGAGAAAATAAGGGGAAATTACAGAGATTGCTAGAGTTCAGATAATTTTCTTTTCCCACAACAGTTATTAATCCCAAAAATATTCTGCTAAATTAAAAGATCATGAAAATCATTAAGAAGTAGTTAACACATACTATCTTTTACACACCTCCCCACATTGTAGGTTTTGTTACCGACATTATTTTTACTTTTTCATAGTTTCTAACATAAAGATTCTTTCTGTAATCTATTTATCTTTGTTTTGTTGATATTCATGGTCAGGTAGTTTTTTATAGGAAGGACTGAATTGCCTTTTGTTTTTATGTTGAACAATAACTTGACTGGTTATAGTATTCTTGTTTCATGCTTTCCTTCCCTTAAAATGTTGACTTTGTTTTATTGCAGTTTGCCATTGAATTTCACTGAGAAGTCTGAGACCAGTCTGGTCGCTTCCTTCATTCTAGATGATTTGCTTTTTCTCTCTTGTTACCTGAAATATTCTCCTTTTGTATTTAAGGTTGAATAATTTATCCAAGAAATACTTTGGTGATGTTCTGTATTAATATTTCTGGGTGGAATAGGACCCTTTCAATCTGCAGATCCAATTTTTCCTTAAATTACATGCAATTGTCCTGTATTATGATTTTTTAGTCTTACAAAATTTCATTTATTAGATTTTCTTCTTCAGGGACACGAATTGTCTCTAGTAATCACATTTTGCTGACTTCTGTATTTCTTATCTCTCTAATTTCTTTCTATTTTGACTTTTTCTGCACATTCACAGTGCTTATTTTCAGTCTTTCCATTAATTTGAATTTCAGCAAGATCTGTTTTCTAACACATCTAATTTATTCTCTGTGATGGTATTATTTTGGATTACCAGTGCTTTCTTTACCTTAGCAATCTCCTTTTTTTTTTTTTTTTTAAAATCTCATTCTAATATTTGTAGCCTTGTTTTTGAAAAATTGTTTTGTAGAATCCTTGGTCTTGTTAGCATACATATACTTCAAAAGAATCAGTTTCTAGGGTTATTTTCCTTCCAAATTGCATTTGTAGTCCACATCTAGCATGCTAAATCCTTTTATCCTTTTGTTTCTCTATAACTTCCTTTTAAAAAAAATAGCAGAATATGAGAATGTAGTATGATTTTACAGGTGCCATGTAATTTATTTTCATTTTGTTTGTGCACTTGGATAACTCTAATTAGCCCTTCTCTTTAGTCTTCTGTGTCAATGGAATGGTGGATAAAATTCACCTTTCCTGCCCTTAATTTTTACTTTTGTTATATATGAAGAATAAATTCTAGAATACTTTATAACTATTTGTATGATAGCAAAATTAAAATATTTTGCTTTTAAGAAGTTTTTTGTGTAATTGATTAGTGTCTTCAGACTTTTATTTCATATTTTACACATAATTATATGTATAATATTTTGAAAAATAATGAAATGATAGCCATTTATTTAAAATATTTTGATCACAGCTTTGCTTAAAAATATTGAAATATATTTCAAACTGCAACTTATTATTTCTTAAAATTTATCTGCAAGAAATATTTTAGTTGCGTGCATTATCTGAAGCAAAGATCTAGTAATTTCCAGAAAATATTGTTATTACTATTCAGAAATAACTGCAGTCTATCCATATAGAAATAATAAAAGTACTGAAGTCATTAAGATTTTTCAAAATTAAATATGTTAGATGTGATGTGATTAACATGAGACTCCTTAGGCCCATTATTCAATTTATATCTTCAACACTTTAGGGGGAAAATATTCTATTTAAGAAATTGTAACAGGTGAGAAAATACATGGAACACTTAGCCTATAAATCAAGTGATTTGATTTACAATTCAATCAAGTGATTGACTAATCACACTATAATCTCAGACCTGATGAAATCAGAAGTTTTGAATGAGTATAGTCTTACTATATTTAAATCAGCAGATAATGGGTGAATTTCTTAAGACTGTCCTTTTTTTTTTTAAAGTTATTCCTTTTTTTTTTTTTTTTTAAAGATTTTATTTATTTATTTAACAGAGAGACAGGGAACACAAGCAGGGGGAGTAGGAGAGGATGAAGCAGGCTCCCAGCGGAGGAGCCTGACGCGGGGCCCGATCCCATAACGCCTGGATCATGCCCTGAGCCGAAGGCGGACGCCCAAAGACTAAGCCACCCAGGCACCCCAAGACTGTACTATTTTTATTAGAAAAACATCTCTGCTTCTTATCTTGCATTTTGTATATTTCCAGGTAATGATAAGCAGTATTTTCATGCTCTTCTGCTGTAAAAATAAGGAAACCAATTAAAATGAAATCACTGAAACTGTCTAGTGATATATAAAGATGGGCAATAATCTTTTTACTTGATGAAACTGTAAACATCACTAAGGAACAGTTAAAACACTATGTTCTTTATAGGAATGCCTGGTATTCTACAAATGACATTGAGAAGAAGAAATTGTGGGGGATGGTATTCTTCAAAATAAATCCTCTGACTCAAATTTTACATTTATGTTTTATATTTAGGAATATTTTTGCATATGTGAAATATTTTGAAAACTAGACATTTTACTGGATGCAAAGGATATCCACTTTTGTTATGACTTCATAGGAGAAGCCAGTATACTTTTGATTTAGATAGATAGTTAGATTTATTTGTTTATTTATTTATTTATAAATTTATAAAAGGCTCCATGCCCAAAGCGGAGCTCAACACTGGGCTTGAACTCTACCCTGAGATCAACACCTGAGCTGAGATCAAGAGTCAGATGCTTAACTGACTAAGCCACGCAAGTGTTCCTTGAATTAGATTTTTAAGAAATCTTTGCTATCAAATTTCTAATGAAATATATGTGGTACAATCAGTTTTTAGAAAGATGAGCTTTTTTTCAGCTAATAAAGCTTATTTATATTAACAACTGTGCCATTAAAATCATCTCTTTAGTCTTTGATCTGGATATTCCACATTCTAGAGTATTTTCTAAGAAAGTAAGCAGAAATGAAAACAAACATTTATGTACAAAGTGTTCATCACAGATTTCATTGTAATGGTAAAATATTAGAAAACATTAAATAACCATTAATAGGAAATATCTCAATATTTCAACGTGAGATCTTTTCCTTTTATCCTGAATGTTAGCATTTTTAATATGAAAATAAGTCTGCACACTGCTCCTTGCTGTCCAGTCTTATATCTCATTGGCTCGTGATTTATGCAACACTATTCTTCGCTGCTTTTATTCTGTCCCTTTTCTTTTGAAAAATCAGGCAGGGGAAAGTTAAGAAAAATAAAAGAAAAATAGAGTGATGGTTGCCAGGGGCTGTAGGGATGGAATAATGGGGATTTATTGTTTAATGGGTATGGAGTTTCAGTTTTGCAAAATGAGAAGATTTCTGGAGATGGGTAGTGGTGATGGTTACACAACAACATAAATATAATACAACTAAACTGTACACTTAAAACTGTAGACGCTAAACTGTACACTTCACAGATAGTAAGCTATGTAATGTGTGTTTTATCACAATAAAAAATTGGAAAAAAGTGAAAAAGATCATTTTTAGTAGTATAACCTTGACATGTATTTGTTGAAATATTTTTATATATTCTTTTGGACTGTGTGCATATGTGTATAATATGCGACCATGTTCTACATGGGTTTTAAAACTTGATTTTTCATAGCACAATCTACTATAAAACACTTTCCACGTCATGACATGTTTTTCTACGTATAAATTTTTAGTATTATAGAGTATGGATGGATATTTAGGTTATTCAAAATTTTCACCACAAGAGTAACATTTTCATCAGCTTTATGTACATATGACTTTTTAAAATAATCCTCCAAATATTTTCTCTCAGATATTTGTGTATATCACTATAAGTAGAACTGCTAACTTGAATAAGATGGTCATTTTAAGAATTTTGATAGTGTTTCCAAACTAGACAAAATTTCTACCCAAATTTATATTCTTATAATGATAGAAATAGTTGAATTGGATTGTAATGTGATCAATGTCCTTCAAATTTTATAGCATATTTAAGTTTCAATTCTGGAAAGTCTTTAAAAATCAGTTTTTTCTTTAAAAGCAAGGACTGTAATCTTTTAGGATTGGGCATTCTGTTTGAATCAGATGAAAACATTGCTGTGGGTCTGTGTCTTTCCCTTATTGTTTCATTCAAATTCACTTTTCTGTTTCAGTTAAGGTATTTATAGAGCAGCTGTCATGCACACATTTATTGACCATTTTACTGTATTTTTAGAGTTTTCTAGTCTTTTCAAGATTTTTATTCTCTCTACAAAACTTTATCTCAGCAGAATTTTGATTGAAAATGGAATTTAACAATGCAAATTTAAAGAATCCTCACTTTACTGAATTCCATTAATATATTTTGCTTTCAATCTGCCTTATTTTAACAATGCTTATTTAGCTGGCTTGTAGACCCAATAAGGGCAGCAAACTAGTTTCAAAAGTCAATAAAAAAATATTATTTTTTGAAATTTCTCCCTGTAGCTGTATTTAGAAAAGGTTTACTTCTTCCAGACTAATGTAAGTCTCTACGAGCTTTTCTTTGTGACTTTTACCCCTAAAACTTGTATGAAAATTGGAGTTGGGGAGTCAGGCCAAGATGCGTACTTTTCTGTAGATATGCAATTTGTTAGCAACAAAATAACTTTAAAAAATAAAGGCATGTTTAATATTCTGCACAACAGATGGCATCTGTGTTTCACAAATTTGATGATTCATGGTCTTTGGAAATACTTGTTTTTCAGATTAATTTAAAATTTAATTTACATATCACACAGAACATAATATAGTACACAAGAGGTTTTCAACTGTTGATTAATAAAGAAATGTCATGATTTTCAAAAATTAACTTCAGGGATTTCACTTTTTGGAAAGATGACACACGCAGATAACATTTTATTCAATGATCCAAACAATCTGTAGATTTTGTGATACAGTTTATCCCTTAGAATATATTATAATTTGTATAACACATGAGTATATTTTTCTTTCGAATCTATACTATATATCTTGAGGGTAGTACTTCCTAGTGTATTTGATGTTATTTGTCCCAATTTTAGATATTATTCAGTATTGTAGGACACTAATAGAGTATGCAATTTATAAATAATACATAATATTGCCTTGTAACAAAATTCACACCATAAAGCTACTTATATTAGCACATGGATAGGATGCAATAGAGGATGGTGGGAAAAAATACCCATGTGGGAGTCGGGATGCTCATGTCAGAAGTGTAGAGATGCTATTCTGTCATTAACTTGATCTACGGCTTAGATGATGCATCTGAGCCTTAGTTTATTCAGAATCAAGTGTATGACCTGGATGAGTCCTGCAGTTTTTTAACGCCTGGAATATAATCTCATTAGGGTATACAAAAAATTTAAATACTCTTTTTAAAAACAATAGAAAACAGTCTTCAATTTAAAATGACACTTCTGAATTTCTGTTTAGTGTATGCCTTATTTCATATTAAGTAAACATTGCTTCACAAAAGGTTTTTATTTATATTGCTAGATATATATTTAACTTAATTTATTCCTGGTTGGAAACAACCATAATAACTGTCAGAGTAATCTATTTCAAAAACAGTCTGTCAGAAAGTGCCTTAAATAACATTAAGAAGGTCTGTGATTTTGTGTTGAGAACTCCTAACTTTCCAATTCTGTGATCTTTGCCCTCACTATCTTGTCCCCTCACTATTAAAGTTATCTCCAAGCGTAGATTTAAGCTTATCCTTTGGGCATCCTTGATTCTATTAAATCGAAGTCTCCAGCCAATCCTGGTAAGACCATTTGCTTTCCATTGTCTCCTGGTGTTCAGTGTTTGTTTTTGTTGGCTAACGCGAACCCAGTTAAGAGGGAAGAAAGGAATAAAATTTAGCACTGTGTTGTTGCTATGGTTTTAAGCCTTTAAAATTATTCATCATCAGAAGTTTTTGACTGTTTTTGCCATAGAACCACTAGGCCATACCGAATTTGTTTATATTTTATAGGACCATTGTTTTATGATGTCTGCAGGCTCCCTAAGGCTTGAGGGAAAGTCACAAAATTACCTGCCAGCCTTGCTTGGAATATTCCTGTCCAGGCCTTTAGCCTTCAGCACCGCCCCCCACCCCTTCAAGCAGATGAAAGACCCAACTATGCTTAAATGCAAGATAAGAGCAAATCTAGGTTTTACCTTCAGTGACTGTGTTTGTGTTCCAGTAATGCTGTCTTCCAGCTCTGAATAACTGTCTCTAAATGTGAGTCCTATTTCTTTTATCTATAACATGATCTGTTGTTGTAATTTATTTGGATTAAATAATATATATGAGAATTATATATAATAGGTGTTCTATCCATATTCAATCATTCCTTTGAAAATAAAAGATTTTTAAAAAAGAAGCTAGTTTATGATGTCAAAGAAAATTTATAGCAGATGGAGTTAAACAGGCAAGGATGACATTATTCAAGACTTGCAGTAAAGGGGAGAACCTGGACTTCACTAAAACAAAAGACAGGAGAGATTTATTTAAGCACTAGGATGAGCTAATGGAAGAGTATAGAAAGAAATTAGCAGAGGGTTGATCAATGTGATTAGGCCATATGAGTTTGCTAATGAAAGTGTATTGAAGTAAGGCTCCTATCCTCTTACAGATACTGGGAGATAGAGGCCTTATTTTCCATGATGGTTGCATTTAAAAGGGTTGGCGCCCAGGTCCTTGAGAAAGACATTTTTAGGTTGTGAAACTGTCAAGAAGCTGAGAGAATATTTACATGACAAAGAGGCAAAGAAATAATTGATAATTAAAAGTTTTCTAAAGTAAATGCTCTAAGAAAAGGAAGGTCTGGGGTCTATCCTTGGAAGGAAACCAGTCTAAAATTCAGTGAAGTTTTGGAGAATATTAAGGTTCTCTTGATCAAAAACCGTACAAGGGTTGTGTTTATTTTTTCCTCTCCTCAAGGCAGGTTGAGAAAGGGTCCAGCAGTTCCTAAAGCTAGACTTAAGTCTTGGCAAGCCAAAAATATTGGCAATTGAGCCTTGAGCAGCTGCTTCATTGCTCAAACCTGAATTAAGTGTTATTTTCTTATTGACATGAAGAAACTTAATTAGTAAATAAAGCTATTGTTAAAAAAAGTATTATATAAATTACCAGTAATACCTAGCTTGGAGTTTTCAGATACAGGAAACAAAAACAAACAAGAAACAGCAAAAATGCAAAAGAAAAAAAAAGTGTTTTTCCTTTTCTTGGTTCCAAGAGAGAAATTTCTCTTTCCAACTCTGTGAAAAGTTAACCATAAAGAAGTCTGTGCTTAGCATGTGAAGAGTCTACATAGTCACAGTTTTGTCCTGTTTGACCAGAAAATTAATACAAGATCTTAGAGCTGGAAATTTGGACAGGCAGAATGCTCAGATGAGTAAGAAGCTATGATGAAGAGAACCTTTCACTAGAGAAGGTGGAGATAACCTTTCAGAAGAAATGGGTTTTGTGAGAAGGACTGTGAAACCCAGGGGGGTGTGTTCAGAGGTGTCAGTGCTGTAGCAAGGAAGTGAATGCACAATTTGCAAACCTAAGAAGTAAAACAGTATAGCTTCCCAGCCACGATATCATCTCACAGTCTTAAACTGCCAAGTATTTAATCGTTTTATAGAAATTTATTGTATCTCTGTTTACGTTAATTTGAATGATAATGACATATATATGTATAAATGTTTGCATATGTATGTGCATACACACACACACACACACACATATACACATATATTTGTGCCCCTTCATGTTTGTAGCATGATCTAAATATAAAATAGATTTACCAAAATAATGAATTAGGCTTTCCATTTGAAAAAATAAATTCTTAGATAAATTTTGCGTCTAGGTTATAAAATAGTTTATATTTAAATGTAAAATATGTGGGATATATATTTCATTTGTTTTGTATTTTTATACTGTTGAAGAACTTACCATGTGTAAATTTCTTTAATTAGAGGTTATGTTCTCTGCAAAAACACAATGTATTGTAATTGAAAGATAGGGGACTATTGGGTTGTTTCTGGATCTTTTTCACTTAGGATGGCTAATATCTTTAAGATAGATTTGTAGATGCCAGTTCTAGGTAATTGAGAGAAATGTTTTGCCCAGGACTTACAGGCAATTAGATTTTAGGATCTTTATGTAGGGGAGGTAGAGTAATCACTCATTTAAACAGCCTCTTAAGCATTTACTCTGAATTTGATTTATGTAAGAAATGTGAGATAAATTATATGTGGCTTATAAAATCCAGGTACTTTGACATTTGCTTTTATTTTAATATTATCTATAAATTTCAATCAAGTACACTTGCAAATGATTTAATAATATTTAGATTTAAAAAAAATAAGCTCTACTATGTCACTTAAAAGTATGAATTACACACCAAAGGAAATAAATTCTTCTTGGTCTGCCATAGCTTCCAGCACTAGCTCTAATACTGAAGAGGATGTGGTTGAGAAAAATTGTATTTGGCATTTCACCTAGATGTGGATTTCTACTAATGTGGTTCTTTCTTAGATGCAATCATTAATATAGCTGTGAATAATTAACTGGCTAAATCAAAGGAAACCTGAATTTAGAGTGGACATGCTCTTTATGTTCTGTTCTGGAATAGTTTACCCACAGACAGCAAATCCCATGTATATTCAGTTTTCTATTGTGTGAAGTAGGAACCCCTACACACAAACATGTACACACGGAGTTAGAGCCAGAAGAGAGTAGTGTCATAGTGTGCTGCTTTTTATTAACAAAAATACGCTTTTCATTTTTTCCACACTCGGACTTCAGTAGCATATTGCAGAAACACTCTTTGTCTATGGAAAACAGTTTTTAGGAGTATGTTGTAGGAGAGGAAAATATGTGTAGATACTTTGTATAGAAAAAACTACTGCCCTCATATTATGTTACTTTAATGTAGCCTCACTGCTGAACTCAGCATATCCTATCAGCACTGGGAACTGTCTAATAAATCTCCAGCCCTGCTACATAGAATAGCAGTTATATGGCAAACACATCAGCAGTGGTGTAAGTGTGCATCTGAAATGATTCAGTGTAAGAATTGATATAATTTTATTGGTTTTTAGTGGGTGACCTATATTTGAGAATATCTAGGAGAACAAGTTAATTTTTGTTTATATTCTTGATTTATCTTAGTAGTATGGATGTTAATTCTTACCCTGAAAAATTGGGAGACACTGTAATGTTTATTATGGGGGGAGGATGAATCTACCTCATTGGCCAGTGGATGAATGGATAGGAAGGATAAAGAAGAATAGGTAAAATGTGTTAAACCAGAAAATACGCAAAAATACATCTTGTTAAAATAGTTTTCTATAACAAATAATGTGTATCTGAATTTCTCTACTTTGGGCACTTGGTATAGCTTTAATTACACAGCATTCTGATTAAAGAATACTTGGAGAGTTCTTTTATATTACAACTCAGCAGGAATAGAGGGCTCTGGTATGGCCCTTTATAGTGGGGAATAGATATTTCTAGCAAGTGGACTTGGATAATCCTCCAATCTCAGTATCCATTTGCATTTCCTAATGTGAGTCGAGGATATGGCACTCTGAGAAAAAAGATTGATTCTATTTATCCTGGGGTTTAGACAATATTATGACCCACATACCTGACTCCCTGCCCCCCCCCCAAAAAAAAAAAACCCTGAAAAATGGATGGAGTCTGGTGAAATGAACCTAGATCTAGCCAGGGGCTTCATTTTCAGGGGAATGCAATTTTTACGTAGAGTTGAGTGACTGATATTGGACTTGTCCTGACTCAGCTACACTGCTGACTGTAAAATAGTGAATTGAAAGGGCCATAATTCTTAAAAGCATGGGGAGATCTTTGCCAAGACTGTGCTGCAGTGGTGATTGAGACACTGGAGCCAGAGAAGGGAGACTACTCTGCAGCAGCTGTGCCTTTCCACAGGATTATTACAGCCAAGGCTGTATGTTTTCAGCTTGGGCCAACTAGTACTGTGTCACCAACCACCGAAGTAATTTGGATCTCAAACAACAGGGACTCCCTCTTTAAATCTTTTGAACGTAACACAGAAAGCATATTCTGTTTTTTTTTTTTTTTTTATTGTGGTAAAATATACTTAACAGAATTTAACACTTTAACTATTTTTAAGTGGACAGTTGTGTGGCATTAAATATATTCACATTGTTGTGCAATCACTGCTATCCATCTCCAGAACTTTTTCATTTTCTCTAAACTCTATACCCTTTAAACACTAACCCTGCTCCGCTGTCCCCCCATTCTTCTTCCCTCCAGACCCTGGCAGCTACCATTCTACTTTCTATTCTGTGAATTTGACCACTCTAGGTACTTTATGCAAGTGAAATCGTATTAACACTTGTCTTTTTGTTACTGGCTTATTTAATTTTGCATAATGTCTTTAAGATTCATCCATGCTATAGCATGTGTCAGAATTTCCTTCCTCTTTAAAGCTGAATAATGTTCCATTATATGTAGTGTCTCCTAAATTTTGTTTATCAGGTCATCCAATGAAAGACACTTGGGTTGTGCCTACCTTTTAGCCATTATGATTATTGCTATTATGAACACTGGATGTACAAATATCTGTTTGAGTTTCTGATTTGAATTATTATATATACCCAGAAGTATTATATATACCCAGAAGTCACTGTCCTTAATTTTTATTAGGAATAATTTCCAGCTTTATTAGCCACAGCCACAGTAGTGGTGGTAATGTTATGAGTGCCACTTTACTCAAATTTGAGTGTAATGGATTTCCAGCTTCACTGACAAACATTTCCATGGTGGTGATAGCAAAGGGAATGGATCTGGATTTCCAGATTTGAAAAATCCTCCTAGAGCACCATCACTACTGTTTGGGACAGTGAAATCAGTTCTGATTTGTTGACACAGGCACACGAATATATAGTGTTTTGTTAAAAAAAAAAAAAAAGGCCAAATTTCCAATAACCACACAAGTTGGTAGTTGGAGCAATGAGAATTGTATATGCATGTGACTATATCTATTTAACTTGCAAGGGCTTTTAAGGGAAGTGTCTGTGAATGAAAACGATGGGAGAGGGCAAGGCTAGGGTGTGCTATCAGACTTGGGCACATGTCTAACCCAGAATGAAGGAGAAGGAAAATGAAATTGGGTGGAGACTTTCTAAACTGCTGTGAAGTTTAAGGAAGGTTCAACACAGTGATTGGGAAGCCTCAAGCCAAAGTCAGTCATCAGAGGAATCCTAGGTCCTTGGGGCAACTCTGCCTTATTGTCACTGCTGTGCTCACTGCCTGCTGGGAGCAGCCCATGGGAAACATGGTCTTGGTATAAATGTAGCAATGGATTTCAGAGTGCAGCAGCTGGGGGCCATGGTCAAATAACTCTTGTTAGTTGGAGATGAGCACAGCATATTCTCATGGCCTGCCACTGTGCTTATCCTGTAGAGTTCTGTTCTCCTCAGTACAAATAGTACTTTGCACTGCTTGCTTCATAGACTTTGGGAAAGTGTCAAGCATTCTTCTGCAATTGTAGCAATAAAATACTGTGCCCTCTGACACAGCTCACCCTAATGGTGCCATTCCCTTCTCCGCTGCCACCGCATCTTCTGGCTGTATCCAGAGAGGAATTGTGAACAATTGGATTGCCTTTTGAATTTTTAGTGATGTCTAAGGAATTTGAATGCTTTCTGATATTTTTATTGTCTGCCTCATTCAGCATGTTCTCTTTGTGACAGTGAGTAGCCATCTTACCATGCCCACCTGTTAGGCTCCAAGGAGCCTCTGGGCTGGTGACTCAGAAAGATAAATATGACTTCACAAGATGGTCCTTGTTCTTTTTGGACCCAGTTCTGCAGTATGTTATAGTGCTTCTCAGATGGAACCAAGCTGAGTTTTTCCTTTTAATACTCCATTAGCAGGTTGCTTTTGTACAGTGTGCAAACTCCACAGTCCTATGGAGCAGCCCTATGCCCTACTTCCTTCAGTGAGAAAAGTCAAATCCTGATTTGGGCCTGAGAAGTAACTCACAATCTTCTTCGCTTATCTTTGTTTTTATGGTGTCAGTTCAGAAATGTTCTGTCTTAATCATGCAAGGAAGGGGTACTGACATTTTCTCTATGAACATCCCTCAACTCCCTGTTGTGTCTGATTGAGAAGCCCACAAACTGATGAGAGACTAGGGAGGACTATAATAGCCATTATGGAAAACAATATGGAGGTTCCTCAAAAAATTGAAAATTAAAGTACCATATGATCCAGCAATTCCACTTCTAGGTATTTATCTGAAGAGAATGAAAACACAAAGTCAAAAAGATATATGCACCCCTGTGTACACTGCAGCCCTATTTACAATAGCCAAGCTATGGAAACAACCTAAATGTCCATCAATGGACAAAAGGATAAGGGAATTGTGATACGCACACACACACACACACACACACACACAGTGGAATGCTATTCAGCTATTAAAAATAATGAAATCTGGCCATTTGTGACAAAATGGATGGACAAAATTATGGTAAGTGAAACAAGTCAGAGAAAGAAAAATATCATATGATCTCTCTTATATATGGACCCTAAAAAACAAAAACAAAACAAAACAAAGAACAACAAAAAACACACACAAAACTGTGAGGAAACAGAAGCGTGTGGTAGTGGGTGGGAGAAATGGGGGTCAAAAGGTAAAATATTATGTATATATAGATATATATCTATATATCTATCTAAAATATTATATCTATCTATCTGTCTATCTATATATCTATCTATATATCAGTTACTATCACCATAATTATGCTGTGCAAGTTTATGATGATACTATACAATCTTCCACATTTTTTTATTGTCTTTATTTAATGGATTCTCTGGGCTTCAGAATTTGACCTTTATTCTTACTCCAGAAGAAGCTGACGTATAACTAACAGTAAACTTTCTATTTAGATCTATTTTAATATGTATAGTGTATCTTTAGAACTTTGTATTGTTCTTTTTTATATTGAGGTTTATCTTATTTGAATGAGAAGTCATTTAACTTTGGAAAAGTGCACTGGTAGTTTTCTGTATTACAACAATTTATTTCTTCTTTGCACATATAAATCTTGGGGGATGATCTTTTAAAGGGGGATCTCTTTAGAGAGAAATGCATACAAATGTAGCTCATATATTTTCTATGTGAATATGTTCATGTATAAATATACTGTGCTATTATATATGAGAACAGAAATCGAAATAAATCAGTGCAGTTTAGCTTAAGGAAAAATACTAGAGAGATGGCATCCCAGTTTTTTAGTCTCATAAAATTGATATAATTGTAGGGTAACTCAAAATGTCAAATTCTTGGATTATTTTGTCCTTGATACAGGAGATCAGATTTCCTCAAAAAGTAAAAATTTAAAGTTTTACCCAAATAGGATTTTCCTTGGATTAAGACAATGAACTTTCTAATTACAAAAATTAATTTGATCTAATGAGTAGATTTCATGTTGTTTTCTCTCCACAATATATTAATACATTCTTAAAAAATTCCTATAAGGCATTCTATGAAAAAAAGTATTATTTTCCAAAAGGCTTTATTTCAAAAGATAGGCATTTTTAAAACCTTCTTTATAACTGTGTTAAGTACATCTACTATGCTGCTTTCTGCTGTAAAAACAGCATCTGATATAAAGCAGTGAAAATTAGATCTGTGCTTTGCATGCCAAATCTTCAGAGTATATCTCAACACTTGGCTTCTCCCTTGTGTCTTGGCCTTCCAAATTCTGGCATATTGGATTGTTCTTTAATGTCTTAAAAATCTTATTTTTGGTACAAATTTTATTTCATCTTTCTATTTTATGCAGCTTTTCTGTGTATTCTTGGGCAGATATTTAGTCCGATATGACTTCCTTCATAGCTGGAAATGAAAGTCTTATTTCTTACTTTTGAGATGTTACTAAATTTAAGGTGTCCTATAAAAAAATCTTAATTACTTTAATGTGATCATCTTCAGTATCTTCAGAGAATTAGTGTTCTTAGAACACTGTGCATGTCCATAGCCTAGGATATATTTTATCCATCTTATAATTATAATAAATGTGTACATCTCAATACTCTTTTTTAGCTTTACATACGTAGGAAAAAAGTTATTTTTTTCATGGACCCAGTTTGGTAGTCATGTACCATTTGATCTGAATACTGAGTGTCACTAGGGAAGAATACGCTGAATTTAAGAATCTTTACTACTTTTTGGAAGAAAATAGCAAATGTAGTTTAAAATAATGAGAAATTAATTCTGAACAAACTATTTAGCAATTGTAATCAGATCAAAGCCTAGTTTCTTCTAATTGTGACAATAGAAAATATACAGTTCAGGAAAATTATGGGTTGTAAAACGATTCAGGAAGTTAATTTGGTAATATCATAAGGTGGTCATAAATAATTGAAGAGTTTAGGAAATGAAGACTAATTTTAGAACAGGAACAAGGTGTCCTTTGACTGACATTCTCATTAGATTCAGACTTCGCTGCCTTGTTCCCATGTCAACCATACGGTAAGTATATAATTCAGTAAGCTTAGCACTTCTAGCTTACTATGACTTTTCAAAATGATTCTTAATTCTCAAATAATATAAAGTAGCAATCAGAGATATAGGGCCACTTTTTATATAGTCCGTGGAAAATTGAATGCCAGAGTCAAGTGTTTGTAACATTTCTATAGGCCTACTGCAACCAGAATTTTTAAGCTCCACTCTTAAGCATTCATTACATTTTTCAGAAAGTCATTGAGATGGAATAGCAGTACATTTACTGGTTGATTTTTATTATGTAATAAAAGACTCCAAAATATTACATTGCAAAAAATACAGACATTCAGCACTTATGCTAATGTTGAATTTTCATGTTTCCTTATTAACATCTTATAAAAATTATCACTTTTTGTAGAGAATTTGATCAATTTTAACTTTTTCTTTTTTTCTGCCAGATATTTCTATTTTTTTTCATACACAGAAAATGGAATTATATATGCTTGTCTTCTGTGTGTACTTGTGCCAGTATAGCCATATATATATGTGTGTGTGTGTGTATATATATATATATATATTACACATGCTAGTTTTGTATCTTATTAGGACTCATTTAATTGTCGCTATTATTTGTAGCTATGAATGCAGCAGGAAAAACAAGTAACTTAAAATAATATTATTTGATGTTTCTTTTTGTCTTTATAATTATTATTATTAAATCTGGATTTTTCAAATTCAGGGTGAGACCTGTTAGTAATGTACTTAGTAATGTATGTGTTAAAGATTTTAATATGAAATTTTCTTGAAAATACTGCTGTCTTATAAAATTAGTTCTTATGTAATATTACTAGCAAACAAAGGAGCTTCACTATAAAGAGATACAGTCACATTTCTCACCAGAATACAAGAAATACCAGAAAAACCTCTTCTGGTTTAATCTTTTTTAATTCTTAAGTAGTAAATTTCAAATGTGAAATTATGTCACTTAATTTTTAAACACATTATTTTAAAAAAATGTATAGATTTTGAGGTTTTTTTTTTTTTTTTTTTTAACACTGCTTGCAAAGGTCCAATGACCTTTGAGGAAGAACTGTACTGCTTACACACATATATCCACACATTTAATTCCAAAACCTAAAATAAAGCTGATTTTATCATGACCGTTAAAGAATTAAACATGGAGGCTATTAGATGAGGTGGCTTTAATGCCTTGGTGGTAGTCTAGTAAACCAAAACCTAAGCCACAGTCAATACACTTGAATCCAAGAAAATGAGACTTAAGAACAACAAATCACAAACAGCCAACTAAGCTTTCCTAAATAAGGCAACTGCTTATGCTGTAGCCCATCAAATAATACCCTTGCTTTGCTTCCTCCTCTTTTCTGGAAAAAGCTCTTCCTAAGCTCCTATTGGGGGAGCGCTCATTAACCACTTTCATTTTGATGCTGTCCTATTTGAAGTTTTAATGTGCCTGACTTTATCTTTTAACATGACTCAACCAGCTGGGAAAGAAAAAGAATGTTGCAGAAGTTTAAATTTAGTGTTTTTTAAATTATATTTAAAAATTCAAGTAAATGTGTTTAAATCACAGAATATAGGAAATGTAGAAGGTTTTGTCCAAGTTGCATAGCTGGTTATAGCAAAATTGAGATTATGAATCAGGTGCCTTGACTCTTAATTCTGTGCTCTTTCAAATTCACGTTGTTTCTTTTTTTAAATGTATATAACCCTTGGGGATTTACTGGGTCATTTTTGATGCTTAGTTTGATGTATAACACATCCTCGTCCTTCATAGGTTTTTACTGAAAAAGAATTGGGTTGCCCTGGCAATCTATAGAGACTTAAGGTATAATTTTGGGAAGAGAGATTCCAGACATATTCCTTAAAAAGAATATCGGTGTGTGATAAAATATAGATAATCCCAAATGGAAATGGACTTGAAAACAGATTTAATAACCCGGATTCCTCCTACTCCAAGTTTTTCTCAGCAAGAATACTTGGAGAGACAAGGCATCCAGTTGGTATTTTCTTTTACTCATTTCTGTTCTTGGCAGTGGTTAATATAGGCTATACAGAATTCAGTGAGGAGTAAACTGGAAAAGAATCCTTGGACTTAGCACTTCTAAGGCAGGACTGTAAATTTTTCTTAAATTAGTTCTTAATTAGTAATTAATTTCTTAGTTAAGTGTAACTATTTAAACAGCCATTAAGTCTGATGTAGCACTAGGTTTCCGGAATGCAGAGGAGAGGCATGGTACTTTGAGTTACTACTAGAGACTATTTGCAACAATATGGATGAAACAATATGAAGTGAAATCAGTCAGTCACAAAAGACTTGATACCCCTCTGTCACACGCCAGATAAAAAAATAATTTATGTGTGCGCTGGAGATTCTCAAATTTAAAGTACTAAATTTCTGATGGAGGGATTTTAGGGCATTGGGGGAAATAGTTTGATGGAGCATGGTTTCTCTCCAGTACATGATGACCAATGCACTCTGCAAGTCTCACTACATGGCATCTACCATCTCTGGATGGATTTGATGGTCAGCTGTGAGAAGAACTTTCTCTGCTTGGCTTCCTTCACCTTCCTTAGCTGAGAGGATGTGAGGACATTGCACTGTAGCTTTTTTTTTTTTTTTTTAAGATTTTATTTATTTATTTGACAGAGATAGAGACAGCCAGCGAGAGAGGGAACACAAGCAGGGAGAGTGGGAGAGGAAGAAGCAGGCTTCCAGCGGAGGAGCCTGATGTGGGGCTCGATCCCAGAATGCTGGGATCACGCCCTGAGCCAAAGGCAGATGCTTAATGACTGAGCCACCCAGGCGCCCTTGCACTGCAGGTTCTATCTCCAACATTTCCTTCTACATTTCTCTTCCTAAACTCTTAGGAAAAAAATGTGACTTTTTTCTTCTAGGTTAATAGCACATAGACAGATATTTGTTTGTCAGCCCAATCTCCATTGCGATTGTCATCTCCTTTATCCTTACAGTTGTTCATTATTTCATTTACCTGTTTATTCATCAGCCCTTTTTTACTGTAGTTCTCATGTTCAAATCCTGGCACACCGCTTCTTTCAAACAAAACAAAATGAAATACTCATTCAATCAGAATCATTTTTGTAATTTAAGTTCCCTTCTCAATAAAATTTTTAAATATTCCTTTCTTTTATTTTTGCTATGAGCATTCCTTATTCATTTATCTAATATTTTTATTACTGGCTCATTGTCACCTTATACCCTATAGGTTTGAAAGGAAAAGAAGGGCAGCAATTATAAACTGTCTTCATTCTCCATTTTATGACAGTTCTGCTTAGGAATGTGGAAATTACCATACATTACTAGACCATCCCAGAGCCATTTTGAAAAAACAAACAAACAAACAAAAAAAACAACTCAGAGGCCTTTTAAGGGGAATTCTTTTAACACGGGCAATATTACTGTTTATTCCAAAGCTTTCCATTGCAACAGGAGTGAAAGAATAGATAATGAAATATCTGTCATCCTTAAGACCTGATTCTTTAAAAAAACAAAACCAACAACAACAAAAAAACCCAAACAACTTTTTTTTTTTTTTTAAATTTTGTGGCACTGGGTATAATACTGAAATTTGATTGAAAGTCTTCTGATGGGAGTAATGTACATGGACTGTTAGAAAGTATGATGGGGGACTCTTTTACTTATAAAAAGAATGGCACACATATTTCCTGAAGAGAGGGAACATTTCTTACTTGTTTTTGTGGAGGGGTGGGCACAAGAATAGGTAATTATTACATAATATTATGTGTATTACGGTGTAAGATATAAAACAAAATGAGGTCTATTTTCTCTCAAAAATTTGCTGAATCATGCTGACAAAAGTATGGGTAAATGATAAAGAGATTAAATTGGCCCTAAGAGATAGTATATTGAATAGTGGTCAGGAGTAAGGTTAAAAATGGAAGGTTGGGGAGATTATGATTGTTCATAAATGTCAGTTTGAAGAGTATAGAAGTGATCTAATTTGCTAGTCCTCATGTAAAATGGTGATGCTGTGATTCTACCATTATGTTGTTGTGATTTTACCAGCGAATTGTTTCAAGTTAAAGTGGATAAATAGACTTGGATATATCTATGATCTTATTTTTGTCCATTTTATGATCAGTTGTGCTGCCTGTGACCGTGGATCAGTAAAGAGGTTAACTGATTCACAGGGTGATATTATCAGAAACTATGACTCGTTATAACAATGTTCTAACCACATGAGCTAACCAAGAAAAAATACTTTTTTTCTGCAAAGTTTTCAACACATTTCCTTTCTTTTTGATTTGTCAACACACACATGGTGTATGTTATTTCTCTAGAGATTACCTATTCATTTAACAAATTTGTATTACATGCAGTAATGAAATAATGTACTATTTGTTGATATTATAGAACATAATTCTTAGAAGTGGAATGGAACTTTTATGATATTACTCCCATAACTCTGCACGTGAGTAAGCAAAGGCCCAGAGAGGTTAAGTGGCAGCTACTGTCACATGTATTCCTCTTGAATGCTGTTATAATCTAAAAACTTTGACTCAACATGCCAGTCTTTCATACATTATATTAAAACTTATTTTAATTTTAGTCTTAAATGCTTAAATTCAAATGAGTACCTTAAAAAGGTGAAAATAGAAGTCCATAGATACCATCATATGAGGGAGTCTTGAGAAGGATGTTCTAGGGAGAGGGACCATAACATGCAAAGGAAAGAACTTGGAAACCACAGGTGTATTTATTTAGTTTCTGAGCAGGGTAACTTATGCAGTGGGAGGCAGCAGTGAGATATGAGGCAGGACTAGGGCACAGAGGGTCCTGCTGCTGTGCAGAGGAATTACAACTAGGTGTCTTAAGGGAGAATCGCAAATAGTTGTTACACCAAAGTGGGGCTGCAACAAAATGATTTGAGTATTTAATAGGCCCATCTGGCAGTAATGAAGAAGATGGTGTAGAGGATAGAGAAAATGCAACCAGAGATGACTGTAAGGCTACCATGAAATCCTCTGAAAGATAGCTTGTGAAATCAAAGTAGAGAGAAAGGGAACATATATAGAGCAAAATTCTGAAATCTACAAGATTCCATGGAATATATTTTTTCTCTCACATACACATTTAAAGGTCAATTTTATATTTTTCTCATAAAATATTATTTACTTTTCTATAATATAACTGCTTCCTCTAGTTTATTATACTATAAAATGAGTTGGTTTTTTGTTTATTTTTCTAATGTAGACTTGCTCCTAATCTTCCAGCCATCCTTCTGGCTAGCTACAGCTATCAGAGATCTGGGTATGGTAATAGGGATTTCTTTTCCTACCTTTAATAGTATTTCTTCTTAACTCCTTCTTAAGATTTTGATGGTCTGCTTGACTATGTTTGGATTCTTTCCAATTTTATAGACCTCTGTCATTGTCAGTATTATTTTCTCTAAGTATGTCTGAAATTTCTGAGGATAGGAGATAGAAAAATCCTCTCCTTACAAAACATTGGATAAAACAGTGTACCTTGGAATAGATCATGGTATCTGGCAATTAAAACAATCAACTGAAGTTTACATTTGCAGATACTTTCCTCCTCATTATTAGGTTGAATCATTGGTGTGTTTCTTCCATGGTTCATTATGGAAATAATGTACCTCACTAATTAGAGATTAATTAGTTCTCGGAGAGAATATGATTCCAAAACCAGAATGTTACACTAACACCCTTTCTATAGGATTTTTTATACCTTAAGAGGCATTTCTGGTCTTCATCTGTGAAAAAACTTAAAACAGTTTTGGGCATGGAACCAAATAAAACATCATCAATCATATAAGAACAAATTGTCTTCAGAACTAGAAGGAAAACATTAGAATCATTTTGCTAAAATTTTTCTCTTGGACACAGTTTCCCTTTTTTAATCACTAGGTATTATTAACTACAGGAAAGAATACATAAAAGTATGGGCAAATATTTTAAAGTAAGCAACTGTCTGAATCAATTCTGGTGATTAAGGTTCTGTCAAGTAGAATGCAGCTCTTTCCATTCTCACTTCAGAAGATTCAGGGTGACTATCCATTTTTTTTGGCATGGTAAATATTGTCCAGTGAAATCATAAGTATTTTCTTCCCAAGTTAAAGAGTCATGCATTTAAACAACCCGAAGACCTGAGTCATTTTTCAGTGTTGCACTTGAGAAAGAGCTTTTGCAGATGTAAATACGTAATATTCTATCATTAGAAAGATGAAGTTCTTATAGCAATCTAATGGAATAGTATTATTTATGTTCTCACACCTCTCCTTTTTTAATGAAAAGCTTGCCAGAATAAGTTTTATTTCTTGATTCAAAAGAAGGAGGAATAGAAAGTGCCCTTACTTTTATATGGTATTTATTAGCGATTCCTTTTTTTTTTTTTAAAGATTTTATTTATTTATTCGACAGAGATAGAGACAGCCAGCGAGAGAGGGAACACAAGCAGGGGGAGTGGGAGAGGAAGAAGCAGGCTCATAGCAGAAGAGCCTGATGTGGGGCTCGATCCCAGATCGCCGGGATCACGCCCTGAGCTGAAGGCAGACGCCAAACCACTGTGCCACCCAGGCACCCCATTAGCGATTCCTAATGAAAGTTCTTCAGGAGAGAATACTGATAATAGCTGAACTCATCCTGATTGAGATCACCGTGCTCTCACCGTTTTCTTCCTAATTGGTCAATCACGTATATTAAAAAAAAAAAAAAAATTAGAGCAGTTTAACGTTCACAGCAAAACTGAAGGGCAGGTACAGAGATCTCCCATGTATCTCTGCTATCAGACAGGAATAGCTTCCCTGATTATCAACATCTCACACCAGAGTGGTACACTGATTACAATTGATGAACCTAAAATGACAAATAATTATCATTCATAGCTTATATTATGGTTCACTTTTGGTGTTATACATTATATGCATTTGGACAAACGAATAATGACATTGTTGTTCTATCATTATTGTATCATATAGAGTACTTTCCTGGCCATAAAAATCTTCTGTGCCCTGATTTTTCTTTCCCCTTTCCCCCCCAACTCTTGCAACCACTGCTCCTAGTTTTACATTTTTCCAAAATTTCTTATAGTTGTACTCATCAGTATGTAGCCTTCCAGATTGGCTTCTTTTACGTACTAATATGCATTTAAGGTTCCTCCATATCTCTTCATGGCTTCATAGGTCATTTCTTTTCAGCACTGAATAATAGTTCATTGTCTGGGTGTCCCACACTTTATCCATTCACCTGTTGAAGGACATATTGGTTGCTCCTAAGTTTGCCAGGTATAAATAAATCTGCTGTAAACATCTGTATTCAGGTTTTTGTGTAGACATAAGTTTTTAACTCCAATGGGTAAAAACCAAGGATCACAGTTTCTGGATTGTATGGTAAGAGTATATTTAGTTTTGTAAAAACACCAAACTCTCTCCCAAAGTGACTATAGCATTTTGCATTCTCACCTGCAAAGAATGAGAGTTCCTTTGGTGTTACCAGTGTCCTGAATTTTGGCAATGTTGCTAAGTATATGGTGGTGTCTTATTTTTACGTTACATTTATGTAATGATAGGTGATGTAGATATCTTTTCATATGCTTATTTTCAATCTATATATCATTTATTAGTAAGATGTCTGTTGGGCCTTTGCTCCATTTTTTTTTAAAGATTTTATTTATTTATTTGACAGAGATAGAAACATCAGCGAGGGAGGGAACACAAGCAGGGGGAGTGGGAGAAGAAGAAGCAGGCTCATAGTGGAGGAGCCTGATGTGGGACTCGATCCTATAACGTCGGGATCACGCCCTGAGCCAAAGGCAGATGCTTAACCGCTGTGCCACCCAGACGCCCCGGCCTTTGCTCCATTTTTAAAATTGGGCTCCTAATTGTGAGACAGGAAACCATCAAAACCCTAGAGGAGAACACAGAAAGCAACCTCTTTGATATTGGCTGTAGCAGCTTCTTACTAGACATGTCTCTGGAGGCAAGAGAAACAAAAGCAAATATGAACTATTTGAATTTCACCAAGATAAAAAGCTTTTGCACAGCAAAGGAAACAATCAACAAAACTGAAATACAACCTACTAAATGAGAGAAGATATTTGCAATGACATGTCTGATAAAAGGTTAGTATCCAAAATATATAAAGAACTTATAAAATTCAACACCCAAAAACCAAATAATCCAGTTAAGAAATGGGCAGAAGACACGAACAGACATTTGAGCAAAGAAGATATCCAGATGGCCAAGAGACACATGAAAACAGGCTCAACATCACTCATCACAGGGAAATGCAAATCAAAACTGTGATGAGATACCACCTCATGCCTATCAGAATGGCTAACATTAACATAGAAAACAACCGATGTTGGTGAGGATGTAGAGCAGGGGGAACCCTCTTACACTGTTGGTGGAAATGCAAACTGGTGCACTCTGGAAAACAGTATGGAGGTTTCTCAAAAAGTTAAAAATAGAACCACCGTATGACCCAGCAATTGCATTACTTGGTATTTTCCAAAAAGATACAAAAATACTTACTTGAAGGGGTACATGCTCCCTGATGTTTATAGCAGCATTATCAACAAAAACCAGATTATGGAAAGAGTCTAAATGTTCATTGAGTGATGTATGAATAAAGAAGTTGTGGTATATGTGTGTGTGTGTGTGTGTGTGTGTGTGTGTGTGTATGGAATATTACTCAGTGGAATATTACTCGGCCATTAAGAATAATGAAATTTTGTCATTTGCAATGATGTGGATGGAGCTAGAGTGTACTATGCTAAGTGAACTAAGTCAGAGAAAGACAATACTTTATGACTTCACTCATATGTGGAATTAAGAAACAAAACAGATGAAAATAGGGGAGGGGAAAAAAAGAGAGGGAGGCAAGCAATAAGAGATAGAAAACAAACTAAGGGTTGCTAGAGGGGAGCTGGGCAGGGGGATGAGTTAAACGGGTGATGGGTATTAAGGAGGGCACTTGTGATGAACACTGGGTGTCATGTAAGTGATAAATCACTAAATTCTGCTCCTGAAACCAGTATTACACTATATGTTAACTAACCAGAATTTAAATAAAAACTTGAAACAAACAAAAAAAAAATTGGGGGCTCTTAGCTTTCTTATGTTTGAGTATTAAGATTTCTTTGTATATTTTGGGTAACAGTCCTTTATCAGATATGTCTTGGAGATATTTTCTCCCAGTTGGTGGCTTCTCTTCTCATTCTCTTGGCATTGTTTTTTCACAGAACTGAGTTTTTAACTTTTAATGAAGTCCAGCTTAGCCATTATTTTTTTTATGGATCGCGCCTCTGGTGTTATATCCAAAAATCATCACCATATTTGAGGTCATCTAGGTTTTCTCCTATGTTATGATCTAGGAGTTTTATACTTTTGTGTTTTCTGTTTTGGTTTGTGATCTATTTTGAATTACTTTTTATGATAGATTTAAGGTCTGGGTCCAGATTAATTTTCATTTGTGGATGTCCAGTTGTTTCAGCACCATTTGTTTCAAAGTCTTTGCTACTGTATTGCCTTTAGTTCTTTGTCAAGGAGCAGCTATGTGAGTCTGTTTCCAAGTTCTCTATTCTGTTATGTTGATGTATTTGTTTATTCTTTTATCACTGTCTTGATTACTGTAGCTTTATAATAAGCTTTGAAGTTAGGAGTTGTCAGTCCTCCAGTTTTGTTCTTCTCTCTCAATATTGTGACAGCTATTATGTTTCTTTTGCCTTTCTGTATAAACTTTAGAATCAGACTGTAAATATTAATAAAATAGATTGCTAGAATTTTGATTGGGATTTCATTGAATATATAGATCATGTTGAAAAGTCAACATTTTGACAATATTGTCTTCCTCTTGATTAACATGGAATATCTCTCCATTTATTAATTTTTTTCTTTCATTAGAATTTTGTAACTTTTCTCATATAGATCTTATACATATTTTGTTAGATTTATTCCTAAGTATTTCACTTATTTGGGAGCCAGTGCAAATTGTATTTTGTTTTTAACTTCAAATTTAACTTGTTCATTGCTGGTATATAGGAAAGCAATTTGCTTTTGTATATGAAGTTTGTATCTGGCAACCTTCCTGTAATTTTTTGTTAGTTTCTTTGTTTTTTTTTTTTTTTTCCAATTCTTTGGGATATTCTGCATGGATGATCATGTTATGTGTGAATAAAGACAGTTTTACTTCTTCTTTCCCAATTTGTATACCTTTTGTTTTATTTTCTTTTATGACTGAATTAGCTAGAATTTCCAGTATAGTGTTGAAAAAGAGTGGCGAGAGGGGGCATTCTTGTCTTGGATCTGATTTTAGTGGTAAAGCCTTGAGTTTCTCACCATTAAGTATGAACTTATCTGTAGGTTTTTTGTAGATGTTCTTTATAAAGTTGACAAAGTCCCCTCTATTCCTAGTTTGCTGAGAGCTTTTACAATGAATGAGTGTTAGATTTTGTCAGACGCTTTTTCTGAATCTGTTGGTATGATCATGTGATTTTTCTTTAGCTTATCGTTGTGATGGGTTACATTAATTAATTTTCAAATGTTGAACCAGGCTCATATACCTGGAATAAATATCACTTGGTCATGGAGTATAATTATTTGTATGTATTGTTGGACTTGATTAATACTTTGTTGAGGATTTTTGTATCTGTGTTCATGAGATATGTTGGTCTATAATTTTCTTCTTGTAATCTCCTTGTCTGGTTTTGGCATTAGGGTAATGCTGGCATTATGAAATGCGTTAGGAAGTATTGCATCTGTTTTATTTTCTGAAAGAGATTTTTAAAAATTGGTATAATTTCTCCTTTAAATATTTGGTAGAATTCATCACTCAGTCTACCTGGGCCTGGTGCTTTTTGTTTTGGAAAATTATTAATTATTGATTCAATTTCTTATAATAGATAAGGCCTATTCAGTTTGTATATTTAATATGTGAGTTTTGGCAAATTGTGTCTTAAAAGAAACTGGTCCATTTCATCTAGTTTATCAAATTTGGGGGCACAGAGTTGTTCATAGTATTCTTTTACTATGTTAGTATTCTTTTTTGAAGTATGGTGTTTAATCTCTATGTATTTTGGGATTTTAATGGTTTCTTTCTGTTATTGATTTCTAGCTTAGTTTACTGCAGCTGGAGAACAGTCATTGTGTATTTACCATTATTTTAAATTGTTAAGTTGTATTTTATGGCTCAGAATGTGATCTGTCTTGGAGAACATTCCATGTGAGCTTGAGAAGAATGTGTATTCTGCTATTGTTGGAACAGAGTATGTAGATATCAGTTATATTTACTTGATTGATAATTTTTTTTTATTTTTATTTTATTTATTTATTTTTTTAAAGATTTATTTACTTTTGAGAGAGAGAAAGTGGGGGCAGGGAGGGGCAGAGGGAGAGAATCTTCAAGAAGACTCCCTGATGACCATGGAGCCTGACAGGGAGTTCAGTCCCACCACCCATGAGATCATGACCTGAGCTGAAATCAAGAGTCAGAGGCTCAACTAACTGAGCCAGTTTTGCCATGATTGATGGGATTAAGTTTAACTATGTCCTTGCTGATTTTCTGCTTGTTGGATTTATCCACTTTTGATAGAGGGGTTTTGAAGTCTTTATAATATTGGGCTCATCCATTTCTCTTTGCAGTTTTATTAGTTTTTCCCTCACATAATTTGATGCTCTGTTGTTATGCATAAATACGTTAAGGATTGTTCTGTCTTCTTAGAGAATTGTCGCCTTTTTCATTATGTATTGGTCTTTTTTTAACCTTGATAATATACCTTGTTTTAAAGTATACTCTAGCTGAAATTAATGTAGCTGCTTCTGCTTTCTTTTGATTAGTGTTAATATGGTATATTTTTTTGCCATTAATTTACTTTTAATTTAAACTTAAATTGGGTTTCTTATAGACAGCCTAAAGTTGGGATTTGTTTTTTCTTTTGATCCACTTGGACAATCTTTGTCTTTTAATTGGTGCATTTAGACCATTGACAAAGTGACTGTTGATACAGTTAGGTTAATATCTGGCATATTTGTTACTATTTTCTATATGTTTCCCTTGTTCTTTGTTCCTATTTTTTGTATTCCACTCTTTTTCTACCTTTTGTGGTCTTAATTAAGCATTTTATGTGATTGCATTTTCTTTCCCGTCTTAGCATATTGGTTATATGTCTTCCTTTTTCTTCCTTTTGGCTTTTTTACTGATTGCCTTAAAGTTTGCAATATACATGTATGTCCACTTTCAAATAACACTATGCAACTTTATATGTAGTGTATTTTATAATAAAATAATCCTAATTCCTTCCTGCTATCCCTCATATTATTGCTGTCATTTATTTCATGTTTACATAATTGTATATATGTGTGTGTATAAATAGCATAAATATATTTAAGTAGCATAAATAATTGAATACATTGTTGGTATTATTATTTTGAATGAACTGTTATATATTAGATTGATTAAAAATAAGAAATACATGTTTTTATTTTACCTTTACTTTTTCTTTTCTTTTCATTATGTAAGTCTGAATTTTGACCTATATAATTTCCCTTCTCTCTAAAGAACTGCTTCAACAAAACAGGTATACTGGCAACAAATTCCCTTGATTTCTGTTTGAGAGTCTATGTCTCCTTTCTTTTTGAGAATAATTTCACAGAGTACAGAATACTAGGTTGGTAATTTTTTCCTTTTAATCCTTTAAATATTTCACTCTACTCTTTTCTTGCTTGCTTCTTTTCTGAGGATAAGATAAATACTTTTTAAGTAGGAAAGAGGTGCTTGGATAATCATTTATGAGCCCCTAGGATGCCTACTGTGGTAAAGGTTATGAAGAAGTAAAAAAGAAAAGTATAACATATGGCTCCTTTTTCAAGGCACTTATATTCTAGAAAGGGGAGTATGGCGTATACTCAGAAGGATTAAAATACTTGGACTATTACCAGAGTTGGCAAAGGGAAAACAGAAATGAGTGACTATTTCTGCCTGGAAGGTGGGAAAACTTTATGAATTCTTGTAGCAGTAACAGAACCGTGCTAACAATAATAATTTTAAGAGTTAGCATCCTATCCTTTATGGGTATCTCCTAAGTTCCTCACACTCTCCTCCGTGTTTTACATATATTATCTCATTTAATCTTCAAGATAACCTGTTGAGAAGGACATTGTTCTTCTTTTTTGCAGCTGAGTAGATAAGGCCTAGTAAGTAAAGTAAGAAAAAGGATGCTCAAAGCATAGGCATAGAAGAGGTTAGGGAGGGAGAGTAGTTGACTTTAACTACAGCAGAGGGTAGGAAGTAATGAAAAATACTTAGGAAGGTATGTTGGGACCAAATGGTGGAATATCTTGAATGCCTCACATTTCTGGCCTTTTTCTCTTGATGTGTAACCTGCACCTTCTGCATAGCTTCAAATGAATTTTTTTTAATCCACTGTGCATACTAAGGATTTTTTACTTTATTTAATATAAAATGGAGAACTGCTAAAGGGTTTGGAGCAGGGCAATGCCAAAGTGCATTATGCTTTAGAAGGAGTAAATTTGAAATAAGTGTTTAGAGACCATTGTATTCCTGCTTTAGAATGGACCTCCACGATTGAATAGCAGTAGATATTTTCCTTGCTTGTAAGGTGTTTTAGCATCCTGAATGATGTCAACCTTAAACATGAATTAATTCTCTCATTAATATTTGTATTAAATCATTCCTTCATTCAGTACCTACTGTAACTAATTATGTACAGAGCTTTTATTTATTTATTTATTTTAATGTTTAAGCAGATTCAATCTCAGGACCTCCCAGAGATATGTTTTTAAGTATCTGTGTTCAGTCTAGATGATGCTGTCTGACCTTTGCAGTGACAGAAGCACTTGCACCAGTAGTTGGAACTGTGTGGCCTAGAATTGTAGAGGAGACTTAATATTTATAGTAAAGCCCTTTATTTGCAAGGACTCAACTGCAACAAGCTCAAAATGATGAGAAACACCAGAGCCAATGGGAGGAAAGAGTGTGGTTGGGAGTTGACTGATTTTAGTACTACATAGAGATTTTATTTTTTTGAGTACGTTTAACCAACCTGTGTAATTATGAATAACACTAAAGATAGTAAGCAAAATAAATACATTAAAAACATGCTATTGTGATTCTAGAGCCTATGAAACATTGATATAGGAATGTTTAGACAAATAGGAATTCAGACAAATGAAAATGCAAAATAACTACCCCTAATGGATAGTTATATTATTTCCACAAGAAATGTCATATTATATATACCATAAGTTGTTTTGAAAACAATTATTCAAAATCAACAAAAATAATATCAGATACATTACTAAGGTCGTAAGCCTTTGTAAAGTTATGTTATTTGAGAAATATCTTGATAAAGAGAAATAAACACAATTATATAACCTCATCATCACTATCCCTCTTTTGCCTTTAAAATCAGTTATTCTTTTTTCTAAATTTCATAATGTCAAAATCTGGCAGTCTTTTTTCAAAATCATATTCTAAAACTTTATTCCCTCTGGCTATGATCATCATTCTAGACAGGAATAGTACAGCTATGTCAAGACCCAAATTTGGGGAAAATTTTTTTTAAAGGAGAAGCCAACTGAGAACTTTGCATCTTGTCATATCAAAAAAAATAAAACCTATACTTTTCATGTAGATGATATATATACAAAATATGTAATATATATATAATATTTAAGTTGTTTTATGATACCTTAGCAAAATACATTATTTTAGGTCTAAAGCTTTTGTGGTTTTTTTTAATAGAAAAAAATTATGAATTAGGGAACCTTTTCAAACAAATGAATTTTCATTGCTTTTAAATTCAATAACATCAATTGTGAACATGTTTCTAGGTATAAATCTTACTATACTTACTTTAATGAATAGATTAAAATACATTCATAAATAACTGCATTCACCTTGGTTTAAATACTAAGCATTTTTAAGTGCAAACAATTTAATTTTCTTAGAAGGGCTGAACTGGACTTAACAGGTTTTAGAGCTAAAAACATCTTTGGAGATCATTTGACAGTTGGAGAAAGGAGATTCTTGATTAATTTGTTTAGCAAACACATTTTTTATAGAAAGTGGGTACATTTCAGTTCAGTGAATATACATTTCGGTATAACTCAAGGTGATTTACTAAATATCAAAAATTATGATGTATTATTCAAGATTCTAACATGAGAAGAATCCAATTTATTTAAGTGTTCTTATATTTTTTTCATATTTAATTTCCGATGTGGGGAAAAATCTATATAAAAGCAGAATTTTGTTATGTTTAAAGATAGTTAAGAGTAACAAAATTTTTTTTTAGCAAAAATAAAAGTTTACAGTATTCACCCTTTAGCATTTATTTATCATTACTTTTTTATGGAAAAAAGATGCTTTTCCTTAGAATCTCATTAAGGGACCATTGGAGTTTTTACATCATTTGAGTTTTTTCATTGGAAGATGTAATGCCATCTTTTAAGATTTTTAGTCATGAAATAATACACATTTAAGAAAACAACATTTAGTTTTAGTATTGTACAAATACTAAAATATAGTTATTTGTTATTAATAAGTCATTTAATATAGTTATTAGTTAACCAAAATTTGCTCATCTGAATTCCCAATGAAAGCAAATTTTAAATTATGGTTATAGGTTCACTTTGAGTAACAATATTCATGTATGCAAATTATATATAAATTACATGTTATATAAATATGTGTAAAAATATAAATAAATATATATGTATATATATAAAGCCCATATATATATGGTTTTAAAGACCCCTATTAAACAGAAAGGCAGACTTTATTCAAAGGGTCTCCTGCAGTGGGGTTTTATAGTAGTGAAGGGATGGATACTGGGTTGAATTCTAAATACAACAAAGTAAAGTGGAAATTTATGGCTAGTACTAAAGCAATCTAATAATATATCATTAATGTTAGTCAGTTGCTAGATGCATATATGTTCCATTTGACATTTGAGGAATAAAAGACTATAAATAAATGTTAACTACTCTAATTTTATGTGATAATTTTTCCTCTTATAGAAGAGGAACTTAAAAGCATTAAAATTTGTGAGATGTCTGGGAAATGATTATTAGATTTATGTGCTAAATGCAAGGCAAAAACATAAAGCCAAGCAAACAGAAACTTTCTTCTTTTTTTTTTTTTTTTTTTTTAAGATTTTATTTATTTATTTGACAGAGCAAGAGAGCACCAACAGAGGAAACAGTAGAGGGAGAAGGAGAAACAGGCTCCCCGCTGAGCAGGGACCCCCAATGTGGGACTTGATCCCAGAACTCTGGGATCATGCCCTGAGCCAAAGGCAGACGCTTAACAACTGAGCCCTCCAAGCACCCCAAACAGAAACTTTCTAACCCACATTTTTAGGAAGACCAGAATCCTCTCTGGGGAAGGATCTCAGATATGAAAGGAAAAACATTTGTGTATTCCCTATTAGTTCTTCTTCTCTCAAAGATCACTGTTCATTGCCTGGTGTCAAATGTCTTGAAAATTATTATTTGATATATTTTATCCATTTCTTGGTTGTTTTGGGTGGGAAGGTAAATTTGACTTCTGTAACTCTACTATGGCCATAAGAATTCATTGAAATCTATTTTTCCTTATTTATTTTTAGGTACTTTCTGTGGTCTTTTATTAGATCTAGTAAAATTTCAGGTGATTCTCTGAATTTCTCAAGAAAGTAATGATATTATAAAAGTCTGGCTTTTATATAAAAATTCTCTAAATTTTCAAGGAAGTAATGATATTATAAAAGTCTGGCTTTTATATAAAAATTAAATTCTCTAAATTTTCAAGAAAGTAATGAATGATATTATAAAAGTCTGGCTTTTCCCCCAGAATTGAATAAACTCATTCTTAAACAAACAAAACATCTTATAGTAGTTATAGTATTTATAGTAGTATTTACAGAATAGAACTTCTGTAGTACTTATAGTAGTCTACTATGAGTAGAACTTATTTTTTTTAAAGATGTTTTTATTTGTTTTAGAGAGAGAGACTAAGAGCAAGTGAGGGGGAGGGGCGGAGTGAGGGGGAGAGAGAGAATACTCAAGCAGACTCCCCACAGAGTGTGGAGCTGGACATGGGGCTCCATCCCAAAACCCTGAGGGCATGCCCTGAGCTGAAATCAATAGTTGGATGCTTAACTGACTGATCTACCCAGGTGCCTCTATGAGTAGAGCTTCTAGACTAATGTTACAGCTGTGACTTTTTTCTATTTGATTTATCTCTAGTGATGTGATTCTTAGCCTGTTTTGGTCATTGACCCTTTGTGTTTTTTTCCCCCCTCTCACTCTGTTATAATTTATTCTCTGCATGTGAACTTGCATTCACATTTTAGATAGTGAAAGTGAAAGCATTCACTTTCAAATTATAATGCCAAAAATGCTTGAAACATATCAGTAGGAAGAGGCCACGATATTACTGCCTCTTGAAAATCACAAATTAAAATGCTGTAATTGTATTATTACAGTTTAATACTCGTTTCAAAAATATTATTTTACTATTATTTTACCAATAGTTGGGATTTATCATTAGAGTTATAATAGCAAGACACTGAAATATTTATTTACCTACTACACTTAGTGTATTTTTGAGTTGAAGCCATATATAATCTAATTCTTAAATGGGGAAATAATAATAACTTCTTAGACTGTGGTAAGTGTCAAATGAAATAATGTATACAAGATTGTTGTATAAATTTTAAAGAGCTACCATGTTACTGCCATCTTATACTTCCCATACTATATATGGGAAGGAGGGACACATGTTTTCCTGCTTGTCTTATACTGTGTATCTCTGTTGGTTAGGACATTTCTTCCATATGTTCATACATCAGCATTTATTGCTTTCTTATTCTCACTGTAGTGTTTATCAACAGAAAGCTAACTTAAAGAGTTAGGTTTTTGTTTGTTTGTTAGCTCTTTAATTCTGTAAAATACCTTCATATAACTAAATATGATAAGATAGAGATGGAGAGAGAGAAACAGACGTCTTTGGATATTCAAGGTCTTTTGTGATTCCATATGAATTTTTAGGTGGTTTTGTTTGTTTGTTTTTTGTATTTCTGTGGAAATGCCATTGGATTTTGATGCAGATTGCATTGAATCTGTGAATTGCTTTGGTTATTAAGGACATTTTAATAATATTAATTCATCAAATCCATGAACATTAGTTTATTTTCTTTAATGTCTTTCATCCATGTTTTATGGTTTTAAGTGTACAAACCTTTACCTCCTTGGTTAAATTTATTACTACATATTTTATTCTTTTTGATGCTAAAGTACATGGGATTTTTCGATTTATTTTTCTGATAGTTCATTATTAGTATATAGATACACAATTTTTTATGTAGATTTTGTTTTCTTCAACTTTACTGAATTCATTCTTTCCAACAGATTTTAGTGGCATCTTTAGGGTTTTAGTGTATAAGATTATGTCATCTGCAATCACATGCATCCTTTAAAGCAGCAAGTTTCCTCTGATATGTGGCGAGGAAATTTGGATAATCTTTAGTAGCTGAGTTGACACTAGTTGATAACCAGAAAGGAAACAGTTCTACCCTTACAAGAAACTGAATTCTGTCAGTAATCTGAATGAGCTTGGAGGTTACTTCTTCCTCAGAGCCTCTAGATAAAAGCCCATACTGACTAAAACCTTGTTTTCAGCTTGTGAGACCCTAAGCAAAGAACCTACCGGAGCCCACCAAGACCTCTGACCATAGAACTCTGAGATAGTAAGTGGGTATTATTTTAAGCTGCTAAGTTTGTGGTAATTTGTTATGCAACAATAGAAAAGTAATATATTCTTTCCAGAAGATAGGGAGGACAGATCCCGTTAAAATATTTTGAAAAGAAAACGCTTTGCTTATAATTATGTTATCAGATATTTTCTGTTGGTGAATAGGAAGAAAGTTGGCTCTCAGTGTCCTGAGAGAGTCAAGAACGTTAAGGCAGGATTCCAATAAGAGCCCACGATTTCTGCCCAGAAGATACATAAAAAGGCTAACAGAACAGTTTTTTCTGTAGCCCTCACAGAGTCAAACCCAATTGATTTACTCTAAACTGCAGGGGAAAACTCTCTGTATTTATATTCACTGTCTGTAACCAACCAAGTTATGATCTGTCAGCCTGAGATCTAGAACAGAACCATTCAGGACTCTCACTTCAATAGAGTGAATATTGTTTGTCATTTTACTGAGAGAGAATAAGGAGATAGTTAAACCATTTTGATTAGTTGCTGAAACTTTGACCTCTTTCTGATTTAAAGAATCAAAACACAAGCCAATTTGCATGGAATAGTGATTTTGGGGGGGACTTAATACATCTAGGAACAGTCTTGTTATTTTGTTGTATCCTCAAAATTGGAAACCAGCTCGGCTCCATTTTATGGCTATATGCCATTTTTTAAAATACAAAATGGCAATATTTGCAATTATGTACATTCTTATGATGAGATAGTATTACTTGTACCTCATAGAAAATTGACTTATGAATTATGCTAGAAAGGCTTTTTCCTGTAACAAGAAAGAGAATGTTAGAAAAATTGAATGATAATATTGTGAAGCCTGCTAGGACTACATTTTGTTATGAAATGAAATAGTAATGTAGGACATTATAACATGGCCAGAACAGTAATGTAATAATGGAAACTGGAAAGATGCCTAAATGTGAGCAAACTAGATTATGGTAGATGTAGATCTGTGAAAAAAATGAAAAAGGAGTAAGAGATTTAATGCATAATTTTAACAGGGGAAGAAAGAGGTCATTGTATTTATAAGAAAGCTGAATGCGTTTTAAAATATGAAAACATCTGAGCATGAGTCATGGCATTTGGAGAGCTTTAGATGTTGGCAACCAGGTCACAGAAGTGATCAACCAGAATGCCATTATTCACAAAATATATGGGAAGGAGGGACACATGTTTTCCTGCTTGTCTTAGTGCTGAACATATTAATGGGGACTTGAAAAGAGAATCAAAATTCGGAAAGAATTCAAATACATATTGCCTGGAGCTCATAGTGAGAGACGATGTTAAAGGCAATGAAAGTTAGGCCGAAGGTTAATTTTAAAGCAGGTGAGAAAAAAATAAAGGTTAAAGGAAAGAGCATGGGGAGGCATTTATAAAGGATATTGGAAAGGGAAGACAACAATGTGATTAGAAAACAAAAGCGAAAGGTAGATTGGTGTTCCTAGGTATGGCAGTCTTACTTTCAAGTGTTTTTGGAAGGACAGTAGTATGTATGCTTTGAGAAGGAGATTTGTCTCAAATATTACATCAACTTTGGATATCATGTTTTATTTCAAAATATTTTATGAAACTAAATATAATCAGTCCCTGCCTTTTCACATTCTGAGAACCATGATGCGAAGTAGGATATCCTAAAGATGGTAACATTCTCCCCTGAAGAATCCGTGTTATCATTAGTGATATGTAATAAATCATGTAAATGACAAATGTATTAATAGAAAGCAAAATTAATGGGAGGTAGTAGGCAATATTTAAAAAGTACCTATTAAGAGCTGACATCAGACTGTCTTTTATAAACTCCTACAGTCATTAAAAATGTGATAATATCTTTCACAGGATCTTGAGGCCAGAAGAAAGCAGAGGGCTGCAATATTTTGTACCTTAGTTTTCACAGATCACATTAAAAAAAAAAGTCTTTCTTTGTTCTCTGTATTTGCATCTATGCGTGCGTCTCTCTATTTTTTATTTAAATTGAATTATAATTGACATACATTGAATGATGCATGTATATAGTATAAAATTTGATAGATTTTTACACATACCCCCAAGAAATATCATTATAATCAAACAATGAGCATATGCATCAATTCATCTTCCTCTCACCCCTTTGAAATAATTCCCCTCAGCCCAGCCTTCCCTTTCCCTGAGTAATCATTGATTTTCCTTCTGTCACTATGAGTTATTTGCATTTTGTAGAATTTTATATAACTAGAATTATAAAATTTGTATTACTTTTGTCTGGTTTCTTTCACTCAGTGTAATTACTTTGAGATTATCCATGCTGTAGCAGGTATGAATCGATCATCCATTTTTATTTCTGAGTAGTATCCTATTGTATGTAGTGTAGTGTATAGAGAAAATGTTTTTGTGTATTTTCAGTATGGAGGCTTTCTGAATGAACTGTGCTGAAATCTTGATATTCTGGGCTAAAGGAAAGCCTTGGGAAATGAACTTATGACTATATATAGTGAGAGAACTCCAGATGGTCTTAACGATGAAGGTACATGTTTACATTTTAAGAGAAAATGTATGCTGGTCTCATAATAATTTGGAAGTAGTTTCTACTTTTTAGTTTACCGCAACAGGTTTTGTAGAATTGGTATTGCTTCTTTCTTAAATGGTAGAATTCACCATGAAGTCCTCTTTCTCAAGTTTTCTCTCTGGGATAGATTTTATCTAAAAATTCAGTTTTTTCAGAGATATATGTTCAGGTAATCTGTTTCTTGATGAATGAGATTTATTAGTTGATATTTTAAGTAGTTTTGTCTATTCCATTTGTCATCAAGTTTATTAAAATGGAAGTGTTCATAATATCCCCCTCTGTGCTTTTAGTACTACTGGAAACTGTATTGAGGTTAATTCTCTCATTCTTGATATTGGTAAGTCATTTTTTTTTCTCTTTTTTAATTTTTCCAGAGAAGACTGGCTAGAGGTTTAAGAGTTTTGTTGGTTTTCTCTAATAGGTATCATTAATTTTCTTTATTATTTTTTTTCTGGTTTTATTGATTTAATCTCTAAACTTTATTATTCCAGTTTTTTTGACTGACTTTGGGTCTTATTTGCTCTTATTTCTAGTTTCTGAAGGTGAAACCCAAGATCATTGATTTGAGACTTTTCTTCTTTCTAATAAAAGCATTTATCATTATAAATACTTTAATAAGGCTTTAATGGCATTCCACAAAGTTTTATCATGTATTTTAAATTTTATTCATTTCACAGTGCATTCTAATTTCCCTTTTGATTTTGTCTTTGACCTGTATATTTTTTAGAAGTATGTTATTTAGTTTCAGAATACTTGTAGCTTTCCTGATATTTTTCTGTTATATCTAGTTTAATTCCACTGTGGTCGGAGTGCATTCTTTGTATCACTTGAATTACTTGACTCTACTGAGTCTTATTTTATGACTCATAATAAAGACTGTCATGGTCAATTTTTTTGTATCCTCGTAGAAATGTGTATCCTTCTGTCCTTGTTGGAATGTTCTAAAAACATCAATTAAGTCAACTTGGTTGATAGTATTCCTCATTATCTTCTGGTTTTCTGTGTGTTCTGTAAATTATTGAGAAAGGGGTATTGGAATATCCAACTATAATTTCAGATTTGTCCACTTCTCCTTGAAGTACTATCAGTTTTTCTTTATGTATTTTGAAATCCTGGTAAGCAGAGGATTGCTACATTCTTTTTTTGAGTTGATCCTTTTTAGCTTTTTTTTTTTTTTTTTTGTCCATGGTAATGTTCTTTGTTTTGAGGTCTATTTGATATTAATACAGGCACCCCAGCTTTCTTTTGAGTAGTGTTAGTAGAGCTTTCTACCCTCTTTATTCTGTTTCTTTATATTTGAAATACATTTTTTGTAGGCAACGTATAGTCGAGGCTTGATGTTTTTATTTAATCTGACACCTCCTCCTATTTAATTGGTGTATAGACACTACACATATTTAATGTGATTTATTCATATGTTTAGGTTTTTTTTTCCCTATTTGTTCCATGTGTTCTTTGTTCCTTTTTTGCTTTCTCCCCTTTTTTGGATTTATTAAATGTGTATTATGGTCCAGTTTTATCTTTTATTGGATTATTGCCTCTTTTTAAAATTTTAAATTAAAGAAATGTTGTTTCTGGATTTATGTTTATCCAACTTACTACAGTATCACTCCAAGGGCCTTATAATAAGGCACTAATATTTTTCCCTACTGATCTTTTTGCTTTTATTGATGTTAGCAGTCCACACTACATTTTTGCTTATAAAGAGTGAATTATATTTTATTTACTTATTTATTTTTGTATTTTCAATATTCTTAGAAGGGTAAAAATTTTATATAGTTTCCTATGAGGCACCACTTCTCATGTTCTTCATCCTTTGTGCAGATGTGTTTTTTTCATTTAGAATCATTTTTCTTCTGTCCGAAGGACCTCCTTTAACGTTGCTTGTAGTGCAAGTATACTTCTAGCTACAGAATATGCTCCCTGGAGTGGGGGTAGGTGGGCTACAGATCCTGTCTCCACTGCTTGCCACAGCACAGTGCTTCTAGATCTGAATCTCTCATCCTTGCCCTCCATACCCCTGTCATCACAGCTCTCTTATCTCTGCTTCTCACTCTGTGGAGTCTTTTCTGTTCTCTGAAGTGGGAAGACTCACTTTTACTCATCAAACATTTTACTATAGATTTGTCCATATACATGAACAACTTTCTTTTCTATCAGAGATTAGGGCTTTTATAAAGGCAAACACCAAGTTTTGACAACTCTTTTTTCTGTTGTGTCATCTTTTCCCTGGAATTCTGGGTATTTTAGAAATTAATTAATTTATTTTTAATTGAAGTATATTGATGTTCAATACTACATTAGTTTCAAGTGTATATCATAGTGATTCGACATTGATATACATTACAAAATTCTCACTATGATCAGTGTGCTTACTATTTGTCATCAAAGTTATTACAGTATTATTGACAATATTCCTTCGCTGTACTTTGCATCCCTGTGACTTATTTATTTCGTAACTGGAAGTTTGTACCTCTTAATCTCCTTTACCTGTTTTGCCCTGTATAAAGCACTCATATGACTCAACACCAAAAAAATAAACAATTAGAATTCTGGCTATGTTAATAAGAGAATCGCCTAGGGATAGAAGAAAATTAAAGGGGAAAAGGAATTTCAGAAATGTTTTCCTACCATGTATCTTCTTGTACATGAAGCAGAAGGATTGTGTTTGACAGTGAGTAGTGCTGTGTAACAATTCCTTTCCTTGTCCATGCCAGTGTCCTCTGAAAAGGACATTTTCTCTAGATCATTGAAAGACTCTGGTAGGAAATACAAACAAATCAGGATTTTCTCTTCATTCTCATAGCTTCATAATTCATAAATTTCCCCAAATTGAGGTATGTGATAACTCAGCCAGGAGGAGGGGTAATTAAGAAAAAGGTGTGTTTAGGGTTACTCCTACAGAATAGCCTTGCAAATAAGTGACCAGAAATTTTAATCATCATACAAAGGGTGAATAGCTAAGGAGGCTCCCTTGTGGTTGTTACTAATCCATGGGGGAGCTGCTCCTGGCCTGTGATGCAGTAGTAGGAGTTTCAAGATAGAGGTTATGGTGATGGTCAGGCATACAGAAAAGAAAGCCAGCCTGTAGGAATAAATAAGGCATCAGTGTTCTAGCTGGGTGGGCTGGCATTTACCAGGGCTCCAGGTTTTATTTTGTCATTATTGTTGTTTGTTGCTTTGTTTGTTTTTAGTTTTGCCCTACTCCAGGAAAAGTGAGACAGGAAAAGGAAGGCTATGCCTGTTAGGATAGTTATACCACATCAAGCCCTTTGATGGAAATTTTACATAGAGTATCTTACTTGATCTTTATAATTAAAGTCGCTCTGAGCTTTCCTCTAGACATATCAAGTTTGGGGGAGGAAAATACATTTTAAACCTCAGAGAATGAGCCTTTCTTAAATCACTTGAGGTTTATTCAGAGTCTGCTTAAGCTTTGAGTGGACTTACATCTTTGAGTGGTTGGACATAAGGACCTGTGGCTGAGTGGAGCCAGCACAGCCACCGGGGCACTAGACCCCTCCAAGATGTGGGCAGGTTAGGACACGTGGATCCCGGTAGTCACTGACTGCTTCGCTGCCACAACTAGGCTGGTCGCTCCTTTATCTAAAAGAAATGTCATGGGCTTCTGGGTAGGAGGTCTCTGACTTCATCCTGAAAGCTATTTCATTTTTGGAGTCGAATTTTTGATACTAGGAGAAAGAAATGAAGTCTTTGATAGAATGGTGATGAGGATTAAATTAAAATATAAATTAATAACTTGTCATAAGACTTAGCACTTATTAGGCTATTCCTAATTAGCTTCTTTCATTTGCTCTTCTTTGTCCCCACAAAGCTGAGCACAGGAGTTCTCAATCCTAGCTACATATCAGAATTACTTGCAATTGTTTTAATAAAAAGCCTACAACAAAGTTATACCCCTACTCAATCTGGCAGAGGGCCCTGGCATCTATATGATATTGAAAGATTCCTATAGGAGATTTATGTCCAGAGTCAGGGTTAAATGCTCCTGGCCTAGCAATGGTGAGGGCACATTAAATGAATTGTTAGTTAATTAATTATGTAGTAATAGAATGAAGAGCTATAGTGAGGAATTTTGCACACAGAGATATCACATAACTGAAGAGACTCGTGCAGCACATTGTGTCTTGGATAATGACTCTGAAGGAAAAAATCTGATATTTTCTAAAGTCATTAACACTTATTATTAGTGCTATTGTAGACTAGCCACCGGGAGTTTCAGTATGAAAGTTTTCTTTGTAGGCTTAGGAACTAATAATCAGTGATGGAAACTAGTGTTTTATAACAAAATAAGGGAAATCAAATTTCAAAAGAATCAATTGTTTTTTAGATCTGGGAGCTATTCCACTGATCTACACAGTGTGTGCCCTTCCCTGTAGCATTTGATAACCATGCTTCAAGAGAATAATCTAAGAAGGTACAAAACCTTATCAAAGACTTAGTATTGAAATTAAATACACTTTAATTATTCTTACATAAATATAATGGTACAATACTATTTCTTGCAAAGACATAAATGGTCAGCTCTTTACATAAAATATTGAGTACAATTTTGATATTATCTTATCAAGTTTATATAATCATACCAAGGTTTCCTGCTGTTAGGCTGGGGAGGAGGTAGCCCCAGGGCAGGTGAGTGTGAGACTGCTAGAACATGGATATATTTTCTTAGTTCAATGCTCTGGCATTTTGACTTGGTGCCTTAACAAATAGTTGTGCCTTGATAAATGTTTGCTGTTAGTGAGTTAAGTGGAAAGAAAGGATTCTGAAAGAGTAATGCTAAGCTGGCCTGCTGTTGAGAGAAAGGAATAGTCTAGGCCATGTGGTGCTGGCTTTATAAGATGTCAGTATTTGCTGCTTCTGCTGCTGGGCAGCAGGCAGGAGGGAGAAGAAAGGACATCGCAGGTTCTCAGCCCATATAGTGTTCTAGGCTCTGAGAAGTCCCTTTCTCAAATGTTATCTCATTTCAGTGCACTGGTTTTGTGTTACCGTTTTACTGGGGAGGAAACGTAACATCTTGCCCTTTAACTTAAACAAGGCTGCAGTGCCAGATTTCACACAGCTAGAATCTGGATCAGGTTTGTACAACTCCAAAGCTTAGTACATTTTATGACCATAGTTTACAGAATGCTGCTCAGACTGTTTCAGAGAAGAGGTCCTGGGAATTGTAGATGATGCTCCCATTAGAACAGCAGAGAGAAGATTAGTCCTGGAGATCTGGCTTCTTGAGAGTTAATGCCATGCCAGTGTATGGAAGCCTTGAATGAGAAAGAAGCAGGCTCCCAAAGTACCTTAGCACTGTCCTCAGTGTTTTTCAACAGACCGCTTACTGGGCAAAGTAGGCACATTGCCCCTTTTCATACAACTGTCAGCTAAGAATGGTAAACCACATATTTTAAGATTAAACCAAAAAACCTCAAGAATATGAGACAAAGTATGTGGCTTACAAATCCTAAAATATTTACTATCTTTACCTTTATAGAGAATGTTTACTGACCCCTAGTCTATTTAATCCTGTGCCTTTCATTGAGAGGAGAAAAGAACAATTTTCTCCAGGAGATCTGGTGAATGATAGTCACAAGTCTAGATGACAGCTGGAGTCATTTTGTTACTCTAAACAATAGGTTGGCCCTTGTTTGTATTTGCTAATTAATTCATTTTCTAATCATTTTTATTTCAAAAAGATTGATGGTTGCAAATATATGTGTATAAAATACAAAGATAACATCAAAAATACTTGATCAGGGTAGAAAATAAAGAAAAACAATAACAAGAAAATTTGGAAGCTGAATAGTGTGATATATCAGTAATACACTCTCCAACCCTCCAAGTTTATTGGTGTAATAAGACTCATTTCTACATTGTAGGAAATTGATCAATATAAATGTTTCAGGAGATGTTAATTGTTCCTAGCAACATATATTATCTAAAGGGGCATACTATAGAGGATTTGTTATTAAAATAATTACAAATTTTATATATATGTGTGTATATATATGTGTGTGTGTGTGTGTATATATATATATTCCCCCCCCAAGGTGCTCTTTAATTAAATTCTGTGCTTTTCATATATTTAAAAGAAAAAATATCTTGGGGCATCTGGGTGACTCAGTCCAACTCTTGATTTGGGCTCAGGTCATGATCTCAGGGTTGTGAGATTGAGCTCCACATTGGGCTCTGCCCTACAGTGGAGGCTGCTGAAGATTCTCTCTCTCTCCCTCTGCCTCTCCCCTCAGCTTTGCACACACAAGGGCATGTGCATATGTAAGCTCTCTCTCTTTCAGAAAAGAAAAGGAGAGAAAATTTAAAAAAACTTCATTGATCTTATCATCAAATGCTGATTTTTGTTTCTCTCTTTCAACTTTTCTAGTTGCATGTGACCAAGATTTGCTATAATAGACTACATTTTGTTATATGAACGCAGGATTGAGACTGCCAGATATAACAGGTTTCTGAAACCTGAGACTGTGTAGGGAGTGAAGAAAAAAGTCTAATGTCTTGAAAATCATGGTATCGGCAGAAATACACGTTTTCTAAGAAAGACCTTAAATGGGTTCTATTCCACTTTGAAACATTTGAACATAGAACACAATTCATCAATTTTACTATCAAATTCTTACATTGCAACAGAAAATTGTTTCAAATTAATTCTCATGATAAAGCTTATAATAGTGAATAAAATATAATGCTAAAATGTTATGTGACTAGAAGTAATAAAAATGGTATCCAAACCCATCATAAGTTTTAGTAAATCATATCCATCAACTCATTTCTCTTGAATATAAGTGAACTGTGATTTTATTCCTCCCTATGGATATTTTGCTAGTGTTTGATAGAAAAAAAGAAAATATGTGCTAAATTTAAAAAGCATAATACCGTGAGAAAATATAGACAACAAATAACTGAATTAAGTTATGTATAAGAATGAGATACAAAATATGGGTTACAAAGAATGAAAAGAAAGTAGACCACATATAGCTATATTATAAAATGAAATAAAATAATAATAAGAAGGAATTGTTCATAGTGAGTTGTGGCCAAAGTCATGTTACCATATATTTTGAGTAGCTGTCAAGGTCAGGTGTCAATAATTTGTAGCGTCGTCTTGTGCTATTTGATAAGTTAAGTGATATGTCTCTGCAGATAGTATACAGTAAAAAAGGTAACAAGATACTTTAGGGAGAAAAATAAACAATTACTTTTATATTTGAATGAAAACTAAAGTTCGGGTGGATTAGTGGTAATTTGGTTTCCAGCCCTGTGGCTTAAAAAACCCTGGTAATGATGTAACAAGGTCTGTATTGGAAGAGTATCCTCAGAGCTAATCCCATTCTAGGTTTGTTTAGCATCTGTCTCTGGTTAACCTTTACCAGTGTCAGAAGTTGTGTTTGGGAACTTCAGCCTGGACTCCTTTATAAATTTAAATTCTAGCAGGTATTCAATTTGATGTATTTCCTTTTAGAGACTTGAATATTTTCAGTGGTTTTATTTCTTATTTCTTTAGAAAGATGATAATTTACCCTGAAGACAGTTTATAGAAATAATGAAAAATGTCCTCCAATCTTGTCCATATGTGCCTATTGCTCTAAGCTAGTCTTCTGTTGCTTAGACACACACAGAAAACATGTTGTTCTTACATTAAATGGTCTTATATTTTTATTTTATTTATTAACATAATCATTTATATTTATTATTTATATGTTCTTACATTAAATGTTCTTACATTAAATGTTCTACATTAAACATTCTTACAGTAAATAGTATACTCTTAACAGGTGTGATTTTCAAACTTTTCTGAAAACTTAACAGAATCGAGCCCAGGAATTATCTCCATCCCTATTTTTCCATGAGAAGTAAACTTGCTATCAGCTTCTGGAAATTAGTTTTTCCTATGTTACATAAATACCAAAATATACCTGTATATCTAATAATATAAACTCTGTAATCACATTACTTGTAAGTAGTCACTTTTCTATTGCAGTAGGAATATAGAAATATATATATATATATATTATACATATTATATATAATACATATGTAATAATGTATAAGAAATATGCAGCCAGTTCATCATCAAAAATTGAATCTTATTATGCCCCCTTATATCCATCAAGAACATATTATGTCAAGGTTATCAGTAAGAAAATGATGGGGTTCAGGAGAAAGAGCTAATAAGGGTTATTTTTACAAATTAAATTTCAGATTTCTTTTTTTTTTTTTTAAGATTTTTATAATTTATTTGACAGAGAGAGAGAGAGCACAAGCAGGGGGAGAGGCAGGCAGGAGAGGGAGAAGCAGGCTTCCTGCTGAGTCAGGAGCCCAATGCAGGGCCCTCTCCCAGGACCCTGGACCCTGGACCTGAGCCAAAGGCAGACACTTAACCATCTGAGCCACCCAGGTGCCCCCAGATTTCAAATTTCTGTGACCTACATATGTTACTCTTCACTTAAGTCTTTTTGATTACTACAGAATTTCAGTCTTTATTTCTGATATGAAATTAGAAAACAAGGACTGTAAAGCACATCACTTTGGAAAGTAGGCTCTGGGCTGATTTCAAAATAAAATCCAGGCAATAATAATACTCCTGGGTTACTTTTTAATGATGCTGCCAATATATAAAGTGTAGTTAGTAGTACACATTTAATTTACTCTGCAGAGATTTTACCACCTTCTGTTACCATAATATTTCTTGCACCCTGGTTAATCTTTTATTTATTTGATGAACTCCTACAATATGGTTGGGACTTTGAAAGCAACCAGTTTTTGTCAAAAGAATTATGTATCCAGCTAAGAAAAAACAAAGTATCATACTAGTTGAATTATTTGCTTGTGATTTAACAAACATTTAGGAAAACCACTAAATGTCAGGAATTGGGCCAATTTCTTTTACTTATTTTGCCTGATTTTTATCATCACCATTATCTTTTGGAGACAAATATTGTGTTAATTCCCATGGAGAAATCCAAACTCAGAGGTAACTCTGTTACTCTAATGCATGGCATTGTCTGGATTCATTGGCAGATCTTCAAGTCCAGTGCTCATTCCATGATTTTGTAATAATCTGTAATAAAGTGAAAAAATAAATTTCTGCATGTGCTGTGAGCTTCTTGTCTTTAGAGGAAAGGTAAATGGTCAAATTTCCCAGGGAGAGAAGAGAGTTTTTCTCTTGATCGTCTTGAAAGAGAGAATAAAACAATCAGGAAAAATTTTGTCCCATGACTTAACGAATATTTTATAGAGAAAATCTTTTTAGGCTGTGAAGTGTGAATCAAGCCAAATAGGGCCAAATGAGGCTCCTGAAAGCATGAGCAAAGAGAATGAAGTAAAATATAACAAGGGAAAGTGGAAAACTTTCAGGTGACCATGGAGACTGTCATCTTTGGGGAGAGTGACAGGTTGAGTTGTTCTAGCTGGCTGTGCCATACAAAATGAACATCATTTATAAAGCCTTGTTCATTGCCCTGACACAGCCCGACCAGGGTGTCCCCACTCATGGGAGATAATTGGTAGTTGGAGAGGGCAGACTTGAATCTTGTTTCTCCAAGATACACCAGAATGGTGTGCAGAGCTCCCAGTGAATGCAGAGAAAATGTGGTTCTCAGTTAATAGCCCTTATGATATTATCCTGTGATATATCACAGTAATTTACAGAAATAATTAACTGAAGATGTAGCTACCCGTACATGTCTCTGGGAATGTAAGAAAGTTAAGAATTTCTCAAAGCTACTGAGTGATGTATACGTTACACATACCAAGTTTCTTCAGGTCTTCCATTTCAAGACCTTCCTGCTGCTTCCTGTATATCAACCACTGTCTGTCCAGCAGGATTCTAACTGAACTCTCTCTGCTGAAATATGTTTTTAGCTTTAATGGATTTTTTCAATTCATTGCTGGAAAGAAACTGAAAAGCTGATGAAAACTGTATCATTTTCAATTTTTAAAATGGCTTTTATGTCCATGCTAATAAATTTTGAATCCATAGTTCATAAGTTTTGGTTTAAGCACATAATTCTTATTTTGTTTACCATCTCAAGAGTCTTAGCATAAAATGCTACTTTCATCATTCTAGACCCTTAAGAAAAATTACCTGTCAGCTTGAATTAAAGGTAGTTTCTTTTAAAAATATTTTTAAATAAGCCTCTCTTGTTCAGAAGTACTAAACAAATCACAAAGCTTTTGTTTACATATTTAAAAAATGTACACAGGAGAATAAAAAAAAAACAATGAAGAGTATGTTTTCCCCTTATTCATTACTCTACATGTTGCTTTATGAAGAATTTTACTTGTTATAAATAGTGCAATAGATAAACATCATGGAAAGCACTTATGAGAGTGTAGCATGGCGTTGTAAAATGTGTAATGCGCAGGCCTTGAAATAATTTTTGTTACTTTTTGATTATGGGCCTAAACATATCAATTAATCTGTCTTAATTTTCTCATTTATAAAATGGGAATAATAACACCTTCAGCTCATTATTTGCTGAGTAAAACCCATTTATTTCTAAAAAAGAATATGTGAGGACTTTATGATACTATTTATATAGAAATTTTGATTATGTGTTAATCAGTGCCACTGCTAGTTAACATGGCAATTGATATCAAGTTTTGAGAAGAACTTGAGCATTAGTTGCTAGCTAACAAGCTCAATGTAAGTCAGTGATATTCTGTGATCTTGCATTAACATAAGGAGGAGGGGATTGGGGTTTATTTACTCTTTGCTGTCCAGACCTCACCCAGGATATGCATTTTCTCCTAGAAAGCTCACTTTTGGAGGTCTTTTAATCAAATCAAAGAATGGTCAGGGACAAGCAATGTGCACATTTCCGGTTCACTATCTGGAAATCATGACAAAAAGAGGCATCAGTAGAGCTGAGAATATTTCATTCGAAGAAGGAAAGAATTAGGATCTATATTGCTCTTTTTGATTATTCCAGGGACTTGTGTAGGAAGGTTCGGATTGATTTTGTGATGTTCTGGACGATAGAACTAGGAAGAAAGGTGGAAATTATGGGGAGGGAAAATTTAATTTAATATTACATAATTTCCAACAGTTGAAGCACATCTCACAATGGAACTAGCAACTTTTTGAGAGAGTAGATTCCTCAAGCCAATGTGTTTATTGAGAGACAGAAGAGACACTGATGAACTTTTATAAGAGATTAGCTGAGATTACCTCTTAAATGATAAAGTCTTTTTATATACTTTTATATTTACAGTTTTATTTTCATAATATATTAATATTCAGCTAATTATTCATAAGTGTCTGAATTTATTTCTAGAAAAGTACAGGTAAAAATCTAATACATTTGTATCATTACAGTGTTCTAGTTTATCCCATTTCCCTAGACAAAGCGTGGAGCCGTGAGGTTCCCTATTCTTAAAATATTTTTTGCATTATTGATAAAAGAATTTGTTTCTTTCCTTTATCTTTCTATGAAATTCATAAGAACATGTTCCACCTTTGGTATTACCTTAAAGGGAATCTTTAAAAGATTAAGGGTTGGAGTATCTTACAAATTTATAGTCTGAAAATTTATCTCACGTTCTTAAGCCTTCTGTAATATCTGTGACCAGAGCTTGCCTACTTCATGCTTAAACAGTCCAAAAGGTGTAAAATATGCAAACACTCAAAGTGATAAAGAGTTTATAACATTTCCTGGCATTTTGGGATAGGTCTTTTAGCATATCCTTTCTTTATTTTGAGCTAAATTTTTTCTTCTAGTCACTTTGTCTAACTCTATTAACTGGTGCCACCTAGAGCAAATCTAACCCCCTTTCCATATAAATGGCTCTTTTTACTTTGAAATAATAGAAGGCAAACTTCAGAATGGGAGAAGATATTTGCAAATGACATATCCGGTAAAGGGTTAGTATCCAAAATCTATAATGAACTTAAAAAATGCAACACCCCAAAAACAAATAATCCAATTAAGAAATGGGCGGAAGACGTGAACAGACATTTTTCCAAAGAAGACATCCAGATGGCAACACAGGAACAGCAGATGTTGGCAAGAATGTGGAGAAAGGGGAACCCTCTTGCACTGTTGGTGGGAATGCAAACTGGTGCAGCCACTGTGGGAACAGTATGGAGGTTCCTCAAAAAGTTGAAAATAGAACTACCCTATGACCCAGCAATTGCACTACCAGGTATTTTACCCAAAATACAAACAGTGATTCAAAGGGATGCATGTACCCTGATGGTTATAGCAGCATTATTAACAATAGCCAAAATACGGAAAGAGCCCACATGTCTATCAACTGATAAATGGGTAAAGAAAACGTGGATGTACCATATGCTTTCACTCATATGTGGAATTTAAGAAACAAAACTGATGAACCTGGACAAAAAGAAGAGAGAGGCAAACCATAAAACAGACTCTTAATTATAGAGAACAAACTAAAGGTTGAAGGAGGGGGGTGGCAGAGATGGGCTAAATGGGTGATGGGGATTAAGGAAGGCCCTTGTGATGAGCACTGGGTGTTATATGTAAGTGATGAATCACTAAATCCTATACCTGAATCTCATATTACACTGTATATTAACTGGAATTTAAACAAAAACTTCAAACTATAAATAAACACCGTGACCCTGCTGCCTCACCTCTAGTCACATCTTCTGCTATTCCTATTGGGTTTTCAGTGGCATCATCATTTTCGCAACCTCCTTTTGAATAATCTAGCTTTACATATCTACTCTAAGTACATTGTTCAGACACAGACCTACTAGAATTGTGGTCAAGCTTAGTGAGCAGAACAGGGCTGTCTCCTCTGTTTTTCTGTTGCCTGCAATTCTGTTAATGTAGTCCAAGATTTAAATGACTTTTTTGTAGCAGTTAGAGCTTACAATTCACTCATTCATTTACTTTTGCATTCATCTAGTATTAGTGAATATCTGCTGAGTACAAGGGGGTGTTGTAGGCAAATAAACTGAACAGTAAGCTTATAAATTTTAGTTAAGTACATTTAATGAAATCCCTTTTTTCTTTTTCATAAGAGCCCTCATTAAACCATGGTCTCCACTTAGAAATTATGAAGTGTTTTTTTTAAACCATATGTAGGACTTTACAATTTTTTCTTGTTAAATTTCATTTTGTTAGATTTTATTTCTTTAAAATATCTACCTCACAAATTTTGAATGCCGTGTAAGCATTTGCGGAAAATTTCTGCCTGATTCCACTGCATTTGAGGTGCTGTTGTGTTGGCATTCATCCATCAACCTTCCCTTGAGGGAAGTCTTTAGGCTACAGTTGAATCAGGACTAGTAAATTCATTTGGCATGCTAATCAACCCTCTGAGGTTCTTTTTTTTAAGATTTTATTTATTTATTCGACAGAGATAGAGACAGCCAGCGAGAGAGGGAACACAAGCAGGGGGAGTGGGAGAGGAAGAAGCAGGCTCATAGCGGAGGAGCCTGACGTGGGGCTCGATCCCAGAACGCCGGGATCATGCCCTGAGCCGAAGGCAGACGCTTAACTGCTGTGCCACCCAGGCACCCCACCCTCTGAGGTTCTGACTGATGTTATCTTATGGTAGTAATTTCTGTTCTAGTTACAAAATATGATACAATTGAATAATAAAATTTAAAAATGTAGGCTAAAAAGGGTAACATAAAATGAAAAAATATTTCAATTAACATCTATTTATAGGTCACAGAAACTGCTGTGTTCAAAATTGTATTAGATATTGTGGTATGATGAATATTGAAAACAGATGTAGTTCCTGTCCTCTTGAAATTTATAGTCCAGTTCAGTTTATGTTTCCTAAAAAGAGTATCATTTAGAGATACTTATTATTTGAGAGGAAGTGGAAATTGTCTGAAAGTATGACTGATGTCTGAATGAGGACATAGTGAAATGAGACTGCCATAATTGCTGTTTGCTGGATCTGGGCAATATGAACATGAGGCTTAATTATCTTATTCTTTCTACTTGTGTATGTTTTTAATATTTGCTATAATAAAAAATAGTGAACATGAAAAAGTTCAGTTCTGACAAGTAGCAAGGAGGACAGATATGCAGTTTGAGGAGAGCATATGAAAGAGGAATTTGATATAGCCAAGGAAATCTAGAATGGCTTCTGACAGAAAGTGACACTTCAGACTAGAAGGATGAATAGGAATTATGTGGCGTCAAGAATTAAGAACAAAAGATTCAAAGCCCTATTGCAGAGGGAGCAATATCAGGTCTGAAAGAGAGAAGCAGTGTGGCTGGAGTGCTTGGGATGGCCAGGGGAGACAAGGTAGTAGATGCCCTGCAGAATGAGATAAGGGCCAGATGCAGAATGATCTTTGTCCTAAGAGCAATAGGAAGACTTTGAAGGGTCTTATGTAGGAGAAATGCCAAAATCATATTCTTTTTTTTTTTTTTTTACTGTGTGTGTATGTCAATTATTTATTTATATTGTAGTTGGTTAACATACATCCAGTTCATCCGTTTTGTTTCTTAAATTCCACATAAGAGTGAAAGCATATGGTATCTGTCATTCTCTGACTGACTTATTTCACTCGGCATAGTACACATGGCTATGTAATACTCCATTACATACATACATTACATATATATACATATACACACACACACACACACACACACACATATATATATACTCCATTACATACATACATTACATATATATACATACACACACACACACATATATATATATATGTGTGTGTGTGTGTATTACACACGCATGTATAATTCATCTGTTGATGGACATTTGGGCTCTTTCCGTATTTTGGCTATTGTTAATAGTGCTGTTGTAGCCATCAGGGTGCATGCATCCCTTTGAATCACTGTGTTTGTATCTTTTGGGTGAAATACCTGGTAGTGCAATTGCTGGGTCATAGGGTAGTTCTATTTTCAACTTTTTGAGGAACCTCCATACTGTTCTCCACAGTGGCTGCACCAGTTTGCATTCCCACCAACAGTGCAAGAGGGTTCCCATTTCTCCACATCCTTGCCAACATCTGCTGTTCCTGTGTTGTTAATTTTAGCCATTCTGGCAGGTATGAGGTGATATCTCCTCATAGTTTGATTTGTATTTCCCTGATGATGAGTGATGTTGAGCATCTTTTCATATGTCTATTAGCCATCTGGATGTCTTTTTTGGAAAAATGTCTATTCATGTCTTCTGCCCATTTCTTAACTGGATTATTTGTTTTTGGGGTGTTGCATTTTTTAAGTTCATTATAGATTTTGGATACTAACCCTTTATCGGATATGTCATTTGCAAATATCTTCTCCCATTCTGAAGGTCACCTTCTAGTTTTGTTGATTGTTTCCTTTGCTGTGCAGAAGCTTTTTTTTTTTTTAAAAGATTTTATTTATTTATTTGACAGAGAGAATGACAGCCAGCGAGAGAGGGAACACAAGCAGGGGGAGTGGGAGAGGAAGAAGCAGGCTTCCAGGGGACGAGCCTGATGTGGGGCTTGATCCCAGAATGCCGGGGTCACGCCCTGAGCCGAAGGCAGATACTTAACGGCTGAGCCACCCAGGCGCCCCTGTGCAGAAGCTTTTTATCTTGATGAAGTCCCAATACTTCATTTTTCCTTTTGTTTCCCTTGTCACTGGAGATGTGTTTAGTAAGAAGTTGCTATGGCCAATGTCAAAAAGGTTGCTGCCTATGTGCTCTTCTAGGATTTTGATGGTTTCCTGTCTCACATTTAGGTCTTTCATCCATTTTGAATTTACTTTTATGTATGGTGTAAGAAAGTAGTCCAATTTCTTTCTTTTGCATATTGCTGTCCAGTTTTCTCAACACCATTTGTTGAAGGGACTTTTTTCCATTGGATATTCTTTCCTGCTTTGTCGAAGATTAGTTGTTCATACAGTTGTGGGTCCATTTCTGGGTTTTCTATTCTGTTCCATTGATCTATGTGTCTGTTTTTGCACCAGTACCATACTGTCTTTATGACTACAGCTTTGTAATAGAGATTGAAATCTGGAATTGTGATGCCTCCAGCTTTGCTTTTGTTTTTCAAGATTGTTTGGCTATTTGAGGTCTTTGGTGGTTCCATACAAATTTTAGGACTGTTCTCGCTCTGTGAAAAGGCTGGTGGTATTTTGATAGGGATTGCATTAAATGTGTTGGCTGCTTTGGGTAGTATAGACATTTTAACAATATTTGTTCTTCCAATCCATGAGCATGGAATGTTTTCCCATTTCTTTTTGTCTTCTTCAATTTCTTTCACAAGTGTTCTGTAGTTTTCAGAGTACAGATCTTTTACGTCTTTGGTTAGGTTTTTTTCTAGGTATCTTATGGTTTTTGGTGCAATGTAAATGAAATTGATTCCTTGCTTTCTCTTCCTGCTGCTGCCTTTTTGATGTATTGAAGTGCCACAGATTTCTGTATGTTGATTTTTTTATCCTTCAACCTTGCTGAATTCATGTATCAGTTCTAGCAAATTTTTTCATATTCACTTTTTGAAACTTGCTCTGGCTGCTGTGCGATGACTGATTATAGGGGAGCTGAAATGATGCAGGTGGACTAGTTAGAGGCTGTCCAGTTTCCCCAGAAAACATCCTTGTTACATTGGCACCCTAAAGCTTTAGCTTCCTTTATTTAGACAAATAGCCTTCCCTGTTGATTTTACCACTTTCATATCCTATAATTCTATCTTGAGCTCTTCCGCTATTCTTATGAGTTCAAGTCTTTAATCTCCTGTCTGGAATAGATAACAGCCTAAGTTCTCCAGCTGCATCTACTACCCAGAAGCATTCTTTGCCCAAGATACTTAGCCTGCATCTCATCCTTTTAAAAATGTGTGTCCGATGAAGAAACATTTCTTGCTATTTTATTTTAATTCAAATTGATTGCATCAGTTTCAAATGTGGGTCATATGGTTACCGGATAAAATATAGGACATCCAATTAAATCTGGAATTTAGATAAACAATGAATACATTTTTAGTTTGTCTCAAAAAATTGGGGCATACTTATACTAAAATATAGGATGTACAATATTTAGGATATGTTGCTACTAAACATTATTTTCTGTTTATCAGAACTTTTTTTTTTTAAAGATTTTATTTATTTATTTGACAGAGAGAGACAGCCAGCGCGAGAGGGAACACAAACAGGGGGAGTGGGAGAGGAAGAAGCAGGCTCTTAGTGGAGGAGCCTGATATGGGGCTCGAACCCAGAACACTGGGATCACACCCTGAGCCGAAGGCAGATGCTTAACCGCTGCGCTACCCAGGTGCCCCTGTTTATCAGAACTTTAAATTTAAGTGGCCATCCTCTTGTTGTTGTTGTTATTGCTGATAGATCTGACAACTTAGGAGGTGAAAGCAAGTAAATGTCTACTAATCTAAGCCCTGAACCTGAGTGACTATGCTTTCATTTCACGAATGGTGGAAAAACAGTGATACAGATGTGATTCCAAATATGTAGTCAGTTAAAATGGAATTTTACATTTAATTGTATATAACCATTATTTTTAATATAAAGAAAAAACATATTTTTAGTAAGTGGGTGATCAGTTTTCTACTTCAAGTTAGATTGAACGAAATACTTAAAGAATATTTGTTTGGAGGGAAGCCTGCCCAGAATCTCAGAGGTGTTAGGTTCTGACCTGCCTTCAACAAACACCTCACTTGGACCATTGCCTTGTTCTGATTTCTGTTCTTGATTTTCTCTGTTATTGTGAAGAGAGATTTATACCATCCCATGATGGAGAAATGATCCAACAATAGCTCCTTAGGTGTAAATATGTCTCTTTATGAAAATTCAAGGAAGTTTTATAAAGTTAACATAAAAGTGTCTACTTTTGCTTCTTGCTTTCTCTTTCCTTGTACTATTCCATTTAGGTTGTTTCTAAAACGAGCTGGCAACTTATCAATTTGAAAAGGGGATGGAAGTTATGTACTTAAAAAACAATTCAAAGGACATTCAGTGCCTTATTTTAATATAGAAACTATAAAATACTTATGAATAAAACATTTTATTTAACTTGAACATACAATTTTATCAATGTAGGATATTTTGTAAAGCACTGTCTTTTAAGTCCATTAAAAATGAAGCATGAGAATGCCAGTCCAGTTTGGTAATAATTCTGCGAAGTTCTGTAATGTTTTTACACAAACAGTTGCTGTAGCTGCTCTGTTTTATAAAGATGTTATTTATATCGCTTAGATAATACATGGGCATTTCAACTACTTCATAATGCACAATATTAAAATTGCTACATATCAAGTAGTGCTTTGAAATTTCACTCTATTAGAATACTAGAAATATTTCAATTTATCAATATAATGTATATAATGTATAAAATATATTTTAAGTGAAAATGAAAAGATTAATTTTAAATGCAGACAGTGTTAATTTTTTCACTATTGTGGAATCATAGTTGTGATGCTAAAAGCCCTCATATGCATTTTGGAATTTAATTTTTTTATGGATATTGAACTATTATTATACCTTTAAGCACTTTGGTTTTCATATGTGACACTTAAAACCTTGGGGAAACTATAATTATGCAAATGAAAATTAGTTGGAGAATCAAAGTAATAGGTTTTTATTAATATAGTATATTTAAGCTTATAAGCAGCTGGCTTTATGACATCCTATGAGAAATTCTTTTAGGCTGTAGGGTATAGCATATCTATTATGAAATGTCAGAGATGAGGGAATGAAGATGGATATATCTAAATGTGCAAATGACTATAATTTTTGTGCAATGAAGATTCAGCAGAAATGCAGAATTTCTGCTGAATAACTAAGTGCTCTTCTAAGGAACAAATATTCAGCAAACTGGGACTAGAAAATGAATTATGAGGAACGTTTGTTATAAAAACAAAACAAATTTTAAATCTCTAAACAAGGATCTGTATGCCTATTGGGTGGGCTCTGTTAACCTGATACAGAGTTACATAGTTTCCCTGCTTGTTTTGGCAGCATTGGTGTTAAGTGAAAAATGCCAGAAGAGAACATAGAAAAATTAACCTGACACCAAGGAAAATTATATTTAAGACACTGTAATGGAGAATAGACAGAGTACTGTTTTCTGTGTAGACTGAGCATGGCTGAGTTCCATACCTTTCCAAAGGAAATTTGGCCATTATTCCTTTAGAAGATCCAGTCTTAAACAGAACTGGGCTCGAAGTTACTTAAGCAAAAGCCAATTTATCCAATGACCGGTTTACTTGTTGCTTATGAATATATTCGTTTCGGTTGGCCAGTTTTCTTTTGACTTCATAAAATCTTTTAAACTAATATTTAATGTGTTTTTTTCCAGCCATGTGGCAGTAGCTGGAGACCTAGGGATAAATAAAGAGGGAGATTGAAGGGGAGAGGAGCATATTTTTGGTATAGGGAATTCTTACCAGTATCATCTTTGTTGAATATATTAAATACATTTTTTATTCTTTATTAATATATTCCTCATATATATTTATCTAAAACAAAGCATTATTTTATACTAAGTAGAATTGATCTATTAGAGAATAGATCATTGTAAAAATATTTAGAACTTTATATAACTAAATAGCATGTTTATAAATATCAATACTATCTTATGAATATTTTAGAATATCAACAATTTCATAGGGTTCATTCTAGTTTTGTTGTTATGTCCCTCAATACCTGCACGTCCCTCTCCATTTCTCTCCCTCAACCACAGTTTCACCTCTTCCTTCCTTTCACTGCTTCTTAAAAAGCTGTCATGAAGAGAAAATGAGAATATATAATTACAGTTCTCTCTCTATATATATACATATATAATGATATTTGCATATTATAATTATATATGTATGTTAGATTTATAATTAGAAGAAACAAGTAAATTTGGTGAGTTGCATATTTGCCAGCTTCTGTGGAATCCCACACTGGTTGAAGGAAGTTTTTTCTGTTTCTTCTGTTGTCTGAAGAAAATATAAAGAAGTTCAGAACTAAGCTTATAATAAGAACAGAATGAATTAAACTACCTGGCTATTGGTTTGGAATAGCATTTTATAACCCTTTTGAGGTCATGCCTATATTCATCAGGATTCATGATTTTAATGTGAGATTGATTTAGAGTTTTTATTACTACTATGCAAAATTTGTAATACTGCAATGGGTTTGCCAGTTTACCCTGCATTTAAAAAAATATCTTATACATTAATGTATAATATATGATTAACTTTCATAGTGCTTGTGCTTATGTGTACAACCAATATTTATTTAGTGTGGTAGGAGAAAGCAAGCTAAAAGAATGGAGAAAATGCATAGTAAGGTAAAGAACATATAGAAAGGTATTCATTTTTTTTTTTTTGGCATACAGTTTATGGTTTTCCAGGTAATGAATGCCATTCATTAAGTGAATGCTGAAATTTGAAGAAGGAATAGTGCACACTTTTATTTTCTCTGAGAGATTTAAGGAATTATCTAGTAATTGTGTCTATAAAAAGCAGTGTGTTCCCTAATACTTTGAATAGAATGGCCTCCTCAGAGCTTCCCACCCATTGTGTGATTGAGTATACACTCTTGGGCTGCCAACAGACTTGTCTAGTTATCCCAGTGTACATTATAAATATGGTTATATATGTGACATGATGGGAGGGACATGGGAAACACTGGCTAGATGACACTAATGATTAGGAATAATTTTGCTTTGCGCTTCAAGGATTGGGTGATCACCTCTTTCATTCTGATAGTTCCTAAGAAAAATCATTAGAAGACCACAAGTCCATGAACCATTTACCCCTTTGATTTCCTGAAAAGAATAAAAAGGAACTTCTTTTTTTTAATTTTTAAATTTTTTTATTTTTATTTTTTGAGAGAGTAAGTGAGTGCAAGGTAGGGGCAAGGGAGAGGGAGGGAGAGAATTAAGCAAGCTCCATGACCAGCACAGAGCCTGACATAGGGCTTGATCCCACAACCCTGAGATCATGACCTGAGCCAAAATCAAGAGTCTAACGTTTAACTGACTGAGCCACCTCGGCGGCCCCAAAAAAGAGCTTTTTAGTAACACTAATTCTGTTTTATTCACATTCACGGAAAAAGGATTGTGTTCAGAGAAGGTGACTGAACACTTCTCAGGGACAACCCCTCTGTTTCCATCACCTGAAGTTATGTATGGTAAGTAGATGCCCTGAGCATACATACATACAGAGAAGCTGTTGTACTGAGACTCATTGGGTATCAGAGGAGGATATTAATGGGTGAATTTTTTGATTGACTAAACCAGAAATGAAATCTCAGAGAGCTAAATAGTTGGTAGTCTGCTGTTTTCTTGACTTTTAGCTCTTCTATTACCTGGGAGTTCATTTGAAAGGCAGGAGGTGAGAATTGACATTGATCATTTCACTAAAAATAAAAATGCCTCAAATCTGGTAGAACTATGGTCTGGATGAATGAATATACTGAATTGCAAAAAAAAAAAAAAATTAAGAAAAGGCAGTTTGTTCATTTTAAAGGCATGCAATTACTTAGATTCACTTAATAAAATACCTGTATTTATTACTAAATAGAAATAATTCATGAAGGGATATATTTAACCACCAACCTATATAATCAGCCTTCAGTTTCCACTGCAGGTGCAATTTTGAATTTTCAACACCCATAATATCCCCTTAATGTTTGGTACTTTTTTTGTAAAGAAGGAAATTTGTTATTTCCTATTTCTTTGCTAATTTCTTAGTTACTCTTTATGACTGAAATGGCAAAAGTAAGTTTTAATTCACTCCCTATTTAAATTCATCACAAATTCCAAACTTCTAAAATTAGAAGAAAATGATGTTATTATAATACTGTAATTGTTCTTAGTATTCACTAACGTGTCATCTACAATGATGTCCCAAAGTTTATTTTGGAGAATAATAGTCTCTTAAACAATAGAATATGGCAAATGGAATATGTGTATCAATATTCAGAAAGATTATCTTCATCTAAACAGTATATGACTATAGTTTGTTTAAAGCAGTATACACTGCCACAAAAAAGGTTTTCTGCCATAGTACTTTTACAGCCGTGTGGATCTTGAAACAGTCATTGCTTTTAGAAAAAATAAACCATCAGGTTGAGTTAAAAGATATAAAATTAGTTTTTCCAGTATCTCTTAGTCCTCTGATTTATTCAGGCCAGTCGTTTAAAAAATATCCAAATGCAGTGTATTTGCGTTCATACACTTTACATGGAGACGTTCTTTGGCGTTTTCCCTAATATCTTTTGTTTTGGGGTAACATGGGGTTACATTTGATGTATATCAGCCAATGTTTACTCTCTTGTCTTAGCTGTTTTTCTGAGCACTTACCACTTGCTCTCATTTTTCATTGGTCAACTTCATCTCATGCTGCACATCAGTCTTTTGTAAGGATCGTGGAGAGTCTTAGATTTTACTCTGCTTGCAAGCTAAGAAGTCAGTTTGCCACAGTTTCATGGGTGCTGGTAGAATATTTAAGACTCCTGGATCAGAGACACATGCTAGTTTATTACTCACAGTAATATCAATGACCAGAGTATCACCATTTTCTTATGTCAGTTCCCTAAGCCCCAGTTACCCTCATGGTGACATGATGATAGGGTGCATTAGATGAAATAAGTCAAGCAGAGAAAGACAATTATCATATGATTTCTCTCATCTATGGAACATAAGAACTAGGAAGATCGGTAGGGGAAGAAAGGGATAAAGAAAGGGGAGGTAATCAGAAGGGGAAATGAAGCATGAGAGACTATGGACTCTGAGAAACAAACTGAGGGCTTCAGAGGGGAGGGGGGAAGGGGAATGGGATAGGCTGGTGATGGGTAGTAAGGAGGGCACGTATTGCATGGTGCACTGGGTATTGTACGCAACTAATGAATCATCGAACTTTACATCAGAAACCAGGGATGTACTGTATGGTGACTAACATAATATAATAAAAAAACATTAAAAAAAAAAAAGGTGGAACCCTGAGTTTAGGAAATACCAGTCTTATACAGTGGGTTCTAAGAAAACATGCACAACATTTGTTCCAGAGGGTGACACTATTTTTATTACATTAGACAGCAAATAAAGCAGCTCTATCCTATTCAGGGAGATATTAGTTCAGATTTCAAGGCTGTGCATTGTACAAATACCCTTGAAAAGTTGTCTAGAACAAAAGGTTGTTAGTACCTCTGCACTAATGGATAATTGTATCCAATGCACTCTTACCTTCCACAGCATATTCCCCACGGGTGTCACATCTTGCAGACTTTTATTGAAGTTTTGGGGATAAAAGAGAGCTAGAAAACAGTTTTAAAATCAATCTTTATCCACTGTTATTAGCAATTTTCTTTACCCAACAGAGAGTATTTCTTTTATCATATCCCTTTGAATACTCCTCTCATCTTACCATTTTTGCAGGGACTTGTTTTTGCTCTGCTTGGTTCTCTATATCCTCCCTCTTGGGTCATTTCTAGAAATTCAAAATTTCTCCTGTTAATTCCACAAAGCCTTTTAGCTTTCCCTTTGTTTTACCCTCTTTCAAGCTGTGCTTGCTTGGGCCATAATGGAGGTACTGATGGAGCAGTAGCCTACCACAATCAAAGAGGTTTATCAACTAATTTCTAAAAACAAACAGAAGCACCCCCCCCCAAAGAACAAAAGACAAAAGAAAACAAAAAGAAATAGAAGGCACCACCTGAAATTACTATTGAAATTACTTTGAAATTAAAAAGCACTGCATTCAGTGAACCTTGAATTAATTCTCAGAACCTTCTTTGTACTGACAAGTCATTTTAGGCAACTGATGACAAAGGGTTCTTCTAAGCTTTAGCTTTAAGTGGATGTAATGAGACACGTCCTTATACTTTTTTGATCTTCTTAATTGAGGGAAGGAAATTTGCATTATGAACTTTTGGTATAAAATAGACCTCTGATGTTATAATATGGAAACTGGGAGATAGAAATGACCTATCTCTTGAGTAATAAGAATCATATAGTTAATTTTGGTTCTTACATGTTGCCTATCTTGGAAGCCATTTTCTTTTATTATGTGGGTTCAAGAAATATATTTTTTCCTTCTTGCTTGATAAACAGTTTTGGTGGAATTTATTTGGAAAAAAAATCCTTGGTAAAATTACAAAGGAAAGTTATGTTTCCCAACATTATTGTAAGCATTGCTATCCATATTCAAATAAATAGATAAAAAAGAAATCAAGTAACTTTTAATGTGCACACCATATAAGTGACTCAGTTGAAAGTAAGTTTAGTAAGTTACAGTTTCTGATTTACTTTTCTCATCATCAGGTAAAGTCTATTCCTTCCAAAGGGCAAATAACAACAAGAAAACATAAAGTTATAGCAAAGAAAGTGAGAGAGTAAGGGACAATGAATCTGGTTTGCAAACTACAGTTGAAACATACACAAGTGAAAAATTAAATTCAAATGGCTCAGGGTAAGTGTCTTTTACCTTAACAAACAAGTTTTGGGATCTGCATCAGTGAAATGATGGGTAAAAAAATTCTGTATTTACATATGCCCCCAATATGGCAAACTGTTCATTCCTTATTCACTAAATCCCTACTCTTATTTTGGATGCATTTGAACTATAATTTCTTAGCAGCCAAATGTAAAATAGTCGGGAATATGTAAACAATAAATTAGTTGAGATTGAACTAACTGGTCATGAATTGAGAATAATTAAATTACTTAGTCTTTCATCATCTTGCTAAAACCACAGGGAGTAAACAGTTAAACACAGGAAAGAGAATAAGCTGTGATTTAAACTGATTATAAGTATAATCATTTATCACCAAAGAAAATTGTCTATAGCAGTTATGACCTCAAGTTCCTCTTGAATCATGATCCACACAGTATCTTCTCTCAGTTTCAGTGGGGTGAGAAATGTAGTCTCCTCATAGTTTTCAAGTAAATACTCTTAAATAAGGTGACACCTTGCACAGTTTCTGGTATTTAGTAAGGGAGAAATAAACATTAGGTTTTCATCACCATTGCTTTCACAATTTTTAAACAGTTAACTGTAATAAAGCTTTGTGTTAGAACTGTGGAAAAAGTAAAAGTTATTATACAAACCTTATATAACTTTTCCAGGGTATTTTTATTTTTAGCATTTTTAATGAACAACTTTTCTAAATTAATTGGCTGTACTATGTGCTTGGTGCTAATTAATGGGAGCTCTCTGCTGACTTAGTATTTTTTTTTTCTTTTTTGGCACAGTTATAGGTGACATTTAGATTTTGGTTTGTAGTTATTTAACACATATATATGGAAGAATTTCTCGAATGGTTGTAACAGAAAAAAATTGAATGTGCATTTCCTGGGAATGGTGTGACTTTTAGAAGGCAGGGTATAAAGTACTACCTCTGAACAAGTTATGACTTGAAATAAGCATCTTCTGTCATAGTATGTCATAGGGACATTTGTTTCTTCCTATCTTCCTGACCTAACTACTTGAATTTCTCTGAATACCTTTATTCCTGTTGTACATATAAATATATGAGTAAAAAATAATTTAACATATATATAAATTTACATATATACATAAATGTAAAATTATTTTTTACTCATATATTTAATCACTCACGCTGATTTCCCTTTTGCTTCTGTCACTGAATTGAAGGGCCCGTAGCTTTCACCCTTCAGTAGTTGCAAATGTCTATCTGCTTGTTTTTTTCTGATGCAGATTTACTCCAAATCTTTAGTTCCTGAATTTTGGACTTTGAAATTTATTTCCATCCACCAACTTCTATGCAGTCTTTGCACAGTACTCTCTATGAGGCATGTATTTAAAAAAAAATTGTTTATTTGATATGATTCTTGCTTTTTTATAAATGGCAACTTTTGGGATTTGATGGTTGCATTTATTTGTGTAATTAATATATCCAAAGTGAGAGAAGAGGGCAAGAGAGGGGTATCTAATTCTAATAAGTGGATGTTCACTGATATCCCACTAAGTCTCTTTCCTTTTTTTTTCCTTTTTTTAATATATTTTTTAAAATGAAATGATACATGCTCATTTTAACATCTCAAATGGCACAGAGGTGTACAAGTAAAAATACTTAGCTTTTCCTTCCTGTTAATCCTACCTTTTCTTTTTTGTTTTTTTTTTTTGTTTTGATTTTTTTAAATTTAAATTCAATTAATTAGCATGCAGTGTATTTTTAGTTTCAGAGATTAAGTTCACTAATTCATTAGTCTTATATAATAACCAGCGTGCATTACATCATGTGCCTTCCTTAATGTCCATCACCCAGTTACCCTATCCCCCCACCCCTCCCCTCTCTTTCCTTTCTTTTTTTAAGTTTTTATTTTTTTTATTTTTTTTATTTTATTATTATTATTATTTTTTATTTATTCGACAGAGATAGAGACAGCCAGCGAGAGAGGGAACACAAGCAGGGGGAGTGTGAGAGGAAGAAGCAGGCTCATGGCGGAGGAGCCTGATGTGGGGCTCGATCCCATAACGCCGGGATCACGCTCTGAGCCGAAGGCAGACGCTTAACCGCTGTGCCACCCAGGCGCCCCTTCTAAGTTTTTATTTTTAAGTAATATCTACATCTAACGTGGAGCTTGAACCCACAACCCCGAAATCAAGAGCCCCATCCATGCTCCACTGACTGAGCCCCAGCAGGCATCCCTCTCTTTAATGATGATTATTTATTCTGTGCCTGAATTTGGGTAGTGAGAATATTGTAAATGGAGCATGGAAGAGGTAATTTCTGTATACAAGAAGATAACATCCTAGTTTCAGAATAAAAGAGATCAGCTCCTCAGCTAGACAGGTTTTTTTCTTATATGCCATATGTCCATGGGTTACCAATATACTGATGTTTCTAAAATCAAGTTGTAGAAATGACCTATTTTGTTAGACCATAGGTCAAGCTGTTTAGCACAGGACACAAACACGCCCTGACCTACCCCATTGCTCACTAGTAAACTCCTCATTCATGATGTAGTAAGGAGAGACTACTGGGATTATGTCACACTTCTACCCTCTTGCTCTTTCTTTCCTTACTTTTGAAAGCAGATGTTTTATTTGATGTGGCTGTTTTCCACACCGAATTTTAGTAGAAAGATATGTGTCATTTTTAAGCCTGACCATAGGCAATTGTAAAGTCTTTACCTCACAGGTCTCAGAGGAAAACTGCCTTCCAGACATCACATTTGGTGCAGAATCATTGCAATCTCTGAAGGGAGTTGTAGTGAAAGCCTCAGGCCTTGCTGGCTGGTCATGGTCTTTCACATAATTTCATTGCTAGAACAGGTGCCTTATTCATAGGTCTTTTTATCTGAGACCTTGGGGAGGCGATCCTTGTCAAGCACCTCCTGAGGTTTCCTTAAGGGGGAATAGAGGAAACTTAAACACATCTTTCCCCATTCTGACTCAGTACCCAGTACTTTCCCACTCCTAACCCTTCCTCCAACCCTGTTTCCAGCCCATAAAATGACCTTTGCTTTTTATTTGGGGCTCCCTCAGTAGTGAGGTGACCTTCACACCTATGCTGATCCACTTGATCCTTGAACAGTGTGACTGATCTGTGGGGAAAAATGGGACAGGGTGATCAGTGTTTTTTCGGGATTTAGTGTTAGACTCTTGTTTACTCATTGCAGTGATTAAAGACTTCACTCACGTATGATTTGTTGCTTTAATAGGCTCCTCCTCCACCTGACAGCTCAACTCTTTCTGTCCGGGCCCAGCCAAGTTCCTGACAGATTATATATATATATATATATATATATATATATACAGACACATTATATATATATATATATACATTTTATATATATATTTATATATTATATATATACATTATATATATAAAATGTATATATATAAATATTAGAAATAATTCAATATATACATATATATGTGTACATTTAAAAATATTAGAAATAATTCAATATATACATTATATGTGTACGTTTAAAAATCATCTATTTATATAGGGGTACCTGGGTGGCTCAGTTTAACATCCAACTCTTGAGCTCAGCTTAGGTCTTGATCTAAGAGTGGTGAGTTCAAGCCATGTGTTGGGCTCCATGGAGCTAATTCATTTTTATATTAAAAGGAATTTGAGCTTAAGTAAAGTAGCCCATACTTTGTTTGTATTCCCTTTTAAATTAATTATATTTTCTAAATTCCATAATTTATAATAATTTAATTTTTCGCTAATATAAAAAAGTCCAAAAAAGAGATATCCTATATTAACCGAGCTGAGCTGGTGATTTCAAAATGAAATAATTAAGGGTGCTTGGGTGACTCAGTTGGTGACTCAGTTGGCTCAGACATTGTCTGACTCTTGATTTCAGCTGAGGTCATGATTTTAGGGTGGTGAGATTGAGCCATGTGTTGTGCTCCACTCTAGGTGTGGAGCCTGCTGAAGATTCTCTCTCTCCCTTTCCCATTGCCCATCCCTCCTCAAAAATGAAATAATTAGAATTCACTGTTGATATTTTGCATTTTTAGGTAGCTAATAATATTGTTGTCATAGGTTGAAAGAAAACAACAATTATATGTGCAAAAACTTAGCTTCTTTTACAAGTTTCATTAACTTTAATAGACTCTTTAACTGTACATGCCTTATTGTCTCAGCAGGTTTAGAAATTCATCATAAAAGCACGCTTTCTAGGTACAGTATTTTTGTGTTATAATTTGAAGACCACCTCTTACAGGGTTCTCACATTGATTGAACAAGTTTTCCATCCACTTTTTCCACTAATCTTTGTGTAACTTGGTGGATCAAAGAAGAGGTGGTGAATTTAAATATTTAGTGTTTACTAAATACTAAAAACTGTGTAAAATATTAGTATTTATTTAGAAATTTAAGTTTCTAAGTATTTTAATGTGCTTTGTCATTTATCCAGAATCCCTGTGCTTATAAACTTATGAGCTTTGTTTCTTGCTAAGGAGGCAGGGACTAACACTGAGATAACTGAGTAGGCATTGGGTTTCTAGACTTTTGCTTTTCTCCACAGTCTTAAAAAGTAATGGAAGAAAATCTCATATTTTCTGTTCATTTGAAAGAATACCAAATTCTTACATTGGACTTAGGTTAATATCCACTCAGAAGCAGCAAATGTTCTGTGTTTAAATTAATGAACTATTTATTAAGGGTTGAGCTATTTAAGGGAAATGTGTAATAATTTAATGCATTCTTAGTGTTTTCCATGTGTGCAACTATAAACATGAAAGTTAACATATCGTCTTTTATTGCTATCCTAACTCTGTACTGATTATCCCTCATCTTTAAAGTTTCACTCACTTCCCATCACTACTCACATGGCTACCAAGTTGATCTTTCTTAATGCAAATCTGAATCTGTTTTAAACTGGAAATCTTGTGAAGGCTTTCAGACCATAGGTCAAGCTGTTTAGCACAGGACACAAACATGCCCTGACCTACCCCATTGCTCACTAGTAAACTCCTCATTCATGATGTAGTAAGGAGAGACTACTGGGATTATGTCACACTTCTACCCTCTTGCTCTTTCTTTCTTTACTTGTGAAAAATCTTTGTTCTTCCTTCACCTGGCTTAATTCAGTTTGGACACCATCTTCAGGAAACCGTTCCTGAATCCCAGTTGGGATAAGCTCCCCTGATCTAGGCTTACATAGGACTCTTAACATTTCTCTGGTTGGCTGGGCAAAAAGCATGACTGATAGTCTTGGCCTCCGATGGGTCTGGGTTTGATTTTACAATCTGCCCTTTACTATCTGGATAAACTTAACCTCTCTATAAGCTTCCCATTCTTCATCTGTAGAGTGGGGATATTTATAATAATAATAGTACTTATTGCATAGAGGATTCAGTGAGTTAATACATGTAAAGTAAGTTGGCCTAGGGGTACCTGGGTGTCTCAAGTCAGTTAAGCCTCTGACTCTTGATTTTGACCCACGTCATGATCTCAAGGTCTTGAGATCAAACCCCATGTCAGCCTTCGCTTTGAGCATGGAGCCTGCGTAAGATTCTCTCTCTACCTCTCCCCCTGCCCCTCTCTACCTACTCATGCTCTTTCTCTCTCTCTAAAAAAAAAAAAATAAAATAACCCCAAAACCAAAAAACTACTTTGGCATAATGCATTACACATCTTAAGCATGTAATATTAACACCGTTATTATTATCATTATTACAGTATCTGTCTCCTACTAGATTGCTTTCTCTTATAAGGCAGGGATCCTCTTTGCTTATCTGATTCCTCAGACTATGTACTGGTTCTGGTTCATAATAAGAAGTCAACAAATGTTAGATGTTTACCAGATTTATCAGCTTTAAAATACAATAGGAAAACAATATTATTATGTTTTTTAACTAACATCATGTTCATTGTAGTGTAGAATGGCAGTATGATGAACTTTTCTTCTCTTAGGGCAGATGGAGGGAAGCTTCTCCTACCTTCCAGGGTAATCTCTGATGAGTAATCTCCACTTCCACTTCCCTTAAGTTCTGTAAGGGAAATAGCACCGTGAAACTTTTAGCAGTCAATTAAGTGTCTGTGATTGATTCTGAATATTTAATTCTATATAAAAGGCAAAATAAGCAATTAGAAAAAAAAATTCACATTCAGAGATCTCAAGGTTTATGCATTTTTCATTTATCCAAAGTCAATGTTGCTCAATAGAGTAAATCAATTTTCTTGAATATGACTTTTGCATCTTGCCTTTAATAATACTATGTTTTTGTAGCCAAGATGAGAGTGGTGCTGAATGGCAATGAGACTCATCAGTCCCATCGGCACAAATCCAGGATTTAAATTTAAAATTTGTATTAAGTGTACTAGATATCGATAAAGATTTACTATGAAATTCCATTATCCCAGAATCTAGGAGAATAAAATATCATTAGATATTTTTAATAATGCCATGCCTTTTCTAGTGACTTTTGTTCTGCTTTATATTTCCTTTGTTTTCCATTTTCTTTGCAATAAGCATTCCGCATATAATACTTGAATACATAACTTTATGATGCATATCTACAGTATTTCATTTTTCATAAAGTTATGAGTGATTAATTTTAAAGGATTTGCCATTCTTCTCTAACGTAACATCTAATGTATAGAAGTTTTAGTACTTTGAGGTTGTTAGAAAAGATACTTATCAGAAAATAAAGATATTTATCATCTTGTTATCTTGATTCTAGCTTTTCTATGTCTTTGTCCATGCATGTGTCTTGACGTTTCAGTTCAGTCCCATAGGGAAATTCCTCTCTGCCCTTTCCTCTGCTTAAAACTTACAGTGAGTTTAAAAGGAGCCATAGATGCAGAGGAAGTGCTCTTGGAGAATTTAACTGTAATTAATAATTTGAGTGCATGATACATATTTTAAAAGAAGATGTATATAACACTGCAGAATGTAAGATCAAGTGAACATGAAAAGGAGCATTTCATGAAATACTCAGGGGAAAGTAAGACATTTGCTGCTTATCTGAATAATGTCATTATAATTTTTCTGTTCTATTGAGGTTCATCAGGGAATGTTAGAGCACAAACTTTGGAGTTAAGCCACCATGGGTTCAATACCCTCCTGGTCTTGCTCTTTACCTAGAGAATTACCTTGGCAAGTTAATTTAGGAATGGTTTTGAGTAATGTTCAAGAAGTTGTGACTGTAAGGAGTCCTTAATCATTAGATGTAAATTTTAAGGTTTCTGAGAAGATCTTATTTTAGCCTACCTTATCTCATTTATGTGTGTCTAGATAAAAAAAAGAAAGGAAAGGGATATATTTATTAGTGTTTTAGACAGAGCAAGAGTTGGGACTAACCACCTGCTTGCCCATATTCTCTTATCCTTCACCAAAAACAAGGTAGTTTGTGGCCTGAATGTCTTCTTCCAGATTACTGTGGCTGGTATGGTTTCAACTCCTCTTGAGATGAAAACAATACTAACTTCAGTTCCTCCCTACCAAAGATATTATCTAAGAAATACTGACTAGTTTGGGTGGTTTCAGAGTTTTGTCTAAATGGGAAGTATATGCCAATAACATTAGTCTCCATTTCTGACAAGACTTTTATGCTATTCCTTACCTCCTTTCTTTTACCATCAAAAATAGTGTAATCTTTCTGGGGTGCTTGGGTGGCTCAGTTGCTTAAGTGACCAACTCTTGGTTTTAGCTCAGGTCATTATCTCAGGGTTGTGAGATTGAGCCCTGACTCAGGCTCTGCACTGGTCATGGAGCCAGCTTAAGATTCTCTCTCTCTCCTTCTCCACCTCCCCACCTCAGGTCGTGCTGTCTCTCAAAAAAACCCAAAAACAAAACAAAACAAAAGAAAAAAGAAAGAAAAACAAAACAAACAAAAAACCCCCAAAAAACAAAACAAAAACAGTGTTATATTTCTAAAACTTACTATGTCAGAAGTGGTATCTTTTACTGGATTATTTTTTCCTCTAAGTCTCCCTCAGTGAAGCAAAGGTCTATTATTATTGGCTCAATGTTTCGTTTCTAAAGATTAAGTTTAATAATATTCCTAATTAAAACATTTGACTGGTAGATATTATTGTACTAGTAAGTAAATTTCTACTCAGTTTATATCTACTTCATTTAGCCAAAGTAGTACATCTTAAAATAAATTAATATCAAAACTTAAATATATTCTATAAGACTCTCAATTCCTTTCCTCTCCAAAGCAGTAAAATTACAATATTTTAAAAATTGCTATACAGGTAGTGAAATAACATAACAGATTGCTTGCCATATAGCATGCTCAATCAATGTTGTTCTCACCTTTTAGTGGAGTCTGTTCTTCATCCATGGTGAATTTTTCTTCATTTCAAGGTCTAAGATAAAAGTATTTTCCTAAGAGTAAATTCTATACTGTCAAACTAACTTTTATAAAACTGATGTGTTGGACTCAGCAGAAAACTTCATGGACTTACCTTTGTATGTATGCATGAAATTGCTACGTTTTAATTTTCTGAATCATGTCTGAGCTAATTGTTTTCCTACTTTATTACTTTATTAAGAAGCAGATGGACTCTAACAAAATGTTTCTACTATCTTCTTTGGAAGTTTCAAGTGTCCTAGAGTATATAATAGGTTCTAGATTCTAATAATAATTATATATATATATATATGTATATATATTAAAGATTTCATTTATTTATTTGAGAGAGAGAGAGAGCACACAAGTGGGAGGAGGGGCAGAAGGAGAGGGAGAAGCAGACTCTCCACTGAGTGCAGAGCCTGATGCAGGCATATCCCAGGACTCTGAATCTCTATGTAGTAATACTGGTTTTGAAGTCTTTTCCCCCCTTATATAACACTTGAGCTTTCTTAAGGTTACTGGTTGTGTCTTAATCTTATTCCATCTTTTTATTTTAAACTTATTTTTCCTTTTATATTTATAATATTCTCTACATGGCATATGGCTGTAACTTGCTTTTTATCCAGTGTGACACTTGCTGTCTTTTATTACAGATTTTAGCCCATTTACATTTATCGTTACTTGATTATATTTTGGTCTGTCATTGTTATTTATTTTCTATTTGCCTCACCCATTTTTTGGCTCTTTTGTTCTTCCTTTTCTGCTTCTTATGGGTCAGTAAAATAATAATAATTTTGTACTTTATTTTAATATCTCCATTGACTTTTTAGCTGTATACCATTGCATTATTTTTAGTGGTTGCTTTGGATATTGCAGTACACTTCTTTATTTTATTAATTACAGTCTATTTTGAGTTAATATTCTAATCCAGGTACAATATGGGAAACTCACCACAATGTATTTCCACTTACCATACTCAGAGCTACTATTGACACATATTGTATCTTTTCACGTTATAAACCCAATATTAAATTACCATAATTTTTAACCTTATATGAACACTCCTTTTAGCATATGTGTTTCTTTGTGTTTCTTGTATCTGTAAGTAAATAATTTCAGTCTACTTTTGAAAGTTTTGGACCATTATTAGTTCAAATATTTTTCTGCTCTTTTTCTCTTCTTGTTCCTTCTGTGACTAAATGTACATATATGTTGAACTGCTTGACATTGTCCCACACATATCTATAAGGCTTTGTTAAATTTTTCTTCAGTCTTATTTCTCTCTGTATTTCAGATTGAGTAACCTATATCAGTTTATTTTTAAATTCACTGGTGTTTTATTCCACCATTTCCAGTCTTCTGCTTATGACATGCAATGAATTTTTAATTTCAGTATTACTTTTCAATTTTAGAATTTCCATTTTGTGCAGTTACAGCTTATCTGTTAATATTTCCTTACTATTCACAGTAAGACTATTTTGTCCTTTAATTATTTGGAAATATTTCCCTTTAATTCTTTGACATTATTTTCAGTAGTTAAGTAGTTACTTTGAAGTCTTAGTGTGTGAGATTTAACTGCTTCCAGTCAATTTTTATTAACTGATGTATATTTCTCTGAGTATGTGTCCTGTTTTCTTGTTTCTTTTCATCCATAAAAACTTGTTCTTTTAGGTGATAGATTGTGTTAAACCTGGATTTTGGTTGTATTCTGAAAACTTGTTGTTATTGTTTTTGATCTAGTTAGTCAGCTTGTTCTTAAACTGCAATCTCTGTTCTCCCACAGTGTACAGCAGCTATTTCTGCTTAGTATTGGCAGAATCCAGCTGTTACTATTTTATCTTAGTCCAGTGGGTCTTTGCTGTGTTTGTTTGGTTTGATAATCAGCTAAGGGTTTGGGCAGATTTTATTTTTAGATTCTGGGAATTTTTAGCTGTTCTATAAGACACAGGCTTTTCTGTATCCTGATGTCTCAAGTCAATAAGGATTCAATGTTCTGCTGCTTGAGATAAGAATGGATTGGGGAATGCATTCGGTTTTTAAAAAAGATTTAAAAGAAATTCACAAACCTCATGTGGTATCACTCTCTTTTTAACATTAGGCTCTATTCTGGGCATGTCTTCATTTTCATTAGTTCACTTGTGTCACCTTTACATGTATATAGTTTAGTTGTTAGTCTGAGGATTTGGACTGGATTTTTACTGAAATTTTGGATTTCTATCATGTTGTTTTCTTTCTTTCAAGATTCCTTTCTTAAATTTTCCAGTCACAAATTCTTTCCTCCATCACCTTAAGTTGGAGAGTCTCTGGTTTTTCCATTGTTGTAATCATTCATGTGAGTTAAGAAGTTAGCCTAGGCCAGAAGACATAATGGACCTTAATCTAAATCTGTGTAACAACAGAGTGTCAAAATATATGGGGCAAAAACTGGTAGAACTTCAAGGTTACAAAGCTGAATCCAGTCTTATAGTTGAATACTTTAACACACCTTCTGACAGATATGCACAGATCCAGCAAGCAGAAAAGCAGTAGGGACATAATTGAATTCAATGACACCATCAGTCAACTGGACGTAATAGACATCTGTAGACTATTTCATCCAACAACAGCATAATACACATTCTTCTCAAACTCACATGGAACATTCACCAGGTTAGACCACATTCTGGATCATAAACACAACTTAAGAAATTTAATAGAATAGAAATCATAACAATGCTCTTGGACCACAGTGGAATTAATTTAGAAATCAAGTTCAGAGGGATATCTGGAAAGTTCTATCATACTTGGAGGTTAAATAACACACTACTAGATAACACATAGATCAAAGAATAAATTGCAAGAGAAATTTAGAAAAATATTTTGAACTAAATGGAATTGAAAGTACAAGTTACCAAAATTCGTGAGATGCAGCAAAAGCAGTGCTTAGAGAGAAATGTATAAAATTGAATGCATATAGTAGAAAAGAAGAAAGATATAAGATGAATCATCAAACTTTGTACTTTAGGAAACTAGAAAAAGAAGAACATATTAAATCCCATGTAACTGGAAGAAAAGAAATAGTAACTACAGCAGAAATCAATGAAATTGATTCCTGAAAATAGGAATTCAAAAGAAAATCAATAAAACCTAAGGCTGGTTTCTTGAAAAGATTCATAAAATTGATAAATTACTGGCCAGCTAACTAAGAAAAAAAGAGTGAGAACATAAATTGCTAAAATGAAAATGAAAGAAAGGGTATCACTGCTGATCCCATGGACATTTCAAGGATAATAAAGGAATACTGTGAATAGCTCTATGCCCACAAATTTGAAAACCCAAATGAAAATGGACTAATTCCTTTTAAGGTACAATTTACCAAAACTCACAGAAGAAAGAATATATAATCTGGATAGCCCTATGTTTATTAAAGAAATTGATAAATATGGGATGCTTGGGTGGTTCAGTTAGTTAAGCGACTGCCTTCAGCTTGGGTAATGATCCCAGGGTCCTGGGATTGAGTCCTGCATCAGGCCCCTTGCACAATGGGGAGCCTGCTTTTTCCTCTGTCTGCCGCTTCCCCTGCTCGTGTACACTCTCTCTGTCTCTGATAAATAAATAAATAAATAAAATCTTAAAAAAAATAAATTGATAAATAACTTATAGACAGCATACCAAGCCTTCCAAAATAGAAAGGTGGAGTCACTGGTAAATTCTACTAAATATTTAAGAAATAAATTATATCAATTCCCTATAATCTTTTTCAGAAAATGAGTATTTCCTGACTCATTCTGTGAGAACAGTATTACTCTAATACCAAAATCAACCAAAGACATTACATGAAACAAAAAATGACAGACCAATATTTCTCATGAACATAGATATAAAAATCCTCAACAAGTATTATCAAAGCAAATCCAGCAATGTATAAATATATAAAAAGAATTATACAGCACAACCAAGGGATTTATTACAAGTATTCTAGGCTGATTCAGCCTTTCAAAATCAATAATGGAATCTATCACATTAATAAACTAAAGAAGGAAAATCAAATGGCCATGCTAACAGATGCAGAATAAGCATTTGACAAAATTCAGTACTCATTCATGATAAAAACTCTCAGTAAACAAGGAATAGAGGGGGTTTCCTTAACTTGATAAAGCATATCTACAAAAATACTATCGGAAATATCATAGTTAATCATCAGAGTCTAGAAACTTTGCCAATAGGAAAAATGCAAAGAAGTCCCCTCTCATCACTCATTTTCAGCATCATACTGGAAGTCCTAACTAATGCAATAAGATAAAAAAAAGGAAATAAGAAGTATGCAGATTGGAAAGGAGGAACTAAAACTGCTTTCTTTCCAGGGTGACATGATCACCTATTTAGAGAATTCCAAAGAATCAATAATAATAAAAACAAAACAAAACAAAACAAAAAACAAACAAAAACTCCTGGAACTACAGGAAGGTTGCAGGATACAAGGTTAATATACAAAAGCCAGTCACTTTCCTATATACCAGCAATGAAGAAGTGGAATTTGTTTCACATTAAGTGAAACACTCAGGTATGTATCTATCAAAATATATATAAGACTTAACATGAATAAAGCTACAAAGCTCTGAAGAGTTAAATCAAAAAAGAACTAAGTAAATAGAAAGATATTCATTCCATGTTCATTGTTAAGAAGAGTTGATATTGTCAAGATGCCAGTTCTTCCCAACTTCTTCTGTAGATTCAATATAATCCTTATAAAAATTCTACCACGTTATTTTGTGGACATCAACAAGACTCAGAATAGCTACCACACTGTTGAAGAAGGACAAAGTCAAGGGACTGATACTACCCAACTCAAAACTGATAAAGCTATAGTAATCAAGATTGGTGGAAAAATAGTAAAAGGCAACAGTGGGACAGAATAGAGAGCCCAGATATGGATCCACTTAATATGTATAGTCAACTAATCTTTGATCTAAGAGCAAAGGCAATACAGTGGAGAAAGGTTTTTAAATAATGAATACTTAACTAAACATTCACAGACAAAAAAATTAATCTAGGCACAGACCTTACAATATTTATAAACAATAAACTCAAAATGGGTCACATTTAATTAAAATGCAAATTTGTAAAACTCTTAGAAGATAATAGGAGTAAGTCTGGATTACCTCGTGTTTGGTGATGACTTTTATATATGTGAGGGTAGGGGATATATCAGAAATCTCTATACCTTCCACTTAGTTTTGTTGTGAATCTAAAGGAGTAAGTCTTTTCAGAATAAATTCTATAAAACATAACAAAAGTAATGTAAATATTCTATATTGATTTTGAAATTTCAGAATCATCCTATCCATGGCTTAGAATAGAGTATAAAAAATATAATAAACCTCCATCTTGTCCTGATAGGAGTTCTCATATTTCAAAATGGTGAGCCAAGATATACTGACTATGTTGAATGGTATGAGAAATGTAGTTTTACATTTGTCTTTTGAATTTAAAGAGTTAAAAATTACATTAGTGATAAAACAATACTATCAGAGGGAGAAAATATTAATGGTGTAGGAGAGGGATCCCTTACCTTGTTTATAAGGAAGCCAGTAGGAAATACCTGAAGTTGAAAAAATAGTAATTGGTATAATGATATTATTTTAGATGTGGAGGTAATCAACAAATGAACTAAAAAACAAAAGATGAAAAAAGTTGATTCTAAGAGGAGAGGAAATGGAAGTGAGTTGAGGGTGAAAAGAGGAACATTTTGACAGGAATTTATCACTCTTCATTGTAAATATTTCTGTGTTATTTGACTCTCTGATAACCACCTATGGGATATATTACTTTAACTTTAAAAAAATGAATGAAGCAGCTCATTTTGAGAGGATAATGAATTGCTAGGAATGTGTGTCTATCTGTCTGGGTCTATGTGTATTTGTTATATTTTGGTCAAGGCTTCCAATATAGTTAATAACCTGTTTGAGGCATGAATCTATTATCAAAACAAAACAAACAACTGTTATCATATTTTCACATTATATATTAAATGAAAAGAAAAATCACTAGAAATAATTTCTAGCAATAGAAATGGATTTAGGGATTCAGGTAACACTCACTCACCTTCAAGCTAATTATTTAAGGAAAATATTTTTCTAAACTGAAGGCAACAAACTGGTAGTATATTTATGTTGAATATCATCCAGCTCCTATGTGTAGGAATCATTTGAACATAACCAGGCAAACCCATTCATTTAAAAGTCCTTGGGAAACATACTTTATTGAACCTTTGAGTGCCTAATTGAAAAAAAAAAATTCAGTTGAATGATTTTTTTTTTCCTTTTCAGGAGTAGTTATCTGGTATTTAATGTTTAGGGGGGACAGTTTGACATCAGAACTGATAATATGAATATATATATATATATATATATGGAAATATTCTTTCATTAAACTGTTTAAGACATCACTATGGGAGTACCTGGGTGGCTCAGTTGAGCCTCTGCATCAGCTCAGCTCATGATCCCAGGGTCCTGAAATTGAGCCCCATATTGGGTTCCCTGCTGAGGGAGCCTGCTTCTCCCTCTCCCCCCTGCTCATGCTCTCTCTCTTTCTCACTATCTCTCTCTTTCTTAAATAAATAAGTAAATAAATAAATAAAATATTTTTTAAAAAAGAGAGAGACATCACTAAGCTAATTCCATGGTTTGAATGTTTAAATGAGTGGATTCACATCATAGGGCCAAAGACAGGAGTCAGAATGAAACTAATTTAATTGTTGACTTGAAAAACTTGAGGTTATATATAAAAAAAATGTTCCAGTGTTACTTAGTGGCTCTCTCTACACAATGACTTTTTAAAAAATATTTTTTCACTCTCTATTTCACCTGTTTCTGCTCTAACCTTTATTGTTTATTTCCTTCTACTGGCTTTGGGCTTTGTTCTTTTTCTAGCTCTTTTAGGTGTAAGGTAAAGTTGTTTTATTTTTGAAAATTTTCTTGCTTCTTAAGGTAGGCCTGTATTACTATAATCTTCCCTCTTAGAACTGCTTTTGCTGCATCCCAAAGATTTTGAATCATTGTGTTTTCATTTCCACTCGTCTCCATGTATTTTTCGATTTCCTCTTTGATTTCTTGATTGACACATTTGTTGTTTTGTAGCATATTATTTAACCTCCATGAGTTCATGTTCTTTCCAGATTTTTTCCTGTGATTGATTTCTGGTTTTACACCAGTGTGGTCAGAAAAGATGCATGATATAATTTCAGCCTTTTAAATTTTTTTGAGACTTGTTTTGATGCCTAATGTGATCTATTCTGGAGAATGGTCCATGTGCAGTTAGAAACAATGTGTATTTCACTGTTTTTGGATCGGATGCTCTGAGTACATCTGTTAGGTCCATCTGGTCCAATGTGTCATTCAAAGCCACTGTTTCCTTGTTGATTTTCTGCCTGGATGATGTATCCATTGATGTAAGTGGGGTGTTAAAGTCCCCTACTATTAATGTATCATTGATGATTTCTTCCTTTATGTCTGTTAATAGTTGCTTTAGGTGTTTTTTGTGCTCCCATGTTGGGTACATATTTACAGTTGTCATATCTTCTTGTTGGATTGTTCTCATTATTATGTAGTGTCCTTCTTTGTTTTTTGTTATAGTCTCGGTTTCAGTTACCCTGTGTCTTTTGACTGGAGCATTTACTCCACTTATATTCAAAGTAATTATTGATAGATATGTACTTATTGTCATTTTGTTACTTGTTTTATGGTTTTTGTAGTTTTTCACTGTTGTTCTCTTGCTCTCTTCCTTCATAGTTTAATGACTTTCTTTTGAGATAGGCTTCCATTCCTTTCTCTTTATTTTATTTTTTGTGTATCTGTTGCAGGCTTTTGATTTGTGGTTACCATTAGGTTCATATATAACACGTTATGCATGTAACACTCTGTATTAAATTGATGGTTGCTTAAGTTTGAGTTCATTCTAAAAACACTAAATTTTTACTCTCCTCCCCACATTTTATGTATATAATGTCATACTTTACACCCTTGTATTTTGTGAATCCCTTGATTTGATTTTTGTAGATAGAATTGATTTTACTGCTTTTTTTCTTTTTTAAAATTTTTATTTTATTTAAATTCAACTAATTAACATATACAGTATTACTAATTTCAGAGGTAGAGTTAAGTGATTCATCAGTTGCATATAACACCCAGTACTTATTACATTACGTGCCCTCCTTAATGCCCATCACCCAGTTACCCCATACCCCTACCCACCTCCCCTCCAGCAACCCTCAGTTTGTTTCCTATAGTTAAGAGTCTCTTATGGTTCATCTACTTCTCTGATTTCATCTTAAGGAGCAGAACAGAGGATCATAGGGGAAGGGAGGGGAAAAAAAAAGATTTTACTGCTTTTGTGTTTTTCCCTCTCTACTGGTTTCTATAAATGATTAATCTATTACTTTTATTATGTTTGTGTTTACCTGTGAAATTTTTTTCTTTCCTTATTTTCTTACTTTTGATTATGGCCTTTCCTTTCCCCTCAAAAAATTCCCCTTAGCGTTTTTGTAAGGTTTAGTGATTCAGTGTAAGGTTTAATGGTGATGAATTCTTTTAACTTTTGTTTGCTTAGGAAACTGTTTATCTCTCTTTTTATTTTAAATGATAGCCTTGATGGGTAGAGTATTTTTGGTTCCAAGTTTTTCCCTTTCAGCGCTTTCAGGATATCATGTCACTCTCTTCTGGGCTGAAAAGTTTCAGCTGAAAAATCGCCTGATAACCTTATGGCCTTTCCCTTGTATGTAATATATATATTTTTTTCTTTTACTGCTTTTAATTTTCTTTCTTTATCACTTCTTTTTGCCATTTTAATTATTATGTGTCCTGGTGTATACCTCCTTGGGTTAATTTTGTTGGGGGGGTCTCTCTGCCTCCTGAATCTGGATGTCCGTTTCCTTCTCTAGATTTAAGGATATTTTCAGATATTATTTTTTTTAAATAAATTTTCTGACTCCTTTTCCCCCATCTTTTTCTCCTGGGATCCCTATAATGCAAATGTTACTATTCTTGATGGTAACAATGAGTTTGTTTAACCTATTTTCATTTTTTTTATTATTCTTTTTTCTTTTTCTATTCAGCTTGGTTGCTTTCCATTACTCAGTTTTCTAGCTCACTGATTCATTCTGGTGCATCCTCTAGGCTACTATTTATTTCTTCTATTGTATTTTTAATTTCAGTTATTGAAATTCATCCTGATTGACTTTTTAAAGTATTTTCTGTCTCTTTGTTGATGGTCTCACTGTGATGCTCTGCTCTTTACTCAAGTCTAGTAAGTATCTTTATGACCATCATTTTGAATTTTTTATTTAGGTATATTGCTTATCTCTATTTCATTTAGCTCTTTGGCTGCAATTTTATCCTAGTCTTTCATTTGGGTCATATCCCTTTGTCTCCTCATTTTGTCTAACTCTCTGTGTTTGTTTCTACATATAAGGAAAGTCAGTTATTTCTCCTGATCTTGAAAGTAGTGGGTGTATGAAGAAAAGGCCCTGGGTGCCCTGTAGTACAATGTCCTTTGTTCACAAGAATCAGGTGCTTTAGTGTTGTCTTCTTTGTAGGTTGTTTGTGCTCTCTTGTTTTAACTGAGCTTCATTAGCCTTCAGTCAGGTCAGCTATAATGGCACACTTTGCCTCTTGTGGGCTAGCTTTGTTTTCTGTGCCATTAAGGGGCAAGTCTGGGGCTGCTGTGCGCTTATAGTTGGGCAGTGTCAGCTGTCAGATCAGATGCTAGCCCTCAGCCTGTTTGCCAGGGCTGCAGTGGCACTGAACTGCAGGATACTCTCCCTGCCTTATCCCCTGAGAGGCTTTTCTTGGGCAGGGCCTGCAGAGAAACTGCATGGCAGACGTTAGTTTCTTTGTTTTGGCTGTAGTAGCACTGTTCTGCAGAATATTCTTTTTGCCTTGTTTCCTGAGAGGCTTTATTTGGTGGGCAGGGCTGGTAGTCAGAACAGATGTCTGCCCCTAGTTCATCTGCTGGGGCTGCAGATGGCACTCTCTCTTACTGCCAGTTATAGGGTTCTGCTGCTGGGGCTGCAGCCAAACTGGTATGTGTGTAGTTGTCTTCTCCTCTCCCCAGGGCAGATTCACTTTGGATTTTCACTAGTCCCTGCTAGGGCTGCTTGCAGGATTAGGCAGAGACAGAATGTCATTTTATGAAAAATATTCATTGACACCCTGAGCTGAAGGTGAAGGCTATTTGATGAGATTTCATTGTGGACAGTCGATCCTGACAAATATATTGGCTAATGATAAAAAAAAAAAAAATCGTGACTAAAATAAAATACATTTAAATTGTTTTGAGCATTAAATGAATTTGCACAAACTACCTGACTGAGAAGTCCAGCTGCTGCTGTCTCTGGTGTTTATCCAGGGGGATCTCTGTCCAAATGTCCACATTTTTCTGCCTCTCAAATCACATATGAGGTTTTTGATAGGTCTTACATGCTCCCTTGCTCTAATGATATGTTTTGAAACACTATATTTAAGGGTCACTAAAATTTTTGTCTGCCACTTTGATAATATGATTAATGCAAGTTAATAACATTTAGCAAAAAGTGTGTTTAAAGGAATCAAAATATGAAGTTAAATTTTAACTAAGCCATAAATAGCTATAACTAAAGTGATAATGCAGTATGAAAATGACTTTAATATTTCTGAATACATGATAGCTAATAACTAAGCTGGAATTAGATATTCCACTGTGCTGAACCCTAAACCTAAAGAATTTATAAAATAGAATTATTTACCATTAATTTCTAGAATACTAGTAGCAGCAGCCTAAAACTCAAAGGACTTGGTGATACTATGTATGGTTCTAGAGAAGCCCATTCATACTCCTGAGATGATGACCCTCAACAATTCTTATCAGGCATGATATCCTACTGGACAATTTACTGTGGGTTTATCAGTCATTGCTGTATGTCAGAAACACTTGGCTTCTACCAGCCTCCTTGCAGGAATAGCAAATGAAAACACTGTCTTCATGAACTAGAACCATTAGTGGATATGCTCAGGCACACCTCTCTGTATGCAGACTTTTACGTACATTTTTTCCCTTTCTCTTCTTTCAAGAAGCATTGTAACATGGTCACTGAGTCAGACATGTTCAAATTCTAACTCCATTACTTCGTAGCTCTGTGCCCTCAAAAATGATTCACCTCTTGGAGGCTAACTCTAATTGGTAGAAAATTATAATTATACATACCCTATGGGGTTCTTGTCATGACTAAATGAGCCTAGGTACAAAAAAAAGTTTGGTTAGTAGTTTTTGGCATGAGTGGAAACTATTAAATGTTATTTATTATTTTATTTTTTCTTCTTTCCCTTTCCTGCAAATATTACCTAGAAGCATCTATTATATTCTATCAAGGCAATTAAAAATACATGTAATAGATAATACTAATAGCTGATGCATGAAAACTTCATCCAAAATGAATCACTGGGTTAAAGATAGTCTATACTGCTTGTACTAAAATATATCTTTAAATATATACTTGTAAGATGTCCATTTTAATGTAGATTGACATTATACTGATGCAGTCTGATGAAAAACAATAGGTGGATAATAAAGTATCTTGCATTTACAAAACTATCACCAAGTTCTAGATTCTATTCTTCTCAGTTTCAGGCAAAATTCCTTTCAGTATTTTGAAAAGGAGCAACATTTGGTCTCTAATGTGCCACTGAACTAGAACAAACTTCTAGTGAGTGTTCAGATGGTTAAATTGTTTTAAAAAACTATATCTGAGTCCTCTTTGGTATTTTTTTTCCTACAAGTGATTTTTGTCCAAATGTGCTTTTGGTATTCATTTTCATGGCAACTAAAATGCTGTCACAGTGTTCCCAAGATGCTGTCAATGCGACTTTGTAGTAAATAACATTATAATGTCAGTGCACGACTAAGGAAGTGACATGATGTCAAGAATGCACTCAGTGTGGTTGTATCATAAATTCAATGGAAAATGCATATTTATGGAGACCTTCTTAGGATGTCAGAGGAGAGTAATGCAGATGTTATATTACCGAGTGAAAAAAAAAATCAAGTCAGAGAATCTTTGTTAAAGATGATGTAAATTCTACTGAATAAAGAGAATTTCAAGTCAAGGCAGTCAAGGTGCCTTCAGATTATAAAATGCTATTACATTTCCCCTGACAACTCTGAGGACTAGCTACACCCTAGCTGCCAAAGCCTGATGGTTTAGGTCCTGAGGGGGTCAAAGGATGTGAATTTCAGGCTCTTTTATCTTTGAATTACTGAGAGTGCTAGATAATTTCTTCTTTGATGAAGGAAATGAGGCACTTAGGCTGCTGTAATTCTAATGCTGGCCCTCTGTGAAGATTCCTTTACTTCCACTCATATCTCTTCCAGAATGAGAAGAATGGGATTGAGATCTTGAAACTTGGAAAAATAGACATGTTGTCAGTGGGAAAGGAGACAGGGTAAGTCCAGTGGAGATGAGGTCTGCAATGAAGGACCAAGGCAAGGAGGGCTGCACATTTGGGTTCACTAGACAACTAGTTATTTGGAGATAGAAAACTCCAGAACAGTGTAAACAATCATTAGGACACCAGTAGATTGAACAGATTTTCAAAAGGAAAAGACAGCTATAAAAATAAACTTTACTTTGTATTTATTTGAACAATGTAAGAATAATGACCTTCCTTGATTAGATTGTGTTATTACTGATTACAGGGCCATCACTTTATTCCTGTTCTGGTCAGAAACACTTTTGGTTTCCCAACTAAAAAGTGAGCTCCACGTCCTAGAAAATCATCATCATTATGTGTTTTTGTTTGTAAAAAGGACTGTAGAGTGTTGAGAGTAAAATCCATTCTACTTACATTGAAGACCAGTTATATCATCTTTATAGATGAATGGATGTGAATTCACTCATTGTAAGGATTTTAAGTATGTGTGTTGCAAGGGGTATGGAGATGGCAAAGAGCCTTGATGGCAAACTGATGAAGAACAATAAGATAACTGAGAAATCTAGGAGATAATCAGGGCAAAATGTTTTGAAATCTATTTTCTTCCTCCTTTCCTCCCTTCTTCCCTGTTTCTCTTGTTTCTTTCCTTCCAAGTCATGTGGAATCACAATTTCAGGTGGATTAGCATAATTTAAAAGTAGTTATAATAAAGAGTAGCACATTAGTGGAAGGAAAATCTATAATGGTGATACAAAGTAGAACCAAAAATTGGATTTAAAATATAGAAACTAATGAACCACATATGTCTACAAGTGAGCCATAATTTAAATAGCAATTGTCATGTTACAGAAACTATCCATGTTACAGTTATTTCCATAACTGACCTGATGTCTCCCTTCCTGCCATTTGGGACCTAGATGAGCTTGTCTGATAATACCACTTTTCCCAGTTCTTGGCCAGTGGAATTCCAAAACCCCTCCCTAGATTTTTGAGAATTCTCAGAGGGCTTCTATTTTGTTTTAAAATGTTAGAAAGACTTTTATTTAGGGGACTGTAGCTGTGGAGGGTTTGAAGGAGGGAGGAGATTGGGCTCAATTCCAAATACAGCAAGGAAAAGTGAGGATTTATAGCCAAGGAGCTGGGGCTGTTCTAACAAGATTCTTTCTGAAGGCAGGCAGGGTGATAAGATATTACCCGGGGATGGTCGGGCATGATGAATTTGAGCAGATGTGGAAGATGGGGATTCTTGCTAAACTGACTTGATAGGATTTCTGTAGAAAATGGGTGATGTAAAGATGAACATGAACCCCAAGTGGAGCATAGGATGGATATACCACATCACCTTTAAACTTTCATCTATCGATTGATCCTTAGGTTGGTTCTATATCTTGGCTGCTATAAGCAAGCATCTTACCAGTAGAATTTTAGGGTTCTATAGGTTTCTTTTAATTTTGTATTGTCTCTGACCCTTTCAATGAAAATTTCCAGCATTATTGTCCGTCTGTTTTTAGAAGAACGTGCCTCAAAATTCTCTAGCAACCACCTACTCCCTAGTATCAAAGCTACTCCCTCATTTTAAAGTTTTTGATAGCACCCCATTTCCATGTACCAATATCTGTAATAGTTATCTATTGTTATGTGACAAACCATAACAAAATTTAGTGGCTGAAACAACAAACATTTATTGTCTCAATAGATTTCTGAGGATCAGAACTCTAGAGCTGTTTAGCTGGGTAGTTGTGGCTGAGTTTTCTCATTAGTTTGCAATCAAGAGATTAGCTATAATTACAGTAATGTGAAGGCTTGACTAGGCTGGAAAATCTGTGTTAAAGCTTACACATCTGGCTGTTGGCAAAAGCTTCAGTTCCATGCTGGCTCTTAGAGGGAAGCCTTAGCTCTTCACTACATGGGCCTCTCCACAAGTGAATAACTATGACACTGCACCTGGCTGCTTTCAAAACAAATGATCTGAGAGAGGCAGAGTAAAGGAGAGGAAGAGAGAGCAGAAAACCACAGCTCCTTTAGACCTAATCTCTGAAGTCACACGCTATCACTCCCACTTTATTCTATCCATTAGAGTCCCTCAGTCCAGTCCACACTCAAGAGACAACATAGTTCTTGCTACTCCTAAAGGGGAGGAATATTAAAGAATTTGTGAACATTTGGAGTGCCTGGGTGGCTCAGTTGGTTAAGCATCCAACTCTTGATTTCAGCTCAGGTCATGATCTTAGGGTCTTGGAATCAAGCCCTACATTGGCCTCCACACTCAACAGGGAGTCTGCTTGGGATTCTCCCTCTCTCCCTCTGTCCCCCCATCTCTCTAAAATAAATAAATAAATAAATAAATAAATAAATAAATAAATATTTTAAAAAATTGTAAACATTTTAAAACCACCAACCCTGTATGTAAGATATCATTATCTCTTGTTGCTTTCAAGATTTGTCTTATCATTGGTTTTCATAAGTTGGATGTTGATGAGCCTAAGTTTTCTTTGTGGTTCTTTTCTTTGGTGTATGTTGAATCTCTTTAATCTATATGCTAAAGTTTATTTCACTAACTTCGGAAAACTTTCAAACATCATTTCTTCAAATCTTTTTTTTTTCTTTTTGCTTTTCTCCTTTTCATTTTTGAACTCTGATTGTCTATTTGCCTTTTTTATAGTCTCCCATTGGTTCCTGAGATTTTATTATTTTTTATTCAGTTGTTTTTCTCTTTGTTTTTTGTTTTTGTTGAGTCATTTCTATGGATTTATATTTAACCTCACTGACTTTATTTTGCCTTCCCATACCTTCTTTGAGCTTACCCACTGACCTTTGATTTATTTTTCATGGTCACTTCTGGTTCTAAGATTGAGTTCCCAAAAGCTTGTCTGGGGAGAGGGTTGTTTTCGATATTGTAGCTGCTTTTTCTCTTTCAAGCCAGGATGAGCCTAAAGTGAAACTCACTACCTTCCTCACCAAAACACTCCCCCCATAAGGCATTTGATTTTAGCAGATTTTTCTGAGAAAATGGGAAGACTGCAAAGAAATTTATAGCATAGCAGCATAACATCCACTCAATTACTGTTAAAATTCCTTCAGATTTTGGCATTTTTAACGTTAGCTTTATTCCCAACAGTACGTAGTTTTGTATCATCTCAATGGCTCCTCTTTTTCCTTCTTTTCGTTCCTTTTCTTCTCCTCCAACATCCTCTATTTTTTTTTTTTTAGATTTAAGTCAGAACAGCTTAGTTTTCTTGTACACTGACAAGTTTCTTAGATCCCTCGCTTTTTCATTTTGATTACTAAAGTCAGACAAATATTTAAGTATTTTCCAAAACATGTATGATCTTCCATTAAGAGGATTTCTGATGCTGAGTGTAAAAATTATAAAATTCATTGCATTGCATCCAAAAGAAGTTACCTCCTCGGTTCCAGCAGACTAAGATGCCTCCATGCAGTACCTCATGGGAAAGGTCAACTTGCAGAGCCATGGGGACAGGCTACTACCTAGGGCCATAGGAGTAATGCTGACACCTCATTTGGACCAGAGGACAAAGTATTGAGCTAAAGAGGATTATTCTGAAGTCTTAAAACCTAATGGAATTTGCCATGCCAAGTTTTACACTTCCTTGGTGTTCAATACCTCTTTCTTCTTGCCCTTTTTTCCCTTTTAGAATGAGAATGTCTATACTATGCCTGTCCTACCATTGTATGTTGTAAGTATGTAACTTGTTGATTTAACAGATTCATGTCTGGAGAAGAATTTTGCCTCAGGATGACTCTCGCCGTTACCTGATTTAGATGACATTTAGATGACAATTTGAGCTAGGAATTGATGCTAGAATGGGTTATGTCTTTTGGAGTTGTTGGTATGGATAATGTATTTTGGATGCAAGAATGACATGAATTTTGGGGGTCAGAGGGTAGAATGTTATGGACTGAATTGAGTCCCCCAAATTATGTCAAAACCTTAACCCCCCAACATTTGGAGATGGGACCTTTAAGGAGGTAATAAGGTTAAGTGAGATTATAAGGGTAGTGTCCTAATCCAATTGGACTAATGTTTCTATGGGAAGAGGAAGAGACATCAGAACTCTATCTATGCAAATGCATATACAGAGAAGAGGCCATTTGAGGAAAGACCAAGAAGGGATTTGTATGCAAAGAAAGAAGAGAGATGTCACAAGAAGCCAACACACTGGCACCTTGATCTTGGACTTCCAGCCTCCAAAACTGTGATAAATAAATTTCTGTTGTTCAAGACCCCCAGTCTTCGTATTTATGATAGTCATAGCAGACTAATACAATAAATTTTCATTTTTCTAGGGTAAATATCTAAGAGACGGATTGCTGGGTTATATAGTATGGATATGTCTAACTGAATGAGAAAAAGATAGATTGTTTTCTACAGTGCCTGTAACATTTTTCATCCTCACCAGCAATATATGGGATCCCATTTTCTTTGTATTTTCACCAGCACTTGATGTTGTCAGTGTTTTATGTCAGTTTATACACCATTCTGATCGGTGTATAATAGTATCTCATTGTGGTTTTAATTTGCATGATCCTAATGGCTAATCATGTTAAACATTTTTATCAGCTTATTTACCATTTTTATATTTTCTTTGGTGAAATTTTTGTTCATGACCTTTTCACAGTTTTTAATTGGTTGCTTGCTCTCTTGTTGTTGCATTTTGAGCACTTGTTATGTACACTGGATATGAGTTCTTTGTAAATATGTTCTTCCAGTCTGATGCTTATGTTTCCTCTAAAAAGGGTATTTCACAGAGCTAAAGTTTTAAATTTGATGAAATTTTTCTTTATCAATATTCTTTTTACTTTTATGATGTTATATCTAAGAACTCTTCACCTAATCCCAAATCACGAAGGTTTTCTTAAATGATTTTCTCTAAAAGTTTAAGTTTTCTGTGTTAGATTTAGATCTATGATTCATTTTGACTTAATTTTAATATAAAGTATAAGATTTAGTTCAACAAACATTTTTTGCAAATGATGTACAACTGGTCCACCGTTGTGTGTTGAAAAGACTTGCCTTTATCTATTGAATTTCTTTTGAGTATTGGTCAAACATCAAATGGCCATATTTTATGTGCCTATTTCTGGATTCTGGATTCTGTTTGTTTGTTTAATCTATACGTGTGTCCTTTCACCAATTCCATACTGAATTGATTACTGTAGCTTTAAAGTATGCTGTAATTCTGGCTAATATGCCTCATTTAAATGAATTTTTCTTTATTAAAATGCATTAGCTACTTTAATTCCTTTGCTTTTCTGACTTAATTATTCTTGCCCTTGAAGTTTTTTAACCCAAAAGATTTTATAATCAAATTATCTCTACAAAACTCAGATTTTGATTTATATTACAAGAAATGTATGGATAAATTCATGGATAGTTTATGATTCCTATTTTAAGCCTTCCAACTCATGAACATGGTTCACACCTCAACTTATTTAGATCTTTTAAAAGTGTTTTTCATCAGTGTTTTATAGTTTTCAGCATATGCATCTTCTACACATTTTATTAGATTTATACCTAAGCATTCTTTTATGTTATGATTGTTTTAAGTGATTTATTTTTTAATTTTCAGTTTTTCAGCTCTCGTATATTTACGTTATGACCACTACTACTGCCTTTTTTTAAGGAGCAGGTTTATCGATGTGTAATTGATATTTTGAAAACTGCATGTATTTTATATATATAATTTGATGAGTTTGTATATATGCAAACACCCATGAACCCACCATCACAAGCAAGGTAATAGACATATTCATCACTCCCAAAAGTTTCCTTGTGTCTTTTTGTGTGCATGTGTGTGGTAAGAACACTTAATATGAGATCTACCCTCGTAATAAAATTTTAAGTGCGTAATCAGTATTGCTGACTGTAAGCACTACCACTCCTTTCTTTTGATTTGTGTTAGGATGACATATTTTTTTTTCATTCTTTTATCTTTTATCCTACCCATACGGTTTTATTTCAAATGAATTTCTTGTAGACAGCACATACTTAGGTTTATTTCTAATCTGTTCTCATAATCTCTGTTTCTTAATTGGTTTCTTTTTTAGACCACTAAAATTTGTTATAATTATAGATATGCTTGAATTGGGGTTGATTGTTTTATTGTTTTCTATTTGTTCTCTCTGTTTTCCATTCCTCTTTTTATTTCCCTATTTTTTGCTTTATTACATCATTTTAATTTACCTACAGTGATTGTGACTATATCTCTTTGTAATTTTTAGTATTTTTTCTAGTAATAACAAAATTCATATTTTACTACACACAGTCAATTTTGAACTAATATCTTACCACTTTAAGTTGTACGGAGAAATCTTACCACCATATAGGCCCTTTAGTCTTTTATATTACATATACTTACCACCATATAGGTCTTTTAGTCTTCTCTATTACATATGCATACATTGAAAACTACATTGTACACTTTCATAATTTTTGCCTTCAACCATTCAATGTATTTTAAAGAACCCAAGAAGATATATTCATCCATAGTTTTACCAATTCTATTATACTTTCTTAATAACTGATTTTCCAAGATTGTTTTTTGTTTGTTTTTATTTGTTTGTTTTGGTATCATTTACCTTCTGTTTACAGACTTCCTTTAGCCATTATTTTAGAGTGGGCTTGCTTACTAGTGATCCTTTTGGAAATAGGCCATCTACTGGGGCTTTGAATACTTAAAAGGAAAAAAAAAAAAAAAAAACTAGATGCTAAATATATGAACATCTGAACAAATCACCTAAAACTATATTTGGCATACAGTTGTTACAAGTTGGTTCTGAATTGGAAACAGCAATTTTTATATAAGATCACTTTTCAAATTTATTCAATAAGTGTTACATCAGCTTACATTACAAAATGTTGACACAACTGATTATACTATTAGGAAAAGTAAGAAAAAAAAACCAAAAAAACAAATATATCCCCAGCATAATTTGATGTAACATTCTCAGTCTTTTAAATGTTATAACACCTTGGATATTTTTCTTTCAATATAATCCTAAAGTAAAAGTTGCCAGATATTTTCAAAATTAGTTTCTCAGTATTTCACGTTTGTTATCTGAATCATAGTAAATATGCCAAAACATTAAAGGCCACATTGCAGTCTGAAATGTTTTCAATCTGTCATTTACAAATTTAATTTGGCATATATTTAGTCTAATTGTCTTATTCTTGGTGCAGTGGTTATGCTAAAACTATGTGGAATTCAGTCTCCCTGAACTAATAAAGAAACGAAAGCATTAGCTTTCGTTTTGCCATACTGGGGAAGTTCCCCAGGTAAGTGTTGTTTCCCATGTGACCAGAAGGAAAGAACTAATAGACTCCATGTTTCCTAAGGGATAAAAACAGCAGGGATTGGAATTTTAGGAGATAGATCATAAAAGTGCCATGTTGAGGACTCCACTTTTAAATCTGATAAGCTACATGGCTAGGTAACCCAGGCAAATATAACTAAATATCTTTTTTATTTTTTAATCGTCTTACAGAAGTAACAGTTATCAGTTTCTAGTCTCAGACAATTATTCTTAAAAATACATACTTCACATTTAAGAAGTAAAAACATAATAACTATAGTGGTTCTTAATTACTAAAAAAACTGCATATAGTTATTGAACTTCATCAGCATTTATTTTCTCATTCACATAAATGGCAAATAATAATTATGATAATTTTTTCATAGTGTCATGATGATAAAATAGGTGATAACTGTAGTCTTAAAATTGTTCCTGACACACAAGTCACAGAAATAATGTTTATTGTTGTTATTTCTTTCTTTTGCATGCTACTATTTCTTTATATGATGAATTATCAATAGTTTTGAAGTATATGTGAGGTGGTATGATTTTATATATTTTTTAGAAACAGTGACTCACACAAGGCTCAAACACACTACAATTTTATTGTGATTATAATAAGAAAGTAAATAACCTGATTAGATGAAAAGCCTCCCAAAAAGTTCAGTTTCTTAGTTTGTCAAGCAGGCTATGTGACTTGTAGACACAAGCACACAGATGCGAATAGTCATATAATTATTTATACAGTTTTCATCTCATTTAGACATTTTGTGGACAAGCAGGTAAACCTCATTTATAAATCAGCAATTAATATGCAGCAGTTTGCTTGCTTAAAACCTCTTCATTTGTAGTGAAGCTAATTAATCACATTCACAGAGCTAAAAGTAGGCTGCAGGATAGTAGGATATTCTAGAACAAGGAGATAATGTCATTCACTGTTAGAGTTAAATAGTAAGCTCTACTCAGAGTGTCACCATGTAACTTCTCCAGGCAACTTCTCCATAAACTCACACTTCAAGCTGTTAATAGTTTAATATTACCACCAGCTGTAGTTTTTTTCTTATCAGACTTTACTGAGGTACAATTTACATAGAATGAAATGCATAGATTTTATATGTATAGCTGAATAAGTTTTGACATATTATGCATTATGTGACCCCTGCAAACAAGACATTACACACCTTTCCATCATCCCCAGTAGTCCTGCTGTGTTCATTTTTTGTCATTTTACTTTAGCCCCAGTCCCAAGCAACCACTGATCTGTTTTTTTGTCACTATTAGTTTTACCTGTTCTGGAATTATATATAAATGGATTCATATAGTGTCTGACTTCTTATAAATTCAACAGTGTTTCGGAGATTCATCAGTGTTGTTATGAGCATTAATATTCCATTCTGTTGTTATTGTTGTTCTGTAGTCTGTATAAGTAGACCAGTTTATCTATTCACTTCTTGGATTCAGAATGCTTCCAATTTGGAGCTATTTGTGAATAAAGCTGCTGTGAATATTCATTTACAAGTTTTTTTTTTTAAGGTTGTATTTATTTATTTGAGAGAGAGAGGGAAAGCACGAAAGAGGGCACAAGCAGGGAGTAGAGGGAGAGGGAGAAGCAGACTCCCTGCTGAGCAGGTAGCCTGATGTGGGACTCGATCCCAGAACCCTGGGATCACAGCCTGAGCCGAAGGTAGACACTTAACTGACTGAGCCACCCAGGCGCCCCCATTTTCAAGTTTTTGTATATACATATACTTTTCTTTCTCTTGGACAAGTATGTAGGGATAGAACTACTGGGTCACATATAGTAAGTATATGTTTAAATTTATAAGAAAGAAATTCTCAGAGTGATTATAACCTTCTCACAAACAATATAGATAATATCTCCTACTCTGTGGCTTTCTTTTATATTCTTATAGTGGTGTCTTTTGAAAAGCAGGAATTTTAAAATTTGAGAATATCCAATTTATCAGTTTTTCTTTCTTTTATTGTTAGTGCACTTTGTCTAACTTAAGGATGTGAAGGTGGCTTCTCATATTTTCTTCTAGATGTTTAGGTGATTTAGCTTTTATATTTAGGTCTGTGTTCTGTTTAAATATAATTTTTCAGTTTTGTGTTTTCTTTTGTTTACCCAGCCATTTTAGCACTACTTTTTGAAAGGAATCTTCTTTCCCTCTACATTGACATCTTTGTCCAAAATGAATAAATATTTATGTGTCCATCTATTTTTGGACTCCTTAATGTTTTTATGTGGATGTCTGTCCTTACCCTCACATGACATGTCTTGACTATTATAAATTTTAAATTGTTAAAATTAGGTACTGTAAGTCCAACTCTGTTCCTTTGCAAAGTTATTTTGGCTTTCTAGGTAATGTTTATTTGCATATAATTTTAGAAAAAGTGTCAATTTCTTTAAAAAATTGCTGAAATTTTGGTTGGGACTACATTAAATCAATATATGAATTTTCAGAAGAATTAATATGTTAGCCACAATCAAAATGGCACAATTTCTTGAATATTGTATCTTTCCAATGATTTAGAACCTCTTTGTCTTATCAGTGTTTTATAGTTTTCAGTTTAGGTTGTTCACTGTTCTAATGCTATACAACATACCACCTCAATGTTTAAAGTTTTAAAGCAGCATTTATTTTGTTCATGAATGTGCATTTAAGCAAAGCTTAAAGAGGAGAGTTTATCAATATTCTACTGAATATGAGTTGTGGTATCTCAAAGGCAGGAGGGTGGAATCATTTGAAGGCTCATCACTATAGATCTTGCAGTTGTACTAGCAGTCACCTTGAAGTCATCTGTGGCTGTCAGCCAGAATACTAGCACATGTCCTGTCTATGTACTGTGGGATTCCTCACTAACTTATGGCTGTGTTTCAAGAGAGAGCTAGGTCAAAGTTTAATCTTTTTATGACCTAGCTTTGAAAGTCAGATAGCATCATTTTTACCATATTCTATTAAAGCAGTTCCAGCTCACTGCCTGTAGGAAGGAAGCAGGATTCTATCTCTTAGAGGAAGGAGCTTCTTACGTTGTAAGAAGCACTTATAGTATCATATATATTGTTGCATTCATTTAGGAAAATAAAATCTACTTTATTGGTGTAGAGGTCTTTCACATATTTTATAAGTACTTAAGGACTTGATAAATAATAATTATCTTGTAAATAATAATTAAATTTTTGTTCTAGTATTTAGAAATACAATTATCTTTTTGTATCTTTTTTTTTTTTTTTTTAAAGATTTTGTGTATTTGTCAGAGAGAGAGAGAAAGAGAGCACAAGTAGGGGGAATGGCAGGCAGAAGGAGAAGCAGGCTCTTCCCCCCGCCCCAGTGCGGGACCCTTTCCCAGGACCCTGGGATCATGACTTGAGTTGAAGGCAGACGCTTAACTGATTAAACCACCCAGGCATTCCTGTCTTTTTGTTTCTTAAGATACAAAGAGTTTGCTAAATATATTATTTTTTGTACATTTTCAAGAGTAGTTTTAGAAAGGAAAAATTAATGCAACAATGATGTGAACTGGAATTCAGTGAAAATTTTAGCATCCTATGCATGACATTTTGGTGAAGCTGAGGCTATTATGTAGTTGTCCATTTGTCCTACATATGTTGGGCTCTAGCCACTCATTTAAATTATTAGCTGCTTATTTTGAAAATGAAAATGGAAAACTTTTTGATCTCTCCCAAAGAGCTTATATAATCTTGCTCATATGCATATGTTTTATATGCTACAAATAATAGAAAATTTCATGTTTAAATATGTCAGGAAAAATATTGATTGCTGTGTAAAGATATTACTTAAGTATATCTAGTTAATTGAACAGTTTGATTTTGGTTAAATATAGTAAGAAAAAGACAAAAGTTTGTTTATGATTCTGTAGGTTTTGGTGACTTTGGACTATAAGAATAACTTATTTTGATAGTTATGACATACTTCTAGCTGTTAAAATTTCTAAACCAATCTATTTCATCAGTCTCGTGCAATGCAGTGTATCTCTCCATCTCCCCTTTAGCTTTAGACAATGGATATTAGCAGAAAGGGATGAAGATCTCACTGTTAAGCTGGTATCTGTTGCAACCATCAATCTAATAGGTGTCTAAATGTGAATCTTTCTGTGAGGTATAAGTGATTTTTTCCTAGGCTCCCCATGGGGAACTTTGCACTGTGCAGTGTCAGCATAGGCAGTGCACAATCCTAAATTTTAGGGACAGATTTGCAATTCTTGCTTCCAGCTTTATATACTTGTGTCTCTTACCACTTCTCTACCCTTAATAGGACAATTTTGAGCTGGTTACCTTCTAGGTGATCCAGCATTGCTATCATACACATTGTTAACTTGCCTCACAGGATATTAATGCATCCTTGTCAAGCAAATGGTATAAATTCAGTCAACTATAATGATGCAACTTTTTTCCATTATAGAACGTTTTGGTCTGCTGTCTGCCTCTATATATATCCAGGTGTGAAGAAAGTACCACATTTATATTTTTACTTATGTCCTAGGAAAAATATGTAAAGCATTCCTTCCTACAAGAAGGAACAAGGGCTTTCAACCTCTGAGTGATTTTCTTGGAGTCTTGCAATTTTTGCTTGGTGGGGAATAATCCTCTTCATGTAGGAGAAGACAAATACCACCATACTCTGCTACTATGAATTTCCTTACTTTGTAAATTTTATTTTTTTATTTTCTTATTTTTTTTAAAGATTTATTTATTTATTTATTTATTTGACAGAGACAGCCAGCGAGAGAGGGAACACAGCAGAGGGAGTGGGAGAGGAAGAAGCAGGCTGCCAGCGGAGAAACCTGACGTGGGGCTCGATCCCAGAACGCCGGGATCACACCCTGAGCCAAAGGCAGATGCCCAATGACTGCGCCACCCAGGCGTAAATTTTAAATCATCTTTTTATGTAGGTTGAAGGTAAGTTATGGGTTGTGGTTGCAAGATGCAGGACTGTTTTAGTCATTTTTTAAAAATCCTGGTGGATTTGTCATTCTCTTTAGAATATGCAGATAGCTTGTACTTTCTTCCCTTAGTTTTTGTTCTTTACAGAAATACTGTGATGGCATAAAATGTTCCACTCAAATTTTATTACTTAGTTTATAGGGTAAAGTCTTCTAACAAGAGACTGAAAATGATTTCCCTACACCTTTCATTTACTTTTTTTATTCATGGAAATTTGTATTTCCTTCTATATTTAACATGTTTTTCTATGTTAAGTAATGGTTTATTATTCTTACTTATATTACCCTGTGTCAGTATATTTCTTCAATACTAGTAAAATTACATTCTTAATGTTGATGAAAGTTTAACACCATACCTCTAAAATTTTCATGAGTGAACCTCAACACAGTGGTTGGAAACAACTGAGCATGTTGTACTGACTGGGCCATAGGAACCAACAGAAAGAATAGTTGAAAAGACATAACCATAGACCTAGCTTGGTTACATTCTCATTTCGTGACCTCTAGGTCATTAAATAAGCATTCAGTTTCTTCCTCTATAAAGTGACCCTGATGTCACTACCAGTTTTTAATACCATGATTTGAAGTTTTTCAAGAATTACTCTACTTTAGTAAGAAAATAAATTTTCCCACTGTTTAAAAAAAAAAAGAAACTTTGTTCTCAGTAGTGTAAGCTCCACTGAGACTGCCTGGGCTATGAGGTTTTTTTTTAAAAACTCTGTCAAAAAAATCCCAAACTGTTTCATATGCATCTTTTATTCATAGGACCAGCTCAGTGCCTGAAAATATAGTGGGCACACAATACATGCTTATTAAATGAAAGAGTGAATAAATAAATATATTTCATTTGCAGTGAAATTCTGGGATCTTCCCAGTTTTCTATTATGTGCTATTAGTAATTTCCTCTAAATAAGTGAAGAAATTTATGAATGAATCATTGATACATTTTGGCTGTGATTCATTATTAGGTAAACAGTACCAAGTTCACTCCCCACCGAATATACGTATACATGATACTTAGAACAATGTGTTTAGTTTTTACATTAATATACACCAACTGAAAAGTGTGTGTGGGTTGTATATATGTGCATTAGTGATCATATATATGAAGCAATGTTCATTTTAATTCGGTCCCCCTAAAAGTATTTTTTAAGTATGCTTTTTTTTTTTTTAACATAAGTTAACTTTAGGAATCTTTTATCAAGTGAAAATGAATTGTGGCATTTGTGTTTTGTTCTCCTTTGGGTGCTTCTCAACCACTTCCATTTACCATCACTTTACTAGATTGTGTAGCTTCTGTCATTGCTTCCTGACACCTAACGGATTATTTCTAGAAATTAGGCTCCAGTAGAGAAATAAATATATTTCAAAAAAGAAGTCCTTTGTGACCTATGTGAGTCAGTACTATCTTAGGATTTATAACAACTTTGTGGTAAGAATTAATAACTTTAACTTGATTCAAATAATAAACACTTTGTTTTGATGAAGAAAATTCTACCTATTTTGTGTTCCAAAAGGCTAACATTAGACAAGCTATTTACTCTAAGGTATATAAAGGAGTCATTCTAAGCATTAAAGTCAGAAACAAATTCATTGATCCTGAAAGTGGGCCTAAGGCATCTCCTAAAAACTATCATAAATCCATTTGTGTTTATTTTTATAGTTCATCTCAGCAGAAATTTTCTAAAAAAAAACAAAATAAAATGTGATTGACGTTCAATCCAGTTGTCAACTCCTGAGCTTCAGGCTAGAATGCCTTTAACCTTGGGAGGTGAACTATCATCATACTTTTGTGAGTCTACAGAATTTATAACTCTTTCCTCTCCTTTCTTCAAGAAGGTTTGTCTCATCTCAGGAAGTAGAACCTTGCTTAGTGAATGACTTAAGGTTAGTTTAAGCCCTTGGTGTGTCTCAATTTTGAGGATTCCAGTCTTTCCATCCTCTAGTAAAGTCAGCTCTTCAAGAATTCCACTGAAGGCTACTGAACCTTGTTATTTACAACTCTTATTGTATCTACTGTTTCTTTATTGGTCCTTAGGATTTTGCTGTCTTAGGAACTTTATCTTTCATCTCTTATTTTATTATTATAGGAGGCACTTCAGTAGACATTAACTCCATACCTGATAAAAAAAATTTTAAATCATTCCATCTCCCTCCCTACAGCCTCAGACATTATTCATTACAGTATCTTTAAACAGCCATCCCATACCAGACACAGATGGCTTTTTGATTTAAAGACTGATCCTGGGGGAAGAATTATGTTTTCATAGCTAAAAACATAGCACCTGGGAATTTCATGGTGTTTAAGTTAATATTTCTTCCCAAGAGATAAGATGGACTTTCACCAAAATGATTATTTAAAAATAAAAGAGACATGAATACTGTGCCTATTTGAAAAGGAGGTGTAATAAAGGAATATTTATTCTCCTAGATGCATAAAAATATTAAAAAGAAAAAAATAATGAAATATTTTATTGAACTTGTATAAGGACAGATCGGCAGTAGAATGGAAGAGTCCTGAGATGGACCCTGGTGTGTATAGAAAATTAATTTGTGATAAAGCTAGGTATAGGAAACTAATATAAAATAAAGGAAGAGTTGTACATTAGTTAGAAATGGAACTGGAATCATACCTCTCTCATGCAAATGGTATCTTTCAAGTAAATTACAAATAAATAAAAACATAAATGTAAAGCAACAAACAGTAATATAGATGAATACTTATTTAATCTGTGGATAATAAGTGTCTTTAAAATATGTAATCATTTGTTTCTGTCTCAAGGGGGAAAAGATATGTAGTTGCAATTACATAAAGTTATGAAGCAGTATGCCACAAAAGTTGACTTTTTTAATTTATAAAGTTCATACAAATCAATGAGACAAAAACACTTAGGGACCAATACAGAGGCTGTAAAGACAGTGAATAAAAAAACTACAAAAATGGAAATACATACTACCAATAAATATATGAAAATTTGCCACAAATGTAGTAAAAGATTAAAATGAACAACAGAAAATAAAAGCAAGATTTTAAAATTCTATTGGTTAAAAAGTATGTTTAGAAATGTAATAACGCTAATGATGTCATGGTGAGATAGTTTTTTATATACTACTAATGGAAGTTTAAATTAGAACACTCAAAATTAATTTGAAAGAAATTTGGAAATATACATCAATGTTTTAAGTGCACCCACTCTTTTATCTACTGATTCTTTTCTAAGGCTTGAGCCTAAAGAAATATGCAGAGGAAGATATCCATTATAACATTATTTATACTGATAATATTGCAGAAATAATTTGGATATTCAATACTTGAGTAATGGCTAAAGTATAGTATTGCAATATGAAATAATATATAGCTTTTAATAAAACATATTTGTGAAGAATATCTTACTGATATGGAAAATGTTCATGCTATAATGTTATATGAGAAGAGAAGGATATAGCATGCTGTGTTGAATATCCATAAAGATATTTTTGCACACATTTCAATTAGGTAAACCCACAGAAGTATAATTATTGTGTATACATATTTTAATACTTTTCATACATATTGCCCAATCTCTGTCCAGAAAGATTGTGGTAAACTGCACTCTTATCAAACAGTATGAATAAGTATCTTTTCATAATACTCATATACATGTCTGTTTTCCCCAATCAAGGTATTGAGTCTTTTCATGTTTGCCAATGCTTTGGTGAAAAACAGTGCCTTATTATTTTTGATTAAATTTAAATCGAGGTTTAAGTATTTCATAAATCTTTCTGTGCATATATGGGTTGCGTCTTTGAGAATTACACATTTTGCATGTGTTTTATTTTTTCCTGATTGTTAAGAATAATACATGCTGTTGAGAATATGCCTGATCTCAAGTTACTCTATAATTTCATGTGAGTCAAAGTTTAATAATGGAGCTTGAATTATTTCTAATTGATCCAGCATGTTTTTGAAATTACTTCTATTTGCAAGGTGCTCTTCAGGAGGCTCTTTGGATCATGCATCTGAATATGGTATAATTCTTCACCAAAACTGGCTGTAATATAAACAGAGAAATAGATGTAAACATAAAGTACTAAGCCTATACAGAGTCACGCTATTAATACTGAGTTTGAATATGAAGTATGGTTAGTCAATTTATTTTTAAGCTGAGCCTTAAAGACGGCAGAATGAAGGTTGTTTCAGACTGAAGAGAACATGCAGTGAGAGGAAGAACATCTGTGATGAGGCCGAGGGATGTGTCTCCTGGAGAGACCTGGCTTTTCATAACTTCAGTCCATAAGGTTGTGTTCACCTTGCAGAGTCTTCACTATATTGGTTATGGGCTCTTGGGTGTCAAGATTCAGATACTCCATAACATCAGTGTGCTTAGAAGTAATTGTATTCAAGGAAGCTAACTTATTACCAAAGCTCAGAAAAACCTAATTAGAAAAACAAAATCAGGATTTCAATTTATTCATTCATAATATGAAATGTAAAAGCGAATTAGATATCAGTGTTGCTCAAATGAGTGCATTCACTGGTAGTAAGCATGCTACATCAAATGGCTTGAATACTCTTAGAATGAATTGAATCAGAGCAAGAGCGTTAGTCTTGAGATTCAGTGTTTAATAGCACTGTACTACAATAGGTATGTTCCTACAAGCTATGACCAATATTTACTTCTGCGCAAAGCTTTTGGGCAGTAGTTCATATCTGGGCCTTTATATAGAACACAGTGAAACCTGAACATTGACTAGCCCATAAGTGAACTGGATATTAGTTAATATAACAAACCACAAGTTTCAGCAAGTGAAGAGGTATTTTATCACTAAATTGGGATATATAATATTTAGGCAAATTCTGAAGGCTCAGGTGAGATTCAAAAGCTGGTAGCTGATATGCCCTATGAATCTCTTCATCTTCTCTTGCCATATTTCCCTTAATCCTTTCCTTCCTAATTAGGAAACTATATTTTCAAAGTCTAATTGACAGTATTGGAAACCAGACATGGCAGATAAGTAGTGTTGGGAAATAATTCTTCCTGACATTTCTGCATGTCTTTGATCAGCTTTTGTTCTGGACTTTCTTTACAATGATGTTTGTAGAGCAAGCAACCTTAGAAAATAGAGATACTCTCTCCCTCCAGGACAGAGGAAAGATTTGATTCCTGACTGTGATAATGAAGATAATGTCTTCCTCAAATGCAACGATGAAGGAGGTTTTCTAGCAGTTCCTTAAAACACTAGGATTTCCTAAGTTTGGAGTTCCTTAGCCATGACACAGATTTACTGTGTGTGCAGCTTTCAGTGGGGTCACTCATGTCACCCTTGTTGTATTTTGAGGGCAGAGGCAACCAATGTGACAAAAAGCTCATGCTGCTTGTTGTGATGTGAGTAATGAAGTTCTTACCTCAAACTAAGAAGTGTTGTCTTCTTTTGTCATGAAAGTTAATGTGAAATATGTCTTCTTTTAGGTTAAAAGTAGGGTAAAATCTCAGTTCCTTAAAAGTTCTCGTAAAGGTGAAGGGCCAAGTCTAAGAGAGTACTGTAGTTTTCATCACCGATGGCTGGAAGTTTTGTTACTTGGTTTTGTTCATGTCTGGGAAGCACATTTACAGTGAAATCATTAATGGGGCTAGAGAACATAGACATCAGAGCAGATTGTAGAGGGATGAAATGCTAAATTTTGGGTTTCTTGAGTTTGAAACATCAACAAAGTGTCCAGCTTTAAATGTTTGGAAAACTGTTGGCAAACTCTAGATAGAAGTGTGGAATACCTGAGTGAATTTAAGAATCATCTGTATAAAATGTAGATAAAGCCTAAAAGAGTAGATGCATTCCTAAAATTATTTTATAATCTTCTTCCTCCAGAATACACTTGGCTATAACATATATCTTCAACCAAGGTAGGCATTTTAATATATAGCTTTGCTTTTTAATATTTCCACAATTATATTTTTCTTGTAGAATTAGTATTTGCCTGATAGCCGGTGGGTAATTAGTTGCCAAAACCTCTCAATTCTATCTTCATATGCTCTCTCAAATCTATCTTTTTGCTTGATTTGTATTTCTCTACTATATAAATAATCCTTTACTGCTTCTCATTTAGTTAATTAAAAGAACCTCTAATGACTTCCTTGTTTTTGATCTCAACTCTTCTCTCCTCTATGAACTCAAGATACTCCATTCTTATGCAAGATTAATACTGTTAAATACAGCTCTGGCCATGTCATTTTTGTTTTTATAAATCTTTGAAATTTTTTCACTGCCTAATTCATAGGCCCTAGCTTAACTGGATAATCAGGGTTGCCAAAAAATGTGGTCCTCTTCTTTGATTTCCTTCAAGATTTCTTACCTCATTTTATCGCACATTGTTAGTCTTTGAGACACTTAGACTATGTGACAATTTTTCTTACGCATTCTGATTTATGATGCTAATTTTTATTTTTTGATTGTTATTGACTCTCTGCTATTTATTAAGATTTCTCTTTATTTCCTCACATTATGGACTTCTAGAAATTAAATAACTTTATTAAACTTTACATATATCAGGGGCCTATTATGGTGTCCTGTACATAGTAAAATTTACATAATGGGTGAACAAATTTGATTATACAGTAGTTGTTACGTATAAACATGAAGAGTTACCAATTGGTCTTATTCATTAATTAATTGAATATGCCAGTCTTGATGTTGACAACTTATGTCTTAATATATATGTAGCTGCATACATATAAATATTTGTTTATATACTTTTATTATAAATCTCTAGATTTACAATATACTTTAACCCTAAGAGGTCAACATAATTAGTTATCTAGGAGTCAATATTTTATTGCCTAAACTAACATATGAAAGTAATGGAGAATTGGTTTAAGCTTTATTCTGAAGTAAATTAAGGAGAAAAGATAGATGAAAATATAGCACCAACTTATGTTTTAGTTAAACAGAAATGAGACATGATTAGAAAATGCAGGAAATCATGCATTATTTAGATATGTGAAAATCTAGACAAACCTTAAAGATTTTCAGAATATTTCTACATACGGTTTCTGAGGGGATGCCACACAATTAATTTACAGAGCTAAATGGATGAGACTGTCTAGAGTGTATACAATATGTGCTGTTATTTCACCACACTTTTAACAATAAAGCAGTTCACATAGGTGGTCTCTACTTATGCTTAACTTATGCTTAAAAGTATCAAATTAATCTCATAAATATAGGAGGAAGCCTGATTACACACTGAGCACAATGGATAAATAATGAAGATGCTTCTGATGTAAAAAGTGAACATTTAGCAGTTTTGGAAAACATTAGAGATTCTCAATTATACTGTAGAAGAAGAGGTTAATTATATATAACAACTGCAGTATGTTCTATGAAGTATTATCTCATATTTAAATGGAACTACTTGATTGTTGTTCTTTCCTTTAGGTGAACAGATTCATTATTAGGAAAAGTAAATTCTGTCAAGTTATTTACAATAACAAATTATAAACGTTCTATTTTACTTGAGATGCATATGATTTGGTAAATACAAATATCTGATACAGTCTTCAATCAGTGTCAATAATTCTTTATTAAAAAATTCCTTAGCACATAAATTCTGGATATGTTATATAAAAATCTGATAACATAAAAAATTGTAAAAATTTAAAAAATCTGATGATAAATATTTCTCTCTGTGTATAAAAAAAAAACACCACCATCCTTCTGAATTAGGACTTTGTGTTTTTGGCAATGTAATGATTCTATCATTAGACTAATGAATAAAAAATATTATTTATTGGACCACTATTGGATTTCAGGTTCCTTAAATAAATAATATATAATCTTCAATAAAGCCATGCAAAGCAATGGTTAATGTCTTCTTTTCATAGATATCGAAACTGTCTCAAAGGTGATATAACTCACTTAAGATCACATAATTAAGTGTTCAAATCAGGCTTTGAACTGATATATATCAGGCTGTTTTATTTGCTTTTAAGCTTGAATACAGATAGTGTATAGTGATCAATGCTGTTTCTGAAAAGAGAGGCTCTCTTAGCAATAAGTGAATTTGAAGGCTTTAAAATTTTATGTAGGTATGGGTTTGTATACATTTCAAACCAGGTGTATTAGTCAGGGTATCCAGAGAAATAGAATCAGTAGAATATACCTGTGGCCATTCAAGTCACATAAAATTAACCATAATACCAGGACAAATACAAATTCCTTTTTTTTTTTTTTGATAAAGATTTTATTTATTTATTTGACAGAGAGAGAGAGAGACCACAAGCAGGGGGAGTAGCAGGAAGAGGGAGAGGAAGGAGTAGGTTCCCGCTTAGCAGAGAGCCTGATGTGGGGCTTGATTCCAGAAACCCTGGGATCATGACTTAAGCTGAAGGCACTTAACCAATTGAACCACCCATGCGCCCCAACAAATACAAATTCTTTAAAATTACCTGAAGTCATTGCCTTGAAAGAGTATAAATTTTGATAGAATAAATAAGAGGGAAAAAAATAAATAGAAAAATATAGAGATAATAAACAGGTAATAAAAATAGGCACCAAGTAAAGGGTAAGATTATTTGTGTTCGAACTAATTTTCCATAAGGTGTAAATGACTGTTATATTAAATTAAGATTGATTAAAATATTGCTGCAACATGGACGTCATTGGAGGAGATAATGCTAAGTGAAATAAGTCAAGCAGAGAAAGACAATTATCATATGGTTTCTCTCATCTGTGGAACATAAGAGCTAGGAAGATCGGTAGGAGAAGAAAGGGATAAAGAAAGGGGGGGTAATCAGAAGGGGGAATGAAGCATGAGAGACTATGGACTCTGAGAAACAAACTGAGGACTTCAGAGGGGAGGGGAGTGGGGAATGGAATAGGCTGGTGATGGGTAGTAAGGAGGGCACATATTGCATGGTGCACTGGGTGTTATACGCAACTAATGAATCATTGAACATTACATCAAAAAAAATTAAAAATTAAAAAAATTTAAAAAAATATTCCAAAATAAATTTGCCTTTTAAAATTATTCACTTTGCTAATCTAAATCAGTGCTCTGAAAATGTTGGGTTTATAGAAATCTTTCTTTCTCATCTCTTTCATAGGAATAATGTTCTCTAACATCATCTTTGTCTTTTTTGATAATACATATTTAATTAATATTAATTCCATTATCTGGAATATATATTTAATTATCAAAATTTAATTAACCATTTGGCTTCTGAATTTAAATACTTGTTGATGCAAACCTTCAGTCACTTTAAAAAAATTACATGGCAAACTTATTAGAAATGTTTTTGTATACTTGAAAATAGTTGTATTTCTGATATTCTACTTAAAGTTTTTAAACAAAGATGTTAAAATCCCCCTTGTATTATAAAAAATGAATTTCAGTAATATTCAGCAGATTTTTAATCATTCCATTAAAATATTTAAACAGAGAGCCTTTTGAAATAGTAGAAATGAATCCATTTTAGAAATTAGTTATTATTAAAATAATTATAAACATGTTTTGTTCCTACAGTATAACAGTTCAAAGCATAGTATCTTATGGTGGTATCTTTGCCCTCAAAAGACCTTTTAAAACCTTCTTGTAGACTGAAAATTGCTTATTGTTGATCATGACGAATACATTTTCCAAAGGGGGTTGAGAATTCCTATTCATAATATCTGGTGAGGAAAGATATACTATACTAAGTATATTGGATATGTCATTTGGCTTGTGTAATGCAAGGATTATATCTGTAAATATTGCTGAGATACATATCTGGCTTTTTCATGTCCAAGAGTACTTGTAATTAGTACATCAACTTTTTTGAAGGTGTTTTATAATCACGAAAACATATTTAAACTTATTTTTGGTGGATGTGTTCTTGTCTTTCAGACTCTCTTATTGATCAGCATGTAGTCTTGACCTTCAAAGCAGGTAGTAAGGACAACCAATATTGAAGTTTCAGTGATGATTTAGATCAGGTAAGAACTTTCCTTTTAGTGTCATTTCTGTCTCACAGTAAATTGTTATGTACCAGTTGTTTCAAAACTGGCATTTAAAATATTTTTCCAACTATTAAGTTTATTTATCTTAGTACTCTATTGGTCTGGTGACATGTTATGATCTCATTTCTCTTCACTGGAAAAACAACTTCTACTTTTTAGCATTCACATGTCCTTTAAATGCAAAACTGAATTTTCCTTTATTTTATTTTATTTTTTTCATAATAATATTTTTATTATATTATGTTATTCACCATACAGTACATCCCTCGTTTTTGACGTAAAGTTCGATGATTCATTAGTTGCGTATAACACCCAGTGCACCATGCAATACGTGCCCTCCTTACTACCCATCACCAGCCTATCCCATTCCCCCACCTCCCTCCCCTCTGAAGCCCTCAGTTTGTTTCTCAGAGTCCATAGTCTCACAGAAAGTATTAAAAATAGCAGGAAGTAGAGTGGTAAGAATCTCATGTCACTAAGATGGGAGAGAGGCCACACTGAGATATAAAAAATACTTCTGTATTAAAATTTAAATTATGTGTTTGTGAAACACATGTTTATTAAACATACATGATGGACATGAAATTGATGTAAAATAGAAAAAATAAGAAAAGGTCCGTGTTTTCATATGGTTTTTAGTAGAGTTTTGTAGAATAAAGAAAGCACGTGCAGACATAAGTAATACACAAGAAGGAATTTGAGTATTTCCAAAAATTAAATACACATAACACGTCGTAAGAGTTCAGTGGGAAAAGAAAGGTCTTTTTGCTGATTTATCTAAGTAAGAATGCAGTTTCATTAAACATGTTCCCACCTTATGATCCATCTATTCCACCACTAGATATTTATCTAAGAGAAAATAAAAACTTATGTCCCCATAGAACCATATAGACTTCTATTTACAATAGGTGTAATTATATCACCCAAAACTAAAATCAGTGCAAATTTCCACTAACAGTGAATGAGAGTGCTGAATCCTAATCACATTTCAGTTATATAAGATGAGTAAGTTCTAGAGATCTGATGTACAGCATCATGCCCATACCTAATAGTTTTCTATTGTCCACTTAAAACTTTGTTAATAGGGCAGATCTTAAGTGAAGTGTCTTTAGCACAATAAAAAGTGAAATGAAGTGAAATTTACCCCTTACAGGAAAAAGGCACTGAATAGCTTAATAAAAGAAATAAGCATAATAAATGAAACAAACTGCTGGTAAACATGAATACATAGAGGAATGTCAAATCATTATGTTGAGTGAATGGACCTGAAAACAAAGGAGATTATATTGCTTGATTACATTTGTACAAAGAAACAAAGTCATTTATGTGATAGAAAAGTCAGTGGATATTTCCTAGGGCAGACAGTAGAGGGAAGGATGGAATATACTGGGGCTGATAGAATTGTTCTCTACCTTGATTTTGCTTGGAGGTCCTCTAGTGTACACAGCTGTCAAAACTCATTGAATTGTCTACTTTAAATAGATGCGGTACATAATATATAAGTTATTCCACAAGAAACTTGACAAAGGTTTAAAAAATATTTAAAATTAAAAAGCCCTCTTTTAATACCATTTATTTTTTAATTGAAAAACTGAAAATTTTATTACTATATTACACATAATAGTAACAAACCAAAGTAATCAAACATAATTTTTTATATTAATGACATGTTTCTGTGAAAACTGTATTTTTCCTTTTAAAAAATTTTTTATTTAAATTCAGTTTAGTTAACATTATAGTGTCTTATTAGTTTCAAGGGTAGAATTTAGTGATTCATATAACACTCAGTGCTCATTACATCAAATGCCTGCCTTAATGCCCGTCATCCAAATACCCCACCCCCCACTTACCTCCCCCCCAGCAACCCTCAGTTTGTTTCCTGTAGTTAAGAGTCTCTTTTATGGTTTGCCTCCCTCTCTGTTTTTATCTCATTTTATTTTTCTTTTTCTTCCCCTATGTTCATGTGTTTTGTTTCTTAAATTCCACATATGAGTGAAATAATATGGTATTTGTCTTTTTCTGACTGACTTATTTTGCTTAGCATAATACCCTCTAGCTCCATCCCTGTGGTTGCAAATGGCAAGATTCCATTCTTTTTGATGGCTGAATAATATTCCATTGTATATATAGACTGCATCTTCTTTATCCATTCATCTTTCAGTGGACGTCTGGGCTTTTTCCATAGTTTGCCACTTGTTGACATTGCTGCTATAAAAATTGGGGTGTATGTGCCCCTTTGAATACTGTGTTTGTATCCTTTGGATAAATACCTAGTAGTGTAATTGCTGGCTTCTGGAGTAGTTCTCTTTTTAACATTTCGAGTAACCTTCATACTGTTTTCCAGAGTGGCTGCACCAGTTTGCATTCCCACCAACAGTGTAAGAGGGTTCCCCTTTCTCCACATCCTCACCAACGTTTGTTGTTTCCTGAGTTGTTAATTTTAACCATTCTGACTGATGTGAGGTGGTATCTCATTGTGGTTTTGATTTGTATTTCCCTGATGTGGAGTATAAATTCCATTTATTCTTATTCAGCCATTATTGCCATAGCTTTTCAATACAGAAACAAATAAATATCAAGTAATTAATGATAATAGTGTACTTTTAATATTTTATGGTTGTTTGGTAGATAATTATATTAAAAACAGGGATTATTTACATATCGTTTATTCTACTTTATTATAATTCTATTGGGTATTGCATATTTGTAGTTTTCCTTGGTGTCAACTATGAAATCTTAATAAGGGGTTAATAAGTTATTATTAACATGGTTTTCTTCATAAGTTTTATACACTCTTTTGTAGCATTCCTTATATAATATCAAACAACAGTGTCATAAGAGTAATATGAATAGTACACCTACCATCAAAAAAACTGACAGTGAAACCTAAATAGTAATTTGTGAAAGAAAATTTTGTTGTGTATGTAGTTTGATATATTTTTCAATCAAAAAGTTCAACATAGAATAGCAAAAATTACAGAAGACATTAAAGATAAATAAAAAATAAAATGCATTTCTGAATAATGACTCCATTGATAAAAAATAAGAAGAACTGGGTTAAACACTGAGCGTTCAGGGCTCAAGACTGATAAATGACTTTTCTGATAGGATACAAAAATGTTTCCAAACTACCTATTAAAGGCTTTTTATTTATAAAAATTTTTTTAACAAGAGAAAGCTCAGGTTTGGGAATGATCTGGAGATACAGAGAAGTATTCTCAGTAAACCCACAGACTCTCAGTACAAGACTAATTACTTTGATGGCCAATCTTATTATGGAATATTTGTTAATTGCTATAGGATTAAAAAAGGGGGGATAGGATTCTACAAAGTGAGAGTCCTAACTGACTTTAGACAGGAAGAGAATCTCATAACCTGAGATGATTAACCTTATATGCTTGTAAGCTCAGCACATGTTCTTAATATAACATTAAAGGAATTAATGATATATGTTGATGTAAATTTCTAAAGGACAAAGACATAATGTTGTAAGGGTGAAATATTTAATCTCATATTTACTTACCTTAAAATAATTATTAGAAGAGAAATATGTAGGCTTATCCCTTCTCTTCCTTATTGTTTTGATTAATATGAAATACTTATCAAATAAAGAACTCATATTAAATTATACCTCCTGTTCCGGACCTTCCAGGAGATGGCACTACTGCACTTTGTTTTATAGTCCATATAACAAATCTATAAGCCAAAGGTTATTTTAGCAGTACATTATTTAATACTGAGTGAATTAAACATTCTGTTTGGTCCACTATATTATCTTCAATTATTGGTATTGCACATTGAGTTTATTAGTTATTTCTCTAGGTCTGTATTAAAAGGATGAATTGTTCCTCCTCAAGGTTGTAATACATAATTTTAATGAATGATGTGTTTCATTTTGCAATTAAATTAAAGAAATAACCTAACTTTATAAAGAAGAACATAAAAGTATTTATTAATCAAAATGTTATAGGTTACATGTTTAATAAATAATAATAAGCTACCACAGTGCTAGTGAAGATCAAATTCAGCATGATTTAGATTTATGATAATGTTAAAGGTACCTGGAACTTCATCCACTATTATGTAATTCTTGTAGTCTTAGTAGACATATATTTCCATATAAAGAATATGGCTCACATTAATAATGTATAAAGTGAACCCTTTTCATGATTTAGTACTTAAAACCTCTTTTGATAACTTAGCCTTTGTTTTCTTTTTTTTATTGCGTTCTACTGTATTCTGATATGACCATGTATAGGGTATTTGGCTATTAAACATCATGAAAGAAATTGGGTACTTATTTAATAGTATAGTGCAGAGAAATACTCATTTAGCATGAAGTCTAGGTGGTAGTCATATGATTATAAAATAAAATTTTTGAACTTGAGGAGCTCAAATTCTTATATGAGGCATTGTATAAACATATTAATTTGCTAATTTTTTTGTGATGCTGATGCTTGCTCAGATAAAGAACTTGTTGCCTTTTTTTTTTTAAAGATTTTATTTATTTATTTGACAGAGATAGAGACAGCCAGCGAGAGAGGGAACACAAGCAGGGGGAGTAGGAGAGGAAGAAGCAGGCTCATAGCGGAGGAGCCTGATGTGGGGCTCGATCCCATAACACCGGGATCACGCCCTGAGCCGAAGGCAGACGCTTAACCGCTGTGCCACCCAGGTGCCCCAGAACTTGTTGCTTAAAAGAATTTGAAAGAAATCTTTAGGGGTTTCCAAAATAGTAGTTATGGTAGTCAGGAAGATTAACCGTTAAAACACATCAAGAACCTTCTCCATTAAAAAAAAAAAAAAAAAAAAAAAAAGAAAGAAAGAAAAGAAAAAAGAAAAAAGAAAAAAAAGGGAAGAAAGTCCCTACTCTCCCGAAAATAAGACTCTGCCAGACCTCAATTCTGACCATTAATCACAAGGAAATTCCTTCCCAATTCAGCTCCCTCCAGTCTTCTTGTCTCATCTAAGGGAGATAAAAAGAAAAATATAGTTACTAAGAGGGGTCAGGTTTTCAAGAATATAAATCAGGAATGCAGGGGCTGTAGAAAGGAACAGAAGGCTGGGAAAAAATAAAAGCAGTACGTTTGGACACTTGTGAATGTCAGATCTGAAGATGAGGCCCAATGAAAGACTGTGATTTAATTAGGTGAGCATTGAATGCTTTTCTTCCCCCACAACTTACTACCACACCAACAGGCTTCTAACATCATAATGGGAGATTGTAGGTGGAAGAGCTGCAAGATGCATACTCTCTCTGAGGAGAGCACAAACAGAAGCCAGATGTCAACAGTGGAGACCAGAACGAGGACACAACAGGAATTCAAAGCCTCTGGAACATAATGCTAAAGTAAACATTAAACATAGACCATCTTCTATCTGAATTAATGTAAATTCTCACATTAAAAGAATTATAACTATGTGAAATGATAAATGTGTTATTAACTTGATTGTGATGATCATTTCAGTGTATGTGTATATTAAATCATTACACTGTACACCTTAAACAGTTTTAGAAAATTGTTTTTTTACCTATGTCCGTTACAAAAGAATAACATTGAATTCTTTTTCTTACATCACACATAGAAACACAACTCAACATGAATTAAAGAATTAAATGTAGGACCTGAAATCATAAAATTCCTGGAAGGAAACATGGAAAAAAGCTCCTTGACATTGGTCTTGGTGGTGATTTTTTGGATATAAGACCAAAAGCTTTTGCAACGAAAACAAATATAAACAAGTAAGACTACATCAAACTAAAAAGCAATCCCACTTCTGGGTATACATCCAAAGGAAATAAATTCAGTATCTTGAAGAAAGATTTGTAATTTATGTTTATTGCAACATTATTCACAATAACTAAGATGTGGAAACAATCTAGGTACTTGTCAGTGGACAGTGGATAAAGAAGATGACCAGCCACTTAAGTGCCTGTCATTGGACAATGGATACAGTTCAGTAATAATGGAATATTATTCACAAATCCTGCCATTTGTGACAACATGGATAGTCTGGAGTATATTATCTTAAGTGAAATAAGCCAAGTACAAAGACAAACAATTCGTGATTTCACTTACATGTGAAATATAAAAAGTCAAATTCACAGTAACAGAGAGTATAATGGTGGTTATCAGGGGCTGGGCACTGGAAAAAGGGAGGAGATGTTGATTAAAGGGTATAAACTTTAAGTTCTAAGGTAAATAAGTTCTGAAGACATAATGTACATCATGGTAAATATAATTAATAATGTATTTTATACTTGAAATTTGCTAAGAGATAAGATCTCAAGTGTCCCTCTCACACAGAAAACTGTTAATATGTGACATGATGGATATGTTAATTACTTTGTGGTAATCACTTCACAATGTATATATATATATATATATATATTGAAACATTATGTCTTGCACCTTGAATATGTGCAATATATACTTGTGAATCACACATCAATAAAGTGGGGGAAGGAGAATCAAATGCAAGAAATAAATAACTATTACAAATATGCTATATATCTAAATATAGCAATAATTATTTTAAATATGGATTGTATAGGTACATCAATTTAGTTAGAATTGATTAACTGTCTATAAATATATATATATATATATTATCTACAAGAAATCCACTTTATGAAGATTCAAAGAAATTAAAAGTAAAGAGATGGAGAAATGTATAGCATGGTAATGCTAATTAAAAAGTTGGAGTAGCTGTATTAATTTCAAAGCAGATTTCAGAACAAATAAGGTTATCAGGATAAGGAGGAGCGTTATGTAATAAGGAATCAATTGTCTAAGAGGACATACTTTTTAGTGTATATGCAACTAATAAGACAGAATCAGCATACATGAGGTAAAAATTTGTAGAACTGAGAAGAAAAAATGGTTGAATAAGTATTATAGTAGACTTCAGCATTCCTCCATTGGTTAGTTGGCAGATCCAACAGGTAGAAAATTAGTAAGGCTGTAGTGGAACTGAACATCCCTATCAATCAATTTGAGTTTGCTTGTATTTTTAGAACACTTCAGCAGTGGAGGAATATGTAATATCTTCAGGCTCATCTGAGTATTTACCAAGATTACCATTCTGAGCCAGAAAACACACCATAACAAGTCACAATAATAGAAATTATACAAAGTATGATAAAGTACAGAGATTTAAAGTGTAGAGATCAAAAAGAAATTAAACTGTCTTTATTTACAGATAACATGATTGTCTATGTAGAGAACTCCATATACTTTACAGGGAACTGTCCTAAGTATTAAGCAAGCATAGCAAAGTTGCAGGATACAAGGTTAATATACAAACATTAATTATTTTCTTATAGGCCAGCAATTAACCATTGGAATTGGAATTAGAAAAAAAATCAAAAAAGATGTTTGGGGCGCCCGGGTGGTTGATTTGGTTAAGCACCCAACTCTTGGTTTCTGCTAAGATCAGGATCTCAGCTCCCGTGTCAGCAGGGAGTCTGCTTGGGAGTTTCTCTCTCCTCCTCCATCTGCCTCTCCTCCCCCCCTCTAAAATAAATAAATCTTTTAAAAAATCCCAACATGTAAATTAGCCTATTCAACATAGGAGCAATTGTGGTGCACATTTTTATGTATTCTGATAATACCTAAAAGCATCTGTTGAAGTTCTAGAACTACACTGAAAGAACATCCTATAATTTCTTCTGTTCTTTACAAAGTCTTCTACAAATTTTCCTGCCAGTGTCCTCCTTGTCATCATAAATTATTTCCAAAGGTTATTTTTGATTATAAAAAAAGGCATTCTCATTAGGTTTGTCCTGATTATTTCATAGATACACTATTCTTAATTATCCATATAGCTTTTCTTGAATTTGTTTGATGAAACCATAAACAATTGATCAACTTCTAAGGCCACAGAGTGAATTTCTCTTTAGAAGTTTTCTTCAGAAATCTTGTATGGGATTTTTTTTTAAAGCATTTATTGTTTCGCTAGTCAGTCAGATTACTAGCAAACTCACTAAAGGGAACAATTTTCTTTCTTTCTTTTTTTTAAGATTTATTTATTTGAGAGAGAGAGAGTGGTCATGTGTAAGTGTGCATGAGTGGGGGAAGGGACAGAGGGAGAAGGAGGGAGAGAGAGAGAGAACCTCAGGTGGACTCCTCTCTGAGCATGGAACTCAGCACAGGGCACGGAACTCAGCACAGGGCACAATCCCAGGATCCTGAGATGATGACCTGAGCCAAAATCAAGACTCAGATGCTTAACCAACTTAGCCACCCAGGCACCCCTCAAAGGAACTGTTTTCATTAGATTTTAGGAGTGGTACTTATAAATTTGAATGAATTATATTCTTTATGAGGCCTCCAAAATTTGCTAAATTCCTGTCTTGTGTGCAAATGACTTTCTCATCACTTTTAAGGCTAGGATATTATAAGCCAATTACCAGGCCAGCTTTCCAGGAAGATTTGTAAGCCTTAGCTCCATCTGATTTTTGTATGCAGATTTTTGTATTCTGAAACTTTATTGTATTTGTTGATGAGTTCTGAGTATTTTGGTGGAGTCTTAATGATTTCTTTGTTCTAAGATCAGGTCACTTGCAAATTAAGATAATGTTATTTCTTCCTTTCTAATTTGGCTACCTTTTATTTCTTTTTCTTGCCTTTTTGCTGAGACTATGACTTCCAGTATTACGATGAATAGGAGCAGTGATAGTGGCATGCTTGCCTTGTTCTTGATCTTACAGGTGAAGATTTGGTATTTCACCATTGATTATGATGTTAGCTGTGGGCTTGTCATATATGGTCTTTATTATATTGAGGTATGTTTTTTCTGTCCCTACTGTGTTGATTGTTTTTATCATAAATGGTTATTGAATTTGGCCATATGTTTTTTTTTAATCTATTGAGAATATCATACGACTTTTGTCTTACATTCTATTCATGTGGTATGTCACATTTATTATTTTGAGTATGTTGAACCATCCTTGACTTTCAGGCATAAAACCCACTTCATTGTAGTGTATGATCCTTTTAATGTGGTAATGAGTTTGTTTATTAGTATTTTGTTGAGAATTTCTGCGTTCATCTGGAATATTGACCTGTAGTTTTCTTGTAGCATTCTTATCTGACTTTGGTATCTTTGTTTTCTGTTTGTATCATTATAAGAGCTTTTTCCAAACATCTAACAGAACAAAACATAATGGGTAAATGGTATTTGTTATTTACTTTATGAAGTTGGAACCTAATTACCATTAGATTTAGCTGGATTGATGCATAATGAATTATTGGAAAATGAATTAAGGAAAATACCTTAGTTAAGCTTTAGTAATACTATTAGTATTTATTGAATTATGTTTTATATTTTATAGAGGTAAATTTACTTTTGTGACAGAATGAATGAGTTTTACCACACAGAAGTCCCCACAGACTGAAAATTTATAATCACTTTAAGCAGAACTAAAATGGAAGATCTAAAAATAGCTTTCATCTTTACTTTGAATTACAACATTATTACAGCATTAATATTCAGTCACTATACTCTCTTTGGCCTCTTATTTGAAAAGAAAAAAAACCTTCAAAACTCAAAATGGCAATATTTTAAGCAATATTAAATGAAGAATGGCTCTATGATGTAGAGGAAGTATTTTACCTTTTAATTAAGAACTAAACTTGATGTACAACTTAATCAAAATAAGTGACCCCCAAACCCTTTACATAATATTTTCTCTTGAATATAGGTTCTGAATACCTTTTTTGAAATGTGGACTATTTTTTTCTTTTCAAAATAACAAATGTGACATTGAATTTTTTCAAGATTTATAGCACCTAGTATCTTTAGGAGTACACTTATAATTTAAATGGCCACCACAAGAAATGTGTTTTCAGAAGGATGGTTTAACTAATTGACAGGTAATTAATCTTGAAAAAGGAAACTAATTAAACAGTTTTTTGTGTCATAAATATGCTCCCATTGTTTTGAAGAGCAGCATGTTACTGCTACTTCTATAATTCATCACAAAACAAGTCAGGAAAATTAAATTATTATGGTTAGTGTGGGGTAGTGCTGAAATACTTGCTACATAGAACATAAAAATTAAAGTGTTTTCATTATGCAGAACTTCAGACGTTTTGGAGAGAACAACACCATAGTGAGCAAAATAATTTAAAATCTCTTTGTGCCTCTGAACTTACACATTCAAACATTTGTGATATTATAAATGTTTTAAAAATTGGTTGTTTTAAAAAATCTATATTGTAACAATGCAGTATATAATACAAAGAACATATAAAATATTTGTTAATTGACTTTCTGTTACTGGTAAGGCTTCTGGTCAACAGTAGGCTATTGGCAGTTACGTTTTCGGAGAGTCGAAATTTTATCTGAATTTTTGACTACATGGGCGTTTGGCTCCCCTAATCCTTGCATTGTTCAAGGGCTAACTGTAGTTATACTTTGAGTCACTTTGTGCTTTGGGCAACAAAACCTCAAAACAACATTTAATTTTGAAGACCTTCTGAATTTGAGGGTTACCAATAGTATCTGTATATTTAGAGAGTTTTAATTTTATTCCTTTCAACTGTATTTGAAGATAAGAAATAATGATGTTAAAGGGAAGTGATCTTTGGAGACTTACTTTAATAATCAGTTATAAAAAAAATCCATAACAAGCATTCCAAATGTAAATTGCTATTTCCATAGTATTTAAGGGTGAAATACAAGTAGTTTATATTCTGAAATAATTTACATGGCAGTTTATACTTTTCATAGCTTTACATATAATTATAGCTTAAAGAAAGTTTGTTGTTCTATCCACGTTGCCTCATGTTATCCTTATTAGGTAGGCTTTTTTTCTTTTTTAAAATTTTCATTGTATAAGGAAGGAAACCCTTTGTGAAGTGGTAAAATATTTCACCAAAATTCACATACGACAGAATATTGAAACTGGGTGTATCTAGTTTAGTACTTTGCTATAGAAACTGTGGTCCATACACTAGAATCTTTGGCATCGTTTTGTTGGAAATGCAAGGCCATACTTGAGATCTATCGATACATAATTTGCATTTTAACAAGATGTCCATGTAATTCTTTTGCATATTAAAGTTTGAGAAGTACTGATTAAATATCTTGTCACATTTGTTTTAATATGTAGATTTTATTATTATTCAGTTATGGTGAGGCCAACAGATCATGAGACCATTGCCTTTTGAAAAGATTGTTTGTTGCTCATAGAGGAGGGGACATACCTGCCATATAGAAGATCATGCAGGGAAGCACCAAGGTTAGTCAGAAGGCACAGGGAATGAGGGGAAAATGTGGGCAAGAACCCTTATTGTGGTTTCCTTGGGAAAAGCAAGGAGAGGCAGGATAAGCAGGGTTAGGATTGGCTAATTTAAGTAATGTCAGTGGGCCTCCAGTATAGAGGCTGTCTCTAGTTGTCTGGTACCTGGCCCTGGGGAGAATAGAGCAGAATAGTGGTTTAGAGTATAAGAACCCTATGAAGGAGTTGTGGGTATGAGCTCAGAATTGGTTATTTTGCATGTAAAAGCCATGTTCCAAGGCAAGTCTTTTACTATTTCTAGAACTTAATTTAGCTCTGGGAGGGACAATCTCTCTAGGGTCAGCAGGGCCCCAAGATATGAAAGCAATAGAAAAACAGAAAATAAAAAGGGTTGATTAATACATTATCACATAGAATAAGACCCTATCATAATGTCATAAGCAGAGTCCACAAAGCTTCATTATGAAACATACGGAGATACAGTTATTGAAAGGTTTATAAAAAGACTGAGTGAGCCTGTCCAGCTATCCCTTGGAATTTCCAAGGGTCTGTCTGGGCAGATTAAATCCACTCAGATTATAGCTACCACTGTGGACAAGAGTGGACATCCACTCTTGTTTATTTCTTTATGCATGGAAACTATTCTAATTCCAGTGACTGCCAGCAACTTCCAGGGGCCCAGCTGCAATTCCAGCAATAACACCATGAACTGGCATTCATTTAATTGGCTCAATACTGGAATTTGGGAATAGAAAATACTGAAGGCAGAGAACTTGCCCTCAACTACCTGCTTTCTCCTCTTCTTGCTTTAGGCTACCAGTCCTCACCAAAAGATTTTGAGGATGTGGGAGAAGAATAGAATGCAATTGCCAATCATGTTATATCAGAATTAATGAGGATGGGGGAAACTATAGAGTCACATGGCATCAGCTAAAGAAGAATAGCAATGTTATCCGGTTTTTTGATCACCTGATATTATGCTAGGTACTACACTGATGTTAATGCATTTAGTCTTAACATACAATTATGAAAATTGAGGCTGGAAGAGAATTAGTAATTTGACCAAAATTATTACATGTTGAAGAGTGTGTTAAATATCATGTCCATCTGACTTAAAAACCCATGCTTTTCCTATAGGCACATCCTTAGGGTCACAGAATGGATGACAATGCTTTAACGGTATATAAGAACTTTTCTGTCCTTATTAAGGAAAGTGCTGATCTCTCTGTTCATGGATTCATTATATTAGCATCAATAAGAGAGAGAATAATTTCCTGATTCCTCTGAAATGGCTAGGGTTTAACTTTTTTTAGGGCGGTTTACTTTTGTCATATTCAAAGCTAAATTATCAAATTTGGAATGTTTCCAGGACTGCCTTTGCTTTGCTCATCTAGGTTGATAAATCTAGGATATAATTTAGAAATAACCTTTAACTCAGGACAGAAGGAATTTCTGTGGAGTTGTGTAAATATGGGAGAGAAGAGTTTATGTGTACTGGTAAAGTAGTACTTTAAATTTTTATCCTTTTATTGAGATATAAATTACTATAATAGAATTAATTGTATATATATGATTTAATAATTTTGACAAATATAGACTGTCATGTATGTTTCTCATATATATATGTTTGCCAGGCATATTGGCTTAAGCTAACATTTATATTCTACTATAAAATAGAATCATATTTTCTATGTAGGTAATATGTTAATCAAGATTTTTGTATTAAAACTGACACATTTCCTGTTCTAGCAATTTGTTACTCATAAACTTTTAGAACAACTCAGTACCATGCCAATTTAAATTTCTCATGAAAGGGTTATTTTTGTGGCAGATAAAATGCATTATTATGGAAAAAAGGAGTAATAGATTGCAACCACATTATAATAAGTTTTCAAAACAGGATAAGATGTTATTAATGAAAAGTATGAATATCTTACTAAAACAACATTTAGATATAATGCATTAATGTAAATTGTTCTCAAATTTTAGCTTCCATCAGAATTACCTTAGAGGCTTATCAGATTGGTGGGTCCAATCCCTTAGTTTTTCATTCAGCAGTTTCCAGATGAGGTTGATATTGCTGGTCATGGGACCATACCTTGAAAGCCAGTTCATTAGATATTTTTCTTCTTTTTTTTTTTTTTTTTTTTTTTTAAGATTTTATTTATTTATTTAAGAGAGAGAGAGAGAGCATGAGCCAGGAGAGGGGCAGAGAAGCAGACTCCCCACTGAGCAGGGAGCCCAATGTGGGACTCAATCCCAGGACTCTGGGATCATGACCTGAGCCGAAGGCAGATGCTTAATTGACTGAGCCACCTAGGTGACCTAGATATTTTTCTATTTGAGCTATTTAGCAATGTGTCAAAAATGCATTTCTGATGTCTATATAAAAAACTTTGTTAGTATGCTTTCTGTATTTAAAAAAACTGGAATAAGTAATAAATTTTTTTGTTTAAAATAATGACAGAAAATAGGTGAACATGATTTTGTAAAAAAAAAAAAACCAAAACCCACAAAGCTTAAAATAGGTGAAAATAGTTTGTAAAGGAAAACAAACAAAAAACCCCACAAAGTTCCAAAACAATCTGTATAGTACTTCAGGATAATCATTCCATTAAAATAATTTCTCAATAAAAATGTTTTAGTTCCATGGGGCTCCTGGGTGGTTCAGTTGGTTAAGTGTCTGCCTTCTGCTCAGGTGATGAACCCAGGACCCTGAATCAAGCCCTGCATTGCATTGCATTGGGCTCCCTGCTCAGCGGGGGAGCCTGCCTCTCCCTCTGCCACTTCCCTGCTTGTGCTCTGTCTCTCTCTGACAAATAAATAAATAGAATCTTTAAAAAAAAAAATTTATTTCCAGAAATGCAAGTAGTAACATCTAAAGACAATTCAGAATATTATTTGAGTATTCATTGTTTATATAACTCTTCAGAAGGAAACTGTTCTCTTCCTTTAAGAAGTCCTAAGGATATATTTTATTTACTATGTTTCTGCTCTCTGTGTCTCAGAACATTCACATTTATACATATTAATTTTTTTCTGTCAGTTTTATGAAAAATATTACCTTGTATCTCATTATATAATTTTTTAACTTTAAGCTTTCTTTAGAAGATTATATACTAGATTAATTGGCATAGAACCTCATGTCTTTCATTTTATTTCAAGTTTGCTTGAAATAGATGTCTCTAAATAGATAATTAAGAAGAAATTAATTTTCATTTTGGGGGTATTTTTCATAACCAGAAATTAATAAAAGCTCGGGTCCAATTTTAATTACATGAAAATTATTTGGAATGAAATCTATAAAGTGATGCCAAAAGCATTGCTATAAAAGAGTGACTTTCTCATTTAAGAACCTGCTATTATCCTTCATTTCCTATGAGATCCAACTCTGCATTCCAGTCATACTAAACTCCTCTTCTCTGAAGCTATCCTACTGTACTTTCCACTATTCAGCAACATTCTAGACATGATGGTTTATAAATTCAAATGAATCACCCTTTATCTCTGCAGAACTTGAAGTGTATCTCTGCTTTCCTCTCACATATCAAAGGTTTTCTTTTCCCCCTCTTCACTTAAAAGTAATTTATTGGTTACTGAAGGATTATTTTCAGTTCCAAATGCTCCAGGAAGCCTGCCTTTATAATTCCCAACAACATGTTTCTTATCTTGCTAACTTTTCATAGAGATTATTTTATTTAAAATGTATTTGGAATCTGGTTATATTGAGTATTATACGTCTTTTATTTGCTTTAAAAATCTTTATTACTACATATGCATACATATTGCCCTCAACAAGAGCTTTAATTTCTCAAAGTCAGGTATTATGTGATATGCAATGTTTGTGTCTTCTGTAGTTCTTAGCAGTTGCCAAAGTTTGGAGTCATCTAAAAAACTCAAACTGATTTAGGAATTAGCCTGTTCATGTAAAATGACAGATGAACTAGAATCTGGCTGAGAAAAAAATACAATTCTTTAAAATTAAAGTACTCCTTTGTGTATCGAAAGGAAATAAAAGAAAATAGACTTAATCAGTGATATGAAACATGAGTGATAGGACAAAGAGGATTGAATCTTTGAAAGTCAGAGTTTTTAAACAGCTTGTAGAAGCTCCTTTGTCAGTTTCTAAAAGTAGGGGATATTTCACCTCCTGAAATTAATCCCATGTAGTTCTCTCTGAGGGGAGGAATATTTATTAGTGCTCTCTCAAGTTCTGTCTATTCCTACAGTTATATGCTTTAAACCAATTGCAGAATTGCTATTATCTTTGTAAAAAAAAATTGAAGGGAGCTGAATTCAAAATATTCAGGATAACTTTCTGTGTATTCAGTTTTATCTCTAAAATTACCATACAGTGTGTGTTTAGTATCAAGTGCATGATTTGCATAACACAAAGAAGGCTGGCAGCACAGCTTGTCAGTTACTGTGACATCAGTCTGCTTTTTATTCTATAATAATTAACTTAAAATTATTAATTAAAAAGTAATTATTGCTAGTGATAGATGAGTGTTTAATAATGAAGACTATTTTCTGTTTGGTTACAACAAAGGGAACACAAGATTGGAATTATCTTGCAGAGTTTTCAGAGATTAATGACTTTACTTTTTGCCCTTGAAATTGTACAGTGCTTTCCCAGTTGAATATTATGTCACATATTTGGTCAAAATTACTCAGCATTCTTTTCTGCAAAAATTGTTGATGCTGTATTTTGGGGGCAAGGAAAAATGACAGTAAATAAATAAATACACACACAATATGATCCCATTCACATGAACACATTTGGGGGACTTGTTGCCAATTTATTATTTGTGGTTAATTGAACCTTATAACTGGTTATAATGGCAAAAAATGCTGTTACTTAGTTTATAGTTAGGGACACATTTGTATGTCACACTGGTATTCTGTCCTGGGTGAAGTTTGGATGTTGTTTGGCATCATGTAGGTAGCATGATACACTGTATGAATTAGACAAAAAGTACTTTATACTTGCTTTCAGATCTGATAGCTCCTGCAGTGTTAACTGTTTGAAATCAAATTTATTAGAGTTTTGCTAGTAAAAATCCATCTGCTTTCAATAATCTGAATACTTATAAACTATGCTTTAGGAGTTGGAATAAATATATATTGTTCATTTGACAGATAAGACTGCTAATGGTAGGTGGCAAGGTACATGGGATAAAATCAGAAAGAAAGCATTGATCAGTACTTGATGGCAATGCCTAAAAGTAGCTGGAAAATTGAAGAGAAATTAAAGAAAAAACTTTGAGTTGCTGAGTATAGGGGTGGTATTGGAAGGTTGTGGTTGATATGCAGTTGTATGTAAGGAAAAGGGAGAGGTGAGACCATAAATCGTACTCTCCCCCACACTATTTTGGAGCCAAAATGTTCTACTGAATAGTTTATTCAGTTGAATGGTGAGGGAAAATAGTCTGGAGTTCCTGCCTAGTCTAGACCATTTTTTTCTGGGAAAATGCCCCATCCATAATGATTACTGAAGGGCCAGTCTGGCTTTATACCACATTACTTTTTTTTGGCCACATGCAGTTGGATCAGTGTGGACACCTGAATCAAGGTCAGTTCATTTTTTTCTTTCTTTCTTTCTTTTTTTTTTTTAAGACTTACTTATTTATGGGTTGCCTGAGTGGCCCAGTCAGTTAAGCATCTGTCTTCAGCTCAGATCGTGATCTCAGGGTCCCGGGATTGAGCCCCGTGTCAGGCTCTCTGCTAAGTGGGAGCCTTGCTTCTGCCTGCCCCTCCTCCTGCTGCTTTACCTATTTGTGCGCTGCCCTCCAATCAAATAAATAAATATTTTTTTGAAAAGACGTATTTATTTGAGAGAGAGAGAGTGATTGGAGGGGCAGAAGGAGAGGACAGAGAATCCTCAAGCTGACTCCCTACTGGGCACAGAGCCTGCTAGGGGGGCTGGACCCAGGACCCTAGATCATGACCTGAGCTGAAATCAAGAGCCCACCACTCAACTGAGCCTCCCAGGCACCTCAAGGACAGTTCAGTTTTATGCAGGTAAGCAGGAACAATCTGATTCTATCTCAGAAAATTATATTAAGACACAGTGTAAGTGGGATCCCATGAATGGAACTTGAAATGAGGAAGGTATCAACCCACTTACCCATTCTGGATATTGAAATTGCAGTTTTGAGAACCCAGATCTTCACTCTACACATAAAAAAAGCAATACTATTTCTATTTGATACACACAATATGAGCAACCATATGTCAGCTTGATATGAAAAGCAAAGTTTTCTGAGGAAAAATAACATTTCAATGCATTTTTTATATTTAGTTATATAAGTATGTATATATATGCATATATATGCCTATAGATATACATTTTTATAAACTTCTGTAAAATATTGATAGTAAATTCTGTTTTAAAAATCTTTAGATATATATTACTCAGATTATGTTGGGCTGATGTAACAAATTAAGCCTCAAATATCATCAAATCATCATATCAAATATGACTTTAATTCATTAAAAATTTTTCTTTTTCTCAAGAAAGTTTGATGCATTTTAGTGGGGAATTAGGTCCACAGTCCCTCACTGACCCTGCTGAAGTTCACTCTGGTGCCTCTTATCTGAACCATTTGAAACATCAATGCAGTAGGCGGGTCTTTCACTGGGTTGGCCTGGAAGAGATTCAGGACATTCATTGGTCAGAATTAGTTACATGGGCCCAACTAACTGTCAGATGCCTGAAAACCTGGAAGTTTTGTTGTTGTTGTTGTTGTTGTTGTTGTTGTTGTTTATAAGAAAGAACATGGAGGGGCGCCCGGGTGGCTAAATCAGGTAAGCATCTGCCATCGGCTCAGGTTATAATCCCGGGGTGCTGGGATTGAGCCCCACGTCAGGCTTCCTGCTCAGTGGGGAGTCTGCTTCTCCCTCTGTCCCTGCCCCTGCTTGTGTTCTCTCTATCTGTCTCTCTCAAATAAATACAATCTTTAAAAAAAAAAAAAGAAAAGTGAAGAAAGAACATGGAATGTTTTCTGAGCTGTCTCACACTATATCCCAGCTCTGGCTTCTGTGGGGTTGGAAGTTTTTGTCCTAACAAGGGAGTTAAAATTTAAGCAAACAACTATGCAGAGGTTCCATGGGATGCTGCCAGGGCTCTTTGGAGTTCTTGAGTCTATAAAGACTTGCAGGTGAGAAGAGGGTCACAATACAGCAAAGGCAATTGACACTGGTTATTAAGAGAGGTGTGGCTCTTTTTACAAAATGGAGATGATGGGTACATGTGAAACTTCAGTTATTTTGTAGGTACCTCCTGGTACTCCCTTGCCCCAGTGTAACTATGAAATGGGCACATGCAATGGCAACCTGAGAAGTTTACAATAATGAAACGTCCCTAGAGATGGAAGTTTTGTTTACCATCAGGTAAGCCACCAAGACCTATCCAGGTAATAGCTGAGGGGCAGAGGGGAAAAATTATTCTGACACTTGTTAAAATGGTGAGGAAGACTTTCTTCAAGTCTGTTGCAATAGGGGAGAGAGATTAACTGCAACTCCAAATATAGCAAAGACCCCTGGGGATTTATAGCCAAGGAAGAGAGTAAGGAAAGTCAATAGATAGAAAATTACTAACAGGAGATATTAAGAGTAGGAAGATTCTTGCTAAAGCAACAACAGGGTTCTTGTTGAAAGCAAGTCAGGGACTTATACACCAAAGGTAACAGATGAGGAACTTGATCATATATCAAGGGTGATAGATAACAAGATGCCTTCACAGAGTTCTTGGCTAAAGCTAGACTTGGCAAGGATGGAAACAGAAGCCCATGTTTGATGCTTAGTTAGGAAAAGTTTTCACAGCTTAACTAGGTCTGCTTGAGGAGAGTTTCAATGGATAGGGGAGCAGAGAGAGGACAAACATCAGTTGTAGTCCTGAAATACACTGTAGTGATAGGGGAGTTATAGTTAATCTCACTAATCTCCCTCTTCTGATATTCCTTTTAGGAAGCAAGGTTAACGAGATCATTCCCATAGATGTGTGAATAAACTGTGTAGTACCCTGGATGGGCTCTGGCAGTCAGGAAAATGTGCCCTTCAGATCTTTTAATACATGGAGTACAGATGTCTGATGACCTGAGCTGCTCTCCTCTAAAATCCTTCTCTGCATTTCTGCTTCTTTAATGTTTCCCATGGGCTGCTAAGAGTGAGTGACTGAGTGTAACAGGAAAACTAAGGCAGCCCTATTCCTGGGAGAGGCAGGAATGCTCCGATGGGCAATTTTGGTTTGATAACTTCTGGTCAGTCTTGTCTGACTTTGTTAGACTGCAGTGTGATCTAAGATTCTTCCACCTAATCTTTCTCCTTTCCCTCTTCTTCACAATAGTCAAAACTACATTGTGGTGTGATGTCCTTACAAACTTCTGATGGCTTCTGTCTCATTATTCTCCCAAGCATTTCCCCCTAACAAAATGCTTGTATAATAGATCTCATCCTGGTATCATTAGAATGTGAAATAGAAACCAGTGAAATTGTAGGAGGCTGTTTTGTGACCTAATATCTTTCTCAAATTCTTTGAGTCCTTAGGATTTTCAAACTGATTTTTAGGCTAGTTCTTTTATTGTAAACCAGCAAAGGAGCCAATATGTTTGCAGACTTTCATGAAGCAAAATCAAGACATCACTATGAGCAAACACTGGAGCACAGACAGAAAAAAAAGTTTCTGGAAACGATTCTGTATTTGCGCATGATAAAATTGATGCTTAAAGTTAGTTTTCTATAAATTATCAAGTGGTAGGTGAGCCCAAATTGATACTTGGGTTGAACATGGCATATATTAAATATTATATCAAGTTATGTAGACACAGGTAAATACCAGTGTAAATAACTATATAATGTGTTCCCAGGAATTTGGATATTCCTGTGGATTCCAGAAGTAGACAAGGTAGTCTAAATAGTTGTAGGTAAGAAAGCAGGAGTGAAACTGGAGCTGAAGAAGCACTGAGAAGTTAAAACACACAAAATTAATAAGGGAGATTCTATCCTTTTTCCCTGCTGTGACCTATTTCAAATTATAACATTTCTTTTTATAACATTTATTTATTTATTTATTTTTAAGATTTTATTTCTTTAACAGAGAGAGAGACAGCCAGCGAGAGAGGGAACACAAGCAGGGGAAGTGGGAGAGGAAGAAGCAGGCTTCCAGCAGAGGAGCCCGATGTGGGGCTCGATCCCAGACTGCTGGGATCACACCCTGAGCCAAAGGCAGACGCTTAACGACTGAGCCACCCAGGCGCCCCAATATTTATTTTTCTTTTAAATGGTGCCTTTGATATTCACTTTCACCACACATTAAAAATACTGTCTACTTCCAAGTCTCGCATCTATTGGAAATTTAATTCTTTTTTTTTTTTTAAGATTTTTTATTCATTTATTTGACAGAGAGAGAGACAGCCAGTGAGAGAGACAGCCGTGAGAGAGGGAACACAAGCAGGGTGAGTGGGAGAGGAAGAAGCAGGCTCCCAGTGGAGGAGCCCGATATGGGGCTCGATCCCAGAACGCCAGGATCACGCCCTAAGCCGAAGGCAGAGGCTTAACGACTGAGCCACCCAGGCACCCCTGGAAATTTAATTCTGATCTACATGATGAAAGTGCTCCGTACTTCACATGTGACATAATATACAAATTAAAAGTCTAATGCCATTTACATGGCATCCAATCTAGTTTCAGTTTTGTTGATCAGGAAAAATATTGAATACTTGAGAAATCTAAGAAATGATAAAGTACATCTAATGTTTAATAGACTATGATACTTCTTTTTGAAATGAATAGTGATGATTCTTAAACTCTGTCTTAAAATTAATTTTTTTTGATGTATGAAGACTACTTGCAGCTTTTATTTATTATTTTATTTTATTTTATTTACTTTATTTTATTTTAATTCCAGTGTAGTTAACATATCATGTTATTTACTTGCAGCTTTTCTTTTTTTTTTTTTTTTTAACAGCTTTTAAAGGTTACACTATGAATGCAAGGTCAGTGTTCATGAAGCTGTATGCCCAGTAATTACTGGTAGTGTTTTGGAGGAAAAATTATATAAGTTTCACAGGTTTTTTTTATTTTTAAAACTATTTATTGAAATATAGTATACATGCAGAGAATCATAAGTAAGTATAATGTTTAATGGATGTCATTACAAATTGAACACACCTGACTGTCAGCAACCAGATGAAGAAACAGAACATTACTGGCAATCTTTCATGAATAATAGGAAACTGGAATTAAAACTCATACTTTGTAAAGACTAAATTTTATTGTATGTGACTATATCTCAATGAACTTGAAATAGAAATAAAAACTATAAATTCTCAGTTAATTGGCTTTGAAGTCAAACAGATCCTACCTTTGTTATTTACTGGAAATTTTAATATGATGTTTTATAAATTTAATTTCCTTAACTGAAGAAAGGGTTTAACAAAATACTACTTGTGACCGTCTCATAAATATGCTGAGATAAATATACAATGGCTGTTTGTGGGCACATCACATACATGAAATAAATTATTAACTGTCATTTATATTTTACATAGATGTTTTACATAGATATTTTACTTGGCTCTCTATAGTGGCTTTAAAGTTTCTTAATCAGAAATGTATCTCTTTCAGTTTCCTTGGCTATAACATAAAGTGGTGAATCCTATTATAATGGAGTGAGAGGAAGACCCAACTACACTAACCTCAACTTTACCATTCTTGAGAATCAATCTTGCAAAAATCACATAGACCTTACAGTTACAGTTTATCCCCAGTCGAGCACTTACCTAGAATAGAAAAGTCACACAGGGCTTCACCTTTCATTTGGACTTCATTAGATCTCTTTTTCCTGTTCTAAGGAGTAGAGATATCTGTATGTCATTGCTGTCTTCAGCTGCTTGATTCTTCTTTTATTAAATTTAAATTTAATGCAACTAAATACTTCACTTGCTAAATCTATCTCAGTGTATTGAAAGGAGCTTTAAGCCATGTATTTTTTAACCTTTTCCCAAAAGATAGTTTGAATTATATCAACATAGTACAGTGTTCATTAAACATGGTTTGTAAAGTTTTCTTGCAATATATGTACTAATCATAGCTGATAGTAGTAGAAAAAAATTGGATAACTCATGAAATTTGCTTTCTTGACCTTTTATTGCTAAAGTTTATATTTTAGAAACAGATTCTGCCTTATTATTGGCCAAGAGTCAGTGGATACTATTTGTAAATTTTTTGTATATTTGAATTCTCCCCAAATTATACCTTACTCCTAGACATTTGGTTCATCACCTGAAAAAATGCATTCATCAACAGTCTCTGTAAAAGTCTTATTTGCGTAAACTTTAATTACAGAACACATATAATGATTTTTTTAAAAATTCCTGCTATTAACATTAGCAATTTGTCAGTATTATTTTCATGAATATTTGTTATCACAAAGATTAAAAGAGATTCCCATAATAAGGGGTTTCAGACATAACAGTACACACGTTAGAGAATGTAGGATGTTTAGAAATTTTTGTTCTGTGGGTGCCTGGGTAGCGCAGTCGTTAAGCGTCTGTCTTCAGCTCAGGGCATGATCCCAGTGTTCTGGGATCGAGCCCCACATCAGGCTCCTCCACTGGGAGCCTGCTTCTTCCTCTCCCACTCCCCCTGCTTGTGTTTCCTCTCTCACTGGCTGTCTCTCTGTCAAATAAATAAATTCTTAAAAAAATTTTTTTTATTCTAAATAATATTAAAAAGTTTTCCTAACTGGAGGAATGCTTCATATCTTTAGCAAAAATAATCTAATCCTTTCTTTCTAACTTAGTAATACATTTGATAGTTAATACTGTATAATATTATAATTAATTTATAACTTTAAAAATACTAGACTCTTCTGGGAAATTTTGAGATACTTTACAGTTATTAATCAAGATTTGGTTCTGCTTGAATTAAATTCCACTGGTGTGTTGAAAATAAAATTTAAAAAGAGAATAAGCTTTTACTTAAAAAAAATTTGATTATGCTAATATGGGTAAGTAGTAGTAATGAAGGTTTTGGTATATTTGTAATTAGATTTTAATCATATGGATTCATTTTACTTGTTCTCCAAATAAATCCTCTAATGGAATGTTTTCTCCTTAGAGTGTAGTCTTTATATTAAACTTTCTTCACAATGAATAAATCTCATAATTAAGTGAATTTAATAATCAGCTCTGATTGAATACATTAAAATGAAATGTACTTTTAATACTTAGGTAATTAAGATATATACATTTCCTGCACTGGTACGAAGAACAGATCTAGTTTTACATACTACAGAACAAACAGTCTAGTGGCACATTAATTTCTTGGATCTCAGGGAAATTAGGGTAAGGCCTACATTTTACCATTTTTATATTCTTCACCAAGATGTCCATAGTATGTACTACCTATTATTCTATTAATTTGAATCACGAAGAAAAAAAAATTCTTATTCTAAAAGGGTCAATAATGGGAATTTTTTCTAATAAATAAGGGTAAATATCCTGGATATTTTTCAAGTCTTGAATTTTTTTATGCAGACATGTAAAATTTTCTAACTAAATCTTTTCTATATCTAGTTTACAGTGCTGAATTGTATGGCTTATTTATATAGGTGCTTAGGGAATTAAGTGGGAAACCAAAATGAATTTCATTGTATTTGATTCAATTTGTTAATAAATATTACATTTCATTTGCAAAATACAAAGTGACAAAATATATATTTAAATATCACCTATCTGTATCTATATTTCTATCTGTCATCATCATCTGTCCATTCTTTTATCCATCCATTCATTCATCTTCTATTTTGTGTAAATTCTGAGGGAGAAAGTATTACAGTGCGCATCAGTATTGGTCTAGCCAGGAAAGAGAAAGCATACACTACTTTAAACAGAGAAACACTAAAGGATTATTAAGCCTTGACAGGAGAGTAACAATTAAAATGGAAAGAGAACTCTGAAAAACACCCTGAGTTTTAAAAGTATACATATCTTGGTGAGCACTGAGAAATGTATAGAATTGTTGAATCATTATATTGTGCATCTGAAGCTAATATAACACTGTGTATTAATTATACTTCAATTAAAAAATAAAAATAGCAGATATCCTAAGGCTGAAGGAGGAGACCTGGTAATGGACAATAGGGGGGTTCAAACCTTCTTAAAGAAGCTGTGGTTGCAGCCCACTGGGTTACAGAGAAGATTACTGGGTAGTGAAGTAGTGCTACTCCGTAGTCATCAGGCAAGCCTGGAACAATCCTCTATGGCACATATCAAACAAGGCTAGCAGCAGCCATTTGAAGGGAGTCAGGTCAATGTTGCAAGTACTGCCAGAACTAAGAGGTGGAAAAGGGTCCCTAAGCAGGAAGCTAATGTCCTGTGTGTGGTTTGGGCAGGCTGATGGTCAGGACAAATGTTGAGTGGCTGGCTCTCCTTGGAATGTTTTTGTGATAAAAATAAATGATTACATGGTTTTCTATTATCTTCTCAGAAGTTATATTCTTCAAAGGAACATATATTTCTAAACAGTATAAACCTAATGACAGTTCTTATTTGTGTCTAAAAATAGACTGATAGTGGCTATAGTTATCTGGATTGAAAACATGAAATTGTCTTTGAAGTCACCTCATAAATAACAAATGTGGCTCGTATATTGTCTTAACTAAGTTAGTACGAATATGTAAATTGTTGTTACAGTTGAGAAACACTCTTTCATTGAATAAACTTATGACAGGTTTTTCTGAACCCTCTTTTAACCTGCCTTGTCCTTGGAACTTTGGCCTTCCTAGTTCATTTGTAGCAACAATTCTGCTAAGTTAGTTTAAAGAGAATCCTTTACCCCCCCCAAAAAAATCAAGTAAATAATAGTATATAGTGGTGACAAAAGTTATACAGGTCATATATGGTATATGAATGTCTGAATTATGAACACACTAGATAAAATTGTAATTATGAGCCTACTAGTAAAATCCAAAATCCTTTGTAGGCCACAAAGGTTGCTTTCATAATCCGATGCACCCTCCCTATTGTGAGTTCTCCCACGATTCCCCAATATCCACTCAATATCCAAGCCACACAAGACCTTCTTTCTTACTGAACATGGTATGTAGCTTCATGCATTCCTGTCTTTGTTTTTGTTGTTTCCTCTGTCTGGCCTGGCCCTGTGGCAGATCCAGTGGATTGCTTCTTTCCATATCTATTTCAACATCTTGTTGGAGGTAATTGAGAGGATGTAACTTATAATTGACATGCAAACTAGATCCAAGCAATCAGAGGCTCCTCCTCTGTCTTTGGACGTATGCTCTGCCTGCTGTTCCCAGAGTGGAAACCGTTTGCAAGAACAATGTGTTGTTGAGACGATCTGGACAGTGTATGTGACTGAACCTTTAGAAGGCCTCTATATAAACTTTAAAGATTCTGTTGAATGAGTGTAGAAATCTAGTTGTCTTAAGGCTACCGGAGACAAGCCTTGGATGTAAGTTCCTTTGCTTTCTAAATTGCCACCTACCACAAAAAAAGGAAAGAAAATGCAGAATCCTTTACCCTGACTATCTGATCAAATTCCTAAACATTACCCTTGATATCTCATCATCCTGGCCTGCCTTCAGCAAGAGTTTTATTAAGTTGGTTTAGTAAGAATCTCCCTCTCCTTGCTGTTCCCTCTTAGTAATTTTGTACCTATTGACCTCACACTCTGCTTCTTGCCTATAAATCACTACTTTTCCTTGTTGTCTTAGTCATTGAGCCTGTTCTTTCTGACGCAGTGTAATAGTCTTGACACCTATCATGATAGGCCTGAATAAGTCTTCTTTACCAATACTAACAAGTGCCAGAATAATTTTTTCTTTAACACAATTCAGATGTGTTTATTAAATTTAAAAATATAGTCATTTCAATTAATCTTCAATATTCACCTTATGGTAAGATATTGATTTAAAATATGCTATCCATATTCAGTTGAGGTTAATAAACTTCAAGATCATTTGGTAAACTGAGGACATAATTAGATATATTTCATCTTCATCAGCAATTTGGTATTTATTCAAAAGCTCATAATTTTCTGTAATTAATAATACGCAGATGAGTAGTTGGCGGTAATTTAGCTAAGCTGTACAAAAAAATCTATGTTTAATGGGTTGTTTTATTTATTGTTTATAATAAGATCACCTTACAAGTCTGGAATTTTAATTACTATTAGATTAATGTCATTACATGATATAATAGCAATGTTGTAAGTTACTTTAGAATGTTGAATGACATAGGCATGACTATGTGTGAGGCATATTATCATTATGTGGGTATTTAGGTGTGCCCTTTTAAATTAATTTTAATAATGTTTTTGTTCTTGTTTTAGACTTAACAAAAGTAGTAAAGATAGTACACAGAGATCCCATATGCCCCTCACCGAGTTTCCCTTAATTTTTATTGTATTAGTATAGTAAATTTGTCACAATTCATGAATCATGTATCAATATATATTATTATTAACTAACTGAAGTCTGTATTTTTTTCAGATTAACTTTTATTTTACCTGATTGTTTTTGCTGTTTCACAACCTCTTCCAGAATACTGTATTATGTTAATTCATCATGCTTGCTTTAGTTTCTCTTGGTTGAAATAGTTTCTCAGGCTTTCCTTGTTTTGGTAACTTTGAGAGTTTTGAGGAGTACTGATCAGGTATTTTGGAGAATATTCATTAGTTGAGATTGGTCATTTCCTCAGAATGATATTTTAGGGTTTGAAGACAACAGAATTAAGGTGACATTCTTACCATATCATTTCAGATTTACCTGTTATCTATATAACATCACTTTTAGTGTTCATCCTCAGTACTTGAGTGAGGTAGTGTTTGTCAGATTTCTTTACTGTAAAGTCCCCTCCCCCACCAATATTCCATGCCCTACTCTTTGGAAGGAAGTTGTTGTACACAACCTACATTTAAGGATGAAGACTCATGCTCCACCCCCTCAGGGTAGAGTATCTGCATACAGTAGTTAGAATTCATTCACATGATAAATTTGGCTCATCTTCCTCCCTCTTTGTCTGTCTCTATGCCTGTTGCTTTCTTCCTTTCTTCGTTCGTCAATATGGACTTTACTTATGTTTTCTTCATATTGTTTCACCTTTAGCTATTGGGAAATCTTTCAGTTGACTCCTCTGTGTCTTCAACATAACCACATCATTATGCTTTTTTTCTTTTTTCTTTTTTCTTTTTTTTTTTTAGTTACACATTTACTTTCTGGCATTATAAGGTGTTCTAGGCTTATCTTTATCTTGTGTACTTCCTACCCTGGTTCTAGAATCAGTCATTTCACCAAGGACTCTTGTTTCATTTACTGGAGAATGGTATTAGAAACCAAGATCTGAGTGCTAAATGTGTTCTTTGCTGCTGGGGTAACTTTGCTTCTAGGCATTCCCAACTGACTGAGCAAGAATACATGTGTATATCATAACTTCAGTATACAGACAGTCCCTGACTTACAATGGTTTGACTTGCAGTTTTTCAACTTTATGATGATACAAAAGCCATATGCTTTCAGTGGAGACATATTTTGAATTTTGATCTGTCTTCCCAGGCTAGTGATATGGTGTACTGTACTATCTCATGATTCTGGGCAGTGACAGCAAGCCACAGATCTCAGTCAGCCATGCCATCATGGGGGTAAACAAACGATATACTGACAACCTTTCCATATCCATAAAGCATTTTGGTTTTTTTCGCTCTTAGTACAGTATTTAATAAGATATTTAACACTTTATTATAAAATAGATTTCATGTTAGGTGGCTTTGCCCAACTGTAAGCTAATATAGTATTCCGAGCAGGTATAAGTGTTCTGAGCATGTTTAAGTTAAGCTAGGCTAAGCTATGGTGTTCATTAGTTTAGGTGTATTAAACGTATTTTTAACTTACAATATTTTCAACTTATGATAAATTTATCAGGAGTAATCCTATAGTAAGTCAAGAAAGATCTCTATACACGTATCTAAAACTATTTCTCTTTGTATTCATCTTGTATTAAACTAAATGTGGTTTTTGCTGATGTATCCAACTCTAATCTCTTATCATATAGATGATCAGCCCTCTCCCCTTGTTATCTGTAATATCCAACTCAAATAATGAGAAACTAAGATCCTACCATCTGCTCCCTATTTACTTAATTGTTCAATTCTAATATATATGTATGGCAGTATCAGAATTGTTAACCCCTACTATATTGGGAAACAACTTTATCAAGTAGAGTATAGGGTTTCTGCATAGTTCCCATTGTGGGTAGTCTTACAGACTAACTCATTTCAAAGTTACTAGTTTAGGTGTTTTTTCTTCAGTCTTCTTCAGTGAGATTGTTTCATACGTTTGTAATATGGTGGATTTGTTTTGTCACAGTCTGCATTCTGTTCTAGAATTATCTGCTTTCCAAATATTTTTAAAATTTGCATATGTTAAGGTTGAATTTTTCAGAGTGTCATGTATCCACCATTGAAGTATCATTTAGGATAGTTTTACTGCCCTAAAAAATCTCCTGGGCTTCACCTATTCAACTCTCATCCCTCTTCTGAACTGTTGGCAACCACTGGAATAGTTTTTATGTTTTTAGTTTTGCCTTTTGTAGAATATCCTATAGTTGGCCTTTGCAGTATGTGGACTTTCAGAAAGACTTCTTCCTTTCATATAGAAATATTCATCTGAAATTCATCCGTGTTTTTCTATTCCTTGATAAACCCAGTTCTTTTTGCTTCTCAGTAATTTCCCATGATATGGGGATCACAACTGTTTTATCTGTTCACCTATTGAATAGGATCTTGGTTCATTTGAGTTTTTGACAGTTATGAATAAAGCTCTATAAACATTCATGGGCAGTTTTATGTGGATATAAGTTTTCAAATCAGTTGAGTAAATGTCTTGGTTCATATAAGTACCTGTTCCGAATATATTTTAAAAATATGACCAAAAGGAATGGGAGGTTCTCATTGATGTATCAAGCACTATACTGCTAGGTCATAAAGAAGATATTTTTAGGTGGGGGAAGAAACTGAAATAATGGTTGCTGGGTCATACAGAAATCTTAGTGGGGAAAAATAAATTGGGATTGTTTTATGTTCTTGTCATGCTTCTGAAATTTCAAAATATCACTGCACTTTTCATTCTCTGTAGAAAAAATTTAATCCAGAGTGGTTTGTAGAAAATATAGTAAATATTAAATCCTTGGTTAGTGTGAAAGAGCATTATTTATAAATTAGTTTTTATTTGAATGACATTAATAAATATATAATGTAATGCTAAAGCAAAATATAAATGTGTTTAAGAAACTAATTCGGGAATGAAAGATTGATGTAGGGGTCAGTATTTTTTACAGGTGTTATCTGATTGAGTGATTCTGTTCTCTACTAAAACATTTATTAAATAAAATGCTTTATTCTTAATTTTTTTGGTAATAAGCTTCATTTTCAGAGAAGACTTTCGTTTAGAGAAAAAATAAAGTGAGAAACTACACTTACATGACCAGAAGTGCAAATAATTCCTACTATTAAATTATTAAAGTATACTAAAGTAAGTTTTCTTGAAAATGCAATGCATCCTATGTCCAGGAAAGTTATCATGGGCATGTTATATTGAGTTTTATGGAACTGGTATTGACTCTTGTAGCTTATCTAATGGAAACATTTTTCTAATAGTTTTAGATCAGTGAGAGGATAGAGATGGAGAAAGACTTGATATGACAGAACATCTTCAGTTAACTTGATTGTAAAATTTTTGAAATGGTCTTCATGTTTAAATCATAAATTGGTAAAGTGTAGCTTGCATAAGTACAAATTACCTAAACAAAATTAAAAGGAAGATAAAATTCTACAGGTATTTTTCTGAAATTATAATGATACGTGGAAGTGATTTTTCTGCATAAATATAATTTCTCCTTCATATTCAAAATATTTTGGGGTATTTTACTATTACAGTTGAAATTTTCTAAAATGAATTATGTATCTCCATGACCCCATAGACATAAGTATTTTAGAAAACTTTGTTGATGACTTTGTCTCTCCATCATAAACATTAGTTACCTAACAGGTCTCTGAAACAAGGATGCTCATGGCAATCCCAAGGACTCTGTAGTCATCAGTAATGGGCTCTACTTTTATAGACTTTGTGTAGTCTGTTTCTTTTCTTCACTTTCTTTCTCTTCTGGTAAATTTTGCTGGTTTCAGAATTTTGGCTACTTATAATCTGCTTCATTTTACACGTAATTATCAAGTGCATGCGCTTCAGTTTTTTACACATCAGTTTGGAGGCTGTGCTCCAGGCAGTTAATCTGAAAAAGGCATAAATCTGAAAAACAGAGTAAGTAAGGCATTGTAAGCACCCATTATGAAACTCATAAATGACTTCTTAAAAATCAGGTTTCAGTCTTTCAGTGATAAATGTTGGTAGCAGTTTTAATCAGTATATTGAGTCTGGAAAACCAGAAGCCTTGAGTTTAGTTCCTTTTTTTTTTTTTTTTCTTTTTCAAGAAATGCATACTTTCAGATATTTTGGAAAATTAATATTTTTATAGGAATTTTTGCAACTCATGCAGTATTTCCCTGACTTCATGTTTAGAAGAAATTTCGTTTGGAAAGTTTATCACTCATTTTATTATTCTGCTAGTATTTAATGTTGACCGATCCTTGAACTCTGGGTAACTATGGCCAATGCAGCTAGTCCATGTATTAAAAGTTTTAAAAAATGACATTTTTATTCTCTAAATGGTGCTATTGATTAAACTGGATCATTTATTTTTATTTTATTTATTTATCACATAGCCAGGATTAGCATGCTGTACTTGGTTTCTGAGTTTAGATTACTACTAACAGATTATTCTTTCATAAAGCTAGCTGGTATTTGCCAAAGAAAGTCATGCTCCCAAGTATGTATATTAAAAATAATTCCTAAATCAAAATCTAAAAGATGAAAGCAAAATATCAACCATCACTATCTTATCATTTAAGTGAGGTCCCTGGCAAGATTCAGTTCAAGCACCATCTCTCCTAAAAACTTTTTCCTCATTTCATTGAATGGGTCCTTTACCCGTAGTCCCATAGCTCCTTCTTTCAGCTTTTTTCCCTACTTTATTTTAAACGTCTTGTTTTCTCCTTACTGTATTTTACTTTTACTTGTCAGTCTTCCCCTTACTACCTTTTAACATTTTTATAGCCAGCATCTTTATCATCTTCATATTTTTAGCAAATGGTCTAATGCCTCCCTCATAGTGAGCTCTTACAGTAAACATTTTTTGTCTGGACCTCAGATGATCAGATTTATTATTTTAACTAGTCTTTATGTTGTTTCTCATTGAGTTCCTATTAGAGAAAGCTGAAAAATACACATAGAAGAAAATACAATATAAATAGGCTATATACAGATGCAGATTTCATAGATAACAAGTAATTAATGTAAATAATATGTAGTATCTATGCAAAACTCACAGAATATGATGTCCATTTACTTGCTTTCTTCATGACCCATCAAAAAAATTCTAAGTACAAAATGAGATAGAATATGGTCAAGAGCTCAATTACTATTGAAATTACTGATAAGCTAACATTTCAATAAATTTTTCTTATTTTTGCAAAATGAATATAAAGCCAAAGCCGTTTTATTGTTTTAGAAGCTATAGAATATAAAGATGATGAATTTTGGGGGGATTAACAGAGAATAGAACTAAATTCTGTCATCTTGATTTGGGGAATACATAGTGTAAGTCTAAAGCAAAATATAAATAACATTTAAGACACTTTGTATTTTAGAAATTCTTTTTTTTTTCTTGTCTAATAGTTAAGTCCTCAGGACTCATTTTGCACACAATTTTTGTGGGCACATGGGCTAAAAAAAGGATAGTACACTGACTCTTTATCCCTGGCATCGAAAATAGTTTGATAGATTGTGGTGAATGAAACATTTTCATGTTTGTTTATTAATTATATTTCCTTTTGCATTAATTATCTGTACACATCACTTGCCTGTTTTCTGTATTGTTTTAGTGTTTTCTTATCAGCTTAAATAACAAACCTTAAACATTTCATATTAATATATATTTTTGGTTTTTATTTTTAATTTAATAGGCTGTTTTCTTCATGTTTCTGAATAAGCTTATTAATATTTTTCATTACAGTTTGTGGAACTGCAAGACTGTTGGACAGTAATTTTGTTGTATTGTTTAATATTTTGTGAATCACTTGAGCTGATATGTCCCTGGATTAAATACTAGGAAATTAGTTGTCTTAATTATTATGGCATTAATATATTTTTGCTTTTTAATTACACTTTAAAAAGAGAAAAAGAAATGCTGAAGGGCTTATTTAAAGGTGAAAAAGACCTTAAAAATCCGTGAAATGTTATGTTGGCAAGTATAGTAGCCACTTTTTAATGTGTGTCTAGCCCATGATGACCTCCTCTTCACTCAAAGCAGTACTGCCTCCTCCCACTTCCCATTCTAATGGCCCTTGTCAGTCAGGTTTGTATCACATGATATTACATACTGACAAGTTGGACTGGGCCATTTTCCTGACCTTAAATTATGCAGCTAGTTTGGCTGCAAACTGACCCTCTTTCAAGTGCATTGGTAAGTGAAAAGGATGGGTCGGGGATGCCAAGAGAAGCAAGGAAGAAAGAAAGGGACAAAGGGGACGATAGAACTCGGTTCTTAACAATTTTGGGTTTTCCAGTTTCACATTCCTATCTCTCTTAGGACAGGTCTTGGCTTGGGTTCTGTCAATAACCTCTTGTCGTTGTAAAAATTCCACTTTACAATAATTGTTACAGAAAAAGGTTTTGACAAAGACATTAAGGATGGCCAAGATTCTGGTTACAGCTTCCTAACCAAATCCATAGATTTTTGTATGTTGCTTTCTACTTCACTCTGAGAATTTTTTGTGTTCTTTCCTCTGGAATTTCTTGTTGAACTGTGTGCGCGGGAGTGGTTTCCATGAATTAGCATTTCTGGAGATCATAATTTAAGTCAGACTATAAGAAAACATGATAGAGATATATATTCTGGGGACAGGTGGGCAGTTCTTTGGATCAGAAATCATATCAGCTTGAAAAGACTAGCAGTACTCTTCCCATGTGAAAATATAGTCACTAGCCTTAACAATAGAGAGTTCAACTATTCTATTGTGGATGCAGAAAAGACTGTGCGATTCACAAGTTTGAATTTTTTTTTTTTTTTTTGCATAGAGTGTTCAATAAATATTTGCTGAATGAATTGCTAAACGTATGAATTCAAGTAATAGATAATGGTAGAATCTAGTAAAGAGAGAGAGGTTGGTTTTACTTTTGAATAAAGAAAATCTATGGTATTTGCATACAGCTCCATACAAGAAATTCTGTTTAATATGCCGCTTGAACTGTCTAGTATATTTGCTCCAGTTATGTTTGTTTTAGGTCCAGTTGTTTTTTTATACATCTGTAATACTTTATTATAGGTGCTGTGTTTTATTTGACCAAAAATTCATTGAGGTAAGAAGTAACTTATTTACTTTTTATTTTGGCAAATATTAGTGAATTGGCTAATTTTAAGTATTATACATAATTATATAATTTATGAATTTATGTATTCACTTCTTCATTTTATAATTTATAACTTTACTCTTCAGCCTTCATAATGACTCATTTAATCTGCTGACCTAGAAACTTGAGAACAAAATGAAAAATCTCATATTGGTGATCATGATGCCTAAATTTGTATTTATCAGTTTTATCTTAAACCAAGCACAGGAGGGACTCTTGATGAGATACTTATTGGGTTCTTTATTTTTTTTAAGGAAAGCTAAACATACCCAGCAAGACTATCTTTTACTAGGCTTCATCACGAAAAAAGGATTAACTTTGTGAGACTATAGTATAGACTAGTCATTATTCAGAAGTTTGTATTTCAGATATCAAAGCAATGGCCACTGCTTATATTGTAAGAGAATGTCAGCATTGCATTTATGATAATTTCCTAAGTGAAAGTTTTCTGGATATCCTTATAGGTAGATTTTTTTCAATAAAGTTCTCAAAAATGTAACTCTTGAGTTACCCAAATCTGATGTATATTATGGTTTAAGAAAAGTCCCAGCCAATGAAACTGAATTATAATTTATCATAGATATTAAATTAGCAGCTCTTATTTCAAGTCTTGGTCATAAAACTGGGATAAGATTCCACAAGATCAGGAAAACATATAGAGTATGTTTTTCAAAGAATTTTCATATGTCCACACCTATCAACTGGTTTAGGAAGGAGTGTGCTATCCCACATCACCTCTTAGGATCTGAAAGATGTGGGGTAAAGAGTCTGTACTTGGAGAGAATACATGAACACCACACCTTTGAAGGAGTGTTTATTATTAAGGAACAGTCAGAGAGAGCCAGATCATTGGCTATCAGGTAACCATGAGGCATCATATTAAAGTAAATCTTGGGAGGTATATTATAACCAGAGTTTAGGGCAGGTTGCCTGAGAAGACTAGAATTTCTGGTGGTATTTAATGTGTATTGTGCAGATTTCGGGCAATTAACCCAGAGTAACTTTGCACCAGCAAAGTAGTTTTGGCACTTTAATCCACTTAAATTTACTCTACAAGTGTTACAGTATACACGTTAAGTAAATGAATTGTAAATAAAGTTTCTGAAGGCCTGCATAACCCCTTCCTGTTTCTTTTCAGTCTCTAGAAGTGTTTAATGTAAACACAAAATAGTGAATCCTATCTGACTTATTTTGACTCTTTAATGAAACTTTTATATATTTTTTATTGTAAACTCTTTAATACTTTCTCTTTGTTAAAAACTTCATCCATATTAAAATAAAGCACTTTAACTTTTAGTAAAATCATGATTAAAATGTTCTAAAACTGTTTTTAAAGACTGAAATTTAAGACATCTGTCAAAAATACTATACAAATCAAACATTAAGTTGGATAGTTTGAACACTGAAATTTAACCACATAGACGTACTGATGCTATAAAACAAGACAAAAAGGAAAAATTAGTATTTTTGATATTTTCATGTTTCAAAATTTATACTTCTGAAGGTTAATTTGATTTTTTGAGTGTGTGCATAGAGCATTTGGTGATCATAAGTCAAGGAGAATAGTTGGATGAAGATAAAACATAATATTTTGTTTTCAATTAGTATCTGAGCTTTTGTGTTTATTTGTAAATGACAATAAATGTTCCAAAATATAGGTGATGGATTTTTTTTCTATATCATATAAAGACTGAAATCTCTTCTTTTTCCAATTTAGATACAAACCTAAAATTTTCTAAAGAAAGACATGTATTCTGAAAAATAAAAAAGGGGCCCATTCTTTGTATAAACTTTAAAGACTTTTTCTTGTACCTTATAGAGTTGAAATTGTAATTTTTTAAGGTGAAAATAGTTGACTGTTGGCAGTTTCATCATGGTTCAATGTAGTATCTTTAAGGGCATTTAAAAATCTTTTATATCTGTTTATTTTCTGAGCATGTCATATTTACATTAGAGTTCTGAAGCAAAATGTAATTTTGTTGTTTTCTATCTATGTTTCTATCATTTATTTATAATTAATATGAAGTATAGTTTGGTAGCTAATTAAAATTCTGTGTAGCTCTGCCATTTTATTTGATGTCATGATTTTATTACTGTTAACTCTGCATGGATAACTCTTGGTATTGGTAATAGATTTTATTTTTTCTTTTGGTTAGATCACTCAGAATTTATTAATTTGTTCTGAGAGCATAGTTAATAAAAGGTTGGCAAGAAAAGAGTTATAACAGTGAACCTTAACAGAATTATATTAATACTGATGACTGTGTTTTACATGTCATAACACATCTTCACTAACTTAGAAATTTTAGTTCGTCAATACACAGGGTTCCCTGGTGAGACAGATTGTAGTGTTTCATAGGATGCGGAGTTAAAATGATTTACTTAAGCATACCCTAATTCAGGGCACAAGTGGAAATATAATTAAGAAGTACTTTTGGTTAACTTTTGGTTAACCTAAACCTAAAAATAAATAAAATATATGTTAATTTCATTTTATGCACTGTACCTTACACTAGTCTTTAAAAAAGGAACTGGCAGGTATGTGATCAGTAGAGAGATGAATTGTTTTTTATTTTAAAAAAACTACTTGTGTATGGACTAGCATTTGAATGTGAAATAGATTTACCCAAAATGCCTAGGTATAGCTAAAGCAGACTTTTATCAAAATGTCCTGCTTAAAAAAAAGGGACCCAAAAAGTTATCAGAAGGTATTTTAAAAGTTATTTACTCCATATTCTTCTAAATGCAAGGATCTCATCCAGTGCATTTCTGATATCCTATGCACAAACACTAAAGGCATCAGTTTACAGCCTATAAGGTAGTCTGCAGCTCGCTTAGCATTTTTTGGAAGTCATTTCTGTGTCTCTGTAATTCCAACCATTGGTGAAGAGCACATGAGAACAACAGAGTGAAAGTCTGCTCTGCCTTCTGCGTGTTATTCATTCACTCATTCATCCATTCATTCATTGATACTTAGCCAAATGGCCAAAATGCCTATCAGACCCTGGATGTAGAAGTGGTTATTAAAAATCTCTGTCCCTGAAAAGTGAGTGAGTCAGTCAGCCAATATGATGAATGCTAGGAAGTACATCCAGAGTTGTTACCGAAGCTAAAAGGACTCCTGATTCTCACCAGTGAGGTTGAATGTCAAGATAGTGTTCCAAGAAGAAAAGGCCTCTCCCTAGAGCAGCTATTTCTGATGTAGAAAAAAGGAGAGCAGGAGTTTCAAAGAGGATTTTAATTTGCATGCAAATTGAAGTGAATGGAAGTGACATTCACATGTTTTAAGAAGAAGATTATTGCACTCATCCATTTTCTCTTTCCAGATCTGTGCTTAGTTCATTTATTTATTAGGTGGTTTGTTTTCAAGATACCTTTATTAACTTCCCTCTATGGCAGTTTAATTTTTCAAGAAATGTGGTATTTAAACAGGACAAAATTATCTGCATATCCAGAGTGCCTTCTGATTTATCTTTGCAAAGAGCACTGTTAAAGCTTTTTAAAACAAACAAAAAACAAACAAACAAATAGAAAACAACAAAAAAATTGAACTGGGTGATTCTATTGAGCTAACATGCTAAGACTTTACATAAAGTGTAAATATCCCACCACATGTTTATTTCCTTATTTTGTAGCTGTGACTCTCATAATTTAGTGATGTTTCTAATGGGCATCTGGCTATGGATGTTGAAAGATTCTTAAATTCTGATTTAGCAACATGTAAATTATGTCCAACTTTTTACATGTACCTCCTAATGACATTGTGTAGGGGGCAAAGTAAACGAGATATTTTTTGTAGCATGCATTCATTGATTTACTGAATTTCTCATCGGTCCACATCAACCTTGTGGAGACCTGGTTTGATGTGTTTCTCTCATGCTGAAGCACAAAGACTTAAGAAATAGAAGGTAGTTGAGAAAAGAGAGGGAAGAAGCGTGAGAAAATCCATGCTGTAGTGATAAGCGACTTTCAGATAGTTGAGTGGCTGCTGCACATTTATACCATCATTAGTCGTAGGTCATTTGACTTTATACCTGCTTACATTGAGAACTAAAAGAAGGCAGAGTCATTGAATCCAGGGGTTCACAGTAAATATAAAATTGACCATCAGCTTCCAGCTGTTGAAGATGTTATCTTGTGTGACTCTTCAATAGCAATGCCAGGATAAACATTTAATCTTTGTACATATATAAGACATGTTTTTTCTACTTACTAAACAGAAAATGCTCATATTTCCCTATATAAGAAAAAATATTTACATAGCATAATTCTGAAAGCATTTGTTTTTTGTGTGCCTTGACATTTAATTTTGTATCAGTAGTCAGTGTATCCTGGTGGTTAAGAGCAAGAATCCTCCTTCTTCTTAAGATTCATACATCAAGTTTACTACTTAGTACCTGTGAAGACATGCCTTGAGCATATTGTTTAATCTTTCTGGATCCTAGTTACAGATAAAATAAGGATAATGGCCAGTTTACTGAGTTGTGACCGTTTGACTAGGTATGTAAAACAGCTAAAACCCTCTGTGGCACATAATAGATGTTTAATTTAAATTCAAGCTATTATTGTATATTGACTCATTTAATTGTTGCATTTCTGTGTGTGTTACTGTTCTTCCCTAACCAGGTCTGTGGCTGCTATGAGAAAAGATGGTGGTGGTCATATGACTTCACCCCAAGTGTAGATGGAGTTCTTACTATATGTGGGCTGGCTTGGAACCTTGTTTTGCTAATCAACAGAGACAAAACAACAACAAACAAACAAACAAAAACCCCAAACCGCAGACCGATTAATTGAATGATTGGTTGATTACCAGCCTGACAGAGTCCCACTTGTCTATTTTTACTTTTGCCACCTATCGTATCCAAGAAATCATTTCCAAGAGCAATGTCAAGAAGCCTTTCCCCTGTGTTTTCCTTCAGGAATTTTACAGTTTCAGGTTTTACTTTGAATTGATTTTTGTGTATGATGTTAGATAAGGGTACAGTTTCATTATTTTGCATAGGAATAACCAGTTTTCCCAGTACTATTTGAGAAGAGACTATCCTTTCCCCATTGTGTATGCTTGGCACTCTTATTGAAGATCAATAACAGTGTATTTGTGGCTTTATCTCTGGGATCTGTATTCTGTTCCATTGGTCTATATATTACTGGCTAAATATATCAACACCATACTCTTTCAATTGCCATAGCTTTGTAACATATTTTAAAATCAGGAATGGTGATGCCTCCATTTTGTTTTTCTTTTTCAAGATTGTTTTGGGTGTTTGGAGTCTTACGTGCTATATATCCTTGAGGGAACAATATCTACATAAATTATTTAGAATAATTCTGTACTGAAGATTTGTCTGTCATCCCCATTTATTTTTTTTTTGTCATTTATTTTAGTATGAACTCACGATTTTTATCTTATAATTTCCAGTATTGTTATAATTATTCCAGTATTGGCTATTGACAGAGGGAAACAGCTCCCATGTGCTTTAAATATATCCTCATATTGTGAGGTTGTGTGTGTGTGTGTGTGTGTGTGTGTGTGTGTATGTTTGGAGCACTTCTTTACTTTCTGGCCCTACAAGAGGCTCCAGAAGGTCCAGGCTTATTTTTTATGTTACCTGCCCCAGTTATGGAATCAGCCATTTATCCAAGGATTCCTTGTTCCCTTTATTGAAGAATAGTATTAGATGGGTGCCTGGGTGGCTCAGCCATTAAGCGCCTGCCTTCAGCTCAGGTCATGATCCCAGGGTCCTGGGATCGAGCCCTGCGTCGGGCTCCCTGCTTGGCGGGAAGCCTGGTTCTCCCTCTCACACTCCCCTTGCTTGTGTTCCCTTTCCCGCTGTCTTTTTTTGTCAAATAAATAAATAAAATCTTAAAAAAAATAAAAGAAGAGTAGTATTAAAAACCAAGAACTGGACACTAGGTATATTGTTGTCCCTTGTCAGCTTTTACAACATACTATAATGTATGTTAATTTCTCAACTTAGTAGCTGTTACCTCTTTAAAAATTAAGAATACATAAAAACTGAATTTATATCCTTCCATTTAAATTTGTGTACAATCATGTGAACCGAAAGTTTTCAAAAATATTGAACATTTAGTAACTTGCTCACAAATATTACTCTGTAAGATATTTAAATATCAAATAGATATAATAATGTTATTAATAACATTACTGCTAATAAATTTAGTGAGAAAATCTTTTTATACCATTAAAATAGAAAATGAAATATTTAAAAATATATGCAAATTTTAAATTTCTATTTCATGTATATTTTTAATATAAAATTATTGAATAATAAAACATGTATTATTATCTAATAATATATGTTCCTGTTATTTCTTACCCCTTTGTTTGGAGCTATTTCTGAGAGTGTTACTTCAACATAGATCAAATTAAAATGTTTCAAATTTTAATAGGCATAAGAATCAAGAGATTCTTGTTAAAAATGCAGATTTTGATTTAGTATGTAAATGTTTTCTTTTGCTGTGTGACTAATTACCACAAACTCATGGCTCAGAGCAACACATATTTATTATCTTACAGTCTCTGTGGGTCAGGATTATGAGTATGAGTTATCTGAATCTTCTGCTCAGTGTCTCAGCAGGCTGAAATCAAGGTGTTGCCAGGGGCTGCAATATCATATAAAGCTTTGGATCTTCATTCAAGCTCATTGGTTGTTGGCAGAATTCATTTCCATGTAGTTTTAGAACCAAGAACCTCAGCTCCTAAAGGCCTCCCACTATTTCCTGACAGGTGGTTTTTCTCACAGGACAGTTTTTTTTTGTTTGCTTGTTTTTTGTTTTTGCTTTTGTTTTTAAGGCAAACAGGAATACATCTCTGCTTTTCAAAATCTCTGGTTTTTCTGGTTCTGTGGGTGTACTACTTTGGTGAAAATTGTTTGAGCCACACATTTAATGACTTTTTGCTTTCATATTTAGGTTATACTTCAAGATGGTTTTTAGAAAATTGTTTTAAGGGGGTGCCTGGGTAGCTCAGTTAGTTAAGTGGCTGACTCTTGGTTTCAACTCAGGATGGTGAGATCCAGCCCCCCCCCCCACCCCGGTGTTCTGTGCTCAGTGGGGAGCCTGCTTGGAAATTCTTCCTTTCCCTCTTCATCTTCCCCTCCTTCCGGGTGTGTGTGCACACACGCAGTCTTTCTCTCTCTCTCTCAAATCAATAAATCTGTAAAAAAATTACTTTAAGACTTAAAGTATTATGATTTTGAATTCTTTTTTTTTTTAAAGATTTTATTTATTTATTTGACAGAGACAGCCAGCGAGAGAGGGAACACAAGCAGGGGGTGTGGGAGAGGAAGAAGCAGGCTCCCAGCAGAGGAGCCTGATGTGGGGCTCGATCCCAGAACGCTGGGATCACGCCCTGAGCCGAAGGCAGACACTTAATGACTGCGCCACCCAGGCGCCCTATGATTTTGAATTCTAAAAGAGAATATAACTGAAAAAATGAGAGCTTCTAAAATACAATTTCAGCTCTGAACTTGAAAACAATTCCAATGAAAAAGAAAAAAGAATCATCTAAAGAAATTATTGGTGCTATATTATAAGCTCAGATTGTGAAAAAAAATGCTCAAACTTCACAAACAGTGATATATAAATGTTGAAAAAAATTCTGTGTTGTGCATTGGAATTCTTGAGTCTCTTCTTAAAGATTCACAACAAATTAGGGGTTTTGAAAAATGCCAAAACAACAAAGTATGTTTGAATCCTTAGGAATAGTAGTAAAATGAACCAAAATGGCAATGACAATATAATCTGATTTATTAGATTAAGGACAGAAATGTATGATTTCTGTAACTTCTTTTTTATGCTAAACACATCACTGTTTAAATATGAAAGTAAAGCGTATACATGGTAAAACAGAACAGAAAATATGAGTTCAAGTTACAGAATGCTCTACGTGGGAGACTGGTGCTGGCTGTTCAGTGAGAATGTTGAATGTTGATTAGCAGTGCTTCAGTGCATAAACAGCATGTAAATAAGCTATTTATGTATTGTTCTTTGAGGCTCTCCTGAACGATCCTTTTAAGTCAGAACTAAAGAATAAGGAAAAAGCAAACTACTTGAAAGAAGTTGAGAATAGTGAATGTGTGAATATGTGTGTTTGGAAGAGGGCTTCCAGGAAGAGAACACAGTACGTACAAAGACCTTGAGCAAAGATGGTATGCCTGTGCATATGTGAAGTTCATTATGCCTTGACTTTGAAGGTCATAAATAACTGTAATGATTAACAGAAACCAAAAAGCATAAATAGGAGAATTATATCTAAAAATTTCTATTTTCATTTTCAAAATAAATGACATACTTGCACAAGAATGAATGGAAATCTAGATGCAAATTAGAGATTTTTGTTTGACTGCAAGTTGTATAGACGTGATTTGTTCCTGGTGAAGGCAAGCAAGAGGACAAATGTACACATACTGCTGTAAAAAATACAGTTACAGTAGAATAGTGTCCAAATATGGAGAACATATTCTCTGCCCATGACCTTTTGTTTGTCATTCCACTGATGGCACATTTTATCCTGTTGTAGGTGCCACACAGAAAGAGAAAATTGATAGATATTCCCTAAGCAAATTTTCCCAGGTTTTGGAGGGTTCATATGAAGGACAAGTTAAGGCAGCTTGAAAGTTTGGCCTGAAGTAGAAATGGTAAACCAGAGACATTACTGTATCTCACAATATCTGGAAAACTTTACATTTGGAAGAAAGTTAATATATGGAGTGTATTTTCATAATGTAGTACTAGGAACAATGGGCAAGCATATTTTCACTCTGAATAATAAAGGACTTTTCTGAGAATAATAAGCATTCCAAATAAAGGAATCCTCTTCTCCATACTCTTTCGGCTATGGATTTATTTTAGGAGAGACTGATGCCCATTTCTTAAGCACACTGTACAAGGTATTTCTTCACTGAGATGGAGATTGGACTATATGACCCTTCTATCTCTAAGAGGCTATGATTGTGTTTCTTGTACTTTGTTATGCTACTGCTAGGAGAGTAAATTACTTGTCCAGATGCTAGTTTCTGATAGTCAGAACACTAGCTGACTGTGGTTGTTGACTTAGTTTTCTGTTCAGATGAAAGACTTGAATTTGATTATGTTAGGGTTATCTCTGCTCAGGACCCCCAAACACACAACAACATTTTAATAACATGAAACACAGAGATGATAGTAATTATCCTTTTGTGAACTAAAGAACACCCACCATCCTGTGTGGCAGGGTAATCATCATTAGAAAACCATCTCTAACAATACATGACATACATTTATTGTCCTAGCTTTATATGCATTTCAAATAGCTTGGCGTAGCACTCTATTTGATATTTTAACATTTTTGATACATTGATTGTATGAAAAGTTGCCCTTCCTTGTAATAATTTTATTACCTAGGAGTCTGTTCTCTTTCTCAAACATGACATTAGATATTTAGTGTTTATAGTATAACATGGTGCCCAGAGCATTTTTTTTTCTGTTACGGAAATAAACACACACATATACACACACATTTATACACACACATTCAGTCTCAATGTCTCACATACATACACACACACTTCTTTTCTTAGTTAGGGTTTGGTTTCTGTCTTTATCTTTCCATTGAAATACTTTAAATTAATTGTACAAACCAGTATACTAAAGTAACAAACATTGGAGTTATATGTCAGGCATATTTTGGAATCTGTATCTCAGTGTTTAGTCATGGACCTAATGAGTAACTTAGATAAAGACATTTAATAGGCTGCCTTGTTTCTGAATATGGTATCATGTTTTAGGTAACATACTGAAAACATTGTATATTGGTGATATACCCTGGTGATGACTGACTACAGTTACCAAAGTTACTTAGAATAATAACATTTGACACTTTATTTCACATTCTTTTAGTTTTTTGTGTGTGTTCTTGAGTTTAGTTTTACTTCTGTGTTCTTATGTCACTATTTAATTGTCTTTAATTTGAGATATTGCAGCCTGGATAGGAAATATTTGTAGTATTAATTAGATTTAACCAACCCCCTCCCCACACATAAGCAGCTAATTTCTGACCTATCCTCTTTAGAAAGGCACTCCCCACTGGATGCATTCAAATGATTTTATTTAGAAGTCTGCAATGCAGAATAAGCCACTTTAAGTTTTTCTGCTAATATGATACTCAGTCAACCCTGGAGGATGTGTCAGTGTAATAGATCATAGAAATGATTTCTTTAATTGGTGAAATGAGTGTTCATGGTGTGTGAATTGCCAGATATAGTGTAAAGGAATTTCTTCCCTTGCAAGAATAGGGTTGTAGGATGTATCCAGCTCTATAATCTACACCATTTGGAATGATGCCCTGGGCTTATTATTTCAAACTGGTTTTGTGTCCAGAAACCGACTCAGAGGATCCTTTCTCACAAGACTCTGTGTAAATGCTCAGCTGAATTTTACCTCTAGAATATGGCTGCACCTGCTTTGAATGAACTTTTTATACAAGGTGCTGTCATAGCTTCCAAAGAACAAAGAACGGTGACTGCAGTGAGATTAGAGAACACCTGCTATCCATGTATTTTGGATCAGTTTGTTCCTAAAAATATGTGTGGTGGTATTCCATGTGAGAATTGGAATAGTAACATTATACACAGTAGATTGTCAGTGGGGAAGCCAATATTCATTACCTACCTCTATAGAAAGGACTGACATTTACCAAAAGGAACATAAGTGTGAGTCATCAAACTGACTTAGGTTTATATGCAGTAGGCATCAATATCACAGAGAGTATTTCCAGTGTAGATTGTTCTGGACATCATTAAAAAGATGATAAGACAGCATATTTGTGATATTTCCGTAGTCAATAGCTGTCCTCGAGTCACTGAAAGTGAGTTGTTTTAATAACACTATAATAAATTTGACAATATAACTTAAATGTGCTTGATATAAAAATTTCAAAGTTCCTGAATAAACTTTTCTCATTTAGTATTCTTCTGTTGTTACATGCAAGGTATGTAATAAAGGAGTTTGCTTTTGGGGAAAAACAAAGTAAAACAACAACAACAAAATGATCCACCCACTCCAGGACCAAACAAAAGAGAACAAAACTAAAAAAAAACCAAATCCATGAATTAGCACAACTTGTTGTAACACAATAATAATATTATTTAAATTAACTTTTAGTGGTAAAATAAATTATTCTTTCCTGTCATGTCACTCAAATATATAAATAGTGTTTTGTTCAGACAGTTGTTTTTGATATCTCCTATTTTATAACTCACAAGTGTTTGTGGTTAACATGGTGAAGCTCAGCAAAGATTCACCATCCAGGGAGGATTCGTTGCCCCAGCTGTTGGGAGTATGGTCAATAGATACCCCTCATCCCTCAGCCCCCTTGAGCAGTTGCATCAGGTTCAGAGAACTACTTTACTGAAAGTCATGCCTCGCATGTGCAGCCCATCCACTATTACTAATTTATAGAAGAGATAATAAAGGTTCAGTTGTTTGAAACCAAGCCAGGACAACTCTAATTAGCCATGCTTGCTCCAGAGGTTCCCATGGAGCCAGAGGAAGCAGATACCAGCTGGCATTGCACTTCCATTTGTTCACCTGCTCAAATCTGCTCTTATCCTCTCTTCTATAGCTGTTGATCCCAAGGGCATTGCCTTATAGACTTTCTGCACATTGAATTCCATCTCAGATTTTACTTCCTGGAGAATCCAATCAGGACACTATTCTTTTGTTTTTTCATGCAGTGTCTTAGTTTATTTATTTTTTATTTCTTAAAAATATTTTATTTATTTCAGACAGAGAGAGAGAGAGCACAGACAGGGTGGAAGGTGAGGGAGAAGCAGACTCCCTGCTGAGCAGGGAGCCCGACATGGGGCTTGATCCCAGGACCCCTGGATCATGACCTGAGCTGAAGGTAGAGGCTTAACCTGAGCTGAAGACTGAGCCACCCAGGGGCCCTGCAGTGTCTTAGTTTAAAAAGTGTTTTTCTGTATTATGCTTCAGCAGTCAGAGGTACACATATGTGTAGTTTTCTTGAATTATGTATCTTCTCTATTCTTGATAGGGTTTAATTAGAGCATGCTTAATAGTTATTTTATAGATAATTATAGTGACATAAATTTGGGCATTTTATCTTCTTAAATAAATATATGAAAATGTTTATTCTTCCCCAGTTATGCTGTTTAATTATTTTCTCAAAATGTAAAAATTTAAAAAATTCAGATCATTTACAGTGGATTCAAAATCACTGGAAATGCTTGTTAAAGTATAGATGTTAGAAACCCACAGAGATAAATGAGCCCAGCAATTTATGCTTTAGGAGACATATAGAAGGGCATTCTGAGGTATTAAAGTACTGAACAGCATATGGAAACTTCTGAGAGATGTTTCCTTTTTTTTGTGGTGAGAAATAATGGAAAGGAGACTGATTATACTGGAACGCCAAATACTTGTAGTCAGCTCTGCAGTATGCATTTTTCCTTCAGTAAAGATACATTCTATAAGAAGAACATTTTGTCTGTTTAATTTTATCTATTTCATCTTCTCTTTTAAAATAGGTAGGATTTTAGTGTTTGGAATACAGAATGAAAGAGACTTCAAAATTTTATTAAAAACATACTATTTCTTTAGTGTATTTATTGATGCTCTGCTGAGTCTAATTGCAATATATGCTGGCTCCTGAAGAATCAATTAACAGACAATTCTAAACTTAAAATGTGCTTCCAGTTTGTGGGGACACCTGGGTGGCTCAGTCAGTTAAGCATCTGCCTTCGGCTCAGGTCATGATCCCAGGGTCCTTGGTTGGAGTCCTGCTTCTCCCTCTGCCTGCTGCTCCCCCTGCTTGTGCTCTTTCTCTTTCTCTCTCTCACACATACACAAATAAATAAAATCTTGAAACAGCAACAACAACAAAAAATAAAATATGCTTCCATTTTTTATATATTTATTTTAGAACTGGAACTGGGTTGGGGTGGGCAGAAAAGGGAGAGGGAGAAACTTTAGCAGACTCCGCACAGAACATGGAGCCTGACTGGGGCTCTGTCTCCCAATCTTGAGATCATGGCCTGAGACAAAACTAAGAATCAGATGCTTAACCAGCTGCACCACCCAGGAGCACCCTATGCTTCCAGTTTTTTATAAAAGATGTAATCAGCGATCTATGTAAAAACTTGTTCTGTTGGTAAAAATGGTTATATGACCCAGTTTACTTTCTCCAATGGAGAAATAATTATAGATTAATACGAAGATAAAATAATAAAGTTGCCCCTTTTATAGAATATTCTGAAGATCAAAAACAGTGCAAATGCAATATAATACATACACGTGTAAAGATTTATATTAACATAAAGTATTGGGTAGTTTATTATTATGAATAATGATTTGATTAGCTTCCTAATACATGTCTTTCATTTGTTAATTGCCTTTTAATGAAGAAATCCTACTTAAAGTCTAACCAAACATTTTGTGGTTTCAGTTTTATTTTCTCTTGTTTTTTCTTCTATGAAATATAATGAATACGTGTCAGTGAAACTCTGATCATTCTTTAAATATTTGTAGAAACTCATTGTTTTCTTTCAGTCTGTTTATCTCAAAGCTTACCAGCTGTAAATCTTTTTCATTTTTCTCATTGGTACAGTTTTCTTTCTGAAATAATTCCTTTGATATTTTTATGGATCTCTTTAGTTTACTTTAATGTGCACTTCAAAATGAGAAACAGTGCTTATATTCCTGGAGTGGAGAGCTGTCAGCATCTTTTTGTGCGGTCTTGGTTGATAAACCTCTTCTTTTCTAGAAGAGCAACAACTCCATCCAGATTTTAAACAGATAGGAATCTTGGGCTTTTGGTTGATAAGCTTAGATTAGGTCTTATCTTCCCTAACATTTAGCTTTTTGTAGCTTAATATTGATTATAAGATGTAACTTTATTGTGTGCCCATTTATTTATTTTCTTATATCAGTTTTTATATTCTAAAATAATACTTTGGTAAGTGGAAAATTTAATAGCGTATATTGTTTCTTATAAAGCCAATTTTACTGCTGTACCTAATTAATGCCAATGGCCTGTTGAGTAACCATCTTCAATTTTTCTTACATTCTTATACACGTATTTAGATATGTACAAAATGACAGTAATTTTTACTAAAAAACAAACAAAAAAACCCAAAAACCGATGCTAAGCATACTTTACATTTTAATTTTCACCTTTGCTTCTTGCCAAAAAAATTACTAAAATGTAGATATAGTTCGTTTTATATTTATAAAAAAAATTCCATGGTATGGTTTAATTGATACTTATTCAGTATTTCCCTTATCGATGGACATTTAGGTAGTTTTCACTCTTTTTTGTTTGTTTTTCATTTTAAAAATGATTTAATTAATAACCCTTGAATTTATCTTTAAATATTGTTGCTTTAATAGCTGAAGGATATATTCTCTAAATGAGATTAATGTGTCAAAGATTATGTGTGTTTTAGTTTCTTGTAGTCTTATACCATTTTGTATGTTTGTAGTCAAACAAAGCCTGTAACTGTTCTTCTAAGTGGAGTGTTTTTTTTTTTTTTTCTTTTTTTTCTTTTTAAAGCCATGTCTCTCCCATTCAATATACATACAGTTGGGTATGAAGTCAGAATATAAAAGTATGCAGTTGTGTACATTAAATTCCTTCGATTGAATGTTTAATCATGGTAGAACACCCAGACATTTGAGACCATTTCTTCCATCACTAAACAAATATGTTGCTCTCTGTCTTTTAGATTGTTTCTATAGTCACTTAATTTAAAAGTGTAATAAAAATTTCTAGAGTAGCTGGAGGTATTCATTCCACACAAAATTGAAGGTTCCAACACATCCTCAAAAACTATAAGAAAAAGAAGAATAAACAAAAGCGTACAAATTGAATATATTCAATATAACTAGAAGAAATAGAGTTCTACAAATTTCACATTATCTCTGATAGAAATAGTCTGAAAAGTATGAAAACTGTGAGGAGAGAAAATAAGGAAAGGAGGAGTCTAAGTTTGAAATAAATACGCCCCAGAGAGAAGCTCTCATTTAGTGAAAAAATACAGAAAACACTGAAAAAACAAAGAAAACAACAGGTAATACTTAAATGTGAGTAAAGGATTTGTTTCTTAACATGAGATCTATCCTGTTATCTGAAACAAACAAAAAATATATGTGAAAATGGTTTGCATGCAGTTCGGACCACTGATCCCTGAGTGAGGGGAAACAAAATGAATCCTACAATTTGCACAGTTTACTAACTGAAGAGAGTTTTGAGGCTGTAGAAGAAAGAAGGGAAATAGAGATATTGTCCTGAGTTGAGTAGACAGCCTTCAGACACAGGTCACAGCAACTTGAGTTCACATGGCGGAGTACTGAACCAGAGGCAGAAAGAGAGAGAGAAAGACATAGAGATAGCTGTGGAGAGCCCCTTATGAGTCTTCACCTAAGTACTCATTAGTGAATGCATGTGAGGTCTAAAGAAGGTCAAGGAAAATTACTCAAATAGTTCATATTTCTGACAAAAAAATCAAAGTCATCATTCATGGGACATTAGGTAATATACACAAGTTTTTTTTTGCATCAGTATTCCGGCAAAATTGGCCCTAAAAGCCCCCTGTCCCTTTATAAAAAAACTTAAGATCAAACTGTTTCCCAGTAACTCAATTCTATTTTAGAACAAAGCATGAGAATATTTTACGGGGAAACAAAAGTATCATATACACGATGATGTGAAATTCACATTGTCTGCTATCCAAGCAAAAATTATAAACCATGAATGAAGGTGGAAAATATGACCCATAATGAAGAGGATACGTATTCAATAGAAGTAGACACATGAGTGACACAGATAATTATTACTGTCAAATATGTTCAAGTGGGTGGAGGAAAGATTGATCATGTTAAGCAGAGATACAGAAGATATCACAAGAACCCAAAGTCCTACAGATAAAAAGTACAATATCTTAAAAATACAATAGTTGAGATTAATATCAGATTAGCCCTTCTAGAAGAAAAAGATTAGTGGAGACATAGCAAGACAAACTATCAAAATTGAAACTCAGAAAAAAGATTAAGGAAAAGTGGACTCTATTAGGGAGCTGTGGGACAACTCCAAGTAGCCAGAAATGCTTGTAATTTTAGACCACATGGGAGAAGAGAAAGGGTAGAGAAAAACATTTGAAAAAACAATGGCTGAAATTATCTGAATATAATAAATGCTATAGACTGACAGCTCTAAATGGTTCAACAAACGCTAAGAACGGCAAAAAAATAATGAAGAAATGAAAGTATATCTTAGTGAAATGGCTTAAAACCACTGATGAGAGGATATTAAAAATATCAAAAAAACAGAGAAACAAAAGTAAGAAAGATAGGTAACTTCTCATTTGAAAGGACACAGCCAGAGAAATAGTAGAGAATCCTCTTCAGAGTGTTGATATGAATACATAATCAACTCAGCAAAAGTATATGTCAAAAATGAGGGTGAAGTGAAGATCTTTTCAGATGCATAAAAGCAGAAAGAAATTGTCAATACAAAAATGTTAAAGAAGTACTTCAGATGGGAAAATGATACCAGGTGGAACTGAATTTACATGAAGGAATGAAGAGAAACAAAAACATTAAATAGGTAAAAATAGGTTCTTTTTTTTTTACTGTTTAAAAATCTTTTAATAAGGTAATTCACTCTTTAAAGCATAGACAACAATATATTTTGGGGTTTATAACTTAAGCAGAGTTAAAATGTATGGCAAAGATTACACAGACTGGAAGGGGAAAAGGGAAGTGCACTATAGTTAAGATTATTTTACAGTATGTGAGTAGGTACACTATCTCTTGGTGGTAGACTCCGATAAGTTAAACATATACACTGTAAAACCTAAGTAAATTACTAACATAGGGGAAAAATGAACCAATAATGGTATCATAAAAATTACTTGGTTAATTCAAGAGTGTAAGGAAAAGGTAAAAGGATCAAAGAGCAGATGGGGCGTATAGAACATAAATGGCAAGATGACAGACTTAAACCCAAACACATAAGTAATCTTACTAAATTTAAATAATCTATAACAACTGAAAGTCAGGGATTGCCAATTTAATTTTTAAAAATACAGGATACAAAGATATGATCCTTACAAGAAACTTGTTAAGATCAAGAAACAAAAGTATGATAAAGATATATCATATTAACACCAATCAGAATAAATCTGGAATATTTTTACTCATATCCAACAAAGTAAATTTCAGAGCAAAAAAAATGTTGCCAGGGATTAAGTATATTATGTATATTGGAGCCTACACATACACAAAGCAAAAACTCACAGATCTGCAAAGAGAAATAAATCCTCATTAATTGTTGGAAATTGTATTACGCTTCTCTCAATGATTGATAGAACAAGTAGAAAATTAATAACATCTCTAAAAGACTTGAGTGGCCATGCAAATTTCAGTATATTTTAAAGGATTAATTTCATACAAAGCATATTCTTTGACTACAATGGAATTCCCCAGAAAACAATAAAAAAGGAAAAATCTGGAAAATTCTCAAATATTAGGAAACTAAACAGTATACTTCTAAATAACCCAAAAGTTGAAAAAAGAAAAAAAAGTGGTAGAATTAGGGAAAATATGAAATAAATGAATATAAAAATATACATTACAATATGTGGGATATATCAAAAACAGTACTTAGAGGGAAATTTTAACACTGAACACCTCAGGTTCCGTATTGTGGAATTTGAAAACAAAGACCAAATTAAATCCAAAGGATGAGAGAGAAGAAAATGAAGATGAGAAGAGAAATCAATGAGATAGAAAAAAGGAAATCAGTAGGGACTCCAATATATCCAAATGGAATGAAGCAAAAGGCCTTTGTATTGAACGTGAAGAAGTAAAATTCTCATTTCTTATACACAGCATGTTCATCTATGTAGGAAAACTTATGGACTCTGTTAAAAATCTAGTAAGCTTAGCAAAGTTGCAAAATGCATCATAATTAAATAAAAATTATCTGTATGTCTCTGTACAACCAATGAAAAATTAAGTATTGAAATTAAAACATTCACAATAGCATCAAAAATATTCAGTGCTTTATGATGTTTCTTAGAAATGGTGTGTAATACCTTCGTGGTGAAGTTTAGTAGGCATTATTAAGAAAATATTAAAGAATATCTAAATAAAGAGATACACTGTGTTCACTAATTGGAATATTCATTATTGTTAAGATGTTAATTTTCCTCAAATTTATAGATTCAAATGAATCCCAATTAAAATTCCAAAAATGTACTATTTTGTAGAAATTGGCAAGCTGATTCTAAATTCACATGGAAATGCAAATGTTCTGGAATAGCCAAATCAACTTTGAAAAAGAATACAGTTATACTGTCTGATAGCAAAGCTTATTAAAAGCTGTAGTAACCAAGAAAGTGTGGTTTCCATAAAATGGAAATATGGATTAATGGAACAATAGAAAGTCGGAAAATAGAATTGTACCTACATGGAGATCCAGACCTTCATGAACTAATTTTTGGCAAAGATAAACAGGCATTTCTGTGGAGAAAAGGTAATTTTTTAAACAGATGGACCTGGCCCTCTGTGTCACTGGCTGTCCTTTACAAATCATGTTTACTGATTTCACTGTATCTACCTGATTTCTTACCTTGGAGTGCCATTGTACTTGACCCTCAGACCAGTGTTTCTATCCATATTGATTCCTTTATTTCATCCAGCATAATGGCTTCAAATGTCATCCATCCATGATGGTGACTCTGAAATGTTGTATACATCTTGTTTGGAATGTAATCTGACCTTCAGACACAAATAGTCACTTCGCATCTCCAATTTGTTGATTAACACGCATAATCAGTGTAACAAATTGAAAACCAGGGGCACCTAGGTGGCTCAGTCGTTAAGCGTCTGCCTTCAGCCCAGGTCATGATCCCACGGTTCTGAAATCGAGCCCTGCATCAGGCTTCCTGCTCAGCGGGAAGCCTGTTTCTCCCTCTCCCACTCCCCTGCTGGTGTTCCCTCTCTCTCTCGCTGTGTCTCTCTCTGTCCAATAAATAAATAAAATCTTTTAAAAAAATTGAAAACCAAATTCCTGATCATGCCCCTAAAACTGCACTACCTGGTCTGTTGTAACCCTAGTTAATATTTCGATTTTATGTCCATTAGAATATACAATCTATGAGGGCATATGTTATTATGTTGTTGCTTTAGGTAGGCATCTAGAAAGAACAATATTTGTGAATAAATAAGTTGACTCAATAAAAGCATCCTTCCATCTAATGTTTATCCTGTTCTTACTGATCTAAAGAAAATTTTCTTTCAGAGAATTTAAAATTAATACAAGCAACAGAGTAGGTCTGGTTTGTCTCTGTAATTGATTTGCATAACAAATATTATTTCATAGTTTTTCCATATAATAAATGTCTTCTTGATAGCTGTTTATGATATAATGATTACTAGACTTGCAGTATAATTAAGGTTAACTGTATTAAAGTTTTTATGTTGTTTATTGCTATTCACTTGTGTATAATAAATGGTAATAAAATACTCAACACTGGAGAAATAATTGTTATTGGAACACTTGTGGCCTAAATAAGAATTTTAAAAGGGATGCCTCTTTATTTTTTAAAAATGGACTTTTGTTTTGCTGGTAAAACCTAAGTTTATTTTTTGTTTATTAACATCTATTTTTTAATGAGAAAATTATCTTTTCTTGATTTTTTTCAATTTCTTCTCATCATATGGCATGCAGACTTTATAAGGCTGTCTTCAAAATAAAGTTCTTCTGTAAAAATTGTTTTTTTTAAAAGATAATGTGATTCTTTACAGGTGTAGCATATTTAGTGTGTCATGGATAGAAAAGACCAAAAGATATTCTATATCTGAAAACAATTTTTAAAAAATCTCTTCATGAAATTAGAATTTGACTTTTTTTAATGGGGTACAGTGAAATGTTTAATTAAATACAGGTAAGTTGAAGAAACGGAAGATCAAATTTTAGTTTTGTCACCTTTATTTCATATCCTTAGGATATGGCATCTGCCAAAAACCTAAAATTAAATCTCTGGCGATGTAGATAACACTAACTTCTAGCTGAGGGGCAAATGACTTGAGAAATTGACTGTATGATCTCTTAGGTAGAAAGTACAATTATTTTGAGAGTTTGAGTAAGGCAGTGAAGATGCTCTATTCCAAATTTAATGAATTCACTCAACAGTTAGAATACTTTTTCTTCTAAAAGTTGGCTCTGGAAATAGAGAAACTTACCAAAGTGACTAAACTTAAGAGTGTACATTATTTGTAGTTTTTTGAGTGAAGTAAAAATAGAAGGATTAAACCTCACCCTATTTTTTCACTTTATTGTATGTATAGGGTGAAGAACTGAGATTTTTTAGTCATTGTTAAAAAACCTAAATAGTAATCTGTTAGTTATTATAAGCCATGGCAAATTTCTTAATTACTCAGAAAGATAGGTCTCCAGGTAATGGATTGTGTAGTTTTTCCCTCCTTTTCCTTATATTACTTTATTACTATCATTGCCATTTTTATGAGGGATAAGAGGAAGGAGTTGGCTGGTTAAATGTTTGATAGTGAATTGTCTTTACATTATACTCCTTTTTTAATCAGGCTATTTTTCATACATTTATAATGGGCTATATTTTCTTGATTCAAATGATATAACATTGTTTTTTTAAACCAAAATTTCTTTACATTTCTACATACTCTTCCATATTCTTCCATAGATTATCTTTTGGGGAGTGAGGGGGACCTATGTATAATTGGCATAACTTTTGTATGTTCATGCTTTTCAGAGTTTCCTCTAATTTATATTTCATTCTAATATAAAGAACATTCTCACATACCAAAGTTTTCTCATATTTATTGTTTCCTGTAGCTTATATTTTTTCTGAATTCTGTGTTGCTTATTAAATACAGTTGATTTGAACTGATTGGAAGAATTGATACGAGCAATCTTAGAGAGCGAAGATTAAACACAGTAATCATTTAATGTTTGATTATTTCTTTTATAGTTTAACAACAACCCCCAAAAGCTATTTATTCAAGTAGCCCATATATTTATATTTTTCTATCAAAGTAGTCCCTATACTGTGACATTTTTCCTGAAAAACTTCTCATTTCTATGCTGGGTTTTTTTTTTTTTTTTTTTTTTTTCATCTTTGGGCACTTTCCAAATGGGTCTAACTCTGCTTTAAAACAGCTAAGGACTTCCGTGGGTATTTATCTCCATGCAAGTGGCTAACATAAAATAGCTAATAATAATATTACCATACCTGACTCTCATCATTGTCCTTGTGGCATTCCTCATTGATCTAGCCTCATTTTCTTACACTGTGATTGCAAAACATTGCTTCACTGTACCTGAAAAGGTAAGACTTAAAGTCTTTTTTTTTTCATGTATAATGATAATATTTGTGCTCACAGCAATTATGAAAATAACCTGTATTACTCAAATTGGATTGATTCTTAGGATTACTGTTCACAATATTTTGGAATTACATATGTTGGATGTGTAAGGATCATCTTCAAGTGTGGAAATTGTAGCTTCCAGACATTAAATATTGTTTTCAGGTCGGACTGTGGACAAAAAGGTGATTGCTTTATTCTCTCTAATCCGAGATGTACTATTTTACCTGAGAGTTGCATGACAGCATCGTCAAAATGCCATCATTACCTCCATGATCAATCATCTTCTCCAGACTTGTTTTTATAGTTGAGAAAATAATACATAGTCCAAATAGTTGCCTATATTCTCAAAGAAGTCTGTTTAATCCAAATTAGTTATTTCCTGATACCAGTTTTATCTCAGCAAAAAGTCTTCATAAAATTAAAAAAGTTTTTAAAATTTTAGATGCAGTCTCATCTTCATACTTTTTAAAGATGCTGGTATAATGAAATATGGGTTCAAGTCAAAACTTTAGTTATTTGATTAAAAGTAATTAATACTATACCAACATACCTTGTAACTTCTGCAAGAAAAAATGTTTTCTTTAATTACCTCTGTCTCTTTTATTACCAGAGTCTAAACATCCATGGCTTATAGTGTATGAATTGAAAAGCTTGTCAAGCCTTCACTAAGATATTAGCTTACTTAAAATATATTTTGGAAGTAATATTGATTGAACACAGTGATGAGTTGAATATGATTTGAAAGTTAAATAGTATTTCTTATTTTCTTTTGCCTATACTTTTTCTTTACTAATTTCTTCTTTTATGCTTTTTGGAATATTGATAAAATTTTTCTGTGTATTCTCTTCAACACTCTTATTATTTGGAAGCTGTCGATGGTATTGCATTATTTGTTTTCTATGTGTTCTATCAGTTCTCTGTTCTCTTCTCTGCTTTTTTTGCCTGTTTTAGATTATTATGATTACATTTGATCTCCACCGTGGCTTATTTTTTATTTTTTATTTTTTTTATTTATTCGACAGAGAGACAGCCAGCGAGCGAGGGAACACAAGCAGGGGGAGTGGGAGAGGAAGAAGCAGGCTCATAGCGGAAGAGCCTGATGTGGGGCTCGATCCCATAACGCCGGGATCACGCCCTGAGCCGAAGGCAGACGCTTAACCGCTGTGCCACCCAGGCGCCCCCCGTGGCTTATTTTTTATACTTCATTTCTTGTTTTAGTGAGTATCAGTGTTTACAATATTAATTAGTTACGGTCTCTTGAATATTATACTACTTCACATACAAGAACTCTATGCCAGTAGGCAATGCAGTTCCTTCCTCTCATCCATTGTGCCCTTGCTGTAAAATATTTTAATTTTGAGTATATAAACCCACATTACATTCCTCCTAACTTTTTGACAGGAAGTAATCATTTAATGAATTAAAATAAGGAAAAATGTCTAGTATGTTTTAATTTTTAAAAGTATTTCTGGAGATCTACATTTCCTTGTGCAGATATGTCTGAATCTTATATTTCTCATGCTCAAAGAATTTAAACATTTCTTCAGGTATATGATTGCTGTTAATGAATTGTATTAGTTTTCATTTGTCCCAAACTGCCATGATGACTTCTTCATTTTTGAATGATACTTTTACTTAGTTTAGAATTCAAAATTTATAGATTTTTTTAAAAGCACTTTAATTATGCCAGTTCATTGTACTCTGACAAGAAGTCTGGTATAATTTTTGTCAAAGATCTGCTGTATGTAATTTGTCTTTTCCTCTGATTGCCTTCAAGATTTTTTCTTTGTCTTTGGTGTTTAAAGTTTAGATATTGTATATCTAGGGCTTTTAATTTGGGGGAGGGGTTGTTTATTTATCCTTACTGGGGTTTCTGATATTCTTGACTCTGTAGTTTAATTTAATATTGGGAAAATTCTCAGTAGTTATCTTGTTTAATACTTCTTCTGCCTTGTTTTTTCTCTCTTTTGTTACTGAGAACAATCACACATATGTTGAACTCTTTGATATCTCTCACAACTCTCAGATGTAATTCTTTTGTTTTTGTGTTTCACTTATTTTTAGTTTTTTGTGGTTTGTGTTTTGGTTTGGGTAGCTTCTATTCACCTGTCCTCAAGTGCACAGGTTGATTCTTTGTGCCAAGTATCACAGTGAATCCTTCAAAGACGTTCTTCATATCTGTTACTATGGGATTACTTTTTTAGGATTTTAATTTTATTCTTAGAGTTTCAGTTTCCCATTTGTGCTTTCCATCTGTTCATACACATTTTTTCTATCAGTGTCTTTATGATAATTATAATTATTTTAAGTACCCGGTAATTCTGGTAGTTCTATCCACTGGGCCATATCTAAGTCTGGGTCTGTTAAGTGCTTTGTCTCTTGATACTTGGTGATTTTTCTTGTTAATGTGTGCATGCGTGTGTGTGTGTCTTCTAGTATTTGGTTGAAACTTAAAAATATCATATGTTAGAATGTAGAGGCTGAGGTAACTTTGTATCTAAGCTTGAGTATGTTGTCTCATATTGCTTTTTGTGGGGGAATTGAATTAATGAAGTTAGAAGTTGACCTCAATTCGAGCATTGCTGTTATTATGGTTACTTTGGTGCACCACTGGCTTTATCGTTTTAGTGTTAACTAGTGCATAAGATGAAGACTGGATCGCTGAAGGGTTTTTGTTTTATTCCATCCTCTGCTTCCGGCTTTTCCTCACAGTTCTCTCAGAGAGAGCCTGTCTCCACGCTTTTGTCCTTACCCCCAGCAGAAAGTTATTATCTCAATACTTGCTAGCTTGTATAGGGACAGAGATATTCTCTCTTGCTCTGCTCTAGACTTAGTCCTTGAGTCCCTATGTCTCCCTATGTCTGTTTCCCTTAATGGTAGGAGTTATCTTGTGGTCTGGATAACAGTAATTTCATGGCCCTTTCTCATTAGTAGAGGGTATGTTACTTTCCCTTCTCCCAGAAGGAGTAAGTCTTGACATTTGTCTTAGCGTATAACGGATTTTTTTTTTCCTTTTTATGGCAGTTTAAAGCTTTTATCTCCTAGGGGTAATAATTTAGAAGGGTTTTTTGCAAGGCTTTATGCTTTTTTTGCAGTAGTGTTCACTCATCTCCCTCAACCTGGCACCACTGATGAAGGCCTTATTTGGTACCCACCCAGCCCACATTCTTTCTACTGAACATTCAGTGATGTTCTGTGAAGAGCCTGTAGTTGGGTTAAAAATGACTGTATTAAATGGCTATATTATATCTATACATATATTTGAATTCTTAACTGCTAGCATGGAGACCTGGTCTTCCTCCTGTTCTTTGCTCAGCATGAATCTCTTGTCACTATACCATTTTTCCTTACAGGTGCCTGTATTTCCTTAACATTTAAGCAAATTGATTACCTCCAGTCTTAGCTCTCAGAGATTTTCAGGGGAAGTTATGATTTTGTAGATTATCTGGCTTTTTTTGTGTTGTTACACTGGGAGCAATGATATTTTCTACACTCTTCATTTTAAGTGGAAGCAAGAAGTCTGTGCCTGGCTTTTGATATTATTTTGCCTCTGTCTTTCATACTCCACTGCAGCTCTGTATCAGTTCAATATCACCCCAGTATCTGCCCCCAAAATTCAGGAATCTAGTGTAAACTTAGCGTGTGAGGAGCCCACTTAATCCAAATGAGAACAAAGTGCATCTATCATCTGACAATTTTTTAAAAGATTTATTTATTTGAGAAAGAGAGAGAGAAAAAAAAAAAGGGGAGGCAGAGGGGGAGAATCCCAAGCACACTGCATGCTGAGCCCTGAGCCTTACATGGGGCTCTATTTCACACTCTGAGATCCCAGCCTGAGCCAAAACCAAGAATTGGGTACTTGACTAACTGAGCCACCCAGGCACCCCTATCATCTGGCAGTTTTAATTTCAGCAAGATTCAAAACTGATTCCTAACTTCATGTCATATTCTTTTCTTTGGTATCTGATTTTAATTGTTGCATTGTCACAATCTAAATCTAATTAACAGCAGCTTGTAGAAATTTTATATTTAAAAGCCCACCTTTATTTTATTATTATATTTTTCTACTATACACATAAATTGACACATTGTGTTCAAGGTTTTAAAAATAATTTAAGGGTACCTGGGTAGCTCAGTCTGTTAAGCGTCTGCCTTTGGCTTGGGTTCTGATCCTGCAGTCCTGGGATTGAGCCCCACATTGGGCTCCCTGCTCACTGGGGAGCCTGTGTCTCCTTCTCCCTCTTCCTACCACTTCCCCTGCTTGTGATCTCTCTTTCCCTCAAATAAATAAATAAAATCTTTATTTAAAAAAACATTCAAAGGGGAAACGCATCCTAGTGACCCTCAGTTCATCAGGGCAACCAAATGTTTTTCTGTTCTCTAGCTCAAGAAAACAAATTAATCATTTCTCATAGCATTAGGTAGTTTGCTCAGTTCTGTTTTTTCCAGAAATTGTCTCGTTCTATGTAAGGTGTATGTCATTAAAAGTGAGCCCGCAGATAGTGTTAACATTCAGGTCTTTTGAATAATGTCTGGAGGATAGAACAATGGATGCAAAAGTCATTTAAAATTCACCACCACCTTTAATTAGACTAGTTTAACCTTGCAGGCTCAACAAATGAGCCTAGCTGAATCAAGTGAGTTTTTGTTAGTGTTTCTAGTATGATCCTAGATATTAACTGAAGGGCTGTACACAGACTGAGAATTGATGAGGCATGTGATATGGGTGTACTTGTGGCTCCAGAGAAACTGTGACTCCTTTAATGATAAGGAAATGTATAAGGGTTATAGGGGAATTTTTTTCTAGCTTCCTGAAGGAATTTAGTATGGATTTGCTTAGACTTTGCCTTGGCTTAATAGTCAGTTATAGCTTTAAGAGCTAAATTATCTGACATAAGCAGAAGTTAAGTTCTCATTAGAACAAACATTCACTATGAGCCTATGCTGCTTTGCATTTGATTATCATGCTTATTTTCTCTGATTAAAACTGATTCCTGTGTTGAAATTGAATGGAAGGGAAATCTTGTAGCAAGGGCATAATATTAGGCAAATGTTAAACTTCTGTTCTGTAGATGGAGATTACTCCTTCTCAGCAGCATCTAGAAACATGCTGATTTATTGCTAGTTCCAAAAAGAAATCAGAAATGTTTAAAACATGCTAACTTAATCACATAATGTTAAGTGTCTCTGCATTGGTGCTTACAAAAGTACTGCAAAGTCACATTAGGAAGAGATATTAAGGCACATTTAATATTCTTCTCTAGTTGGAATTACATTATAATGACACAGTACTTATTTCAGGCATTTCATCAAGGATTGAAAAGTACATTACTGATAATGAAACTTTCTGTGTCCTTGCAAAAATTAGAATTTAGAGTAAAATCTCATTAATTCAAACATCAGTGTTCCAGAATTTGGAGAAATTTAGACAAGTAGTAGGATGATGCTTAAACTCATACTATCTATAAAGTGTTTGCTACACAAATGCATGTTCTAGTAATTACTAAACTACTTAAGAAGACACACTTAAAACAATCTCCATTCCTTCAGAAAATCAGATTTAGTTAAAAGTAATCTGTAGATTTACAGATTATTTTTTGTCCATTTATTAAAGCAGATTCATAAAGACATGTAGCTCATGCTTTTCTTCACCCAGTTTTGGAGACAATTGAATATTTAGCATGATCAAGTCATATCTTTTTTTCTTTTGAGTATACTATATTTTAGCTTTCTGATATTGCATAGGGTTGTCTTCCAAATAGTTGACAATAATTGAAGTTTCATTTAATTTTTATGTAAATATGGAATACTTTGTAGGGATACCTAATTTCCCCCTCCCCTCTGTCTAAGCTCAATGGCTAACTAAATGCAAAGTTATTAGAATTATTTAGTTCTTGTATAGTCCTTTAGATTATTTTGTGTTGCTCCTTGCAATTGCTTTGCAATCTTACTATATATACTTCTGTGAGATTTTTATTGCCTTCATTATAGTGGATTCAGGGGATAAGAAAGCAAAGGTTATGGAAGACAGTGATTTACTATGCCTATGTTCCAGGGTACATTCAGCTACATTGATGTTTCTGGCCTCTCTTCTTACTCATTTAATTATGAAATTGGTGAGTATGGCTTAGATTCTCCATACATTCCCCCATTTCATTTTTAGTAATAGAATATAAAATACGTCTCAAGCATCAATGTGTCCAAATAAAGACTAAATTTACCACTTTTCATTGCAGTAGTTGTGATCATCTAAGTTTTTACTGATGAGATGGGAAGAGTTGAGTAGTGTTTTTGGAGGTCATCTTAAAATGGAAGACGGGGGGCGCCTGGGTGGCACAGCGGTTAAACGTCTGCCTTCGGCTCAGGGCATGATCCCGGCGTTATGGGATCAGGCCCCACATCGGGCTCCTATGCTATGGACCTGCTTCTTCCTCTCCCACTCCCCCTGCTTGTGTTCCCTCTCTCGCTGGCTATCTCTATCTCTGTCAAATAAATAAATAAAATCTTTAAAAAAAAAAAAAAAGGAAGACGGGCTATTTTTCTTTCATTTGTCTTTGTTGCTGGTTAAGTATAAATGAGATGGTGGTCCTGCTGTTATTGAGAATCACATTTAGCAAGGTCACAACTTGTTCAGAATGGAAACAAGGAGAGTTAAACAGAGCTATAGCATTCATGGAACACTTGTATCTGGAAATCTGCTATGGTGTGGGATCTATCTTGTTTAGTCATTGTTATTTTGTATTTTTCTGTGACAAGCAGCCAAACATAAACTAAATGATGTTGTGACTTTGAGAGAAGTTGCAGAGCATGCTTGTCTCAGCCTTTCCTTTCTCTGTCCCTGATTTGTAGATTTGTCTGCCTACAGAGTGGCTGGATTTGGGACTGCTTGCTCAAGGTTAGTTTGCAGATGTCAGCTGGGTTGGGACCAGGAGTAAATTTATCTAATTATGCAGCATAGGACTGGAAAATTTTTTTTAGCTGCAGATCTAAAAGCAGCTTCTGAAAACAGCTTCATCATTAATAAAGTTCATATTTTTATCTCCATCTGCCCTGACTCACTTATCAGCTGTGTTGAGATCACTGTGAATTAGTTAAAATAATCATGTAGCTATATATAGTAGTGTACAGGTAAATGTTCAACAGTTGACTCTCCAGGAATAATAGCCTTGATTATTAGTTTTTGCTGATGTTGGTGATTGAAATACCAATTTTCAGCTACAAATGTGACATCACTAAACAAGTTGGACAGATAGTTACAGCAGCACACCATTCTGCAGTATTCCTGCCATACAGATATAGGAGATGTATATCTCAAGAACTTCTATAATAGTAACACCTGGTAAAATTATCAGGAAATTATGACTTTAAGTATGAATTACCTTCATATTTTTCATAATTTATTTGTTATATTTGTATAATCTAGTTTTTAATAATAGTTGTATTTAACAAGAAACTTTGAAAATTTCTGAAGAGTAAAAACTAGCTTTCAGGAGTCAGTATACACTGGCTTTCACACTTATGAACATCATTGAAGAATTATACATTTTAGAGTTATTGTTTATGAAAATTCTATTTCTAAATATAATTTAAGTGTCATATTCATAACAGAATGTTGCACTATTTTAGTAATCTTTGTTTCTGTGTTGCAACTTATTTAATACTAGTCAGAAGCTAATTAATCCCATGCCTAGGTAAGATTTGTAGGTTTTTGTGTTTTTCTTCTACGTGAGTAAAGTAGAATGATTTCCTATACTTCTGTCTTGAAGTATAAGTTCCTGGTATTCAATGATTACCCTTTATAACATCCTGTGGTAATTTCTGATATTTAGCTCCATGAATGGGGTTTCAGGTATGAATAGGAATTATATTACAAGCATTAGGTTTTGGTTATTAAAATGCCTGGTTTATTAAGTTGATTTACATTTCATTTTTTAATAAGCAAGTACTACTGCTTCAGTTATTCTTCCAAATCCATCCTTCATATTTTATTCAAAATTCCCAGGAGTTGATTACTAAAGAAGTGGAAGTTTTGCTCCTTTGATGAAGAGTTTCCATACTCTATCATTTAATATTATTTAAATATAGTGAGGCTCACTTTCCTTATATGTAGAACATGTGAACAACAATACACTGATGTTACCTTATGGAGACTAATTAGAAGACAGATATAAAGCCACCAGAGTAACAATTGGTACCGACCAAGATTTCTCCATTTGATCATTCTCAGTCTTGCCTGACTCTCATAATGCTGAATTTGCATTCCAGATGTGAGACCTGGATTTTCTTTCAGGAAAACAGCTTACTTAAGAGAGAAATTAAGAAATGATACATAGGTATTGACACTTTGGATTTGTATCCAATTAGAACTTAATGTCAGAAGGAGGAGACATCTGGACATTAGGTCATAGGAGAAGAAGGTAATTGATAAAACAGTGAACAAAGTCATTGATTTTTAGACTCCTAGTCTAGAAATTCATGAAAAGGTCTAGAGCCCATGGCATTTGGTGGGTAAACGGTGGCACTAGACTTCTGAAGTGTTAGGTTAGTTAGCTTTGCCATCGCTAGTCATTAAAAGAAAACTATTTGTTAGAAGAGACATGGACACTTCTATCTATCAGAGAATGTGTTTAGACAGTTGATGTGAATATAAAATGGGAGAAGTCTATTTATTGTGAGTGACAGTATAGAAAATAAGTTACCATCGGAATTTGAAAGTTGATGTTTCAAACTATACTCTTGATTCCTTGACTAACCATGTGACTTTTCAGCTAATATTTAAGGCTTTGTTATAATAGAAATCAGATTTTATTTATGATAAGTATTCCTCTCAAGATCTTAGATCAAGGCATATGAATAATATATAAAAACGTATTTTTGCTATATGTTTTATAATATCTGGTTTTGTTCGAGTGAACAGTGTCAGTATCATGAGGAAAATGCATTTCGTATTTACTCATTTTACTTTAGATGAACTATTGCCCTGTAAATAATTGATTTTACAAAATGGAAAACATTATCAAAGAATTAAGCAGATGCTCAGAGAATGTATTTATTCTCCTGGCAGCTGGCTGCCATTGCCAGTGTGTCATTCAAACATGCCAGCCTGCCTTTCAGTGCTGACAGTTGCTAGGGGCCTGGTTTTCAATGATGCCACTTGAGTCCAGTCTAAAACCTGTGAAACCAAAAATAAAGGTTGATTTAGTATTTCTATTTTCTTTGGGTAAATACCCAGTAGTGGAATTACTGGATGTGCCCTATGTTTATTGCAGCATTATGTATATAATAGCTAAAATATGGAAGCAATCCAAATGACCATTAATAAATGACTGTATAAATAAGATGCAGCATACATACATGATGGAATATTACTCAGCCATAAAAAATGAAATCTTGCCATTTTTTGACGACATGGATGGGCACAGAGAGTATTATACTAAGTGAGATAAGTCAGACAAAGACAAATACTATATGATTTCACCTATATGTGAAACCTAAAAAAAAATAAAACAAATGAACAATATAACAAACAGATCTTAAATACAGAGAACAAACTGATGGTTGCCAGTGGAGTCATTGGGTAGGGGTTGGGTGAAACAAGTGAGAGGATTAAGAGGTAGAAAATAAATAAGGCATAGGGAGTATAGTCAATAATATTTTAATAATGTTGTATGGTGACAGATTTAAATATGTTCATCTTGGTGACTGTTGAGTATTGTGCAGAATTGTCAAATCTCTTTGCAATATGCCTGAAATACTATACAATACATAGCATTGTATATCAAGTATACTTCAATTTTTAAAAATGAACAACAACAAGAAGATTGATTCTTGTTGCAGAAGAATCTAAGGGAGTGTTTACAGTTGGAGGGTCTTAACCGGTCTGTCTATATGAAGATCTTCGTGCTTGTGGCTGCCTTATAGAAGAAACTAAGCGTAGAAAGCATCACGCACAGAAGAGAACCCTAGGATATATCCAGTGGCCTTTGTTTAAAAATAAACAAATGACCATCCATAGTACTGCTTTTATGTCTCTCTCTACATAATTACTGAATTGGATAGCTGGTATAGAAATATCTTATGCTTATTAGAGCCAAATGTTTGGGTTGGATATCAGATGTTTTTCCCCTTCTTCTATTTGTGCATCTAGATGCTGCATCTTTTCCATAGACAGCTTGTAAAAGTTTCACATGAAAGCACACAAGAACAGGGTGATTAGCGATTAGCCTTTAGGTAAGAAAAAAATATATTTTAGCAAAATTTAAGATTGTGTTTACCTTAACATAGGTAAATATACTACATAAAATTAAGTAATGGGTTCATATATCAATACTCTCTACATCGTTGGGCCAGTCACCTGAACTCATTTCTGTTTCTTCTTTGGAAAAACAACAACAACAACAACAACAACAACAACAAAAAAAACCAAACAAACAATGAACAAAATAAGCAAAAAAGAGCAAGGTGCCATGGTTATCTGGACTTTTCCCATTATGCTCCCTAGCTCTCCTTGAATAAAGATACAAATTATTGTTATATGTTAGTCATGATTAATAAAGCTATTTCTGCACTATGTCATGTTCTTTACTTAGAGTGCTGTTGTTGTTCCTTCCCTGACAAAAGGAACAGAAAATCTGACAAGGAGGTCAGGACCTTAGGCATGGTGCTGGACCTCCTCACATAATCCCCCCAGAGCCCTTCCTTGTAAGACTTTACTCTTAAGGTTGCTGACATCCGTTGAAATTTCAGTATGTCAGAACGATGTATCCTGCCTTCAGATGAGGGTACGTATATGCTCTGGCTATCTATTGCTGTGTACCAACTTACTCTAAAACTTAGGGCTTAAAATGACCGTCGTGTTTTCATATCTTATAACTTTGTGGGTCAGGAATTTGAGGCCTAGCTCAGTTGGATAATGCTTTTCATGTACTTGATACAGACTGAGGATACTTGGTAAGATGCAGCCAGCAGATAAGATGGTCTAGAATGTTCAAAGTGGCTTCATGCACATATCTGGCTCTTTATCTGGGAATTACTGAAAGGCCGGGGACACCCAGGATTGTTAAACAGAACAACTAGGTGTCGTGGTCTCTCATATAGGGCTATCTCAGTATAATAGGATACTTTTGGAGCTTCAAGGCTCCCAAAGAGATTGTCTCATGATCTGGAAGTAGAAGTGACCTGTGTCTTGGGTTCTGGGCATAGAGTGTTGCACTTGGTCTTTTCTATTGGTTAAGCAGATACAGTGCCTTCACATATTTAAGATTAGAAGTAGACCTCTTCTCTTGGTAAGAGTAAAGTCAAAGAATTTGTGACCACTTTATCTGTTACATTAGGTATTTGTGAGCACTAGTAGAGGATATCATGCCTCAAAACGACCATGCACATTCGAAGTCTCTACCAAAGTGTTCTTTACTAGAAGGAACAATAAGGGTTACTACCTGAATATTTTCAAGATGTTTTGGACAAACATTTCAAACAAGATTATAAGATTAATGATTCACATGTAACTTTCCATAATCCTTAATTCATCCTCAATTTTAAACCCTTTTTGGCAATCTCAGATAAACTGATTCTGCTTTTGGCTTTATACATGTGGCTAGTCATTTCAGTTCTATTGACCTCAGACTCCTTATGCCATATTTTTTTCTGTCTCAGTCTTTGCCATTGACAATTACTCAAAGCCGTTGAAATATTAATTAAATTAATGGTTTGCCATAGGAGAATTGGCCTCTTACTATTTCCATAGATCAATTTTTGTGTGCATCAGAATCACCTGGAGGGGGGCTTCTTATAACACACACTAAAGTTTCTTGTCTGGGGTATGTCCCCAAAATAAGCATTTCTAGTAAGTTTCCAGATGATGCTGATGCTACCAATCCAGGCATCACCACCTAGACTAGGTTATTTAAATTCTGATCATTCTCTCTGATTATTACTTTTCTTAGTACCTAGCTACAATCTGTATCCCTTGAGATATATCTCCTGCATTAGCTCTAAAAGGGTTGTTCCTACAAGGAATATTAGAGTTTAAATACAATAGAAATTGAGATTATCAGGAGGTATCAAAAGATTTGATTTATCAATAATTAAATAAAATTTGTATCTCCTCATTACCATTAATTAGAGGTATTCTAATACGTCTTGAATAATGATCAAAAGAGCACAAATAAATTAGCTAATGAAAATATTTTTTGAATAAATTCTGTAATATCTTTTTGAGGATTCCTGTCAGTTTAGTTTGCTTATAGAACATCATTTTACACTTGGAGGGCATTTTTACTTTATTATTTAATTCTGTGTCGAAATATTAAACATTCTGCTTTCAGGTTGATCTTCTGGAAACTTTAACTTAGTGAAAAGGTCAATATGGTTGTCCTTATACAAGTACCCCACTGTCTTGGCTATTATAGCTTTTATTAATTTTTGAAATTGCAAAATAAGACTCCCAAATGTTTTTTCTTTGTCAGGATTGTTTGGCTATTATGTTGCTTGAATTTCCATTGCTTGGAATTTAATAGCAGATTGTCAGTATGTGGGGGTGGGAAAAGTTGAGAATTTGAAAATGATTATGTTAAGTCTGTAGATAAATTTTAAGAGTATTGCCATCTTGACTATATTGTATTCCAATCCATGAACATGGGTTGCTCTTCTATTTATTAAGGTCTTTAATTGTTTTTCTGAAATATCTAATAATTTTCAGAGTAGAAGGGTTTTTTAAGTTTTGTTTTTTTATTTTGTTGAATTTCCTTCTAAGTATGTTATCTTTTTGATGCTATTATAAATAAAATTATTACTTCCCAGATTATTTATTTACATTATAGAAATGGAATTGACTTTTATATATTAATCTTACATCTTGTAACCTTGCTGAACTTCTTCATTAGTCTAATAGAGTAGTAGTGGATCTTTCAAGATTTTCTACATGTATCATGGTACCTGCAAATAGAAATATTTTTTACTACTTCTTTTCTAATCTGGTTGACTTTTTATTTTTATTTTTTTAAAGATTTTATTTTATTTTATTTTATTTTATTTTATTTATTTATTTGAGAGAGAGTGAGCAAGAAAGAGCCCAAGCCAGGGGAGATGCCAAGGGAGAAGCAGACTCCCCATTGAGCAGGGAGCCTGATACCAGGCTCCATCCCTGGACCCTGGGATCATGACCTGAGCTAAAGGCAGACACTTAACTGACTGAGCCACTCAGTCGTGCCTCTGGTTGCCTTTTTAAAAAATTTTCTTGCCTAATTTCCCTGACTAGACTCTCGAGTGCAGTGTTGAATAGAAGTGGTGGAAAAAAATGTCTTTGTCTTGTTCTTGATCTTAGGCAAAAACATTGTCTTTCTCCATTAAGTATGTTAGTTGCAGAGTTTCCTACATGCATTTAATCAAGTTAGGCAGTCTATGTTCTATTCATCACGAAGTGTTGTTGGATTTTGTCAAATATTTTTTCTGTATCTCTTGAGGTGTTCCTGTGCTTTTGCCTTTATTCTGGTGATAGTCTGCTTTATAGTAATTGATTTCCTGATATTAAACCAATCTTACATTCCTGGGATAAATGCTTAGCCATATTGTATAAACTTTTTTATATATTGTTGTACTTGGTTTACTGGTATTTTTTAGAATGTTTACATTCATGTTTGTATGCAGTATTATGTGTAGTTTTCTTGTGAGACCTATCTGGTTTTGGTAATAGGATATTAGTGTTCTCATAGCATGCGTTGGGGAATGTTCACTGATCTTTTCTTTTTAGGAGAGTTTATGAAAAATTGGTATTCCTCTCTAAACGTTTGAAAAATTTATCTTTTTGGCCTGGGCTTTTCTTTGTGGAAATATTTTGATTACCTATTCTATCTCTTTACATCATATATATATGTTTTTATATTTCTTATATATAAATATAATATACTAATTCTATCTCTTTACTTCATATATATGTTTTTATACTTCTTGTTCTTATTTTTCATATATACATATATATATATTTTTCCTATTTATTTTTATTTTTTAAGATTTTACTTTTTATTTGAGAGAGAGACAGATAGCAACAGGGATGGTGAGAGAGACAGAGAGCAACATGAGCGGGGAGGAGAGGGAGAAGCAGGCTCCCACTGATCAGGGTACCCGACATGGGGCTTGATCCCAGGATCCTGGGATCATGACCTGAGTGAAAGGCAGACACTGAAACAGCTGAACCATCCAGGTGCCCTTATATTTTTCTGTTTCTTGTTGAGTTCATTTTTGTAGTTTATGTCTTTGTAAGAATTTGTCCATTTCATCTAAGTTATTTAATTTGTTGGCATGTATTCTCTTAAAATGTTTTTTATTTTTGTGAGGTTGACATTTATGTCTCCTGTTTTATTCTTGATTTTAGCAGTTTTACTCATGTCTTTTTTTCTTGGTTACCATATTAAAGGTTTCTTAACGTTGCTGATTCTTCCAGAAAATCAATTGGATTTTTGTATTCTTCTGTTATTTTTCCTATTCTTTATTTCATTTATTTCAAATTTAGTCCTTATTAAATTTTTCCTCCTTATTGTTTTAGGTTTATTTTGCTCCTTTTCTCCAGTGCCTTAAAATGGAAGGTTACTGAATTTAAATCTTTCTTCTTGTTTAATAAAAGCATTTGCAGTTATACATTTACCTGTGAGCACTATTTTTATTGCATCCCACATGTTTTAGTATGTTGTACTCTGTTTTTGTTCATCTCCAATTTCCTTGTGTTTTTTTCTTTGACCCTTTGTCTATTTGGGAGTGTGCTGCCATTGTTTAATTTCTACATATTTGTGAATTTGCAAAATTTCTTTCTTTTTTTTTAATTTCCTTTTATTGTGGTTGGAGACCATACTTTGTATTATTTAAATATTTAAAAATTATTTTTTTTTAATTTAAAAAATGTATTTATTTATTTATTTGAGAGAGAAAGAGAGAGAGCAAGAGCACAAGCAAGGTGAGGGGCAGAGGGAGAAGCAGACTCCCCACTGAGTAGCAAACCCAATGTGAGGCTCGATCCTGGGACTCCAGGATCATGACCTGAGCAGAAGGCAGATGCTTAACCGACTGAGCCACCCAGGTGCCCCTAACAAAGATTATTGATGCTTGTTTTATGGCTAGTTTATGGTCTGTCCTGGAGAGTGTTCCAGGTGAACTTGAGAAGAATGTTTTTCTGCTGTTTGGGGGTGAAGTGTTCTGTTAGTACTAGTTGGTTCATAGTGTTCTATTTACTTGTTGATCTTCTGCCTCGTTGTTCCATCAGTTATTGGAAGGGGGTTATTGAAATCTCCAACTCTCATTGTTGAGGTGTCTGTTTCTTCCTTTAATTCTGTCAGTTTTGCTTCAAGTATTTGGGGGGTTTCTTGCTAGGCTCATATATATTTTGTAATTGTCATGTACATCTGGTGAATTAACCCTTTTAAAATGATAAAATGCCCTTCTCTGAAATGCCTTTTTAATATGTAATGTTACATTTGGCCTTATAATGGATAATCATCATGTTTCTATACAACTGCTAATTTCTCAAATTTTGATCTTAGTCTTTTAGGTCAGTGCTGGGTATGACTACTAGCTATAAGTAGAAAATCAATTTGTAATGTATTTTAAATTTAAAAGTGCCCTTGTTCTAATTAAATAGGATTCACAAACAAAGACAAATGTTACTTGTGCAATGTGGCAAATGAACAGAAGTGTTTGTGTGGGGCCAAACCACACAGCTGAGTATATGGTTAATTCTGTATCAAGGAGAGGTTTGTTTTAAGGATTGCTTATGGTAAAAGATGATAATTGATATGGGCTTTAAAGAATATGAATAAAGAATTCCTCAATGGTATGGAGTAAGTAATGTTTGTGGAAAAGAATAATGTATGCAGTGTCATGGAAGTGAAAATTTACAAGCGTGATTAGGCATCAGGAAGAATAACTTGATTAAATCAAATAGTGAAGTGTGGTAACAGACATAAAGAGAACAGGATGTAGACTCTTTTTAGAGTAATTATTCATTTCTACATTTATTGCCTTTATGTGCCTGGTATTGTGGATCAGTGAGGAGAGGAAGCTATTACTGAGATGGAATAGAGAGATATTGGGAATGTAGATTTCAAGGGTGACATGTCCCATTTTTAAAAATTAACTTATTCTTTGTACTCAAAATGTTTTTATAATCTATGAATGTGTCAGGTAACAAACCAATTTATCTTTGAATTGGAGTCACTTCAGGAGGCAAACCAATAACATCTAATAATTTCTTTATATAGCAGCAAGTAAGAGAGCTGGGGCAAATTAGACATTTATGTTTCTAGTTGTTGAAATCTAGAGAATAGTAAGAAGTGGGAAGTTTCAGATGAGGGGCTAGATATGAGAAAAGGTGCTACTAACACTGTCCCTGTTTCCCTCCATTTCTTGTATTTTGTCAGGTATTACTTTCAGCTTAATAGCATCTGTATTTACCTGTTATTTTAGGAAAAATAAAATGAAAAATAATGGAAAGGGATAAAAAGATGAGAGAATGAGGGATTAAGTGTAGAGGTTAAGGGAGGGAAGATGACGAGATGAGTACATGGGAGCATTATGTTACATCATGAGAAAGAAACTGACAGGAGTGAAGGAGTGACAGAAGAGTCAAGATTACAGAACATGTCAATGAGACACAGTAGTGTTTTATTCCATTTATTCTTAAACTATATGATTCTGGCATTCTGCTTAAAACTCTTACCCTTCCTCCAATGTTGGATTCATAGGCCATTGACTACCCGTAAGAGTCTGAGGGTGTTTTATTTTGTGAGAAAATCTAATTTTGTACTAGCAGACCTAAACCATTTTTAACCATTTATGTTAAAACAATCTTCTGTATAATGATAATTAACTGTATTTCCTTTAAATTTTAATAGATGTAATTAACATAAGGGGTGAATTGTTTGAAAAATATACAATACATATAATTCACATAGAATTATATGGAAATGTCTTGTCTTATTTCAAAATTTTTATATTTTCTGAGCTTCAGGACTAAATTACAGCTATTTTGATTTTTTTGTTAAAGTTGAAATGATTATATGTGCACCTTATTAACACAGAGACCATTTATTGACTGTTTCTATGTTGGATACTAAATTCTAACTTTTAAAATCATTAATTTGGGGCATATGGGTGGCTCAGTCTATTAAGCATCTGACTCTTGATTTTGGCTCAGGTCATGATCTCGGGGTTGTGAGATTGAGCCCCTCAGGGCTCTGTGCTGGGCATGGAGTCTGCTTAGGAATTCTCTCTCCCTCTGCCCCTTCCCCGCCCCCGTTCATGGTCATCCTCTAAGAAAAAAAAAAATCATTAATTTGTTATCCTACAAGTATTTACTGTATGTTCAATCTGTGTCATACGCAGTTTAGATACGGGAGAGTCCGCAGGGGACAGGACAGAAAGTCTCTGCAGTTACGGAGCTTAACTTGTATTAGAGGAGAAAGTCCAGAGTAAATGAAATGCATGAATTGGAAAATAGCAAATAGTAAGTGATATGAAATAATAAACAGGGTATCTGGAGTGTCTTTTAGAAAAGTTGGCCTCAGAATGGCTCATTGATTGGATGGAATTTGAATGCAGCCTGAGAAGTCTGAAGGAACTGGCAGTGTGAAGACCTGGGGTAGGGACTGCCTGGGAGAGAGAATGAGAACAAAGCAGTTTTAAGGGAACTAAAAGGAGACCAGTGTGGCTGGAGTCATGTGGTCAGAGGGAAGAACTGACAACATGGAACAGAGGGAACAGAGACCTGGGAAGGATTTATGCCAGGGAATGTCAGATTCTGTTTAAAATTTTTCTCAAAGATTTCATATAAAACATTTTTATTTGATAGATGAGTATTTTAAAAGTCTAAATGCTTTGGTTCTCCCCCTCACTCTTTGCCTCCTGTTTATATATTGAAACTTTAACTGTCAGTGTGAAGGTATTTGAGGTGAGGTTTTTGGAAAGTAATTAGGTTTAGATGAAGTCATGAGAATGGGGCCCCCATGATGGGATTAATGTCCTTATAAGAAAAGGAAGAGATACCAGAGCTGTTTCTTGTTCAGCTATGTGGAGGACACAGAGAGAAGGTGTCTATCAGCAAACTAGAAAAAGGGAATACATACCTGCGTGTGTGTGTGTGTGTGTGTGTGTGTGTATGTGCACATGTGTGTGAATGTGTTTGCATGCATCTATTTGTGTAGGCTGCATAAATCTGTGTTGAAGGAATAGGAACAGGAGAATTTTTTTTTTTTTTAGAAACACTCATAAAAGGGCATTTGAGGTCACTACTTATAAAAATCATTGAAATTTACAATTTCGAAAATGACTTCAAATTTTCTAGAACAGCTTTGCTGAAGTCTCCTAATAGATGATTATTTTAAGTCATTACTGAGTCGCACAGAAAGACAATTTAGTAACTATGGATTTCTACACACATTAACTAAAAGACCACATAATTTCTGTGAAAAGGAAGCAATTGCTCTGGTGATCCCTATTAATTCAAGTTAGTTCTTATGGTATATATTGTTACAAATAGGCTTCTTGGGACATTTCAGCATTCATTATAAAAATCTTGGGAGAACCAATGATAATGATGCAATTACTGTGTGTCAACTGTGTGGTTATTATATATCACTTACAGTCACTTTTTAATTAAAAAGCTCTGAATAATCTGGCATTCATCTGCATAGTGTGAATAAACAGAAGAGCTAGTTGCAGTAAAATGCTTCACATTAGGCTTTAGAGAGTACATTTTTATCTAGATCTCTATCTATGTGCTTTTGAAAAGTACATCTTGGAAAATTACTGTTGGCACTGTACTTTCCACATTGTAAGAGGAGGCAATATCTCTGCACATACTATTTTTCTCTGATTGTAGATTTGATTAAAGAGAAGACAAAACATGAGAGCATGGTATTTGCAAAATTCCATTAAATGAAAGTGCATACATTATACATATTCTTCCTTAAAAGCAAATATTCTAGAGTATGAAAGGATTGTGTTGTAACCCAGAGCTGAGCTTCCATATCTGTCCAGATTACACCACTTAGATGTTCCATGTCCTTTGTGGAAGACCTTGAAAGCTGAGAGGTGCTGTTACGGAAAAAATGCTGCATCTGCTATTTTCAGTTTGAAGGTCAGAGCATACAGTTAACCCATGTTCTATCCTTTTTTTCAAAATTATCTACAGTATAAAAGAATAGCCAGATATAACACATAAACTATTTCTGGAGAAGCTAGGAGATCACAGATTACCTAAATCAACATAAAATAATTGTCTTCCTATGGAAGGAAGCCAAGACCAGAAGCCTCTGTGACCTCTCCGAATGAGCTGACAGAGTACCTTTCATGAAAGGGATTGTCATAACCTGAGGTGGGAGATGTAAATCTTCTGTTTACAAAAGTAGTGATAGTGTGCAGGCTGTGCTGTCAGGATCATCTCTAGACTGTGTTTAGATTTGAGGAATAGAAAGGTGGATATAAATATGGAATACTACAAATAAACCATATTTGCAAGTAGCAGTCCCTTTCCATACTGAACAATGAGAAGAAGATACTTCCTGACTGAAAAATCCATGATTGCCTAACTTTATTTACTAGGTTAGAAGTAAATGCTGAATAAAATAAAAATAGGACACTTGGTCATAAGCCTGGAAACTAGTCTTGTATATTTCCTGGGAAAACACCTTTAAAATAATTGTCTCAAGTTCAAAAAAATCCCATCAAAAATAAGTAATCAAAAAGGATAAGATATATATATATATATATTTTTTTTTTTTTGAAAAAGAAACAGGAAAGAAAAGATTGTAAGTGACAAATACTCCAAGAAAATGCTTCCATGAATAGATGAACATTATGAATACATTTTTATTGTGAATTTCAGAAAACGATGGACTGAGTCTCAAAAGAAAATGCACATTCTGAAATATAATAAAGAAGGAAGAGTTCCACTCTTGTAAAAAGAAAGCTGTAGTGAATGAGAACATACCAGTGGGTATACCCTCCCTGACCCCTAAAGGTATGATTAAAATGACAACATGAGGGAGTTTACATAAGAAAGAAGTTGTGAAACTGTTTCTAACTGTATTGCTGGTTACATGTATCTGTATGTGTGTTAAAATTCATAGAACTATGCACCAAAAAAGGTGAATTTTAGTTATGATAATTAAAAACATAAATTAAAAAGGGGGAAAATGGTCTCAGATACCTGAATACAAATGAATATCAGTTATTTATTCACCTTTACAAAATGATTACCTGTATTTTGTTTTTCATGTTAAATCCAAATGTTTCAGTTTCTTTAGTTGTTGTTTTGAGCAAAATATCTTTTGACCCTGTGTTGGCAAATTGAATTAGAATTAACTTTAAAATATCTGTAACATATTTGAGGTGACTACAAACTGAAATACATGAGTGATTTTTAGCTAAAGTGCGTTTAAATTAGGAAAACAATTTATTTCTTCTGAAACCATCACTTTATCTTTGGAAGTCTAGCTTAATTATGTCTGTGTGGAAAAGTAAATTTTGAAAATTATTACCAAGTAACATTACAAATAATTCCGAAATATCTGTTATTTAAGACATTAAGGTAATAAAGTTTTAAATATTTATGAGATTATCCATATCTGTTTTGAAATACACCAGAATCTTTTTTTATTTTTTTTTTATTTGTCAGAGAGAGAGCGAGAGCCAAAGAGGGGGTGAGGCATGTGTCTTTGCTCCTGAAATCCAGATAAATATATTCAGTTGTCTACTCAGTGTTGCCACTTAGATCGCAAAGGAACACTTCTTTTTTCTTTTTACTTTTAAGTAGTAGACTTTATTTTCCAGAGCAGTTTTAGGTTCACAGCAAAATTGCGTGGCAAGTAGTGAGGGTTCCCATATATTCCCTGCTCCAATATCCACTCGTGGCCTCTTCTGCTATCAGCATCTGGAACCAGAGTGGTACATTTGTTTCAACTGATAAACTTACATTGATATACCATTATCACCCAAAGTCCATTCTTTACATCAGGGTTCACTTTTGGTATTGTACATTGTATGGAGTTATGACAAATGTTTAGTGACATGAATCCACCATTATATTATGCAGAGAGTTTCCCAACCCCAATTAATCCTCTGTTAGAGACTGTTTTTCAAGTCAGGTGTGGACTTTGAAAATTTAACTTCCTTGACATACCCGATCTCTTTTCACTGATGGGTGCTTGCCACTACGTGCTTAGCGTTGTCCCTTCCTCCTTTTCTCGTTTCACTTTCGAAGGCTATATAGCTCAGGGGTTAGAACACTGGTCTCCCAAATGAACATTTCAGACTGTCCCCAACTAAGGTCTTTGTTTTCCCTCCCTCTCACATCAGTTGTGCTCATCTCAGTAAATTACACCACCATCTACCAAATGGCTCAAGGCCCAAGTCCTGATGCCATCTCTGATTTTCTCTTTCTTATTAGTAACATCCCAATCTTCAGCATTTGCTACATGCTCTACTTCAGAATAACCCCAAATCTGACTATGCTTCATGGTACCCACTCCTGCAACTCTTAGAAGCAGCCACTGTCATTACTCAGCAACAGCTTCTCATGGGTCTCTCTTGTTTTCCTCCAAACAGCCAATGAAATATAAAATTTTAATGACAGCAGGTTCTATGTGATCTGCCCCTACTCTTGATGCCATCTCATTGACTATTGAACTCAAGCCATTTGGGCCTTCCTGCCATTCCCCAAATCACTGGAAGTCATTTTTACAACAAGGCTTCTAACTTGTTATTTCTGCCTTTGAAATGCTGTTTCCTTTCTGTGGAACAGTTTTCCTATTCACCTGCATTTCACACTTCATCATTTCATTAAGGACTTTGCTCAAAGGCTATGTCCTCAGCAAAGCCTTCCCAGACTCCATTTCTAAAAAAAAAAGAAAATAAAAAATAAAAAGTGTACCTGTCAATCTGCATTTTCTTCATGGTCATTAACACTGATAATCTTTTATATATGTTCACTTTTAACATTTATTTATTTATTTATTTGGTTCACTTTTTATTTCTTACTTGACTATTTCCTCCAAGGCAAGGTAGCTTCAGAAGGGGAGGAACTTTGTTTCTTTCTTCTTTTATCTATAGAACCTAGAACATAGGAGCTTCCTCAAATAAATTTTCTGAACCAATGTTATGTTGTCATACAGGTAAGTCAATCTGAGTACCAACAGTTTAGTAAACCAGAAACTAGACTCTCATTTCCCTACGTGCTAGGCTGTTGTCCTTTCTCTGCTGCCACTTCTTTTTTCTCAGCTCCAGTAGCAAGAAATTTGGTGGAACTAAGTTCAAGTGACTATGAATGGATGAAAGGACAGTGGTAACATTCTTTGTAAAATGACTTATAATTCGCACTTTTCAGTAATGTAGCCTAGCATTTTCTCCAGTTAGTCTTTAAAGCTTTTACAGGTTCATCTCTGTTTATTTCAGTGGAATAAAAAGAAAGATTTGTGAAATAATATACTATAAGCTTTAGGGGAAAGATGTCCAAAAATAATGATATTGCCTAACTATCAAATATTGAAGTGATCATGAAATTAATTAATTAATTTCCATGTAGTTGTTTTCAGTAATTTCAGAGTTTAATAATGTAAAATCTAAGTGTTAAGAAAATGAAATATGATTCTATTAAAAGTCAACATACTAAAATATAATGTATTTATTTGTATCCATGTCATTACTTTAGAGAGTGTAAATAAACCAATAGTGACTAAAAATTTAACTATCCAATATCAAAAGCTAGGCCTTATTTTCCCAACATAGATATTACTTGGAACTTAGAAGAAACTCAAGTGAGTTTTTGCTAAATGGAAGAATTTAAAATTCTATACTAAAGTTTAGAATTGTTTTTTTCTTACATAGTACTATGCATTTAATTTCAATAAATATAATTCTCATTGTTCTTGAATACCATTTTTCTTTATCCAACAACTATCTAAAGTACTCTAGTTTGCATTTTTTTCCCTGTAGGTGCTCATTAATTCTGAGCCCTAAGCATTAGAGTTCAAATTAGAAATCCCTAGACATGGGTAATGAATAAGATGAGAAATACAAAATCTCTGAATGTCACATTTGTGAGTTTCTTCTTTTTTTGCTCTCCCTGCCTTTAGATCATGTTCATCTTATAAAATATTTTTATTCCTCTAGAGATATATATAATGTTCAGGACTGGCCTTAATATGGAGGGCTGTAGGAAAAACTGACAGAGCATGATTTAAGGCGGGCCATGGGGTCACTGGTGTTTTAAAATGTTTCTTCCATCAGCCTGTCAAGGTCCGGTTCCTTGTTCATTAAAGAAAATTTCTTTCCTTAAATTATGTTCTTACCTCATCCCACATCTCATTCCTCTTTACTCCATAGCTATCTGCTCATATGTATTTAATATTAGGATATGTCCATACATCTGTTTATATCTTTGAAAAATTGTGTTTTTTTTTTTTTTCCTGAGGATTGTTTTTTATATTTCTGGTTTCTGCTTAGTGTTCCATAATATACATTACCATATTTTGTGTAAGGTTGTAGCTATTGATACCCATCTCTCTTGTTTACACTTCTGTAATCGCAAGCAGTGCCACAATGTGGCAAACTTATACACATCAGTGTGTTTTTTGGGTGTTTAAACATAACAGTAAGTTTGTTAAATCATGGGGTACACAGGTATACCTAACTTTTCTGAGTGATGTTGTGGGGATTTCTGAAGAATTTTTATAATATACATTCTAGTTTTCATTTTATTATATTTGAATCCAGACATTTTTTATCACCTAATTCTCTAATTTCTCATGATATTTTCTGTTTTTAATTTTGATTTGAATTAGAATTTCTCTGATTGCTTATAATATTAAATATCTGTTCATGTGTATTTAAAGTACATTTATGTAGCAATTACTATGTTCAAGTACCCTTTAAAGCCCGTAATTATGATAAGTCAGTTAGCCCTCATTACAACCCATAATAACTTATGTGTGATGTAGATACTATTTTACTTCAATTACATGTATTTGGGAATAGGCACAGAGAGATTAAGAAATCTGTTCTACATCACATAGCTAATGAATAATAGAGATAGGATTCAAACCAGGCTATTTGGTTCCAGGATCTGTGCTCTTAACCTCTTTTTCATGCAGGTCCTAGCCATTTGAATTTCCATGTATTTCCCATCTCTATCTTTGTTCATGTTTTCTACTGATACTGAGATACCTCGGCGAACAAAACAAAGTAACTGCTGTCTTTGGAGTAGATGGTGAGTGGTGCTGTGGGAAAAAACTGGGAAAAGGGAATGGACAATGCCAAGGCATGTGGGTATCTACACTTCTCTCTAATATTTGTCAAATAAAGAGCTTCTGATATTGTTATATTTAAGAAGAAATTTGAAGAAATTGAGGAATAAGCCAGTGGAATAACTTGAGAAAGACTGTTTCACACAGAAGGAACAGGTGGCCAAAGTCACAGCCAGGAGCAGGCTTGAGGTATTTGAGCAAGGAGGTCCAGTGTGGTTGAAATAGGATGACCAAGGACTCCAAGTGGTGGTAGGAGATGAAGTTAGGCATGCGATTGTGGGGAGGGTGATGGGACAGACCGTGTATATAAATTTATATATATATGTACATATATATATATATATATATATGTATAATCTATTGGTTCTGTTTCTCTGGAGAACCCTGTTATCTATCTATCTATCTATCTATCTATCTATCTATCTATATGAAGAGATTATAAGAAATAAGGAATTGGCTTACACATTATTTGAGACTTGAGAAGTCCTACAATTTGCCATTTGCAAGCTGGAGAACCTGGGAAGCCAGTGGTATAATGTAGTCCCAGTCCAAAGGTCTGAGAACCAGGGGAGCAGATGATGTATGTTCCAGTCTGGGTCTGAATGCCTAAATGCTGGAGTCAGGAACACCAGGGAGGAAATATTTATGTCCCAGCACAATCGAGTGGGAAGGGCCAGATCCTTTCTTCTCTGCCTTTTGTTCTATTCAAGTTCTCAGTGGATTGAAGAGGGCAAACCTCTTTACTAAATTCACCAATTCAAATGCTAATTTCATCCAGAAATACCTTCACACTCAGAAATAATGTTTAGCCAAATATCTGGTATCCTATGATGGAGTGAAGTTGACACAATAAAATTAACCATCACAGAAGTTCTTTGGCTTTTACTCTGAATAAATTGGGAAGTGAACAAGAGTTTTAAGCAGAGAATTGACAGAACCTTAGGCCTGCAATGAAAGGAACACTGCTGGATAGAGAAACGATCACATGGAGGTGAGGGTGGGAGCAAGGAGACCAGCTCAGATGATATCGCAATGATGTAGGCAAGAGTTGATGGTTATGTTCTACTTGATCATGATGTATAATTTTTGATACATTTTAGCATACAATTAGTTGAAGTTCTTTTTGTCATTTCTCATGCATATTTACCTATTAATTAGGCCTGTAGATGTTTCACTTTTTTCTTCTTTTTGGTAAAGTTACATTGGCCTGATATTCTGAAGTAGACTGATCTCTCTTATCTTTCTTTTTTACTTGTTATTTTCATTTTTTGTACCATTTCATATAATGGGATTAAATGTATATTGAAATTAAACTAGAAATCCCCTAAAATATCATGTGGGCATGGCATTTGTTTATGCAAAGTAGATTACTACTGTCATTTCTGTTTATTCAAAACATGTGTTTTTCAAAATTTTTCATTCATTCTTATGCACTTTTGGCATTTTGTAGTTTTCAAGAAATCTAGTAATTCTATTTTTAAAATAATGTCTTTAACTTCTCAATTTTTTTCATTCCGTTTGTTTGTATCTTTTTTTTTTCTTTATGAAATTTGCCAGAGATTTGTTTAACTTATCCATTCTTTCAAAGTACCATTCTTTGTTTTCTTGGTTGGTTTTATTCTTTAATTTATATGCTGCCTTGTACTTTATTATTTTATTTTTTCTTATTTATTTGGTGCTCCTCTATTCCATTATTCTCATTGGGTTGAATATGTAACTCATTTCCTTCCTATTTATTTTTTGATAAATAATGTATTCAATGTATTGAAACTCTTTCTGTTTTTTAATTTTTGTGAATAATGTATGCAAAGCTCTATTAGTACTCTAAGCACTGCATTAACTGTTTGCATAAATTTGCTGTGTAATTTGTTGTGTCTGTAAGTATTTCATACATTTTCTCTTGGTTTCATATTTATCCTTGGATTATTAATACTTTGTTTTGCTAATTTTTAGACCTTTGTCATTTTTAAGCTACTATTTGCTTAGGAATTTCTAATTATATTGTGTTATTTTTCCTACATCTGTTGTTCTTATCATTAAGGTGTTAACACTTGGATCTCTGAATCTCAAGATTTATTTTAATTCCCCACTCTTTATGTCTTCCTGATATTGTTCAGGGTATTTTGTTTGTTTGTTTGTTTGTTTTTTTAATTTCTCTGCTCTCTAATTTATTCTAAGGCTATTGTGCTATTTAACTTCTCTACCTAATACTTTACTTCCGTACCCAGTGACTTCACTTGGCCATTTTTATTACTGATTGTTTTTATTTCATTTATCTCATGTCTTTCCTTATCCCATTAAATTTACTTTTATGCTATTTAAATTCTATGCTCTCTGGTTTATCAGTCTTGCTTATTTTACCATAGGTTGTGTCAAGCCAGAATTGCACTGGATTATGGGAAGTAGGCAAGGAACACTTTATTCATTGCTATTACAATAAGGGAGAGAGACCAAACACACTGTGAACTCACCTCCACTAAAGTAAAACGTAGAAGAGGTTTTAAGAGCTGGGAAGAAGCAGGGGATCTTAGGCCTTTGTGTTTTTAATTGTCTTTACCCAAAGAAAAAGTAAACATTCTGGTATATTTATGACAGGAGAGAGTTTTGGAACTTGGGGCATGGTATCATCTGAAGTTAAGTTCTTACCCTCCCACAGAAACTGGGAAATAGGGGCACTGTCATCCTTGATAATTATGTTTCAAATCCCAAGTCCTTAAAGGAAATATTCTTGGATTGTAAAACTGGCAAGAGACTTGGGGGGAAAAAAGATTTATATTTCAAAGGAGAAGAGAAAGAACTTAGAATTAAAAGTATTCTAAAGTAATTCCTCTGAGAAAAGGGGAGTTCAGGGCCTAGAGTCAGGAAGAAGCCTGTCTAAAATTAGTACAAGCTGAGGGGAAGGTTAGGGTATGTGGTCAGTTGCTCAGTTAGTTGTCTCATTCATGGTAGTCAGATCCACAGATATTTTGGCATTTATCTCAAGGAATGCACAGTAACTTCCAATGACAGCTACTTTGTGTGGTAATGTTTTAGAGTGGGGTGAAATCCCAGAATCTAGTTTGTGACTAGTCCACTGACTATAAATGAGTATCTGGGGTGAAAAGGAAGGAAAACTGTGGGTGAGTAGATGGACTACTTTTCCATCTTAATCCTCAGAGGCCTTCCTCTTACCTCCATTTGTGAGAATTGTACTTTTTCTAAGTGCTCCCTCCACAGTGGAAACTATCTAATCCTTGGTTATGAGGTAGTGGGAGGAGGAGAGAGTGAAAGGACTGAAGGTGGGATGGTCAGAGTCAACTCATGCTCCTGTTCATTATCCTCTCTCCCATAGACCCGAGCTCTGGTGTTGTCATGATGCTACCACTTACGTAACACTTAACAGGGGGCAAGTACTACCATTTTTCTTCCCCTTCAAGTGGGACAGGCAGTGATCCATCCAGGGCAATAGAGTAGAAAGTCAAAGGAAAATGAAGAAAAGTTGATACTACATTGCCCTCTATCCAGAAATCTAGACCCTTTCCCCTGAGGCTGTTCTCTTCCCACAAAATGGACCTGACTTTTTTTGGTCTTGCAGGTGGTTCTCTCAGCATGTATGACCTGATCTACCTATGTTCCCTAATGTGGAATTTTCTGAGCTCCTTGCAGATCCCATTATTTTTCTATAGTAAATTCACTTTTCCTCTCATGACAAACTTTTTCATATCTTTTTCTTTACTCTCCAAAATTCCCACTTCTTTTCCCATATTGCTTTTAGTTGATGACCTTACATCATACATCATTGGGTAAATAAAAGCCATTAGACAAGTGCTTCTTTTAACTCTTTCTAGGCAAATCTATAAACCAATGAGTGTTGGTGCTGTCTTCATTTCTTGTTCTCTTTTTACAATAGGAGGAAAACCATTGTAAAAGGAGCAAATTGAGAATTTCCTCAGTTTTGCCCTTGAATTTCTGTCTTTGGGTTCTGGAACACATTCATACTGTCTTTGCCTTTTTAGGCATGTAGCTCCTTTTTTTTTTTTTTTTTTTTTTTTAAATCTTTCTAAACTCTCTTAGGTCACTATCCCTTCACTGTGTCATTCTCCTCTCTATACAAATGAGTGCTGGTTACTGGGAAGATGCACATTACAGTTCCTGACACAAGGGTTTAATGAATGTGAAATGAATGCATGGATGGATGGATAGATGGATGGATTGATGCAGGGTGTGCAATGGTTCTTTACAAATTTACTAATTTCTAAAAACTTATATTGATAAAAACACCTTAACATTTAGATAGAGTTGTTTATTAAAATTGTCTACATGTGACCCTATAAAAAGTGTATTACATATATGATCAGATATTATATAGTTGTATTAGGTAAAGAAATGCAGTGGTAAAATTCTATCTCAGATTATCTCTAAGTAAGATATCACTTATCTACCATGAGAAAAAATAAAAGCCTTGATTAAGAAGTATACATTATAAGGGAAGCAAGATATATTTTCCTTTACAGTATAGATTATAGATGCAAAAGCTATTAGGAATTTTACTGTAGGCAATATTATTTTAATGTAAGATCAGTAAAGGTTGGTCTGCTGTTAGCCCATGATCTCTCACATCTCTGAGAACAAAGACAAGTAGGGGAAATTATTAGTTCTGTTTCTCAATATTGAGACCATACAAAGTAATACCAATCTTGTGTAATCCTAGTATAAGGGTAAACAAAATACTATAGAAAGGGTATATTTGACTTTAATTTGATTTTTTTTTGAAAAAGACAAAAAAATGCACTGAAAGTAAGGAAAAAACAAAAAAAAACAAAGTCAATTAAATTTAATGACCTACTAAGGATTGTGGTTCATTGCTTATTATCCAGGTACTTGAGGTTCTTGGGAAAAAAATATTGTGTGAATCCAAAACAATATTATGAAAAAGTTTGTGGTTAAGATCATTTTTATTGCTCTGTTAATGCTAGATCGGATGGTGATGCCTTTCAAAGGATTTCATTTGAATGAGGGTGCCCGCTGATTGATGTTTGTATCTCATAGGCACACTACCAGTCTGTTCTTCAGTTGCCTAACCTCTAATTGCAAAATGTTCTGAGAAGCAATGCTTGGACTCTCTTCATCTCACTCTCATTATTTCTTCTTTTAAGATTTTTTTTTTTTAATTTAAATAAGGAAAGTCAGTTAGGAGATGTGGATGATGACGCTGAGAATGACCTTCTCATTGATAAAATGATGCTTGTAATTTCACACATTGCCAGTTTTAATGAGGAGATAATGGGTTATTTTGTTCTGAGTCTTCCCTCTCCATATTATTTGAGGATTCATTTAGCATGCCCTCTTCTCTGGCTAAGGAGTTGCAGGAGCGAAAATGAAACTAAACAAAACCAAAATCAAAACCAAACATGCAGGTCTAAGCAATTCAAATTCTGCAGAAGCAGTTTATTTCACCTCATTGTGACTGTATTTTTTTCCAAAATAAAATTGGCAGTGCCCTTTGTGAGGGCACCCTGCCATACAAACAGATGGATAGGGAAGTAGGTAGCTTAGAGACCATGTTTATTTGTCAGATTTGCTTATAGAGAGTGATGTTTATAGCCAGAATGGTGAATGTTGCTCTCTCAAAGTTTCTCTGCCTTTGGGAAGACTATTTCTTTTTTAGAGCTGAACGTAATTTTAAAAAATATGTATCTCTGGTTCATGGTCAGACCCAAGAAAACATAGGGCAAGTGAATCACTTTTTCTAGTGGAATAGTATACAAGGAATTATTGCATGACTATCTCCTATAGGGAACTGCCACCAAATCTTTTCATAAAAATGATCTTTGAAAAAGCAGCGGTATGCTTTCAATAAATTAAGGCTAAAAAAGTTGAAAACAGATTTTATAATTTCTCCCTACCTTATACAAGCATGGTGTATTTGCTTAATAGTACATCATTAAATTACCTGTAATTCTTTCTGTGCTGTCTATGAAAATGGAAATTGTAAGATAGGAGTCTAGTTTCATTCTCTTGTATCTGGCTACCTGGTTTTCCCGCCACTATTTATTGAGGAGACTTCTCTTTCCCCATTTTATATTCTTGTCTCTTTTGTCATAAATTAATTAGCCATATATGCACAGGTTCATTTTTGGGCTGTCTTTTCTTTTCCATTGATCTGTGTGTCTGTTTTTAATGCCTATACCATACTGTTTTGATTACTATAGCTTTTTGTAATATAGTTTGAAATCGGAAAGTGTGGTGCCTCTAGCTTTATTCCTTTTTCTCAAGATTGTTTTGGCTGTTAAGTATCCTTTGTGCGTTCATAAAAAAAAATCAGGATTTTTTTATGTGAAAAATACTATTTAGAATTTTGAAAGTGATTTATTGAATCTATAGAGTACTTTGAGTATTATGAATATTATTTTATATTTTTATAATATGAATCCTTCCAGTTCATGAACATGGAATATCTTCCCATTTATTTGGTTCCTCTTCAGTTTCTTTCTTTAGTGTCTTACAGTTTTCAGTACAGATCTTTCACCTCTTTGGTTAAATTTTTTCCTAAGTATTTTATTCTTTTGATGCTGTTGTAAATGGGATGTTTTCATTTCTCTTTCTGATGGCTTATTGGTGTATAGAAACATAACTGATTTTTGTACGTCGATTTTGTATCCTGCAAATTTACTGACTTCATTTATTAGTTCTAACAGTGTTTTGGTGTAGTCCTTAGGATTTTGTACATATACTATCATGTCATTTACAAGTAGAGACAGTTTTACTTCTCTCTTATTTGGATATCTTTTATTTCCATTTCTTACCTAATTGCTCACTAGGATTTCCAGTACTGTATTGAATAAAGTGGAGAGAGTGGGCATTCTTGTCTTGTTCCTGATTTTTGAGAACCTTTAGCATTTCACTGTTGAGTATGATGTTATCTGTGGGCTTGTCATATATGGCCTTTACTATGTTTAGGTGTGTTCCCTCTATACCAAGTTTGTTGAAAGTTTTTATGATGACAGTTTGTTGTGTTTTGTGAAATGCTTTTTCTGCATTTCTTGAGATGTTGATATAATTTTATCCTTCATTTTGTTAGTGTCGTTTATCATATTTATTCATTTGCAGTCGTTGAATCATACTTGCATCTCAGGAATTAATCCCGCTTGATCATGGTATATGATCCTTTTAAGGTATGGTTAAGTTTGGTTGGTAATATTTTGTTGAGGACTTTTGCATCTGTGTTCATCAGGGATATTGTCCTGTAATTTTCTGGTGATGTCCTTGTCTGGCTTTGGTATAAGGGTAATGCTGCTCTTGTAAAGTGAGTTTAGAAATGTTCTCTTCTGCTCTATTTTTGAAAGAGTTTGAGATGGATTCTTATTAGTTATTCTTTAAATGTTTGGTAGAATTCACCAGTGAAGCCATCTGGTCTTGAACTTTTCTTTGTTGGGAAGTTTTTGATTGCTAATTCATCTTTATACTATTAGTACTAAGTTTGTTCAGGTTTTCTATTTATTCATGATTTTGTCTTGGTGGTTTGTATATGCCTAGGAATTTGTACATTTTTTGTAGGTTGCCCAATTTGTTGGTGGTGTATAATTGTTCATTGAAGTTATTTATGCACCTATGTATTTCTGTGGTATCAGTTGTAATATCTTTCTTTCATTTATAATTTATTTCTGACCTCTTATTTCTTGCTAGTCTACCTAGAGGTTTTTATATTTTGTTAATCTTTAAAAAAAAAAAAGTCCTCGGTTTCATTGATTTTTTTAAATTGTCTTTTTGTCTGCATTTCATTTATTTCTGCTCTGATCTTTGTTATTTCCTTCCTTCTGCTAACTCTGGGCTTCAGTTTTTCTTCTTTTTTTTTTAGTTCCTTGAGGTATAAAGTCAGGTTATTTATTTGAAATCTTTCTTTTTTCTTAATGTAGGTGTTAATCAATATAAGCCTCCCTTTTAGAACTCCTTGTGCTGAATTCCATAGATTTTGGTAAGTTGTGTTTCCATTTTTCTCAAGAGATTTTTTGCCGTTTCTTTGATTGCTTCTTGACCCATTAATTTTTCTGGAGCTTGCTGTTTAATCTCCACATATTTGTGAATTGTCCAGTTTACTTCTTGTAATTGATCTCTAGTTTCATACCATTGTGGTCCAAAAAGATGTTTGATGTCATTTCAGTCTTCTTAAGTTTATTATGACTTATTTTGTGGACTAATATGATCTATCCTGGGAAATGTTCCATGTGCACTTGAGAAGAATGTGTATTCTGCTACTGTTGGATGGAATGTTTTGTATATGTCTGTTAGGGGCCATTTGATCTAATGTGTAACTTAAGTCCAATGTTTCCTTATTAATTTTCTGTCTGGATAATCTATTGTTGAAAGTGACATCTGGAAGTTTCCTGTTATTATTGTACTGCTGTGTATTTCTCCCTTCAGATCTGTTAGCATTTGCTTTATATGTTTAGGTGCTTCTATTTTGGGTATGTAAATATTTATAATTATTATATCCTTTTGATGAATTGACCCCTTTGTGATTATATAATGACCTTCTTTGTCTCTTGTGACACTCTATGACTTTAACTGTTGGCTTTCAGAGCTAGGCATTTAGGAGCTTATTCCTCTAGTCAGAGTCTTGAAAGTTGAGGTGTTAGATGTGGGGTCCAAATCCTTTACTTTTCAGGGAGAAGCTAAGAATTGGGGATTCCCTCTTGATGGTATAGCACTGTGTTAGGGTTTAAAGTGAGAGTGTGTCTCAGCCTTTCCTACCACTTTCTGTTTGGGAATTTGTCATTTGTCTGATGTGTAGGAATTGCTCAGCTGTTTTCTGGATCTCTTTCACAGGGGATTTCTCTGTGTATAGCTATACATGTGGTGTATCATGAGAGCAAGAGAGCTCATGAGCCCTGAATATGTCAAAGAAACTCTTTTAAAAAGCAGAATTACTTTATGGTTGTTGAATTGATTAACCAAATGTATGCCACCAAATTATTAACAGCCATGGCATTACTTAAGGCAAAAAAAAAAAAAAATCACTTGCTTTCTTTAGGAGCCATCATTTGCTATTATTTGTAGAGGGAAAAGTAAAACATACAAGCTGAAATTTTTGTCAGAATAATACATGAATTATCCCTGTTTTTCCAAGTCTTAAAGTTTTCTTTTAACATGCATAGCTGCTAAGTCAGTATTCACTGCGTGAGCAATAGGTGCAGATACTCTTTAAGATTAACGGGGTATGGCTGTATTTTTGGTAGTTTCTGTGTGGCAACTACACAAGCATTGATACTGTCATGACAAGGGTACTGTGTTGTAATAAAGAGATAGGGAACTCCTGGGATGATGTGCTTGGCTATCCTTTCTACCTTATCTCTATGCACATCCTTTCTTGCACTGTTTTCCTTCTTATCTCATCCACTTCCTGCCATAATACTCCCCTTAATGCATGAACTGGAGATACTGGGGAATGAGTATCTGCCCTTTTCCTCCTTTATCATGTAACATTTCAGATTGAGTTATGCTCTTTCTGATTGTCAGTTGCAATAGCACCAGTAAAGGTGTTCCTCTTTCATACATATTACGGGACAATTTCTTATTCCTCTAGTTCGGTGACCTTTGCTAGTTTGTTTGGGGAATGTTTATGGACTTTTGTGGGTTTTTTTGTTTTTTTTTTTTAAAGATTTTATTTATTTATTTGATAGAGACAGACAGCCAGCAAGAGAAGGGAACACAAGCAGGGGGAGTGGGAGAGGAAGACGCAGGCTCCTAGCAGAGGAGCCTTACGTGGGGCTCGATCCCAGAACGCTGGGATCACGCCCTGAACTGAAGGCAGACGCTTAACGACTGCACCACCCAGGTGCCCCTGTTTATGGACTTTTGGATTCATTATGGAAAAAATTAATTTGAGGAGAAGATTAAAAAAGTAAATAACTTGAGCCAAGGAACCAGTAAGGTATGCTTGACCAGGTTCTCTCGTTTTGTTTCAAGTGTACTTTGATTTAGATCCATTTTGATTCTAACTCACTGGGAAATTTGGGCTGATTGCTTAAATTTACATGCTCAACTTTTTGATCTGTAAAGTGAAATAAAGCCTACAAACTATTCAACATAGTATCTTGCATGTGTTAGATAAATAATAAGTGCTAGTTCTATTTACCTTGTTCATTCAAATTTCAAGGTAGTCTATGCCTCTCAAGGGCAGGGAGCAGGACTTCCTCTTTGTTGAATCTTTCGTCATTGTAGAAACATCTATCCATGTACAGGCTTTTATTGTGTGTATACCTAGTAGGTGCACCTAGATAAATGCTTGCTGAATAAATGGACATAAAGACACTCTGTTCATGGTGTTTGGTTTCTCTTTCTTTCTTTCTTTCTTTCTTTCTTTCTTTCTTTCTTTCTCTCTCTCTCTCTCTCTCTTTCTTTCTTTCTTTCTTTCTTTCTTTCTTTCTTCTTTTTTAAGATTTTATTTGTTTATTTGAGAGAGAGAGAGAGAGACAGCCAGCGAGAGAGGGAACACAAGCAGGGGGAGTGGGAGAGGAAGAAGCTCCCAGAGGAGGAGCCTGATGTGGGGCTCGATCCCAGAATCCCAGGATCACACCCTGAGCCAAAGGCAGACGCTTAACAACTGAGCCACCCAGGCGCCCCATGGTGTTTGGTTTCTTAAGACATCTAAGGATCAGGGTACTGATGATATAGTTTCAACTAAAAGAAAAGGAAAGGCAAAATGTTCTCCATTTCTCTGATACTGATACTATGGTTTCTTCTAAACTCACTTATTTGAACTTAAATTTTATATTTATTAATCTTAAGGAATAAATTCTTCAGCTGTTATAATATTTTAAGAATGGTAATTCACACAATCTACAGCAAATCATTGATCATATATTATGTGAATTGTACTGAATTAAGTGCCATAGCCCTTTAACTTATATTCTTGAGAGGGGGACACTTTACATAAAGCAAGAGCAAGTCTGATGATGCAGACATCAGCCTTGGGACCACAAAATTGCTTTTCTGTTATTAACTGTGTGCCCTTGAGGAAGTTAATGTTTTGAGTCTCCTTTCCTCATATCTACAGTGAAAATAACAACCACTTTCTAACTTACAGCAGATTTAAGTGTAAAGCAGAAATGAGACAATAAGGTGATACCACTTTGAAAACTACAAGCTACTGTACAAGCATATGCCTTTGTATAGGCCAGAAACATAGTCTTAGGGAAGGGGAAGAACAGCATGAAATGGAACACTCATAGCAGTGAGACTTGGGAAGCAAAAGGAAGGATTAGGCCTGATGTCCCTGGCTCTTTCAGAAGGTCACTGAGTAGGTAGCTGGGAGCAAAGGTGTTTGTCTCCATGCTGGGAGCGGGGGCAGGGCTCCAGAGTATATTTTACTCAGCTGTGTGAAGAAGGTAGCCTGAAATGGACAGGACTCAACTCCTCTCCATATGGGAGAGAGATTTAGGTTGCTGAGGGCATCGTATTGAGAAATTTAAAGCATATTTATGATGACACTTTAGGAAAGGAAGAAACAATCTAGTCTATGTTTTGATGGAACATGGGGTAAAAATACAAATGTTTCGTAGTGTTAATTAGAAGCTGAGGAAATAGAAGTGAATTCAGCCTGTGTGTTGCTGGCATCAGGCTTATAGCAGAAGCAGCAGCTGCTTCAGTCTGTGGGGATCCCTCTAGGTCACTGGGATTCTAGCTGGTGTCCCAGTGAGCTCTTCCAACCCTGTGGGTTAATCATTTAATTTTAACCTGATCCCTGGAGCCTGGCCCATTGCATTTGATCAGGCAACCATTCCTTGGCAACCCTTATTTGACTTTGTTGGCTGTTGAGCTCTTTCCTGTGTTATTTACTTTCTGTGTCATGGGCTTGGTTTGCTGGCACACACACTGCTCAGCATACTCTCTGGATTTGATGTCCTTGCCTCAAATAAGGATATCTATAAATTTGGCTGACAGCATTTTCAGTTTGGAGATTAAGAGTCTCTGAAAGAGGAGGAGACAGGTAATTGTCATCACTGGGTAGCAAATGAGCACTTTTAGGCAAAGCTAACAGTTCCTTTGGCACCATGTAAAAGTACTGAGAAAAGCTGGCCAGGTAATAACGCAACTCACTGCACCTGAGTAGCTAAAAATTGATGGCTTGTGAAGTGATCTGCATTTCATTTAGTTCTCAAAAATGCCAATTTGACTATAGCTATTTCTTATAAACGTATGAAGCTTTTTTTCTGTTTCTCTTTTTCCCCTCCTTCTTCCCTTCCCTCCCTTCTTTCTTTCCTTCTTTTCTCCCTCCCTTCCTTTACATCCCTCCCTCCCTTCTTTTCCCTTCCTTTCTTCCTCCCTCCTTCTCTCTTTCTTTCTCTCTCTTTTGTGTGTGAAAGAAACAGTAGACAGTGTTAACTGATGCCTGTAGAGACTTGCATACACACACACACACACACACACACACACACACGTAAAAATACTTCACATGAAATCTACTCCTTAACTGTGTTTTGTTTTTGTTTTTGTTTTGGTATATAATACAGTATCATTATCTATAGATACAATGTTGGCACAGCAGATCTCTAGAATTTACTCATTTTGTTTAACTGAAATTTTAGACACATTGACAGGCAACTCCCCATTCCCTCCTCCTCACAATTGGCAACCAACATTCTATTCTATGATTCTATGAGTTTTTAGAGACCTGATATAAGTGAAATCATGCAACATTTGTCCTTCTGTGACTGACATATTTTCACAGAGCATGATGTCCTCAAGTTTTATATATACTGTTGCATATGGCAGGATTTCCTTCCTTTTTTTAAGGTTGACTAGTATTCTGTTGTATGTATATGCCATACTTTTTTTTTTTTTTTTTATTCATTCATCTGTCAATGGACATTTAAGTTGTTTTCACATCTTGGCTATTGTGAATAGTGCCTCAATGAAGGGTAATATCTCTTTAAGAGCATAATTTTAACTTCTTTTAAATACTCAGAAGTTGGATTGGTGGATCATATGGTAGTTCTATTTTTAATTTTTTTAGGGATTTTATTTATTTATTTGACACAGAGAGAGAGCACAAACAGGGGGAGTGGCAGGCAGCAGGAGAGGGAGAAGCAGGCTGCCTGCTAAGCAAGGAGCCCAATGCGGGGCTTGATCCCAGGACCCTGGGATCATGACCTAAGGCAAAGGAAGATGCTTAACTGACTGAACCACCAAGGTGTGCCCCTCTATTTTTAATTTTTGAGGAAAAGAGTACTATGGAAAAAATACTGTTTTCACATTGGCTGCACAAGCATTTCCGTCAGTAGTATGCAAGGGTTACAATTTTTGCATACCCTTGCCAACATTTATCTTTTTTTTTTTTTTTTTTTAATAATAGCCGTCCCAACAGTTGTGAGGTATTATCATGGTTTTGATTTGCCTTTTTGTGATGATTAGTGATGTTAAGCATCTTTTCATATACTTGTGGGCCATTTGTATGTCATCTTTGAAGAAATGTATATTCAAGTGTGATGCTGACATTTTAATTGGATTATTAATTTTTTGCTGTTGAGTTGTAGGAGTTCTTGTATATTTTGGAAATTAACCCCTTATCAGATTTTGGTTTGCAGATAATTTGCTGTGCAGAAGCTCTCAATTTGATGTAGCCCTTCTGTTTTATTTTTGCTTTCATTGTATGTGCTTTTCATGTCACATCCATGAGATCATTGTCAAGACCAGCATAAATAAGCTTTCCTTCTGTGTTTTTTTTTTCCCTAGGGGTATTATAATATCAAGTCTTACATTGAAATATTTTATCTGTTCTGAGTTGATTTTTGTATATTGCATAAGGATCCAGTTTTATTATTTTGCACGTGATATCCAGTTTTCCTAACACCATTTGTTAAAGTGACTATCATTTCCCCATTGTGTAAGCTCAGCACCCTTGACAAAGATCAGTTGACTGTATATTCATAGGTTTATTTCTGGGATCTGTATTCTGTTCCATTAGTTTGTATGTGCTTTTATACCCATACTATAGTTTTCTTTTTTTTAAATCAACTCTATACAGTATGACTTGCGACAATAAACTATTCCTCTTAAGTTTGTAATTTGATCAGTTTTGATATATGTGTATACTCATGAAGCCTCCATCACAATCATGTTACAGAACATTTTCATTGTATCAAAGGTTTTTCATACCCCTTTGCAGTCCATCCTTTCTTTCACCCTGACCCCACAGAACCAGTGATTTGTTTTCTGTCAGTATAGATCAGTTTGAATTTTCTAATGGAACTGCTCTGAGATCCATCTATTAGTTCATTTCTTTTATTTGTGAGTAGTATCCTATTGTATGGATATGCCATATTTTGTTTATACATTCACCTGCTGATGGGTATTTGGATTGTTTCTAATTTTGAGCTATTATTAATAAATTGCTCTGAACATTTATGTAGACATAGTTGCATCATATTATTTGAATTACGGTAGCTTTGTAATACATTTTGAAATCAGGAAATGTGATGCTTCTAGCTTTGTTCCTTTTTTAAAAGGTTTTATTTATTTGACAGAGAAGGAGGGAGAGAGAGAGAGAAAGCGAGAGAGCACAAGCAGGGGGAGTGGCAGAGGGAATAGGAGGAGCAGACTCCTTGCTGAGCAGGGAGCCTGATGTGGGACTCCATCCCAGGACCCTGGGAAGATAACCTGAGCCAAAGGCAGATGCTTAACCGATTGAGCCACACAGGCAACCTGCTTTGTTCTTCTTTTTAAAGATTATTTTGGCTATTTGGGGTCTTTTGTGGTTCCATAGGAATATTAGAATTATTTTTTCTATTTCTGTAGAAGGGATTTTGGGATTTTGATTAAAATTGCATTGTATCTATAGATTAATTTTGCTTTGACATTTAAATATTTATATTACTTGGTTAAATTATTCATCTTTACCTCCAAAATTTGGGGGTAAGATCAACACTTTAGGATGATGAATTATATTTATCCTGGGGCTTTGACCACTCAGCATAAGGTCACATGTTCCAGGTGAAAAGTACATATAATGGATAAATTATTTTTAGCTGCCTTTCTTGTATCTCCCCTCTTTCATTAGTTTGCAATGATTCCCTGTGCCCTATTCTTGCTTGTTTATTCTATACCTAGCCTTTCTGTTTTTCCTAGCGATCAGAATACTGACAACCTAAAGGTAAAAGAGTTCTAATCAACTAGTTAACATGAACATTTTTACAAATAATGCCCATTGGAACTATTGAAACTCTAAGTGGCATTCTCATTTCTAAAGACAATCTCTAAAGCCAGTCATTTATATAATTTTATCTTTATTAAAGTCTTTGTCTAGGGGCACCTGGGTGGCTCAGTCATTAAGTGTCTGCCTTCGGCTCAGGGCGTGATTCCGGAGTCCTGGGATCCAGCCCAGCATCAGGCTCCCTGCACCGCTGGGAGCCTGCTTCTTCCTCTCCCACTCCCCCTGCTTGTGTTCCCTCTCTCTCGCTGGCTGTCTATCTCTGTCAAATAAATAAATAAAATCTTAAAAAAAAAAAATGAACAAATGATTTCAAATTCAGTTGCTCTGAGTTGTGGTTGATATCTGGCATGGAGACTGCTATATACCAGGTTATTCGATATCTATTTTATTTAAATGTAGCAATGAGCTTTAAAAGTACTATTTCAACAAATTTAAAAGCAAGTCTTCCCTCCTAGATTTTGCTCCTTTAGAGTCTTTAGAAGTAAAGGAAGGATAAAGAAAGTAGGGTTACATGAAGAGAAATGAATTATAAATCATTCTGTAACAATCAGAATACTGTAATTGTGTAGTTTCAGAAAGTGTCAGAACATTGATGTTCTTGTGGCTTTCTGTTTACTTGTTAACTGCTTAAGATCTTTGGTATTACAAAGAGTATTATTGTTCAAATGCTTTTTAGTTCTATTTCTTTTTATATGTTTCACATATTTTTCAAAGGTATATTGTTCTAGTACATTTTATCCAGTAATTCCAATGTGTAATCAAAACAGATTGGCTATTCAGTTTCTGTTTTCTCCTTGCCCAAGATATTTAAAAGCAAAGATTTGATCTGAATTATCTGAATTGAATTCATCAAATATCATCAGTCTTTAAATTCTCTATGGGAATAATTTTTAAATTTATGAAAACACCCTTCTCTACATGTTTTTTTCCCACATGGATTTACTTCATTTAGTCTTTACATCTTGACTATTTCAATAGTCATCATAGCAAAAATTTAGATACAGCAATTTTATTGTTTTTTTATGCAGCCTTCCTATATTGATTCTTTTCATAGTAGCAAGAACTGAGACACCAAAATTCCATTTTTCTTTCCTATAAACCAGTATTTTGGTTTCATAGGCAAATAGCAACATTTAAAAATAAAAGCGTCTTAATAGAAAAAGAAAAAAAAAAGGAACTTTTCATGCTAAGTAGATTTTATTTCCTCACATTAGACTTTAGAAAATAAAACAAACACATCACTGGTTTTTATGTTATTCTTCCCAGACAAGGAAGCAGTGAGAAATTAACATTCCAAGTAACTTTAAAAGTTATTTTTTAAACAAGAATAAAATGAGGCTTTATTTCTAATGAATTAACAAATTTCAAGTATTCTATAAAGCTTTCTTCTGTGGGGGAAAATCCAAAATGATTTGAAAACTATTCTTCTCTATTAATAATTATAAAAAATTTGTGGACCTGACTTTTCTGAAACTATGTCAAATGTAGCAAAACTTTAGATTGTAACCATATATGTATACATAAAAGTATATGCATATTTTAAATGAACATGTTATACTTACAATGAGGATGTATGTGTCACCAAATATATATTCTCATAGTACTTATATATTAATAGCATATATATAAATAATTATATAAATATATATATAAATAATTATATATATAATTATTTGTTGTACCCAAGTTTTATTAAACTATATTCCTTCTTTTTAAAGTTTTTATGTAAATTCCAGTTAACATATTGTAATATTACTTTCAGGTGAACAATTTAGGTGAACAATTTCATACAACACCCAATGCTCATCACAACAAGTGCACTCCTTAATCCCCATCACCTATTTAACCTATTTCTTCACCCAGCTCCCCTCTGGTAACCATCAGTTTGTTCTCTATACTTAAGAATCTTTTTCTTGGTTTTCCTCTTCTCTCTCTCTCTCTTTTTTTTTTTCCTATGCTTGTTGGTTTTGTTACTTAAATTGTACATATGAGTGAAATCATATGGTATTTGTCTTTTTCTGACTTATTTCACTTAGCAAAATACTCCCTAGTTACATCCATGTCATTACAAATGGCAACATTTCACTTTTTATGGCTGAGTACTATTCCATTGTGTACATATACTACCTCTTCTTTATCCATTCATCAGTCAGTGGACATTTGGTCTATTTTCATAATTTGGCTGTTGTAGATAATGCTGCTGCAAACACGGGTGCGTGCATCCCTTTGAATTAGTATTTCTGTGTTCTTTGGGTAAATACTTAGTAGCACATTTGCTGGATCATAAGATAGTTCTATTTTTACCTTTTTGAGGAACTACCATACTGTTTTCTAAACTGTATTTCAAATATAAACTATATTAAAGTTTAGAGTTTAAAGTAGATATATGAGGACACATATATTCAACATATATTCATATAAACATTTCTGATATTTAAAAAATATACTGTATTTCAAATGTGTGTACACATACATATATACACACATATATGTATATGTTTCTCTGTCTATATACCTATACATATATATGTTTATGTTGTTATGAATCTGGTATTCTTTAGAATTCTGTGTAATTTATTTTCCATGATAAATTTAGCTTACATTATGGCTTTTCCTCTGGGTTATTTCTATTAAACATGGGTAATTGGCCAGGGTAGTTTTTAAATGTTGTTAGGGAAATGAAAACTATAAATGATTTTTTGAGAGCCAGATGAAAACCATCCTGTGAAAACTATTAATTTGAGAAAGTAAAAGAAAAGTGACCATCTTAACATTTAAAATATTCTAAGTGAAAATTTAGTGAAATTTTCACAGTAAAGTGAAACTTTTTCATTATAAACAATGACCTGAATATTTATATTTATCCCAACACTCTATCTTAATTATAGTCTTTTATCCTCTTGCCATAAACTTACTTTAGTTATATTTAAATTTATTATTTTTTATGGCTTTATTGAGATGTAATGGACATATAACATTGTGCAAGTTTAAGGTGTACATGTTGATAAAAGTTTTACATTTATCCATTTTTATTACATCAAATTAGCTTTCCAAAATTAAATGATTAAATACAAAGTCTGGTGGTAAAATCTTGACTACTGATGTATATGTGTATATTTTTTTCTTCTATTTTAACCTGCAGAAGGATTTCTGCTAGTCCTGTAAATGATCTGTTCTGTTAAATTAACACATAGAACTCAAAAGCTATATTATTCCTTATGTGAAAGCAGAACTATTACTTTATTTCTAATACTGGCTAATTTGTTATTCTTTTATAGCCAGAAAGTTATACATTTCTGCTTGGAGAATAGATGGAGAAAGTTGGCCATTGGAAAGGAGAGGAAGAGAGGACCAACTTGTGTGTTAGTCATAGTAGGCACAATGGGCCCAAGGCAAACTTAACTTTTATTAGTGGCCCATACAAATGCTTAATTTATTTTAAAATCATAAAAAACTATCTGAAGAAAAATAATATGTTATATTAATATATTCATATTTATACAAAAAGCAGCACTCGTATGTTATTTTTATTTTCCTATGGAGGAAGTGGCCCATGAATGCCATAGTTCTACCTTGGGTAAAGCCCATGCATGCAGTGTATAGTACAATCAGGAATGTGAATAAATAGGGATTTGATGATATGGGGGTTACTGTCTCAGAATTACTTTTCTGAAGACAGACCAAAATAAATACCAGGTTTATATGTCATGAAATTTTTATAAACATTTATAAATTGATAATGGTTGCTGACTGAATACTCACGGGAGCAATCACCTCCTCCTGAGTGGACTAACTTTGTTGTGCAGCAGAACTGCCTTGGAGGTAAGCTGTGCCCCTCAGAGCTTGGATGAAAATACCACAAAATACAACATCCCAGTTTTTCTGTTTCATCTATCCTGAGTTTATTAAGAATTTTTTACGCAATTCTTGGAGCACCTAGGTGGCTCAGTCAGTTAAGCATCTACCTTCAGCTCAGGTCATGATCCCACGGTCCTGGGATCGAGCCCCGCATTGGACTCCCTGCTCAGTGGGGAGTCTGCTTCTCCTTCTCCCTCAGTCCCTCCCTGCACTCATGCTCACTCTCTCTCAAATAAATAAATAACATCATAAAAAAAGCAAATGCAACTCTTTATAGGGATACACTTGGCTTTTTTAGCTGTTTTGGATTATTTCCCATAGAAAGCTAGCTCATACCTGGGTACTTTGGTCATCATTTCTTCTCATAAAGCCATATTTTCAGGCATAAGGGGAGTTGTTAAAAAAAAATCAAAGTATTTGTATCACTCTCTAAGTGAAGTTACAACAGAGAAAGAGTGAACAAAGAGTAAGGAAAGATTGGGAAAATTTGGAGTGAAAATGTCATTTATACTCTCCTGCTCATATCTTTTTTCTCTAGGCTCGTATTTTAATTGGCAAGTTTAGTAGAAATACATACTTAGAACATCTAATTTCATTGTCATAATTGAGCAAAATTTTCGAGGGAACCTCCTGATCTGTAAAAAATTGAACTCTGAGTCAGACAGTTCTGAAGATTATTGTAATTGTTTATTTTATGTGTCAACTTGGTTAGGCTATGGTGCCTAGTTGTTTCTTAGGTGTTTTTCAAACACTGAAATATATATGTTTTTGGGAAGATATTTTGTTAGATGTGATTAACATTTGGAATCAGTTGATTTTAAGTAAAGCACATGGCCTCCAAACTGTAGGTGGCCATCAGCCAATCAGTTGAAGGCCTTAAGAGGAAAGTTGAAGTTTCTGAAGAAGGAATTTTGCTTCAAGACTGCAACATAGAAACTACCTGAGTTTCCAGCCTGCTGGCTTGCTGGCCGACTACCAATTTCAGATTTGCCAATACCCATAAAACTGGGTGAGCCAATTCCTTGAAAGCAGTCTCTAATATCAACCAATATGTATATATGTGTGTGTGTGTGTGTGTGTGTGTGTGTGTGTATCTTTCTATCTACTTAGAATTTAAAAAAAATAGCTTTATTGAGGTATAATTGACTACAAAATTTCATATATCAAAATGTATAATTTGAGAAGCTCTGACATATGTAATAGCAAATCAAATTATCACTACAATCAAGATAGAGAATACATCCACTACCTGTAAGTTTCTACTACCCTTATTGGTTGTTTATCTGGAGAGCCCTGCCCCCACTGTAGCAAACAAACAGAATAAACATGAGTGCTCTATGCCCTTTGTGAATCAGAGTTGGGGGTCTGCAAGGCCAGGAGTTGGATCCTTAGCACCCGGTCATCAAAACATGCTGAAGAACCTTTTTAAATGTTAAGCAAATGAATCATTACCGTTTCTACTTTTCAATTTTCTCAGTACCTCCTAAATAAAGTACCTATGGTGATGTATATTATACTGCCAGTAAAGCAGTTACATTTTAAATGCCTTGGGACCAGGGATAGTGTTTATATTCCTTCTTTTCACACTCAGGCATAGTTTTCTGTCTATAATTGCTGCTCAGTAACTATATTCTTAAATATCCTTAGTATATACTTTTCTCCGATTCCATGTATACTATCCACAAGGCTGAGGGGCTGATGGTAGTTCTAACCTGTACACTGGTACATTTGAAAGTAGCTCTATTATATAACAAATTCCATTCAGTGGAGTTCCTTTCAAGTAGCTTGCTGCAATTTTCAATTGCAATTGCAAACACATTAAAGCATGTCTGCAAAATGAATTTGTGTAGTTTCTTATAAGCATCCAAAGGATTAAAAACAGCATTCTACCTTTTTTCTTTTTTAACATTACAGTGCTTTTCCACTTGCTGTATTCTATTTTCCTGGGTAGAGGATCAGAAAATCTAGCATTTTAGCAGATAGCCTTGTGGTAAGAGAGGTAATGTGACCTAAGTAGATTTACCTATTGCCCTCAAATTTGGAGGGCTTTATATTTTTTAAAACGATGAGATAGCCTTTTTGGTTTATCCTTGAATTTGGACTGCAAGCTTTCTTATTTGTCTTTTAAATTGAATGGTTAGAGTCAATTTTGTGTGAAGCTCTGAAAACTACAGGCCTGCAGAGCTGGAAAAAGAACATTGCCTATCTCTATTTAAAAACACTGATGGCTATCGTTAGGGAATTAAACAAAAAAAATCTTGGCTTGCTGCCTATGTTTCCCTCACTCTGTGCTGTTCTTTCTGTTCCTTTTCATTCTCTTAACTTGCTGCTATGTTTGCTGTGGTGTCCTTTCTCTTGACCATGTCACACTCTTTGTTGGGTGTTTTTTCTTGCACTGCTTATCTACTCCCTATTCTGTTCCTTTTTCTGCTTCTTTTCCTTCTCTCCACCTCAAGGCCTCTTAGAGATCAAGATCACTATTCTGAGTCTGAAAAATTACTTTCCTTTATTTTGAAAAACACTTTAGCCAATAGACCACCTTTCTGTTGGTCCTACAGCTGACCCACAGAACTTCACGGGCCAGATGGCTGACAATACTTCCGCAGAGCATGTTTGTCCCCTCAGTCTCTGAATGTATAAACCACAAACCACTAAGCTTTGAGGGGCAAGCTGTGAGTTTGTGGGGAAAACATTGCTCCTCATGTTTAACCCTGGGAAAGAAATGCAGGGTTCTTTCTGAGCAGGACATTGGAAGAAGAAATGAGAAAGGAATGTGTCATTGTCAGCCTCTATCCTTGACATTTGTTGTTTATGGGAAGAAATTGATGTAACTGGGTTAAGACTTTGTACTTAAAGATTTAAACCTTTCTTCAGTTGATATGATTTATTTTTATAGTTCATATCAGAAAAGAGTACCTATTCAGAATGTCTTTGATTCCAGAATTTCTCTTTATTTTTATTTTTATTTTTTTAAAGATTTTATTTATTTATTTGACAGAGAGAGAGACAGCCAGCGAGAGAGGGAACACAAGCAGGGGGAGTGGGAGAGGAAGAAGCAGGCTCATAGCGGAGGAGCCTGATGTGGGGCTCGATCCCAGAACACTGGGATCATGCCCTGAGCCGAAGGCAGACGCTTAACCGCTGTGCCACCCAGGCGCCCCTAGAATTTCTCTTTATGTGAGGAGAATTCTTCTATTTTCTTTTCCTCCCTTTGTACTTTCTTCCACCCTTACTTCACTATCACATAAATATTTAATTAAGCAAGATTTTTTGTTTCTTTTTCTTCTTTTTCAACTATCTGAAAAAGGTGAAATAACTAATACCAGAATGAGCACTGGATCTGGGAATGGGAATTAAAATTTTAATGCTTCCAGTTTTTCTTCATGAAAATTCCTACCAGTGTTTTGTTTCACTGTGTGGTCAGATGTGCAAGGAGAGTATATTATACATAATACTGTATTTTAAAAAACAAACAAACAACCTGCCATGAGTTTATTTTTTTTTTTTTGTTTTCTTGGAAAACAATATATTCATCTACCACATTGCAAGAAACAGGTTGTGTTCACAACAAGTATTTATTGAACAGATGGTGTTTAATTGAATAGAGTTGAACAAATAAGTGTATTAGATATATTCAAGGCTTTGTTCTGAACTGAAGGTACCACCTCCTTTCCCTAGTATTTTAAAAATAGTGGTTTGTCTATTTAAAGTTTAATCATTTTTATTCCTGTCCCTTCACTCATCTTTCCTTTTCTATTTTGTTGTTTTTAATGCATGGTTTAGATTTTTCCTGTTTTTTCTCCCAGGTACCATTTAATGAGAGTGTTTTTGGACAGGTATTATGATAAATTTAAAGGATACAGAAATGAATATATCTTTCATCCAATAGCTCACCCAGTAAACAAGTATACAAAAGCTAATGATGAAGCAGAATAAATGTACTGAAACCTCTAAGAAAAAAAGCACAGTGATTACTAGTCAAACTGCTTACTAGTATTACAATGTACTAATATTCACTTCCATTTATAGATAGGCTGCTACTCTGTGTTAGGCAGAGTATTACCCTGAACCATTACATTATTTTTTAGTGTTGATGGGTCATTTCCTTTTATACATTTTAAAGAAAAATGGTCCTTTTTTATCAAACAGTACATATTTGTTAAGAGCAAGTCAGTAACAAGTCAGGAAACGACAGATGTTGGTGAGGATGTGGAGAAAGGGGAACCCTCTTACACTGTTGGTGGGAATGCAAGCTGGTGCAGCCACCCTGGAGAACATTATGGAGGTTTCTCAAAAAGTTGAAAATAGGACTACCCTATGACCCAGGAATTTCATACTAGGGATTTACCCCAAAGATACAAAGGTAGTGGTCTGATAGGGCACTTGCACCCCAATGTTTATAGCGGCAATGTCCACACTAGCCAAACTATGGAAAGAGCCCAGATGTCCTTCAATGGATGACTGGATAAAGAAGATGTGTGGGGGGTGTGTGTGTGTGTGTACATTATACATGTATATATATGTGTGTGTATGTGTATATATGTGTGTGTATGTATATGTATATATGTGTGTATTTATGTGTGTATATATATATATGGAATATATATATATATATGGTATATATATAATGGAATATTATATATGGAATGTTATATATATATGGAATATATGGAATATAATGGAATATTATATATATGCTGGAATATATATATTTTATATATATAATGGAATATTACTCAGCCATCAAAAAATGAAGTCTTGCCATTTGTAATGACATGGATGGAACTAGAGGATACTATGCTAAGTGAAATAAGTCAGTCAGAGAAAGACAATTATCATATGAGTTCATTCATATATGGGATTTAAGAAACAAGACAGAGGATCATAGGGGAAGAGAGGAAAAAATAAAACAAGATGAAATTAGAGGGAGGCAAACCATAAGAGACTCTTAATTCTAGGAAACAAACAGGGCTGTTGAAGGGAAGGTAGGTGGGGGGATGGGATAACTGGGTGATGGGCGTTAGGAGGGCATGTGAGGTAATGAGCACTGGGAGTTATACAAGACTGATGAATCACTGAACTCTGCCTCTGAAACTAATAATACACTGTATGTAAATTAATTGAATTGAAATAAAAATAAATTTAAAAAAATTTAAAAAAAGCAGGTCAGGCAGTGCATCTGAGTTAAAAGAAGAAAATTAAAACCTGGCAGACTATGGTGACCCTGAGAGAACTTATTATGAACATTATGTGAATATGTATACGAGATGCCTACCTATACACTATACAGATAAGATAGAAATGATGTTTGAAGGAAAAAAAATATTTGCTACCTTTAATTTTTAATAGTGAAAATGTTAATATTAATTGGTTTAAAGGGGTAAAAGAAACAAGTTAACTGAAGAAATATTGATAAATGGCCCTTCATCTCATGCTATATTCTTCTTGAAGGTTATGGAAAACATAGAATTTATTTTAGTAATATTTGAATTACATGTTAACTTTTGGGCAGCATTGAAGGTCACTGCATCAAAGTTGTAAAAACTGATGCTTGGCTACATTTTTCTACCTTCACGTCTGATGTATTGTTAATTATTAAAAATGACATTGCTATGCTAATAGTTATAGAACTATTTTAAGTTAGTTATATAATACATTATTATTTACCATGGTTTAGGTACATGACATTTACATTTGTTCTGTAATAATAATCCCACAGGCACTTCGATTTATTTCTTTATTTTAAAGATCTCAGAGGGGCGCCTGGGTGGCGCAGTCGTTAAGCGTCTGCCTTTGGCTCAGGGCGTGATCCCAGTGTTATGGGATCGAGCCCCACATCAGGCTCCTCCGCTATGAGCCTACTTCTTCCTCTCCCACTCCCCCTGCTTGTGTTCCCTCTCGCTGGCTGTCTCTATCTCTGTCAAATAAATAAATAAAATCTTAAAAAAAAAAAAAAGATCTCAGAGCTATGGCACTACCTCTTTAAGCAGGCAATTTCCATTTCTTTTTGTTTAATTTTGAATCATTACTTGGTAAGATTTCATTATCACATCATTTCTTAAAAAGTGATTATAGATTCTGTTTTCTCTGTTGCTTGTCTAGGAACTTCAGCCTCTTATTATTTTTAACTTAAAAACAAATTTGTCTAGGTATAACATTCTTGGATCATATTCTTTTACTCAGGTATCTGTATATGTAGTTCTATCTTCTGAAATTTAATTTGGCTATGGAGAAATCTGAGAACAGTCCAATTGTCTTTTATCATATTTGAAGTGCAATAAATTAATTATGGATTTCAATCATATAAGTTTTTTTCTGGAATGTATTATATATTTTCTATCTAAAATTGTCATTCTTACAGGTTAGGGAAATTTTTCTGCATTACAACATTGAATGCTTTTAAAATATTTAAATTAGGGACACCTGGGTGGCTCAGTTGGTTAGGATCTGTGTTGGGCTTGGGTCAGGATCCCAGCATCCTGGGATCGAGTCCCACATCAGGCTCCCTGCTCAACACTTTGTGTTCTCTTTTACTCACTCTCTTTCTCAAATAAATAAATAATCTTTGAAAAATATTATTTAAATTATTATTCTTCCTCATACCCTACGGTTATCTTTTTGGTTTACCTCTACTTGTGCTCTATTGATTTTTTTCTATTATTCTTAAGTTTATTTTTTCCTACTCATTTATTACAGGTAATTCAGTACTTCCTTTTTGTTAGCAATTCCATTTCCAGTGGTGTTTATTCTGTTTAATTTTGTCTTATTATCGGTTTAGTAGTTTACTTGTATGTTTTTGGTCCTTAGCTTGCTATCTTTTCTAGCTCTCACAAGAGGTAGATCATATGGTCATTTTATAACCAAGGTAATAGTCTCCAGGTAAGGAGGCAGCATCTAGAAAGCCCAAAGATTTTAACACTGGAGTTGGAATTTAAACTCCAATTTGCCTGATGCTTGTTTATCCTCTACATTTTGTCCCATTGTCTTTCCCCAGTCAGTTAACTGGTAAAATGATTTCTTATTGTTTTTAAACCAAATTAATAGAGGCTACAGTTTGACTCATTTTTTATTACTTATTACCAATGTTTTTAGTTCTGTAATATTTTTAAAGAAAATAATTTTTTAATATTAGTGCATGAGAAAATAAGATGTTCATTTAGTTACTTATTTACTTAAGTATACTTTTATATACAAAAGCAAAAAGGTAGCTGAGAGAAAATATTGTAATGGATAGCTCAATTCAGTGATATTTGATGGATGAATACAGTAGTGATTTCAAGAATTGAAATGTTTTAAATTACAAAAATCCATTAGAGGAGACAACACACACAGTTTAGTTTTAGTTATGTGCTGTCTTGCTTGAAGAGGTGATTATAAATAAGAATTTAGCTAAGATTTGTGACCCATAGTCATAGAAACTTAGATTACTCCTTGTCCAAAAACAGTTGGAAGACTTACAGCAAAATAAAGCAATAGTGTTTTTAAAGTTACTATTCCCAGAGCCTTTGCCAGAGACTGAGCTTCCAGAAAAGAGCTGGAGTGTCCATTTGAAAATTAGGGTCCAAATTCTAGAGACCAATGGAAAAGACTGAAAAATGAGGGATTCTAGAAAAATTTAATATGACATTCATTTGACAAACATACATTCCCTTTTTGTTGGGGAGACTAATGATCTTTGGAAATTTGACTTGAGCAACAATAGTCAAGTTGATTGGGGTAAGCCTAGCCAACTTTAATTTTTATCAGAACACAATGACCAGAAGAAGAGTGCTTGACTTGGTTAGAGAAAGATAAATTCTTAATCTGTGATGTTAGGAAATAATATATCTAATTTTACACAGTCTTTTTGCCTGACGCATTTAAGAATCATAGTAAATGTTTGTGGAAAATGTAATAGCACAAGGTCCTGAGGCTCAGAACTGGACTCCAAGCAAACAGATTCTGAAGCATCAGGGGTGTGTGTGTGTGTGTGTGTGTGTGTGTGTGTGTGTGACATGTCATGTGTGCATGCATGTGTGTATAGATAAGGAATAAAAGGACATTTGAGACCCTGGTAGTGAACCAAATTCTTCTTGGGCAGGACTCTGAAACACTTCACATTGTAGGACTCAAACATTTCAACAGATAGACCCTTTATTGCACTCCTCTCACTCTCCTGAATCCTATTTTAGTCAAATGTAAATAAAGCCCCACTAGATTCTAAACATTTTGTCTTTATTTTTTCTAGGTTCTATTTTGTAATTCAGATTTTACTAGCTCCCTTTGTTTTGGAACACTGAGATGATTCTAAATTTTGATTAATCTCGTCATTCATGAAAGGTATTTGTTCAATACATTGGGAAGCTTTCAAAATGCTTAGTGTCTTTTTTTAATCCAGAGTTTATCTAGTACCCTTAACTAATCAGAACTATAAGAATAATCTAAAAATAAGTGGAAATATTTTTGCGCATCTTCTAAGAAGCTAAATTAGGTCCCTGAAAACCCATATTACCCAGAATATGACCGACATTTTCTTTCTTTCTGGACTCCAAATTCTAGAATTAACTTTTGTTTTATAAGCATTTTAAATTAATACTCTAAATTAATATTTGATCGGACCAAATGCTCTGCTGATTTAAGCCTTCTGTCTCCATTGGCAGATGTCCTACATCTCTCCACACATTTACATCTTAACCTGTAGTGGGTTTTTTTGTGGAATATTTACTACTCTGTAATCATTTTAACCTATTTATAGCTGGCCTAACAAATGGGCCCCATTCTGACTGTGACCAGCCTGTCTCCTCTTTCTTTCTCTTCAGTACCACAAAGAAATATTCAAGACTTCATACTATTCATCTCAGTTTTGGGAAGACTCGGACTGCTTTAATAAATAGTTTTTCATTGTGTTAAATAGGATTGTCAAGCCTTTGAACACAATTCATTTTTTCTAAAGAACCAATTTTATTTTGCAGTAATGAATGGATATAATATGCCTACACAACTGTAAGAGTTCTTTGTCCGTGCCAAACTGAGGATCAGGGAATTCATCTTTGGTTTGTATTCTGTCCTGCTTCCTTTTTTTCCCTCTCAGGGAATATAGCAATTTTTAAATCTGGAGATAGCAGTGACTCTTGAAGAAGTGTGTTGTATTGCAATTATTTTTTAGCACAAAGCATAAGCGTTTCGATAGTTGATAGTATTTATTCATCTGGAGCTCTGGGTAAAGTTATTCTGCATAAAAATAAACAGCCTGATGAAAGGAGGTAGTGCCTGAATCATTTGATTTAAATATTCATATTGAAGTTCTGTAATTGTGCTTTACCTGGCTTTTAGATGAAAGCATTTCTCATGCAAAATAGCAAAGGACAGACAACAAATACATTCAATATTTTCATTATTTCTAAAATTTAAAATATATATGTATATATATTTTATTCACTGGAGACAAAAAAAAAAAAAATCTTCAAATGATTACCAAACCTAATTTTAGCTTGCAGTTCCAAACTTTCTACCTTCAAATAGACGAAAAATGTTTTTTGTATACCCCCCCTTTTTTTTAACAGCTAATGGGCAGTGAAATACATTAAAAGTACATAAGTTCTCTCTTTTTTTTTTTTTTTAAATTTTGTTTATTTGAGAGAGAGAGAGCACAGGGGGAGAGGGAGAGGGAGAAACAGACTCCCCACTGAACAGAGAGACCAATGCAGGGCTGGATCCCAGGACCCTGAGATCATGACCTGAGATCATGACCTGAGCTGAAGGCAGACGCTTAACTGACTGAGCCACCCAGACACCCCATAAAGTACACAAGTTCTGTGATAACACTTGGGCTCCATCTATAGCAGCCAAAAAAGATGAACATGTGTTTGTACATGCATGGGCATGTGTTAGCTTGGGAATACCCTTTATGCCAATTTTAACTGGAGAGCTCTGAAACTGTTTTAGTGAAGCTTTAGCTACTAAGAATCTGTTTGAAATCTGGCAAACTATTTCCCCAAACTGGAATTTCAAGCCAGGCAAACTTTGAATGATTCTCAACTTTGCCACTTGTTAGCTGGGTAAACCTGGGTGTTACTTAAATTTCCCAATAAATTACTTAAATTCCTCTATAACTCAAAAATTTATCATCATACTTATATTCCAGGAAGAGTGTTAATATTAATTTAAAGTAGTTTTATGTGTGCTACCTATAGCACTATCTCTAAATGTTATCTTAATATTAATATGTATATTAGGTATGTCCTCAACTGTGCTTTTCTTGCAGATTGTCCTTCTGCTTTTCCAGTCATTTTTGGATTAAAGAACAGGAAATCATTGTTTTTTTATAAAATTAATATACCTACTTTATTTTTTAGAGAAGTTTCAGGTTATAGAAAAATTGAGTAGAAAGTACAGGCTCCCTATTGATTTAGTGGTAAGGTTTGAGGGAGGCAAGGTAATCTTTAATCCTGTGATTAGGTCCTAGTCTTTTAGATAGCTGTATCCCAAGCCCAGGGAGTTGTGATATTTCCTGGTAAATAAAATGTCAGTGTTTCTCAAACTATAGTGAAATCTCATATATATATATATATATATATATATATATATATATATATATATATATTTAGCTACTGTTTTAAGGGAATTGAAGAACTGACATGCTATAAATACCTGGGATTCTCATTTTTAAATGCTAATTTGTGTATATTTCTAATTTAGTTTCTGTTTGTGTTATAGATTTACTATGACATTTTAAAAATATAGTAAACTATCCAGTTTAGAAAGTTATTTGGACTCAGTTTCTAGACTATTAACAATTTATTGATACTCCAGATTTTGATTATCTCTTGATTATTTATGAAATCTCTAGGAGGTATTTGTGTAATCCATTTGGAGGCTTTAGAAATACCTTCACATCTTCCTTATGCAAAAGATTTTCAGTATCCTCAACTTCTCATAATGAAGAGGAGAGTCTAGAAATAGGTAGAGATATTTTGGGTGTCCTTTAAGAAGCTAAAACAGAAACTTCAAAGTTCATTTTAAAAGTCCATATACTTTATTTTTTAAAAAAATCATTTATTTATTTGAGAGAGAGAGAGAGAGAGAACACAAGTAGGGAAACGGGGCAGAGGGAGAAGGAGAAGCAACCCCCAGCTGAACAGGGAGCCCAATGCCAGGCTGGAACCCAGGACCCTGGGATCATGACCCAAGCTGACGGCAAACACTTAACCAACTGAGCCACCCAGGTGCCCCAAAAGTCCGTATACTTTAACCTAAAAAATAAGGCCATATACTTTATTTACAAATGAATCATAAAACCTTATGGACAGAAACACACATTTTGTATATTCCCATGAAGTTCGTTGTCTAACTTATTCCTAAACTGTAACAATGTCAGTAATGTTGGTTCAGCAGAGGAGAAAGTAGGAAAGGTTTAAAGACATAACAACATTTTTAAAAAGAAGTGCATACAGGCTTAGTTTAGCACACTGGCAAACTGCTTCATTGGCCAGAATTGACATCATTTGGAGAAGAAGAAGAATTATGAAGATTACCCAAGTTTTAGGAAAAAATACATGCGTATATATGTATGCATGTATGTTATTTTGTGTGAAAACACCTTAGAAATACGTGGTTATTTAAACTATGTGGGAACTCTGGTGAATTTGAAACCTCTGGGTTTCTGGATCATAGTGGATATATGATGAGTTATTGTATAAAACAGATAACTTGGCTTGTACAGGGTTTGCCTTTCAGCAGAACTAGATTTTCAACAGGAGCATTATGAACAGAATGAAAGTTACAGAAAAGGAGAAAAAACTATCTAAAATAAGAATGACCTTTTCTTTCCAGTGTAATGTTATACATAAGTGGTAATTCTTACTTTTTAGTTCGTGGTTTTCTTTTGATTTGGTTTGGTTTGGTTTTTAACCCTTAAATTTCTTTTAAAGATTATTGTTCAGTGGTAGTCTTAGAGCTGCAATCTCAATATTTCTGGAATTTCTACTTCCTAATATGTTGAGATAATTTAAAATGTTCCTTTTTTTCAACTAAATTTGATAACTTCTTTTGTTATCAATAAAAAAAAAACTTTCTTTGAAAGAAATCTTTTCCTTAACTATGCTTTTACCGAATATGTACTAGCTTTAATATAAATTTACAGATTCAGTATTGATTTGAAATGGAATAATCACATTAAATAAAAATGGTGTATAAACTCCACTTAAAAGGCAGAGGTTGCAATATTGAATTAAAAAGACTCAAGTTAAGTGCTGCCTATAATAAATACTTTGCAATTGTAAAGACATAAAAACATTAAAATTAAAGAATGGAAAAAATATACCATGCTGCCACTAATGAAAAGAGATTTTTATTGATGATAGTATTAATATTAGACAAATTAGATTTTAGAACAAAGAATATTACTAGTGATAGAGAATATAATTTCATACTGCTAAAGTGGTTAATTCACCAAGAGTGCATAATAATCCTAATATTTATGTACATAATAACAAATCTTTGAAATACGTGAAACAAGAACTGATAGAAGTTCAAGAAAAATAAAGAAACCCAGAATTAATTTCAATTGTTTAAAATTTCTCATTTCTTCTCAATACTTGATAGAATAAGTAGATAAAAAATAACTATGAATAGAAAATATTTGAATACCACTATCAAGCAGTTTTACCCAATTGATGTTTATAGAATATAACAACCAACATCAACCAAATGCATATTCTCTAGTGCACAAGAATACACTATATTATGGATCATAAAGTAATTCTCAATGAATTTAAAATGAATATTGTACTTTTAAAAATCTTTAGATCAAAAAATGTCAGAAGGAAAATCAGAAAGTATTACAATCTGAATTAAAATGAAATCAAAATGTATAAAAATTTAGGGATACCCCTTAGTACTTAGGGAGAAATACCTTGCTCAAAATGCCTATATCAGAAAATAAGAAAGGTCTCAAATCAAAGACCTCAACTTATACGTTAAGATACTAGGAAAAGAAAATGATATTAAACAGAAAATTTGTAGAAAAAAATAAAGAGCAGAAATCAAAGAAATTGAAACAGAAAAACAATATAGAAAATTAATGAAACCAAAAATTGGTTCTTTCAGATGAATAACACTGATGAATTTTTAGCCAGACTGATGATGAAAAAAATTTTTAAAAGGTGAAAACTCAATATTTGCATATAACACCCAGTGCACCATGCAATATGTGCCCTCCTTAATACCCATCACCGGCCTATCCCAATCCCCCACCCCTGTGAAGCCCTCAGATTGTACTGTATGGTGATTAATATAACAAAATAAAAATTATAAAAAAAAGAAAGAAAGCTCTCTAACCAAAGGGTGATGAGTGGAAATGAATAGTATTTTATCTATTATTGCTCATTTAAGATATATAAATTTTGATATTCTCTTTATTTGCTACATAGTTTTTGTCATATTTAAGGATTTTAGTAAATATAACTGTGGTCACCCTTAAAAAAAAGTGAAAACTCAAAATATCAATATCAAGAACGAGAGAAATGGCATAATTCTATAATTATTTAAAATATAATAAGGAATGTTATGAAAATTCTCATGGCAATAATTTTGACAACTTTGATGAAATAGCCAAATTTCTAGAAAGAAACAACTTATTAAGGCTAACTCAAGAAAAGTAGATAACCTGCGTAGTCTGTTAAAGAACTCGTGTATATAACTAGAAACTTTGTCACAAAGAAAAGTTCAGGAAATATGGCTTCACTGATGAACACTAGTAAATTAAAAAAAAAAAAAATCCCATTTCTACACAAACATTCTCCCAGATTGAAAAGTATGGGCATTCTCCAGCATTAGGCTGATCCTGAACTCAGACAAAGACATTGCAAGAAAAACTATAGTAACAATATGTTTCATGAACATACATGTAGAAATTCTAAACAAAATTTCAGTAAATTAAATCCAAATCGTGTCCTACAAAAAATATTATAACTCAAGACTGGTGAAATTTATCCCATAAAAGCAAGGTTAGTATAACATTTGAAAATCAAACAGTGTAATTTGTCGTATTAATAAACGGCATGAGCAAAGTGTTTTGGATAATGGAAAAATTCTACATCTTCATTGTGGTCGTGGTTATATGACTATATAACTTTGTCAAAGCTTGTAGAACTATATCCATAAAAAGGATGACTTGTCTCTAAGTAAATTATACCTCCATCAATTTGATAAAGACAATTAACTTTGTCAATTTGAAATTTGTTGTGTATTTAAAAGTATTTTCCTAGGTATATATAGCTAGCTATCTTAAAGATTGTGTTTTTGATATTTCACTCAAATGGCCTATTGCTTCCTGATTCTCTGAGCATAGTTAATGCTGGCCGACAATTAGTCAAACATTATTTGTGTTGAGGTACAAAGCTGAACATAGTGTCTTCTGCTGTAAATCTTCTTGACCATATGGTAAAGGTACAATATTGGCACTGAACCCTAATGTCCATCTGGACAGAGATACATTTACTGCATGAGGTAAAACTTTCAAAATCAACCATCTGTATGCCATTTTTGCAAAAACCAAAAAACTGTAAATAAAACAATATGTACACAAAAAAGAGTGATTACAGAAATAACGTGATATTTAGTTTTATAGTTAAAAGCCTTTCAAAAACCTATACTGAGAATTGTCAAATGCCCTATTTTGCTAACTTGAAAATATAAATACTCCATATTATTTGTTCAATAATGTCTAGTATATGTATTGATCACCAAGTCCAAAAGTTCCTTACCTATTTTCACTTAAATTCCCTTCACCTCATTGAGGCCAACTAGGTTTTTATGGTTTCATTTAAAAACGTTCATTGCTTTTGATGTTTGTGGATTTCTACATGTCAGTGAGTAGAGAAGTAGATCAGTAAATGAAATATATTACTTATTAGGAATTGGTAATTATTCCTTAATTGCATGTTACTTTCCCAATCAGAAATATGAGATCTTTAAGAGCACGGATCTTGGAGTCATACACATTAAAGTTCAAATCCTAGTTTCTCCTTTTGTCAACTGTAACCTTAGGCAAGTCACTAAGTTTGTGCCTCAATTTCCTCATCTTTGAAGAAGCAATAGCAATATTGGCTTGCTGGTTGTTAGGATTAAATGAGATCAGATAAAGTAAAGCAGAATTATAACTTGTCATGAATAAAATTTGTGTTATTATGGTTATTATCTTAAACATAGTTGTTTCTTATACAAGGATGAATAGTGAGGGGTGATGAATGAATCCTCTGGGAGATGTGGAAATAAACATTGAAAACAATACTTCTTTTTCGTTTTGTCTGTTACGAGGTGGCTTTAATATGCTGTCCTGTACCTTGTATCTGAACTGCCTTTTAGTTTACAGAGGGATAATGTGGAACAATTGAGAAATACAATGCTTTCAAGGTTTGTTATAAAACAAATTTGTCTTTGTTAACATTTCATATGTTGCCTACCATTAGACAAAAAGGATGAGAGTGTTAGATATTTTAATAAGAGCTTCCGTGATTGATGTCAATAGAGTTCTCTTTCTTTTGGATAAAATAATTCAATTGAATTTTATTTCAGATGAAATTAGAAGACTTTCTTTGAACATTGTCTATAGGTTGTTATTCGAATGCAAAGTTCCAGATGATAGTCAAGGATAATTTATTTGAGCATATTTTTTTACTTCAAGTTTTTCTATGAAATTAGATCAACTGAATAAAAAAAATCTCTTTCCTTTTTAGTATTGATAAGCACTAGAGCATGAATATTTCAAGAATTTGGTCTCATGCAGTATTTCTGCTTTTTGTTTGTTTGTTGTTTCTTTTTAATTTTATTTTTAAATAAAAATTGTATATACTTAAGGTACACAACATGATTTGATATGCATATACACAGTGAAATGATTACTGCAGTCAAGCTAATTAACGTATCATCTCCTCACATAGTTATCATTTTCTGTGTGTTGTGAGAACATCTGAAATCTGTCTTATTAAATTCCCAGTATTCAATGCAGTATTATTAACTATAGTCATTGTGCTGTTCATTAGATCTGTAGAATTATTCCTTCTACATAACTGCAACTTTATACCCTTTGACCGATACGTCCCTATTTCTCTCACCTCCCCCCAACCCCTGGTAATCACTGTTCTAGTTCCTGGGTCTCAGTATCTGACTTTTTAAGATTCTACATATAAGTGAGATGATGCTCTTTTTCTGTGTCTGGTTTATTTCACTTGCCATAATGTCCTCCAGGTTCATCCAGGTTATTGTAAATCACACAATTTCTTTCTCTTTTAAGGCTGATGACATATCCATCTGTCTGTCTAATGACAATGTATCCATTTATCCATCAACGGACACTTAGGTTGTTTCCATATCTTGGGTATTGTGAATAATGCTATAATGAACATGGGAGTGCAGATGTGTTTTCAAGGTCAAGATGGTTTTAAGTTGTGAGCAGACAACTATCCTCTAAATACAGTTGTCATCCTATAGGAATAATGTGTGATACCACTGAACGCATATTTATGTATAACATTTATCTATTCATTAATTTATTTAACCTTTTTTTTAATGTTTTTTTTTTTATTATATTATGTTAGTCACCATACAGTCCATCCCTGGTTTCTGGTGTAAAGTTTGATGATTCATTAGTTGTGTATAACACCCAGTGCACCATGCAATACGTGCCCTCCTTACTACACATCACCAGTCTATCCCATTCCCCCACCCTGTTTAACCTTTTTAAGTGATACTAAATAGTGAAGGTTATCTAATATGCATTTAATTGAGTATGAGTTATTGTGCACCATGGAGAGTAAACATAAAGAGTAAGCATCTGACCCGCATGGTGTAATCTCTTCTGAGGTGAGGCTGCCCTTCACCCTCAACATAAAGCAATAATGACATATATATAATAAATTTCATATATATATGTGTGTGTGTGTGTATATATACAACAGTAATTATATATATATAAACTTAGTTTTCTTCTACACCTGCAGGTTTAATTATTCTAGCTCTTGAGATAGCCTAGATTTCCAGTTGCCAAAGATGAAATTTTATTATCTATATATTCATGAATATACATTAGGAAAAATGCCCAGAAAATACAAATATTAAGGTTATTTTAGGACCTTAATCATTGAATTAAATGGTTGGTTTACTGTTTTATGAAGAATGTTTTAAAGTTACCTCGTCTACCAAATGCATTAAATCAAAAGTGATATAAAACGCTATAAATTTGTAAATAATAATTCCAATAATCTGGTACTTCTGTATTAATTTCCTAGGGCTACCCTAAGAACTTGCCACAAATTTGGGGGAATTAAACAATGGATATTTATTCTTTCAAATTTTTAGAGGCCATCAATCCAAAAGGAAAGGTTGTCGGCGAGGTCATGCTTCTTCTGAAGATTCAGGGGAAAATCTTTCCTTACCTCTTCTGTTTCTGCTGACTTTAAGAATCCTTGGCTTATGGTAAGTTACATCTGCTTCCATATTCATATGACCTCTTATTCTGTGTCTATAGAACAACTTCCACTTGGGCCCACCTTAATCCTGGATGATCTCATTTTGAGATCATTAATTTAATCACATTTACAAAGTCCCTGTTTTCAAATAAGGTCATGTGCATAGGTTCCAGAGGGACATATCTTTTTTGGGGAGGGGTCACCATTCAACCTACTACACTTATTCAGCTGTTTGATCTTCTTCCTACCATATGCTCCTTCAAAAGAGATTTACCTAGTTTTGCACATCTTACTTATTTTTGCACCTAGGCCTCTAAAATGATTGTATCCAAAGTGTTTTAATCTTATTATGTGAATCTTGATGTGACCCTTGGTGCAGGTGAACCTGAAGTTTCCTCATTTAGCATCAGCATAGCTACTGATTTTCACAAGAAGCAAGGATGTGATTGAGTGCTAGACGGTTTTGTGGAACATGCAAGTACAAATAAACATTGGATTTAGTGATTTGGACTTAAGCTATAATTGACAAAGTTTGAGGAATCAGCTTTACAAAGGTTGTGAACTCAGTTTTAAAATCAAAACAATTTTAACATAAAAAATAGCTCAAAAACACCATGGAGACAACCGAACATTAATCATAGGAGAGTGAGGTTTCAGTTCCTTGCTGAAACAAATCACATCTGCTCTCCTACCTAGTCTATACATGAGTCACTGGGTTTTTCAATTTGTGAAATAAAGAAACCCACTTATGTTTTGTAGTCAGATTTTTAAAAATGTCAGACATCTTAAAAATCCTTCAAATACTTCTGGCAAACTTCTGATGTTTTTAGATTATATATTAGTGAGCTATAGGAATACCTGTTAAATTTCTGCTGCCATAAAATAAAAAGAAATCCTACAATAAATATACAAAATATATATGTTTGGAATATGGTTAAGTGTTTTGTGACCAGTACATTTTGGGGGCAGGTTTTAATGAAAGTCAAGACTGTCAGAGAAGAAGTGCTTTCTAAGCTTTCACTAGTTTCAAAGATTTACAAGTTTCCAGATTCAATAAATTTAAGAAGTATGGACTTGTTAAGATTAGCGTGGTATTGGAAATTATCATTTTATAATGGTTATATTAAAATAATATTTCATTAATAACAATAGTTAGTTCTATGTTGTTAACTAATAAAATGAAAAGAATATTCTTGGGGCAAATAACCTTGTTTGAATCTGGCTTATTTCAAATATCATGATTTGGGGCAAGTATCAAATCTGAATTTCAGTTAGTAATCTAAAATAGGAGTAATAACACTTACCTACCAAGTTCTTTGGAAAGATAAATAAGATAATACAGATAAAACTAACAAACAGTGCTTGGATTATAGAATGTTAACAATAAATGTCATTAAGTTAGAATTTCAATATATGCATCCTGAAATTTGTGTTTTTATTTGCCAAATTCTGATTTTACCAAAGTTTAGTAACTACTGATACATAAATTAGTGATAGAATTCCCTTTCTTTTTGATAGCAACATTTAAAATATTCTAAAGGTCAGTTTTAGGTATTTAATTAAACTCCTGAAATCAAAGCATAGCAAAAACAGCAATCTTTCTTTTTCCATGTCAAGGAAGAGTCTGAGTTAAGATCGTTCTGTCACAGACAGGGTCGTAGCATACTGCTATCCATGAAGAAGAAAAAAATATATTTTTTCTGCTGCTGATTTGAAAAACTTGAGTTTGTCATGAAAGGAGAAAATGTATGGAAACTTTTCTACCTTTCTTGTTTATGACTGGTCTGCTAAAGAGAGTAGGTAACCTACATCTTTTGCTGCTCTTGATCAAAGATTACATATTTTTTTTTAATTCCCAAACCGTGGCAATTATTTTAGTTTGCTTTGAATACCAATAGCATAGGGGATTAAGGCAGTACTTTTAGCCATTGAAAGAAAGGACCTTGATTCTGTTAATTATTCACTTCTGTTTCTGTGGGCTTACAAAAATGGTGTGACCTGTTCTGGAAGGAAGGTCATTGTATCATGTCTCCTAACTTACTGTAACATAAAACAATTTTGCCTAAAATAATTATCTCAAAATTTATTGATTTTATATGTGGTCAGCACTTGCAGTTGGAAATGATTTAGAAGAAAACATGACATTACTGCCCTTAAGGAGCTTAAAATTTACTGGGGGTGCAGCACAAGAAATTACTAGAACTCATTATTTAAATTAGCTTAATCAAGTATATTAGGTAATCACTATTCTTGGCCTTTAGAGAAAGTACAGATTAATGTCGATTGCCGTAGTTTCAAAAAATTATCATGAGGGTTGGCAGAGTGCTGACTTGAGGTGGATATTGAAGAATGGGTAGAGTTTATATAGATGATGAGAACAAAGAAGAGAAATTGAAGTCCTTGTGAGAGCCATCATGTGGATGGTATGTTCTCAGTGGTGTGATGGAACACTGGCTGCTATTTTGGTAAGGAAACAAATTATAATTTTAATTTGTCACCATTAATATTACATCTCTGTCTTTACCCAATCATTTTTTCCTCTTGAAATGTAAGAAAGCTTCATCAAATTGTTTTACTGACATTGCTAAAGATGATTGGAATGTCTCAGCATAACAAATACACTAATGTATCTTCTTCAAAGGATGGTATTAAGAACGAATGATTAGAAAGTAACTGTCACACCATATGGCATATATTACTGTAGAGTAGTATGATTCAAATATTTATATTTGTAAAAATATAAATGTAAAAATGTAAAAATATAAATATTTGTAAAAATATAGTCAAAATTAAAATTATAATTTGTTTCCTTACCAAAATTAAAACATCATTGGAGACTTAATTTTTATTAAGTCTTTTTATTATTTACTGGAAAACAGCCAGCAGATGTTTATTATATTTTGCTTTCTGTCACTTCCTTGTCTTTTTACTTGCCCACCCTTGGTGTGGAATATCCTTCTTGATCAATCCCTGAGGTTCCCTTACCTTAGCTGATTCCTAATCCTTAAGATTGAGTAAGGTTTTGCTTCTGTTAAGACGTTTTCCTGATCCCCTTCCATTGAGCTAGGGCCCCTTACTCCAATATTATCTTACACACCTTGTTTTCTTTTGTAGTAGTTATAGTTATATATGAAAACTCCAAGCTGTGTAAGATCAGGGGTTGTGTATGTCTTTTCCACTACTCTTCGCAGTACTTACATAGCACGTCTATTTAGTAACTATGGAATAAGGATTGTTGGATGACTAACGGGGAGGGGCACTGAGATTAACTGTTTCTGTTGATCAGGGCATCCTTCTCTACTCACAGAATACACCTCCTTTGTGTCCCACGTAGTTAGTGTCTTTGTCTTCTGTATCCGCACAGCATTTAGATCCATACAATTTGTATTAATAAATGCAATACCTTGTAATTCCTCTCTTTGCAATATGTTTACAGGATACCTTTTGTGTCTGGAAAATCACCCTCTTCTCTTGAAAAGAGTGGTGGCATCTACCATTCAGCTTGGTGACAATGTGTTTATTTCATAATCTGTTTCTTCAACTCTGAACTTAGAGAAATATGAATAATATACTTTATAGGAAGATGGTGGGGGTTGAAAAATTCAAAATAAATGAATTAAAGTATATTAGTGTACAGGGTGTATTCACTGGAAAGTGATAGGCTGTCAATGAATTTCTGTGTCTTTTTAAAATTTTTATTTTGTGTATTTCTTTCCCTTCCTTCTACTTCCCTTCCTCCCCACTTTCTTTCTTTTCCTAAGTGTTTGTGAACAAAGAAATTCAAAGACTATTATTAAATTTAATTCTGTGTCACTAGCACTAAGCATAGTAGCATAGTAGCTAAAATATGATAGTTATACAATGAAGACTTCAGGGCATACCGATGATTGAATTAATGATAAACAACAAAAATTACTCATTTCTGTCCATTTTCTGAATCATAAAACCTACATGGTGATATTGAGATATAATAAAAATTGAAAAGAACTTCTCTGTTAACAGCACCTAAATATCCCCTTCAGCTCTGCTTCTTACAGATAATAGAAATGCAATTATTGTGACTTTTTTTGGTAATTTTTTCAGAGTAAGAGCATTCATTTCATGAGAGAGGGAACAGACCAAGGCAAAAGACAACTTTAAGCTAGAGTTGCAACAGATTTCCGGCATGTTCCATTCATTTCTTCATCCATTGTTTCATCTCTTGCTTTCATCTCATTCCTTCCTTTTAGATGTGCTATTTGTTGAATGATTTTTGCAGATGGCCTTTATCAGGCTGAAGAAATACTATTTTATTACTAGTTTGGTGAGAATTTTTATCATGAGATTTTTAGATTGTGTTGAATGCATTTTGTGTGTTTACTGAAATAATCATGTCATTATCCTTTTTTCAGTTAATATGGTGTGTAACATTAATTAAATTTCAAATGTTGAACTAATTTTGCATTCCTGAGGTAAAGATTATTCGGTCATTGTGTATAAATTATGAGTTGCTGAATTTGATTTCCATATATATATATATATATATATATATATATATATTACAATTGATTTCCTAATATTATCTTACTGATTTTTGTAAAATATATATATATATTACAATTGATTTCCTGATATTATCTTACTGATTTTTGCATTTGAGTTCATGAGGGTCATTGGTCTATATTTTAAAATATTTTTATTTTATTTTATTTATTTATTTTTGGCATTTTTGTGCCAGAAGGCAACTATGACATGCATGTATGTATGCATGTATGTTTATATGTATTTATTTATTACTTAGGTATAATTGATATGTATGGATACACATCTTTAATGTATACCATTTGATGATTTTGTGCATTCTTTGTATCTGGTGTTGGGATCAGAGTAATATTGGCTCAATTATATGAGTTGGATAGTGTTTTTTCCCCCCTCTACTTTCTTTTTTAAGGGGGGGGGGAGATTAGATTATGAATATCTTTATTTTTTTTTTATTATGTTCAGTTAGCCATCATTAGTTTTTGATGTAGTGTTCAGTGATTCATTAGTTACATATAACACCAAGTGCTCATCACAGCATGTGCCTTCCTTAATACCCAGCACACTGTTACCCCTTCTTCCACCCCCGTCCCCTCTGAAATCCTGCTTGTTTCCTGGGTTCCATAGTCTTTCATGGTTCATCTCCCTCTCTGATTTCTCCCCCTTCGATTTCCATCCTTTCCCCTATGGTCCTCCGTGCTATTGCTCATGTTCCACATATGAATGAAACCATATGATAATTGTCTTTCTCTGTTTGACTTCCTGAAATTATTCATCCAATAGTGGTATTATTTCCTCCTTGAATTTTGATGGAATTCATCAATGAGACATGGGTCTGGAATTTTATTTGTGAATTGAGGTTTTTAATTGATAATTTAATTCATTTATTTGTTATAGGTCTTAATATTTTCTTGAGTTTGTTATGGTATCATGTTTTTCTAGAAATACATCCATTTCAATGAATTGTGTAATATATTGGTAAAAAGTTTTTAATAATATTTGCTTAACTTTTAATATCCATAACATCTGTACTGATATATCCTGATTTTGGTAATATACCTCTTCTCTCTGTTTGTTTTTTTTGGGCCAGTCTAACCAAAGTTTTATCAACCTTGTTGATACTTTCAAGAAGCAGCTTTAAGCTTCATTCATTTTTCTACTCCATTTATGTTTTCTCTTTCATTGATTTTCACTCTTTTTTCTTATTTCCTTTGCTTTAGGCTCAGTTTGCTCTTATTTTCTGACCTCTTCAGATAGACACTTTGATTTAAGAATTTATATATTTTTTCTTTTTAGTAAAAAAGGATTATTTATGGATATATACATATATACACACATTATTAGCTGAACATATTTGAAATATGTAAATGACAAAAAACACATACACACAAATATACTAAATCCGATATCTTCTCCCGATCACAGTTTATTTTAACTGCTGTTTCTGAATATAGGTCACACCACTCCTCCTCCTCCTCCTCCTCCTCCTCCTCCTCCTCCTCCTCCTCCTCCTATGTCTCAATTTTTTTTTGTTGAAAATGGAAATTATGGATACAATATTGAAGCTAAATCGAATTTTGAGTTTTCTTAAGTCATTCTTCTCTCTTCTCTCTCTCTCTTGCTCCTTCTCCTCTTTTTTGTTCTCTCTCTTTTTTATTTTATTATACCTATGGACTTAAACCATGGAATTTGCCCTCTTGCCCTCTTTCCTTTCCACAGTTTGTAACCACTTATGTCTCTCCTCAAATGCATTGAACCTGTAAGGCTTTCACTGTCTGCCAATTAATCAGTGTCGGTTTGCAAACACATTGTAAGTTCAGCCATTTGGCAAGCTTTCTTGGCTTTCACTTTCAGGTGGTATTATCTATGTGGTCTCTCTCCACATGTGTACACTTCCTATTTAGCTAGAAAAGTATGGAGAGCTTGTCATTTGTTTTTTGGCTCTCTCTTCCGAGAATCGTCAGGCTAATTTTTTTTTTCTGCCCCCCAGGGACCTCTAAATGCCCCATCTTGGGTTGAACGATCAGGCTAGCAGATCTGAACCTTTTCCCATTTGTTTTCCACTCAGTTGCTAAATTTACTGACAATGTCTCCACTGGCTTAAAACCAAGACTGCTCCTTCTGGCAACAGTATTGCTAGTTTTCCCATTCTTGTCTGCAGTGGTAAAATCATTCTCACAACTGTGTTAGGAGGATGGCAGGTTGGCAAAAAAGGCCACATACTTTCAGTATTATTATGCAAAGTCGTATTGGGTTTTGTGAGTAAATGCTCTTCAATCTCTTGTTTTCATTCAAGAAAGGAAATCTTGTAGTCCTTCTAGTGACTTCTAGAACCAAGATGGTTGGTTGTTGACAATTGGTTGTTAATGGTTGTTAATAACAATTTTGAACAGTTTTATACGTGTTGTTTTGAAAGAGGTTTAGTCAGCCTCTTCAAACTATTATTGCCAGATGTCTGTAGAAGTGGCTGTGTCCCTGGGTCCTTTATGAAGGGAAGATTTATTTTTTATTTTTTTGTTTACTTGTAAAGACCAGACATAAGAGGAAAGTGTTTCTTGATTAAGGGTGAAGTGCTGGGATCAGCACAGAAATGAAGCCTGAGGTTACTTGATGTCTTGATTTTACCAAGGACAGATCAATGTATGTTGGTAAAAATAGTATCTCCATAAGCATCTTGATCATACGGAAATAGTCCAAAGAGAGGGAAGAATCAGGGTTAGGAGACTAGGTTTCTTTAACTCTGTGTGTTTGGAGGATCTGAGCAGCTCAGTTAATCTCTGAGCTTCAACATCCTTGTAACTAATATAAACAGTTTGGACTATATGGTTTGGCAGTCATCTCCAAATGCCTGGCTATAGAGCAGCTGCATTAGAGGCAGTTTTAGTATAAAGTTCTTGATGTTCTTCCTAAATTCCTCATTTAGTGGGAGAAGAGAGGAGGTGGGACCTTTATTTTTAAGAAGCATCTCTGTAGATTCTCTGTGGAACCAGGATTTGGAGGCACTGCTTCCCCTCCCCCCCACAGCTCCTCTGAGGTTTCTTGCTTCTTCCTCTAGCATATATCTGGTATCATAAGTGGACGTTCTTTTTCTGGACAATTATACACTATCTGTGTGGTATTTTCTTAGTGCATTGCACTTCCCTAAATAAATAATGCATGTCTTCCCAACCCCCCTCCCACTCCCCATTCCCGTTGATTATGGTACCTAGTTCAGACAATGGGTATAGTTTATGTACATTGTTAGCAGCTCAGCAGAAAGAAGATTGTTTACTTAGTGAAAATGCTGGCACAGCCCTCTCTGCATAGGCCAATAATGCATATAAGGCCAGAGAGGTCTGGGGATATACCTGCATCAGTCTTCATGCTGTCTGTTCACATTCTCCAAGAAAGAGTGTTTTTGCTTTTGGTGTCCCACAGACTTCTTTGTGAAATTCCTAAACCTTGAGAGAAGAGTAAAGCAATAACAACAACAACAACAAACAAGCAAAATACAGCATGGCATAAGCTTTCTGGGGATATATGAAAATTTGCAGTGTATTAGAATGTATTAGAACTGCTAGTAAAAGAAGCAGGGAAGCCAGAGCTGGCATGCATAGGCACTAAAATTAAATCCATGAGCAATGACGAATAAAAAGAGATCAGATTGGAAGATCTTATAGACTCACTTACTTTTGCCTCCTGATGTTTTTATATCAGTAGTCTAGGTGGCACACATCTGTAGTGGCTGTAAAGCACTGTTTATGTTCTCTTAGCTTAGTGGCATAGAAAGCTAGTGAAGGTAATGAAGGACGTAATTGGTAAAAATGCCTAGATAACATTAAAAAAATCATGGACTAGTGTTTTCATAATTATAATAGTTTAATGTTTATACTACTTTGATCTTTTTAAATAATATTTTTGCAGTCAATCGTCCTTTTGTGTTTCACACATTTGTGAGTTTTGCAGAAGAAATGGTGACCTCCTTTAGGTCATAGGAAACTGACACTCAGAAAAATGGCTTGCACAAAATCATAGGAAAAGAAATGGATGGTCTGCAAGAAAGTCAGTTTGGGACAAGTAATTGTGATCTCATTCACAAAAGTAGAGACTCTTCGAATATTTGTGAGATGATGGTCTTCAAAAACAATCAAACAAAAAAACAAACAATTCAGGAGAGCTGGTAGGTACAATTCATCACAAAATGTGAAAGACCTGAAAAGCAACTCAGTGTCCTAAATCACTAGCAAATGTGCATGTTTTTCCATCTATCGCCCAGTGCCATCAGAAATGACAGTTACTTGATGAAGGCAACAGATTTTATGAGATTTGCTATTGGATTTTATCTAAGTTCTTTTGAAAGAAAACTTTGTCACTATTTTGTTAAACATATTTAGTAACCTACACATTTAAAATGTATTTGTGCAGTTCTTGGAAATGGTAAATTTGCCCTTCTTCAGTCTCAGTTAAACATATCTTCCCCAATGCTGGTTCCTGACAAATCCCCAGGCACACTTAGCCTTTAAAAATCAATCCCATCTCATTCATTTCTCATCATATCAAAACAAACACGACACACAGACATGTTCTGCATATTTGGGATTACAGATTATGATTTAAAGTGTGTGGATATACCCAAAAGAGTAAGTTTAAATTAATTACTGCATATCAGAGCAGTTTTCTGTCATTCTGTGTTCTTCAAGTCAAGGGTTTTATTCCAGATGAACACATATTTCTATATCAGCAAATGAGCATTAGTAAGTACATTTTGAGTAAAGTGCAGTGAAAGTGAAATGGGATTTACTATTTGAGCCAAAATTTTAGGCAAAATTAGAATGTATAAATGAGGCAGTTGATTGATAAAATGGAATTATATGTTTATATCATGATGTAAATGGATTTATAGATTTTTTTTCCTTTGAAAAATTATATAATTTTTTTAGTCTCAGGAACGGCTGCGATTTATGCTTCTCAGATCTGATGGGTGTAATCTGCTTGTCTAGAACTGCTGCTTTCCTCAAGTTGGATATCTTGTTTCTAGACAGCACTACCAATTAGCTCATTCCACCTGCAAGACCCAGGCAGGGTGCTTTAGAAGGTCTGAGCCTGAGTCAAATAGCTGCTGCAGTTCTAGTAATATTATATGTTTAGGCCTTATTACTCTCTTCTGACTCATCTCTTTTCTCCTGTGACCCTTTTGGCTGTTCACTGTTGCTTTGCCCTTTTGAACTGCCATTTTGTGCCATTTGGTCCATTATCTCCATTCTCTCTGACTGTGGACAATATGCTCTTTTCTGCACTCTGATGATCACCTCTTTGGTTTTGTTGTCCATCCACTTAATTTTTGACCCTTTTTGTCAGTGAGACCACTGAGATAAGTAAATCATCCTCAATACTGCTGCTGCATTTTCTAATCATAATACCATCAGTTTATTATATTGTCTAAGTACACCAGATAGGCAATCTATTCTTCAGTGGCTCTATTGACTACTTTTAAAGGGTTGAAAGCTCTGCTCTCTGATTCATTCATCTTTCTCACTCTTCGTTGGGGAGTAGGGTTGGAGGAGGTGAGTTTGTGGTAATAAATAGGTCACTTGGACTAATCTATTAACTTGACCTTTACCTTTAGGTAAACAAAGTAATAATATTTGTCCAGGAAGAAGAGACTTTTATCTTTGAAATGCTCTTAATGGGAGGATCCTGGAGCATTGCTCAGGACCTGCTAGTATGACTCCCTGGAGAATATTACATAGGCGATACAGCTCTCTGAGGTATAAAACAGAGATGTTTTACATGCTAGCCTTCTATGAGATGATTCTGTGAATGTCACTTAGAAACTTCATGTATTGGGGTGTCTGGGTGGCTTAGTCGGTTGGGTGTCTGACTCTTGATTTAGGCTCAGGTCATGGTCTTAGGGTTGGGCTCTGTGCTGAGAATGGAGCCTGCTTGAGATTCCCTCTCTCCCTCTCCCTCTGCCCCTCCCACCCCAGCTTATGCTTTCTTTCTCTCTGTCAGTTGCAAAAAAGAAAAAGAAACTTCATGTATTATGGGCCAGAGAGGCTTATCCAACATGAGAAGAAACTTGTGATTAACTTTTGACAATTGCTGTGTCCTTAACATTATTTATTAAAGCTTGACACTGGTTAAGATCTCTGATCCATGTGATCTGATTTGACAGTCTGATGTTGTGTATTAGCTCAGGAATTTTGCCTCTGGATTTGAATCTTTGTTCCTCCAGGTTCTGCCTGTGGGCTTTGGGCCAGTTACCTAACTTCTCAGTGATTAATTATCTTACCCAGAAAATGGAGAGTAGGAAGTTCATATTTTGAATTAATACATGTAAAATGTAGAATATTGTCTAACACATAGTAAACTTGAACTTGTTTGATATTTTATTAAGATTCAATTTAAAAGTGTGGCCATGATAAAAACCAATATTCATTAGGTACTTAGTGTGTACCAGGTACTGAATCAGGCACTTTAAAATAATTGTTTTCCTCTAACTTTTAAAATCAATCCTGTAAGTAGTGCGAATTTCTACAAATGTAGAAAAGAAGACTAAGAGTAGGGTTTTCAGTTTGCATTCTAAATCATATATAAGTCATGTTACTCCCCATTCCCAAAAGGAATGTCTATAGGTCCGTAATACTCAAAATACTCTCTGTGGCATTAGTATTACCTGGGAGCTTGTTAGAAATGCAGACTCTCTGACTCTATCAAAGACCTCCTGATCCAGAATCTGTATTTTAACAAGATCCCTGGGATGATTTATATGCCTGTTAAAATTTGAGAAACCCATTTTAGGTAGTTTTAGATGTTTCTTTCCCATTCATTTTATCAAGTACATCTGCCGTGATTTCTAAATAAATATGTTTTTAATTGCTGCAGATTTTCATTGAACTTTGTGGTTTAATCTTCAGCTACAACCTGGGAGTCATTTTACTCATGTTCAGTGCTAGTACTAAGGAAGGAGGACGATAAGACAGAAAATTAAGGAAATGTTCCTTAATTGAACTGAATTTCTCTCAAGTAGTTCTATTCATACTGCATTAAAAAGCAAACACAGTCACATGGACTTTAATTTCATGAATAGTTTTAAGTAGAAATAAATCTAGCATTTCCACTGACTGCATTTTCTTTCACTTGTGTCTCTGCAAAATGAGATCAGATATGGAACATAAGTACTTGATAATTCTCAAAGCCACTGGTTTTAGGGAAAGTAATTTACTCAGATTTTGATCCAATGTCTTTTTTCTGCTGTATGATTTACAAAAGATTTTGCAGAAGTTTTATTACATACCTTTTATGAATCAGATTTGATTGGAGAAAATTGTGCTTCTTGCAGAATTGATTGATTGATTGATTGAATACCTGGAATACCAATAACATTTTTGTTTTGTAGCAGTGCTAAACTTCCACGCGTACTAAATCAATTAATTAAACAACACTGATCATATTGTAGCAATACATTTTAACTTAAACAAAATTAGTTTGTTTCACCATAATAATCCCAACTCCATTCATGTTGTTGCAAATGGCAAGATTTATTTATTTTTTTATGGCTGAGCTATATTTTATAAGTCAGAGAAAGACAGACGCCATGTGGTTTTAGTTGTGTATGGAATCTAAAACACACGCAAACACACACAAATGTACAAAAAAAGCAAAACTCACAGATAACAGAGAATAGATTGGTGGTTGCCAGAGGGGAGGATAATGGGCAAAGTGGGCAAAGAATATCTAATGGCACAAATTTCCAGTTATAAATAAGTAATGGGGATATCATTTACAGTATGATGACTGTAGGCAATTGTATGCATTGCACATTTGAAAGTTGCTACAAAGGAAATCTTGAAAGTTCTCATCACAAAAAAAAAAAAAACCCTAACTTTGTATGGTGACAGATGGTAACTAGCCTATTGTTATCATTTCACAATGTATACAAATGCCCAATCATTATGTTGTATACTTGAAACTAATCTAATGTTGTATGTCAATTATACTTAAAAAAAATAGTGTAACTTTGGGAAGCATTAAAACAGTAAAGTAAGGGAGAAAAAACAAACAAACAAACAAACAAAAAAACCCTCTTTTCTAATCCGTACTTGGTAAAAATAGTAGCCTGTGATTGATCTTAACTTTCAGTCTACTCAGAGACATTGAAAACATAAAACAGCTTTAGGGCTATAAAAATAAATGAAAACAACCCCAAAGATAACAGAGTGTGTTTTTTCAAAACTTGGTATAGCATGGGTATCAGCAACCATCACTTGAATTTGTCAGAGACTCAAAGGCAGTCAGGGAAATGTGAAAGCCTTAGAGTTGAGGGTGGAGGGGGGGAGAGGGGAAGAAAAAAAAAAAAAAAAAGGAAGGCTTCAGGTATGCTCTGATTGGAGGTTATTGACATGGAAGTTGGAGGAGGACAAACTAGAATCAAATCTTATATATTTGACCTGGAGAACCTGTTTATTTGGCTTTCTCTGGCTGGTCTTGAGTTGGAAGCACAGGCAAAAATTAGGGAAGCTGGCAATTATTAACCATATCCTGATTTTTTTTTGGCCAATTACTACAGAGGTTGTGGTTTGCTTCTTGGGCTGGTTACAGCAAAAGTTGTAGGTCAGAATTCTATTTTCCTATATCATCTGGTCACCATATATTCATTGTTTCAGGAAAGGATTAAAACTGTTGACATGAAAGAACTAAAAATATTAAACCTCCTGTTATTATGCTTTTTAAAAAAGAAATTTAATGTTTTTACTTGGTTTTAGACCGATGTTCTCAAATATTTAAAGTTATTGGTATGCCTAGGTGATTCAGTTGGTTAAGTGTCTGTCTGCTCAGGTCATGATCCCCACGGTCCTGAGATTGAGTCCCTCATCAGACTCCTTGCTCAGTGGGGAGTCTACGCTCCCTCCACCTGCCGTTCCCCCTGCTTTCTCTCTCTCTCTCTCTTGCTCTCTCTCTCTAGCAAATAAATAAAATATTTTTAAAAGTTATTTAAAAATAATACATGTAAGCATTTGAATATTTGCATTTGTGCTGGGTAAAATGTTGCCTTCCAGAGTTAAAGGAGAAATAAAACAAGATGTTATTGAAGTAATTTGACAGCTATTATTTTTGATATCTTTTGGACCTCAAAATAAAGCTGCAGGGGGGGTTTTAGAAGAAATTTTTAAAAAGATGGATATGATGACTAAATTTATAGTCGTCACACTGGTAAGATTAGGAATTATCAATGCCACCTTGCAAGCAGTTAAAGGATGGTTGAATGACAAAGATTGGTCAGCACTGTAGCAGGCTTTAGTCCAACTTGTGGGACTAACTAGAGAAATGAGCCAATTAAATCATTTTAACCAACATTTGAACATTTATAGTGCTCCAAGCATAGTGTTATGGGCTTAGGGAATATTAAAAAAGAATAAGATCAAGTTCAGTCTTCATGGAAATTAGTACAATTGATAGACATTCAGTAACTTTTATCCAGATGCAAAAATCTATTCAAATATGACTCTGTCTCTTTAGGAATGGATTGTGGCAGCTAAAAGTATATTTTAACCAATTGATGGGTTATCATGCTCCTTTCAAAGGATAGTAAATTCATGCTTTTTATACATTATGTATGTATCTCTTTTACCTGCTGTTAGGAGTGTCAGATACAAGCACGTCATCAGAATACATATAACCTGTCAAAATGGCTTTTTAACATCTTTTTTAGGCTATTTAATATCAAATTTTAATATATTAATTAAAAATTACTATACCACCTATGTATAGCCAGTTACCAATGGAAGAATCCACAGTTAATTCATCTTCAACCTTCATTAAGATTTTGGTAATTAAAGATAAATAGCACCAGAAATTGGCCTGTTTAGTTTATGTACTTCTTAGTTATCAATGAAATTCAGTAAAGAACATTGATATTTTCATTGGATTTCTGAAAGGTCTTCTGGGGTTCTGCAAATATTCCCTAGTGCCCACTTTGGGATTCTGAATTAATAGTTCCAAAAGAATTTTCCAAGTTCTTCTTTGGCTACAAATTCATATCTTTTATATTATGTGCTCGTATGGTTAGTTAATGAACTAGGCTAAGATAAACAAAATTGTTTGCAAATTGGACAGGCTTAAAAGTGTGCTTGAAAGAGATTTGTATTTTGAAGAAGAATAAAATTAATACAGTTGAACTGGAAAATATAGGAGACAGTTTTTGTTTTCAAAAGCTTCAAAGAATTTTATACTGTTGTGTCAGACTGTGTTAAATTTATGCTCTCTCAATATATGCAGGGTTTGCTCTTACTTTTAATTTGCTTTTGTTAATGTTTCATTTTCATGATTTATTTGAAAATTTAACACTCTGAGAACCAGCAGGTGAGGATGAGCTCTTCCCTTATCTTAAACTTGTTTCTCCTATAGTCCTCTTCACACTCCTTGAAACCCCCCACAAAGTGTCTCTTCTCCAGAGACTCCTCCACTGCCTTGCTGTTCACATCACTGAGCTCCTCTTTCTTTCGATTCCCTTACTTCTCCTTTGACTAGTTATGCACTATAACCCCATCCATCTTCAAACCTAACAAAGGTCCTGCAACTAAAACATCTTTAAAACAAAACAGAAATCATTCTAGATATCATCTATGGCTCTGTTCCTAAAGCCTAGTTTTGGAGTTTGACTGCAAACTCCCTCCTTGCCCTCCCTCCCCTGCAACCAAATAACTCACCTGCCCAAATGATGTGCTCCCTGCCCAGTGAAAACGTATGCAATACTATCCTCTGAGTGAATTTTCTTACTGGTTTCTAAGGGTTGTCAGTTTTATTCAAGTCCATATTCCTGCTACAAACCTCCCTTCTCCCAGTTTTTACCTTTGAATGTCCATTTTAAAATTATATTTTAAGGATCCCTTCAAAATAAACATGTTTGTTTGGTCGAAATCGTAGGAATGCCTGTATATGTGACAACATTTCTCATCTTTAAAATTATAGAAATCTGTTCTGTATGCAAATTTCAAAGACAAAATTAAAATTCTAAAAATCAGCACTATTCTTAAGTAATCAAACTATGCACCCTTTGAACTTTTTATGGAAAATGCTCCATATAAAATATACCCATGGTTGTCTGTGTGCGGCACTCTAGAAGCAACTTTCTTTATATTTCCTGTGAGAGAAAGACTGTCCCAAGGAGAGTTTTCTTTAAACTTCATTTAAAAAATGAAAAACCTGAAAATGAAGAGAAAAACACTTGTGGCTGTAACAGTATTTAGAAACACTACTAAAAAGAAAGAGAAATAAAATGTTAATGTTTCTGTGGACAAAATACACTTTATTAAAGCCTACATATTTTTGGTGATTTGATTTTTCTGCTGATTCACAAATAAGACTAGTTTATATATCACACCTTGAGAATTATACAAGTAGTTTAAAATTAAATTAACCTAAGTTAAATAATTTACAAATAGATGTCTTATTTGTGAGAAATCATCTTAATGGGACTCTTGGGTGACGTAGTCGGTTAAGCGTCCAACTCATGATTTTGGCTCAGGTCATGATCTCGGGTTGGTGGGATCGAGTTCTCCATCTGACTCCTCGCTCAGTTCAGAGTCTGCCTGGGACTCTCTCTTCCCCTTTCTTCCCGTCTCTTCCCCTCATTCCCCCCTCCACCACCCCCGTGCATGTTTGTGCCCTCTCTCTCTCAAATAAATAAATCTTCAAAAAAATCTTATTATTTGAAAATAACTAACAAGCAATATAATAATTTACATCTCCCTGATATGGGAAATGTCCATTTGCATTTGACCTACTTATGACACAGAGCGTGTGCATTCTAGGTACCATTGTAAACCAGTAAACACTGAGAGTGATTTTATTAAAATCCACTTTTTTCTCATGAGTCTCTAGATCAGCCTAGTCTACTAGAAATAAAATGCAAGACACAGATATGAACCACATATGTAATTTTTAATTTCTAGTAGCCACATGAAAGCAGTAAAAATAAACAGATATTAATTTTAATACATATTCCAACCAATATATCAAAACTTTATTGTTTTACCAAGTATACAATATAAAATTTTTCGTTCTTTTTTTCCTTACTAAGTTATGAAATCCAGTGTGTACTGTTTACTTATAGGACATCTCAAATTAGACTAACTCTATTTCAGGTGCCCAATAGCCATATATGTAATGGCTCGCATATCAAACAGCAGAGCATTTCCATTTATCCCAAATTTTCAACTGCTATTGATGAACAACTTGATTAAAAATCCTCACATTTGACCCTGCACAAGCATATAAATGTAGAGAAATAGAAGCATATAAATGTAGGGAAATTAAAGATCTATATTGCTAAAGTAAGCAATAGATGCTATTTTTAGTATAATTCAGTAATCACATTTTACTTTTATTTCTAATTTCTAATTTTTAATTTTTGCTTGGTGCCACTGTGCCTCTATACTAAGAAGATTATTTCCTTTCAGATGGTGGTAATTTGATCTGTTTTAACAAGTGTTCTCAAAGTACACTAAATTTTTGGAATTTCCACAGTAAAAATTGCTATCGTTCTAAAACAAAATTTAGAATCATATTTAAGGGAGGTAGGCTTTGTAATAAATAGAGAAAATAATAGAGGATGTAGATTCCACAGTTACAGTGTTATCCTTTTCATTAGGAAGTCATAGCAATCTTAGAAAATAGTTGGCAAAAAGGAAGTGAACATTCTAAAGATACTTAGAGTAACCCATAAATCTGTGTATTAAAGCTGTGTAGTTTATTAATTTGGTTATAGCATGCCTCATGTTATGTTTAGTGACTGACTAACTTCCTACAGACTACTTGATTCTGGAGAATTTTTTTACTGTTTTTGCTATTTTACATTTCTATATTTTAGTGATTCTAAATAGTCTTTAATATTGGTATCCAGCTTGTATATAGTTGGCCTTAGAGAATGGGTTAAGTAGATATGCCCAACATTTCTGTGCATTTGTAGACTACACGAGTAAGCTATCTTTTCTCTTCCTTCCTTCCTTTCTTTCTTTCTTTCTTTCTTTCTTTCTTTCTTTCTTTCTTTCTTCTTTCTTTCTTTTTAATTTATGTATTATGTTAGAAAGAGAGAGCACACAGAAATGAGGGCCACAAGGAGAGAGAGGAGAGAGAATCTCAAATAGACTCCCTACTGAGCATGGAGGCTGAGGCAGGACTCTATCTCACAACCCTGAGATCATGACCTGAGCTGAGATCAAGAGTCAGACACTTATGGTTTCACTCATTTATGGAACGTAAGAAATAGGAGGATCGGTAGGAGAAGAAAGGGAAGAAGGAAAGGGGGGTAAACAGAAGAGGGAATGAACCAAGAGAGACTATGGACTCTGGGAAACAAACTGAGGGCTTCAGAGGGGAGGGGGGTGGGGGATTGGGATAGGCCGGTGATGGTATTAAGGAGGGCATGTATTGCATGGTGCACTGGGTGTTATACGCAAGTAATGAATCATGGAACATTACATCAAAAACTAGGGATGTACTGTATTGTGACTAACATAACATAATAAAAAAGTATTATAAAAAAAAAAAAGAGTCAGACACTTCACCAACTGAGCCACTCAGGAGCCCCATCACTAAGCTATCTTGTCAAAAATTGTGTGATCGAGTCATATCAATGCTTTAAATATTACTGGTGTGGGATTCATTAAAATTAGAGGAATAATAATTCAGTATAAATGCCAGCACCTGATGGTAAAGCATGCACACAGACACCGTACTCCCCCCACATATATCTTAACAGTAAATGAAAAGCTTAGAAAACCCATGAAATATGTACTATATCGTCAAGAAAATTATATCCATGGAGGTACATGAAGCTGAACATTATAATGTTCTAACTCTGTTTAATCAAAGACTATTATTTTTACTTGATTAAATGACTAATAAAATAACCTTATGCCCTATGAAAAACTAAATAAGGGAAACAACCTATTATATGTAATGCGACTTACCCTTTTAAATCTGAATATCCAGGTCTTTTCTTGGCATATATGATTCTGCATTGACTTTTATCAAGCAGTATCATTTTGTTCATGATTTAATTTTTTTAAGTATTTAACCTAAAGGAAGTAACAGGAGGCAATATTCCTCTATGGTTGAGACAACTATACAAATTTAAACATGAAATATAACTCAAAGTGCTGTAAGTGCTATTTTAAACATTTTGTCTGGACATTTCTGTTACTTTCCATCTCTTTTACTTTGAGGATCTCTATATATTCAGTTATTTCTGAAACCCTCAAATTTAGATATGCTTTTTTTAAGTCTATCTCCCTTTTCACCTTCATGTCTTGATCCTCCTTTGATCTTTCTTTTTAAGATTTATTTATTTATTTTAGAGAGAAACAAAAGAACAGGTGTGAGCAGGGAAGGGGGGAGAGCAGGGGAAGAGAAAGAATCTCAAGCAGAGTCCCCACTGAACGTGATGCTCAGTGCAGAGCTCCATCTCACAACCTTGAGATCATGACCTGAGCAGAAATCAAGAGTCAGATGCTTAACCCGACTGAGCCACCCAGGCACCCCAATCTTCCCTTGCTCTTAATGATGGGCAGGTACTTACTGTCTATACATTTGATCATTTCTGCCTTCTGTGCCCTTGCACATGAATATGGGGTGGCTTTATTTGCTTACTTTACTTACTTCACCTGACTCCTGGCCAACCTTCAAGATTTTCTTCAGTGTCAACACTGCAAGAAGTCTTCCCTGATGCCCCGCTTGAGTTAGATACCCCACTACATTTAGAGTTACCAAGGTAAGAATGCTTAGTAGCATGAATAACACTTCTCCTTCACCAGACTGTGAGTTCTTTGAAGACATGAGCTAGGGCTTAGCTATATATGCAATCTCAGTGCTGACACCACATTTAGTATTTATTGGAGAAATCAGTGAATGAATGGGTGGATGACTGGATATTGAATGAATGAATGAAGGTACACTTGATATACTTTGCTTGCCCAGACTTTATCTCATCACCTTTGTATAGAAGATATATCAAGCAAGATTCAAATGAAGTGTCAAGAAGACCCATTTTATTTGGTATTAATTTGGAAATTCATTCCAATTTTTTAATTAATTTTTCCTGATAAACTCCTGTTTATGATTTTGATTGCAGTAGAAAAGAAAGAACAATACATTGTCAATATGATATTTAGCAGGTTTTGGTTTACTTTTTTTCTTCTGTCATATTATAGAACTTGAATGACCCTGAGCTCATTTTTAGCTATCAGATGTATTAGGGTAAAATAGTTAGATTTACTATTATTAGTCATGACTGCTTTAGAAAAACACACCATTTTGTTGGGAAGACTTTTGGTTGGAGATCTGAGCTTAGTTTGTATATGTGCATATTTATGACCAGTCTAAATCTAGAGTAAGTGCTTTTGTCTTTTACCATCATTAGTTTTCCCACAGTGCCATTGTTTCCTTAATAGTTGAAGAAACATTCCAAGAAACACTAAAACTGTCTCTGTAATCATTGCATTGAGTGATTCTCAGAGCTGCACATTTGTTTGAAGATAACTAATGATGCTGGACTTCTTCCAGGCATCATACACATTTGGCATATTTATTTTTATTCAGTCAAAGAGTATAAACACATGTCTCCTTTCTTAAAGAAAAGCTGTCTCCGTTCACCTCACGCATGGACTTAATAAACTCTCCACAATAAAGTAGTGTTGATTATTGCTTCGCACAGTTGCAGCAGCCTCATTAGTTTCACTCCATAGCTTGAAATGGTTTCATGCCAAATTAAAAATGTAGGTCATTCAAAGGACTAATGGTGCTAGTTCAGCATGAAGTGATTTCAAGCTCACCTATATCCAAGCCTTTTATCTTATTCTATTACAAACCACTTCTCACAATGGTTATAATTTTATATGTCATTTTTATGAAATTATATATAATTGCATTATTAGAAACACAGGTTTTATGTGTCCACCAGGTTATGGAAATTTAAGGCAGTAATTTTCAGTGTCTGATAAAGTACACAGGGCATTTTTTCCTTTAGTTTTATGGAATAATTTGAATAATTTCATGTTTTCCAAAAATTCATTCCATAGAACACTGGTTCTGTTTTTCTTAGTATGTGCCATTCAAAGAAGAAACAAATGGGGGCGCCTGGGTGGCACAGCGGTTAAGCGTCTGCCTTCGGCTCAGGGCGTGATCCCGGCGTTATGGGATCGAGCCCCACATCAGGCTCTTCCGCTATGAGCCTGCTTCTTCCTCTCCCACTCCCCCTGCTTGTGTTCCCTCTCTCGCTGGCTGTCTCTATCTCTGTCGAATAAATAAAATCTTTAAAAAAAAAAAAAAAAAAAAAAAAAAAAGAAGAAACAAATGATCAGGTAAATTTGGAAAACTATGAGTTAAACTCTTTTAGATGAGTTTCAGTAGTACGGGACATCTCAGAGTTGATACATGCATTGACAAATCTCACTAATGAATCAGTGACAATAAAAATATTTCAAGCTTCTTATACCTCAATTCATTTGCCCTTTAAGCAGTGTTTAGGATCATTGACTGCTTATGTTATTATTTTTCAAAATTAAAAGTCTAATTATTGAACATTAATACAGTTGCATATTTCAAATGTCAAAAAGTGTAAAAATGTATAAAGTAAATATGTTTGCATATGCTTTTCCATACTCTGCCCCTTCCCCTACTCAGGTATTCATTGTCATTAAACACAATCTCTTAAAGAGTGACAAAAATTACCTACATATGTATGCACGTAGGTCTGCAGATATGTATATACATATTTTTCTTTTTAAGATAAAGATTATATCTTTCACAGTATTCAATACCTTTATTTTTAACCTTTCAGAATAATTCAAGTTTTTTCCATGTTAATACATAGATTTTTTTTTTGTTCTTTTATAAAGATATGTGATATTGTGTTCTTTGGATGTAAGAATATTTTTAGTCTGTCCTATATTTGTAGACATTTGTTTTCAGTATGTTACTACTATAAATATGCATCAACCTTGTTCATATATTATTTCACATGTGTAGTAAATACTGGTTTTTTTCCCAAAGTAGAATTGCTGAGTACAAAAGTAGTGCACTTATAATTTTGATAAACATTAACAGATTGCCATCCACAGGGGTATTAGGATAACATTAGTAAGAGGATACTTGTTTCTACCCAGATTGGCCAAGATGATTTATCAAATTATAAAAATATTTTTTCTGGTCTTTTTTTCTGATTTAGAGCTCTCTTCATTATATATCCTCTGCTAAGATGCTAATGTTAATATTTAATTTAGGAGTTTTGCACTGAAACCCTAAGTAAAATTTCTTTATAGTTTATTTTGTTATGCAGTTTTGGTCACATGTTGGTATTAATGTTATATTTGCTTCAAAAAATTTGGACAATGAAATTACAAATTAAGTTCTGAAATAATTTAAATAAATTTAAATAATTTAAATATTTAAATAAATTAAATAATTTGAACTGTCTACCTTAATGATTTGGTTAAGTTCTATGAAAACATTTGGATCAGGTGCTTTTCTGGGAGGCAGTTCTTGGTATAATTTCTGTATTACCTATGTGAAAATCTCAAGTGATTAGAATATATATCCCTTTGTACTTTTTCATGTTAAGTTTTTATATATAATGAAACTCTCTTCGTTTTATGAATTCAATCAAAGTAAATGAGACTTTGTCATATTTTTTTTTGAATTAAAGGACAATCGAGTAGGTGAATTTCCCATTATATGAAAGAAGTTAAATTTAAACACACATCCAGATGTAAATGCAAATGATCTTTATGGAAAAAAACAAACAAACAAAAGCATTAAAAAAAACACATTTTTTTCTTCTTTCTAACTAACGGCTGACAATCTGTCCTAATCATCAGTACTGCCTCAACTAAGGGGTAAAAACTAAGTAATTTTTCCCACTATTTTTACATTTCACCATAATGGACGAGTACTTGGTCCATGGAGCTTTTTGTGCTTTCTTCAGAATGCAAGTCAGAAAACCCTTGAAACAAATTCCTACATAGCTCAGGAAATATTTTGTAGCATATGATGACATTCAAGGTGGAAGGAATTTCCTTTTCCTAGGACTATATTAATTTCAGATTCCTAAAGCCAAGTATACTTAATGAAATATCGGAGTTACCTTTTGTATTCTGAACAGATGTTCAGTGGCTATGTGTTAAAATTCCTCTCTGGACTGAGTGATGGGCAAAGATGTTTAGATAAATGTGCCATCCATTGCTTCCATTTGGCTGTGCTGACCTGCTTTGAATTCTGGAAACTAACATGGGTATGTTTCATCAATCTTATTTGATTTGTGCAAAGTTCATTATGGATGTGGGAGCAGATGGTCCACGTATAATATCCAGTGATATCTGAACCTTGGGCTACATCCATTTTCACAACCCCATGATTTATTTTTTCATCAAAAGGAGGACGAATAAGTAAAATAAATGTTTCTTTTAATTAAGTAGACAGATATGTGATAAACATTACTTTGTTTTTCTAATAATATTTCAATCTTTGTGTGAATATAATCAGTGTCTCTAGTTCATATTCTTCTATAAAATAATCAGCAGGGAAAAGAAAGACCTTCTCTACTACATAGGCTGTGGGCAGGTGGAGAATATGTGGTCCATCCATATTCATTTAGAATTTTCAGATTATAAAGTTTCTTTAGAACTAGGCCTTAAAAGTGCGTGTCTTGCGTAGTTTTTAAAAAATCAGCTAATATTTTTATTGTTATGAAGAAATAGAATAATATTTATTTCTATTATGGGATTGATAATAGAAATGGTGAAATGCACCAGCTAAATTAATTTTTATCTCTTATGCTATGCTACATGATGAAAGTATTTCATGTGGATGCTGTGATTGCCTGAAAGGAGAAGATATCTTCGTGTAACCTGTTTCCTAGGGCCAGTAAAAAGATATATAAATTTTCCTTATGTAGGTACTTGCATTAAGACATTTTTCAGAGTATACCTCTGTTAGCAAAGGTGGTTTGAGCAGTGTTCTCTTAACTTTTATTTACACTGAATCTAACTATATTTTGCAATTTGGTGGAATAATTTATATTACATTTATGTAATCAGGCTCTATTTAAAGTAGTACTAGTTATACATGAATTATAATAGGATTCTAATTCTTAGTGATAGAAGTGAATTTTCCAAAAAGAGAAAAACATGTTTGGTTTTGTTGTTGTTTTTGTTGTTGGTGGTGGTGGTCATGGTGGTGGTGGTTTTTTGTTTGGCTGATATGGTTCATAGTCTGAAACATAAGGAGAACCACATTTTCCCTTCTATAGAGTTAGTTAGCAAATTATGCTTTTGGTACTCTGGCAAATATTTTTTAAATGCTTCTATTTATGTGATACACAGTTTTTACCCTATTGGTGTATGGCAATCCACTTTGATTTTCTAACATTAATCTCACTCTTCTAATTTACATAATACATCTCTGTTATACATATAACTTATTTTTTATGGAACATGAAATTAACTGGATTAGTAAGATGGGTACATGGGTAACTGCTGGGAATATGGTGCATGTTTGTTAGTCCTTTGCCTAAGTTCTATTAAATCTACTCCAAAGTCCAAAAACTCTGAGATGTATATGTCTTACCTCTTTTTCATGCCTAGTGTCCAGTTTCTGTAACTTTTATTCCAGTTTCCAAAAAATGGCAATAGAATAAATGTCTCATTTATAGTGTTTGTCAATGGAAACATTCAAAATGATTCCCTCCTTGAACAGATTTTAACAGACCTTTGCTTTTCAAATAGAATGTCAATGACTTTAGAGTTTTTGGTCTCCACCTTAGACATCTGCACAGATGAATGTCTTTAAAACATTCTCTTTATAGAGTTGGTAATTACCAAATGAGGACCATTGGAAAGGACATCCTTTTTATTTTAGATGTTTGCATAATTGTTATTTACATGCAACAGCTGAGACTGCAGAACAGAAATGAGCCAGTCAGATGTTCATTTCATTGAACACATTAGAAAAAGTGCACCTGCCTTGCCAAAGGCACTACTTCTTTGGGAATAATAGCATTTTTGCACATCTAACATAAATGATGCATTACACTCTCAGAGAAGAGTTTTGTTGCAGTAGATTATGGTAACTAGCATTCAGAAGAACTTAGATTTAGTAATAGCTCTGTCATATATTAATTACTTTCCTTTTTTTTTTTTTTTTTTTTTTTTTTTTTGCTTCCATGATTGTCATTTCCTAATATTTGAAATAGAGGTAATGTTATCTGGGTTGCCTGCTCCTTAGGCACTTGTCCTATTCCATGGAAAGCAAAGTCAGGGTGAGTAATAGTTCATATTGGCTATATGAGGTAAAAGAGTCAATCTAGAGATGGTGAATGGTTTAATTTTAAATGCATATTATCTAGAGAAATCCTAAATAAACTGTATTTCCCAATGTGTAAATCTAGTTTACAGAGGGAAAGTCATATGAAGAGATGTATATTTTGTACACATATACCTTAGAAAGACGGGAGGAACCTGTAGAAGTTATACATGTAGACTCCGGACCCAAACTGCACCAACTAGAATTTTGCTTTATCACTTAATATCTCTGTGACCTTGTGGAGATACTTAGCCACATTACGCCTCAGTTTCCTTATTTATAAAACAAGGATAATAATGTCACCTACCTTATAGGGTTCTTAAAGATGATTAAATGAATATTAAACTGTCTGACATATGGTAAGCTCTCTATCATAATAATAATTATTATTAGCTGTACACTTACAAATTTGAAAGGCACTTTACTCAGCAATCAGGTTTTGTATGGTTCTTCCTTGAAATATGGCTGGTCTGTTTAGAAATAAACTATAGTGTGAAAAATCTGGGCAGAAGATAAGTCTATTTTTTTAAAAAAGATTTTATTTATTTATTCGACAGAGATAGAGACAGCCAGCGAGAGAGGGAACACAAGCAGGGGGAGTAGGAGAGGAAGAAGCAGGCTCCTAGCAGAGGAGCCTGATGTGGGGCTCGATCCCATAACGCCGGGATCACGCCCTGAGCCAAAGGCAGACGCTTAACCGCTGTGCCACCCAGGTGCCCCAGAAGATAAGTCTAAAATGATGTGTCTAATAAAGTGATGTCTTACTCCATTCAATTATCTATGGCAAAGACACAGTTAAACTCACACAACACTCACAAAACTAAATTATTTCCTTATTCCTTCATTCAAATCTGTTTGAAAGGAGGAAGTACAGTATATTATAGTCAAAAACTAGGTTTGTGATTCCAACTCTACTAGCTATAGTATCTTAGCCAAATTTCTAAACCTTTCTGAGACCCAATCTCCACATTTGCAAATTGGGTCTATTGTGGGTATTTAATGAAACAGGTGGTTTTTCTGGAAATGGTCTCTAGAACATAAATCTTACAAAAAACACTGATAATGAAGAGGAGGTGGGAGGGAAGGAGAATAATAATAATAATAATAAATAATCTAATAATAGGTTGTTAGATATTTTATTGCTGTTATTAGTTTTATAACTTATTATTTAATGTGGAAATTGGGGGACGACATTTCCTTTTTTTAAAGCTTTTTTTATTTATTTATTTTTTGTGAGAGAGAGAGAGAGAGAGCAAGCATGATCAGGGGGAGGGGCAGATGGAGAAGCAGACCACCCGCTGAGCAGGGAGCCCAATGCAGAACTCGACCCCAGGACCTTGCAATCATGACCTGAGCCAAAGGCAGATGCTTAAATGACTGAGCCACTTAGGTGACTGGCATTTATTTTCTTAAGAATTTTAAGCAATGACTCAAAAGTGTCCCTGCACATAGTGGGCACTTAGGAGTGCCTAACTGATTGAAGAACTAGATGAATGGGAGAGATCCTGATGATATTTCAAAATGAGGTACAGGCTTCCACCTGTGGAATGAGTAAGTCATGAGGATAAAAGGTACAGCATAGGGAATATAGTCTATGATACTGTAATAGTATTTTATGGTGACAGATGTTAGCTACACTTGTAGTGAACATACCATAAAATACAGAATTGTTGAATCAGTATGTTGTGCACCTGAAACTAGTATAATGTTGTGTGTCAACTACAATTTAAAAAAATAGGAGAAGAGTAGTAATTAAGGTGGCAGAGTAATAGTAGGCAGAGTAGTAAGGACCCTGGGCTTGCCTTGTCCCTGGAACACAGCTAGATCAATATCAGATCTTTTGAACAACTAGGAAATGAATCTGAGTATTAAGAAAACAATCTGCACAACTGGAGGGAGAGAACATGGCAGATGTGAGGTTCAGAGACATGAATTGGGAGAGAGAAAAGCTGGAAGCCCTTTGCACAGAGAGAAGTCAGGGAGAGACGGAGAGAGTGGGAATGAACACAGCACATAGGGTTCCTGCAAGGTCCTGTGGTGTGGGAATCCCCTGGGTCACATGGGGAGAGAACATTCCCTTTCCTGGAGTGCATCTGGAAGAGGTTTTTTGGTCTCTCTAAGGACAAAAGACTCACCAGGCAGCGTTGAATAACTATTCAACTGCAGGGAACAGAGATGCATGCAGAGGACACATAACCTGGTTGTGGCCTTATGCAATGTTACAGCATAAACTCAGGCACTCATCCAGGAGTACTACTTTTTTTCTGGGACAGAACAGTACCAGGTACAGTGCTGGGAGGCTCTCCTCTGGGGGAAGGGAGTGGATCCGTGTGCTGCCATTTAGTTTAAGATTTTTGTTTTGAATCCCAGAAGCTGACCAGAGATAAAACAGGAGAACTGTGGCACTGGGCATACAGACAGCCAGGCATAGACAGGCTGAGGGCCAGGATCTGATGAAAGCCTGGGACAAGGATGAGGAGATTGTTCACTTTTCTGTGAAGGCCTCCTGAACAGTAGCTCTGGGAGTCCCCCTCCCTTGGATGAGAGGGTGGGGTGACACCACCTTCCACCACCCATCAGCACTGTTGGACTTCAAAAAGAAACACAGTGCCTCTGTCAGAGGCCAGAGTCCTCTTACACCAAACCCCACCCCGCTGGACCCAGCAAGGGCATCTTTATTAGGGCAGGTCTGATTGTGGAACCAGGACAACAGGCCTGTCCCTCAGAAGACCCAACATAGGCCCTCTGCAAGCATGAAGACTACTGATTACAGAGTGATCCAAAGCATCAGTTTCAGTTCCAGTGGAAATAGGACCAGGCTTTTTTTTTTTTTTTTTCTCTCTCTCTCTTCATTTATAATTTTTAATTTTATTTTATATTTATTTTTTATTTTTTTTTTATTTTTAAATCTTTCTTCTTTTTTACTTTTGCATTAGGCTTATGGTTTTTTGTTCATTTGTTGGCTTGTTTGTTTCTTTTTCTCCTTTTTTGAAGCAGGCTTTTTTCCTCCCTCTTTCTTCCTCCTTCCTTCCTTCCTTCCTTCCTTCCTTCCTTCCTTCCTTCCTTCCTTTTTTTTCTTTTCCTTTGGAATCAGGCTTATACCTTTTTGTTTGTTTGCTTCCTTGTTCTTTTCCTTTTCTCTTTTCTTGGATCAGCCTTTTTTTTTTTTTTCTTTTTTCTTTTTTTAAAATCAGGTTTATCTTGGGGCGCCTGGGTGGCTCAGTCATTAAGAGTCTGCCTTCAGCTCAGGGCGTGATCCCAGCATTCTGGGATCGAGCCCCACATCAGGCCCCTCTGCTGGGGGCCTGCTTTTTCCTCTCCCACTCCCCCTGCTTGTGTTCCCTCTCTCACTGGCTGTCTCTCTCTCTCAAATAAATAAATAAAATCTTTTTAAAAACTCAGGTTTATCTTAACAAACAAATCAAAGCACACCTAGTTAAAATCCGAACACTCCACACTCCAAGCAATGAAGAACTCTGCAGAAGACTGCACTTGTGGGAAAGAAAAGCCAAAACACAACAGCAGAGTGCACACAGCATACACCAGAAACACTTCCCTAAGCACCAGGTCTTGGACTGTGTAGGACCCCTTCTTAATATAGTATTACTCTCAGGAGCAGGGAGCATAACAAGTTTTCATGACACACAAAAGACAGATACCTAGACATAACGATAAGTTGGAGGTATTCTCCCCAAAAGAAAGATCAAGAAGAAATCACAGCCCAGGATTTGCTCAAAACAGATATAAGCAATATGTTTGAACAAGAATTTAGAATATAATCATAAGACTATTAGCTGGGCTTGAACGAAGCATTGAAGACAGCAGAGAAACCCTGACTACAGAGATAAAAGACCTAAAAACTAGTCAGACCAAAATTAAAAATGCTATAACTGAGATGCAAAATTGACTGGATGTAGTCACAAGGAGGATGGAAGAAGCAGAGCAAAGAATAGGTGATATAGAAGATAAAATTATGGAAAATAATGAAGCTAAAGTAAGAGGGAAAGAAAACTACTAGATCACAAATATAGACTTAGGGAACTCAGCGATTCCACAAAGCACAATAATATCCATATCATAGGAGTCCAAGAAGAAAAAGAGCTGGAGAAGGGGGCAGAAGGTCTATCTGAACAAATTATAGCTGAGAACTTCCCTAATCTGGGAAAGGAAACAGGCATTCAAAAGTCCCAGAGGCAGAGAACTCACCTCAAAATCAACAAAAACAGGTCAACATCAAGACATGACATAGTGGAAATTGCAAAATACACAGATAAAGAGAATTCTGAAAGCAGCGAGGGGCAAAAGGTTCTTAACTTACAAGGGTAGACACAAGTTTAGCAGCAGACTTGTCCACAGAAACATGGCAGGCCAGAAGAAAGTGGCATGATATATTCATGGTGTTGAATGGGAAAAATATGTAGCCAAGAATACTCTATCCAGCAAGGCTGTCATTCTGAATAGGAGAGATAGTTTCCCAAACAAAGAAAAACTAAAGGAATTTGTGAACACTAAACCAACTCTGCAAGAAATATTAAAGGGGACCCTTTGAACAGGAAAGAGAGACCAAAAGCAACAAAGACTAGAAAGGAACACAGACAGTCTATAGAAACAGCAACTTTACGGGTAATACAATGTCACTAAATTCATATCTATCAATAATTACTCTGAATATAAATGGAGGAAATGTTCCAATAAAATGACACGAAGAATATAAAAATACATGGAAGCAAATGAAAATGAAAACATGACAGTCCAAAACCTTTGGGGTGCAGCAGGGGTGGTCCTAAGAGGGAAGTACATAGCAATACAGTCTTCCTCAAGAACAAGAAAAATCTCAAATACACAGTGGAGTCTTACACCTAAAGGAGCTGGGGAAAAAAAAAAAAAAAAAAACAGCAAATAAAGCCTAAAGCAGGCAGAAGAAGGGAAATAATAAAGATTAGAGTGGAAATAAATGATGTAGAAATTAAAAAAAAAAAAAAACAGTAGAAGAGATCAATAAAACTAGGAGCTGGTTCTTTGGAAGAATTAACAAAATCGACAAACCCCTAGCCAGATTTATCAAATGAAAAGAGGAAGGACCCAACTAAATAAAATCATGAATGAAAGAGGAGAGATCATACCCAACACTGCAGAAATACAATTATAGGAGAATATTATGAGCAACTATACGCCAACAACTTGGGCAATCTGGAAGAAAGGGATAAATTCCTAGAAACATATAAACTACCAAAACTGAAACAGGAAGAAATATAAAATTTGAACAAACCCATAACCAGCAAAGAAATTGATTCAGTAATTAAAAATCTCCCAACAAACAAGAGCCCGGGACTGGATGTCTTCCCAGGGGAATTCTACCAAACATTTAAAGAGAATTAATACCTATTCTTCTGAAGCTGTTCCAAAAAACAGACAAGGAAGGAAAACTTCCAAACTCATGCTACAAGGCCATACTGATTCCAAAAACAGACTAAGATCCCACTAAAAAGAATTACAGACCAAAATCCTTGATGAACATGGATACAAAAATTCCCAACAAGATACTAGTTAATCGAATCCAACAACACACTAAAAGGATTATTCACCATAATCAAGTGGAATTTATTCCTGGGCTTTAGGGGTTCAATATCTGCAAAACAATCAATGTGATACATCATATTAATAAAATAAAGGATAAAAACCATATGATTCTCTCAATAGATGCAGAAAAGGCATTTAAGAAAATACAGCATTCTTTCTTGAGAAAAATTCTCAAGAAAGCAGGGACAGAAGGAACATACCTCAACATCAAAAAGGCCATATACGAAAGACCCACAGCTAATATCCTACTCAATGGGGAAAAACTGAGAGCTTTTACTCTAAGGCCAAGAACATGACAGGGATGTGCACTCTCACCACTGTTGTTCAACATAGTACCGGAAGTCCTAGCTTCAGCAATCAAATAACAAAAAGAAATAAAAAACATCCAAACTGGGAAGGAAGAAGTCAAACTTTCACTCTTTGCAGACGACATATTCAATGTGGAAAACCCAAAAGACTTCACCAAAAAATTGCTAGAATTGATACATGAATTCAGCAAAGTTGCAGGATATAAAATCAGTGAACAGAAGTCTGTTTCATTTCTATACACAATAATGAAGCATTAGAAAGAGAAACTAAGGAATTGATCCCATTTACAATTGTACAAAACCCATCAGATACCTAGGAATAAACCTACCCAAAGAGGTAAAAGATCTATACTCTGAAACACTTATGAAATAAACTGAGGAGGACACAAAGAAATGGAAAAAGTTTCCATGCTCATGGATTGGAAAACAAATATTGCTAAAATGTCTATACTACCCAAAGCAATCTACAGATTCACTGGGTAGCAATCCCTATCAAAAGACCACCAGCATTTTTCACAGAGCTGGAACAAACAATCCTAAAAATGTATGGAGGGGCGCCTGGGTGGCGCAGTCGTTAAGTGTCTGCCTTCGGCTCAGGGCGTGATCCCGGCATTCTGGGGTCGAGCCCCACATCAGGCTTCTCCGCTAGGAGGCTGCTTCTTCCTCTCCCACTCCCCCTGCTTGTGTTCCCTCTCTCACTGGCTGTCTCTCTCTGTCAAATAAATAAATAAAAAATCTTAAAAAAAATAAAATAAAATTTGTATGGAACCTGAAAAGACCCTGGATAGGCAAAGTAAAGTTGAAAAAGAAGAGCAAGGTGTTAGAAGCCACAATCCCAGACTTCAAGCTATATTACAAAACTGTAATCATTAAGACAGTATGGTACTGGCACAAAAATAGACACATAGATCAATAGAATAGAAGAGCCAGCCCAGAAATGGAACCACAACTATACAGTCAACTCCTCTCTGATAAAGCAGGAAAGAATATCCAATGGGAAAAAGGCAGTCTCTTCAACAAATGTTGTTGGGAAAACTGGAAAGAAACATGCAGAAGAATGAAACTGGACCACTTTCTTACACCATACACAAAAATAAATTCAAAATGGTGAAAGACCTAAATGTGAGACAGGAAACCATCAAAATCCTAGAAGGAAAAAGCAGGTAACAACCTGTTTGAACTCGGCCACAGCAACTTCTCACTAGACACAACTCCTGAGGCAAGGGAAACAAAAGCATAATGAACTATTGGGACCTTATCAAGATAAAAAACTTCTGCACAGTGAAGGAAACAATTAACAAAACTAAAAGACAACCAAGAGAATGGGAGAGGACATTTGAAAATGACATATCGGATAAAGGGCTAGTATCCAGAATCTATAAAGGACTCATCAAAATCAACACCCAAAAGATAAATAATCCAGTTAAGAAAATGGGCAGAAGACATGAATAGACCTTTCTCCAAAGACATACAAATGGCTAATAGACACATGAAAAAATGTTCAACATCACACATCATCAGGGAAATACAAATCAAAACCACAATGAGATACAACGTCATACCAGTTAGATTGACTAAAATTAACAACTCAGGAAACAACAGATGTTGGCAAGGATGTGGAGAAAATGTAGTCCTCTTACAGTGTTGGTGGGAATGGAAACTGGTGCAGTCACTCTGGAAAACAGTATGGAAGTTCCTCAAAAGGATAAAAATAGAACTACTCTATGACCCAGCAATTGCACTACTAGGTATTTATCAAAAGGATACAAAAGTGCTGATACAAAAAGATACATGCACCCCCACCTTTATAGCAGCACTATCAACAATAGCCGAATTATGGAAAGAGCCCAAATGTCCATCAGCTGCTGAATGGATAAAGAAGAAGTGGTATATATAATGGAATATTACTCAGACATCAAAAAGAATGAAATCTTGCCATTTGCAACAATGTGGTTGGAACTAGAGTGTGTTATGCTAACCAAAGTAAGTTAGAGAAAGACAAATACCATATTATTTCACTCATGTGGAATTTAAGAAACAAATGAACATAGGGGACAAAAAACAAAAAGAGGCAAACCAGGAAACAGACTCTTAACTATAGAGAACAAATTGATGGTTAGTAGAGGGGAGGTCGGTGGGGAATGGGCTAAATAGGTGATCAGTATTAAAGAAGGCATTTGTTTGAGATGACCATTGGGTGTTATATGAAAGTGATGAATCACTGAATTTTACTCCTGAAACTAATATTATGCTATATGTTAACTAACTTGAATTTAAGTTAAAAAAAAAAAAAAGATGCCACTTACCTGCCCTTATTTGAACTGGGCCAAAACTTCTGGGCTGGGCAAAATGGCAATTGGCTCAAGCAACTATTAGAGAAGTTGGTAGAAAAATAGACATCCCAATCACTAGTCTGATGATTGAAAACTTTCTAAAGTTAAAACCAATAGTCAGTCAATATGTAACTCAGTGTAACTTAGAACTCCCATAGAAAACTTTTTCTTTTCTTCAACTCATGTAATTGCTGCATTTCTTTTCCATAGGTGGGGGGTAGGGGTGGGGATGAGAACATGACATATCTGTGTATGTGGATGAGGCTTTCCTGAATCTGCCCTAGTTCTCTGATTGCATTCCAGACAAATATTAGAAGATCAGTTAAACATAATATTGTAAACTTTCTAATTAGCAATACTGTGAGAGTTTAAATAGTTTTATCCAACAAATGAAATATTTTGACCCATTAAAAAGTACTACCTTCCCTCCCAATACAGTGTGTGAAATTCTGGGAATTATCAGAACTCAAGTATGGATACTCATTGATAGTGCTTAAAATTTTCAGTTAATCAGTCTTCATTTATAATCATGACATCATCTTTACAGATAATACAGATTTTGAAGATTATTTTTGAAATTTTAGCTCTTTAACTTTGCAGATAAATAATCTACCTACATTGTACAAGTCTTTTGATTGTATTGAATTATTTTGTTAGACATCTGTGCCTATTTGAAGTTAAATTTTTCCAATGTGGAAATTATCTTTTTCTCCCCATTTTTCCCATTGTGGAATATATACAACCACATAAAATATAGTATATAGATAATTATTATAGAGTTGACAACTGTGTAGCAACTAATTCAACACAAGAAATAGATTTAGGCCTTATTTTATGAGTAGATTCATCAAAGTTTTCATATCTTATCAAGTCATCTCACCTTTTAAACAACATAAATAACAATGAACAGATAATAAAACAAAAAAAAAACCATATTTGAATTCTGCCTCATACCAGCACCAAATTAACTTGAGCAGAGTTGTTTACCTAAATGTAAAAGATGAAAAAAAAGCTTCTAGAGGATAGCTTTGTAAGTTAGGATAGCAAAAATGTCTTATTCATGATATAGAAAGTACTAGCATGTAACAAAAAGATTGCTAAATTAGACTTCATTAAAATTAAGAATTTCTGCACATCAGGAAAACACAACTAAGAGAGAAAAGGCCAAGGATAATAAGGAAGAAGATATTTGCATTACATGAATCTAACTAAGTACTCATATCCTGAATATAAAAAAGAAAGTTTAAATGGTAAAATCACAGTCCAGTTTTCAAAATGGGGGAAACAATAGGATTATTAAAAATTTTTTAAGTTCCAAAATAACATAATGTAGTTGAATGTAGTTCGCAGAAGAGGATCTTGTATTTCACAGCAGGGAAAGAATTATCAGATGCATTAGTTAAAGAATGTCAACTGCCCAGCTGATTTTTCCTCTAAGTAGGTCCATATGATCAAAGTGGAGTTCATGATTCCATGAGAGGAAGAGGGAATTACTTAAATTAGACTGCATCACTGTATGGGGCATGGTGGCAACTGCTCCTGTTTGGAATGAAAGATTTTACAGTAATAAAACCAATTTAATGGACTAGTTCACTCTTTTTCAAACATGCTGTTAAAGTTTACTATTGAAATACTTGCTCTAGGGAATTACCATTCATTTAGTTTATTTGCAGCCTCTGTCCTGTATAACAGCGGGACTATTTTTTTCCCCTCAGAAAGATGAAATTGCAACAGCACAGTGAATCTCGAATAACAAAAGCAATTGTATTGAGAAAAACAAAACAAAACAAAAAAAAAACAGTGTTTTAAGATTTTCTACTACAAATAATAGATTTAAGACAGTGGTTAATTTTATTTATTTAATATATTCTAAGGTTATCCCGAAGATAAATAGTGAAGCTATCTAAGAAACAAACTGTATACAAATGTCTAACTCCACAGAATTATCCCTCATTTGCAGGTTTTTATGACTCATGTATTCATTGATAATCAAAAAAATAATCAGTTATTCTCTACTTTTTTTAATTATTTGTGTTCCATAACAACAACAACAACAAAAAACAAACCTTTCAAGTGATGGCTTTCATCTTTGAAGTCATTATTCTTTTCCCAAACTCACAAATAAGAGTCACTTACTGTTACGGACCTATCTTTTAATAAACCAGGAAGTTTTTTGAGTTGGTTCATGTAGGATTTATTCCCTTATGTTCCTACTTATTTTGTGTCTTTCATCTTTACCTTTGCTCTCTTTCTCATGAATTCCTCTCCTGTTATTAAAGTGCAACTCTTGTAACTAAAACCTATAGTTAAAATTGACATGAACCCAATAGAAAAACGAGCAAAATACTTCAACTGGCACTTCGGATATTAGTACATAAATGGTTATAAATGTACGAAAAGATACCCAAACTGTATAATGTTTTTTTTTTTAAAGATTTTATTTATTTATTTGACAGAGATGGAGACAGCCAGCGAGAGAGGAAACACAAGCAGGGGGAGTGGGAGAGGAAGAAGCAGGCTCATAGCAGAAGAGCCTGATGTGGGGCTCGATCCCATAACGCCGGGATCACGCCCTGAGCCGAAGGCAGACGCTTAACCGCTGTGCCACCCAGGCGCCCCCCCAAATTGTATAATGTTTTTAACATTTATCTTTTTAAATTTTATACAAAATGTGCACATATAGTTTTTTAAAATGAAAGTTTATTATTATTTACATAAAATAAATGTATTAACTCCCTTTTCCCAGTGTTTACCACTGGGTAATACAATGGAAGTCAGATGGAAAAATTTTCTATGTAAGTGGCCAGAACCTGCAAAGAACTTTCATTTTCTCATCCTATATATGGGAAAAGTGGTAGCTGTTCTCCCCTCTCAAAAACAGAGACAAAACCTTTAGTTCTTGGAAATGGGGTAGAAAGGATTCTGAGTTCTCATGTTTACCTTTTGAAATGTAAATGCAGCTCTTTAAGGGTCAGGTGAGATGAGCTCTGGTGTCTCCAGATTTGGGAATCTAAAATTATCTCCAAGACCTTGGACTTCATTCTCCCTTGAGATGTAAACACATACCTGATTTCTGATTTCTCTTATATCTATATGAATGGTATCATTTACAGTAACTTTCATATTTGGAGACTTGGAGATCACTCATTGTTGAAAATAATCATCAACTAATTAACATCACAGGTGCCTGAGATGAACTACTAGTTAGGACTAACAAGAAGATGACCAAAAGCCTTAAAGGAAAAACTGGAGTATAAGATGTTCTTAGGAGGTCTTTAAAACTTCCCACGTACTCCTGGGAATCTAGGACATACAGATATGCAGGGCTCTGTGTTGTCCAGGAAACATATGAAAAGCTCATAAGCTTTCACTCTGGCTGATCAGAGTCTGTACAATCATAAATGGAACACTAAGGGAGAAATGTAAATTCCCTACCAGAACTTAGAAGGCATACTCTGACATACACAGTGAGCCCTTGGCAAAGGCTGGGAGATGTGTTAGTTCAAGAAATTTAAGTAAATGTGTGTCTAATCATTAGCTGAGCATTGAGTAGAGACTTCAGTAGCCTTGAATGATAAGGAAAACAGACATTACAGAATTAGTACAAGAAATTCATTAAACAGAACAACAAAAATAACAGGGCAGAACAAGAGCTGTTGGGGGGAGGAGGAATCTGACTTGTAGCGATGCTACTTTATACCAATTTAATGTCCACTATTCAACAAGAAGTTGTGAGACATCTAAAACAGGAAATTATGGTAGTGTGCGTGTGTGTACATGTCTCTCTCTATATACCCATCATATATATGTATGTCTGTATGACAATAGAGACTGCCCAGACTTTCAACTACTAGACAAAGACTTTAAATCTTCAATTATAAATATGACCAAAGACCTAAAGAAATCCATCTTAAATAATTAAGGGAAAGTAATTAGGTACCTTACTAAGTTAAATAATAAATAGATTATAAAAAAATAATTGTATAGAAATTCTGGAGTTGAAAGGTACAATAATTGAAGTGAAAAATTCATTAGGGTCTGAATAGCAGATTTGATAAGGGAGAAAAAAGGGTAATATTGATGATAGATCTCTTCTACTCTGACGAAGAGAAATAAAAAAGGAAAAAGGAATTTTAAAAAATGAACAAAATATCTGGGCTGTCTGGATGCCTCAGTGGGTTAAGCATCTGCCTTTGGCTCAGGTCATAATCCCAGGGTCCTGGGATTGAACCCCATGTCGGGCTGCTTCTCCCTCTCTCTCTGACTACTGCTCCCCTTGTTTGTGCTCTTTCTCTTTCTGTCAAATAAATAAATAAAATATTTTTTAAAATGAACAAAATATCAGAGACATATGAAGCAATATCAAATGTACCAGGGTACACATAATGAGAGTCCTATAGGGAGAGAAGGAGAGAGAGAGAGAGAGAGATGCTAAATAAATAAATGCGTATCAAAAACAGTCACACTTTGATGAAAAGCATTAATCTAGACATCCCAGATGGTGAACTAACTCCAAGTAGGATAAAAGGAGTCACACTTACCACCTCAGTGAAATTGCCAAAGCCATAGACAAAGAATATAATTTAGCAGTGAAGAGTAATAAAGAGCTGATATGCTTTAGAACACAGATGAACATTGAAAATATGATGCTATGTGAAAAAGGCTAGATATTTTAAAAGGCCACATATTGAATGATTGCCATCAGAAGAGGCAAATGCATAGAAGGGAAAGGTAGATTTGTGTTCCCCAGGGGTTGGGAGATTAGGTGGGGAGTGACAGTGAATGATTTCTTTTTGGGGTGATGAAATGTTCTACATTGGACAGTGGTGATGATTGTACAACTACATAACTATACTATATATATATTACATATATATATAGTATATATAGTAGTGTAAGTAAATATACAAAACATACACGTATATTTTGCCTGACTTTTGTGTTTTTTCTTTTAGAAACATTGGTCTTAATGCTGTTTACCTACGGCTCAAAATACTCTATCATATTTAGTAAACAAAAGTAACACCCAGATGTTGTTGTTTCTTTTCTAGAGTTAGAGAAAACTAACATCTCATTATATTCCAAATATGTTCTCTAATTATTGTAATTTTATGTATAAAGTAATTTAAAAAGTAGTTGGGGGAAAAGATGTAAATTATGTGACAAATTCTTTGTTCTGGATTTTCTTCTAACCTCTGAGTATAGGAGAATTGCATGAGAGTTAAAATGCATTTCATTCAATAAACATTAATTGAACCTTTTCATAGACTAGGCAAATAGTCATGGACCCTGGAACTTATGGAGTGTATTCATCTAGTGCAAGACAGCCTTATATTAAGTATATCATATTACACCAATACATGGTATGGGGAGAGTAAAAATCTAAGGAAACATTAACTAGTATAGCTAGGGCTGATTTAACGTACCTTTACATGAATATGTATCTTATTTATATTATAATTATGTATTTGTCCTTCAACTGATGATTTTCATTGCTATTATTATGCCCCATATGTACAACTGTGATAAAATACCCAGTGACCAGCTGCCCCTTCTGTTCTGACACTCTTGTGAGCCATTTGATAAATTATTATTTTAGATTCTGCCAGTGGAGTCTGTATCTGTCTCCAGAAATGCTGCTTCTTACCCTTGCAGCCACACCATGTGTTCCTTCAGAGTCATGCTGCTGCGGATTGCTTTATTCCATCCCAGTCTGTGTCTGCTTCTCCCTGCCATTGACATTTATGCCACATTGCTTTATATTATGCTGTGTGCATCCCTGAAGAATTAATCCTGCCTGCCTTTTATACAATTCTCCTTTTTTAGGTCTTTCTACTTTCTCAGATTTAACATTCAGGTAAAATTCTTTAGAGAGTGAAAAGCCCAGTATGGGTGAATTATGATGAGCTTTTACTTCCTCCACAGTGACTTACTTGTGACTTTTCTCTTCTATCTTCCAATGTAGCTTATGTGAACAGAAAATGAAACCCTTCTCAGAGTGTATGAAGAAAAGGACTGAGGCACAAACTCAGATACAACTAAAATGTTTCTGAGTAGATAAATTACATATACTTTTTATGTTCTTAGTAAAATATTTGCAACCCTGATCATAACCTTGTCTTCTCTGAAGAGATGTCAGAGTAACTGTATCTTGAACTTATGTGCACTTCTTCATGTGCTCCATGAACATCCACAAAACATTTTCCAGTGCAAGGGTTATCTAGTTCGTCCCATCCAGTTGATTAGATTTTTGTTATGGTAGGTTAAATTGTAGCACACAAAAACAGAACTCATATTCATTGGCATGGCATCCTGAAAAAGGTGATGCTTACCTGAATTTGTCCAGACAGGTCAGATTTACCTAGCTGAAGGGCCTACATGCAGTGATACGGAGAGAAAAGGAATATGGCATATATAGACTTTTGAAGTAGTTTAAGAAAAATAGCCTTTCAGTACATGGTCTTTATCAATCAGTTTCTACAGATAGTGTCTTTCCCTCACACTCATTATGTTCTGCAAATACTGGTGCTCTACTTTCAACGTGGGCCTGAGAAATTATCTAATTACTCCATGTTTTTCCTTAATGCCCTATCTCCCTGTTTCGTTTTTAATTTTGATGTTTTTTCCACCTGTGTTTCCTTTGCCATATTTAGTGTTCTTCAATAAGGAAGGGACATATGACAGTTCCATACTTAATTTTTTGAGGAACCCTACATATTGTTTTTTATAGCTGCTTATACCATTTTATATTGCCACCAAAAGTACAAGGGTTCCAATTTGTTCACATCCCTACTTCTGAATATATATATATCCAGAAGAACTGAAGTAGAATCTCAGAGAGCTGTCCCCATTCCCACATTACTGCTACATTTTGCAATAGTCCAAGTATGGAAACAACCTGAATTTTCATCGACAGATGAATGGATAAAATGTGATGTACATAACACATATATTCCAATATATATATTGGGATACCATTCAGCCTTAAAAATAAAAGGGAATTTTGCTATTTGTGTCAAAATGGATGAAACTTGGGGACATTATGCTAAGTGAAATAAACCAGTAAAAGAAGGACAAATTCTGTATGATTCCACTTATATGAGGTATTTAAAATAACCAGACTTGGGATGTCTGGGTGGCTCAGTGGGTTAAGTGTCTTCCTTCAGCTCATGTCATTATCCAAGCATCTTGGGATCGAGTCCCACATTAGGCTCCTTGCTCAGCAGAATCTGCTTCTCCCTCTGCCTGCTGCTGCCCTGCTCATGCTCTCTCTCTCTCCCTCTCTCTGACAAACAAACAAATAAATAAAATCTTAATAAATAAATAAATAAATAAATAAATAAATAAATAAATAAAATAAACTCATAAAGAAGAAAATACAACAGTACTTGCCAGCTCTGGGGTGGGGTAAATGGAGAATTGTTGGTTTCAGTTATGCTAGATGAATTAAGTTTTAGAAATCTGTATAATATGCTGCCTATAATTAGCACTTCAAAATTTAAGTGTTCTTACCACAAGAGAAAACAAGGGGACACAAGGAAGTTTGAGGATGTGTTGAATATATTTATTGCCTTCACTGTGGTGATAATATTACAAATATTTGCAATAATCCAAAATCATCAAATTTTATGCATTAAATATGTTCAGTGTGTCTAATATCAATTATATTTCAATAAAGGTGTTTAAAAAGAATAATAATGAGGGGAAACAAACTCTCTTTCAGTGAGAAGAAATGTAATGGGTTCTCTATTCCACCATGCTTGATATATTATCAAAAATTTGTAGGGAAGAGTAGCTCTTGGCTTTTGCAGATTAATTCAGCAGACTCTGAGGAGGAGGTCTTGAGAGTTAAAGCATACTGACTTTAGAAGCTTCCTAAAATATTTAGGTATTAAGATAGCCTTTTGTGACATTGATAGAGGGTAAAAGATAGGGTAGAAGTATCATATGGTAGTCACTTTCTGTCTCAGTCTTTTTCTTAATTGGATTCATCTTTTGACTTAGCATTTATAGGAAGTTTTGGGTAATAGAAATTAATAATTTAAAAGCTGTGCTTCCAAAATGTGTTCCTTAGAACACTATTCCCTTAAGATGCTCCTTTAAAACTGTTTTGGAAGTGTAAACATTTTAGGACTTCTGTCTGAAATAATCTTTTGAAGAGAAATTATATGCTTTATTTTATCCTGTATCCTCTAGTGAAGAATTTTGTTTAATTTTCTGGAATTCAATATTAAACAAACTTATTTGACCACAAGAGAATTGATTTATTTTGTTATATAACCCTTCTTAATGTCCTTGTATTCTATCTCAGATTTTGTTTTCTTCTAACTTAACACTTACTAACATTCCAGGTAATTAGGCTTCCTTCAAATACCTCAAAATAATTATTACATGAAAATATAGGTATGAATAACAGATAAACACAGTATCTATTAACTCTTCTCTTTCCAGTTTATCTTTCATACTAGTTTCAGAGCTAGATTTTTAGTCTTCTGAGAAAAAAAAACCAAAACTGAAATGACACTTGGTCTATAAACTCAAGTTTAAAGTATGTTTTATTAAATATTCATGTATGCTATAATAATGAGTGCTATAGTCTATATTCTGTATACCTTATCATGCATAAATTCCCCTAAATTTCAGTCATATGGAACCATTATCCCAAAGCAGTTCTCTAGTTGTATCTTAACCCCTTAAGCTGTATTATTTTAATCTCTGTGTCATTTCATTGTCTTCTCTTCCAGTCAAAATCATACTCATCTGTCATAGTTGCAGAGTGTTAAAGCTGTATTTTACCTGAGTATAACCTCCTTCACAAGCCTTCTAGAAACTTAAATTTTATACTGATCTTTCATCTATAATCCCAGACCTCATGAGTTATATCTCAGTTATAGAATGTGTTCAAATCCAAATTATTCTGTAGTTTGTTTATGGAATTTGTGTCACTTCCACACTAGTGCATTGTTTTGATCATATGAGTTATGTGGTGACTGACAAATGATGAGAGAGTCCATATTTTCAATGAAGTTTTCCTAATTATTTTCCCTTCTGGCATTCTTAGTGTTCATTATCTGAAACACAGTTTTGGACACTTTGTTTTTTCTTCATAAATACTTACAGGCAAAGTGTTTAAGTCAGAAATACTTTTAAATATCCTATAATACATGAAACAGGGCTAGGCAAATAGCAGACTTAATAAGCACTTGTGTAGGTAGGAGGCAATTCTGGTGTTTTTTGTTTTTTGTTTTTTTTAGACGTCATTACACTGGTCTAAACATTTCAACAGGAGTCTTTAGAACATTTTTAGAAAAAGGCAATAGTAACAGGACGACACAGGGAGTCTAGAAGTCTAGTTTCATTCAATAGTATTTGCATAATCAAACTTGATAGAGCAGCAAGGGAGGCAAACACATTTTACTTGAAGTGAAGACTTGTGCTCTTATAGAATTCTGATACGTAAAGCTCCTACTTGTTGGCCCATAGAAAATAGAAAATTATGCTCTGTGGATGTCCAACCAAGTTAAATATGTCTAGAAAAATAACTTTTCTGTCACATCCCATTATATGGGTGAATAGTCAAACAGGTAAGAGAATAAGAGGCTTGTATGTTTTAGAATTTTATATTCAAGATCTCTTTCCTCACATACACAAAATGAAAAGCTAAGATGAATAATTGAAAATTTTAGGGAACTTTTGAGCATATTTGTCACTGCTATATTTATTGCTCACATTTTCTCATATTTTTACATGTTTCCTCAGTTCCATATTCAGTCAAGTAGGACTGCTTCAATTTATATCATCAGAGCTCTCTTACATTTAGATTTGTTCATTTCCTAGTATAAGCACATTGATGATCTATTTTGCATATGGGGTCTGAATTATTTAGAGAACATCAGTGATTTTCATTTTTCTTTGAACTTGGGAAATCATTTTCTGTCCTGTTATGGAAAGAAGGAGCATATTGATGAAATACTGGTGAACTTTTCTGTGCTATCCAAAACACCTGATTTTGTAAGGGTGGAGGGGAGACAGTATTGTAAATATTTTAGAGTCAGAAATACTTTTGAGTCAAATGAAATCCTTATTCATTTCTGCTAAGTCTTCATTTTTATGCTATATGGAGAGGGGGTATAACGAAGCTGAAAGAGACCTTGACTGCTTTTTTTAAATAGCAGATATAGAACTCTTCTTCTTCTTCTTCTTTTTTTTTTAGCACCAGCTCATACTTTATTATTTTTTTTATTATGTTCAGTTAGCCACTGTATAGCACATCATTAGTTTTCAATGTAATGTTCAATGATTCATTAGTTGCGTATAACAACCAGTGCTCATCACAACACATGCCTCCCTTAATAAGCATTACAGCTACTACGTGGGGAGTGTTTTCTTGTATGTAAATAGTATGCAACCATCTTGAAAAGTGGTGTTTTTCAGCATTCATGGTTTGCTTGTAAATAATTCAGTTGTTATCTACACTCTGTATGATTGAGTGCTCTAGAGAGCTACTTTTTAAACCGACATGCATGTATGGCTATATAGAGACCTCTTCATAAAGACCATTTGAGCATGTCTTCTGTTTACACTCAGGAATGGAGAATTTAGAGAATTTATGTGTAATTATTTGGAATCAATCAACATTTACCAGATGAACCACTTTATCATAGCTTTCTTATTTTCTAGCTTATTCTTTTTCTTGATGACTTGTATTATTTTTCCTTCTGGTCTAGTTTATAGAAGTATTTGTCCTTTTTGTGTTTATGTGAAGACAGAAAACATGCTTTTTCTTTTTTTCCTTTTTCTTATACCTTACTCTCTCCCTGTGTTATCTTCTATCAGGGAGAAATACATCTACTTCTGAAATATCACTAGTAACTATGGAAATGGGAAGGGGAAGGCAGAAGAGTGTGCAATGACTCTTGAAGGCTTTACTCCAGAGATTTCACATGTCATTTATACTCATATCTCATTAGATATTAGAGTGAAATGCAATCCTACTTTGTGATTAGAAGAAGAAACAGAAATACTGTAGATCAGTACAACTACAAGAAGTTAGTTTAACTGAGTAGTATCCTATAATTTATCTTTAATTTTTAATTAGGACAGTAAGTGAAAATGTTTAATTCTAAGAAAAACCTTCATCTACAAAAATAAAATGTTATTGAAAATACAGAGCCATGATTCAGCTTACTACAAAAAGTAACTCACATTATATCATTTGTGGTTTCTGTTAATTGTCACAATAATGTGGTTACAGGTGGCAGAAAGGAATGTACATAAACCACATTGAGAGTTGAGACGGTATATCAGGATGGATTACCTATCTTATCTCTTACTTTGAGGCTCGTGTTGGGCAGGGATAATACACGTTGAGATAATTATTCTTTATTCCCCATGAATTATTCTCATTGGCAGATGTGGCTCCTGGAAATGTAAATTAGTTTTGCTTCTTATTGGCAAAGGTGGATCTCTTGTTTTCAAGGAGTAATTTGGCTACCGATAACCTACACTGAGGTTACACTGAGTGTGGTTTAGAGAATTCCCAATGAGAGTTGAAGCGTGTTGATGTCTTCCTTGTGGTTGCATATTTCAAATGTCAGCCACAGAATCAGAAAGAGATTTCACAGAATTTGGGCTCTCTTTCTTTGGCCCTCTTCTTTCTGAGGTTTAACTTCTCAATTTCCAACAGATGTGGATATGGTTTTCCTGGACTTTGTCCCTTACTTCTTTAAGCCAGCAGGTGTGTTTATTGGAATTTTAGTCATCTCCATGGTGCAGTATGGGTCATTCCATAGGGTCAAAACCATAAAAATAAGATATTCAACTAATGTTGATCCGTTCTTTAAAATGTTGACTTTCCTCTGCTATCTGTCTACTTTTGTAAATTCTTCAGTACCTCTGGTATATGCATTTACTATCTGCATAAGATATGGTACAATAGAAGCTATACAACTACACCTGCAGCACAGTTCTTAAATATTAACATTTAGAATTGCTCTCAAAGAACATATTACAAGAGTAATGGAAGTACATATATCTGAGTCTTTTGACACATTCTGCAAAAACCCACAGTCAGCAAAAGTCAAAATATGAGGGTGACATATTGTGGAGAGTAGGAGGCACAAAAGCAGAGTGAAGAGAGTGTTCCTAGAGAGCAGTGGCCTGGCTTGTGGTGTCAGAAGATAAATCAGCAGAATGGCGTGCATGCATTGACATAGTCCAACAGGGATGTCAAAGCCCAATTATAATGAGAAGCAGGTTTTGTGGAAGGATTGGTTGGCATGGTATATTGTAACTCAGGGGTAGAGGACATTAAAGTGCAAGATATGGACATAATACCTAGAGTTGAGGCGGAGAGATGTTCTTACAGAGGAGGATGTAGTAGCAGAGATAGGAGATCAGTTACACAAGGAGAGGATCAGGTGATGGAATAGTGTATTACATTAAGGATAATCGGAGACAGGTTTCTCATTTTCTCAGGAAGGATCTCCAAACCCAGAAAGGGGATCATGAGTCAACATGTCAAACTATTTTCAAGTAATTCAAGAGGAATTTTTTGGCATTTATTGTATTTCCAAAGTTTATATATATTTAAAAATGTATATATTAAAAAAATAATTTTAAAAAACCTTAATGAACTTCTAGTTTTAGATCTGACACGTATGTGACATTTACAGCTGCAATTATAAAAACAAGAAAAAAACCCTAAACTGAAAATCAATGGCATTTCAGGTACCCATAACAGAACTGAGTTTGCAGGGCAAACTACCATCCAGAAATCTTGAAATACGGGAAAATCCAGACAGTCCTAACACAGATGTACTACTCAGAACTGAAGCCACTGGAGCCATCAACTGGTCAAAACAATTACTTGTAAATTTTTTGGATTACTATTGACTCGGTATATAACAGCATGACACTGAGAAATTCTTGGGACTTCGGTATTTTAGGGGACATCATAATATTAGGTTTTACCTCCAGGAATCCTCTGACAAGTTCTCATGATGAAAATCCAAGAAGGATCCCCTTCTGGCTTTGGAATGAGAAAGGAAGGAACAATCATTTTTAAATACGCTCAGAGCATTTTACGTAACAAGGTCCTGTTTTCTATGGGTAAAGATAGATGTCTTTGGAAAAATATCTGAATTTAAAACTGGGTGGTAAATATACAACATGAATCTGTAGTGTCCTGTAGTGCTAAAAATAAGGCAGTACTCAAAAAAAAAAAAATCACTGTGATGAGAGTATGTCAGAGAGATAGGGAAACCATCTAAAAGGACTCCTAATGGCCAAAGCTAGAACAATTCCCCAGAAAATTAAATAGCATCATACCATATCCAAATGTATAAAATAAATATTCATGTTACCATATTGATGTAAGTAAATGATTGAATAAATTAATAGATAGAGTGGAGGAGATAAATCTCTCATGAAGAATAATTCCAAATAATTTATGTACATATTCTGCCTTCAAGAAGATGGAGTATAACTTCCTACTCCTTATATTGGTTTCTGCCTAGTTATTTCTTTCCAAAGAATACAGAATGGAGAAGGAGAAACCTGAAAAAGATTGCCTCAGCCAGGTGATCAATATTAACATCAACGTGATAAATCATGTTGATAGTATGTACCCTTGATAGATGTGGTAAAAATGGTACTTTATCTGAATGCTCTTCCTCCCCCAAATCAGTAACCTTAGGCTAATCATGATTACGCTATTAGACAAATTCCAGTAGAGCCACATCCTACAAAATACCTGATCAATATTTTTCAAAATTGTCAAGGTAATAAAAAACAGAGAAAGTCTGAGAGAAACAGCCTCCAGGAGATGCTTATGGAGATAGGACTACAAAAGGCAATTTTGCAGTCTAGATGGTATCCAAAAATCTAAAAAAAAAAAAAAAAAAAAAGAAGCTAAGTAAAAAAGATCTAAATAGAGTGTTGATTTTAGTTCACATTAATGTATTAGCATTGGTTTCTTGATTTTAACAATGTACTATATAATGAAAGATGTTAATGATAGGGAAACTGTGTGTTGGGTTTATAGGGGTTCCCTGTACTATCTTCACAACTTTTCTGTTGATCTAAGTCATATCGTAAAGTAAAAAGTATGCTTAGAAATCTATTGCTGAAATTACTTTATGACAATTAAAATGTCTTACTTATAAAAGAATCATTTCATCGAGAAATTACAAACTCTGTTAAGCAACTCTTGGGTCAAACTGGAAATCAAACCAAAATTGCAGGATTTCAGAAGCACAGTAATAATGAAAATGCTGAATATTTAATATCTGTGAGTTCCAATTAAAGTGGTGATCATAAGGATAGGAAAGCTTTAAATATTTATATACAAAAATATAACAGACTAAAGATGATTAAACTAAATTTTCAATATGAAAATGTATAAAGTATACAACAAAGTGAACTGAAAGGATGCAGAAGGAAAAATAAAGATAAAACAAAAAATTAATTAGTAGAAAATAGTGAAAGTAATTAATTTTATTTTATTTTGGAGGTAATTAATTCTAAATGATTTTTCTGAAAAATATATGTATTCAAATAAGATCATTGCTAACCTAATTAATTAAAAAGGAAAGTATTGAAAAATACCAAGCTGGACATGACAAGCGGGTATTAACTATTGAGACATGAGATATTTAAAAAATCTGAGACAAAGTTGTGTAACTTTATATATATATATTTCTTTTTTTAATGAGCTAGGTTAATTGGAACATTTCCTAGAAAATATGATTTACAAAAATTGACCTCACAGAAGCCTTAAATTATACCAAATGATTAAACATAGCATTATTAATTAATGGGTCAAACTAACATCATGTGTTTTGTAAAGATTTCATTTATTTATTTATTTGTTTGAGAGAGAGAGAGAGAGCTTACAAGTAGGGGGAGAAGCAGAGGGAGAGGGACAAGCAGACTCTGCGTTAAGCATGGAGCCTGATGTGGGGCTCGATCCCACAAGATCATGACCTGAGCTGAAATCAAGAGTTGGGTGCTTAACCGACTGAGCCACCCAGGTGCCCCCATGTGTTTTTAAAGTAACATGATACAAAGCTCAAAACATCACCTATGAAGTATTCTTGCCATGAATGAACCTGAATTTTATCAAGCCTCTAAAATTAATTCTTGGTTTATAGAGAATATAACTCTCAGTTTATAGAGAATAACATAAAGATCCTAATAGAATTCTATATATAGGATATAGAGAATATAGAATATATATAAGTTAAAGGAAAATGTGAAGAGACCTCTGAAAAAGTACAGTATATATGTTATTTTAGAATGTTCTTGGCTTAGTCTTTTTAGAAAAGAAAATACTAGTAAGAAAAACAGCAATGACTAATTAAGTACATCATGGGCCCTCTCCATTCTTTATATGATACCACTTTTGTTGTGGAAGGACTCTAAGCCTTACTTATTACAATCTTGGGTTTCACTAAGAATATCTAGTATCTCTTGAATGTATCTGAATTTTCCCCTTACCAAGCATAAAATGGTATGCTTGGTATACCATTTTATATACAAAAATCACTTTAACAAATGTTAAAGTGACTTTATTTTATTCAAATAATCTTCATTTTATTCAAATAATCATTTTGGACTACCAAATGACTTTAACAAACTATATTCTTTTTTTCTTTGTATGTTATTTCTCCATTTACAAAATGAAGGAAAGTTGGATGATATAGCGTAACAGCAGGTCTTGTTAGCCAAGAGTTGTTTACAAACATTCTTTGCTCCAGGTCAGCAAACTATAGCATATGGACTAAAACTGGCAAGCTACGTTTTGTTGTTGTTGTTGTTCTTGTTGTTTTGGGTATGGCTTGATAGATAAGAACGGTTAATATATTTTTTAAATGACTGTACAAAAATCAAAAGTAAAATAATATTTTGTGACACTGAACATTGTGTGAAATTCATATTCATTGTCCGTACATGGAGTAGTTGTACAAAAATGACACAGCTAAAAATGTTTACTGTCGAATCTGTTAAAGAACTTTTGCTAACCCCAGCTCTAGGATAGTGTGTAGTCCTGTCTGTCAAATTATCAACAAGTACTTGCTATTTATCACAGCCCTTTGCAGAGCATTCTCCCCTTCTAATATCGTTACTCCTACTTGTGGCTTGGAGTTATGACTAACTTCATGAGGGAAGAGTATGGTGCAGACTGAGGGCTTCTGCTTTCAATATATATAACATAACAATGATGCAAATATAATAATATAAAGATCCTAATGTAGGAGAAGTCAGTGATGCCATTTAACCATATACGTAGGCCAGATGAAATAATCACTTTGGAAGATTATCAATATTCATTAAATTTACACCAAATAAAAAAAAATACACACACACACACACTAAATATCTACTAAAATCAGCACTGCTTCTAGGTGTATGATCAAGATTAATAAATGCATATTTCTACCAAAAGACATACACAAGAAAACTCACAGAATCTTTATTCATAGAGGCTAAATATTGGAATAACTCAAATAACCATCAACAATAAAATGTATAGGTAAATTGTTTTATATTAATCTAATGCAATACTACATGTGAATAATATGGAATAAAAGAACTATACATAATAAGATGGTGAAGAGTTTAGGCAAAATATATCTCTATGATACCATTTATGTAAAGTTTAGAACAACAACAAAAAAGATTAGAACAGACAAAACTATGGTGTTAGGTGGTAGGAGTCCACCTAATAACTACCTATAGGAGGTATGAGTAGGATGGGTGTTGGAAATGTGATATGTTGATATAATTAATGCTTTTACAGACACATACCCTATTTCTATCACTATCTCTACCTTTATTTCTAGATCTCTATTATATACATATTCATAAACATACATAGTTATATAAATGTTCATTGGGATATATACTTAATATTTTTGTATTTTACTGGTTGTATGTTGTCCCACAGTTTAAAAGTGAAGAAAATTCAAATGGCACAGTGCACCAGAGAAATCTTTGGTAGTCCAAAATGATTATTTGAATAAAACAAAACTAAGCCAAACAAGCAAAAACATCCTTAGATATTTGGTTTTGGTCTTCTGAAAAAGCATGTTCAACATTGATTCATTTTGTTTCATATCCTTTTACAGATGAAATACTGTGCAAAGAGAGTGACTGTAGTCATCTGGCAAATAGAACCTATACTGTAAAAAATGAATTTAGATAATATAGGGCTTCCCTGGGGAAAGGGTGTAAAAGATGAGCTCTTGAATATGTGAATGAATTATATGAATTATATAGGCTTTCATCTTCCAAAAGTATGCGGTAATATTGACATTGAGACCAGAATATAAGCATAAACATATTTAGGAGAATGTTTTCAAGAACCATTTGAAGAACCATATCAAGCTCCTTTTTGACTTCTATTTAATTTCAGTGTTCTTAGCCCCAAACATGAAAATTATCAATATTATTGCTAATAAATACAATTCTTAAAATCAGATAGGGTGGCAAAAGATAGTACAACTCATGCCATTCTACTAAAAACACATTTCTGAAAGAATGCTTTTCTAAGTGCTGTCCTTTTGTTTCAAGGGATCACTTTACAATGAATTCCTGCCTTCATATGAATTCAGGCACTTTCTTGGATACCATTTTACTGACATTTACTGATAGTTGACCTGTAATGTTTTCCCTTGAGAGAAGGTAACATAAAATCTGTGTTTGGTTTTCTGGAACTCCTTATGCTGTAATTTAATTTACTGGATTAACTTAGAGTAGCCAATATATATATATATACATATTTCACATAGTTTAGGAACACTTCCTATACAAATCCACCATCAAGTTTTGATGAAGTTCCTTTTATATCAAAAGCAGTGAAATCATTGCAACTCTAAGAAACCTGCACAGTATATAATCATTCCTTTTGAATTGCCCTTGTGAATTAAGAATAAAACAATAAAAATAAAAGTGTATCAGGAACAATTGTTAACTTGACAGGCTTAAACTACTTTAAGGGCAAGAACAAGTCTTATTGTCAAAACAGACACTTTGCATAAAATATCATCAAGAAAGCATTTTAGGGGATATTATTGTAAATTTATTTTAGTGTTTTATTTTTCTGCTCTATGCTTTACGAAGAAAACCATTTCCTTTGTAGGAGTTTGCAATGAGCAAAAATGCTGTAGCAATTTCTGTCCATTTTTTTCTCTTTTTTTAAAAAATCTAGTTTTCCTGCTAGAGGCAGAGCTGTTTCTGGAAGAAGGCATTAAATCATGCTGCTAGCTCTCCCCCATTATTTTATACACTTCAAGATGGAACTGAAAATACCTTCAAATAGAAATTTATATGGCGGTGTTAAATAACTTCAAACTCAGTGTGCTTCTTCAAGGGATTAACTGTGTTCATATGCAGTTTGTACTTAGTAGTCAAGCAGAAGCACACTGAAAATGTTGAAAGAGTAGAAAAGGACCAAGACTTTCTCCAGTTTTTAATACTAGCAAGTTTTAATAATGACAAAACATTTCTAATAACCATTGCTTTTTATGGCCTATTTTTTTCTGGGAGTTGCATTGATCAAAATTATTTTGGTAGCTAAAACTGAACAACAGAAAGATATCAATAATAGCCTAAGTAGTTAAACGAAAAGCAAGACAAAAGGCCTTATGTGAGCACATAAAATGCAGTATTACCTAACATTAAAATCTACTGTAGCAGACCAGTAGCATATGAGCAAAATTAAAATGAACAAGCTGGTGTTCCAGGCTGGGAAACACTCATTTAGTTCCTACTAATGATCACCTAATGGACAGCTTCAGTGTATGATGGGGCATATTTTCATATGAACTGCCTTTCTTGCTTGGATCAGTTTTTATAAGAAATGAAAATGCTTAGAAGTGAGAATTTTAGAGGAAAAGGTAACTCTGCACAGAGACTTTCTGAAAGATAGCATTACAAACCAGCACTCCCTTTCAGAATCATCTGCATATTCACTCAACTGTCATTTGAAAAAGTGGAATCATCTACTGACTGCATTATGAATTGTTCAGGGCTAAAAGATTATGAAATGATGCTGGTACTTGGTTAATTCTATAATCCTGTTCTCAGGGCAGAAGTCAGTAGTGCAAGTACAAGTTCTGAAAGTAAATGCTCTTCCTGGAGAGGTGTATGAGAGCAATTTAGAGTTCCTCATGATGGTACATGCAATTTTAAAGCTAACTTGTTTGTACTGACAGAGAACATCCTAATGGAGGCCCTGAGGGAACGACTTTGACATTGTGCCTAAATGGCAATAAAGGTTATCTATAATGTAATTTACTTTAAAGGCCATTTTGAGTATCTGAATCGCAATTCCAACTATATTTCCATTTTCAGGCTTTAACATTGCTAAAGTGGTAGTCTTTTTGAGAACACAGTAGAATGAAGCCAATCTAGAAAATTGGTTTTATTGGCACTTACCTGAAACTTACTAATATCCATTTTTGCCTTCACAGATCAGACATTTCATGGGGCCTTTGTAAGCTCCAGTAAGATTAAGATTAATGTGGTAAATGAAATGTTTGTTGATAAATCTCTGATTATGGCTATTTGCATCTTATTGGTTAGACTTTTTAATTGAACACAGAGCAATGCTGTCATAGCAAAATGTCACATACAACTAGGTGTGTTTTATATATAAATTTATAAATAAATAAAATAACATGTAAATGTATAGTAGCCATTTTTTTAAAGATTTATTTATTTGAGAGAGAGAGAGTAGAGTTAGGGGTGGAGGAAGAGGAAGAGAGAGAGAATCCCAAGCAGACTCTGTGCAGAGCCCAGAGCCTGATGGGGGGCTCGATCTCACAAGTCTGAGGTCACACTTTGAGATCACTACCTGAGCCGTAACCAAGAGTGAGTCACTGAACTGACCGTGCCACCCAGGTATCCCATGTATAATAGCCATTTTATTTTGAATTTCTAAGATCTTACTAAGATCTTTAAGATGAAATTTCTGGCACTATACAGTATGAAATTTCCACTATTCAGAATTAATTAATGATTTTACTCAGACTATGCTGTTCACAAAATGATAACTAATAAAGTGAAACATGCAGAAAGGTGTAATATTCCTGTGTAATGCATGAAAGATAAGACATTATTTTCCAGAGTTAGCACAAATTTTGACTACATGTAAGCCCTAAATGTTACAAGTGATTATTTTTTGTTCATTATTTCAAAACCAAATGAATCTCTATTATTTAACGCTTGACTAATGATGACTCTTTGCTACAGGCTCTTGACAGAAAGAAAATGAACTTTTCCTTAAACAAATTAATTTGGATTGCTCTTAGAATTACTAAGATTTCATTTTATATAAGGGACTATTAATAATTGTCTGGAATCAAATCCTCTGCTTTTATGTAATTTAAAGAATTAGTACTTAGTATTCTTCAGTTGACTATAAAATTTTTTTAAAAAAGTGTTAATGGAATGTAAATCATCTCTTATCATACAGGAAAGTACCTATACTTTTATCCATATGTGATAGGTATGTCCTGATAAAATAAAAGTAGACTTTAATGCATGCATTGAATATCCTGTTAGAATCACATTCTATAAGCTCTATCTACCAGTTGCATTATATCTGTATATAATATATATATCATATATATATATTATATATATATCTAAAACAATATATTTGCATATTGTTTTAAAAATATAGTTTTTTTAGAATATGCAGTAGTAGGAAAAGATGCTTTCTTATACTTTTTCCCCCTCCAGTGTTTTCCCTTTCATTAATTTACTCCTTTGCTGTATCTGTGTGATCATGTGCACCAATAGTACTCAATCTTAGAGGAAAGGTAGAATTACATGAGGAGTTTTTTAAATATACCAATACCTGGCCCTACCCAGATATTTTGATTAAATTGGCCCAGGTTTTGGAATTAATTTTTTTTTTAAAGAGAAGACCAAACAAAAACCAGATTCCCAAGTTTGACTTTAATATAGCCAAGTTTGAAAATCACTAATATATAGGTCGAGCATAATGAATATTCTGCTATTTATCATTCTAAATGAATTCACGTTAAGTATGCCTTTTGTTATATAGCAAATATTTTTGACCCATCTTCATTAAATAAAAAAGAAAGGTTAAAAAGGAAATCTTTACGATAGTCAAGACATGGAAACAACCCAAGTGTCCATGAATGGATGAATGAATTAAAAAAAGGTGGTGTGTGTGTGTGTGTGTGTGTGTGTGTGTGTGTGTGTGTGTGTGTAAACATTGTTCAGCCATAAAAAAAGAGGGAACAGGTTTTGTTTTTCTGAGCATAGGTGACACAGTGTTACACTAGTCGCAGGTGTATAATATAGCGATTTGACTCTGTACATTATACTGTGCTCACCACAAGTGAGGCTACCATCTGTCACCATACAACATTATAAGACCTTGACTATATTCCCTATGCTGTACGTTTTATTAAAAAAGCAGGAACTTTTGCCACTTGTGAAAACATGGGTGAAACCTCAGGGCAATATGCTAAGTAAAATAAATCAGACATAGATAAATACTGTATGATCTCACTTATATGTGGAATCTAAGATGAACTCATAGGAACAGAGAATAGATTGGTAGTTATGGGGTGGGGGTTGGGGGGTGAAGGTGGTCAGAGGGTACAGATTTCCATTATAAGATGAGTAAGTTCTGGGGCTCTAATGTGCATCATTGTGACCATAGTTACCAATACTGTATTGTACACTTGAAAGTTGCTAAGAGAGTAGATCTTAAGTATTATTACCAGAAGAAAAAAAAAAGGTAACTCTGAGGTGATAGATGTGTCAACTAACTATATCATGGTAATTATTTCACAATATATATAATATCCAGTCATCATGTGATATACCTTGAACTTATATAATGCTGTATGTCAATTATATATCAATGAATCTGGGAAATAAGTAAATTAAGTTTTTTTTTAATTAAAGCATTTTTAAGAATTATTGATAGAATGGAGCCTTGATAGGATGTAAAAGTTTGGTTTACCTTTTTTTTCCAACTTTGATACCAGAATCTTGACTTTATAGTGGCGATTTTATTTTTAAACTTGGTGGCTTTATTTTTTTAACTTGGGGTTTACTAAATATGGAAAGTGCTTTTAAAGAATGTCCACACTCAGAAATTATAACTACGTTGGACAGTTAAACATGCAAGAACACTGAATTCTATGTAATAATAGGTTTTAATTTCCTTATCCTTGAAGATCTAGCAAATAAACAAATGCAGTTTAGTTATATCTCTTACTGTGATTACAATAATAGGAGTTCACAGATATAGAATGTTCACTCTGTACCAAAATCTGTTTTTAATCCAGTAAGTAAGTTAGCTCTTTTAATATACAGGGTAGTCCTGTGATTTGTGTAATATTATCATTCCCTTCTCTCAGAGGAGGAAAATTAAATATAGAGAGGCTGAGTAATTTGCATGAGTTTACACAGTTGATACATGGGTGAGCTTGGATAGAAGTCCACAGTCTGGATTCGGGTCCTTGGTTTTATTTTTCCTTGTTATGCTTTATGTTTAATATTTATTCGAAATGTATGTGGTCTCTCTAATAATCCTGTGTTACACAAGGAAACAGATTCAGGGATAATAAGTAATTTTCCTAAATTGAGCAGCTAATAAGGGACAGAGTTGAGACAATATATAAGCAACTCCAAACTCCATCATACTTTTCTACCAGAGTTTATGATGAGTGTTTCTTCATAAGTGCTATTCAGGATTTAGTCATGTTAAATATATTTTCTAAATATAACAACTTCTCGATGATAAAATTATTTCCATGATATGATTCTTTGATTAAAATATGCAAATACTGTTTTCCCCTTTGGTATTATGTTTAATTGATAAATGCATTGGAAATTAGTTTCAGTGACTTAAAAATTGTCAAAAATCAAAGATATTTATGATTGATTTTTAAAAGCAAAACTAAAGTCAAATGTTCTAAAATCCAGTGCTCCTGAAGTCACTCCTTCATTATATTTTAAAGTATGATAAAAATCACAAAGCAAATGTTTCTCTAGATTCAATTTATCATAAGTAGAATTTTCTTAATTGCCAATTTGATAATATAAATAGATAGCAAAACTCCAAATTTATATATGTGAAGTTAAACTACAGTGTATCTGTCTCTGTGCATTTCAATATCCAGATACTCATATATAGATATATCTGATATATGAAACGATTGTTTTGACTCAATTCTTATATAGTTAACCATTATAAATGAACTTAAACTAAATATACCTTGTGTTGTATAGCAAATATTGTTTTTACTTATGATTTATGTATTCACACATAACAAAATGTTGAAGAAAAAAGGGAATTCAGTTCTTCTTTCAATAAAAGCCACTTGTTCTATTAGATCATCCAGAATTAATTTGATCATATGGTCAAAATAGATTTCAGGACACATATTTTCATTTTAACACACCATCATTTCTGTTTGAAATGTTTTATTTAGAAAGTGCGGGAATTGCAAACTGTGGTTTATTATCAATCATAAATTATAAAATTACAACAGGAAGCTACATTGCTAGGGCCTCTTTTCAAGAACCCATTTTGACCATAGTAGGCACATTTTAGGAGGCAGAGAGAAAAGCAGTAATGGATAGCCACATTCCAGCTCACACACTTTACACAGTGGAATCTCCCTCTCCCCCCCCCATCTCTCCATCCCTTCTTTCCTCTCTCCCTCCCTCTTTTTCCTCCCCTCTTTTCTCTTCCTCCTCCTTTTTCCTTCTCCACCTCCTCATTCTTTTCCTTTAATATTGCTAAGAGACAGCCTTCATCTAATATTCTCAAGCTCTAGGTTCTCTGACATTTTTATGTTTTAAGGTTTCAGTGGGTGACTCCAAAGTATGTTAAGATGGGAAAGTCTAAGAAATTCATAAAATTAGTTCAATAAATGAAAAAAAAAAAGTAAACTGACCACGTGTCGCAGGTAGTATCTCTGTATATCTGTTTCTCATTCTGACGGGATCTGCTCCATCAGAATCTCTGTTTTTAAATTAGTGAAAATGGTCCTTATGTTTTATCCATACCCAAGCCAGAAATCAGGGATCACACTTGATTCCAGCATCTCCTTCAGGTTCACATCACATCAAAAATTATATATTGTAGATTCTAAATTTTTAATACTCTACCACTTTCCACATTGTTGCCTGGGTTCAGGCTAACACATCACCCTTTACCTAGATTGTTACAACAACCTGCAAATGAATGCCTGCTTCAAGGAGAACCCTTTGAAGCAATTTCTTAGTCAGCCAAAATCAGATATTTTGTCAAATGTAATGATCATGTTTTTTTCCTCAGTTAAAACCATTAGTGTATCTCCATTATCTTCAAGATAAAATTATAACCCTTTAAAATGGCAATACTGTCAATACCAGTGGTTCTCACCTTGGGTTGGTATTCCCCCTCTGAGATGTGTTTGGAAATGTGGTGTCATTTTTGAATGTCACAACATCTAGGAGATGGTAATGGCATTTATTATTCAGATAGCAAGTTTGTTAACATTTCCACCAACAGTGCATAACAGTACCAATTCCTCCCCTTGTTATTTTTTATTATTTTTAATTGATAATGGTCATCCTAACAGGTATGAGGTGATAACTTGTGGTTTTGATGTGCATTTCTCTGATAATTAATGATGTTGAGCATCTTTTCATATACTTGTTGACCATTTGTATGTCTTCTTTGAAGATATGTTTATTCAAATCCTTTGGCCATTTTAAATCATTTTTTTGTTTGTTTTGCTCTTAAGTTCTAGGAATTCCATATATATTTTTTCCAACACATTTCATTATCCAGATGCAAAATCAACAAGAACATTTTTGATTTGATACCTACTTCAGAATACATAGTTTTAAAAGATCTGTATAAAACATTCCATCCAAGAAAAATAGAATACCCATTTTCCTCAAGTATACACAGAATAATCCCCTGATTAAAAGAGACGTACAAATATTACAAACTTGCGAAGACTGAACTCATACCAAGTGTATTTTCCAATGTTAATCTCTTATAAGAGTTTGCAGATACTTTTCCCATTTTGTACCTTGCCTTCTCACCCTATTGCTTGTTTCCTTTGCTGTACAGAAGCTTGCTGGTGTGATTTAGTTCTACTTGTCTATTTTCACTTTTGTTGCTTATACTTTTAGCTGTAGTCACCATGGAAAAGAGTATAGAGGTTCCTCAAAAAAAATTAAAAATAGAACTACCACATGATCCAGCAATCTGACTTCTATGTATTTATCCAAAATTGAAATCAGGATCTTGAAGAGGTATCTGCACTCTCATGTTTATTGCAGCATTATTCGCAGTATCCAAGAAGAAGAAACAACCTCAAATGTCCATCAACTGATGGATTGGTAAGGAAAGTCGATAAGGAAAATGTTACACACACACACATACACACACATCCATTGAAATATTCAACTTTTAAAAAGAAGGAAATTCCCCATATGCTGTGACATGGATGAACTTGGAGGAGATTATGCTAATTGAAATTAGCCAGTCACAGAAGGACAAATACTGCATTATTCCACTTATATGAGTTGTCTAAAAATAGGCATATTCATAGAAACAAAAAGTATAGTGGTGGTTACCAGGGGCTGGGGGGAGGAGAAAATGGGGAGTTGGCTGTTCAGTGGGTATAAAGTTTAATGCATGCAAAGTAAGCGCTGGAGATCTACTATACAACATTAATCTTATAGTTAAATGATACTGTACACTTAAAAATGTACTGAGGGTAGGTCTCGACTCGTATTTTTTACCCCCCCACACAAAAAAGGCAGGGAGGTTAAATATGTGGAAGAGTCACATACATGCAAAAGTATCTACCCTAACCACCAGTAGTGACAACGTTGGGAAACACTGTGTGATGGCAGAAATATAAAGAAGCAAGTATAATAGGTGTAGATTCTTTAGAACAAATTAATGTAATATGATGGGAGAAATCAAAGATGGGTTCTTTTTTTTTTTTTTAATTCTGCATTTCCAATGCTGGCACAATGTCTAGGTGATATATTTTCATCAGTATTATTCTATCTGAGTGATTTGTAGGCATTTAAAGGTGAAAAAAATACATGAAGCATAAAAAGACTATAGAATCATTTGAAACATATTCTGTCTAAATGTAAATGCAGCTCTGTTCTTTGAGGATATGAGACAACCATGGTAAAGGTCGGTGATAAAGAGAAGATAACATATTTCAGCTTTTCAAGAACTGATGCACTGAAAAGAGGAACAGTAAAATATTGGACATCAAAGAAAAGAGAGGAAAGAGAAACAGGAATGGGAACATATTCTAAAATTTTGATAAGGTCAAAGAACCCATGTTCTTCACTTTAAAGGATAGCATGTCAAGTGCTTCAAAGAGGTTAACAATATATGCGAAATTCAAAAAAGTCTACTTGACTGATTATTAAGTGCTTTGCACAGAGTAAATATTCCAAAAATTTTGTCAAATTGACTTTAATTGATGAGCTTAAAGAGGACAATTTTACAACAGTAAAAGCTTGAGTATAATGTGAGGGATTAAAGTGAAACTAATTCAAGAAATTTGGTGATAGGAATCAACTAAAACAATGGGTGGCAGCTAGAAGTGAGAGGGTATAAAGTAGACTATCTTTGTTTACTAGGGCTTGGGTTGGAAGCTGTAAATCTTATGTTAACAAATATTTATGGAGGAGTTACTTGTTCTAGACCCCATGCAGGGCTGTGTATCATAGACACATTTGTGATGGAGAAGCACATGTATACCCAGAAACATACTCATTCAGGGCTTCACGGAATTGTCTTTTCATTTATCTTTCAAATCCAGAAGGCATCATGTTGAAAACTATCTGCTATAGCTCTATGAATATTATAGCATTTTTTTGCAATCCAGTGTGCTCCCCAGAAATTTGACCTGTCTTCTAGCAGTAATGTTTTCAGGATTGATAGAGAAGAAAAATATGCCACCTTGTTTATGTCCTCCATTTTGTCACTTAGGGGCCCCCTATAGTCCTAAAATATAAGTCAAGTAATTTCAGGTCAAGTAACTCATCTCTTAGAGGATAAGATGGAGGACTAAATCTATAAAAACGATTTTTTGATTGATTGTCTGTACCTGCAGCCCTAATCATTTACCAGAGTAGTATTACTCTAGGAGACCCTCCTTAGAACATACATATTCAACAGTCATAGATGATACAACATCATTACAATGAAAAATATAATGCATATTCATTGTTTTGTGCTCTTAATGCCAAGTGTTATGCGTACAAGGATAGAGGAAACAAAGTTGGTCCCTGCTGTCATGGAGCTTGTAGTTGGAACACTGAAGAGCCACACAATAGCAAAATTCAGATCATGAAGCCTTACTCAACTTCTATGAACAGAAATAATTTTTCTTATGATTTATAGCTCTTCATATGCACCACTGTTAAAATATTTAATTATCTGACTTGTTGATGTATTTATATGTCAGTTGGCCCTCATAGACTGTGCACTGTTGAGTGGTTATACATGCATCTGCAAAACATTGATAAATTTATTTGAAATTAAATAAAATTTATATATTTCGTTGTATAAAACAAACCACATTTTATTTCTAAATCACTAAGAGGCTAATGAGTTTGGCCTCAGGAATATTCTAAAATCTAATAAAAGCAGCCTCATAAGTATTGAAGGCAGTAGATTTTACTTCTGTGTTGTTTGCTATATTACAATTTTATATTTTTGATTAGATACTAAGGGACAGAAATAACAACCTTAATAATACCCTTATCTTACATTAGGCTTATCATAAACAAGTAGGATACTGTTGAATTCTGGTAGCATTAGTTTCAGGAAAATTGTCCCTAAAAACTTGAAGAAAGTCCTACGGGAATGGCTTACATTTTAAGGATCAGGCTCATTTATAGTGGTAAATTTAACTCATTAAATAGTGACTGTCAAACATTACATTTTTATTGTTGGGGAATCTGATGATAGAAGCCACTTACAAGTCACAGCCCTTCCCAGAGAGAGTATAGACATATTCTTTAATAATTCAGCTCTGTCCTACAAAGCCATCTGAGAATAAGTTTATGCTTTGGGTTGTAGAATTCCATGTGTAGTGCAAGGAGATTGAACTAACTATTTTATCTATTATTCTTATGCAGAATTTTCAGTTACATTGGCATAGTCACGGATATGGGATCATTTTGATTATGTAGATATAATATTTTATTAAATGTAATTCTTCCTATTTTTTCAGTGTTGACAGAGGCTTCAAAAATGGAGATGAAATCAATAGATGACAAGGAATTTCACATGATAAAGTGAGATGGGGGTCCATCCCATCCATTAACATATAAAGGAGGTAAACAAAATCTGTTCTACTAGGATTAGCCAATCATCACTTTCAGTTTATACAGAAGGTTGAAGAGGCCAGGGGAATGTTCTTTGGAGAGAATTGTTAATGTGCTAGATTCTTCTCTTCCAACGGGCAGGGAAATGTTGGTTCCTCCCATCTCTTCAATTCAGAAAGGTGTTTCAAATGAAACACTCATAAAGATTGACATGTGTACCCTGGAGTTTGAGGAACAAAGGGTTTCATGTTCGACTTAAATATGAACAGTTAAAAGACTAGAAGCTATGGGTAGACCTACTTCTGCCTACAGGTAGAGCAAAATGAAGTGCTTGCAAGTTGCCTTTTCATTGGGCGAAGTACATCGTCTCTCCAGGGGCTAGTCCCTGCAGATGGGAGACAGAGACAACATGACTTATCTCAAAATGATCTCATCCAAGAGGACAAAGGTTACCTAATGGCATGATGGAAGACTGGAAGCCTGGACGATACAAAAAGAATTATAAGTAGCTAGAGTGAGAGCAAAGAGGCATTATCTGCTTCAAAGCAAATAAATACATTCAGACACTTTTCAGCTGGGATGGCAGAGGAATCTCCAGAAGTCACTCACCAAGATAGGAACACAACACTGGATCCCTTGCCTCACATTCATTCCCCAGCCTCACCTCCTATCCCTCACCCAGACACTGGAGGAGTCAGTGAGTCAGGGATTAAGAGAAGAGACTAGCCAACTCCGTTGCTACAGTTTCCCAAGCAAATGTCCTCATTGTCTGGACAGGAAAGATTTGAATTGGAAAAGAACTGGAAATTTTGATATTATTCTGAATTCTATTAATTATGGAAATATGTTTTTATATGACTTTAAAGGACTGGAAAGGTTACAGAAGTACTCTGTCATTTCATCCAGGGGTGGAAAAAGAGAGATCCAGATAAATGAATGGTGAGTGGTAGAGAAGATTAAGAGGGGAGTTTTGTTTGTACTCTCCTGAGTCCAACTTACATGCTAGAGCTGCTCCACAAAAGCAATCACTTTTTCAGAAGTTACAGTTCACAGTTATAATTGGAATTTGAGCATTTATAATTATATATTTATTATCTTTTATCAAACATATTAGGTCTTTAAAATCAAAATAGAGAATAGAGTTGAACATTTGACATATTTGGCTAACACACATATTTTTAAAAGTATGTAGGCAGAAAAGGCTGTGGATTTAACTCAAATTATCATAGATTTTCTTGAAGTTTGTAAATCATATAGCTAGTTTAAAATTATTCGATATATTTATTTAATATATTTGAAAACACAGAATTTGACAAATGAAAATATTTATTGACTCCTAAACTAATGATAATGTATTCATTAAAAATATGCCCTGTAGTATATAATGACATGGAAAAATCATACAATATATACACAGTATATTGGTAAGCAGAAAATCTGGATTCCAGTTGTCTTAGTATTCAATGAGGAGACGAGAACTACATAGTAATTGGAATAAAAAATATAATATGGAGTGTTATTAAGTAGCAAGAAGGGATTAACTATAAAGAACTGTAAAGAATACAGATAAAAGCAGCAGCCATTGTCTTTAGGCCTGAGGCATAGACCCCAAAAAAGGTACACATTCGCAAGATCCTCTCCCACCAGCTGCCAACCAGGCCTCATTGCAGAGGGTACCACTCTGGCCCTGGATGGTAGAGAAGTTTGCTGAAGAACTATGGGCCAAAGCTGGCAATCAGGAGTGCCCTGTGAGGTAGCTTCCACACTGACTGGGAAGCTACTCCTAAGGGTGGTACTGCTGGAATCTGCTGGGGTGAGTCCCACTGGCTGTCTCATAGGCAGAGGGTACATGGTAGGGGAAGAAAAGAAAACAGAAGCACTCCACAATCAAAAGTCCCCGTCTGCTCCAGTGTCCCTCTGGCTCCATCTAGTGACAAAGCTTAACTATTGTGCCACCTGGCTATGGAAAAGGCAATAAAAATGGACTTGGAGCTGAGAGGCAATAAAATCATAACTGGTGTGCCAACTTTATTATGGAAAATGTATAAAATCTGGAAGTATTAGAGATGGATGAAACTATAGATAAAGTATAGATATAAATATTTTGGCATATAGGAAACTGAAAAAATATGTTACAAATGATATATTTTTTAGTACAGGCAATTAATGGGACAATAAAAGTGATTTTTTTTTTATTTTGACAATTTAAAAAGAAGTGAGAACCTAAGAACTACAACATCAGTTAGGTTTTCTATGAAATAAAATTTAATAACATGAACATCATCAGGAAAAAGTAGGTCGAATATTTCATGATTGGAAAAATAAAATTATTTCAGACTGTGTGAGGAGTCTCCAAATCTGATCCACTAAATTAATGAAAATTAATATAGCAAACACATTATTTTCTCACAAAGATTGCTTTCTCTGAAAAACTGATAATTTAGAACCGGTATAATTAATTTTCTTTTTTTTTTTTTTTAAGATTTTATTTAATTATTCAACAGAGATAGAGACAGCCAGCGAGAGAGGGAACACAAGTAGGGGGAGTGGGAGAGGAAAAAGCAGGCCCACAGCAGAGGAGCCTGATGTGGGGCTCGATCCCATAACGCCGGGATCACGCCCTGAGCCGAAGGCAGACGCTTAACGACTGTGCCACCCAGGCGCATTTTTCTGAACGTATCTCTTAAATGCTGTTAAATTCTGAGAATTGCTTAGAATGTGAGGATCTTTGCATTATTTTTCTGTGTAGACATATCCTGTTAATACAAAAGTTCTCGAAGTGTGGTCCCAGGACAAGCAATATCAGCATCACCTCAGAACTTTCTAGAAAGCAAGTCCTTGGCTCTATCCCAGACCTCCCGAATGAGAAATTTGGATCATTTGCCCAGCAGTCTGTTTCCAGATTAACTCTACGGTGATTCTGATGCTTGCCAATGTTTGAGGACCACTGATAGGTTTTGTTAACATAAACTCAGATTTGGAAATATGGAAATTGCTCCAGACTTATAGAACACTTAATGAACATATCTTTTTAGAAACCTGTTTGAATAAATGTTTTATTATGAGGGGTGATTCTTCTGGAAGGGCTTCCCATTCATTTGTGTCATGTTCATTGACTGAACAGACTGTGAACATTGCTATCTGGAGTTATTATGTATGGAAAAAAATAGCAATAAAATGTTTTAACCTCCCTCTTTCAAAAAGAATGGTGCAGTGTAAGTATTTGGCATGCCAGGTATTTCAACTTTTGCACTTGGAGCATTGAAGCAAATATCAGGATTAACGAACTAATCTAATGCAGTGATGTGTTAAGATTGGGCATTTCTGTGAATTCAAATTTTTGTTTCTGTAAAATATATTGTTATCACTTTAAGAGTTTTTTTTTATATCCTAGAAGTATCATCCTACTGAATAGCATTTATTTTAATTGATAATCAAATAGATATAAAATTCTATAGGGTGATGACATTAAGTTACTTAAAGTAGATATTCCTGAAATGGATTCTCTTTTCTAGAACACCTTTTTTCCTCCAGCATTGACTTTTAACTTAAGATATTTTATGCTGTTTACTAGGAAACTACAAACATCCAGGTAATGTTGCTGTGTACTGGTGTGAATCTCAGGCATTATATTCAGAGCAGATCTAATGTCATACTAATGTGTTAAACAATCTTTGTATCCACATAGTATCTGGTTTCAGGTAAAGTACTACTCTCCTTAGGCTTCTTCATCCTCCGTGTTTAAGATTGTGGGCAGGAGAACAGACCAAATTGACCCCAAAATCTGAGATACTATATCTTTCTTGGTTACTCTAATTTCATCCAGTCTTACCTGCCCAGATCCCGCACCTTGGTGATGTCTGCACACACCTAGGGGACCATTCGCGCTCTGTCTGCCATCAGCTTCTTAGAGTGAAGGTTCAAGTCTTTGACTTACATTATTGCAAATTAAATATTTCACTTTGCATTAGGTATTTATTTATGTCATTATGTGTAAGTAAAAGGAGATATATTCATTCATGATATTTGGTTCAGAGTGAGGCTGATGGACTGCATTACCAATTCTAAGGTGCTGAATTCTTAACAGATTCTCAATAAAAAGACATTTACTTCTCTTATATTGGATAGAAAAAAAGTGAATTATATTTTAGATTTTCATTCCATTTATGCAGTGGTTTGTTGATTCAGCCAGTGAGGCCACAAAGTCAGAGTTCCATGGTCAAACTTCCTCTCTTGGTATTTTGCAAGCATTTACGGAATATTATTCTTCCTCTTACAGCACGAATTTATTAGGAACTGATTGAGTGATGCTAACTTATCTGTAAACAGATAAAGATAGCACATACTGAAGAAGAATTTGCATGTTAGCTGGATGAATTCTCTTCTACTTAGTTTAAGGGCTTGATCTTCTTTTCCTCCAACTAGTTTTCATTTACTATCTGAATTCTGGAATTAGCCTTTCATGTACATTACCATATGCCAGAACTATAAAAGTTGTGTCTTTCTGAATTAAATTCCTTACCAAACTACCTTTAAAAAATATAGATAGATAGATAGATAGATAGATAGATAGATAGATAGATAGATAAATTTCATGTACTCTTTTTCCCAGCTCAATGAGGCATGATTGACAAATAAAAAAGTGTATTTGTTTATATTATTCAGGGCAATTTCTAAGGTGTACAACATGATTGCTTAGTATTTGTATACATTGTGAAATAATTACCACAATCCAGTTAACATAGCCATCACTTCACTTAGTTATCTTTCTGTTGTTGAGAACACTTCAGATCTACTCCCGTAGCACATTTCAAGTATACAATATTTTTAACTACAATTACCTTCTTGTATTTTAGATCCTCACAACTTATAACTGAAAGTTTGTATATACCCCTTGAATAACATCTCTCCATTTTTCCCACTTCCCAGCCCCTGGCAGCAGTCATTTGACTGGTTTTTATGAGTTCAACTTTTTCAGATGTCCCAAATTAGTGAGATCATACAGTATTTGTCTTACTGTCTGGCTGATTTTACATGTGTCTGGCATAATGTCCTCCAGGTGCATCATGTTGTCACTAATGGCAGGATTTTCTTTTTCTTTATGGCTGAGTAATATTCTATTTTATGTATGTTTATATCTATATTTTCCATTTTTCTTCTCAAACACTCTTGATACCTTTCCATTTTCAAGATCATAGATGACTGTGGTAAATTGAATATGGAACTGAGGAACGTGATCTTGGTTCAGCTATCTTATTGCAGTAACTTGTTTGTTCTTGTACCAGTGGAGAGTGCCAAAAGAAAATTTGGAGAGCTTTACTTGATATAGATATTTTATTGAGCAAGAAACAAACTGTTCAGAAATAGGGATATTTCAAATCTGAAACTGGTATGACTCTCAGAGGTGTAACGTTTTATTTGTTTGTTTTTATTATTATGTTCAATTAGGCAGCATATAGTACATCATTAGTTTTTAGTATAGTGTTCAATGATTGATTAGAGTTGAGTATAACACCCAGTGCTCATCACCACACTCGCCCTCCTTAATACCCATCACCTGGTGTTTCAGGACGGCTTATAAAATGGAAGTGAGAAAAGTCTTTAACCTTTACAGTGATTGGTTATAACAATGGGTGTTTCCAGACAGCAGTGTTGAAATTGATTATTTTATAGCATGTTAGGGAGATGAGTTAAGATTTATTTATGATTATCAGAAGTATTTACAAGAAATTCCAAGTTATCTTTCATGTTATGGTCATGCAATAAGCTAGACTAAGTTTTGCTTTTGTGGGTTAAATGGTTTTGTCTGTGCAAGAAATCTTTAAACCTGGCCTCCATTTTATTTTATTTTAATAAGAGATTCTTCTGATGTTTTTAAAATCATGGCTAAGGTAAACCTTGGTACTTCAAGATTTCCTAAACTCAGTGAACATGTAGATCTCCAGCTATAGCATTTACACTTTATTAGGATCCCAGCTTCAAAATACATAAACAGCAGATTCTGAGATTCCAGGGAGGATCACAAAAAAATAGTGTTCTCAATCTTTATCACGTTATCACCTATTTAAGGAAACCAGTTAAACAACTATTTCAACAAATACTGCTATCAAGAATATATTTCCTTTTATTACTGTCTTTGTTTTTACATATATAACATATATACCATGTGTCAGGAGCTATATTCAATGTTACAGAAGTGTTATCTTCTTTAATAATAATCCAATTATTAAATATTTTATCAATGAGAATACTGAGGAACAGAGACATTAAGTAATTGCCTTAGTCACACAAATAGCAAGGGAAAGATATGAAATTTAAATGTGTGTGTGTGTGTGTGTGTGTGTGTTTGTGTGTGTATCTTTGATATAAGTACTGGAAGATGGCACTCCATTCACGTAACATACACCTTCATGCTATCACTATAGCTATGCATTCAACAGTTTGTGTCATTGCTTTACTTGACTGGCAGCTTTGGGTTTTATGATATGTGATATGACAAATGACTCTTATAGAAACACTCCTACTCTGCTTTTCTGTAAAGTAAGTCCATTGAAGTGATACCATGAGGAACCCTGTATCCATGGACTAAACTCCCTGTAACTCCTCTGATAATAGTGCTAACTAAGGCCCTGTAAACATGAAAGGAAAACATGTATCCAGAATATGTGTGTTTTTCTGACAAAGTGATTTGCTCTACTTTCCAGGGTGGAAGGGCTCTGTATAGTCAATGTTCTACCAGTTGGTGAGACAGGTCCTCGAAGAGTGCAGTTCTGGGAATCAGCATAGGTTGTTGTTGCTGGCAAGTTGGACATAGCAGCACTTGGGAAACATGGTAAATTGTCCCATGTTTCATCTCCATCCCTGCCTTCAAGATTACTTCATTCATGCAACTATTATATTAGCATTGAGGTGGTTGAGGTCAATTGGTTGAGGGATTTTTGTCTCCATGGTTACTTTGTATCTGTTTTGTCCTGAGTACATTCTGGAGGGTGTTAATATGCAATCTAAGGATCTCCACACTATGTTTCATTCCTGTATGCCCATCACATGCCTCAATTCCAGTTCTTTTTGCCCTAGATCTTTATTTCCTCCTCCTTCCAGGTCTTTGACTAGTTCGCCAATGAATGCTCTCATGTTCGTAAGTACATATTTTATAAAAGCCTCAGCCACTCATTTTATTCGAAGTAGAAAATCAGGTACACTGCACAAATCTCTGCCCACAGGGGAGATTTTCTTTACCACTGTCTCTAAAGGCCATTCCTGCATGGGGCTTCAATGCAGCTTTACTGTGATGACTTACTCATGAACCAAGTTAGGATTTTTTCTTCTCTGTTATCTGGAGGTAAGGGATGTCCTTAAGGGACTGCACGGAGAGAGTGCCTCTCTTGCAATGTTGGTGGATGTCCTAGATATCTGGACTGCCTGCTCACACAGTTTGCTTATATTCGTCAGTCCTGTTCATGTTGGTTTCCACATTTATACTCCCATATTATGATGGAATACTGTTGGGCCTGCCCAACTTTATGACCCAGTGAATCTGAGGAATCCAGTTCATGATGAATAGTACTTTCTGCATTATCCCTTGTTGTTCCATGTCAAGAGCTCTGTCTCTGCCAGTATCTAGAAACATGCCAGGAACTATGTTTCAAAAAGCACAGAATTCGCCATTGCAGATGGCGTCACCTTGTCTAGACATCTAGTGATCTGCATCATAATTCTACTTACTATTTCCCCCAGCCAGTTTATTCCTGTCCAAGAGTTTAAAATCCCAGTTTACATTGATAAATGTTTGAAAAACCTTTCCACTGTCTTAATGTGGTCCATCTACCACAGATAAGGGAATCATCATTGCCAGCTGGAAGGAAGATGATTCAGGCACAAAATCCAATATTAGCATTTGCTTTCTTGAACCACTCCACTTCTGGTAACAATTGCCAAAATTTCAGTATCCCAAGAGTAGATAGTAATTAATGTAAAAGATGTTTATCAGGGCGTACTCAGTATTGACACCTACGGAAGGGAGATGGAGGAAACAGGTTTGGGCAGGAGGAGAAATGTCACTAAGTCGTATCAATGAAGGGATCATTATCTAATGAGGAGCTCTGTAGGTGGAAAGGCCTTTCAGTGTTATCCTGAGTTGGGGCAAATGGGCTGTGCCTTTATATTCTTACTTTGATCTATTATTAGATATAGGCTTCTCTGGAATAAGAAAGGCTTTGAGGATATCAGTTATTTTTTGACTGAGGCAATTTCTAAAGAGACTGACAGTTGAGTGTTACTGGTTAATGGCAGCAATCCCATTAGCTGGGGCAATAAGTCATTCATAAGGGGAGATATGGAAAACATTACAATGTATTTATTTCATATATGTTGGATTTCTTTTGTCTATAATTACACACACACATGCACACAGTGACACACAATTTGGCAACATTTTTCTGGTAGTTTTTCTTTGTTAGGTAATACATTTTGCTAATATTTTTATATTTTTCTTCTTCACATGTTTTTACAAATAGTATGCAAGTTTTTTACTTTTTTTTTAATTTCTCATTGAATGAGTTTGTTTTTCCTAGTCCAGGTGTTTATTAGGTCTCTTGTGCTTTAGGGATTGATAATTGCAACATTTCTGGATCGCTTACTTTCATGATACAAAAGTCCCTTCTTTCCCAGTAACTGCAAACACATACTGCTTCCTGCAAATATGGCTTGTTTGTATAATTTTAGTACAATCTTATTCTTTTTCTCCAAAATTAACCGAGTTCCAATGGCTTCTGCCAACACCCGACTCATTTTATGTTTTCTTACATCTAGATGCATATTGCCTGTATTTAGCCTATATTTTCTCCTCAGAAAGTATATTTTGTGATATGCTACAGCTGGGTTCAGTACCTGGAATTTACATTAAATTTCTTTCTTCTTCCTTATGTGAATCCTCTGAATAAATACCATTGTTTTTCGCAGTCTTTATCATCGTTTTATCAAAAATGTGTTTGAGTTTTAATTTTTTTCTTATCTTTATAGCTTTTGAGTGAATTCTTTTGAGAGGAGAAAGGAAATATGTTCAATTTTCCAATCTATGTGAATTCTGACCCTGACTAATACATATATTCGAGTAAGCTCCTTAAAAGTCCCTCTACAAATGTAATTGAACTTTCAGTAGATATTTAAAATAGGTTGTAGAAAATTGGCTGCCTTATGATAGTAAGTAGTCCAATCTATTAAGCTGCAAATTATCCTTGCATTTCTTTATATCCTTTAAAAGAATCATACTTAATACCTCAAAGTGTATATTGCTATTATAGATAGTATTTTGATTTCTATTATATTTTCTATGAGTATTGCTGATATATGGTAATGCTATTGATTTTTGTTAGCTGAGTTTATATCTGGTAACCTTGTTGAACTCTTCTATTTGTTATGGAATGCTACTGATATCAGTTTCTCTGTGCAGTTTTATTATCCTCAGAATCATGCCTCACTTTCTTCTGTCTTCTTCCTCTGAGATTATGTTGAAGAACTGTAGTTCATCTTGTTCATTGTTAAAAGTCAGTAGACATCCTGCTGTGTTTTTTGTTTTGTTTGTTTTTTTTTATAGGATTTACATGTGTCTCTATCTATGTTGTTTCCCAGATGATATTGGTATATGATCTATAGTCGGTAAGAATTCCCACTTATTACTAATCTGAGCATTTTTAAACATTTTGAGATGTTGAACTTGATATCAAGTGCTTTTTCTATGTTACTTTACAATTTACATCTTAATTCATTCATGATAACACACTGACAAAAGTTTTTCTTACCTAAATTACTTTTGAACTGCTGGTATAAAACATATATACGCATTTTAAAAATACAAAGATGGAGTCAGATAATATGATCATTTGGATTTGTGGCATTTTTTGATCACTAGAGAGATGCCTTCTCTTTTATTGTACCATCTTTACAAATTTTGGAATTAAGTTCATTTAACAAGGCACGTCTCTCATTTTTTTTCTTGTAAAACTTATATAGGATAGAGAGTTCCTTGATAATTTGGTAGACTATTTATGTAAAGCAATCTTGTAAAGGCATAAAGATTGTGTGGGGGATGTGCAAGTGGGGGGCAATGAGAAGTCTCTAATTAGCATTTCAGTTACTAGCGTGCTTGTTGTTGTGTTCTTTGCCAAATTTGACATTTTGTATTTTTTCAGAAGACTGAATTTTTGTCTAGGCTTGCAAATGTATCGGCATATGATTGTGTGCATGTGTGTACAAACGTGTATATATGCACACATATATCTACATATATCATTTATATGTACATTTGTGTGTGTGCGTGTATACTATATACTATATTTTGTCTAAATTAATTTTAAGTTCTGTATTTTGTTTACTCTTACATTCTTTCTTGTGTAAAATATCAAGTTTTGGTGGAGTAATTTGCATTATCCTCTAAGGAAACATGCTTTAGCTCTGTTTTAACTTATTAATCATGCTATTCAAATTTTCTACAATGTGAAAGCTTTATGAGAGTTATTGTGTTATCATGTTATTCTCTTTGGCTTCTTTTATCTTTAGGGTCCTGGGGGTGTGAGAGGGAGTTAGGGATTCAGCATGTTTTTGAAGTTAGCATTGTTCTAGCAGCCAGTGACAACAAGAATTTCAAAAGGTATTGATAGAAGTAGGCGGGATAGCTGTAAAACTGTAAGGTGTTTACGCATTAAGCGTGTGTTAAGCTGTTTGTGAAAGACATCAAACGAATAATGTCTTAATTGAGACTTCATCATCTCAGCCCATAAAATGTCTGGAGGACAGATTTTGCTGTGTTGGGTTTAATGGCTGAGTGTAAGAACTCTGGGCCATCATCCCACATTACTTTAATTTGTGCTGTGCAGAATTTACATTTAGTTCCCATTAACCACTTACTATGTGCCAGGTTTGTTTATTTATATTTATTTTTTTACATTTAATTCTTACCAAAATACTGTGAGGTGGGTCTTACTATTTCTCCCTCAGATGACTCTATAGGAAATAAAAATCACTACCCAAAGTTTTTAGCAAACTTTAATTTCTCATTGGCTGATGAGACATGGCCTGTTCCTTGGACTGGACTTGCTTTACATGAAATCAAAGCATCCTGCGAACATCAGAAAATATGTCAGAGTTCTGTTACCAATAAAAATGAAGAAGTAGAATTAATAGTATCTAACACAAAATCTTTGGAGAGGAATTAAAATTATGGCAAGATTAAATTAAAAGTTTATGGAGGAGCATAGTGAAAGGTAAAATATATAAGTTGCTTGAAGACATAAGTTATATGATTAGTATCTGGCTTTATATAAATAATAACTAAATGAAATGATTTCAATAATTTTGTTTCCGTTGTTTTAAATAGACTGAAAGATTTTTATAATAAAGCAATAGAGAGAAAAATATCACCATTCCTAACTATAAAGCTTTGAACTACAAAGCTCTGAATTCTGTAGTCTTTGAATTTATGTGGCATAAGTTTAAAAAAAAAAAGTAAATTGTATTAGAGAAACACATTGGAATACAGACAAAAATCAAGTGTATTCCTTGCCCATCAGAAGGATATGTAAGATTGATCATATGAGGCTTTTCCTTGGATTTTAGAATCGTTGGAGAAAAATTCTAAGAAAAATTTTAAATTGTACACTATGGAGTATGAAAGTTAACAAAGTTTAATGTAAATTAAGAAAACAAGGAAGATAATTCGGAAGAACAACCATGCTTTTAGATATCTTTGTGCAAATACATGCGATTATAGTTGTGATATAACTCTGGCTTTCATAAAAAAAGAAATATAAGCTCATGGTTATTTACACTGTAGGATGAGAGATGCAAGAGTGGATAAGTGTGATGGAAAACTTGAACTGTGCAATGAAATGGATTTAATTTGTTAGCTGACTATGTGAGTTAGGAGATACAATCATGAAAATTCGTAGCGCTCTGGATTGTTCTGACTTTGTTCTTGTTTTTTTTCCATGCATAACTTTATCACATTTCCTTTGTTTTTAAAATTATATCTTAAATATAAAACTCTCTTCTTTAAAGTGTATTCCTAATCTATCTCACTTGGAAATGATTTGTATTTCTTTTAATTATACCCTGGTGATTTATTTGTAACTTTTAATGAAAGAATACACAAGTGCCCCCCTCCCCCCACACACACTTTCTTTCCTACTAACAGACTGTGATCTCTGAAGGCGGAATCTTATTCTCGATTTTTTCTATATCCTAAAATAGTTTATCTCATGCTGATTCATGTAGAGAATAGAATGCAATATCTTTTTGTTGATAAAATGGAGAATATAGATTTAAAGGCAGCAGAATTATGTGTTTAAAAAACAAAAACCCACCACACGTTAAAAAAAAGAATTTTCAAAAGTATTGATTAATAAATTGATGGCTACTTGGAGAACAGATTCAGTTGCAAGCTGTAGGTATCCTGTAACTTTGAAAGAAAATATCCAGAGTTTGTTTTTATCAAATCTACTTAGAGAATTTTCAAAAGAACAACTTTCAGGTGAGAAAATGAATTCAGTGGCTTCTATATTATTTCCTCCTTTTAAGATGATATTTTTAAAGATTAAATTGTGTATCCATCATTAATAAAACCTATGAAAACTCAAATTCATATAGCAGATTGGTAATTTCCATAAAGATTCTATAAAATGCTGAAATCCTATATCACACACCATAGACTTATTAAAGTATTCAGGATTATTCCTAAAATATATGTGGCTTGATATGCTTCAGAATCAGTTGCTAAACTTGAAGAAAATACAGATGTCCAGAATTTGTCATTTTAAATCTTTGGGATGTGGGAAAAGACTCAATATTTTTATCAAGTTCCCAGGCAGATTTTGATACACAGTGAAGTTTTGTAATCACTGATATAAGTGTTTTTTTACTAAGTCACCATGCCATGGGTGAAGTGGGAAAGGATGAGAACTAAGTATTAATATTTGGCTGTTGTTTACACCAGAGACACAAAACCAAGTTCCTTTGCAGTAGAGTCTTAGATCTGTGCAGATCACAAGAGACTTTTCAACAGATGGGGGGGGGGGACTTTTATATTTTTAGAGAAAAAAGGAATTTTTTAAATCAAGAGAGTAACCCAATAATTAAGTGCAGTTCCTATTGCTGGGGGATATTGAAGCCATGTTTTAACAACCTTCCAGATTTCAAACTTATCATACAGAAGAAAATTTTTATTTCTTTGAGTTCACCAGAAACAAAGTTATTGAACAATATTGTACACAGTGTGAATGCAAAGTCAGGGTCCATTAATAATACAAGAGACATTTGAATGAGAACATTTAGATGGCTCAGTGGAGTGTTTCAGAGATAGGCTATTGAAGTTATACTTAGTTGGCAGCTGTAACGTTAGAGAATTAAAATGATCTGAGACTGGATTGTAAGACGAAATTTACTGTATTTTTAGTATCTTAGATTTTCTCTTATTCCCTGTAGGAAGTACTTACAATTATTTGATTTTTCTTTTATTTTTGTAGGAATAGCTTGATAAGTATGTAAACTTTATTGTTGGGAAGACTAATTTTTAATAAAGGAAAGACATTCCACACTAGTGCTGGAACACCAGGTGCTGAGGCTTTTTGCTGTGGATCTCTCAAAACTCTAACTACATAAGTTAATTAGCAGCAGTCTATGAGAATATGTAAATTTATCATTTAGTCATTTCAGGAGTAGAATGCTCTCTGGTGAAGAGAATCACATGAGGAGTTACCATTGCGCTCAGTGATCAGTGCAGTTGGTAAGGAGTCATTTGCTCATATAAACAGTGGCTAAATGACTGTATTGGACTAAACCCATTTGGTGGTAGGTTCTTCTTTTAGTGAATTTTGCTTCCTTATCAGATTATAATGCTTATAGGCATCACCTCCAGCAACCTTTAATTAATGAGGATAGGTATCACACTTTATAAGTAAACCAGTTCTTTTCATAATATGATTTTCTTGGGCTTGTCCTAATCTACAGAACTTTGGTTCAAGGGAAGTTTTTACAAAATGGAAATGCCATTCCTAAAAATTTTGACTATTCCTTTGATGAGACGACATTTTCCTTCAGAATCTATGAATATGTTGAGACTTACTACTAAAATATAAATCTATTTCAGTAGCATTTGGAAATCTTCAGGTCCAAAAACTCAACAAGAGCTGATACCCCAAAATTCTTGTTACTAAACACTTTAATCAACTGTGACGTTGGTCACTAATAGTTTAAATTCTGTAATATATGAAACAAATGGGGAGCCCAAATGAGGAGCTTATGTATCACTTACTAGATTCCTCCAAGATTTCGTGTGATGCAGAGTTCTACTCAAATTTGTCTGCTTACCTGCATACATCATAAAGAATTAGCCACATCCAGGTATTGATTGTGTTGTCTCTAATATCCAAAGATGATAATTGATTGTTGAGCCTCTTTCATTATAGGAACAGATGAGCCTGTGGCCAGTGGTTATTCTTTAATAGGCAATGAAATTTTCTTTGTGATTATACAAGATAATCATCTGGAGAGAATGGCCTGAGATTTTATCCTAGTTCATGGCTTGCCAAATTTTTTCTCATCTGTAATTGGGTAACACCTCATATAAGACACATAATTTCTTCAATGGAAGCCATAATCAGACAATCATTAATATAAAGAAGTATTTGGACCACAGTTGAAGTCTGTATTATAGTAGGGTTTGTCAGATTCATGGAGAGCATATTACTGTGGACCAGAAATGCCTCTATACGAGGATAGTTCAGGTGTACTGCATTTCCTACTAGGTGAAAACAGCCTGGTATTTGACTTCCTTTGAAGAAATATGGACAAGAAGGAAATATTATCAAAGGACACACACCAAGTAGTAATAACATAATCTATTATTATAGATTATTATATTACTATAATTTTTGGCATTGTGGATGCAAAAAAGTTTACTTCTTTATTTAGGCCATAATGTTGCACAGTGAAACATTAAGCACTACTGGCTTTTTTCATCAACTGGGCAGGACTGCTAAACTGGACAATAAAATAGCGTAGTCTTTGTGTTATGTCTGGTGTGACAAAATGATTTCATGGTTTGTATTTTCAGTTGCACAATCCTAGAAGGCTCTGGGAGGGCAGTGACTTTAAAAGTGTGCAGAATCTACCATTATAGTGGCCATTTGCAGGGGTTATAATAAGCTACACATGCAGTGCAGTAGCACTCTAGTGTTGGACTTGGGTAGTGCTGAATATCTATGACAGTTACGCAATCTGAAAAATAACTAGCAAAATTATTTCAAAGATCCCTTAGTCTCCACAGTAGATGATACTAGTTGTGAATCCTAACCTGGTAATTTGTTTATTATGGTCTGTCTTAGGTCGAGGTATAAGTAAGGTGTCCAACTGTATTGATTTCCTAGGACTGAGGAGTTTTCTGGGACAGATTGGGCTATCATTTTTATAGGTGTTCTGTAATTTTAAAAGCATTTTCGATTGCTGGGTCTATAGGTTTTCACTTTAATTACTATGATAAAAGAATACTGAAAATAATGCATCTACATTTTTATACTAATGGTTTTCTTATGATACATTTCTAGATATAAGTGGAGGAATCAAAGTACATAAAAATGTTAATGGTTCAGTTAAATTGTCACTCAAATACCAGCTTACTCCCAAAAACATTGTTCTGTAGTTCCACAATATAAATGAGTGTTAATTATATATAATTTCTGTAAGCTTTACCTTTTTCTTAAATTGGAGTGAAAAGTTAGGGATCTCTATAGTGTATCCAGCCTATATTAATAGGACCATAAACTATGGCCATATTTTTTGGCTACTTTAGCAGTTATGTTTAATTTCATTCTTATACAAATTTAGGGCTTAATAAATAAATGAACCATGAAATAATGTTCCCAAAAAAATGGACAGCTTATATCATGATCCATCACATATAACTTAAGTGTTACAAAAATAATAATAATACTATCCTAGAATTGCATATATGACAGGTTGATTTATCTTAGTGTTCTTTGTGTTTTGATGCACAGACTTTTTAATGGCAATTCATTCATTAGTTTGACAAGGTACACCTCCTGTGTGCATGCCACCATGGTGGTACTGGGGCTATATATAAATGAATAAAATACAGACTGTGCCCTCAAGGAGTTTAAAAACTAGTAGGGGAGAGACATGAAAATAAATAACAATGATACAGGATGAAATGATAAGTGCCTCCAGAGAAGTGTGAAGGCAGCCTCCAGGATAATGCTGATAGATACAATTGCTTCTATCTAACAGAAGCAGGTAAGTTCACTTTGGTGGGGACTTTAAATGCTGCGTGGTTTTACTCTTCAAAAAGGTCATTCTTTTTGAAGCTCTAAAAATAATAAAAAGAACATTATAATTTCATAGTTGATAAATAACGTTAAAATATCATAGATTTTTTAAGGTGTCAATGATGTAAGGAATCTCAAAAATCATCTAATTCTATACATTATCAAGATGTGAATAGAGTACTTGGGTTATTGAAGCAAATTTGTTTTCAACAAAGCCTCAGCTGTTCATAACCATGTATAATTCTATGAGAGTTCTAAACTTGAGGACTACATTTTCCTGATTCCTAGATTATTTATCCTGGGCAGAGACTTGGATCTTTAAGTCTTGCTATGATGGAGAAACCTCAATTTCTCTCTTTCTTTATAATTAGTTTGTAAATCAAAAGGCATTTCTTAAGAAAGTAGATCTTAAGTCCTCATCACAAGGAAAACAAATTTCTATGTACAGTGATGGATATCAGTCAGACTTACTGTTGTGATCATTTTGCAAAACATACAAATACTGAATCTTTTCATTGTACACCTGAAACTTATATAATGTTTTATGTCCATTATACCTCATTTTAAAAATGCACTTCTTAGTATTGATTTTTTAATTGGATAGCATTTTCAGTTGAGAAACAGAAAATTGGAGTTTAGCTTTTATTCTGTAAACAGTATGAATGATTAGTAGTAAACTTGGTTAACTTCTCTGACCTTTCTTCATATAGTTTTCTTTATTGGTTAAAATAGAAGAAATCACCCTGTCATCTCCAAGGTCCTTTCAACTTTGTCTAAAATTTTCTTTGCTTTTTTCTTCACTGATTCATAAATGAAATATAAATTTTATAATTGATTTTACTAGACAGAACATCCATGGAGTTGGCTGTTGGAAACTCTCATGCTCAGTTGTCATAGCATCAGCCATTAATTGCCTCAATGAGAATGCGTTGTTTTATAAGAATTTTTCTTCCTCTTCCAGAAATAACTGCATTCTACAAGCTAATTTTTTTGTCTTCCATTTCTATTTGATGCATTGTTAAAATTCAAGCCCAAATTCAACTGCTACTGTAAATTATTTTTAAAGTTATAATTACATGATTTGTCATTTAAATACAGTTACATAATTACTGTAGACACTTATTCTGTGTTGAATGCAGGTGGGATGCAATATAAAATGTACATTTTCTGAACAAAGGAAAAAAGTTGTGCAAATCACAGCTGTAATTACTAGGTGCAGGTGCATAGCAAAAAAAATGATTTTCTAGTCACTATATTCATTCATCTTATTTTGAGTAGGAAATTATAGTTTTTGTAATAAAAAAAAGTTGTCACTTTAATTTGCTAAGCACTTGATCAGTTGAATAATATCCTATACTTCTACTTTGGTATGTAATAGACTGTTCTGGATTTACGTTCTAGAAAATATTGAGGGTTTTGTTTTGTTTCGTTGTTGTTAAATCTGTGGTATAATATTATTTTCAGACTGTCAGCGCAGTGCTGAAGTCTTGTTTGGAACATGAGTAATGGGTGACTCTGTCTGCAAGTCTAGCCCTCTCACCTCTGTTGCTTTCTCAAGAACCCAGTGACAAAACCAAATTGTCAGAAGTCATGAAGGGGTGGCTCCTGGCAGCGTGTATCACTCTGGAGTCCCATCATTGGCAAAGTCATAATTTTTATCAACTATACACACACAAGCACTAGTGCCAAGAGAATTCAAGATTGATCAGCCCACCTACACTCCAGCTTCTACCCCCTAGATGCTTGCCAGTTCATGAGATTCTGACACCTTACTGAAAATTGGCCTTTTATTTTTTTAAAGTGTTTTCTAGTAGATTTATTTAACTTCGAAATAATTTTTTTGCTGAATCTTTTCACTTTAACTGTCTTCTTACACACTTGAACATCTTTTTGCTCTGATAAAATTGTATTTATACATTTATTTAAAATATTTTAAACTTTATACACACATATGTACTTTTTCACTATAAGTAGAGTACTCTTCAATTTAATTCAAGAGATTTATTTTTAGAACAACATAATATGTAGGTATTCAAGTATCCTATTTATATTGTATTCTTCACCAAAGTTTTGTTACAATTATTTAGTTAGAAACAATCTCCAGAGTTTTAATGTATTTTTCCCTAAGTACCCTTTGTAAGCTCAGACATGAATATAATTTGTATATACTAAATAATGGAAACATAACCAATTTCTGCTTTTTAAATATACAAGCCTGCATAGATTTTACTTATATTAGTCCTAATATAATAATCAACTACATAATTTGCATTTATATTTGCATTTGAAAATTTCAGTAAGAGTCAATGCCTAGCAATAGAAAATACTTGTTCAACTAATTGTATTTTTGTTCAGTGAGATGGTTACTTTCTTATATGCTATAACGGACCACAAACAAAACATTTTTATGATTCACTAGATGAGCGGGATAAAGAGACATTAAAAGAAAAATCTCTTCTAGCAATATACTTGAATTTATTAATATATACTTTCGCCTTGATAGAAAATATTTATATCCCATGATTGAGAGACTAAAGTCAGAGATGTCATTCTTAAGTGTTTGACTCACTGTTTTTGCTTGTGTGTGTGCTTTATATTTGCACAAATACAAATATAAATGTAAACTACTCTAGAAGACCAAACTTGGCCAGGCCTTTTTGCAAGTTAGTGCTTATCTATTAAACTTTTGAAACTACTTTTCCTATATAATTCATGCAGAAAACCAGTAAATAAATATTTGTCTCATGCATGGCCTGCCTTGTCATATTTGTCCATAATTAGTACCATGAATTACTTCCAGATTACTTAAAGCTAAGTAGTAGGATCCTGTTTGGTATGTCTATATAAGATTCAGTTAATATTTTTATGAGTGAGTCATGTCATGAAGATGAGGACTTAGGTTGTTCCTGACTTTACTTTCCATCACAAGAACAGCTAATAACTATTCAAAAACAGGAAACCACTGAAAGAATCCTAGAACATGAGAGTGAGGCTGAAGTAACCCCCTGCAGTACAGATACCAAGACAGACTGCATTAGAAGGATAAGAGAGAGCAGCTATGTGTTGAACAAATTGCTCTTCCCCCATGCCAGTGCAGCACTACAGGGAGAGGTCTCCCTGAGCTTCTGGTTCGTCCAGTGGGAAAAGAGAAGCCGGGGGTAACAGCCCCTCCTCTCAGCATTGTGGGTCACTTTTCAGGAGCCCCTGCTCTGATCTCATACCATTAGGGATCTGACTGTGATAGAGAAGGAGGGAGAGGCTTATTAAGAACCAGAACATGGATCTAGGCAGACTGAGTTCATAGCTCTAGTGCCCAAGTAGTAAAACACGTTAGATTACCATAGATTAAGATTTCTCAACAAAGAAAAACCTATGACCAGATGGCTTCACTGGTGATTTCTGCTAAACATTTAAGGAATTAACACTAATACTTCCCAAACTTTTCCAAAAAATTGAAGAAGAGGGCATACTCCCAAACTCATTTTGTGATGCCAGCATTATCCTGATACCAAAACCTGTAAAGGACACTACTAGAAAAGAGAACTACAGGTCAATATCCTTGATGAATATAGATGTGAAAATTCTCAATAAAATACAAGCAAACCAAATTCAGCAATACATTAAAATGATCATTTACCATGAACAAGAAGGGTTTATCCTTGGGATGCAAGGATAAAGTTCCATATATGCAAATAATTAATGTGATACATCACATTAATAGAAGGGAAGAAAAGAATCATATGGCCATCTCAGAAGAGGCAAAAAAAAAAGTTTGATGGAATTTAACATCAATTCATGATAAAAACACTTAACGCATTAGGGATAGAAGGACCATGTCTCAACATAATAAAGGCCATACATGTCAAGCCCACAGCTAACATCATATTCTATGATGAAAGATTGAAAGCTTTTCCTCTAACATCAGAGCAAGACAAGGTTGTCCACTCTCACCACAGCTATTCCACACAGTGCTAAAAGTCCTACCTAGAGCAATCAGGGAAGAGAAAGAAATAAAAGGTATTAAAATTAGAAAGGAAATCTATTTGCATATGACATGATTTTATATATAAAAAACCCTAAATGCTCAACCAAAAAATGATTAGATCTAATCAATTAATTCAATAAAGTTACAGGATTCAAAATTGACATTCAAAAATCAGTAGCATTTTTATATACCAACAACTGATTTTCTGAAAAAGAAAGAGATCTGTCCCATTTACAATAGCTTCAAAAACAACAAAATACTTAGGAGTACATTTAACTAGGGAGGTGAAAGATCACTACACTGCAAACTAGACACTGATGAAAGAAATTGAAGAAGAGAAATAAATGGAAAGGTGTGTCATGCTCATGATGTGGAAGAATTATTATTGTTAACATGTCAGTATTACCAAAAACCATCTATAGATTCAGTGCAATCACTATCAAGCTTCCCGTAGCATTTTTTACAGGAGTAGGGGAGAGAAAAGAGTCCTAAAATGGATATGGAACCACAAAAGACCTTGAATAGTCAAAGAAATCCTGAGAAAGAAAAACAAAGCAGGAGGCATCACACTTCCTGGTAGTAAACTGCACTCTAAACCTATAATCATCAAAAAGGTGTGGTACTGACATAAAAATATACACACAGACCAGTGGTACAGTATCAAGAGTGCAGAAATACTCCCATGCACCTACAGTCAACTAATATTTGACAAGGAAATCAGGAATACTCAACGGAGAAGGCAATTTTTTTTCAATAAATGGTGGTGAGATAATTAGATATTCACATATAAAACAAACTGGACCTGTATCTTACATCATCCACAAAAATTAACTCAAAATAGATTAAAGACTTAAATGTAAGATCTGACATCATGTAACTTCTAGAAGAAAGCATAAGAATAAAGTTTCTTGACATGGGCCTTGGTAATGATTCTTTGGATATAACATTTAAGACACAAGCACCAAAAAAAAAAAAAAAAAAAAAAACCAAAAAACAAAAAGCAAGGTGGGACTACATCAAACCATAGTGCTTCTTCATAGCAAAAGAAACCATCAGCTGGAGAGGCAAGCTATTGAATGAGAAAAAAGATTGCAAACCATACATCTGACCAGGGGTTAATACCTAAAATATATACAGAACTCATATAACTCAGTCTCAAAAAAATAAAAATTAAAAAATTAAAAATTAAAAAAAAAAATCAGCAAAGGACCTGCATAGACCTTTCTTCAAAGAAGATATACAAAAGGCCAAAGACAAATGAAAAGATCCTCAACACACCTAGTCATTAAGGAAATGCAAATTAAAACCACAATGAAATACCACCTCATACATTATAATGTCCGTCATCCAAAAGACAAAAGATAACAAATGCTGTCATGAATATGGAGAAAAGAGAATCCTTCTGCACTGTTGGTGAGATTGTAAATTAGTACAACTGCTATGGAAAACAGTGTGGAAGATCCTAAAAAAATTAAAAATAGAGCCACCATATGATCCAGCAGTTTTACTTCTTGAATATACCCAGAGGATACAAAAACACTAACTAGAAAAGATATCTGCACCCCCATTTCATAGAAACATTATTTACAATAGCCAAGACATGGAAGTAACCCAAGTGTCCATCAGTGAATGAATGGATAAATAATTTATGATATATATGTACATTGGGATACTATTCAACCATTAAAAAAAAACACAAGGAAATCCTACCATTTGCAACAGCATGGATGGACCTTGAAGGCACTATACTAAGTGAGATAAGTCTGACAGGAAAAGGCAAATATTGTGTGATCTCACTTATATGTGGGGAAAAAAAAAACATTTTAGAAACAGATCAGAGTGTGGTTACTAGATGCAAATAGTGGGGAGTTAGAGGAAGGGAATTGTAGGAACATGGTCAAAAGGTACAAAGTCCAGTTATAAGAATAAATAAGCACCAGGGATATAATGTACAACATGATGACACTGCTGTGTGGTATATAGGAAAGAGAGTAAGAGAGTAAATCCTTAGAGTTCTCATCACAAGGAGAAAATTTTTTCTTTGGTTTTTTTTTTTTTTTTTGTCTTTTTTTCTTTCATATTGAGAAGATGGATGCTAGCTGAACCTATTGTGGTAATCATTTCACAGTATATGTAATTTAAACCCTCTTTAAACTTATACAGTGATATATGTCAATTGTTTCTCAATAAAACTGAAAAAATTGTATGACTCACTCCTATGTTGGAAGATATCAGAGAGGAGGAAGTATATATGTAAAACTCTAAAATATAAACACTAAAATGCAGACTATATTAGGGTAAGCAAGCCGTTCTTGATATGATACTTTAGGTAGCTTCCTTACCAACATAGTTAATAATTGACTTCTAGTCTAGAGTTTAGTTCTGTTCCTTAGCCAAAGAGGGGAAAGAAAACACCTTCCTCATTTCTTACCAGAAATGCTTAGGTAATATTAATTATCTATAGTGGGCTTTGTGAACTTGGTGAAATTTATGTTTAGAAATAAGTGTGCAAATTCTTTAAACATTCAGATGAGTGCTTGTGTGGTCTGGAACCTGTTTAATAATTCTGGGAGCTTAAAGGATTCCTGAGTGATTCTTAAAATATAAATATTACTAACAGTTTGTACTTTGCCATGTTGAAGATTATAATGTCCAGTGTATAAAGGCTAATTCAGTAAGATAATTACAAATATAATGTGTTTAATTGAGATGTATGGATAATGTTGGGTAAGCATAGAAATCTCAAAATGTAGAGTGAGTTTCTTCAGTTGTTGAAAATATGGTCTTCCTAATAAAGACACAAACTATTGTGTCACTTTAATCTAGAATTAATATGTGCAACTGTTTTCATTAGGTGTTCTTCAGCAAATTAACATCCTTCTTTTTTCCCTGTAATTATTAGTGGTTAGGGTTGACATTTATCATATTTAAAGTGGTTATTAATATAAACATATCTTATTAGAGATGTCAGTTAAACATCTTGAATTAACTTATGACTCATGCAGACATACTCCCTATATGATAATCAAGACATAGGTTTTAGAAGATATATGACTCAACTATGGTACCGTTTTATATAGTTTAAAGTAGTACCTACACAAATTTGGGTGTTATTAAACCAAAGTAATTTTTGAGTTATATTTATTTATATATGCCTTGTCTCTTTAGTGAATTTTACTTATCAATTCCACAGTGATAGAGACTATATTCAGAATTTGACTCTCTCTTCATTGACAGATTGTCTAGCAAGTTCAAACATGGTATCTAGCCACACAATTTTTCTACAACATACCCCAAATCTCACTAATATGCTATAAGTTTGTTACATATTTACTTCATAAATCATTATTGAATCACTTTTAGTGGCTACACTTCCAGACACAATGGGGCAATTGTGTTAGACTTATCCTCTCATAGGAAGCAACTATAAAACTGGACAATATAAAAAATATGACATTTTCCAGGAAATGTACAACAGGTAGAACAGTTCTTAGAGTCTTGAGAGAAAGGAAAACACATGAACTTGGGATTTTATCCAATAGCATTTTCTGACTACAGAGCAGGGGTGTAGAGGTCAAGGGGAAAAATGACTGTCTTGCTGAGTTCAGTAGGTAAAAATAGAAATTCCAGGGTGCTGAATTTTTTGGAATTTGTGGATGATTATTCTGGAAAAGAGATAGTTGCACAAAAAGAGATGCCTACAGTCTGATGTCTCTTAGATTTTTGGCTAAAAGCTAGGCTGTGTATAAACATAGTGAGTTACTGTGGGGCTTAAAATATAGCAGTTGTTACAGGGCTGACTGCAAAATAAATGTGCCAGACATTGCACAAGGCTGGAAATTGTGGACTTCCAATCTTTTCAGAGTAGAGAGATCTCACTGAGATATTCAATAATCATTTGAGAAAACAGAAAGCCTATACTGTAGAAGTGAGAACTTCTCTAAAGCAGGGTTAACAAAGATTTTGTGTAAAGGACTAGGTAGTAAATATTTTGAGATTTTGTGGCCATATGTTCTCTAAAACAACTACTCAACTTTGCCATCTTAGTGTAAAAAAAGCCACAGACAATACATCAAATAGATATGGGTCTTTTTAAAAAATCTTTTTAAAAACATAACAAAACATAAAAACAAGCAAAAATGGGCCATAGGATGAATTTGACCTATAGTTTGACAACTTCTGCATAGGAGTATGTGTTATATCCCAAGACTGAGTACAAATCCTAAATAGGCCATCTTAACAAAGCATAAAACCAAGCCTGGCATGATCAATTGCTGACTCAGTGTTTGGGAAGTCACATATTTATCAAAGCAGAAAAGGTAGAGCACCACCCAGCCTTTCCCATTTTATTTCTCCACCTCATACACAATCTGGTAATTTCTCTTACCTTATATATAAATTGCCTGGCTTGACACACACAGACATAGACACACACACACACACACACACACACACACACACACACTCATATGTGCATGCATATACATGTATATTCACAGACTATATATGCGTGTGTGTCCATAAATCTACATATATGTCTTCATGTAGATGCATGTGGATACCCACAGACCATATATGTGCATGTGTATGTATATATGCATATATGCTTATGTATATTCATGGATAACTATGTTCGGTTGTACAAATTTGATGGTGTTTTACAAAGTTCTGGACCTAGATTAACAGACTGATTTTTACAGGTGACCTAGTATAGTATAATCCCTTTAAACCCTTCCTCTCCAGGTAGTGTTGAGCGTAGAATTGCTTGCTAACACAGTATGACTATGCTGTTTTACCTTTCTGTAATCTTGATTAAATCTTTCACTAATGACAAATTTCCAAATGCCACAGGATTTTTTGTTTGTTTGTTTTCATGAAGGCAAATATTCAGAGTTTTCTGACTTTTAAACTTTTTTCTAGATACATACTCATTTTTCAGAAATAGCCAATGGTTGATTTCGCAATTATTTGTTGGAATTACATAAACATCAAACTACAGTGTGTCTTGTTAAACATTTTTATATTTTTTTGGCATAGGGTGAAACTTTTTAAGGATCACATTGAAGAGATGCCAGAAAGTTGTTCAACTATTGGAGCATATCAGAAGGCACTTAGGTCATTATTTATCAAATTTTTACTCTGAAACTAGTACCACTTTTAGTACTAAAAATGTAAAAACAAGTCCCATATTCCTCAGCACATATACTTGAACATTCAAGGCGTTTCCACAAGAGGAATATAAGTTAATGTGTACTATAAAGAAAAAAGTTAATATTTTTTTTAAAAGGATGAGTACTTTAGCAAGAGACAACAGATAAGAATTTACATGAAATGAAATCTATTTGAATCTATTTCAAGCTGGAAATGAGGCTAGTCTTTTAATGATTTTAGCTATAGTTTTCTTAATGTCTTCTTATAAATAGATAAACCACACAATAAACTCTATGATCTATTTCTTTTTTTGGAACTTATTGTTTGATACTATTTTGTTTAGGGAAAATTATTTCATCTGAAAAAAAGAGTTAAAATAACAGTATTCTTTGGAGATGGAACACAGGGACATGTTCAAGCTGGAATAAAAATGAATGACAACTGACAGTTATTCTTAAAGCCAGATGTTGATAGCTGGGAAGGCTATTGGTACAAGCAAAGGGGCTAGAAGATGAGGTGAGGGACCAGAACTTCAATTACTTCCTTTCATTTTATTGCTTAGGGCCAACCTGAGAAGAGTTGTAATTTGCCGTGCAGTTTTTGTCTCAGTGTCTTGGAGTTAGCTGGAGAACACTAGTAAATATTAAACCATAAAAACACGTCTATCTTTTTATTCACTAAAGGGACACTAACATACATATGGGGGAAAATAACTTTGGGCTTGGTGTCATTGCCAAATGTGCCAGCATTTGCCAGGTTCCCAAGGATTCATTACCACTTGGAGAATTTACACCTGGTAGGTAAATGTTACCTTAGATGGCTGTTGCATATTTAGAGCAAGTTTCAGGAAGTTAATTGTTAGGACACAGAACAGAGAGTGGCTGCAGGGTATTCCTTTGTGGACTGAGTAATTCTGCATGGAAACCATATTTTGGAAGATAATATTAAAATATGCAGTAAAATCACAGTGAAGCCTAAAGGAGAGAGAGAAAAAAAAAACTGTTAGAACAAATTCTTTAAAAAATGTGAATTCTCCATCATTTTCTCAATTCTTTCTATGTGTTCAGTCTAATATCATATTTCTCTTGTGATGGGCTAAATTGGGTAAATTCAATAAAATAATAAAATGAAGAAGGTAAAAGTCATTTTATACTGAACCATTTATACATATAGAATATTATAGAGTTAAAAATCCAGACTGACAGGGTCCCAGTCTTAAATGTTTCTGTGTTTTAGGGACAAGGGACAGAAAAGTGGATTAGAGTGGAAATCCAGGTAGCCCCTTCCACCGACTCTGCTCACATCCTGAGCATTTTTCTTTCTTCAGTCTCATGGAGCAGGTCCTATGTCTTACTGTCCCACTGCAATGTGAACTTTTGCTGTTCCTGAGAAAGGAAAAGAGTCACTGAGGGTCGCCTTAGAACAACCAGTATCTAACTTCACTTCTCTTTTCTAATCCAAGTAAACCTAGTATCTTTTAAGTTTTCCCATTTTCAGAATGCTTCTTTCTTGTTACCCTTCTTTTCTTTATCATCTCCATTCTGCTCCTTGAAATCCATTTTGTTGCTTTGATTTAAATTCCTCTGACTGCTAATGCATTTGGACTTCTCCCTCTAAGATTGTTAACCTTTTGAGTTTTGATTTCTTTAAGTTGCTGCACCCTGTCCTGTGCTCACCGTGACAGCTTTTCTTATGGCTTTTCTGGAAATCCTAAACTATTCTAGAAACTAATGTAAATTTTGTAAATATCTTCTCTCATTTTCTCATCTTTCTGCTAATTTTTCTGTTTCCTTCATCAAATTTTTTTTCTGATTTTTGAAGTAATCAAATCCACCATTTTATTTACCTTACAATCTTTGGTTTTGAAGTTTTTTTATGGGGCCCTTTATTTTCTCTACATTATGAAGATATTCTCTTACATTTTTTCTCCATTAACTTTGTAGTTTTAGTCTTTACATACAGTTTTAATACACAGGTTTTGTTTGGGTTCTGTGTTCTGCTGGACTTGTTCGGCCTGCCCCAATATCACACAGCCTGACTACCTCAGTTTTATGCATTAATACAGTATTTTAAAATTGATTTTACTCACTCCCCAGGATTAATTCAAAAATCTTTGTTTTTTAATAAAATCAAACAGTACATTTACATTTTATTAATTTCATTAATATTTCCTGATATCAAGAAAACCTCACCTCTGTGACTTCAGCATTTTCTCTTATAAAAATGGATTTTGTGAAGGTCTCTGGAGACAGAGGCTAAAGTTTCTTGGCTGAGATCTTATTATTAATTCATGAACTGTTATTAAAAAGACGCGAACTTGTTTTTTCACTTGAACTGTTCATTAATAATTTCATAGTCTATTTGTCTGAATCTCTCAAAATCTCTCAAAATTGGATCAAACTAAATTTATGTCTAAGCACCACCACCAAAAACCAACTGATTATCTTTGTATATAATAATAATTAAAAAGAAAGTCCATTATCTCTCAATAAAACTATCTCAGACCAATGTAATCAATTTGTTCTATATGAAGTTGGATGATCAGCTATTTATTTATTTTTTTACTCTTTAAATGGTTGGATTGGGTTGGTGTAAAAAAAAGTAAATATTTAAATCCAAAGTCAATACTTTTCTTCTCACTTATCATGTTAGTCTTTGAATTAAATATTAATATCCCACTGACTGGCTATGATACCATAATATATTGTAATTTAATTTTACATTCTGTTTTAAAAGTTATTGTTTGTGGAATATTAGTGTTAGGATCTGGCTGGGATATATTTGTCTATGAGTGATTCTTTTTCCCTTGGATAATCTTATTTATAATTGTATCTAAGATTTCTTTTAAAAATTTCTGGCAATTGAAAAGCCATAGAAAAATAGAAGAATTAACAATGAAAATTAAGTACAGTGATTAAAGATGTAGAGGCTGTGGTATCCTAGAAAGCAAGCAAGGAAAGTATATGATGGTAAGGGAATTTTCAGATATGTGTTCAGTGTTGTTGATTTTTGGTCTGTCTATCATCATCATCACCATCACCATCACCACTGCCACCACCACCACTGTCTATCCTATCATTCATTTGAAAGGTGAGTACTGATCATTGCGTTATCGATTTCCTATTGCTGCTGTAACAGAGTACCACAAACTTACTGGCTCAAAACAATATGAAGTTATTTTCTTACACGTCTGGAGGTCAGCAGTCTGAAATCAGTTTCACTGGACTATAATCAATGTGTCTAAACACTGATGCTCCTTCTTTTTTTTTTTTTTTTAATGTTTTTTTATTATATTATGTTAGTCACCATACAGTACATCCCTGGTTTTTGATGTAAAGTTCCATGATTCATTAGTTGCGTACAAGACCCAGTGCACCACGCAATACGTGCCCTCCTTACTACCCATCACCAGCCTATCCCATCCCCCACCCCCCTCCCCTCTGAAGCCCTCAGTTTGTTTCTCAGAGTCCATAGTCTCTCATGCTTCATTCCCCCTTCTGATTCCCCCCCCCCTTTCTTTATCCCTTTCTTCCCCTACCGATCTCCTTGTTCTTATGTTCCATAGATGAGAGAAATCATATGATAATTGTCTTTCTCTGCTTGACTTATTTCACTTAGCATTATCTCCTCCAGTGCCGTCCATGTTGCAGCAAATGTTGAGAAATCGTTTTTTCTGATAGCTAATATTCCATTGTATATATGGACCACAACTTCTTAATCCATTCATCTGTTGAAGGGCATCTCAGTTCTTTCCACGATTTAACTATTGTGGACAATGCTACTATGAACATTGGGGTGCATATGGCCCTTCTCTTCACTACGTCTGTATCTTTGGGGTAAATACCCAGTAGTGCAATGGCTGGGTCATAGGGTAGCTCAATTTTTAACTTTTTAAGGGACCTCCACACTGTTTTCCAGAGTGGCTGTAGCAACTTGCATTCCCACCAACGATGTAGGAGGAATCCCCTTTCTCCACATCCTCTCCAGCAATTGTTGTTTCTTGTCTTGTCACTTTTTGCCATTGTAACTGGTGTAAGGTGGTATCTTAGTGTGGTTTTGATTTGAATTTCCCTGATGGCTAATGATTTTAAACATTTTTTCATGTGTCTGTTAGCCATTTGTATGTCATCATTAGAAAAGTGTCTGTTCATATCTTCTGCCCATTTTATGATTTGTTTATTTGTTCTCGCGTATTGAGTTTGAGAAGTTCTTTGTAGATCTTGGATACCAGTCTTCTATCTGTAGTATCATTTGCAAATATATCTCCCATTCCGTGGGCTGCCTTTTAGTTTTTTTGACTGTTTCCTTGGCTGTGCAGAAGCTTTTTATCTTGATGAAATCCCACAAGTTCATTTTATCTTTTGTTTCTCTTGCCTTTGGAGATGTGTCATGAAAAAGGTTGCTTTGGCCGATGTCGTAGAGGTTGCTGCCTATGATTTTGATGGATTCCTGTCCCACATCGAGATCTTTCATCCATTTGGAGTTTATCTTTGTTTATGGTGTGAGAGAGTGGTCAAGTTTCATTCTTTTGCATGTGGCTGTCCAATTTTCCCAGCACCATTTATTGAAGAGACTGTCTTTTTTCCACCAGATGTTTTTTCCTGCTTTAGCAAAGATTAGTTGCCCAAAGAGCCGAGGGTCCATTTCTGGGTTCTCTATTCTGTTCCATTGGTCTATGTGTCTGTTTTTGTGCCAGTACCATGCTGTCTTTGTGATCACAGCTTTGTAGTACAGCTCGAAATCCGGCATTGTGATGCCCCCAGCTTTGTTTTTCCTTTTCAACAGTTCCTTGGCGATTCAGGGCCTTTTCTGGTTCCATACAAATTTAAGGACTATTTGTTCCAGTTCTTTGAAAAATGTCATCGGTATTTTGATCAGGATAGCATTGAAAGTGTAGATTGCTCTGGGTAGCATGGACATTTTAACTATGTTAATTCTTCCGATCCATGAGCATGGAATATTTTTCCATCTTTTTGTGTCTCCTTCAATATGTTTCAAGAGTGATTTATAGTTTCTAGAATATAGGTCCTTTACGTCTCTGGTTAAGTTAATTCCAAGGTAGCATATGGTTTTTGGTGCTATTGTAAATGGGATGGATTCCCTAATTTCTCTTTCGTCAGTCTCATTATTCGTGTATAGAAATGCAACTGATTTCTGAGTATTGATTTTGTATCCCGCCACGTTACTGAATTGCTCTATAACTTCTAATAGTTTGGGAGTGAATTCTTTTGGGTTTTCCGTATAGAGTATCATGTCATCTGCTAAGAGAGACAGTTTGACTTCTTCTTTGCCGATTTGGATACCTTTTATCCCTTTTAGTTGTCTGATTGCTGTTGCAAGGACTTCTAGTACTATGTTGAATAATAATGGCGTGAGTGGGCATCCTTGTCGTGTTCCTGATCTTAAGGGAAAGGCTTCCAGCTTTTCCCCATTGAGAATATTTGCAGTAGGCTTTTCATAGATGGTTTTTATGAGATTGAGGAATGTACCCTCAATCCCTACACTCTGAAGGGTTTTACTTCTTAAGAGACTTAAGGGAGAAATCTCTTTCCTTGCCTTTCCAGCTTCCAGAGGCCACTTGAATTCCTTGGCTTATCACCCCTTCCCCTTTCTTCAAAACATACAATGTAGCATCATCTCTCTTCTCTGGCCACTTCTTCATGATTACATTTTCTCTCTCTGACTCTGACACTCCTGCTTCCCTCTTATAAGGACCTTTGATTACATTGGACTCACAAGGATATTTCAGGGCAATCTCCCTTTCTGAAGGCCCTTAACGTAATCACAAGTCTCTTTTACCATAGAAGGTAAAATATTCCCAGGTTAAAAGGATTAATGAATGAACATCTTTGGGGACCCTTATTCAGCCTACCACATGTTATGTAATCTGGAGATCATTGATGATGTAGTGAAAGATTGGGATATGGAGTGATAGAGAAAAATGCCAGTTGGAGATAGATTAAAAGAGAAAAAAACAGGAGAAAAAGTTATAGCCACTGAATATAGAAAACTCTTTTGAAGGATTTTACTGAAAATGAGAGACAAAGAAATTGAGTACTCATTGGCACAGTGGCATTAATAATTGTTTTCTTTCAAATTTAAGATATGAGAAATAATAGCATGTTTTGTTGACAGGTATAGGCAATAGAGAGTGAAAATACTGATGTATAGGAGAAAGGAAAGGGTTTTTGGAAAGTTTCCCTTGAGTTTGGGTAAGATCATGAATATTTCATTTATGGAAACAAGAAGGTGGAATATGAGGGGTGGGTGGGTAGACACGAGATGGACATTTGAGAATCATCTTTGCTCAGTTCTCTCAGTGAGGTAGAATCTGAGTATTGTTGACTGTTAGGGTGGCAGGGGCAGTGTTTAAGGAGAAGGTATGGAACATTTTCTATCAGACAGGAATAGTTAATAAATTAGAAAAATATAGTATAATTGATCAGCCACACTAAAGTTTCTCTTGAGTTTCATGCTTATAATTATAAACTCTGTTCATTTAAAAGCATGCTAACTTTTTCTCCAGTCATATTTAACTGTATTGGATTAGGAGGGAGAACAGGGAGGTTTTGTTTTGTTTTTTCTTTCTTACCATGCTTGTGACTTGGCTGAATGAGAACTTTGACACTAGAAGAGGCAAGTGAGTTTAAGTTGTTTCAGGTGGGTGATGATAAGGATGGACCATGACATTAAATATCTGGGAAGGAGAGGAGTAGATTGCTAGTACCACTGGGTTGAGTGGTTATTGGGGAAGAGGTAATAGAGAAGGAGTTAGATGGGAAGGTGGTGGTAGAGAGAGTGAAGTGTATAAAATTGAGGTTATGAGGAGATTATAATTATTAGTAATGACAATCAAGGTATAAGAATTTTTTTTTTTTTTAATTTCCAGTCAGGTAGTGGTAGGAAGGGAAATAATCAGGAAATATGTGAGGGGATGAACTGTTTGTGTGCGTGTGCGTGCGTGCGTGCGTTTATTTATTTATTTATTTATTTATTTATTTATTTATTTATTTTGGTCTGTCGTTCCTTCATGTTTTAAAATAAATGGTACATTTTTACAAAGAATCGAATGGAACTGAACCAGACTGGATGCTAACCAAATAGTTACAAAAGTTCATTGATTTGTATCATTTTATTTTATAAGAAAACAAGAAATAAAAATCCTAGACAAATTTTATTTTTACCTAGGTCATTTTTATGTTAAAAGGTGTTATCATAAAAAGTGGCTTGCCTAAAAGTATTCTTTTGTTGATGCTTTTGTTTTTGGGAGGACATAGGAATTATTCTTTCTGGAAAGTTTGGATTTATCCTGAGGACAATATGAAGGCACACATTTTTTAAACAATAGTGTAGCATGGGCTGAGTTTTCAAAAGTTTAAATTTGTAGGCTAGATAAGAAATGGGAAACATAAATAATGATTACAGGACAGTAAACTGATAGAATCCTTATGAAGTGGTGAAACATGGGGGAAATAGGGGAATTTTGTGGGGTCTTTTTGTTTGATTTTATTCCAAAAAAATCAGGAGGAATTTTTCAGTGTAAAAATCCTGGGAGGGAAACCGAAGATAATTATAATGTCTGAGTTTAGATAAGTGGTTAGGAAACCCAATCAGGAAGCTGCTTGAAGATGCATAGCACTTTTTTTTTTTTTCAAGTTTTGATTTAAATTCCAGTTAGTTTACATACAGTGTAATATTAGTTTCAGGAGTAGAATTTAGCACACAACCTCCAGTCTCATTACAAGTGCCCTCCTTAATACCCACCACCCGTTTAACCCATTCCCCCCACCCAAGTCCCCTCCAGCTACCCTCAGTTTGCTCTCTATAGTTAAGAGTCTGTATTCAGGTTTGCCTGCCTCTCTCTCTCTCTCTCTTTGTTTCTTAATTCCACATATGATTGAAATCATGTGGTATTTGTCTTTCTCTGCCTGACTTATCTTGAATATGCATAGCACTTTTAGCCCTAGAATGTAGACTCCAGAGGAAGGCTGCTGTGTACACAGCCAGGCTGTCTCACCCATGTTGTTATGTCTCAATTTCTTAATGGATAAAATGGGAATAATAATGATAGCTAATCATTGGGTTGTTTTGATGATTAAATAAACCAATGTTTATTAAGCCCTAACAATAGTACTTGGCACATTAAAACCTTTCAGCAAATGTTACCTTTTTTTTTTTTAAAGATTTTATTTATTTATTTGACAGAGATAGAGACAGCCAGCGAGAGAGGGAACATAAGCAGGGGGAGTGGGAGAGGAAGAAGCAGGCTCATAGCGGAGGAGCCTGATGTGGGGCTCGATCCCAGAACGCCGGGATCACGCCGTGAGCCGAAGGCAGACGCTTAACCGTTGTGCCACCCAGGCGCCCCGCAAATGTTACCTTTTGAATACTGTGTATTGCATCCTTTTCTTGACAGATCTCCCTTTGTCACAGAGCAGAGACAGGTCACTGACAGGGAAAGTGCAAACAGCATAGAACAAAAAAGCTAGAAATTCAGAGTTCGAAGAAACCAGAGAGAACAGTGTTTCAAAAGTGATAATTAGTACATTTATAGAGCATATTGTCATACAGTTTTTTAAGAATACTATTGGTAAAAACTTGTTGCTTCAAAGCAAATTTTTAACCACTAACCAAATAGATGTTGAGAGAATCCTAAATACAAAAATAAGGACTCAGATCCATATCAATAAGAGGAAGAAAGAATTTGACAAGCACGGATATATAAGAAAGTATCAGGAGAACTTTGAAAGTGCAAGGAAGAGCCAGAAATAGAACAGATACACACACATACATACACACGTGTGCATGCTTATATGTGCATGTGCATATACATATATAATACATTTTACAATATATGTGTATATACAATTTATAATCTGTTTGTATATTTTTAATTAAATTAGTCCATCATGTATATGGCTCTTTAGAAGTGATTTGATATTCTTGATTCAACTTTCTGCTGCCTGCATACAATACTTAGCAAACAAATCTAATTAGTATCCCTTATGGAATAAAGTCTTAAGGGTCATATACATTTCACGTGCAAACTGACAGGTTATAATAACTAATAAAACTTAAGTAAATATTTAGACAATTATCTGAATATATATTCTTAATAAAGTATCATAATTGTCAGATATTTAAAGACAGCATAGAGCAAATCTGTTACTAACAAATCATGTTGTTTGGTCATTCTGATTCATTGAAAATGTTCATTACTGTTGTTTTATGCAGCAGACATCTTAAGTTTTATTTTTTTTTTTTTAGCAATGGATGCAGTAATATTAGAATTTTGTGCAAAAATGCTAAAGTTCCCAGATCTCAACAATCTAAGATCATTATTTCTCAAATATGTTAAATAAGAAGCTAAAAAATATCACATACATTTTTCAAGAGATCAGACTCCAGACCTAGCTTTTAAGAACATGTTAATGGGAAAACATTGCTAATGGCCCTGGCTGACTGAACAACCGCTGGCTATATTACTGGACAGATGTCTTAATCTGTGAGGTTTGTATCTGTGTCTTGTAAACTTACATCGAGTAACATCAAGGAGTTTCTGGGGCGCCTGGGTGGCACAGCAGTTAAGCGTCTGCCTTCAGCTCAGGGCGTGATCCCGGCGATCTGAGATCGAGCCCCACATCAGGCTCTTCTGCTGTGAGCCTGCTTCTTCCTCTCCCACTCCCCCTGCTTGTGTCCCCTCTCTCGCTGGCTGTCTCTATCTCTGTCGAATAAATAAATAAAAAATCTTTAAAAAAAAAAAAAACACATCAAGGAATTTCTGAACTCCTTTATCCATAGGTATTTAATTGCCTTCCTTGCTCACACTCTATTCCCATACCTAGAAAACCACAGCGACCTGGCCACGTATGAGGCACTACTTAGACTTTCTTTCTGCCTTATCATTAATCAAATGATCCCATAGTCACACTGACCAGTTCCTCTGGTTTCTTTCCTTTCCATCTGTTCACCATTAGGTTTCCTGAATCTTTGACTATTTTGTACTATGACCTAATTGTCAGAATGTTTGTTTGAATTCTCAAGGGCTGTTTATATTATACACAATGATAAAACAAATCAATTGAGACTGGATAATTCTTTATGAATTTGTAAACTAGATTCAGTTTCTTGAATAGGTACGGGACTATGCTGTTACGTTTTTCTGTGAATTTGCCTCTTCCAACTATTCTGTCAATTTTTTTTTTTTTTACGATTTTATTTATTTATTTGACAGAGATAGAGACAGCCAGCGAGAGAGAGAACACAAGCAGGGGGAGTGGGAGAGGAAGAAACAGACTCACAGCAGAGGAGCCTGATGTGGGGCTCGATCCCACAATGCCGGGATCACACCCTGAGCCGAAGGCAGACGCTTAACCGCTGTGCCACCCAGGCGCCCCTGTCAATTTTTTTGAAGAAAACATATTTCTTAAATTTTTGTAATGTGCTGTGGTTATATTTATATCTGTAGGCTCTTTAGTTCATTTCTTTCATTGTTGAGATTGATGTATGTTTTCCATTTTTTTTCTTGATCTGCCTTGCTAGAGTACTATCAATTTTAATAGACTTTTCAAAGAAAGAACATGTTTATTTTGTCAATTTACTGTCTCTTAAGCTTGTTTTCTCTTTCTTTATCTTCTCTTGTCTATATCCCTTCTTTTCCTCCATTTTTTCTGGGATTGATTTGCTATGATTTTTCTAGCATAGCTAGGAGTTTAGATCATTGACTTTTCCTTTCTTCTTTTCCAGTATATACATTAACATGTAAATTTCTTTTTTTTTTTTTAAAGATTTTATTTATTTATTTGACACAGAGACAGCCAGTGAGAGAGACAGCCAGTGAGAGAGAGACAAGCAGGGGGAGTGGGAGAGGAAGAAGCAGGCTCCCAGCAGAGGAGCCTGATGTGGGGCTTGATCTCAGGACTCTGGGATCACGCCCTGAGCCGAAGGCAGACGCTTAACGACTGAGCCACCCAGGCGCCCCTAACATGTAAATTTCTCTCCAGGCACAGCTTTTGCTTTTATTGTGCCCAGAAATATTTATATGCAAAATTCATTGTCACCTGGCTATATTTTTTTTCGAATTTTTATTGTAATTTTTTGCTCTATTTCTTATTTTCAATGTATTTTTCTATTTCCAAGTAGTTGGGAGTTATTCTCATCTTGTTTTTTAATATTGACTTAAAACCTAATTGTTTTCTACCCTAAGTACATTTTCTGATTGTTTAAAATATTTCTTTTGACATTTGTTTAATTATGTCTTGACATAACATACCAAATCTATAAGTGATCTAAATGCAAATGAAAATAATATGTTTTCTATTTTTGTTGACTTTCACATGTCTTTCTCATGTTGATCAGTTTTTCTGTTTAGTATATTCTAATTAATGGTGCACACATTTATTAGACAAATAAATGCCCATTCTTCCTTTTGCAATGATTTCATTAAAAAAAGATTATATTGGGGTGGCTGGGTGACTTAGTTGGTTAAGTTGGTTTTGGCTCAGGTCATGGTGTCAGGGTCATGAGATTGAGCCTGTTCAGGACTATACCCTCAACACTGAGTCTGCTTGAGAGATGTTCTCTCTTCCTCTCCCTCTGCCCCTCCCCAGCTCATGCTCTTATGCATGCATGCTCTGTCTCAAATAAATAAATAAAATCTTAAAAAAAAAAAGAGTATACTGTTTTAATTAGCCATACTGAAAAAAATAAAATGAAAAAGAAGCAGGGGGAGGGGCAGAATGGGAGAGAGAGGGCAAACAAAATCCACATTGAGCAGGGAGCCCCACATGGGGCTCTATCGGTGACCCTGAGATCAGGACCTGAGCTGAATTCAAGGGTCTGATACTTAACTGACTGAGCCACTCAGGCACCCCTGAAAAATTTAAATTTACTTTGAACATTTATTTTCAAAACACTTGATAAAATCACTAATAGAATATTGATATTTTGCATGGGATTACAGATAGGGTTTAAATTGATTTGGAATAGTTTTGATATGTTTTTATAAATTTTATTATAATGTCTGTAGACCATCCTATTTCAGCTTAATCAAGTCATCATCTCATGCATATTGTTCACAAGTGTCTTTGGTAAACAAGGGAAGTTCTCAGTTTCTTGTAGATTTCTGAGTTGGGGGAGAGGGATAAGAAGAATCTGAGAGATGCAGACTCCTGTTGCTATGGTCTTGGCCAAAGAAACATCTAATCAAAGTGGGGATGAGGAGTAAGAAAGGAGACATGAAATGGAGACCTTGGAGTAACTGTGGTGCTACATCCTACATTGTTCCTGTCCTGGGTACAGTGATCTGTCCAGCAATGGCTGGGCCATGTAAGATGAGAGATTGGTACTAAATAGGTGCATCCAGCTGCTCTTTGTTGTATCCTGTGTCCTGTTGTACCTTGTTTTCTACCAAAGGTCATATCATGATATCTATTTGACTGCTTCTGTGCTCACAGTGATTTAAATACTGGCCTGACAGCTTCAGCCAATATTATTTATCAAAAAAAAAAAAAGCAAGAGGAAAATTTGAGGAGTCAATCCTTTGACCCCTTGCCAGGGGACCACTTTGTTGCGTTGGTTAAGTTGTAAATACGTTTAGCTTCCTTCTAAGAGTGGCAGAGGAAGAAGTCTACTGTTGGTAGAGGCACTCAGTAACTAATACCATCATTTACAATCCTGACTTATTTAGATAAACTTCAGCTCACAGACTCTTTCCTGGGATTTGAAGTTTCATTCAAAAGTTAAGTGACTAGATGTACAACATAGTAATTTGACAAATTTATACATTATGCCAAGCTCATCACCAGTGTAGTACCATCTGTCACCATACAACATTATTAAAATATCATTGATTATATTCCTTATGCTGTGCCTTTTACTCCTGTGACTTACTCATTCCATAACTAGAAGTCTGTATCTCCTTCTCCCTTCACCAATTTGCCCATACCCTACCTCCCTCCCCTCTGGCAACCATCAGTTCTCTGTATTTATAGGTCTGATTTTGCAAATGCTACATTGTGTCAACTATACACAAAAATAAATAAATGGCATAGAAGATTCCAGCAAATTATTTGATATAAAATATATTTTCTTATGTAAATTATCTTTTCCCTTTGATATTAATTATGGGATTAGTGTTGTTCTGTGAATAAAATGGATTAAAGCAAAAACCTTAAAAAAAAGTTAAATGACTGGGGAAACTAATAAATTAAGAAGACAGTGAATGTGGGAAATAAAGAGTTTAAATTATGGAAAAGCAGGGGTGTTTTTTTTTTTTTTTTTTTTTTTTTCTGTGAGCCAGCTTTGCTATGGCCGTAGAGACTTGTTTTTGTTTTTGTTTTCACTAGGATTTTTCTTATGAAAAATTGGTAATTGGCTAAAAATCTTTATTCTGTATGATCAGGCAACGAAGATAGCTTGGAAGATTTGCTCATCTGGAAGGAGAAGGAGGCTCAAAATGCTGCTTATATTGTAGGACCACTCATTTTAAGAACAGAGTACTTAAAAAAAATAGATATTAAGTAACCATAGAATGAAGAATGCATATTGATGAGAGAAATAAAACTTGAAATATTTTGCAATAACACAAAAAACCTGAATAATGGAATTGCATTTGTTCCCCTCCTTTTGGAAGCCAGTTACTCTTTTCTCTTTCATGTGACATGCTGAGTAGTTCTTTCAGATTCAGACTGAAAGTAATTTTTCCCCATGAATTAATTGCCCTAATGGAGTGTGATTCATAATTGAAGTTGATAATTAGTTAGGTAATAGATAGGTGTTCATACAACTTACATATCACACTTTCACTATTTTCTCCACCTTTATGCATATATCACTGCAGCACATTTTATGTTAGGGTGATTATTTAACTTTTGTCCAAATATACAGATACAGGGCTGAAAAATAAAGTATAAATTTCAGACAATCTCTAATGGTACTGGTAACATATATATGTAGTTTTTAAGGTAGAGCTTTTGACAATAAATTGGATTCATCATCAACACTTACAATTTAGATTCAATCTTCTCTTTTATTGTTATTATGTATATATTTGTTAGTAGAGAATTTTACCATCAAGTTTTCTAATTTATTCAACTTTAACCTGGAAGCAAAGAAATTAGAGGCCTATCCTAGGGAGGGGGCAATTCCTTTGTATTAGTGCTATAGAAATGGAGGTTCGTTATTGTTTTACAATATAGACTTTACTGGGGCACCTGGGTGGCTCAGTCGTTAAGCGTCTGCCTTCAGCTCAGGGCGTGATCCTGGCGTTCCGGGATCGAGTCCCACATTGGGCTCCTCTGCTGGAAGCCTGCTTCTTCCTCTCCCACTCCCCTGCTGTGTTCCCTCTCTCGCTGGCTGTCACATAATAAATAAATAAATAATACACATAAATAAATAAATACATAAATAAATAAATAAATAAAATCTTCAAAAAAAAAAAACAATATAGACTTTACTTTTAGAGCATTTTTAGATATATATGAGAATTAAGAAGATTCTTCCCAGGTGGAAATTTCACATATACACTAACGTAATTTCTCCAGTTATTAACATCTTACTCTAGTATGGTACCCTTGTTATAATTAATTAACCAATATTGATATGTTATTAACTAAAATTTCCAGTTTATTCAGATTTCCTTAATTTTTACCTTTTTTTTAATTCCAGGATGTTGAGTTTTATATATTTTAGCCCTTCCTTTCTTTCTGTTACAACAAGATGCTCTGACTCATCTATATATTTCTTCTCCAAGTCCTAGAACAAGCCTTTCTCCAAGAGCCTTGGTTTCTTTTACTATAGAATCAATCATATTAAAAACTAAGACCTGATACTAGATATGCTTCTTAGGCCCTCCTACCTGGCAGAGAGAAGATATATGTAGGCATGCAAACCTGTATATTTACATATCTATAAATATTTCTGTATGTTAGCCACTTATATTATATTAAGCTATACTCACTAGTGTCTCACTATTAGTTCTTATAATGTCTCCAACTATAATCTATTAATGAATGAATCATTCTAGCTTCCTCCCCTTGTCTATCTATGAATTCCCACTCTAGGAGTGAGAAACCTGGCTTTCACCATCCTTTATCCATTTACTTAATTGTTCCTAATGGAGTTTTAAGTAAGTATAACATTCTTTCATAATTTTAATTCTTCCTAACATCATATAACTCTTTTTTTTCCTTGTACTATATATGTTATTACATGCTATTTTTAACCCTGTTTTCTAGTCCTCATCTTCTGTCACTTTAAATTCCAGGATTCAACCTAATGCATATTGTTCAAGTCTCTTCTTTTGACACAATCTTCTAAGATGCTGTGTGTATACATTGAGCATCAGATGATATCTTACCATCAGTGTATATTCCAATATTATACAACTTGGAGCAAAATGCTACAATTTAAAATGTAGCTCGTATTTGTTGTAGGTATGTATGTGAATGCTTATGTACTTTTTATGTCTGTGTCTGACATTGGCTTATGCAAGTCTCCAATTACATATACTATAAACTTTATCAGATACATTAACAACCATTTGAAATTCAAAGAAAAAATCATAAAATACCCAATACAAGTCTCTCTAACATACACATGAAGTATGTTGAGAAGAGATAACTAATAGCACATTTTTCTTTAAAAAAAATACTGTTCTTTTTATTGCCACTTTATGATTTGATGTGCTTTCAGGAATGCATTATGTTGAAAATTGGTTCTGACTGATAAGGGAATGATTTAAAGGCACTGCAGATTTTATACATGTCGGGTGATTTCTTATCTGAAGATGAAAAATCTAATCAATGTCAATAAAATGTGTGTTTTTTAAAAAACTTTTTTTAGTAGTATAGGAAGAACTTTCTTCAGCTCCATTCACACTTTGTTGAACAAGTGACTGAAGTATGCAATGAGTATGAAAGGCTTGATTATGGATCTGGTCTATAATCTATGATTCCAGACTAGAGAAAAACTCACCAGATCTTCAAATCATCAAACTTACTCACCTAACTGTAATACTGGACAACATATTTCAGTTACAACCCATTATAGATAGCTTTATGCTTTACCAGTTTTGTGTATTTAAAATTTCAAGCCTTATTTATTTTCCAATACTATTTTAATAATATTTCAGGATAATTCTAATAGTTGCGAGATTAATAGAATAGAAAGATCTTGAGTGGTATATTTTTTCACATTGGTACTCATTAAAATTGTAATGTTTTCTATAGCTGCTTTCACCAGATCACCCTCTTAGTTTTTGTAGTCAGATCTGTACTTGGCCAGTTAGTTCAAAATGGAGAATGTTTCTTTGAGGATGGGTCCATTTGTTGAGTATACTATATGTTTTTGAATAAACTATATCTAAAAGTTAGATGGAACTTACTTCCTCTGGTACTAGTTTAATTATTATGCATATATGAACACATTCAATTTTCACAAGAACTCTGGGTTCTATCATTTTATTTTATTTTTTCCATGTTCTATCATTTTAATGGTGAGAATATTGACGTATAGAAAACATTTGGTGACTACTTTAAGATCACTAAAACTAGAAAATAGCAAACACAAAATTTGGCCCAGATATGAATTCTCTGTTTAATCATTATCTTTGCTTCATCTTACCTGAAATATGGCATCTTTCCTTTCCTTTTCATTTTCCTTAAAGGGTAACAGGAACTTATAGAAACTGTGAGATAATTAGATACACCTAGGTTTTTACAGTTTTTCTCTCTAGGTAAAGTTGCAGTATCAGTACTAATTTAACACCAGAATTTAGGCAATTCATGTAGTTTGTGTCTTTACAACTCAGTTTGCAGAGCAATAGCTTTTCAAGCTCAGAAGTTATGCAGTAATTATTTAGATTATGTACATTAAAAACATAATTATATGGTTAAAGTTTTGGTGAAAAACACAACTGAATTTTCAGACTTCACAGGTGAAAGAAGAAAGACACATCTTAGTTACGAGTTTTTTCATATCATAGACCTCAGTGCATATATTTTGACAGGGGTTAAAAATTATTTAATCTAAATATAAAACTAACCAACATGTGGTTAGCAGAACTTCCACTGAATATATTTGGTATGTAGTATCATGTCCCCAGATGCTATTGTTGTTTTATTTTGGTTTCATGTAAACATTTTATTTTGGAATATATTGAGATTTATAGAAAAGTTTGCAAAGATAGTATGGAGAGTTACTGTATGCCTTTCATCTAATTTCCCTTTTTATTACCAACTTACATTATTATGGCACAGTTATCAAAGCTAAAACATTGCTGTACTATTATTAATTACTCCTTGGTTTATTTGGATTTTAACCACTTCCATTACTGTCCTTCCCCGCCCCCTGCCGCCCCAAAGAATCCAACCCAGGGTAACACATGTGTTTAGTTGTCAAGTGTTCCCAGTTTCCTCTGGTCTGTGAGAATTTTTCAGTCTTTTCCTTCTTTTCTATTTTAAGTGCCTTGAAGTCACCTACTCAAATATTCTGTGAAAGGCCTACAGTCTGAGTTTGTCTAATATTTTTTCATGCTTAGACAGGTGCCATAGTTTTTAGATAGAATATCACATAGGTAATATAACCACGTTATATCATGGCATCCACTCAACACTCTTGATGATGATAAGTTTAATCATATGGCTAAGGTAGTGATTGGTAGCTCTCATGTGAAGTTACTATTTTCCATTTTCTACACTATTTTTTTTTTTTTTTGAAGTTAGTTACTCTGTCTAGCCCACCCCAAAGTCGAGAAGAGGGAAGGAGACAGTTAAAGTCTGCCTCCTGGAAGGAGGCATATCTACATATATTATTTGTAATTCTTCTAAAAGAAGGATGTCTCATATTCACCATTAATTTACCAAATCATTCTTTTAAAACTCAAATAAATTGACTTGTAAACCATCATATTAGCAATGATTTCTATTAACAGTTACGTTGATTTCTCAATTTAATTACCTGAATTAAAAACAAATTATTGTGAACATTTTTGTCTTTTTATGTATGTTAAAAACATCACACAATTATGACACACTTGCCATTTAGCATTTTCTCTGTCATTTATTTCAAGTGTCATGTAAAAAGTTGGTGAAATGGTAACTATGGAACACATATTTTATCTAATACATGATGAGACATACACTTGTGTATACATTGTATAACGAAAATGTGCATTTATGCATATGTTCTGCTGTGTGTATGCTTACAGAAACCCTAATATTCTCATGGTAAGAAATAGCTGCTTTATATTGTTATTCTTAGACTACCGAGATAAGAGTGTAGGTAAAATAAAGGATGATAGAAAATTCAGTGCCTACAAAACTATGATGTTCTCCTCTACAGAAAACATAACAACTGTAACAACAACAACAATAACGACAACAACAACAACAAAACTCCCTTATATTCTGGATTTTTTCAATATTACCTGTGACTTTTGTTTAGGCACTGTACACAGCATTCTTTCCTTTAAAGATATTTAAGCTTTATGATATTTTAAAGAGGTACTTAACCTGAACTGATAAAAATGAAACGACTATCTCAAAGCCACTAATGCAAGTTTGCCAGTGTGTTTCTGATTTAGATTGCCTTTGAAATTGGGTTTTAAGAGAGAATTATAACAAGGTAAAATTAAGACTGGGGCTCAAGTGGTTGAAATTTCATGCTGGTTTGGTTTGGGCTTTTAAATATATATGTATGTGTGTATGTATGTGTCTACATAATTGGAACCTATATGAATTTCCATTATTTTAAGTCCTTAGGATTTTTACTGGAAGTGAGAATAAATATTTTTATAAATAATCAATGTTAACATAATTTTCCACTGGTTTGTTAGCTAAAGAATAAAAACTTCCCCTAAAGTTTCAGAAATTAACTGTGCAGTATGATATTTGCCCATTGGCCCTTGAAAGACCAAATGTTTATGTGAGTTAATCATCTTGTGTGCCTTCTTTTAGAAGTGTGATCTGTGGGTGATACTACCTAATTATCTTATCTTCTAAAATAGCCACATATTAAAATATTTGTAAATATAAAGAGAAATAGATATAAAAATGAGACTAGAAAAATAACATTTTATTTTATTTTATTTTATTTTATTTCCCAGAACCTTTTTTTTTATAATAATATTTTTTTATTATGTTAGTCACCATACAGTACATCCCTGGTTTTTTATGTAAAGTTCCATGATTCATTAGTTGCATATAACACCCAGTGCAGCATGCAATACGTGCCCTCCTTACTACCCATCACCAGCCTATCCCATTCCCCCCTCCCCTCTGAAGCCCTCAGTTTGTTTTAGAAAATTATCTAATAATTATGTATTTGTTTTTAAATGGGCACATTTCCCTAGTTCTAGCGCTTAAATGAAATGATCCATTGATTCAAATTTCCAAGTCAAAAGACTTAAACTAACATTTGACTTAAACCTCCCATTTTTCAGGTAAGAAATGCACCTGGAAATATTAAGTTAATTATCTTACCTCACCTAAGCTCATTTCTTAAAATACAGTTTTGTTTTAAAAAGTTTTAACTTCGGTTTAGGTTCCTAAATTTATTTCTGTGATGGTGTTCATTTTTCAGCCCTAATATGTGAAACATCTAGATAGGGTATAGATTGACTGCACATGCAATTTTACAGAGTAATTTATGTGATGAGTCATGGAGTTACTGAACCAGTCAGGAATCATAACACTCCTGCTAGGCTGAGAGAATCAATAAAAAAAAAAAAGAAAGCAAAGCAATGTGAGATAAACAGAGCAGATTTGTATGACATTCTTAAAAGCATCTGTTTCAGGATACCCTGCTGGTAGAGGAAAAATTAAATTAGACTCAAATATAAGTGTGACATATTTTAGAATTCAAACTGTCACTCTGCTTGTCAGACAGGCCTATGTTACTTGCATTCATAGCAATTACATTTTTTTTTAAATTCAGGAGTAATCTAACAGAAGATCCCCCTTCCCCCTTGCCAATGCTAAATTTTTAAATACTGGCAAGAAAATCTTAATCTGTGGAAGACTTTTATTTTGTTGGAATGGAAATTTTTTCTTCCAATGAAAAAAAGATTGTTTTTCTCTAACTTTGGAGGAATGCCAGGTTTAAAATGACTTTTATAATCATTTTCATTTTAACTTCGTCCACTTGCTAAGGAAAAAAGAATAGAAATAAACTGTGGAGTCTGGAAAAGAGTTTATAAAGTAAAACAAAACAAAAACAAAAACAAAAGTTAACAAAAGAGTGATGACTAATAATGTGCGTCTGAAATGCTACATCACATTTATTTGGGAAGTGAAGGATTCTGTCCTAGCAGATTATCTGGAAGCTGCACACATTACATGCGAGGTAAGTTTGACTTTGATATTGTTGGCTGAATGAGTGTAATTCTCTCATTCCAACATCAAAGTTAAATAAATAGACATCTAACATTGTGTTCTATCATTTAAATTCTAACTCAAAATGACATTAAAGTATATTTTGCCCCAACCTTCCATTTTGCAACTTAACACATGTGAAAATACGAAATGCCTTAACTTTAGCTTACTGAAGTATTTAGGGAGAGTGAAGTAGAAGAATCAATGATACTATGGCACCTTACCTTCATGTATTTGGACAGATACAGATGCAGATGTATAAATACGTTTATGAACCTTACAATAAGAATACTTGATTTCTAGCATAATTGCTATGTAATTAAATTAAGAATACCTCAGAGTTGGTGAATAGTTTGGATTTCTAAAATTTACTTTTTTACCAGTATATATTGTTACATTTTCAATATTTCTGGTGAGAATTTCATTGGCTTGGCATTTTATAGTTGTTCGAACTCCATAAAGAAAGAAAATAAATTTTTAAATAGTAGCATAATTTTATGTTTAGGTATATAATAATTAGAACAGGAAGTGTGATTACAAAATGATTAGATCATATTAGACTGTATCATTGCAAGAACTGCTTCTGAGCCAGCCAGTTTGACTTTGTTTCCTTCTTTTTTGGCAACCAAATCTATTTTCAGAACTATAGAAAATTACATGTAACATACAATCATCTGATTACTATGATTTTATTTAATATTTTGAGGACTTCTCATTTATCCTTTTAGAGTACTGAAATTTAAATATTGGGAGAGAACCTGTTTATGTCAGCATTGTGACTCTGCCATGTAACCCTAATATCAATAGTTTTCCATCTGACTATAGGTTTTTCTTTGGGAGCATGCAGGTGTGTTACTATTGTTTTTAGAGCCTTTTACTTAGAAAATTGGATTTTGTCTTTCTTCTGTAGTAACACATTTAGTATAGTTTTTATTTATTTATTTTTATTTTTTTTTAAGATTTTATATATTTATTCGACAGAGATAGAGACAGCCAGCGAGAGAGGGAACACAAGCAGGGGAAGTGGGAGAGGAAGAGTAGGCTCCCAGCAGAGGAGCCTGATGTGGGGCTCTATCCCAGGACGCCGGGATCATGCCCTGAGCCGAAGGCAGACGCTTAACGACTAGCCACCCAGGCGCCCCCATTTAGTATAGTTTTTAAATTTTAATTTTGTAAAAGAGACTAAAGGACAGGTGTGAGTGTGTGCGTGAGCGCACACATGCATGCTTTGCAGTTACCTCAGGAATCATTAGAGTCAGTTATCCCCCAGGTGGATGTTAACATTAATGAGTGGGGAGATTTTTTGATATCGTAGACTTACTTTTTAAAGGCAAAATTCCTGTTTTATATGAAAGCATGATTATATTTTGAGAAGCTCTAAAATTATAAAACGAAGCGTATTTCATACTAATTTACAATAACATTTTTTTTTTTTAAGGTTGGTAAGATACTCAATGATAGATTTTTCTCATTTTCCTTCCTTGGCATTAGGGAGAAATTGTACTTTTCAATGAAACCCTCCCTGGCTTTGTCTGGACCCTGAGACCATATGTCAAATTAATTAATGCAAATTATATTGCTTTTAAAAAAACACATATATTCCATTTTCTCTCTTTTCAACATCTGAACACACATTCAGAATACAGACACAGTTGAATAGTTTGCACTAGTAATGATCATCCGCAACTGAAACCTAATCCCTTAATAGATGAATTCATCCTTAAAACAAATTTTACTCATAATCTCAGAAATGCCTGAGTAAACAGTTGGAATTGGCATCTTGCCTCCAAAGGTCAAGAAATTCAGACTGGGTAGGACTGATGAGGTGGAAGAGGAAAGGTATACCAGAGCTGAGAACTGTCCTGAGAAAACACTTAGGTTATACCCTCGTCTTAAGTATTCATCTGAGACCATCAACGGAAAGTTTCCAACTAACACTACCTTTCATGAAGATATATGATGAGAAGAGCCAAAGCACACATTACAAAAGGGACTGTGCTGTTAATTAAACACCTGCAACATTTATCTTCTTTAACTTTACAACCTTCTTCTGATAAAGCTGGAATAACTGATTAAAAACAGATTTGTGCAATAGTTGATATAATTATTTAGCAATTTTAACTACCATGCATCGTAAATGAAATATTAAGTATTTTAATTTTATCTTTGACCTGAGGAAAAAAATGTATATATATACACACACACACACACATATAAGCATATATATAATATCTAATATATATATATAGATTAGTGGGTAATCCTTTTGGGGTCGTCTTTTCTGCCAGGAATTCATGTTGTTAGATACAGAAGTCAAGAGCAAGTAGGGAAGAAGGGTTAGTTCTGAGAGTGCAGATTGCAAGTAAGCCTTTTCCTTCTGTTTGCTTTGTTGTCTCTTTATAATTTTTCTTTTCTTGTGCCAACAATTAAGAGTAAAGTTGTTGGAAAGTGAAGCAGGGTTGTTTTCACAGAAAATAAAATTTTTTTCCCATGAAGCACATAGATAATGGGGATTTTTGAGACCATTCTCATGTATTTGTTTTATTTTATTTCTTGTTTTAATTTAAACTTTATTTAAATTCCAGTTAGTTAACATACAGTGTAATATTAGTTTCAGGTGTTCAAGCTAGTGATTCAACACATCCATACAACACCCTGTGCTCATCACAGCAAGTTCCCTCCTTAATCCCCATCACCCTACTTAATCCAGACTCACTGACCCACATACCTCCCCTCTGATAACCATCAGTTTGTTCCCTGTAGTTAAGAGTCTCTTATGGTTTGCCTCGCTATCTTTTTCCCTTTTGTTCATTTGTTTTGTTTCATAAATTCCACATATGAGTGAAATCATATTGTCTTTTTCTGACTGACAAAGAATGAAATCTTGCCATTTGTAAGGACATGGATGGGGTTTGAGGGGATTATGCTGAGTGAAATAAGTCAGTCAGAAAAAGACAAGATTTCTTTCTTTTTTTAGGATGGAGTAATATTCCATTGTGTGTGTGTGTGTGTGTGTGTGTGTGTGTGTGTGTGTGTATAAAATGCTGTTATAAATATCAGGGTACATGTATCCATTTGAATTAGTATTTTTGTATTCTTTGGGTAAATGCCTAGTAGTATAATTGCTGGGTCATAGGGTAGTTCTTTTTTTAACTTTTTGAAGAAACTCCATACTGTTTTCTAGAGTGGCTGCACCAGTTTGCATTCCCAACAACGGTACACATCCACATTCTTGCCAGCACCTGTTGTTTCTGGTGTTGTTGATGTTAGCCATTTTGACAGGAGTGTGGTGATATCTCATTGTAGTTTTGATTTGTATTTCCCCAATGATGAGTGGTGGTGAGCATCTTTTCATGTGTCTGTTAGCCTTCTGGATGTCTTCTTTGAAAAAATGTCTATTCATGTCTTCTGACCATTTTTTAAGTGGATTATTTGTTTTCTTGGTGTTGAGTTTGATAAATTCTTTATATATTTTGAATACTAACCCTTTATTAGATATGTCATTACAAATATCTTCTTCCATTTTGTAGGTTGCTTTTAGTTTTTCTAATTATATCCTTTGCTGTACGTAAGCTTTTTATTTTATTTTGATGAAGTCTCCATAGTGTATTTTTGCTTTTGTTTCCCTTGCCTTTGGAGGCATACTTAGAAAGAAGTTGCTATGGCCAATGTCAAAGAGGTTACTCTCTGTGTTCTCCTCTAGGATTTCTTTGTTTTCAAGTCTCATGTTTGCATTTTTAATTCATTTTTAATTTATTTTTGTGTATTGCATAAGAATGTGGTCCAGTTTCATTCTTTTGCATGTTGCTGTCCAGCATTTCCAATATCATTTGTTGAAGAGATTGTCTTTTTCCCATTGAATATTCTTTCCTGTTTTGTCAGAGATTAATTGACCATTTAGTTGTGGGTTTATTTCTGAGTTTTCTATTCTGTTCCTTTGATCGATGTGTCTCTTTTTCTGCCTGTGCCATACTATTTGGATCACTATAGCTTTGTAATAGCTTTGTCTGGAGTTGTGATGCCTCCAGCTTTGCTTTTCTTCTTCAAGGTTGCTTTGGCTATTTGCAGTCTTTTGGGTTTCCATACAAATTTTGGATTGTTTGTTTTAGCTCTGTGAGAAATGCTATTATATTTTGATAGAGACTGCATTAAATGTGTAGATTGCTTGGGTAGTATAGACTTTTTAACAATATTTGTTCTTCTAATCCATGAGTATGTCTTTCCATTTCTTTCTTTCTCTCTTTCTTTCTTTCTAAGATCTTATTTATTTATTTATTTATTTATTTGAGAGAGAGCTCACGCGTTTGTTGCACGTGCAAACACGAGCAGGGGGAGGGGCAGAGGGAGAGGAAGAGAGAGAAGTGGAGTCCCTGCTTCTCATGGAGCCTGACACAGGGCTCAATTCCAGGACCCTGAGATCATGACCTGAGCCAAAGTTAGATGCTTATTCAACTAAGCCACCAGGCACCTCTGTTTTTCCATTTCTTTTAGTCATCTTCAATTTCTTTCATCAGTGTTTTGTAGTTTTCAGAGTACACCTCTTTCACCTATTTGGTTATGGTTATTCCTAGGTATCTTATGGCTTTTGGTGCAATTGTAAATGGGATCAATTCCTTAATTTCTCTTTCTACTGCTTCATTATTGGTGTACAGAAATGCAACAGATTTCTGTACTTTGATTTTGTATCCTACGACTTTACTGAATTTGTTTATCAGTTCTAGCAGTTTTTGATGGAGTCTTTTGGGTTTTCTATATACAGTATCATGCCATCTGCAAATAATAAAAGTTTTACTTCTTCCTTGCCAATTTGGATGCCTTTTATTCCTTTTTGTTGTTTGGTTGTTGAGGCTAGGACTTCTAGTACTATGTTAAATAACAGTGGTGAGAGTGAACATCCCTGTTTTGTTCCTGATTAAAGAGGAAAACCTCTCAGGTTTCCCCATTGAGAATGATATTAGTTGTGGATCTTTCATGAATTTGTTTTAAAATAAGCTGTTGTCAAATCTCCTATCTTACTCAAGTATCAGAAATAGGACTTGTATTAACACAAAGATAATTGTGACTCCTTTCCTCAATGTTTATGTCCACAACTAGTAATTGCCTTTCCAGTAGGAGAAAATTGAAGAAGTGAGAAAATATATTTCACAGACTAAAACTTGTTTGGTTAATCTCTCCTAAATTATTGACTTACATCTGACTCTATTATCCTAAACCCATACAAAAAATTTTAAAAAATGTGTAGTCTTGTGATTAAGAAAGTGAGAACAATCTTCTCTTAAGTATCAGTCATTAATTTGCATTTACTGTCTATCTCAGAGTCTTCTCTATCATTCAGTTAAGGGTTGCATGTATGATACCAATTCTTGTCCCTGTGCTTCTGAGGAACTTAGTAACATCACCTCAATAGGACTTGCCATGTGGGTTCTCAGTAAATATATTTTCTTTTTCTGTAAGTTTTAGAAATATGTCATGCAAAATACTGAGATAGGTCACAGTTCTTCAGACACGAAGAATATGATATGATGTAGGAGAATGAAACAACTTTTTCAGAAGAATTTTTCACAAAAAAATTTTAACTTCAAAATCTGTGAACATTTCCCATAGCACTGTCTACTAACACCTGTTCCTTACCTACAGAGTTTGTCTTTCAGAGTCCATTCTCTGTTCTCTTTGACTGTTTAGGTACATAATTAATAAGTCTTCCTTCACTGCTCATGAAGTTTGAAAAACATTTCTACTTACCACATTCAGTAACTGGGCAGGAAAATGAAATGCTCAAGAATCAGGTCTCAGCAAAGAGACTAATAAGAAAAGACAATATCACTACTTTGTTTTGCTTTATTTCCATATGCAGTCCACAAGATAGAATATGTTGGATGCTGAATGCAACAGAAAACAATTAGATTGTTTTGCTTTCTGTAAGAATTTGTTTTTTACATCTGCCTGGGTTGGATACCAGAAAATCCATGACTTCACTGGTCAGATGGTGAAAAGTTGTCTGGTCACACTGGCCCCTAAAATAGTCTCTGTTTATAATTAATATGACTGCTTTAGTGTAGTATTACACATTTACAAATTCATGTTCATTGTTCTGGAGCACAATACCCTGTTTCTTGCAACAGGGAAGAAAAGAAACTTTATTTTTCTCTTCCTTCCTTCTTTCCTTCCTTCCTTCCTTCCTTCCTTCCTTCCTTCCTTCCTACCTTCTTTCCTTCCATCCATCCATCCATCCATCCATCTGGAAGTCCTACCCTTTTCCCTAACTTTGCTAACTGCAGGATGGTATAGGAGGAGCTGGGGAGAAGAAAATGGGAGGACTATCTCAAAAGACCCTTCTTGAATAATACCACCCTGAGGAAGTGTTCGCTGGCATTCTGGCTTCAGCAGGTTTTCAAAACTGACAGATTCTCTCATAAAGTACTTTGGTTTGGTAAAGTCTGGTTTCCTGGAAGACAGTTTCTGACATGATGATTTGCATGCAGGAAATTTACTAAGGAGTGTTCTTGGAGGCATTACCTGCAAGGGAGTAAAGGAAGCAAGGTGATATAGGAATCAGTAAAACTGGGATATGGTCACAACAGAGGCCTCAGTTGATGCCACAGGGGAGCCATAGAGCTGTCGTGAGCACAAAAATTTGTCCAGAATTGAGGTAAGGGGTCTTGTGCCCTCACATTTGCAATATTGCCAAGTCATTGACAAATCTGCACATAGTGATGGGGTATAAGCTTAGGTGAGGCAGTTCTATTTGGCAGAGAATAATTCCTAAGAGGGAGTCTCCTATGAACTATCAACAGTGACACTTCTGGCATCTGGGAAGTGAACAATTAAGTTCTAAAGAGGAGATATTTTTGGCATAATATAGCATCTGCAACAATTAATCCGTTGTACTCTTTAGATGCATTTGTTTCATAGAACAATGCTTGTAGGAAAACCTTATAAATTTTCTCTTAATATCTACACTTTTAAATACATATTTATTCGATGTACTTAATTTATATTTAGTTTGCTCTTATCGTAGCTTCAGCACAGAAAAGACAATCAAACAATAATGTATAGTAGGGACAACATATGGTTTCTCAATTTGTGATAGCAATCAAATGTTGATATATTATAATCAATATATTTTATGTAACTTTGTGCCAGACATGGTCCTGTGAGTGGTATTAAACTCAGAGCAAAGACACTAGAAATACCTGATGGAGCAGCAGATACTTATAGTTGAGGGCATTGAGAAAATCATGACAGAGGAAGTTACTTTTGTGGAAATAATTCTAGAGATAGGGCAGAGCACAGAGCAGGAGAGAGAATGACTTCCTTGGGGATAGCAAGCAATTTATCTTATTAATAACAGAGGATAAATATTATAAGAGAATTTAAAAGATGAGAGAATGCAGGTGTTTATGGAAATAAAAAAAAGTTGAACTGAGAACTTTTATCTTGATTATAAAGCTCTGTTTATATTTAAACAATGTGGAATCTCTCAGATATTAAAAACTGTAAGAAAATATAGATAAGAAAATTCATTAAAGAGAGTGGAACAATAGTTTCAAAAACTGAAAATTCAAACTGATTGTGGTTATAAATTAATAATTGGCATTGTCATATGCATCTATCTAAAAATCTATGCATCTGTTATGTTTTTGTAGAGTGTGAGTGGAGGGCCTGCAGCTTCTCTTGTACAAACTACTCACCTTTTGTCCACTTCTCTATCACTACAAAAAGAGTTTTGTTGGATGTGCCTCAGAAATCTCTTTTCCATTAAAAAATAATGCAATATTTGCATTATATAATATAATATAAGGTATTAGATCCTTTGCTAGGTTTGATTAAACATCCATCTAATTTATGATATCTCACTTGCATATAGGATTCACTCTTTCCAATAATGTTCAATATTCTTCTTAATTAAAAATAGATAAAATATGGTATTTTTACCAAAGGAAAATCATAATGTTGATAGAAAATAACCTCATTATTTATTACTGTGCTTCAGTTTCTGCAACCATAAGGTGAGGGAGTTTGACTAACTGATCAATATAGACTTCTCCAGATTTAAATAATAATTAATGCAATTTTGATATTATAAATGTAAAAACTGAGTAGATTTGTAGAAGTGCCAAGGTGATTTTTGAATGCTACAGTTAAATTACATCTATTCACATCAAACATTTTAATTTATTCTTTTTATCTTAATTAGCGAAATGTCACATGGCTCTAATTCAGTACGTGGTGGGCTAATGGAATAGCACAATGAACTACATTGTATATTCAGATATTCAGTCTTAACGTTTTAATGGACAAGTGTGCATTCTCCAAAGTGCTAAAATAGAAAAAAAAAGATACTTTAAGCTTGATCTGAAAAGCTCAACCTGACTACTTTTGATACCCAAGGCTGTTGCTTGATTTTATTGTCCTATGAAAGCCTAAAATTTTTGTTTCTTTTTTGAGTCTCAGCATAAATATATAGAATAAATCATTATCTGTCATGCACTGGGCAATAAGGTATACTGGTTGAAAATATATTAATAATAATAAGACTCATCTGTACATCTCCCAAGTAAATATTGGCCTTTCTGACACTTACTCCCAGACACACACACATTTTGATGAATCCATATTCTGTCTTCTGCAGTAAAAGTAGAAAACAAGTATTCTCTTTTAGATCATTTCAGTATAATCTGATCAAAAGTTGTACCTCAGCTTTGTACATCCTCATTTGTGTCCTTCTCTGCTGTGACCCATGGCCCAATTTGCTCTGGTGCCACTGGGACAGAAGCATCTATCTCACTTTCTGCAGAGGACAAAGGGAAACGTAATCTAAAGAAATCACATTTTATTCTACCGACCTCTCCTTTTTTCTCCACAGTGTTACAATGCAATGACATTTGAGTGAGTCAGAAGACTATTACAACTCAAAAGAATTAAAACTTAATCATGCAATAAATATGCCATAGTGCAAAAAATAAATACTGTATCTGTTTATTTCTTGAAACCCTATTTAAGCTGCTCAGTGCACCTATTCTCCAGATTGGGATGAAATCCATTTTCAGTTGTAAAATTGGATGAAGTGGGAAAATTCTCTTCCTTAGAATCCTACTTACAACCCTGGAGGAGAGACTTTCCTTTAGTCTATCACACAGATCCCAAGTGATATGCTCATTGATCCAGGCTGCTTTGAAGATGGCTTCTTTGCTGCCTGTTCCCATGGTTTAAATCTAGTAATCTTTTCAGGGTTGACTGCTAGGACACCCTGAGCAAATACAAGCATCAGGCAATACCTCACAGTCATTCCCAGAACTTGTGAGGGAATATGGCCCACAAAAATGTCATCCTCTGTCCCAGTGTGCCTCTTGCACACTATCTAGACAACTTTCCTTCTGCTTATACAAATTATAGCCTCACTTTGCCTTTTGTTAAGATATTGTTTTTTTAAGGACATTAATAGGCCCTTGAAGAAAGCAGATTTAAGATCACATCTTATTCATTACATCCATTGACAGCATTGGGAACAAATCATAAATTAATGTCTCAGTGATTGTCTCATCACATATGACTTAGTTCCTTTGCCTGGAATGGAGGGAGAGGAAGGCAATGTAGGTTGAATTGGAATTGAATAATCTATATTATGCCGTTCTCATTAAATAAAGACTTGCGCAAATACGTATAAAGTTTTAATAGTGGTATTTATTAGGAAAGAAGGAGATGAAGAAGGGTAGCAGTACAGTATAGTAAAAAAAAAAAAAAATACCGTCTTTGAAATCTCAGATATGGATTGAAAGGCCAAATAAGACATTTTCTCGACACCTGCACTTGACAAGATGTTTTATATTCCTTATACCTTTTTGTCGATAAACAAGGATATATTAGTTTACCGGGGCTGTGACCATAAGAAAATACCACATTCCTGCAAAATAATAATAATAATAATAATAAATAATAATAATAATAATAATAATAATGAAACAAAGCAATCTCTCAATTCCTGTTCTATGCACCAAAAGTGTTATTTAATAAACACATCAGAAAGGGGAAAACTAATAAATGTGGAATTCTTGTTACAGTTTTTCAATAAAAAAACACATCTAATTCCAACAGAATTTGAAGAGACCTATGTTTTTTCTCTTATAATAAGAAATCTTAGTCAATAATCAAAGGCACTAAAAATAATGCATATCAAATAAAAATCATGCAGCCTTTATTTGAGTGCCTTTCTCCTCATAGAATGTTTAAAAATGATTCTTGACATTTTTAAGGTACAGCTTGAGAATCTGTATAATCTTTTTATTGGTAACTTAATGACTTCAATTCTAGTCTTAGAAAGATTTAATTATGTGTAGCACTTATTTAATTATAGAGTTGAAAGAGTAGGTAAAAATGGGGCATCTAGGGCACTTAACTCACTCTGAGGTGTTATATTTAAACGAAGTGAAAAGGCTACTTTCAAGATATTTTAGTAAAGTGGTAAACCGTGCTTAGTATATTAATCTATTTATATGTATTTTCTGTTTTTAGGAATATATGGAAATGTTAGTATTTGTACATTTTCTGTTATGTGACCATTTATAATTAACATTACTCCTTTGATTTTTTTTAAAGATTTTATTTATTTATTCGACAGAGATAGAGACAGCCAGTGAGAGAGGGAACACAAGCAGGGGGAGTGGGAGAGGAAGAAGCAGGCTCATAGCGGAGGAGCCTGACGTGGGGCTCGATCCCATAACGCTGTGATCACGCCCTGAGCCGAAGGCAGACGCCCCTCCTTTGACTATTTTTACATAAATACAGGAACATGTCACAGCTTGCTAATAGGTAACTATATGTATTGAGAAGCAGTTTATTTCCCTGTGTTGTTTTAGTTGATTTTTCTCCTTAATGGAAGTTTTACAAATAGTAACATTTAATTTTCTCCCATCTGTTTTGTATATTCAGAACATACTAAAACCAAGTTGATTACTGCATAAAATAATCACCACCACTCTTTGACAGTACAAGGGTTTATTAGTGTACAAAGTAATGATCTACTAGGGAATGTCAAATAAATCTTGTTGCTAGTCAGATTTATGGGGAAAGAGTCAACAAGAAAATAAGTCAAGGAGTAGAAATAGTGTTTTATGTGGGGAAGAAAGATGATGAATCAGTCCTTGTCTTTGGAGGTCAATAGTAAAACTGTTGGCAAACTCTGCATGTAATTTTAACTGAACTAAACGCTGTCTTTAACTGTATCTCCAGTGATTTCAATTATTGGAATCCTGGAAAATACTGTTTCAATGATAAAGAATAGGGGAAATAAAAAACTACCAAATATCTTTTTGGAAATGATCTAATTTATCATTATTAATGTTACCTTATAATAGAGCAGTATAAAGCATTGCGTCCAAATCCCCACATCTTCTTGGCCTATGTGTGGGAGAAGAGATGCTGTCAGATGGTGCACAAAAGTGGTAACCCATTACAGTCTCCAGAAAAGGGCTACAAGAGGCTCTTGTTTGAGTTACCAGTTATTCTTAGAGCACTGCAGAAGGAACTACTCAATTCTAGGCACTGACCTATTATTTCTCAAATACTAGCAATCTTCTAGGAAAAATCAGTCAGCGTTTCACTTTAGGGAGAGAGATTTCTTAGGATTTTTTTTCCCACTTTTCCTCCACTACAAACAAAGCCCTCTAACTTCTGCATGGCCTGTTTTTAGTTATCAAGCCCTTACCTCTTTTGAAGCCAGATGATGTCTGAGTGACCCTTTAAAAGGAATCTACCACATTGTCCAACTTTCTCATCCTGAAGAATCATCTAGGAATCTTCTTAAATCCAGATTCCTCTATTTCATCTTTAGAAATTTGATTTTGTAGGACTTGAATGGTGCCAAAGACCTCTATTTGAGAAAATTATGATTAAAGGGATCTGTAAACCAGCCTTTGAAAAATGTAGCCTTATAACCTAGAATTTTGTAAGGTGAAGCAACTTCACTTCTAATCAAACTTCAATTTAATTTCTAAATTTGGCTTGTATTTTGTCATGTATTGGTATAATTCCTTCAATCTCTACTTATATCTCAGGGTTAAGACTTTAAGTTTACATTTTATGCTATAACTTCCCATAGTTTAGTTACAATATTTATTGAAGCGTCTGTATTAGGAAAGAGTTTCAGAGGTAAGCCACTTTCTAGAAACTATGAGGCTCTAATTGGGACTCTGTATTAGGGGGAAACCTGTTAAGCCCAATAAGTAAGACCCTTTTCATGGGGAGAGAGAAAGTTTTCAAATGGAGAGGCCTTAAAAAGAGGATATTTATGGGGCATAGACATTAATTTATGAACAAGTGAGTCTGCTGAGATATAGTTACAAATATAGGTAAGGTATAGGTATAGATGTCCTAATTCCCTTCCCTGAAAGAGCCAAGAAGCAGTAACATTAGAGAAGAAAAGAACACACTCAAATGTAACTCTGGCCACACACACTTTCAAATCTCCTACTGTTGTTCCCCTGATAATTAGTATTCTCATCTACCAGGTCTCAGTGATGTGGTCAGTATCTCCCCACTCTAGGTGTAACTCCTATCTCAGAGTGGTTGTGTTTTTGTTGTTGTTGTTGTTGTTGTTGTTGTTGTTGTTGTTGTTTTCCCCCTATAACCTGTGCAGCATGACTGTCTTCTCTTTTTTCTACATAATTTCCTCCTGTCACTTTGCTCTGGGGTATTATCCCAGAAACCAGCCTGGCTGGTTTCAAATGCTTATTTCCCTACTTACCATTAATATTGGGGTTTATAAAAATCCTAATTTTTAAAGTATATTTTATGGGTACATAGTAGGTTAAGGGATTTGTTCTCCTTTGGTTAGTTTATTTCTGGAGCGATAAATAGAGAGATTTGAATTTTAATGTTTTCCATTAAATTGTAAGGGATTTCTTTATATTTTCACATATGAGTTGAAGATCTTCCAGTTTCTTTACCATTCTATTTAAAAAGCTATTTTCCCACATCTCTTTAAATTTAAAAATATTTTCTGAAGTCTCTACAATAAATCTGTTTTATTTAAAGACATTTTCCTTCAATAGGAAGGTACCCACCTTGTCCTTGCAGTCAGTGAAAGTATCTTATTTTGGAGATGGGTTTTGTTTCTTTTCTTTCTTTCTTTCTTTTTAAAAATTCAGTTATAGAGGCATACCAAAGGCACGAAGAACTGCATTAACTTTTAATGGTTGCTCTTTCCTTGGTGGCAAAGGGCACCAGGAAGGCTCTAACATAAGTACAAATAACCAAGTAATAGATGAACTTTCTGAATTTGCCCCATAAAGTCATATTCAAAGTATGAAGTATTGAAATGTGTAATTATTTTGTTCATATGCTCTGTTATTTTTCTTGGTTCAGGTCATATTTATTTTGCATTCATACATATGATTTCTCTCATCAGTCTATAGTAGACATTTGAATATAAATTATTGCATATTGACCATGGCTTGTTAAAAGCTCTAATTCAGCACAGTTTTTCCTTTCCAAGTATATTTAGTCTGTGACTGGTAAGTGGTTTCTCAGTTTTCCATTTATTGTAATTCATTGTATTTAATAATTTTTTTGCTTCTCAGTCAATTGTATATCAACCAAAAACACATTTTGTATTAAAAGTACATAGCAATTTTCACAGTTTAAAAATATTTAGAATAAGAATTTACACTGTTATGGGGCGCCTGGGTGGCACAGCGGTTAGGCGTCTGCCTTCGGCTCAGGGCGTGATCCCGGCGATCTGGGATCGAGCCCCACATCAGGTTCCTCCGGTGGGAGCCTGCTTCTTCCTCTCCCGCTCCCACTGCTTGTGTTCCCTCTCTCGCTAGCTGTCTCTATCTCTGTCGAATAAATAAATAAAATCTTAAAAAAAAAAAAAAGAATTTACACTGTTATAATAAGATAGTATAAAAATTTTACCCTCAACATCTACTCCATTCAAGTTATCAAGAAGCCCAAACATTTTTTGTTTTGTTTTGTTTTGTTTTTAAAGCCATGATTAAGGTCACCTGGGTGGCTCAGTCGGTTAAACATCTGACTTTGGCTCAGGTCATGATCTCAGGGTCCTGGGATTGAGCCTTGTATCTAGCTCCTTGCTCAGCAGGGAGTCTGTTTGTCCCCTCCTCCAGCTCCCTTCCCATGCTCTCTTTCTCTCAAATAAATTAATAGAATCTTTAATTTAAAAAATGCCATGATTAAGTCTTAAAATGTGTATAATTTTCTTGGGGAGAGCTTAATTATTTAATAACACTAATAAAATATTATAAATTGTTATATAACATTGCATTTTTCCCAGTTCTTATCTATTCTCTAGATGGAATAGTATAATTTTTAAATGATATAATCAACTGTTTGTTCCAAAGCATCAAGTATTTTCCAGAAATTTTAACATAAGCTTGCAAACAGATTGACTGAATGTTTCCTAGAATGAAAGCATAGAAATCAATATCTTAAATATGGTAATTTTATAAATTAACCAAAAAATCTGAGAGTAATCAGATTTTTTACGTAGCTTTTTGGGTCTATTATAGATAGCATGGCATATTTGAGTTGAATGTCTCTGTTAGATCTTACATAGAAATATACTCTATCTCTACCCCTAACTTAGTACTTACTAATAAAAGATAATTGAAAATACTGAGAATGCATAAGATACATTTTGAAGAAGTTTTTACAATTAAAACTTTGAAATAAAGTATCTTATATCACATTGGTTGATTATTAGCAAAGTAGGGACCTTATTATAAATATAAATAATAATTCAACTATTCATATTTTGGTTATCATGCCTCCTTTATGTGAATTAAAAGTGATAGAATATATTTGAATCTCATGATTTTATGATGCAGGACAAATTAAAATTCCATAATAACTTATATGGCACAATACGTAATTGTAGAAAACTGAAATCTTTAAGAGACCTAATATTTACAACATTTAACATTCTAACAGTCTTCTACTCCATTGTATAAACTAATATCAACATTTTTTCAAAAGTAAAGCAAGACTTTTAGTTTTAGTTCTGCCATGTAAAGAACTTACAAATAGTCTTTCTTGCCTTACAAGGAAAAGCTGGACAGACTGAAAAGATAAAATATTTTTTTATAGAAATTAGTTTTCAAGGGAAATTGTCATGCTATAATCTAGGAAGACAGGCAAATTCAGAGTCATAGCCAAAATTTGGAGCAGAGAATAGTGGAACCATAAACTGGGAGGGGACACTTTAATATAATTTTGAGAAATTGCTGGAGGCTGAATGTGAACTAGCATAAATTATGAAACTTGAGTCTTAGGCAGCTTCTTATACTTCTGTGGGATTTAACTCTAAGAACCCTACCAGGTTCTCAAGTAAAGATTTAAGAAAGGACCCCTCAGAAGGACCTTCTGAGTAATCCTTACGAAAAACACACAAAACCCTGTCTATAATAAAGGCAGGAAGGGCTTTTTTTTTTTTTAAAGATTGTATTTATTTGACAGAGAGACAGCCAGCGAGAGAGGGAACACAAGCAGGGGGAGTGGGAGAGGAAGAAGCAGGCTCCCAGCAGAGGAGCCTGATGTCGGGCTCGATGCTAGAACGCTGGGATCATGCCCTGAGCCTAAGGCAGACGCTTAACGACTGAGCCACCCAGGTGCCCCAAGGAAGGGCATTTTGAACTTCAGCCCCCTCTAACTTTCCTGTATCACTGACGTGGGGGGCAACTGTACGAGGGAAGGAACATTTATGAAGGTGACAGGCCAGAGACACAGGCCTACCAGAGGACTGGGATTTAATTAGAAGATTATAGAACACATATCATTCCTCAAACCTGACCATTATACCAGAGGTTTTCCAGTATAATAACAGTGAATTACAGCTGAAAGAGATGTAAGACACAGGATTTCTCTGAGTAGTAACAGAGGCCAAATGTCAATGGGGAGACAAAACAAGAGTACTAGAATAATTTCAAGTTCCGACACTTAGAGCTGCAATAAGTAAATAACATAAGTAACAATACAAACATAACAAAAGTAACAATGGACTAGAAGTTACCAAAATTAATAACAAACACCAAATATAGATTTTAAAGACTCAAAGGACATCATGCAGAACAAATAATGACAACAACAATAACAAAAACTACATCTAGGCTGGCTATATTTTAACTGCAGGAAACCAAACACTGAGAGACAATTTTTGAAAAAGAATGATGGAGGAACGGTGGACATTTTGTCAGAAAGCGTGCAAGAAATAAAAGAGCAGAGTATTTAGAATTTTAGAAAGAAAAGTAACAACTGATGCAGAGTTCTTTATCTAGAAAATTTATCTTCAAAAGTAAAAGAGGAAGACTTTCTCCGACAAGGACAAACTGAGAGAATTCATTGTCAATAGATCTGCTCTACAAAAAAACTTAAAAAGCTTTTCTTCAGGCAGAAGTTGATACAGATCAGAGACCTGAACCTAACAACGAAAGAAAGAGAGTCCTAGAAGGAATAAATGAAGATAAATTAAAATCTTTAATTTTTCTTTTTCTTGATAATCTATAAAATAACAGCTCTTTGAAAGTAACAGAAGTATCAATGTACGTAGTGATCATGTCATATGGGTAAGTGAGATGAATAATAGAAATGTCACAAGGGATAGAAGAATGGAAATATGGGCATGCTGTAAATTTACCTAGAGAGCACATGAAAAGGAATAATGTTATTTAGTAGTGGGATTATCTTACACCATAACTATGTGGGATTATTTCTGGTATGCAAGACTAGTGAAACATTAAAAAATCAATCAATAAAATCCACCGTATCAAAAAAAAAAAAAAAAGAAACCTCATATGCTCATATCAATTGATGGTAAAAACATTAGACAAAATTGAACACCAATTTATGACAAGAATGTTCATTAAGCTACATATATAAGGGAACTTCTGCCATGTCATAAAGAATATCTACAAACATCTTATAGCTAACATCATATTGAATAATGAGAAACCAGAAGTTTACTCTTGAGAGCAGGGATAAGGAAGAAATAACCTTTCTCATCATACCTATTTAGTATCATACTAGAAATCCTAGTTAGTGAAATAAGACAAATAAGGGAAGATAAATGTATAGATTGGAATGAAAAAAAACTGGTTTTGTTTGTACATGGCATGATCGTTTATATAGAAAATTCCAAAAACCTGACAAAAAATTCCTGGAACTAATAAGTGAGTGTAACAAGGTCAAAAGATAGAAAGTAATATAAAAAATAATGCTTTTCTATATGCCAGCAATTGGAAATTGGAATTAAAAAAATATGTGAAGTAGCATGAAATAAAATGGAACCCTCAGATGTAAATCTAACAAAATAAGTGTGGAGCCTACATGGGAAACTATAATACAATGATACAAATTCAAAGATGTTCCAAATAAATGGAGATACATTTGTGTCCATGGATTGGATGATGCAGTATTATTTTCATGTCAGTTCTTCTCAACTTGATCTATAGATTCAATACAATACCAGTCAGAAACTCAGAAAATTATTTTATGGATATCAATAACCTGCTTCTAAAGTTCGTATGGAAAGCTGAGGGACCTAGAATAGTTAACAAACACTAAAGAAGAAAAAAAAAACTGGAGTATTTGACCTACCTAATTTCAAGGTTTTCTCTGAGTTTATGTGCAGTGGTGAAAAAATAGAAATGGGATATTGGAACAAATTAGGAAGTCCATACTTAAACTGAAATTATAGTCAGCTATTTTTCACCAAAGGAACAATGGCAATTCAATGAAGAAAGGCTGGCTTTTATCATTTAATCATTTTTATCATTTGATCATTCTGAAGCAATTGGACATTCACTGATCTGGGCACAGATATTACAACTTACACAGAAGTTAATTCAAAATGGATCATAGATCTAAGTGTAAAATGAAAAGCTATATTGTTTTTTAATAAAACAAAAAATGACAAGACCTGGATCTGATAGATATTAGATACAACAATGATAGAATTTTCTGTGAAAGAAAAAATAATGAGAAGATAGACTTTCTCTATATTCCAAATTTCTGCAATTCAGAAGTTGCTATAAGAAGAATGAAAGACACATCACACAACTAGGAGAAAATGTTTGCAAAACATATATCTGACAAAGAACTTGATCCAAAATACACAATTCTTAATATAAATAGTAAAAAAAATAAATAAATAAAAATAAAAGCTGGCCAAAGATTAGAATAGACACCTAAATAAGGAACATATACAAATGCTAAATAAGCATATAAAAAGTTGCACATCATTTGTCTTAAGGTAATTGAAAATTAAAACAAAAATGAGACATTATAATATACCTATCACAATGGCAAAAAAACAAAAATATTATCAACTACTGGCATTTACACCGAGGAACAGAAACCTATTCATAGGAATTGCAAAATGGTACAACCACTTTAGAAAATGATTTGACACTTTTTCCAAAGTTAAACATAGTTTTACCACACAATCCAGTCATTGTGCTTGTAAGTTTTTATGCAACTGTTTTAAAAATTATTTCCATGCAAGAATTTGCATATGGATTTATTAGCAGCTTTATTCATAATCACACACAATTGAAACTGTAAAGAGGTCGTTCATAAGGTGAATGTATAGATAAACTGCAGTACATCCATACAGTAGTGTATTTAACATTGTAAAACCACTATGCTGCCTAACAATGAAGGATATGGGTGAATCTTAAAGACATAATGCTAAGTGAAAGCAGTATGTCTAAAACCACTATATACACTGAAAGGCATTCTGGAGGAGGAAAACCATAGACACGTAAAATTATCAGTGGTGATCAGGGGTTTGAGATTGGGAGAGTATTGAGTAGGTGAAACAAAAGAGATTTTATAGGCTGGTGAAACTATTCTGTACTATACTGTAATAGTGAGAGCAAGCTGTGAAGCATTTGCCAAATTCCATGACCTTTACAGCACAAAAATTAAACCTTACCATTTGCAAATTTAAACATGCATTGAGGAATCTCAGGGTGGGATGCAAAATGTGAAAAAGACTAAATGTATTACAAATGTATGAGTGAGTTGGAAGAAAAGGTACTGGCCTAAATAACCTTGGAAATGTGTGGACATTATAAAACCAAAGGCGAAAATGATTGTGTTTGGCACTGTATTCTAGTTGACAAAGTTGTTTCCCACGGGAATTAAACAGTTATGTCAGATGATGAGGGCCAAATTTCTTACATTTAGAGTTTGAGGTTACAGATATGCAAATGAAGGGGGTTAGAATGATCATTGTGGTAATGGATTAGGGCTAGAGATATCATTAAGCACTAATGTTTCGATTAATATAGATACAGATTTTTACATATAGGAATATTTATACATACATTTTTATATCCAGGTTATTATACATACATTCAGATTCTTTGGCTCTGTCAGTTTAGAAGGCCTAGAAGAAACCGCTACCTTCTCTTCCATGCTCAGTTTAAAGTTGTATTTAAAAGACTTCTCTCTGAAATGTTTCTTATATTTAGCAATTTTTAAGTTCAGCCTGGCTCCCTTTTGCAGGAATGGAGCTCCATTATATATGATGTAATAATAGACATGCCGAGCTATTTCCACATGGAATTGTGGTCTGTGTAGAATGATCAACTATGTTTGATAAAGAATCAAATATAAGTTCTAGAAGTTAATAATAATAATAATAATAATAATAATAATAATAATAATAAAAGGAATATGTTCTCAAAATGAAGTGGGAATTTGGGTAGATAAGCAAGAAATACCCACTATTTTTTAAAGCACTGTCTACCTTGCCATTTAGAGTCATGCCACAGTTACCTAATGAAGGGAGAACATATATAAATAATTATTAAAGATAATATAATAATTGGACACTGGCATAATGGCCAGTTAGGTGCTGACTTATTACCCCATCCTGCCTCTTCTTAAAGAAGAGATACTCTCATTTGCTTCATGGGAAATTTTTTAGAGTTGACAATGTTACTATTACTATTACTGATACTACTACTGCTAATACTATAATTATTATTATTTCCTATAAACATAATGTTCACCTCTTAGTAAGTAATAATGTTTCATTCAGAATTAGAATCTATAAATCTCATTGGGACGGTTTTCACAAGAATCTATATTCAATCTCTCGAATTAATCATGGGGAGTCTAATTAAAATGACTAGTCGAGATAAGCACAATAGAATTTCTAAAAAGAATCCTAAAGGAACAAGTTCCCCTGGAGCTACAGGATACAATTTCAGATTCTCTCTTTATATTAAAATACAAAAGAGATCATATACAATAGTGTTGCAAATTATCCACATTTTTTATCCCTTTTATTAAAGACTTGAAAAGCAAATCAGTTTTTTTAAAAAAACCAAACAATAATTTTTATGCTGCGTATCATAGACTGTTTCTTGGAGATAATATTTTGATTCAATTATGTCTGCAAGCACCATAATTTCTATTGATGAACATGGATTGACATAGTTGTTTAAGCCTATAATGAACTAAATGTTATACAGAATACAATTTTCCTCTTCATTTACCTTAATTTATTCTAGTTGTAAATGCCATTGACTTCCATGATTACAGAATAAATCTCACTGTAGGATCAATTACTACAGTTTAGAATGAAACTTGAGTTGTTTTGTAATTATATCCACTGGGTATTCTATTTTAATTTAAAATAGCTTTTGCAAAAATACTGGAGCCTTAATGAATGACACACAGGATTAAATGTAAGCCTTTTAACATGTAATTATTAAAATTATTATAGTGCTGCTTTTCTTTATATCTGGTTAATTTCATCAGTGTCTAAAACTATACACCTAAACAGATGTTTTCTGGCTTTAATATATAATTTATCTATTTGAAGTTAGAAACTTGGTTTCTCAAAATTTAAAATGTTTATTTTTGTACTTCTGAATTTTTGATGACTTTTTCTTTTTTGTGAGAAAGACTAAGAATACCATTTAATAAATTTTGTCATCATTAAGTATGACCAAAATGATGTACTCTTTAAAATAAAGGTGAGTAATTTAAACATCAAGTCAATTTTAAAGAAAGAGCATTAAATATCTCTTTTACTTAATATATATGTGAAACTAAAACTATGTACTCTCTTGAATCAGTGGTTCTCAAACTTAACGGTTTTGAAATACTTTTATCTTCTAGAAAAAATATTCTGGACCATAAAGAACTTGGTTTATGAATTTTATACACACACACACACATATTTATATACATACATATTTATCATATTGGAAATTAAAACCGTTTTTGAAGTGAGAAAAAATACACATGCATACATTTTAGTAGTTGGCAGAGCAGGGGCCTAATCACATTGTCCTGTAATTTGTGGAAAACTCTACTGTTCACTTATGAGTAATCCCCATACCTATGTAATCCCCATACCTAAGTTGAAAACCTCTGCTTTACATTAATGTAAACAGTCATGCCATTAGACTCTAATTTAAATTTAAATATGAATACTATGTTTCTATTCATTGTGATAGACTGTAATATACCTATGAAATGATATATTTTATGGCATTTCAAGTAGCATTTCTTTTTATAATAGCTCTAAGAGAATGATTCATCGGTTTTAAATTACTTGTTTTATTTGATTGCATGAATGTAATTGAATCAAAATTATGGAAAATAGGTGCTTAAGAAGGGGAGGAGTAGCTTTTGTATAAAAAAGAATAGCTATGTATTTCCCAGAAATTTATACCTCAAGCCCAGTTTCTAAACAAAGATTTTAAATGCTACCATGATTATTGGTTTCTCTTATATAGCTCCAAAACTCCAGTTCATGTCTACAGGTGTTTGTTGACAGATAATCTATGTAAGTGTTTCTTTTTAGCAAATAAAAAAGCCTCCCTATTTTAAGTGTGATTATTAATTTTCTATTTAAAATATATGAAATGCTGTTAATTATTAGTTCGCAGGATAAACTACTAAATAGTTTTTGGGCTAGCAGAAAAGATAAAACAATTTAATATAGTTTAAGATAGAAAAAAATGGAGATGTAGAAGAAAGTTGTCATTATATACTAATAAGGAAGAAGAAAAATTACATATCATACTGCATATAAGAAAAATAATTTTTTATCAATGATATCTTAAATAATTGCTACTAGTTAAGAATAGAATATACTAAAGTCTTGACTGCTGGAAAGTCAGAATTACCAAGCTTATTGATATTAAGGATTAAAAAGAAAATGCATTATAGAAAGGGAGTGCAGAGATTATGAGAACATTTAAAAGGGACCTAATGAACTAGTCTCAGTGACAACTGGGCAGTCATAGGAAGTAATGTTTCAAATAGAATCTGAGAGATGATGAGTAAACACTGGCCAGCACACAGCTGGAAGGGTCTGTCTGAAAAAGGAAAAAGCTGATGTCAGAGGGTATTCACAAAACCAAAGTTGATTCACAATGTCTAGAGTGAAATGAGTTTAGAGAGAGTGATATGAGATGATTCTGCACATGAGAACATACCAGATTCCAAAGGGGTGTTACATTCTGCATCTCTCTCTCTGGGTCTAACTCTGTAGTAGAATCATGTAATACATTTCCCCTCCCCTCCACACACACACACTGTGTGTGTGTGTGTGTGTGTGTGTGTGTGTGTGTGTGTGTGTCATACTCCTATATATATATATATATATATGGTTATTTTGAGTGTTAAGGAGGGTATTAACAATTAATTAAAGACGTTGCGTGCAAACGAGGACTATCTTAACCATATTATTGCTATTGTCATTGTTATCGTGATTATTATTTTTACTATGCCCATAGTCTTAATTCAATTGGAATTTACAGGCTTTTGGGGGAGTAAGATATTTATTGGGAAATTAGGAAAGAAAGATATTTTGGCTAAAGAATTGAAATATATTTTAGTTAAAAATTATAATGTAAAAAATACTAAATCCTTGGTAATTTCATCACTTTGCTATTTTCCCAGAAAGTTGGCCTTTCCTTTTTAAAGACTGGACAAAGTAATCTACTTTTTATTCATGAATTGCTAAAATGGCATATTTTTCAAAGTTGCTCTTACCCTTTGCTTCCACTTCTGACATACACATATTACAAACCTGCTTAATACAATATTTATATTTGTAATTATCCAGGTTGATCTTTTACTCTAAACAGAAATAGATAAAAATAAAATGGTAACACATGCTTTCATTGCCTTTGAATAAATGTCAAGGAGACCTAAACAACTACCAGGGCGTTTTCCCTTGTAAGAGCAATCATCGTAGAGCTGTGAAATTGTGATTCTCTTGTTCCTAGTTTATATTTATTTCCTTGGTAATATATTATTGGCTGAAGTTATTTGTCAATCGTGAGCCTTGCCACTAGGAAAGCAATAAAATGCTTTATTCTTTCCATTAAAAAAAGATGATGGAAATGTCTATCACATAAATAAAAGAGATAAAATGAAGCAATTTAAAATATAATCCCCATGAAACATTAGTGTTAAGTGGTGAAGTAAGGACTTCTGCAAATTCTCTCCTTCATAAAAGCAATGATAAAACTGATGAAATAAAATGTCAGAATCAACTTCTTCAGAACTCTGGAAATTAGCCAAAGATTTACAGCAGTTCAGGGAGTGTTTATTCAAATAGGGAGTGGTGGGAGGCTGAGTTTTGATAAGAACTGAGAGCTTTGTGATGTCTTAATTTGCTTATTCATACATCACCCTGTCCAGCCTAATAGACTTAAAAACCAATGGCTACAATCATGATAAAGCCAATAGCTCTGGGAGCCACCAGAGGAGACAGTGAGATTATAGCTCTCTCAAAATCTTATTCCTAAGAATTGTTACTTTTTTTTTTTTTTAACCAATCCGGTAGTTCTCCATAAGACGCCACTTCCAAGACTATCTATATTTGACCTGACTTGGAGCTCCTATGGTGGAATAAACTTCTCTCCAGGAATGATTGTGAAAAGCAATTACAGGGAATTGATTAACTTTGGTCCCCTGAGTTGAGAAAATAAGACTTGGGGTAAATTATAGGCAAACCAAAAAAGTTTAAAAGGAAACATTGAAAAATAAGATGTCCATAGAATTTTTGAAAAGCTCCAGCATATTCCTGGGAAGCCATAAGGCCAAACACATGGATAGGTCTGTGTTTTTGCCCAGGAAAGATTTGAGACATCCTAAATTTTCCTCTTGGCCTGTCACTGAGGCTTTGTTCAAGCAGGAAATAAAGACAAAGGCAGAATTGTTATCAGACTGGTTGAATGTCGAAGGTGTGGCCTGATACACACACATACAGACACACAGCCTCTCATAAGAGATGGTAAAACACAGGTGGTTTAGGAAATCTCTGTGCAATCATTAGCTGACCACTGAACTAACTGAGTAGAGACTCAAGTGGCCAAATCTGGCAAGGAATATCGACCTTACAAATTTAGCTCTGAAAACATACTAAACAAACAAACAATAACAACATGCCCTGGAGAGGATTGAGATTCTGATTTCCAAAACTGATGCATTATATTACTTAAAATTTGAAGGTTTCAGCAAAAAATTATGAGACATGCAAAGAAATCAGAAACTAGCAGTTTAGAGGAGATAATATTTATTTTCTAGAGCCATAGAATGTTAAATTATATTCTATTTCTGACCATGAGGTACTAATTTGTAAACAACTAAAACAATGAAAAAATATATAATACAATTGTTTATAGATATTGAGTTAAAGACAGTACAGGTTTGTTATTCCTATAAGAAGGGAAATAAATTATATATACTCTGTTATCACACTGAATTTCTGCCTGGAAGTATTATGGACAGAAGTTTAAGGAATGATATTGTTAGCAGAACACTCAGTTGCAGAGAGAGTAATCAGAACAGAAGAAAATTAGGTGTCTGGAATCTGAGACACTGAGAACTGGAGAGGAGGAAAAGAACCACAGAAGAGTACATAAGGATCCTGATATTCCTGTGGGTGAATAATAAACCTCACCTGGAAAGATGAAACTCTCTAAGTCTAGGCAAAGAATGAGTCCTTAAGTGTCCACAAAATTACATCTGTAATGAGTGGATTTAGCCAGGTTGCAGGATAAAAGATTAATATAAAAATAGTTATATTTATATATGCTAGCAGTAAACAATTGAAAAAATATTTAAAAACATTTACAATAGAATAAAAAATAAACAAAATATGTTCAATACTGGAACAATAAAAAGCTATGAAGTGTTGCTGAAAGATATTAGAAACACCTAAAAAATATAAAAATATGCCATGTTCATGGATTGAAATACTTATTGTTGATAAGTTAACTGTACCCAAATTGATCTATAGATTGAACACACTTTCAATCAAACAAATCCCCATTCACTAGTACTTTTTGTAGAAAATTGAAGGTTTTGTAGAGAAAGAGCAGGAGCTAGAGGTAAAGGTAGATATTTATTATATATGTGTACATTATATACATATACATATAATACATATATATTAGATACATCTGTATAATTGAAGGATCTAGAAAAAGCCAAAAGAAACTGTTGGAAAATATCTCTATTTGATTCTAAGACCAGCTATAAAGTTATTATAATCAAGACCTTATGATACTGATATATTGATAAATATATACATCAGTGACATAGAATAGATAATCAAGAATCAGACTCATTATTTGTCCATTATACCACAATAAAGCTGGGGGGAAAAACGATATAGACCTGCACCTATATGGCCAATTTATTTTTTTAAATGATGCCATAGAGGAAATTAAAGTATTTTCAACACATAATGCTAGAACAACTGAATAGCCATAAGAAAAAAAAAATTGTCCTCAATTATCATGTCACAACATATCCAAAAATTAAATTATTACTCTGATGGTAGGAATGCTAAATGAGACAAAGATCATGCAACACACATTTTTATACGGTCAACCATAGACCTGCCATAAGACCCAGCAATTGCCCTAGGTATTTACATTTGAGAAATGAAGTATACGCCTACAGAAATATTTTTTCACATATATTAATAGTGAACTTTTTAATAATATACAATACTGGAAATAATACAGATGTCTATTTATAGATGACTTATGATGTACATACATTAGAATACCACAGAGAAATGAAAAAATAAAGATAACCAGAACAATTTGAATTAATCACAAAGCATTATGCTGAGTAAAAGAAGGCATACATAAAGATTTACATTAGTCACAACTCATTGAACCAAAGACTTAACATGAATTAATTTTATTGTGTGTAAATTATACTTCAAAGGATGTGATGAAAGATATTTCAGTAAAAAAATCCCTTTATATTAAAGTTAAAATCTAAGGCTGAAGTTAAAACTCTAGTTTCACAGAGATATTTTCATTGAAATATATTTAATTTGAAGTCTTCTAATATTTAAGACCAAAGTATAAAACAAAATCTAATATGGGAAATTCCTAACGACTAATTTGATTGATTCAGATTTTTTTCCATGAAAAATAAAATAATGTTTTTTTCTTTCAACAAATGAAATATTTTTATTTAATAATGAAATTCATGAAACCTCTTATGTTTCCTTTATTTCCTTTAGATGCCAGAGTGCAGTGACTAAATATGCTTTCAACTATAGCAGTGTTATACTAAATAGATAACATATTTGTTTCCTTCTCATTTTATATTTGAATTTGTATGAGTGTATATATAAGTACCACATTGTATATGTGAGTTTATCGCAAATATCATTATATTTTAAGTAGATTTAGAAAGGCTTTGATTACAGTAGAATTACTTAACAAAAAAGAAAAAAAATCAGCCTTTTCCTAGTTTAGTAATGAAGTGGTGCAGAAATGTCACATGTAAAGACTTCAGCCTTTTTATGGACAAAATATTTTATTCTCCAAATGTAGATAATAGAAAATTCAATACTCTAAAAAAATTGATGTTGTGGGGACATAGTTTATTCAGAAAGGTTGTACTGGGGATTAATGCATTTATTATGTCATTATTTATTGAACACCTAATATATGTCAGACACCATTTTCAGTACTTAGAATATGTGAATTAATAAAGCAAAGATACCTGTTGTGAAACTTTTTAAATATTGATGAGGATAAGAGAAAATATGATAAATAGATAATTTAATGTTAGAGACTGTCTAGAGCTATGAAAGAAAGAAAACATAAAGCAGGATAATGGGAATCAGCTGGAACATGAGGTTGAGGGTCAATTACACTGTCAAATTTGATGGTTAAGTGAGATTGGAAAAAATACTTGCTAAAGCTGAGATTTATTTTAGAGCTTTCTCGCTTTCCTTTTTTGGATGAATGGCCCTAAAGTAGAGTGTAGTTGCATGTGGCAGCCAACAGCACATTCCAGGAGTGGATTGGATCCACAGTCAGGGCATGTTAGAGGTCAAAAACTTAAGGTCAGGGACAAGGGGTTTTATTAGATATTAAATTTTAGCTTTATGTAGGATAGTGGACTAAAATGCCTTGAGATATACATAAATACAATATTGGGTTAAAATACCTTGAAAAATACATAAATATGATTGTCCTTGACTCATAGAACTTGAAAGTCAACATTTTTTTGAAGATTTATTTATTTATTTTAAAGAGAGAGAAAGTACACACACAAGTGGGAGGGGCAGAAGGAGAGGCAGAGAGATCTTAAGCAAACTCCACACTGAGTGGACTCAATCCCATGACCCTCGAGATCATGACCTGAGCCAAAACCATGAGTCAGGCTCAACCGACTATGCCACACAGGTGCCCTGAAATTCAACTTTTAATTAAGGTGAAATTTAGTACCCATCCCATATTACCTTTGCCCTCAACACAAACCTTAGCTGGTCATGGTTCCTTATGTGGTCAGGTGACCCAATCATTCATTTCTGCAGTGTCTGGACCATTAGTAGTCCTACCTGAGTAGTTTGTTGTAGTTTTCCATTGACTTTAATCATGGCTTGGTTACTAAGAGATATTCCAAGGAAACTGTATCACAGACATAGTCTTCCTTACTTCTTTTGTACAGTAGTGGCACAATTTCTCCTTAGAAATGATCATTAGTCACCCCAGGCAGTATAATAACTCCTTTTTTTGCCTATTAATTTAGTCATAGGGAACCCAAAATGACATAGTAGTAGTTTTAAAAACAATCGTTATTAATACTTTCTTTTTCTTTTTGATAAATTCCTTAGGATTTGTCTATTTAGAACAATAGTATTTGTGAATAAGGATATATATATATCCTTATCGTTTAGTACCTCTGGTTTAGAACCTCTGGTTCAGTGTTGAATAGAAGTGCTGAAGGCAAACATTTTTTTTTCTCTTTTACTTTTTTTCTAGACTTAATGTGAGAGTGTTCAAAATTTTATCATTAAACATTACATAAGCTCTGGGCTTTAGTACATTCCTTTTGAAATTGTGAGGGAGAGCTCTTTGACTCTTAGTTTGTAAAGAGTTTTTAAAGACTATCAAATTTTGTCAAATTCTATTTCTTTTTTTTTGTTGAATTCTCTATGAAGATGATTGTGCATTTTTCTCCTTGAATTTCTTAATGTGATTATTTTTCAAATATCTAATTTTGAATATTTTTATTAAATTTTGAATATTTAAAATAACATTGGTTATCCTGCATCTCATTTTTATATTGGTAGATTTTCCAATTATTTTGAAGATTTTTTTTTTAATATTTAAGAGGGATATTGTTTGTAATTTTACTTTCTTGTAACATTCTTATCAAGGGTTGATAACTGAGTTATACTGACCTCATGAATGGGTTGAATAGTGTTTCCACCACCCCCACTTTCTGAAAAAGTTTGTGTAAAACTATTTATAAATTCTTCCTTAAAAATTTTATTGAAATTCCATGTGAAATAGTCTGGGTATGGGTGTTTCTTTTGGATCAAGTTTTAAAGTACAAATATAATTGCTTTAACAAATGTTAGACTTTCATATTTTTTGTTTATTTTTCTCTGTTTTGATAGATTGTGTTATCAAAGATACTTTGCACTTTGTTGATTATGCTAACATAGAGTTGTTCATAATATTCTCTTATTGTTTTAATGTCTGCAGGTTATATGGATGTCCTCTCTTATTCCTGACATTGGAAATTTGTGTATTCTCTCATTCTTAGGGACAGTTGTTAAGGGTATTTTTTTTATTAATTTTTTCATGGAAGTATTTTTTTGGTTCTAAGACTTTATTGTTTATCTGTAATTCTCTTTCATAGAGTTTTTCTTTTTTTATTTCTTTTCTATTTTATGTTTAATTTGTCCTTTTTTTGTCAATCTTGTGGCAGAACTTAGATCACTTATTATAAAATATCTTCCTTATTTAATATTGAAAGCCATTCATTTCCTATTTACTACTCTAGATTTATTCCACATACTGAGTATGTTATGGTTGAATTATCATTTAGTTCAAAGTATTTCCTAATGTTTGTGATTGACGGATTCTTGATTTATGTAGTGAGTTGCCTAATTTCAAAACATTTGGAGATTCTCTAGAGGTCTTACTCTTATTTATTTATAATTTCATTCCATTTCTGTTAGAGAATATATCTATATCTTTTCATCTCTTTGGTATTTATTGAGTCTTGTTGCATAGTCCAGAAACATGAGTATTCCATACACACAAAATATAGCTATTCTGTAGTTCTTTGTTTCAGTGTTCTATACATGTCACTTAGATTAATTTGGTGATAGTGCTATTTGAATTTTCTCTATCTAAATCATTTGATCCTTTTTATGTTTTTCATTATTCAGGTAAACATTTTAAATTCTTCAATTCTGAAGGAGCACTGCTTTATTTCACTCTTTAGGCTTCTTATGTTTGCCTCATATGTTTTTAAGTTACTTTATTAGGTCCATATACTTTAAGAACTATTATGTCTTCTTGATGAATTCACATATTCGTCATTGTGAAATCCGCTTCATCTCTGATAATATTCCTTAACCTTGGAGTCTATTTTGTTTACTATTAATATAGTCGTGTTATTGTGCTTAGGGTTTACATGATATCTCCTTACCAATGTATTTAGATTTAAAGTGTCTTTGGCATAAGTTGATGTTATCTGTTTCTTGATTTTAATCCATTCTGAGAATTTTTGCTTTCATTTTCAGGGCTTAGTCACTTTACATTTAGTATAATTATTTATACAACTGTGTTTAAGTCCACCTTTTGCTAATTGATTTTGATCTATCATAGCTGTGATGTGATTCATTGTTCCTTCTTTCCTAGAGATCTTCATTTCCACCTTACACAAATTTGATTCATCTTGAAGAATTTTCCTTGCTATTTCTAGTACTGTGAGGTTCTATTTTATGTTAAAATGTTTTTATTTGTTTTAACTTTTAAAGTATTTTTGTTAGATATAGGTTATCAAATTATATATATTATATATTTATATATAATAAATATATATAGGTTATCAAATATTATATATATTATATATTTATATATAATAAATATATATAGGTTATCAAATATTATATAATATATTATATATAATAAATATAATAATAAATATATAATATTTATATACATATTATAAATATAAATATTTTATATTTTAAATATATATTATAAATATATAAATATTTATATTTTTTCTAGGTTAATTTTAGGTTAACAAATTACATATTTTTTAACAAAGTTTCTTTTTGTCTTTTTTGTTACTGGAAAAAGCCAGCCACCATTCATATCTTGCAGTTATTTTAATTAATCATTATTTTAATGATGTCCATTTTCTCTAACTGCTCTCATTATTGCATCTTAGTTTTAGTTTTTAGCAGTTTCAGTGTGATTTGCCTAGGTCTGTGTGCATACGTGTGTGTATGTGTGTGTGCGTGTTTAGCATTTTTTTCTTTGTGAGGTTCAGTTTAGATAATTTTTATTGGCCTCCGAAAATACTGTGTTTTGTACTAGTAGGCAGATAATTTCAGGTGAATTGCCTTGATCTAGAGTACAGTTGGTTTTAGGTTTTATTTTGGTGAGTTTATTTCAGTTCTGCCTTTAGTCTTAAACTGTACCCCTTAATCCTATTATGCAACCCTTATCCTTAAGGCATGATTTCTGGATTTTCGCTGACACTAAGAGGTTTTTGCCAGATCCTTTAACTCGGCAGGTTTTGTACTCCTAATCCTGTCTATACAGCTCTGGGTAGCTGCTTTCATCCCTTTTAAGCAATTTTAGTCTTCCTAATGTAGTTTCCTGCTGTGTTCCTGCAGGGTGCCCTCTCAGCCTCCTTTTGCACAGTTAGAAAGTCAGCCATAGTTTGAAGTGAATTTGTGTATTTGATGGTTCACCCTTCTGTTTCTTTTTGCTGAGATTCTCCTCCTTCAATGTGCAGTAAAATATATTGTATAAATTAGAAAGTATTCTCTGTTATGTTACTGTGTTCAAGTTATTATATTGTATTATACTATATATAAGATAAGCCATACTATACATTGTATATACTCCATGTATGCCAAAACATACATAATGTACATATAATATATATTTGTAGTTTACATAGTCTATTACTATTATTTGGAGAAAGATTAATTAGATATAATTTATTTTGTTATTAATGGAATTTAAATTCCTGAAAAACGATTTTTGTTTTAGATTTATTTTTTAAACAGAAATACACTAAATTCATATTAAAAGTAAAATATAATTAATTCCTAATGTTCTTAGTGGATATTTAAAACACAAAATAAAAAAATATTAAGTAAAAAACAGTGGCTATAAAATAAATTGATTATATTAATGTACTAAATGCTTTTGTTTGGTGCTCTAAGTTTGTAAATGTACTTATCATTTTATTTGATCTAACCATAATCCTACAAACCAAGTACTATAATAATCTCTTATATAGTGATGACAAAAGGGATATTAGAAAAATAAAGTCACTTACCCAAGTTCTATTATTAGGAGATAAAGGCTTGACCTATACCTGTTTTATAATAACAAATCCAATGTTGAGGTTCAAATACCAAAAACTTTATCTATAAAGATCTTTTGAAGTTCCTTGAAGGAGGAATGATAAATCTGTTTCAGTGAAGACAAGGGCAAGTGGGAAACTTTAGATTGGGAAATAAGAAAATAGATCAGTATATCAATGAAATCAGAATCTCCTACATTCTAGACCTGCATCAGGTAGTTTTTATAGTGTTAGTGAACAAATAAGAATTTTGTTCTTTGCAGTTCTTTTTCAGTGTGAGAGAACAACAATTTGAAAGTGGAAATACTGTTTTTGTATTTTCTGTTCTTTTTTAAAAAATTTTAATTGCAGTTAGTTAACATAGAGTGTTATATTAGTTTCCAGTGTATAATATAGTGGTTCAGCAATTCCATACATCACCCGTGCTCATCGAAAGTGCACTCCTTAATCCCCAACACCTGTTTCATTCATCCCCCACCTACCTCCCTTCTGATAACCATTAATTCTCTATAATTAAGAGTCTGTTTCCTGATGTGTCTCTTTCTTTTTTCCCTTTGCTTGTTTGTTTTGTTTCTTAAGTTCCACATAGAGTGAAATCATGTGGTATTTGCCTTTGTCTGACTGATTTATTTCACTTAGCAGTTGTATTTTCTATTCTTAAGCACTTGGAACCCTTGGGAAAGTTCTCACTTTTACTCCACATGAAGTTTTTCTTTTAGTGATGGTATTTGGCAACCCACCCTTTCCCCTAATCCTAAATCCTTTTCTTCCTCTTCTCCTTGGGCAGTCACCATTTTTCAGTGAAATCTAGATATCTGGAATAATCACCCTGTTACATTGCCTGAACACACACACACACACACACACACATGCACAGAGCTTGCATCTTCATGCACCATCCTATAAATAAAAGGGAATAAATTCTTTAGATATGCGAGAATCTGTTCTTTGTCATTTTGCTTGTCATGGAACAAGGGTCAAAGGTAAGTATGGGGAAAGGGAAAAGAAGTATGTGAAAATCTGTAATGTCATGCCATGCATACTAAGCTTACAAACACACACACACACACACGCACACACACACACACGCTACTACTTTTAGTTCTAAGAGGAATGTGCTTCAAAACAAAACAAATTCATCAATGTTAAAAATCTCTGTAGATAATGCTTCACCTGAATTACCTTATTCAATAATTCAGATGATATCATGGCAGAAGTGAGATCTGCTGAGGTAGATTCTTCTGCAGGATTTATTATGCAAACCTTTGTTCTTTTGGAGTTAAGTATCTTCACTTTTTTTTTTCTTTTCTTCATCTTTCCTGTTGTTAAATGAAATGAGCTTTCTTCTTTGTTTCATTTTCATATAACTTGGTAAAAAGCCAAAATAACCAATTTTTTAGGACTGCTCACTAATTATTTTGCAGTATAAAGGCTTACATTTTGAGTCTCTCATATCCATATTCTGCAAGTAAATCCTAATCTATAGTCCTCTCATTATCTTATTTGTGTAGGATTATATTTGTGCAGGGTTATTTTTGTTTCCTGTTCTTAACTTATGGGGAAAAATAGATCAGATATTTAGGAAAAACTGCAAGTTTAAAATTTTACTTGCAAATGTAAATTAATATCATACTGTCATGGTGGCAAAAACTTGATTTGTATGATATCTGGGCTGTTTAACAAACATGTCTACAACCACATCATCAATATGTTGAAGAGAATGGCATTTGTTGAGTCATTCAGTGTTTTACCTTGCACAGGGGTAGAGATACATCTGAGTAATTATTTCTATATTATATGGTAATTAGAGTGTTTTTAGAACACTTGAGCTTCTACTTAATAAGATATCAAAGATAGAGGCAGGTTTTCAGTTTTGAACTCTGTCTTCACAGTACTTTGGATTCATTGTAGGACACGGTATAGAAATTAAATTAGATAGTCTCTTGGTAAGGACACAGCTAATTAGTTGTGAAAACTAGACAGTGGCAACAACAATAAAGCACAGAATTGCTGAATATTTGCATCTAGATGTCCCATATAGCACTCACCTCAGCGTGCTTAAAGTTTAATTAATAACAGCTCTCCCCAAAAATCTATTATTTCTAATGTATTTCTGACTATCTGCAATTTCGATGTTGACACCAAAAATGCGATTTTTATCCTTGATACCCCCCTCTTTCTCAGATCTTATTTCAAATCGGTCAAAAGTCCTGTCTTATATTTCCTGATTATTTTTCTAAAGGAGGCTCTTCTCTCCTTCCCTACTGCTACCACCTGGGGCCAGATCCCCCTAGCTGTTGTGAAAACTTGTTAGTCGAACTCTTAGCCTTCAATTTTGTCTCTCTGTTTTATTTCCACAACAGCAGTAAGTTATTCTAAGGAACTGTGATGGCTCTAAGCAAATGGCTATATGAGACTGGTTTATATCTTCAAAATGTTTGATAGCAAGAGGACTTGTGTGTGAAACTGAATTTGTATTATGTTTATAATAAGATTTCAAAAATATTAAATATTCCATCAAAGAATGGAGGAGACTATTTGAAATGGGTGAAAGGCCATATTAAATTCCCACAAGAAACCCCTTTGAACCATAGCTGCTAAGAAACATGTCTCCCCATTTCTGCCTCCTGCTCAGATCCCTTTAGCAATGCCTCATTATTCTCACACGGTATGGTTTGGAAGACTCTGAGATCTGACATCTCCATCAACATCTCAGTTTCTTAGCACATCTCTTCCCCCACTTGCTCTGTCTGTGTCAGACAAATACAGTCACTCGCATTACTGTAAATAGGATACAGACTTTGAACATTGTCTTCTATCTGTCTAGAACACACTCCTGCACCTCCAGCCTGGCTAACTCTTCAATGATCAAAAAATGACAGACTTCAGCTTTACTATACACTCTTAACAGAACTCTAACACTTAGAAAATTGAAACTAAAAGGGTATACACACACATATTTATTATTTATATTTATATATGTATATATAAATACATATAATAAACATATATGTACTATCTTTAATAAACCGTGTGTGTGTGTGTGTGTGTGTAATGCCAACACCTATGCAACTAGCTATGTACCAAACTCTAGTTATATTTTCCAAAATTTTGTCACGAAGAATAAAAGAAGGAAGAGTAAATTATTATGATCAATATAAGAAAATGGAAGCACAGAAAAAGACAAAAAAAATTGTTCCACTGTAGTCACATAGCTCTGCTTGATGACCACCCTAAAGGAAAGCATTAAAGAAGGAAGATGAATAAACAAAGTATTAAGGATTCTGTTATTCCCTATTGTGGAGACAAATAGTCTGATGGTAAGAGAAGTGTCAAAGAAAATCTGTGATAGTGGAGGCTTCTCTACATCTGACCTAGAACTGGGAGGGATTCCAAGACTTGCTGTTTTCCAGTGCACAGTATTTAGTTGAAAGAATGAGCTAAAATCAAGGGCCTAAAGTTAGAGCATGCATGACATGCAAAAACATTGGTCAGTAAGCTGTTGTAAAAGACCAAGTGAAGGGGCACCTGGTGGCTTCAGTCGGTTGAGTGTCTGCCTTCAGCTCAGGTCATGATCCCAGGGTTCAGAAATCAAGTCCCGCATTGGGCTCCCTGCTCAGAGGGGAGTCTGCTTCTCCTTCTCCCTCTGCCTCTCCCTGCTGCTCGTGCACACACTCTCTCTCACTCTCACTCTTATTCTCTCTCAAATAAATAAATAAAATCTTAAAAAAAAAAAAAACAGCAAGTGGCATAGATTGGTGACTTTGACTAGGGTTGCAGCAATAGAAAAGATTAGAAATTTGGACTTGAGATATATTTTTAAAGTAGAGTAGTAGTTTCTGCTAACACATTAGAGTCTGTATGTGAAAAGATGAGACTCCAAGTTACTGAGCCTAAGCAGCTGGTTCTGTTCTGAGGTGGGTGAGACGGGTAGTAGCCTAGACTACTAACTGTCTGACCGATACACATTCTAGCATTCCGTCTTAGCAATAGATTCTCACATTTTAAAATAGTTTTCAAAGGATATGTGGAGGGCAGTGTCTGAGAAATTTGATTCTGTCAGCATTGTCTTGGTGAAAATAAGCAAGACTAAAGTTAAATAATCTCCACATAGCAGTTACAATGATTACCTGCACCAACACCTAAGCAACGTGCCAAATTCTATCTTCATAGAATTTTTCTCTGACTTTCCCTGTTCCAAGGATCTGTTTTTAAACATAAAATGAATAGTTCCACCTCTACTTCAGCCCATTACAACAGTCTGGATATAACCACTTTAAATTGTCTGTGTGATTCCTTCTAATTCTTTTTATGCATTTTTCTCACAGATGTTATATTTTGATTAGCTCATTTTTAGTGCCCTGCTTCCAACCTAAATAAAAAGATATCATTTCTGCTCACATGTCATCTAAGTCTGATGAACATAACTAACTTTGAAGAGGCAGAAAATTATAATTCTTCTCATGCACAAAGAAGGATCAGAAATGCTGGTAGGCAGTGGTAATATCGTCCACAATTAGACCATATTTTTTTGTGGTATTTTTTCTTAGTTTATTTAATTTTCTTAGTTTATTTTTCTTAGTTTATTTACCATGGAATGATTCTCCTATTATTCTACTTTAAGTACACATACCCAGACATCAATTAAAATTTTTAATATAAACTTAAAAAAAAAATATACATTAAATAATAATAGTACTACAATATTCTGACATTGAAAAATTAATTTTATTTTATTAAAAATTGAATTTCAAGTATACTTTTAATCCTCTTCACCTATTTCACCCATCTCCCCTCTGGTAGCCACCTATTTGTTCTCTATAGTTGGAAAATAAACTAATAAAAATTAGAATATTAAAACTTAGTTTTTGCTCAGTGTCATAAAAAGAACAGATAGGACTAATAAAAATCTGTAAATAACACACACTTATTTCCATTAGATATTTAAGAACTTTAAAAGTCACTCTATTATAGGCAATTAATTAAGGAGGCTTGAACATACTTTCATAGAAATGTGTTTAATTAATCTTGATCATTGCATTGATTTCTTTTCAGGATAGTACAGATGATGCATGGTACACCAAAATCTTACCATGTTTTTCAGTCAGATTTCAGGTAGATAAAGAATAGGGATACTGTGGTAAACAGCAGAATTACATGGTCTGGATTATGATTTAGCTGAATCACTTTGCCTGCTTTGTGGAGAAGAGACTGAAGAATAACAATTATGGGAGTGTAGAGACATGTTAGCAAGCTATTGAAATAATAAAGGGGAGACATGATAGTGACTTGAACAAGAACAGTGTTAGTGTTGGAAAATAGCCAAATTCTAGACAGACGTTAAAATGTGATTCATAAAGATTTGCAGACCAATTTGGATGAGAAAATTAAAGAAGCCAATAATTTTCTAAGGTTTCTTTTTTAATAATAAGAAGAATGGATTTCCGTTTATTGCAGTTGGTTATAATGAGAGATTACATTTGGGGGAAGAGAATCAGGAATGGATGCCCAATACAGAGTTAGATAAGAATGGAGTTCTGGGAGTATTAGGGACAAGAAATATACATTGAAAGACATCACCATAATGATATTTTATCTAGAGGGTACTGGAGAAGATGAACATTTCTAGGATAATGTCCTGAGAAGAACATGCATTTGTAGGTCAGGAAGATGATAAGGAACCTAAAAAGAAAAAAAAAAATTATCAAGAGAATATTGTGTAAAAATTGAATATGAATCCTTGAAAAATTGATAAATGTGCGATAGCTCCTAAACCACTCTTTAATATTGATTTCTAATTGAACCAGTTCTTCAGTAAAGAAAGGAGAAATAAATTAGCATTCTATATATTTATGTCAGTTGTATATTTTTTTTTAAAGAATTTATTTATTTATTTGACAGAGATAGAGACAGCCAATGAGAGAGGGAACACAAGCAGGGGGAGTGGGAGAGGAAGAAGCAGGCTCCTAGCGAAGGAGCCTGATGTGGGGCTCGATCCCATAACGCCGGGATCACGCCCTGAGCCAAAGGCAGAAGCTTAACCGCTGTGCCACCCAGGCGCCCCTGTCAGTTGTATATTTTATCCCCAGTTCTGAGTGAATGCAGTAAGCTTGGGATATATTTTGAATTTTACTTCCTCCTTTCCCTTTCTTTTTTCTCTTTTCTTTTTCCTTCCAACAACCAAAGTGATATCTAGATGAGGAAAGATGGAAATTTTCAGATTCTGAGAGGTTCATTGAGCAGAAAGAAACACTCCACACAGCACTCATACCTTGTATCTTTTCATTTTTGCACCAAGACTATGTCTTTTCTGACATTAATGATACATAAATTAAATAAAAAATAATTATAGGCAAGCATTTCTCAAATTATTTCTGCTAAATAATATGCATGGATTTCAGAGTACATTGATAGGCATAATTTGAGAGTTTGTCCAAATCTTTTGAAAAATTTTAATAAATTCCAGTATATTCTTGCAATATAGATGAGCAAGAGAATATCACACAACTATTAAGATCATGGCTTCAATGTTGAATGTAATTTAGAATACATAGATACAGCTGTGACATAAAATAGATTTGATATATTAGTGTAATGGATCTGAAAATTATATAATGTTTACTTTATACCCACATGGTCAGATTTATGTCCATTTTGATGGCAAAGGATTTTCAGTATTTTACTAATAATTTAATGATGTCTTTAGAGTCAAAGACTTCATGGGCCTATTTGAGAAGTTCAAAAAGAACTATTTTGAAGGGGTTCTCTAAGAGCTTATTGTCAAATTTTAGCATTACAGTGAAGATTACTTTTTAGTCTAAAACATTTTAATCAGTTTAAAAAAGCTTCCCTAAATCTTCAAAACATCCCATAAAATCTGAAGTTGTTAAACATTAAGAGATAAATTGCTTATCAGTTTGAAAGCAGGTGTCTGAATTACTGAGGACTAGAGAAATACAAATTAAGCACAAATGTTAACTGCTCTATAAAACTGAATGTTTGGAGAAGTGCTTATACACACTTTTATTGTTGTCAAACCTGAAAGATAAATCTAAAATCAAAATTTGTACAGATTTTCCTTTAAGTCTTAGGTTGTGTGTGTGTGTGCATGTGTGTGTGTGTGGGGGGGGGTCCTGTGTGTGTGAGAGACTTTATTCTAATTGACTGATCCTTCAGTTTTAAATTGTCTAATATCTTTGGCTCTGCAATGACACAGAAGTCTATATAACTTTGTGCCTGTGGTTAACACTATATTGTACACTTAGAAATTTGCTAAGAGGATAGATCTCATATTGTGTTGTTACTAAAATAATAAAAATAATATGTAGAGTTGTCTTGCCAACAATTATCAGACACTATCCATAGAGAACTGGAGATTGATTTTTTTTATTGAGGATCTTAGGTTATATGCTTCCCTGCTTACCTTGACCCAAGTAGGAAAAAATATAAAACACAATTTAATTAAATGAAGTCATTGTTTTCTCCATTTTTAAAATGTGAGTATGTAAGCTCCTCTGAAAGATATTGTGTCTGTTGCAGATTTAATTTTTGTAAAATTCTTCAGGTTAAATATGTTATATGGATATCTACTTTTAGAAATTACACCTCCCATACTAATGTAGGTTATCATTCTCCCTTCCCTCTCACCCTCTTGTGTCTCAGATGTCTGACTTAAACTTATCTTTATCTAAATTTTAACTACTAAGAATTTACTTGTATTTACTTGCATAGTAATACCTACTATACAATAAGATTTTAGTTACATGGAATACAATGTTATGCTAAGTAAATGTATTTTCCCTAAATGTAGTGTCACATAGAACAAGGATAGCCCAATTATTTTTTGAAAGATACATATATATGTGTGTATGTATGTGTACACATAATATGTATAAATGTGTAAATAGCATGATTTTGTGTGTATACACACACACACACACAGACACACAAACACACATTTTATTCCCAGAGCAGCAATAACTCATTCTATTTATGAGGTGAAAAGAGATAAAACATCTAAAGTTCTTAAAACAAAGTCTGAGTATAGAAAATGCATAACTAATATATATATAGAGAGAGAGACAGAGAATTTCATTACAACATTTATATTAACATTTAAACATTACATTACATAACAGTTCATGGTTAAGAAATTTTAAGCAAACATATTTGAAAAGCTCTTTAAAAAAGTGCCTTAACCTTTTAAACTTTTCATCTAAAAGCTATTATAATTAGCATTTTAATTTAGTTCAGTAACAATTATTTATATGATTCTTAGAGATTCCTGAACATTCTGATGATTTCAAATCAATACATTTACACCAACTGAAGATTACCAATGAGTATTACCTTAAACTCATTTTCACAGGGCTATTGGGTGGGGAGATGGGATAATTGGGTGATGGGCATTAAGGAGGACACATAATGTGATGAGCACTGGGCGTTATATGCAACTAATAGAATATTGAACACTACATCTGAAACTAATGGTGTATTACATGTTGGTTAATTGCATTTAAATACAAAATTAAAAAAAAAGAAAATCCGTACTTTATAGATATATAAATACAATATATGTATAAATACATTTAGAAATAGTGACAGTAATCCAGGGACACTGAAATATTTTATTACCAAAGAATGTGGGAAAATCCACCACTGCTGGTGGTTACATAAACTGCAGCAATATCTTCTCTATAGGCTTCTATTGAAGACTGGCTTACCAGATAGCAAGTTTTTGTCACATCAAGTATTCAAAAGTGGGGTAGATTTTTAATGAAAGATTGAGTTAGGTGTTTTGACTAAATGAACTTTAAGATCTCCACCAAACCTAATTTTCTGTATTTTATTAATTAATTTTAAATATTAAAATTTTAATAACAAAGTAATTACTGAGACTTTCTTTCCCGTTAAGAGTTTTCCTGGGGTGCCTGGGTGGTTCAGTCAGTTGACTGTTCAACTCTTGATTTCAGTTCAGGTCATGGTCTCAGGGTTGTGAGAATCGAGCCCCACATTGGGCTCTGCACTGAGCATGGAGTTTGTTTGTGATTTTCTCCTTCTCCTTCCCCTTCTACCCCTCTCCCCCACTCACATGTGCTCTCACTCTCATAAATAAATAAATAAATAAATAAATAAATAAATAAATAATAATAAAATCTTTTAAAAAAACAAACAAAAAAGAGTTCTTACACACATCAGATGGTGTAGAATACTAGAGATGGTAGTTAGTGCTATTTGTTGCCCAAAAGTCTCCATTCCACATGAATACACATGCATTCATATATATTAAATATGTATTAAATGTACATAAAATTTATACTCCATCTGAATTTGGCCCATAATATATATTTATTGAGTGCTAATTTTATTATCTTTACTATCACCTTCATCATCATCCTCATCCTCATTATCATTCCACTTGACATTTTGTTGACTCTTATTTGTCAAAAGATGGGTAGAGTATCTAAAGTTGGCCAGTCTGGATTAAAATGCTATGGCTTCAATACTTGATGAAGAAGGATCTCTCTTATGCTAGATGGAACAAGGAATCGGCTTTCCTCAAAGCTACCTGCAGCTCCCATATCTTGTGACCATGGGGGAGCCAGCCTTAGGATCAAATATGTCATATCTGTCACAAGGTGGCACAGTGAAGATATGGAAAGTACCTTGATGGTTAGTGACACTGTTGAGCTACTTATGTAACCATCCCTGAATTCTCTGCCCCCTTCTCTGAAGATTTTGTTATGTGGGATAAAACTTAACCTACTGTTTAAGCTGGATAAAGTCAGAAATTATGATAATTATATACAAAATCTTCCTGATATTGAGACTAAATTTAAGTATTAGTTTTTTCTCTCATAAGCTTCATGACTATATGAAAATAATGAATTCTATTTGAGGCTTGGTTTACTCAACTATAAAATTATTTAGTTGACCTATTCCAACACAAAAATCATGTAATGTGTTCTGAAGACACAATGATCAAATTTTGTTGACAAAAATCAGTATGCATAGAAGCTTTTTGTGAACTACTTAAGCAATTTATGAAACAAGTTACAATTTTTCCTCTATTCCTCAGAATCAAATATATTATGTTCTTATATTTCCTCATATTTCTGATGAAGACTCCATCTGAAATGATATAATTGTGGTTATGTTAGCCATTTCTTTTTTGTTGAAATAACTGTAAATTAAGAGACCATCAGACTCAAACACATGTTTCTCAGAATATCTCACCTCAATCTCCAAAGCTTTTGATGAGCCTGCTGAATAAAAAAGCTGAAGGAATTTTCTTTGATATCCAAGAACAGATGTGCATGATGACTGTCTAGGGTGAAATGTAAATATGGGTGCCTATATAGTACACCTGCCTTTTTTGTCCCCCCTCATGCATTCTCAATTAGGTTTTAGAGAGTGCTGTCTACAATAACAGTGTCACCACCTGCTCTTTTACCCAGCTGCACCAAATTTTACCAAACTAAATGGAGCTTATAAAATGGATTTTGCATTGTAAATTATTTAATTTTATAGTTTAAATCAAAAGGAGCAAGAGTAACGAACCTGCTTTCATCTGTTTTTTTTTTTTTTTTTTCTTATAATCTTGCTCTTCCACTTTCATCAAATTCCCTTATTAGCTTTGGTGTGGATTGTGAGACAATCTGTTTTAGCATTTGTTTCTCTTGTCAAGACTTACGTCTGTTGACCTTTGAAGACTCCATATTCTTTGAAAAGAATCTACTTAAAAAAAAAAAAAGAAAATAAACTTACAAGATAGACGCATTAGATATAAAACAATCAGCTCTATAAAATGTCAACTGCTTATAAGGACAACATAAAATCTGCTTTTGACCCTGAGATGTACTCAGAGGAGGGAGAACCAAAAGGGCATGTTATAACTCACATAAGGGTTGTATATACCTAAAAGTGATATTTCTCTCTTGCCATGTAATTAATCTAGTGATAATAATAATGATGATAATATAAACATTAAATACTCCTACATTTCTGAGTAGAAAAATAGTTATAACAAATCTTTTTAGGTAACAATTTTTCTTATAAAACCTTACTTAATCATGTGGACAGATAATATTAATTATCTAATTCCTAATTCCTAATATTTTCAGTTCCACTTACATGGCCTCCCTGTGTTATTTTTGTTCTATATTTGGATAACCTTTTCCCCATTAAGCCTCAGGCTTTTCATGACTTAGAGATATGACACATAGTGCATTATTTCTTTGTTTCTCTTCTCTACCTGCCACATTTTTATCAAATTTATCTACTTTAAGAAAACTTCTTTACTATGCAAGCTGAATTTCTGATTTTGAATCTTTAGAATTTTTTGTTGTGGCTTAAAGAGATATATTCAATTTAAAATTTATGTGTGTATATCCACATCACATAAATACAATGACCATTCAAATTAGAGACTATATTATATTCATGTTTAAATCACCTAAATCTTTGAATAATACCTGAATATATTTATGGCACCAAGTTAATTATTTAGACTCATGCAAATCTAATTTATTTGGATTTTAATTTTTAATGATACTTGGAAATATCATTTCTCTATTCAAGTTCTGTTTCTGAGAAAACTTAGCTTATATGGAATTAACAGACTAGTCAGAGCTACACAACATCCCAGGAAACAGGTTTTATTCCTAGGTCTTTACTTTGTGACCATGACTAAATCTATGGGCCATTAAGTACATTTCCATCAAAATCAACTATTTTGTCTTTTGGGGGATGAATGATGGAACTTCGGTAACACATACTTCCCTTGCATACTACTCAGAATAACCTTCAGAAAGGTTGTTGGCTATGTTGTGCACAAATTGATGAACTTTACAACCCTGGGTCTCTGCAAACTTGAATGAACTTTCCACACCTGGTCCAACTTAACCTTCCGAAAGCATGTTGCTCTCCAACTGCCTTATCTCACAACATAGCATGCCAGTTGCTGAAAATCTTTAAGCAAAATAATAATAAGTATTATTTTAGCACACATTTATCGAATATCCACTATATGCAGTGTTCTAAGCGCTTGAGGTTGATTATCTGATAAATGCTCCTAACAAAATTAAACAATAACTGTCTTTTTACTATTATCCCCATCTTATAGAAGACAAAAATCATAGTCACAGAGGCTAAGAAACATCCAAGATACACTGTTGTTAGGAGGAAGATAGGATTTGAGCCAAGCTGTCTGACTGAGTAGTATGCAAGTAAACCAGTTCTTAATTTTGGTGGTGGAGAGGGAGACACTGATTTTTAATGTTTAAGAATTTCTGTGGCATAAATATCCCTGCCATTTTCAATTTCAAGCTACCAAGACGATGTCCCTGAACAAGGACTTGGGAAGCGATGTATGCACTGGCTCTTGAGAGCCTTATATGACTTCAAAAACAAATCATTTTGATCTTCTAAGCAAATCCCATATTGCCCCATCATGAAATCTTGCTCTTCTCTTTAAATAGTATCATTTTTATTCCTGGGAAGCAAGGATGATTTAGCATATGTAAATCAATAAATGTGATATGCCACGTTAATAAAATGAAAGATAAATATCATATGATAATTTTTGTAGATAAAGAAATAAAGTATTTGACAAAATACAACATCCTTTCCTGATTTAAAAAACCCTCAATGTATTGGGTATAAAATATCTGAACATATCTTAACATAATAATGGCCATACATATATGACAAGACCATAGCTAACATCATACGCATTGGTGAAGGGTTGAAAGCTTTTTCTCTAAGATCTGGAATAAGACAAAGGTGCCCTGTCAGCACACTTATTCAAGAAGTACTGGAAGTCTTAGCTAAAGCAGTCAAACAAGATAATGAAATAGAAGGCATCCAAATCAAAAAGGAAGGAGTAAAACTGTCATTATTTGCTGATGATATGATCCTATGTATAGAAAATACTAAAGACTAAACCAAAAAATATATATATATATATTGGAACTAGTCAGCAAATTCAGTAAAGTTGCAGGATATAAAATCAACATACAGATATTGGCTGCATTTCTATACACTAACAATAAAAACATTTGAAAAAAGAAACAAACTATCCCATTCACATTAGCATCAAAAACACAAATATCAATACATTTAGCCTAGGAAGTGGAAGATGTACAATGAAAGCTATAAGACTCTGATGAAATTGAAGAAGACACAGACAAATGAAAGATTATCCTATGTTCATGGATTAGAAGAATTAATATTGTTTAAATGCCCATAATACCCAAAGCCATTTACAGATTTAGTTCAATCCCTATCAAAATTGCAAAGGCATTTTTCAAAGAAATAGAAAATAAAATCTGAAATTTGTATGGAAACACTCAAAATCCTGAATAACCAAGACAGTTCTGAGAAAGAACGAAACCAGAGGCATCACATTTCAACCATAGTAATTTCAACCATACTAATTTCAAACCATACTATAAACTATAGTAATGAAACAATATGATTCTGGCATAAAAATAGATACATAACCCAATGGAACAGTGTTGAGAGCCCAGAAATAAACCCATGCATATACAGTCAATTAATATTTGATCAGAGAGCCAAAAATACTCTGGAGAAAGGATAGTTCTGAAAAGTGGTGCTGGGAAAATTGGATATGTATATGCGAAAGAATACTGAAAGTTAGGATTCAGATTACATTGAACTTCGTGGGCAACAAAGAGAAACGTGGCACAATTTGAAACCATCCATATAGGTCTTCATATCTGAATTGTTGCATTGAAGGAGAAAACCTATATTGGGACTTTTGAGTTATGATTTAATCTAGTCTATGCCATTAAAAAGAAGCCTTATTATGAATAAAATACTTTTTACAAAGTTACTGTTTAATACTTACTGATAACATTTCTTATTGCCAGTTATTTTTAAGGACTATTTTTAATTTAAATATTTAATTCTCTAATATAATGTCTCCTTTAATGTTTTAAATAACTATGAAGCATTAATTTTCTTTTGATGCTTCATTGAATAAAAAGATATTTATAGGCTGCTCTTCACATATTATGTATTTGTTAGAAAATAATAGAATTCACTATATCCAAGGTAATGAAGAGTGGATACACTAAACTATTCAAATATAGATGCATCCTTCTCTGAAAGGCAAACGAGGGAGGTCATTTAGGTGAAATTCTATTTTTAATCATTGTGAGAACATAATTAATTTCTTGATTCTATCCCTTAAGAAGATAAATAGCCTCAATCATAAATATTGTATTTTTCAAATTAAAAGTATTTTATTCATGCACATATATAAATATAAGTTCTTTCAATGTCATTTGCAAATGCATTAATCAAATTTTTTATGTGCTACAGGGCACTGCAAAGTAATAAGTCTGTTGTATTTCTTATCAAGGCAAAGGTTTACTAATGCACATTTGAATGAAAAGTCTGCTTATACCTTAGGTTTCTTTTGTTTTAAATATGGCTTAGTGGAGTAAGTTTTAGACTAGTTTAAAAAATAAAACTTCTCATGAAGATTATTGCTCTTAGGAATTAAATTTTGTTATATATGGCTCTCTACTCCAAATCACATAGTATTTTCATCATTTCTAAATGCTTATCAATATGATATTGTCTTACTTCAATAACATGTTACAAAATTAAACAAAACAATCTAGAGATGGCAAATAACCTGTCATGTGAACCACTACCTCTCCCTCATGTTGTAATAGTGGATATTGTTAATCAATTAGAGTATCCCCCTGAATGAACTGATGTGCCAGCTTCCATTCCTCATCCATACTGAAATCAATACAGTCCTTATCAGTTGGCTGTAACTGTCTTGTAAGGTGAAACCTGCTTGCTATCTTTGAGGTGGTCTACAGGAAAACATGTTTTTCAAAATCAATTATAAGGTGTATTTCAGATATGTTACTTGTATTATGTGGTGACACAAATATAAGAATGAATCACTTAAAAACTTGTATGAGATTCAATATTATATTGGTAATAATATCAGTTATATTCAAATATACTCTCTTTAGTGAGGTAGATAGGGTATCATTGCAGATCATATGCCTACATGTGAAAATAATCCAAATTGTGTGTGAAGATTTTGGAAATACTGGCCTAAGGAAAAGGCTTGGGAAGAAGTTCTCCCTTCAAAGGCAGGAAACATCCATATATATATATAAAATTCAGAACACCCAGAAACACAACATAGTCTTTTCTTTAAACCAAAATGCACATATTGATGGATAAGTAAAATGGAACCTCTATGAGGGATTATTCATTTAATTTATGTTTATTTGGCACTATTCCATTGGGGTCATGGTTATCCAAAGGTTGTGAGGGAATGTAGAGAGAATGGTTTATTCTAGTCTTATTGGATCTAAAGCAGTCTCTCAAATTAGATTTACCCCACATGCATACCCATACACCCAAACACCCTATATACTTACACACACACCCATACCTTTATGCCCAGCCAACCTTCTAGCTCTGATCTCAAGTTTGCAGATTCATGTTTCTTATGAGGTAAACAGATAAAATGGTTTGTCTCCTCAGACCACAGCTCTTCTTATATTGGGCTTTGAAACTACAGTAGCGATATCGGGTGGAAAGCAAGGAGCTTTACCAGTTAGAAAACATTGCCTAAAAGAGGAGGTCAAACTGCAGCAGTCTTAGGCAGGGGTGAGAGTACACACTGGCAGCCCCTTTTCAGTGTTTGTAAAAATGAAATAAAAATTTTAAGATGAAAAAGAACTTTCTGAAAAATTTTTTTCCCTGTATGTGATCTTGATTTCTGTATTAGGCTCTATTTTAACTCCACCTGTAACAATATGATCAGAATCACTAAGTATTCCCACTCCACAATTCCAGCAGTTCACAGAGTGCCAAGGAGTGGTATCATCAACCCCCTGGAATTCCCTATACAACTCTATTCTGCTAGTCAGTCTTAACATAATGCCACTGTTTTCTCTTTGCTTGATCACAAACATTTACTCTAAATATACATTTATTCTTTTTAGCAACATAAAATATTTTATTGTTCCGTATTCCATGACAAGTGCCATAATTTTGGGGGGTCTATCTTAGGCCTCTGAACCTGGATACCTTACATAGTCACATAGATGGTATTCCATCTCACTATTCTTACTCAGCTTCCCATTTGCATGGGGAATCACTACTCATTCTTTCCAGTATATCTCAAGGTCTCTAAGGGAATCAATCTGTGGCCCACTCCTCTCCAACTTTAGGTTAGATTTCTTTATTATGGTCTTTTAAACAATGGTGTTTCCTGTACTAAATAACTCCATTTTTTGGTGCTCACCCTTTTTTGTGATAATTTGATTAATATCTATGTATGATACATGATAAGTTTAATGAATAGATCTTTTTCTTAATGAGGTAATACTTAGTAGTTTTGAAATGAAGAAAATAATCCCTAAATATTGCAAGGTATAATTTGTTCAAAATTATATATGCCAAACATAAATATTTTAATTTTCTCATGATTCACAACACCTCTTTTCCCAGACTTGTATTGAAAAAAATCGTAACAGTATTCTTTAAGAAATCTCTCCTATGTAGATAGTTACTCTTGTGCACTATTGAAAGGTGCTTAGTTTACATAAGCTTCAATTTGACATAGTTCCTTTCTCCTAGCATTTATATTTTGCCTGAAGTAGAAGGGGTAAGGCATGAATGTGAAGGAATTTATAATACAACATGGTATCCAGTGAGCAATGCAGTTCTATTAAACAAAACATATACTTATTTTCTGTTATGTGCTAAGAACTGTAATAGGCGTTAACATATGTCTTGTCCTGGAGAACCTCACAGTTATTGTAGTTTATAGGTTATTCTAGAAGCTGTACAGAAGCAGCTCAGATTTTATTACAGAAAATCATAACATGGTATTTCATGTATTGTATTGAAGGGTTATAGAAAGTGTTACAGGGACACAAATAAGAGAGGAGATGAAAGAAAGATTAAATACTCTGAGTTCATTCATAGGCAAGAATAATGTGGGCAATTTTCATGGGGCAAAAACGGGTTGGATCTCAAATGGTGGATAGAAGTTGAAGAGAAGGTGAATATTTTCCAACAAAGGAATATAATCTATAAAAGGATAGTAAAAGTTAAGCCATATTTCAGAGAAGAGAGAACAATCAATTTGTTGATTGCTAAGATATTGTATAAATAAAATACAGGAAGTGATATGAAAATATTAAGTGGCCGTTGCCTTAATACCAGATTAAAGAAATTAAAGTTACTGAATGCCACAGGGACAATGCAGGCGATGAGCTGCAGTTACCAGAGAAAGTTACAGTTTTCGTATAACATTTTGTATAACATTTCGTATAACATTCTCTGTATACTCCAGTCATATTTTATGATATGTTTCATATAAAATGAAGATGACTATCATGTTATATTTGGTCAGAGTGGTGTCTGTCACATGTATATACTTACTGTATGTTTCATTAATAAGCTAATATGCCATTTACTCTGCAATGTATAAACAACCCAATACAAAATTTGAATCATATAAGAAAACTAAAATTAAAACGAGTTCTCATTGCTACCTCAAACCATTCTGTTTTTAGAACGTCAAAATGTTTTTTATAGATTATCCTGAATGAAAGAAATAATATTAAAAAATACTTTTCTTAAACACTAAACTCACTTCATTAAGTCCTTAACTCCTAGGACTTTCTGAAGATAACTTGGAAAAACCTTTCAGGCAGAATCTGAGTTACTTTTCTATCAGCGAAGTTAATAGAGTGTGCCTAGCAACATTATTTTATTGTATTGAATTTCATATACTTAGGTAGAAATATAAAACAGTCATAGATTTCTGTCATAACTGAAATTGTGATGCAACCAAATGATCCTGACTTGAGTCCAGGAGTAGACATCTAGGTAGGTGTGTGGGTTTGGGTGCAGGTTTGGCTATGAAAAGTGCAGAAGCAGGGATGAACAACTAGGGCAACAGTGACCTAGCAGAGGTAAATGGAGACACCTCATTTCTAGAGATTAAACCAGAAAGACTTGATAACTAAAATCCAATTACAATAGACAAAACAGAAGTGTATGATAATTCCCAATTTATCCAACTAGATGAGAACAAACATGTGAGTCTTCAGAATTTAAATAGCATGCAGCTGACCTATTATTAACATCTAGAATTACAACAACATTCTTATAAAGAAATAAAACGTAGGAAATTAGATAACTAGTGAAAGATACTTAGAGATTATTAATTAAAGACACTGTCCCTGGGAGAATAAGGTTCAAGGTCAGAGAGATGCCTGCAACACCACAAACTCAAAAGATGGGTTAGAGAATCATTGAGGTAGAACATTTTTTATTACCCATATCTGAGGTTAAACTAGTAGCCCTACTGTAATGTTAATACAAAAATGCCACCTTATTAATGTACCTTCTCAAAGAGAGTTGCTGTTATAAATATGAGTTAATGTACTCTGCAATATATAGTCTTCAGGAAATATGACTGTGTGCCGTCTGGGAAACAATGCCTCTGTTATGTTGTAAAGCTCAAAGAATTTAAGTCTGAATGCTAATTATTGAATGAGATAGAATAAAGTAGGAAATATGAGGCAACCCACAGATTAGCAACTGTGAAATGCCATTATCCCTTGGACCAGAGGGATTGTAGAAAAGGTGGTAGCCATATAAGAAGGGGGCATTCTGATGTTAACTGGAGTCATGATAACACTCCTTGCCACTACTGCCCTCACTTCTGGCAGGAGGGGCAATTAGGGGGTTTTGAGCAATATTGCAGAACATTATTAAGATGCTCAGTTTACATCCAAAATAATTTAATGGGTACTAATTGCAAGGGTAGAAATTAATTATTTTATTATGAAAGTATTACTCAAATACTCAAAAACTTAGCTCAGAGTAGAGGAATGCCCGTTTAATATTTTTCACTGACCAAATAAATATATTAGTCAACTTTATTTATCTGGGTCAGACTTAATGCACCAGCTAGGCATTAGGTTCAACAAAATTCATTAAAAACAATAATTAATTAAAATTTTTGGTTTGACATTGCTTACAATAGTGTCATCATGGTTACAGTAAATTCAGCATAGAAAATAAATCTATAGACTCTATAGAAAAACCATAGAAAATAAGTCTTCCCCTTTACCCTACAATCTCCAACCTGCCCAAGATCTGTACATTTTATTTGATAGTATATTCAGGTTTGCTTTTACTTTTGTTTTGCTTTTTAGAATTAAAAAGAAATGTTTAATTCTAGGTGATTAATAATAGCATCACTCTTTTCCATGATGACATTCATTTTCCCAGTTTATATTGGGGCTTTTTAAAATCAATCATTTAGGCATCTGTAGCTTCATTTTTCATTAAATTTGTTTGATATTTTGAATTTTGCCATGGAAAGCAGGAAAGTTTGTTTAGAAAAATAGGGTATTTTATGTGTGATTCAGTTTGCTAGATTTTAGTTACGACTATGCTGGCAAGGACAATTAAATTATTTCAGATTTAAGTTGATGAAAGTTACTACTTTTTCCTTTAAAAGGACAGAATGCAGAGTACTTTACTTTTCCTTGCCTTTATCAGATCTTTAACAGAGGAATTGCCCATTTCAGGGTTTAAAAAGCTTCAAAGGATTCCTTACTTTGGATAATTACTTCTTCAAATAAATTTTGCCCACTAATTTCCTTTGGGAATGAACTTGCTCACTTGTCATTCAGTGTATTCCTAGAGAATAACTTTGTTGTGTGTCTTCTGACATCCATTTCACTTGTTAATTCTGATAGGAAATGAAGATAACCTTTCCCCTGAGCTACTGACTTGCTCACATTTCTCCTGCTAGAAATTTCACTTCTTAATACAGTGGTGGTGGTTGTCGTTTTTTTTTTTTTTTTTTATTCCAGTATTTACTTGTCTCATAAATTACTACATTAACCTTTGCAATGCACTGAAGTTTCTGATCAATTATTTTACAACAGAAGTGTATTATTTTTTCCCCAGGCAGAATCTTTTTCCTTTAAGAGTTTTATCTGTCCCTTCTTTCTCCATAGCTTCATTTCTAGAATATCTAGAAATCTGAGCTATTTCTCACTTTATAGGCAAAAAATAGTTACCTATTCGTGTTTATAAAAACAGCATGGACATAATGTTAATCCCTACTAAAAGCAAATGATATATTAATGATTACCCTAGAAATGTTATTACTTTTTTTCTGCTTTTTCTACTCTTAACCTTGAGAAGAGGGCATACCTTTAGCTTTGGTAATCATCTGTATGTCTCACAATTTTCTCTCTTTGTCACATTAAGCTGGTGAAAGTGTGAAAGATAAAATGGTGAAAGTGTAAAAGATAAAATGATAAAAGGATTTTATCAGAAAAACACCCTGCAATGGTAAACAATATCAAGGATTTGGTTCACTTTTGCTAAATAGCAAAGTCACTGCAGACTTTTTAACTTTGTTTCTTTTTCTTTCTTTTTCTTTTGTGTTTTGTTGTTGTTCATTTGCTTTTCTGTTATTTGGTCATGCAAATTCAGGTTATTTCAAATTGGAATCCCTTCCTTGATTTTTTTTTTTTTTTTTAATTCTAGAAAAGTGAGTTTTGCTCACCCTGACATAAAGGAAACAAAACAAACAAACAAACCACAGATATCCTGTATAAATTTAAGGAATAGAATATGTTTTTCCCACCAAGATTCAGTTTAGTAACAAACACATTGGACTTTCCTATTCACTACAACAGTTTTTGAGTTTTTTTTAAGGGCTTTGCTTTTATCAGCTGAGTCATGTTATTCAAAATCTTATTTGAAAATTCAACGTAGAGAATGAACATTTTCTGCTTTAAAAGTGAGTGTGAGTTTAAACTTCCATCAGTTTTGTGCTTCCCATGGCAGACAGAGGTCTCCTATACCACATAGTGTTCAATGAAGAAAAGACAAAGGATTCAGAGTTGTCCATTATAGGAAGGTATTCTTTCTGGCAGGAGTACATACACACACTCTCTCTCTCCCTCTCCTCGCAACCCACCCCTCTTCTATCTCCATTGGCATACTTCTTTCCAAACACAGCTTTGCAGTGGAGTACAGTAAAACACTGGCAACATCAAATGCTGGCAAGGAGAATGTGGAATAGGAACTCTGATTCATTGCTGGCAAAGATGCAAAATGGTACAACCACTTTAGAAAACAGTTTCATAGTCTCTTACGAAATTAAGCACACTTACCAAATGATCCAGCAGTTACTCTCCTTGTTATTCACCTAAATGAATTGAAAACTTAATACGCACACACACACACACACACACACACACACACACCCTGCAACTAGATGCTTATGGCAGCTTTACTCATAATTTCCAAATTTGGAAGCAATGAAGATGCCCTTCAGTAGGTGAATGGACAAACTGGTAAATCCAGACAATGAATATTATTCAGATGTAGAAAGAAATGAGCTATCAAGCCCTGGGAAGACATGGACTATTGCTAAGTGAAAGAAGCCAATCTGAAAAGGCTACCTACTGTTTGGTTCCAAGTATATGACATTCTAGAAAAGTAACAACTCTGGAGACAGTAAAGAGAAAAGTGTCATGGGTAGGAGGGAAGGGAGAGAGAAAGAATCTGAGCACAGAGGATTTTTAGGGCAGTGTAACTAATCTGTATCACACACGTGGTGGGTACATAGTTTATACATTTCTGGAAACCCATAGAACATACAACTCAAAGAGTGAACCCTAATGTAAACTATGGACTTGAGGTGATAATCATGTGTCAATGTAGTATCACTGATTTTAACAAATATGTTGCTGCAATGAGGGATATTGATTGTGGGGGGATTGTGTGTATATGGAGACAGGAAGTACATGGCAACTCTATACATTCTGCTTAATTATGCTGTGAACTTAAAACTTCTTTAAAATGAAGGTTATTAGGGGCGCCTGGGTAGTTTAGTCATTAAGCATCTGCCTTCGGCTCAGGGCGTGATCCCGGCGTTCCAGGATTGAGTCCCACATCGGGCTCCTCTGCTGGGAGCCTGCTTCTTCCTTTCCCACTCCCCTGCTGTGTTCCCTCTCTCATTGGCTGTCTCTCTGTCACATAAATAAATAAAATCTTAAAAAAATAAAAAATAAAAAAATAAAATAAAGGTTATTAATAAAAATATGTATTCAGTCCATGCCAGAGCATAGCACTTGTTCTTGACCAGTGGTTCTTCTTTTAAAATGGTCAAATATAGGAGAGAGCCTTCAGATTTTGTACAAACATGTTGGACATAAGCAACAATTGCAGTCATACCCAGTTTTATACTCTCTTAGATTAGATAAAAGATACTCATTAATAACTGATAACTAAAGAGAATTGATCCTGCTGGTTTGAGCCTATACTTACCATTGTTGTGAGACAATTCCCCCTAGTCTTTCTACATGACTTACGATAACTTTTATCTCAGACTGTCTTTTCAAATTGAGACAGATTTTCATATCAAATAGCCAAATATAGTGTCTCTCTCCAGGTCAGAGGGAAAATTTGTTTACTGACCAGTATCATAACAATAATAGGTCCCTCTGGGATAAAGTCTGGGTAGGTTTGCTGGTAGCATCCTCATATAGTTGGGGGTTTCCTAAGCTCAGGTTTCCTTAGCAGTGACAAAGACCTCAATGTGCACAGCATTCATATGAGCACAGTCTACATTGCCTTCATGGGACTTGGGGGCAAGGAGGAACTGATGCAAAAATGAAGCTCATGCATCCTGCTGTTAAATGAGTACTAATCTGTCTAATTTCATTCGTGCTTATTGTTACCTTACCTGGCCAAATCTATCGAAGTGTGGAGAGAGAGCTGATCTAGCAACTGCCTGCTGATCAAGGACTTCTTGTCTGCTAGACAACCTTAACTTCAACCACCCATCTTCTTCTCATTTCCCAACACGCATACACACACACACACACACACACACATACACCATTCAACTATAAAACTGCATATTTTCCTGTTAAATGCTCTCATTCTTTAACAACTGAATCAGTGATATGTTTGCATACTATTATAGAAGAAACCTACTATATTTTGTATAATAAAACCACTTTCATTTTTTTAGTTCTCTATATGAGGCAATAAGACATGGCAGTTAGTATCCCAATTTTAGGATTGAAAATCCTGAAAATAATTTTTATGCCAATTTATTCAAATTCTCTACATATATCAAATCATTATTGAGTTACATATTTAAACTGGTGATACCAAGAGGAGTAACACATGCCTCTAGCTCTGAACTGACTTAGAACATAAAGTAGATATTTAAAAAATAAATAAATAGGTAAGGCAAGTACTCCGCTGCACATTATACATGAATACTGACTGTGAAGATAATATTGATTACATTTTCTAGGGTTACAATGTAGAGAACCAGAGTTAAGCACCACAATATCTTAATGATTAAAGCCTAGTGGAAACAGGTAAATTAACTTATTTGGAATAAATGGCTACCACTTGAATGTCAAAGCCTAAAACAATCACACTATTTGTGATGGGTACTTTATGTGCCAACTTGAGTGGACTAGAGGATGCCCAGATATCCGGTAAAATATTATTTCTAGGTGTGTCTATGAGGGTATTTCTAGAAGAGATTATCATTTGAATTATTAGGTTGAATAAAGATCACCTTCAAAATAAAATAATTTTTTTATTTTCATTTTCTTGATTTTCATGATTTGGATAATTTGGTTAAATTGTTTCTTCTATTATTAGTACATGAAAAACAGTTTTTTCTCAGTACTCATGCTGAGGAAGTCATCATGTGCCATAATCATTTTTAGCATCATAGAAGTATTTCCAGAGCTTAGATCAGCTTTATTACCTATATTAGTCTTAATAAGATTTGTATGTTATCTTTTAGTTAATTTTTCCACATTGGTACTTAAGTGCTGGCAAATAATAATTCCTTTACTAGATGCTTTCCTACTGAAATACAAGAAGATGGCATCAGTGATAAATATGGGTGAATCTGACAAAACCTCAAAGTATCTTCACACTGACAAGTGTTAAACATTGAAGAGGGTTGCTTGATTTATTTTCGTCATATACTAAGTGTCAAAAAACATATTTCAGGCACAGAAATCTGTTTTTAATTTTTAATGCAGCCATATTGATGTTAGTTGGCAGACGTGTCAGGTATAATTATTTGAAGTCATTCCCCCAAAATGTGTGTCTCATTCTACTTAATCTGACTGTCGAACAGCTTCTCAGTATACTTTTCACAATGAATTGGTAAGAGCTGTTTTGCATTACATTGTGTACTGATAGATTTTAAGGTTAATGGAATCGATTATCTCAATTTCAACAATATAAAATGTCCATTAAAAGGAGGAATTACAAATCTAGTCACAATAGAGTCCTGTATACTTGTAATCTATTTGCATTAAACCTACACTTTGGGGGACATATTAATATATTGAAAAGAGTCAAAAACAATTTACCAGTGTGATTTGAGTCTATAGCTGATTCAAAATTGTTCAAGAAGAAATTTGAGCATATATATGATATTAGTGATTATTACCGTATCTACCGATGATTTATTGAATAATTAGGAGTCATATTGTTAATGCATATTTTTCTCTGCCCAAAGGCACTGACTCCACAATAACTGTGGGATAAAATTCACAAACTGCTTATACAGACATCTGAGGCCTTCCGGAGTCAAGCATGGATATGTATAAACAATCTCGTCTTTGTATAGTTAGTAGTAAGAGATCTGTATCCCACAATGATCTATTCCTGAACAAGCCAGTGATGTTAATTCCCATAGTGTTTATAGTATTCCCACACTGAATCCACGCTAAGCTGTGTATAATGTTCTCTATCTCTTCGTCAATATAAATCCTACCATTCATCTAGATGTCAGGATCATCTTCAGAGTTAGTAAAAAAAAAAATCTCAACCCTTTTGAGAATCAAAAGGAGTGGATCCAAGATCCTGATGCCAGGATTTAAACTCGTTTTGTTTTGTTTTTGTTTTTGTTTTTGTTTTTGTTTTGTAAGTACCATCACTTTATTTCTTTATTTTTTTGTTTAAACAATAAGGAGAATTTATTAATTGCAATATTTTGTGGTATTTGTGTCAGATTTTATTTTTATTATTATTTTTTAAGTTTTTATTTAAATTCTAGTGAGTTACCATATAGTATAATATTGGTTTCAGTAAAAAAATTTAGTGATTCATTGCTTACATGTAACACCCAGTGCTTATCACAATTGCCCTCCTTAATACCCATCACCCAGTTAGCCAATCCCCTACCCACCTCCCCTCCAGCAACCCTCAGTTTGTTCTCTATAGTTAAGAGTCTCTTGTAGTTGCCTCACTCTTTTTTTCCTCCCTTCTGCTGTGTTCATCTGTTTTGTTTCTTAAATTCCACATATGAGTGAAATCATATGGTATTTGTCCTTCTCTGGCTGACTTATTTTGCTTAGCACAATACATTCTAGCTCCATCCACATTATTGCAAATGGCAAAATTCCATTCTTTTTGATGACTGAGTATTATTCCACTGTATATATGTACCACTTCTTTATCCATTCATTAGTCAGTAGACATTTGGGCTCTTTCCATAATTTGACAATTGTTGATAATGCTGTTATAAACAATCAGGGTGCATATGCCCCTTCAAATCAGTATTTTTTATCTTTTGGGTAAATACCTAGTAGTGCAATTATTGGGTCATAGGATAGTTCTCTTTTTAACTTTCTGAGGAACCTCCATACTATTTTCCAGAGTGGTTGCACCAGTCTGCATTCCCACCAACAGTGCAAGAGGGTTCCCCTTTCTCCACATCCTTGCCAACAGTAGTTGTTTCCTGTGTTACTAATTTAGCCATTCTGACAGGTGAGGCAGTATCTCATAATAGTTTTGATTTATATTTTCCTGATGACCAGTGATGTTGAACAATTTTCATGTGTCTGTTAGCCATCTGGATGTCTTCTTTGGAAAAATGTCTATTCATATATTCACAGTATAGATCTTTTACCTCTTTGGTTGGGTTTATTTCTAGGTAGCTAATTGTTTTTGGTGCAGTTGTAAATGAGATCAATTCCTTTATTTATCTTTCTGCTGCTTCATTATTGGTGAATAGAAATGCAACAGATTTCTGTATATTGATTTGGTATTCTGCAACTTTGCTGAATTTGCTTATCAGTTCTAGCAACTTTTTGGCAGCATCCTTTAGGTTTTTTATACAGAGTATCATGGTGTCTGGGGATAGTGAAAGTATGACTTCTTCCTTGCTAATATCAATACCTTTTATTTCTTTTTGTTGTCTGATTGCTGAGACTGGGACTTCCAGTACTATGCTAAATAACAGTGGTGAAAGAGGACATCTCTGTCTTGTTCCTGACCTTAAAGGAAAAGAGCTTTTCCCAGTTTTTCCCCATTGAGGAGGCTATTAGCTGTGGGTCTTTCATAAATGGCCTTTATGATGTTGAGGTATATTCCCTGTATCCCTACTTTGTTGAGGGTTTTTCTCAAGAATGGATGCTGTAAATGTCAATGCCTTTCTGCATCTATTGAGAGAATCACATGGTTCTTATCCTTCCTTTTACTAATGTGGTGTATCACACTGATTGATTTGTGAATATTGAACCACGCTTGCAACCCAGGAATAAATCCTACTTGATCATGGTGAATAATTCTCTTAATTTACTGTTGGATCCAATTAGCTAGTATTTTGTTAAGAATTTTTACATCCATGCTCATCAGGGATATTAGTTTGTAGTTCCCTCCTTTATTGGGGACTTTCATTTTGAAATCAAGGTAATGCTGGCCTTGTAGAATGAGTTTGGAAGTTTTCCTTTCATTTCTATTTCTTGAAACAGTTTGAGAAGAATAATTATTAACTCTTCTTTAAATGTTTGGTAAAACTCCCCTGGAAGCCATCTGGCCCTGGACTCTTGTTTCTTGGGAGACTTTTGATTACTGATTCAGTTTCTTTGCTGGTTATCAGTCTCTTCAGGTTTTCTATTTCTTCCAATTTTAGTTTTGGTAGTTTATGTTTCTATAAATTAATCCATTTCTTCCAGATTGCCCAATTTTTTGTCATTTTTTTTCCACAATATTCTCTTTTATTGTATTTCTGTGTGTTGGTTGTGATCTCCTCTCTCATTCATGATTTTATTTTGGTGCTTTCTCTTTTCTTTTTGATCAGTCTGGCTAGGGGTTTATCAATTTTATTAATTCTTTCAATAAACCAGTTCCTAGTTTCATTGATCTGATCTACTGTTTCATTGTTATTATTCCTATATCATTTATTTCTGCTCTAATCTTAATTATTTCCCTTCTTTGCTGGCTTTAGACTTTATTTGCTATTCCTTTTCTAGCTCCTTTATGTGTAAGATTCCATTGTATATTCAAGGCTTCTCTTGCTTTTTTATTTTTTTTTTTTAAGATTTTATTTATTTATTTGACAGAGAGAGAGGCAGCCAGCGAGAGAGGGAACACAAGCAGGGGAAGTGGGAGAGGAAGAAGCAGGCTCCCAGTGGAGGAGCCTGATGTAGGGCTCAATCCCAGAACGCCGGGATCACGCCCTGACCCGAAGGCAGACACTTAACGACTGAGCCACCCAGGTGCCCCAAGACTTCTCTTGCTTCTTGAGGTAGGTCTGTATTGCTATATACTACCCTTGTATGACTACTTTTGCAGCATCCTAAAGGTTTTTGGGTTGTCACGTTTTCACTTTGTTTTGCCTTCAAGTATTTTACTATTTATTCTTTAATTTTCTGGTTGATCCAATCATTCATTCTTTAGTAGGATGTTCTTTAACCTCCATGTATTTGGGGTCTTTCCAAATTTTTTCTTGTGAATGACTTCAAGTTTTATAGCATTGTGGTTGGAAAATATGCATGGTATGATCTCAATCTTTTTGTACTGGTTGAGGCCTGATTTTTAACCTAGTATGTGATCTATTGTGGAGAATGTTCCATGTGCACTAAAAAAGAATGTGTATCCTGTTGCTTTAGGATGAAATGTTCTGAATACATCTGTTAAGTCATCTGGGCCAGTGTATCATTCAAAGCCATTGCTTCCTTGTTGATTTTCTGCTTAAATGATCTGTCTGTTGATATAAGTGGTGTGTTAAGGTCCCCTACTATTATTGTATTATTATCAATGAGTTCCTTTATATTTGTTGTTAATTGCTTTTGTATTTGGGTGCTCCCAAGTTGGGAGCATATTTGCAGAGCTTCTTGTTGGATAGATCCCTTTATTATGATGATATAGTGTCCTTCTTCATCTCTTGTTACAGTCTTTGGTTTAAAATCTAGTTTGTCTGATGTAAGTATGGCTACTCTGGCTTTCTTTTGACATTCATTGGTATGAGAAATGGTTCTCCATCTTTCAAACTGCAGGTGGTCTAGGTCTAAAATGAGTCTCTTAATGGCAGCATGTCTTTTTATCCATTCTAATACCCTAGGTCTTTTGATGGGGAGCATATAATTCATTTACATTCAGAATGGTTATTGATAGATCTGAATTTAGTGCCATTGTATTACCTGTTAAATTGTTGTTTTTGGAGATTTTCTCTGTTTCTTTCTAGCCTTTGTTGCTTTTAGTCTTTCTTTCCCACTCAAAGAGTCCCCTTTAATATTTCATGCAGGGCTGGTTTAGTGGTCACAAACTCCTTTAGTTTTTGTTTGTGTGGGAAACTCTTTATCTCTTCTTATATTCTGGACGATAGCAGGGCTTCAACTCTTATTATTTTATTCTTCTCACCTCCTAATCCCTTGTTGCCATTGTAGAAGCAAGTTGCCATGTTGTGTGCCGCTGTATAGAGAGGGTCACATGGTAAGAAACTGAGGGCAATCTGCATGATATCCAGCAAGAAACTATGACCCTGAGTCTACACACCTGCTGGAACTGAATGCTGTAGAACAGTATGAGCCTGGAAGGCATCTTTGTCCAGTAGAGCTTCTAGGAGAACCTGGCTTTGGATGACACCTTGATTACAGTGTTTTAGGTAATCCAGCTAAGACTTGCATGGACTCCACACTCAAAAGCACTATGAAATAGAAAGCTGTGAAATAGTTTTAAGCCACTAAATTTAGTATAATATTGGTATACAGCAATAGATAACCTATGTAGGTATTTGTTGATTCTGCTAGATACTAAATATGTCTACTCTACTTATGTATTCCAGAACTGGAAAAGCAAATGCCAGCTAGGTTTGGGGAGTCACTGAAGCCAGTGTGAGATAGACTTAAGTTAAAAATTAACTTGATTTCCTGACCTCCATAAACCCTCGCTCAGAATATTGGACCATAGTGGCATTTTGGTTATCCAAGAATTTGTGTCAATTGGACTTTAGTAATATTATAAAATCTGTTAAATGTCCATAGGAAGATTAAAAGAAAGATTCAAAATATAATTTTGACATTATGGAAGAGTCCTTATTCAAGGGGACCAAGCTTACATTTTATTCAGTGGGATCTGGATATGTAAACTGACTCAAGCTGGGGATTGGTTGAGGGACTATGACTCCCTGTATTAGGGACTTAAGTCAGACCTTTGTTCACTGGACCTAGAGCTTTTCTATTTGTACAGATCCAATAAGAAATTAGTAGTCTACTTATCTACTTCATAGCTAGGAACACTGTGACCAACCAGCCAGTCCCATGGTTCTCTGAGTCAGAATATTCTGACACTGTTTTGATTCTGCTGTTTATTGTAATGACCAGGCTCTTGTGGTACCTTTGTCTTGCTTCAGTGATTTAGTTTCCTTCATTTAGCCCCTGCTACTCCATCATCCCCTTTATGTTTAGACACCTCACTTCACTAGTAGAATTTCCCTCTATAATTTCTGACCAGGGTGCCTGGGTGACTCAGATGGTTAAGTGTCTGCCTTTGGCTTAGGTCATGATCTCCAGGTCCTGGGATCAAGCCCCACATTGGGCTCCCAGCTCAACAGGGAGTCTACTTCTTCCTCTCCTTCTGTCTTTCCCCCTGCTTGTGCTCTCCCTGTCTCTCTCTCAAATGAATAAATAAATAAATAAATAATCTTAAAAAAAATTTCTGACACTGAAGAGGCACGATATAGTCCTTCAAGAATTCTGGGGCCCCCATCACAGCTATGGTGGAAGGTATGTCCTCTCCTGCCTGTCTGGTGGGTAAGTGGGTCTTACAAGATAAACTCTCTAATATTTTGGTTTCCCTAAGCCTTAGAATACCACATCTATGCTATTCCAAATTTGTAGAAGTTATCTACTGCTGCATAATAATATTACCACAATATTAGCAGATGAAAACAACACATATCTATTATCTTATAGTTCCTGCAGGTCAGGAGTCTGAGTATGGCTGTAGCTTGGTCCTCTGCAAGGCTATAATTAGATGTTGGATATGTTTGTGGTCTTACCTGAGGCTCACCTGGAAAATGATCGACTTCCTCATTCTGTGGTACTTTATATAAATAGGACCATTGTCATTATTCATCTCATTCTTACCGGTTCTTTGACCTGACAACCTGGGGCTCCTCCCCTTCATGATTGAGATTTTCCCCCTTGGTATTTAGGTTTGACCTGTTGTGTACAGTATTTTATTTCTGTGTTCTTCATAGACCTTTTTTCTGGTTGTCTTCTCTTAAATACCACTGTTTAGCTTATAAAGTTCTGATATTGTATGGATAATCATTGTAAAAGTGGGACTCTTTCTTGTAATGTGACAAAAACAGAAATCAAAGTAGCATAAGCCAAAATAGAAATTAATTGGCTAAGAAAACTGGAAATATTGGAAAGGGACAGGTTTAAGGCAAGTCAAAATTTGGAGACTCATAAATATCATCGACTCTTTGTATGTGTAGGGAGGGGATGGGTGTGTCACAACTGGAAGACAGCTACTGGTATCTAGTGAGGATTCCTGCTAAATCTACAATATACAGGGCAGTTCTTCACAGCAAAGAATTCTCTAGACAATAGTGCTGAGACTCAGAAAGAAATTACGCATAGAGATTGCATACTTTCCACGCACCTTCCATTAAGTCCGATACATTATAGACTCCCGAGCAAAGCCATGACCATCCACACTCTCTGCAAAGTTATGAAACAAGATATTCAGTATAACCCTAATTGTAGTTATTACAGATGGTGTTAAATCAATATCTGATATTCAACTCTCCTTCCTATACTAATTTCAGATTTTTCTTACCTTTACCTGTATTTCAACTGTTAATAAGCGGCTTAGTTGGTGGAGTAACCAGAAATCTATGAGAGTTTCTGAGTCTTAGTTGCCTTCACCATATCACACTACTACTGGTTGTGATGGTATAAATAAGAAAACTTGATTTTAAATGCTCTACATATCCTACTTTTTATATCAGAAATAAAACCACTGCTGCAGTGATCAAGGCTTGTACTTCTAGAAGTATCTAGATGATAGATATGATTAACAATGATTAACAATGACTCCAAACACAGTAGATGGCACTTGGTTAATACAATCAGTGGCAATATAAAAACATGACAGATTGGTATTTTATTTGCAGTAAGTTTGAGAAAGCTTTTCTTCTTAACATTTAAGATGAAGCATTAAAGAAAAAAAAAAGATTCTTTGGTCAATTTAGGATTGTAACACCCTTGCATGCTGTTAGAAATAACGAGAAATTTCAAGGCCAATACAAATGACAATCACCTCTCAAGTGACAATTCCAAACTTCACCCACTGGTGATATCAATATGATCAAATCCCTTTATGCTTTGTAACTTGACTTAAAAGCTGTCCCAGAAATTTGAGTCTAGGCTAAAACATTGTAACAACTCAGTGACAAATATAGTAATAACTCTTAATTTTCCCCTTTAAATCTGTTGGTATCTTTCCTATAAATAAAATGAGAAGTTATATTATAGCTAATGAATTATGAGTATAACCTCACTTACCCTGTGAGTTTTGCTTATACAGTATAGTAAGAATATGTTGTCTCCCTTCTACCTAGATGAGTAAAAAGAAAAAACCCTGCCTGGGAATATGACCTGGCCTACCCTAGAGAAAATCATATGTGCATGTTGGGCTAATTAAGGTACTGAAGACCTCCAATTGGGTGGTCAGTGTCCTTCAGAAAATTATCCCATTGAAGAACATAATATCTTTCAATATATTCAGTATCACAGTTTTTCTCTTTATGGTTGGGACAGATTGTTACTCTGTGGCTGAGCACCAAAAAGGCAGTTGACTTAATTTTAGAAACTGTGTCCTAAGAACAATTTATTTAAATATTAATTTAAATATTTACTCTTAGTATTTTGTCAAGCCCCCACATAGGAGAAGGTTGTGGGAACTGAAACCTGCTAAAGGAACAGTACATCCATTTCTTCCATCTCACATCACTCAGGGGCATATGCTTATTTATTGAAATAATGAGAAGAATAGCATTTGGTATATAAAAATGTTCTCTCTTTCTTTTCCCTCTGGCATATTAATAAATTGTACTTATGATGTTTTCTAATGTAATATAATAAAATGTTTCTCTTGGGTTTTGTGTATTTTTTTGTTTAGAACTTTTTCTTTCTTTCCCTTTTTTTTTTTTTTTTTTAAGCTCCTGGAGACCAATAGTTCTCAATTCCATTGATACATGAGGAGCCAAAAGAGATTTCTGCAGCTCAGGTCCCACCTCATATATTGCTAATACATGGTAAGCCTACCCCATATGTCTTGGGGTGTCTATTCTCAATACTTTTTCCTTTTTACATTTTGTTCATTCTAATGAGCAGGCAAGATTGAGAATGATTGGTGCAGTTTAAGCTGTTTGTAGGCAGTGTGGGTGGGAAGCAGATTTTGAATTGACCCTGCTCTGCATAATATTGTAAACCTGGATCTGTTGTAGACAGCAGACTGTCAAGTTATGTTCATTTCAAGAATATTTTTCTGTCCTTAGTAATAAAGTGGGTTTAATTTTCTCTCAAAATGAATGCCTTCTACTCTTAGAGAAGTGATCTCATTTCGTATTTATGCACTGGGTTACCAGAGGAACACTCATTCTGACTGACACACTAGTGGGGAGATCTCAGAAGGGACTGTCATTGTTACTCCACAGATCACCTCAAACTGTCCTTATGAAGTTTTCCTATTGTGTCAGTCTAGACTTACTAACTTAAGACTGTAGGAATAACACATCACATGGATCATTTGCTAGGCTGAGAGGTGAATCAAAGGATAAAACCAAATCCAGAGGGAAGGAAATAGTTTTCTTAAAGAGATAAACAAAGAGGTTTGCACTTTGTTATTTTAAAGCAGGAAGCTACTCTACTTGACAAGTGGTCCTGAGCAGATACGAGTAAGAGTAGGTGATTTATTGTTTTTGAGATTTGCCTCTGTAGAAAGCTTAACATCTCTTGTTATTTTTCCATTGAGTTATGGGGATTCTCAGAAATGAAGTGGTTTTCAACTATTCTTCCTTTCCTTAAAAGAACATTGGATTCCTTTTGGTAACTACTATTCCTTTATTAAGAGTGTGATATTGCCTTTCCAACACAGAATGGCAATGTTGTGAACAAAGGAATCATAAAAGAAGTGTGCCCTATACCACATTATTTTCAATGTTCTTATCATGTAAGCAGCATCCTATCAGGCGAGGAAAGTTGATTGTGATGAGAAAAAAATTGAGAAAGCAAAGAGTGTATTAGGGTTCTTCAGAGAAAGAGAACTAACAGGATATGTATCTATAGCTATCTGTGTGTATATATATATATAAATATATATATGGAAATTTATTGTAGGGAATTGGCTCAAATGATTATGGAGGCTGACAGATTCTGAGATCTGCATTATACAAACTGTGGAGCCAGGATAACTGATTGGTATAAGTTCCAGTGTGAAGGCTGGCAGGTTTGAGACCTACAAAGGGATGTTTCTGTTCAAGTCAGAAGACAGGAAAAAACTGGTAGTCCAGCTCTAGGCAATCAGGTAGGAATTCCCTCCTACTCCTGGGAAGATCAGCCTTTTTTTGTTTTTGTTTTCCTACTTAGGCCTTCAGCTGATTGGATATGGCCCACCCACATTAGGGAGAGTAATATGCTTTACTTAGTCCACTGACTTAAACGTTAATCTCATCCAGAAACATCCTTACAGATATGCCCAGAATAATATTTGACCAAATATCTGGGCATCTCATGGTGTGGTCAAGTTGACAGATAAAATTAGCCATCATAAGGGAGTATCAGTAAGAAATAATCTATAGAAGAGTAACTGCCAGGTTGTAAATGTGGACAAATACTATGTTCTAGAGGTGCACATCTATAGCCAGGATTCCTGCTGACAGTAGCTTTAAGTGCCATATAAACAAACTGAATAACTTTTGTACTAGCCTGTGTTAGATTAATCAGAGAATCTGATGGAATAGTATTTGCATGGGAAAGTTTACCAAGGACTTGAACAGTATGGAAACCAAGAGTGAATCTGTTGGGAGACAATTTACCTTGAATATTTGCACTTTTCTGCCTGGTTTAGATCTTTGAAGCAAAAGCACCTGTTTAAATAGTAAACATGCCTTAGAAGATTAAAAGAGTGTTTCTATAAAGTTAGACACCTCTGAAAAGATTTGAAAACATAAAGAATTCTTTTCTTCCCCTTCCTGGAGACTTGTGTGTACATTTGAAGGTAGTAAACCAAGAGATGCATTTCTCCTCTCTTCCAGAGGAAATGTGCTTAGGTGAGCAATCTGTCTTACTTTGTTAGTGAAAGCTGACATGGAGACAAAATAAACAATTAATATAGATAAAATAATTTTCTTTTCCTACACTGAGATTTTTTATCTAATTTGAGTTCTCTTGAGCTGCTCTGGTGCAATCTCTCAGAAATACCTGAGATACATAATATATAATAAAATCATCATTAGTCTTTAATAACAAAAAATTAAGTGATTTATTAATAATAACAAAGATTTAAATGATCTTAAAAATCCTAAATGATTAAAAACATGTAGAAACTAATTCCAGCTCAGTGATAAACCTGGAAACTAATTCTCAATTTCTCTCAATTGGGAGATGTATTTTGTATCACTTATAGACATGTTGGCTCCTAATGGATGTTTCTCCCTTGCTCATTGATTCACAATGATCAATACGAAAGACCGATGGCAGGGGAGATGGATAGGGTGCAGTATCAGAATTAGTTCCTACTTGCAGCTAAACTCATCCGTAATTTTGTTGCTGGTTATCTAATTTACATCTCACTCTGTTTTTTGGCTTTACTTCTACTCATTGCAATATTCAACCTGGGTTCTCAGATACAAAATTTTTAATTTCATGTGCCTGATTTCAGCCAACTTAATTCCCCCTGGCACAGTATCTTTAAACCACTGTTTCAGAACCCACTTGACAACTTCTCATTCCCCACATGAATAGTTTACGTCACTATTGTGGCAATCAGTATAACTTGGAAAGTTTAGGTTTAGGAAAACCATCTAGGTCATTACTAATTTTTAAAGAAAACAATTTTTCTTTCCCCTTCAGGTAGCCCCACATGATATTTTGCAGTCCTCAAGACTGAGTTGGGATTGTGATTGCATGACCCTGTGTCTGGCAGGAAGAATTCACTTAGCAATGGGAAAGATAAACCTGCACAGAAATTGTGATATTCACCTAGACCCCAAAAATGTATCTAAGAAGGATAATAGTGATTTCCACTTCACATTATTCACGTCATGAATAATCCCAGTAATTTAAGAATGTGTATCTGGAAGTATGGTGAGGTTTTTCTTGAGCAATATAAAGCACTTAGAATTTGGCACAGTGGCATTCAATAAAATATTGTTATTCTTTTATTATTTTTACCAGCACTGCATATACAACTAGAATGGGAAAGATATTGTGCCAATTATGTGATATTTGTTGTTACATGTCCAGACTTGGGCTTCATAGGTAAATTACAGGAACTAGCAAAAGGAGGAACTAGCAAAAGGAACACACTAAATAAAACCAAATAATCACATGCTTGGCATGTGGTTCCAGCAACTGAATTTTACTGGATAAAATGTGTTTACTCATCCATTCATCTGTTCATGTATGCCCTAATCCATCAACTCAGTAGATATTTGCTGGATACTTACCTTTATTCTACGAATACTTAAGTGAAGAAGAAAGGTATGATCCCTTTTATCTTGATTTTTATACTTTAAGAAGAAAACACATAATTTTCAGTTGACTATTGAAACAGGTGATTTTCTTTAAAAAGGGAATCAGCCTTTAACTATTATTTTCTCAATTATCAAATCTACCTGAATAAGTAGGAATTAACTAGAAAGTGAGTAGGAGAGGTATGAAAAGCATTCCAGGAAGAAAAATGTACATATTTAAAGGCCTTGAGCTGAAAAAAACATATTGTTGAGAAATGGAAAAAAAAAGGGGGGGGCATGGAGAGGATGAGGATGGGAAGGCACATAGAGAAGGTGTAGAGCATCATGAAATGAAACTAGTTAAGAGGCAGTTGCCAGACCCTGCATGTTCTGATAGGCCATACTAAAGACTAGAAGGTAAATCAGTGAAAAATAAAAAAAATAATAAGAGACCGATCTAACCATACTTTTTTCAAATAATTCACAAACTCAGGCTCTCCTCCTCTTACTGTTTTGCTCAAAAATTTGAATTAAGAAATGGGGCTGGGGCGCCTGGGTGGCACAGTGGTTAAGCGTCTGCCTTTGGCTCAGGGCGTGATCCCGGCGTTCTGGGATCGAGCTCCACATCGGGCTCCTCCGCTAGGAGCCCACTTCTTCCTCTCCCACTCCCCCTGCTTGTGTTCCCTCTCTCGCTGGCTGTCTCTATCTCTGTCAAATAAATAAATAAAATCTTAAAAAAAAAAAAATGGGGCTATTAAAAAAGAAAGAAAGAAAGAAATGGGGCTATAGGTGGCAGTGCACCGTGCAACTGAACGCTTGTAACACTTAACTGGACTGGGAGTTTACAGTGAACCATTAAGAACATGAGGGACTTGAGAAAACTGGTATAGACTGGAAAGAAAGAAGTGGGTAGCCCCCTGATGTGGCAAGAAACAAGAGAGAATGAGAGAGAGAGAGAGAGAATGAGAGAGAGCAAGATTGGTTGATTACTTGGCCCTAGTGAGAAAAGAATTTTAACATATCAATATCTACTCTGTTTGCATAACACAGGACTTGGCTACATTCCTTTATTGACCTTTAATTTGTTTTATTCTTGAGACCTGTTTTACTTCATCTTCCTCTTTTTAGCTGAGCCAGCTTTTTTTTTTTTAAAAGATTTTATTTATTTATGTGACAGAGAGACAGCCAGAGAGAGAGGGAACACAGCAGGGGGAGTGGGAGAGGAAGAAGCAGGCTCACAGCGGAGGAGCCCGATGCGGGACTCGATCCCGGTACGCCGGGATCACGCCCTGAGCCGAAGGCAGACGCTTTAACGACTGTGCTACCCAGGTGCCCCTTAGCTGAGCCAACTTAGTTGAAGTTCTTTTCTTGCAACCAAAAGATCTGACTTAAAAAAAAAAATGATATTCTCAAATGGATTTATTTTTATCACCAGAATTTTTCATTTTTAAAGTTGAATGTTATATTTCCAATTTCTCCATTATTTCTGCAAGATGGTTTCTGCTTTTTGCTAGTATTTTTCACCTTCATTTTCAGGGCAATATAGAAGGAATATTGTAGACCGGGTTTTGTATTTCATTCTTCTTTAGGACAGGGACATTTTTCTATTTGTAAATGGAAGTTGTGGGACTGAGAAAATTGGATATGGTCTGATAACATAGGAGAATCATGTTTCTGATTTTACAGTAACCTTTAAATCATGTGAGGATGTTATTTAAATGGAAAAAAAAAGAGCCAAATATGGTGAAACATCCAGGTTTTCATACAGAATAAAAATAAAGTTGAATATTAAATGCATTTATTTTAAGAGATAGTTAAAGACTCATATGTTAGATAATTTTACATAGTACAATGCAGCCATTCCAAACCTGGTGAGCACGCCAACATTGCCAACATTCTTTTTTCTATTCTATTTGAAAAACACATAGTTGAATTTCATCCCAAAAGTACTGAATTAGAGTCTCTGGGGATTAGATGAGGTGATGATTGTGACTGCATGTGTCCATTGAGAATAGAGCAGAAAGAGCAACAGATGAATAATTTAAAGTCCCCAGATTTGTAGTGAATAATTATATGACTTCAGGAATATTCTCAATCTCTCCAATCTCTCAGTACCACAATTCCCACAACTGTGCAGTAAGAAGTTCAATTTGTGACATGTAAAGATCTTTAGCCTTCTTCCTGAACCTTCCTTGCATCTTTAAACACTGTCTTACTGAATTGTATCATTTCCCAGCTATTCAAGAAAATCACAAAATCAAAATCTTAGGTGTCATCTTTAATTCTTCCTTCTCTCACATTTTTGTTACACATATTTAAAAAAAAATATATTTTATTTATTTGAAAGAGAGAAGGCACGCACACATGCACCCCCCCACACACACACAGGAGTGGCGGGGGAGGGGCAGAAAGAGAGAGAGAGAGAGAGAGAGGGAGACTCCCTGCTGAGCAGGCTCCATCCCAGGACCCCGAGTTCATGACCTGAGCCAAAGGCAGAAGCTTAACCGACTGAGCCACCCAGGCGCCCCTGTTACCCGTATTTGTGTTATATAATACTTACTGTGTGATCTAAGGAAATTTGATATTAAAAATGTCAATATTGTGCAATTTTAAATTTCCTATTAAAAAATAAATAAAACTGCAAATTGATGCTTATAGATCTAACCTCAGAACTCCCACTTTCCAGGCTTAGAAAACCCTTAGGATATCGACTTTAAGGGGAAACAGACTGGGGCGATGAATTAGAGACTTTCAATAGGTATGCATTTATTTTCTTAAGAAATGGAAATTACGTTAGTCTCCAAACACATTCCCTACAGTAGCCAATTCTGACAAACATATGAACTCAAATCAGGATTACAAAGGGGAGATTAAAAGGAAATTTAATATTAATCCATTTTGCAGCTGTTTATAGAACCAAATATATTGCTTTTACTGAAAAAATATGTCATCTGATGTTCATTTATACAGTCTCTCATCCTATGTGTACCATCATGTTCATAATGTATCAAACAGAGGTTTAGTATCTTTTCATTCCTCTACATGATGTTTTAAGTATCTATGAATATATATGTATAGATAGGTATAAATATAGATCTGCTATATCAATTTGGTATGGAAAATAAACAAATGATCACTTGAATAAACTAGAAAGAATATCAATATATCATTATAATCTGAAAGAATCAAATATTCTGTAAAAGTTGTAGGATGAAAGTTATACAAAAGGATGCCAAAATATAAGAAACTCAGGAAATTATATTTTTTATGCTTAACTCCTTCCATTTTTTAAAATGAATTTTATTGTGAAATGATTTTCTTAAAATGCACACATTTTAAGTAAATAAGTCAATGACTTTGACAAATGCACATACACATATAACTACCACCCCAATCAATATAGGAATATTTTTATCTCCTCAAAAATTTCGCTTGGGGCTCTAGTAAGTCAATACCCTTTCCTACCCACAACCAACCCCAAGCAACAAATAACCTTATTTCTGTCATTATAAAATAGTTCTGTCATTTCTAGAATATCAAATAAACAGAGGTACACAGAATCTATCATTCTGGGACCATTTTGTGACTTCTCTCTACAAAAGTTTGTAGCATTCATTTGTGTCATAACCTATACCAGTAGTTAGTTTCTTTTTATTTCTCAGTAGTGTTTCTTTTTATGAATATAACACAATTAGATTTGTTTATTCTTCTCATTAATAGACAATGCCATCATTTCCAGTTTAGGGGATTATGGATTTTAAAGAAGCCCAAAACAATGGTGTAAGGCTTTTCATGATACTACCTTCTTTCTTGGATAAATGCTTAGGAGTAAATCATGGTAGGTGAATTTTTAATTTTTTAAGATTGCCACACTGGTTTCCAAAGTGGTTGCAAGTTTGACACAGCTACCAACAGTGTAGCTTGGTTTGTACTACATACTTGTCAGCATTTAATATTGTGAGGCTTTCAAATTTTAGCCATTCTAAAGGCTTTAGTTTTCGTTTCTCAGAATTCTAATGTTGTTGAATATATTTTAATAAACACTATTTTAGAACAATTTTATATTTACATAAAAATTGTTAAGATAGTGTTGAGTTCCCTTATACAGTGCACATAGTTTCTCCTATAATCTGACATTAATGTGATATCTGTTACAATAAGCAATTGGATATTGACACATCATTAAAGTCCATACTTTATTCATATATTCTTAGTTTTTGCCTGATATCCCTTTTCTGTTCCATGATCCCAACTAGGATGTCACATTTTATTTAGTTGTCATGTCTCATTAGACTCCTTTTGACCATGACAGTTTCTCAGACTTTCTTTGTTCTTGATGACCTTATCTATTTTGAGGAGCACTGGTCTGGTATGCTGTAGAATGCCCATTATTAGAATTTATCCAATATCTTATTATGGTGAGACTGGTAATATGAATTATTGGGATAAAGAGCACAGAGGGAAAATGCCATTTTCATTACATCATATGAAAGGCAAAAACTATCACCGTGATTTATGACTGTTGATTTTGACATTGATCACCTGGTTCAGATAGTACTTCTCAGATTTCTCCACCTTAAAGTTATTCTTCCCTCTCCCTCTCCTTTGCTCTTAACTTTGAATAGAAATTAATAAACTCAGCCATCCCAGAAGTGATGGAGAGTCAAACTGTCACTCCTTCGGGGTGGTATGCACATAAATTATTTAAAATCTCAGCCTGGGAGATTTGTCTTTTCATCCCATTTATTAATTTATTCAATTAATTATTCATGTCAGTATAAACTCATGGACATTTATTTTAGACTTTAGGTTACAATCTCATACTAATTTATTTATTTATTTTGCTCAAATTGTTCCAGCTTTGACTACTGGGAGCTCTCTCACTTGGCTCTTGTGTACCTTTGGCTTGCTTGCTTTCTTCTTTCTTTCTTCTTTCTTTCTTTCTTTCTTTCTTTCTTTCTTTCTTTCTCTCTCTCTTCCTTTCTTCTTCTTCTTCATCTTTTTTTTTTTTTTTTTTTTTTTTAAGTATAGTTGACACATAATGTTACATTAGTTTCAGGGATACAGACTAGTGATTCACCAACTCTATACATTATTGGTATACTCACCACGAGTGTAACTATCATTTGGCACTGGCAATGCTATTAAATACCATTGACTGACTCTATTTCCTATGCTGTACCTTTTATTCCCATGACTTATTCATTCCGTAACTAGAAGCCTGTATCTCCCACTCCTCTTCACCCATTTTGCACCACCCCCAGGCACCATCAGTTTGTTCTCTGTATTTCCAACTCTGATGCTTCTTTCTGTTTGTTTTTGTTTGTTTGAGTTAACTTTTTAGCATTACAAATACACCAGGCTCAACTTGAATAGCCCCTTTTTTATATGTAGAATTAGTCATATCTCTAAGAAGCCCTGATTTCTTTCTTGGAGAATGATACTAGAAAGCCAGATCTGGACTCTTGGTAGGCTCATTGCTACTGAAGTGTCATTTGTTTTAGGCCCTCTCATCTAATGGAAAAAATAAATATATGTGGCATACTAACTGATGTATATATACATATCTATATTTCTTTATGTAACGTCCTATATTGAAATTAAGCTAAACATGAGTTTATACTGATGTTTCCGACTCTAAACCATTGCCATCTGGATCATTTCAGCCTTTTTTCTTTCTTTATCTCTGGATTCCTACTGCAACTGTGAGAAAGAAACCTGGATCCTACCATCTGCAATTCATATACATAATGGTTCTTTAAGTATACAAGTGTAGTAGTATAAGAATTATTAACCTCATACAGCCCCAGAGAACAACTTTATCAATTATGAGACAGAGCTTATGAGCAGGTTCTTTTTTTTCCATCTTCATCTCACAATTTTACTAATTTCCAAAGTTACTTACATCAGCCAACAAGCTTTGGTGAGTTTGTTTCATACACTTGTAATATAGTTAAGATTCTCTTGTCATAGTCTCAGTTCATATCTAGAATCTCCTAACCTCCCAAATTACTCTATCCTTCATTTTGCATACATTCAAGTGTATACTTTGCCATGTAAAGTTCTGTAAGTTTCGACAAATGTGTTATGCCTTGCACCCAACCTTATAGACTCACCCTTACTACCCTAAAAAAATTCTGTGCTTCATCTCTTTACCCCTTGCTCTAAACCCTGGCAACCACTGATTAATTTACTGTCGCTGTAGTTTCTATTTTTCCAGAGTTGTATAGAATTAAAGTCATAGGTTTTCAAATTGGCTTCTTCTACTTAGGCATATGGCTTGAAGTGGCCTAAAGTCATTTCAAGTACAGATATTGTAGTGGGACTACAGTTATATAAATTTGAACATTAAGTGTAAATTTTCCTCTTTTTCCCTCTTAAAGCATATTTGTAAACTCAAAGCTGAGCAGCAGTGACTTTACTTTCTCAAGTTTAATACTGAGTTGACTGTGTTTCTTACTTTACCAACTCATCGTTCCCCTCACCTTTTCTAAGGCAATAGTGCACAACTTAGATTATTTTTGCTTCAAAAGTTTGAATGAAAACTTCAGCCCATGAATTTTTTTTTCTTTTGCAAGACACCTGCTATCACCTTGTGCAAATGTTAATGTTCCCTCATGCTTTTGAAATAAATTTCCTTTCATAATTAAAAAAAAGGAATATTGTTTGATATATTTAATGTATAAGTTTTAATGAGTTTGGATATATTCATATACCCATGATATAACATCATTATAACCAAGATACTAAGAATATCCATCACCTCCTAAAGTTTCTTTATGTTTGTTCTTTGTGGTATTTCTTTGTTGTTGTTGTAAGAACACAACATGAGATCTATCCTCTTATCATATTTCAAAGTTTGCATGATACAGGCTGTTAACTATAGGTACTATGCTGTATACCAAATCTCTAGAACTTGTTTATCCTACATAATAGAAATTTTAAGTAAATTGAAATAACCAAAATATGAAAACAACTTAGGTGTCCATCAATGAATGGATAAGGAAAATATGGTATATGTGTATACATACAATGGAAAATATATATTATTCAGCCATGAAAAGGAAAGAAATATTGCCGCATGCAACAACACAGATAGACCTTGAGGGCATTATGCTAAACGAAATAAGCCAAACACAGGAAGACAAATACTGTATGATCTTATTAATATGTGGAATCTGTAAAGTCAAATTTGAAGAACCAGAGAATAGAACTGTGGTCACCGAAGCCTGGGAAGTGGGTGAAATAGAAAAATATTAGTGGAAGAATGCAAACTTCCAGTTAAAAGATAAATATGTTTTGGGGATTTATTGTAGAGCCTGATGGTTATAGTTAATAGTACTGTATTATATACTTGGAATTTGCTAAGAGAATAAATCTTAATTATTCTCACCATTGAAAAGAGGTAACTATGTGAGGTAATGGATGGTTGTGGTAGTCATTTTTTAGTAGTATAAAATCATTAGATTGTTGTACACCTTAAAAAACACATTATGTTGTACAACCTAAATATATACAACTTTTGTCAATCATACCACAATAAAGCTGGGGATAATTTAAAAAGGAAAACACTTCCCCATCTCCCTCTCCCGATAGCATCTGACAACCACCATTTTATTCTCTGCTTCTCTGAATTGGACTATTTTAAATACCTAATGTAAGTGGAATCATGCAGTATTTGTCTTTCTGTCACTGACTTATTTCAGTCAGTGGAATGTCCTCTAGGTTCATCCATGTTATTGCAAGTGGCAGGATTTCCTTCTTTTCCTAGATGAATAATAGCCCCTTCTTTGCATATACAACATTTTCTTTATAGTCATCTGTCAATGGAGTATAATAATGGATTTAACTATGTCTCTTTGCAAGTCTGTAAGTTTTGCCTCACATTTGGATGTATTGTCATTGGGTGCAAACACATTATGGATTGTTATGTCTTCTTTGAGAAGTGACCCTTTATCAATATGTAATATCCTTCTTTATCACTGATAATCTTTCTTGTTCTGAAGGCTGCATTGTCTGAAAATAAAACAACTACCCCAGCTTTCTTTTCATTAGTGTTTGCATGATAATTCTGTCTCTATCCCGTCTTCAAATGGTGTTTGGTACTGCCTTTTAGCATGGCATAATTCTTTGTTCAAAGTCAGACATGATGTATGAAGAAATGGGAACTGAGGTAAATAAGCTATTTAATATGAATCTTTTTGTTAATCTGGCTAGGGAATGTCCTTCTTAAAAATAATTCGGGCCTTGGATATCTTTCCACAGGGAGCCATTGCTGTTATGCTGGAGCTCTATTAATGTGCTGGTAATGTGGAAGTGGAGGGAAAGTGTTCTGTGATCCTCTGATTAAGTCTCAAATCTTTTAGTGAGCCTGTGTCCCTGATCTGTGACATTTATTAAATATTTCTCAGCTTAAAGCTTTCCCCTCACCCCTTTATTTATTTATTTTTTAAAAGATTTTATTTATTTATTAGACAGAGATAGAGACAGCCAGTGAGAGAGGGAACACAAGCAGGGGGAGTGGGAGAGAAAGAAGCAGGCTCATAGCGGAGGAGCCTCACGTGGGGCTTGATCCCATAACGTCAGGGTCATGCCCTAAGCCAAAGGCAGACGCTTAACCGCTGTGCCACCCAGGCGCCCCATCCCCTCACCCCTTTAGATGAGACAGGTAGGCTAGAGGTGGTAGGATTTAGTAATTTCCATTCTATCAGATTGGATGAAGCTCTGCCAAAGTCTTTCTTTTCCACTGCTAATGAAGTGAAGTTCCGCTACTATGGAGTGCACTTCAGGCATATTTAAAATAGTTCATTTCCCCCTCCCTCAGTCAGAAACAGAAGGGGTTTATTTGTGTGTGTGTGTGTTTTTTTTTTTTTCCTTCGCTTTTTACCAGGAGATCCTGTTGTGGTTCCTAAAGTTGTACTTTCCTAAAAATAGGACCCTAAGAGTTTCTCATTCTCCCAACAGTCGACACTCTGCCTCCAGTAATTCATCAAAGTTACCATTTATTGTATGGCTCTAGCGGTTTTGCTTCAGATAAGCCGATCTTAGCTGTGACTTTCTGTATTCAACTGTTTCTCCAGATTTGCCATAATCCTGAAAATGACAGTTTCCAAGCTCTTTATATTTTGAATCTGAATCTGGAGCTCCATATTGAACATACTTGCATGGACTTATTAACCATTCATATGTTTACTTTTGTCAGTGTTCAAGTATTTTGCATATTCTAATAGTTTTTTCTAATCTAATTTTCAGTTGTGTTTTTACATAATCTGTATACACTACCTTTGCAGATATATGTGTTGTGGGTAATGTCTCTAAGCGTATGGCTTACATGTTCATTTTCTGAACAGTGTCTTTTCCTGAAAGTTCTAATTTTATGTAGTCCATACTACTAAACTTTTTTGTTTGTTTCTATGATTATTGCATTTTTTAGCTTAAGAAAATCTTGCCTATTCCAAGTTGATACAATGCTCCCCTATATTTTCTTCTAGAGTTACTACAGTGTTGTTTTACACTTAGGTCTATGATCTAATTCAGGTCAGTTTTGTGTAAAGTGTGACAGTGATAGCAGTATTGAGGTTCATTGTTTTTTCATAGTATACTCAGTATTTTGAGCACAGGCTCTGTCAAAAGTCAGTTGATCATATAAGTGTATTGTCCTTGTATGAATAATGAGGATCATCTTCATATACTTATAAAAACAAATGAATATGTTTTAAATAAAGAAAAAATTACCCAAATGAACACATCATCAATAGGATTGTGTCATGGATATTCTTTGTTTGTGAACTAAACCCTAACCTTTTAAATAATGGCCATTTTTCAAACTAAAACAAAGCAAAAAATATTTTCAGAACTGGCTTTTAAAGGCTATTTTTATGTTGGTTGTTCTTTAATTCTCTTCTAAAAGGGTTTGTTCCATTCACTGAAAATCAAGTCACTGGAAATGTCAATTCTTCTTTTTTGAGGTACTGAGACTCTTTCAAAGCTATAAATAAATAAATAAATAAATAAATAAATAAATAAATAAATAAGCAATGCTGATCACCCAACAGTAGGAAAATCTAGTGTTCTCAGAGGAGTGTTTATTTAACCTTTGTACCGGTTTAGCCTGTTGTTCATCTCTCTGTTAAAAACTTTTTCTTCCCTCTCTCTGTCACCATGCAGTTCTTTTTCATTTGTTTATCTCAGTTTTCTCTGGTTTCAGTTATTGCAGATCTCAAAATACAAACCACCTTCAGCATTGTGTGGGTAGCCCTCTAGCCTTCTATTCTTACACATTCCTTATTTCTGCAAATCTTATTGCTAGTGTGAACTTTTATGAACATATTTTCAAACCTATGACACTGATTTTCTCAAGTCTTCATCTAAAATGAATTCCTGGATATTTACACTTGCTTGACCCTTTCATACCCCAAATTAGAGTAAGGATTCATACCAAATTATAGATAATTTTTCAAACTCTTTAATACAATTAATTTCAGTTACAGTTCTACATTTTTTTCACTCTCCTTTTCTAAGAATATGAAATGCAAAGCAATTCAGCTTACTATAGCAATAGATGTTTACTTTTTTATGCAAAATTTAAACATTCACAATTAAGAGGATAGTATAATAATCTTATCTGTATTCATAATTATGGATTCAGCAATTATCAACACTCTTTCATCATTTGCAATCTCTACCTTCATACTATCACTCTTGTTATTATTATTATCAATACAATTAACTTACCTGAAATATATTAATCTTATATATATGCATTTAAACTGCATATAATTTTAGAAAATATACCTTTATCATAGCATGGAATATTTATATCTCCCCCAAATTTCTCATGTATCACTTCATATTCAACCCAACATATTCTTAAAATCCACTATTCTGGTTTTCTTTTTAATCTTGCATTGCTGTTGCATAACTTCATATAATTGAATCAAAATTAGATATTCTGTTGTGGTTTTTTCCCCAGAAAAATGTCTGTAAAGATTTATCCATGTTGTGTGTATCAGTGGTTCATTCTATTGTATTGATGTCATAATCTATTATATATATAAGAAGATATCTCAATTTATTTATCTGTTATCCTGATAATGGACAATTGATCTTTTTGTCTGTTTTGGGATATTGTGAATGAAGCTGCTATAAGCATTATTATAAACACCTTCTTTTGAACGTACATTTTAAAAAATTTCTCTTAGATATAGAATTAATAATGAAATCACTGGATCAAAGAGTAGTTGCCTGTTTAACTGTATAAGAAAGTCACATTTTTTTTAATCAAAAGGACTGAATCAGGATTATATGAAAGTTCTATTTATTACATATCCTTACAAACTTTTGTTGTTTTCAGCGTTTTTACATTTTTACTTTAGACATTCCAGTGGACATGTAATGGTATCTCATTGTCAATATACTTTACACTCCCTGATGACTAATGATTTCTAGCACTGTTCATGGGCATATTGACAATTGGCATATCTTTTCTTCTAAAGTATCTTTTCAAATGATTCAAAACCCCATTTTAATTAGTTTGCAAATTTATATTATTGATTTTTAGGCAATCTAATTCCCTTTTAAAATATGTCTTTGGAGAGTACTTTCTCCTCGTGTGTAACTATCCTACTAACTTTGTTGAATGTATCTTTTGATGGACAGACCTTTCAAATTTTACTGAAATCTAATTTCCCTTTTTTCTTTTGTGAATTTTTTATGCATTCTACTAAAGAAATCCTTACCTATCCCTTGATCATGATGATAGTCTTTTAAGTTTTTCCAAAATTTGTAATTTTAGATTTACTTTTATGCCTCTGATTAATTTTGGATTTCTTTTTGGTAGCCTGAAGATTTTTGCCATCTGAGTCCTGTGCAAATTGGGACATAAAGTGTTCCAATTCTGCTTTAAGAGTAGATTCCCCACTCATTTCTGTCTGCTTTTAGCTACTCTATAATGCCTTGGAATGGTTAAAATTTAATATTTTTCACATTCTGTAATGGTTTTATTTTAGGCTAGTGCAAACAAGTGACTATCATTACTGGAAGTTAAATTCTATAAAATTTTAATATATATTATCATAAAATCTTCATAACAAACATTGACTCTGTTAGACCTCACATAGACATGGTAAAACCTGTATTACAGTGTTATATACAAGTTTTATTCTTTCCTTTTGCAATAGGTAGCAGAAAAGTATAATGAGCCCTGTATCCATAGCCCAGTTTCAGAAGTTATCAACAGATTTTGTCATTTTCACACTAACAAATATGCACTTCGTTCTGCATTTGTATTTCTAGCATCTTAGTTCAGATTTTTTCACATGCAGAAAAAAATCATGAGTGAAAAATGTTCTTCCAGCTTGTATCAATTTCCATACCTTGCAGTCCTGGTACCTCTGTTTCTTTCTTACCAGTGCTATTGTGTCATTGCTGCCTACGTTTTTTAGGATATCATTCCACTCCTTTTCCATTCATTTTTTGTGTCTTTTTTAGAAGACTGTTCTGAGGTTAACAGACATTTTTCCATTTCTCAATATGTTCACCACGTTGGTCTTGCCTGGAATCTTGCTTTCTATCTCAAATGGAAGTTTGTAATTATTGCAGTTTTTCGTTGATATCAATATTTAAAGGGAAGCTCAACTCTGTTATGCTAATAACTTTTTGTTTTCAGGCCACTTCTATCTATTCTCTTTCATTTATTGGTGGTTTTAGCACTGGCTCATAGTTTTCCTCTTCTCATCCAAATAGTTTAATATAATTATCCTACTTACATTCAGAGTCCATATCTGTGATTTATCCAATAACCCAGGCTCTTAGATTGTTGACCTCTTCAGTCACCAAGACCATAGACATTAAGTTGTTCATTACCATTATGTCTCTTTAACTCATATTAACACTGAAATTATTACCCCATTGAAATCAGAAATTTATTTCAAAATCTCACTCATACCTATCTAACTTTATAGTTCTCACAACTCAATTATTCACAATATAATTCTTTTTAAGATTACCTGAAAACTTTAGCCTTAGCTCCACTAGTCTTCTTGGATGTTTCTTCTTTCTGCTACTCTGCTTACTTTCTGTGGTACATCATTTAAACCATTATTTCCTCAATAACTTAAACTTCCTAATAGCAACCCTGGGTTAATCCAAATGTCTGCCTTTCTTTTTTGACACCTAGGTTGCTAACCATTAGAAAAATACTTAACAGTTTTTTTTTGCTGTCACTAAAGACCCATGATCTCCATACATACCTAATTTCTTGTGACTATTAAATAAGCCTTCTTCACTGTCCTCATTTACAATTTTTTTTTCAATTCTTCAACTTTTAATTTACCAGCACTCCTTTGAGACTCAGCATTGGATCTTGTTTTAAAATGGCCTTCACATAGGAAATTTCCTTATTTACACCATTTTCAAAATACCTGCGTATACACCTTCTGGTTCAGAGATCAAGGGTGTTGTTACTCACCATCTCGTTTTCCTACCAGGTATGCTTTACTGACAGATCCTTGATTTTGAAGATGTGAAGGATGATAGAGCAGTGTGCCAGCTAACAGTTCTCAGTGTCCCTGATAGTTAGGAGTGATAATGTGTCACAGTTTTTTGCCAAATGGATGCAAAAGAAAGTTATTGCATGGTTATTCAAGTGGCAGTATCCGCTCATATGTTCTATTGGCCTACTTCTTTCATCTGTCTGGTATACAGAGGTGATGCTGAAGCCCTAGACATCTCATCATCTCAAGGCAATATGCTCATGTCAAAGGATGGTAAAGCCAAAAAATAGAAGTTTAGTTATTTAAATCTTCCACTTTTTTTTTCAGACAATTCATTTTCTCTTTTTCTTCCATTTCTTCATTGCTGGTATTGCCATTGGTCATCTTAATTCCTCTATTAATTAATTCCTCTGTGTTCCTTTCTTTCTCTCCCCCATAATCCCTTCTGCTCTTCATCTAACCAGTACACTGTACTTTCTTCTTTTTCTCTCCTCCTTCTTCCATTCCCCTCTGCATAACTTAGTACATGTTTGGCAGATACCAAGCTCTAAAAATATATTTACTGAAAAAATGAATGAGTCTGTTTAGGATTCTAAGTCAAACCTAAACCCCCAAATTGAATATAAGCTTCAATAACATGGCTTGTGATTCAAGCATACATATGCAAGGTTTATTATTTCCTTTATAACACAAGTCTTATCGATCAATTATTAGTCAAAGTATCCCAAATGTGTACTCCTAAATAACTTTCATGAAATCTTCAATTATGTTTATGAACTTGTTTGTATTTTTCAACTCTAAATAGAATTTAAACATTTTTATATTGATTTTGAGCAAGTTTAGAAGTAATGTCAAATATTTCTAATTTCTAATTCAATATTTCTAATTATTTAATAAGTTATTAACTAGAGAAAGTAATTTAGGTGTTTTACTTAGCATCTAATATTTTTTTTTATTTTTTAAGATTTTATTTATTTATTTGACAGAGAGAGAGAGAGAACACAAGCAGGAACAGTGGCAGGCAGAGGAAAAGCGAGAAGCAGACTCCCCACTGAACAGAGAGTCAATGCAGGGCTTGATCCCAGACCTTGGGATCATGACCTGAGCCAAAGGCAGATGCTTAACTGACTGAGCCACCCAACTGCCCCACATAGCAACTGGTATTAAAGAAAACATGAAAATGATTCAGGGTTCTTGAGTTCAACTCCTTTTATGTCCACTAATCAAGCTGATGACATCAGGAAAGTTATTTTTTTAAACAACTCTTTATCTCAGATTGTTAAGTGTTTCTTTGGGACCTTCATATAAAAGATACACATAATGATACCTGATTATGACTTGAACTTTGAATCCAAATCCATCTGAATGAAATAAAATTACATTAAAATTATATCTTTTCTTTTTTTTTTAGTTTTTTTAAAGATTTATTTATTTATTTGAGAGAGAGAGAGAGCAAGCAGGGGTGGGGAGGAGCAAAAGGAGAAGAGAGAGAATCCCAAGCAGACTCCATACCTAGCACTAAGCCCTACAAGGGGCTCAATCCCATGACCCATGAGATCATGACCCTAGGAAAATCAGGAGTTAGACATTAACTCACTGCACCACCTAGGCACCTCTGAAACAATAGCTTTTCGCAGCAAGGATGTATCCCTTCCTGGATATATTGTCATAAAAAGATAATGCATATAATACAGAACACAAATTCATTATTATCCTGATCCATAACCATACTATGAGAGCATGGATAAGTTTCATTTTATAACGTAATTAGAGATATTGAGAGTGGGCAGAATTCTCAGATGTCTGCAAGGTTCCCGCTTCCTGGTATACATACCCTGTATGATCCTTAATAATTGTGATAGGTTAGCCACTCCATGACTACATTACATTGTATGGCACAGTTGACTTTTAAAAAAGAGCGTACTTTTGGTGGACCTGGCCTGACCAAATGAATCCTTAAAAATGGTGTAGATATTTTTGGTGAAAGACATTCTAAATTACAAGAGGAGTTAGGCATGAAGATTTTCCGTTGCTGCCTTTAAAGATGAAGAAGTCTTGTGGCAAGGAATGTGGGTGGCTTTTCAGAGCTAGGAGCATCTCCTCCCTACTGCCAACAAGAAAATGAGGACCTTAGTCCAATAGCCACAAGAAAATGAATTTGGCCAAAATCAATAAACTTGGAAGACCCTGAGCTCTAAATGAGTGTGCAGCCTGGCTGATGTCTTGATATTAGCCTTTTGAAAAAAGAGAACCCAGTGATACTGTACCTGCACTTCTTTTGACTGACAGAACTATGAGTTCTATTAGGTGTATGCTATTTAAGCAGTTACATTTGTGGCAATTTGTCACACAGAACTAGAAGTCAAATACACATATAGACTATTCATATTATCTAGAATAATCATTGAAGGTATATGTGAGTAATAAAACCATTTACATATTTAGAGGTTGACTGTATATCTGGAGCTATGCTGTGGACTCTATGTGATATAACACTTACATCAACCAAACAAATAAGTTTCACAAAACAACTACTATCATGAAATAATGCCAAATTAAAGATTCATATACATTCACATATATATTCACATATATATGTGTGTGTGTGTGTGAGTGTATGTATGTGTATCAAATAGATACTTTATTTATGCATTTTTAAATGTATGTTGATATGTATGAAGGCCCTAGTTAGTTAATGCTTGGAGAAAATGCAGATGATCTCTAAAGGAATGATACATAATTAGAAACCAAGCACAATCTCCAGGGGTATAAAAGAACTCTGCATTATTAAGCAATATCCAGAATTTCTAAGGTTTTTAACTGGGAAAAAAATCAGCTAATCTAAAAAAAAACAAAAAAACAAAAAAGGAAGGTAGCTGAGCAATTGTTCCCCATATATCCCTTCTCTTAACTTTGTTTATATCAGTGATTATCACTGCATTTTCCCTTCCAAATGTGGAGAGGAGAAAAAAGAAACAGAACAAAACAAGAAAAACCGCTTTTAATTCAACTAGCCCAACTGGAAGAGTTTGGAAAAATTTAGAATATAATCATAATTGGAAATGATCCATTGAAGAAAAGAGTTATAGCTATTTTGTTTAATTGATGTATTTACAGTTTCTAGAATAGAATCTTACATGTAAAAAGACTGAATAAATATTTGCTTCCCAATAGAATCACTGAATGCAGAGGAAAATAGAACTCTAATATAGAGATAATGTTAAAAAGATGTTATATCATATCTAATTGTTTCCTGTGATCGTAATGTCTGTCTATCCCATATGTTGCCCAAGACATCTTCAGCTGATTTCCCAGTATGCTAGCACAATCATGCAAATACATTTCATGTGCATATTTCCCCCATATCTCTAGGCTTTTCTCCTGATGTAAACTGTCATTCTAACATCTAGCCGATATTATATATTTCTAGACGGCTTTGATACTTTTGATCAAGAAGGGAGAATGAATTTTTTGGGGGCATCACATCTAGACCTTCTCACCCAGATACAGTGCCTGGTCTGAAGAACATGAATTTTCCTCAGATGAATTGCAAATGCAAATACCAGTATTTTATGCTTATTTGTTAGCTAACTTCTTGCAGATTCAGTAGTAAAATATTATCTTAGTGCAGTATAAAAATTATAGCATTCATGTAGTCAAATAGTGTACATATAGCAAAAATAAATCATTGAGAAAAATCAGTAGAAGTCAATGGAAGATATCTTTCTTACCCAAACAGAAGCTCAGTAACTATTTCTTCTGCCAGAAATACTGGGTCTCTCCCTATGATTCCTCAGTTACCCTGAAACCTCAAAATTATTTCCTAACTAAAAAAGATGTTCAGAAGAATCAACAACTTCCAAGTACCAGAGATTGCTTTACTAATAAGAACAGGGATGTTTTAGTACCTATGAAATATTACTCTGAAGATAAAATTAAACAATAATGGTAAACAATAATGGTAATATCATTTTTAAATAGTGAAAACATCACAAAAACATAAGTGACTGATATTTAATTTGTTTTGTATGACAAACCTGAACCCACAAATTCTGTCAGTGACAGCAAACAAGCCAGACTGTGAATTCTTGCAGTAGTAATTTCAACACTAAGCAATCATGCACATGACTCATAAATCATTTCCAAAATCCACTGCATGCAGAAACACAGAAAGCATGACAAGAAATCCTAAACTTAAACTAACCGTACTGTCAATATCTCTCCCCACATGCTGTTCCTATACATATGCATGCGAGTATGTGCCTCAGGAAATACAACAAGAGCATTAAGTACTCTAATGAACACAGCAAGCCATCGTTTCTACTCAGTCTTAGCTGGGCTTAAGTTTCAGGGATAACTAGAACATGTCATATGAGCTTGGAAAATGAAACTTAATAGAAATTCCATTAAGTGTGTACAAATTAACATTTATTTTTCCAAGAAAGAGAATTATATCTTAATATAGTAGATATTTAAATTAAGAATTGAGAAACGTTATGCTAATTTTTTATTATAACAGCTTTATTTAGAATATGAAATTTGTTCCTGCATGATAACATTGAATAAAGTCTGTCCGTTGTTTTTCATTTGTGTTTTAATCTCGATAAATAATTACAATTTGGTATAGCATATAGTCAACTTCGAGCAACATATTTTTCTGTAGTCCTGGGTAGTTCAAATGTAACTGACATGCATGTCTTTTCTTCCCCTACTTGTCTCCTGTAACCATCTGACATTATATTATGTTAGTTATGAAAAATCTGTTATCAAATGAAAAGGACAGTATTGACATGGAGGGTAAAGCAAAATCATAATGAGAAATCTCACTCTAGCAATCAGAACAATGTTTAATTTTTGCTTACTCAGTTGGGATGCTTCAGAATAATCTCATGAGTCCAAATATCCAGGACTACAGTCTGACAGACATGATTTTTGCCTTTTCATTTAATATTCATCTCATGTGAAATGTGGAGAACCATCTGGATAATCAGAGAATTTGCTTTCGCCCGGCAGAAAGAACATGAAAAATGAAAATGGTGTTCTAAATCTAGAATCTCTTCTCTACTGTGTGTAGGATTTATGTCTCTACTATATTTTTTGACACAAACATGTTCTCTAAGAGACATTTCTAATATATAATATTGTATTTATAGTTGATTTCTACTAGTGTTAATATGTGCATTCAATAAACATTATCTTAGTATTGGTGATGAAGTAACTAAGTTTGATTCTTATTTTATGCCAGTTTTAAGTGCTTATGCCTTATTTCTAGCCATTAAAAATCAAATTACACCAATCATATTTCTAGTGTCAATCAAATGAAGACATTTTGAATTGCCATTTAAATCTGAGATCAGCCTGTCTGGTCACTTGAGACTTGTCATTAGTGACTTATGTCTAGCATATAGATCTTTACAACTTAACCACAAAAATGTATAATATTACAAAGAATACCAGCATGAAACCATTTACACTGTGATATTTTTCATGAATTAGAGATAAAGACAAAGAAGGAAGTGAAGTAGGAAAAGCACAAAATAATTAGTGGGACAATAATTCATGACCTTGTAAAAGGGAGAAAATCTTGGAAATATTACCTGGGGAAAAAAAGCAAAAGCTAGGTTTTACGTATTTGGAAGAGGATGGTGGTGTATGATCAGAAGCGATTTAATAATAAAATATTGGATTTTTTGAAACCAGCAGTTATTTTCAATACAAGTGGTCCTTTTGAATCAGACCACTGGTTAAGTACATTTTAATAGTTATGAGGGGCACCTGGGTGGCTCAGTTGATTGTCTTCGACTCAGGTCATGACCTCTGGTTCCAGGGATGAAGCCCAGTGTTGGGCTCTCTGCTCACCAGGGAGTCTGCTTCTCCCTCTCCCTCTGTCCTCCCACCCCACTTGTGCTCGGATTCTCCCTCTTTTCTCAAATAAATAAATAAAATGTTTAAAAATCATTATAATAATTAGTATTTTAAGTGACACTTCTGATTAATATATTAATTTTGTGTTCTAATTTATTTTATGAATTATGTTAGAATTAAGAAAGATTACTCAGTGGGTAGCCTTTCTGAACAATCTCAGTCAAACCTTAGTCAACCTCAGTCTTTGCTTCTAGAGAAAAAAATACATATGCATTTGTTTCTTTACTCTCTGCCAGACCTTATTAAAAGTGAGAATGGTAATATAACTATGAACACACTTTTGGGAATTTATAAATATGCTGGAAAGTCAGCTTCACATGTGTGAAGCATATACATGTATGTATATTTTTCATATCTGTGTGTATAACGTATATATTAGTTTATATATACTTTTTAATATATAGTATATATATAAACTTCATGAACTATCTGCCCTTTAACCTAGGAGAAACATTAGTAAATGGACATAGTTTGGATCAGAATTACATATTTAGGCAGATCCCACAGGTGAATGAAAATATACATATGAACATCTATCAGAAGAACTGTGTTTTTCTATATGGCCCTGTCTTCACCCACATTTACATCTTTTACCATAGTCGTTGGGCTGCCGGTTTCTTAAAAGGTATGCACCAGCCATTTATCTTCAGTTTCTAAAGTCACATACAGTAATTGGCATAGGTAGGTATATTAAAATTTATTTTCTAATTAAACTGAATTTCAGGAGATAATAATAGTAAGCTACCCAGTTAGATGAAATAATAGGGAAGAATAATAAACAGAGAACTGTCCATGCAGAGACTTCAAACTCATGAACTTACTCATTTTTTTCTGTGTGCTAACTGTAATCCTAAACATCTCCTAAACATTTCTTGATGAAGAGTTAAATAAAATGGCACATTTTAATATCTTATAATTTTATTGGTGTGAAATTTATATAACATAAAATCCACCATTTTAAATATTTGGCAGTGAATAACTTAGTGTGTTCTAATATACTGACAATGTTTTACAATGATCACCACTATCAATTTCCAGATTATTTCCATCACCCTGAAAAGAAACCCAATGCTCCCATTTCTTCCTTTCCCAACCCCAAACAACTACTAATCTACATTGTGTCTCTGTGGATTGTCTATTCTTGACATTTCATATAAATGTGATTATACAGTATATGGCTTTTTGAGTCTGGCTTCTTTGGCTTAGCATAATGCTTTCAAGATTCATCCATAGTGTAGCATCTATCAGTGCTGCATTCATTTTTTCGTGGCTGGATAATTCATCAATTGTATGGCTGTTCCATATTGTATATCCATTCATCAAATGATAGATATTTGCATTGTTTCCATCTTTTGGCAAATATGAATAATGCTTATGTACAAGTTTTTTTGTGTGTGAATATGTAGTTTCAGTTATCTTATGCATATACTAGGAGTAGAAATGTTGTGTCACAAGGTAATTCTTAGTTTACCTCTTTGAGGAACAGTTGAGCTATTTTCCAAAACTGCACCAATTTACATTCCCACCAGTGATGTTTGAGGATTCTAATTTCAACAAATTTTGCCAACACTGTTTCCATTTTGTTTTTCACTATAACTCCCCTACTAGGTATAAAGTGGAATCTGATGGTGGTTTTGATTTGCATTTCCTTAGTGACTAATAGTATTGAGCATCTTTCCATGTGCTTATCGACTTTTTGTCTATTTTCTTTGAAAAAATATCTAATCAAACCTTTGCCAGTGTTTGAACTGAGTTGTTTGCAATTTTGTTGCTGAGTTAAATTTTAATATTTATTATAAATATTTTTGATAAATATTGATAGTAATTGATAATGTAATTATAATAGGACGAATGACTATAGGAGTAAACCTCACACTTAGTATTCCTTATATTCTTCCTCACAGTCTACCATTGATCGTAATAATTTGTGTGAGAAAATGTTCCAGAAGGGTTAATAAAACTCTTGAATTTAATCAATCTACTGAGTCATTAGGGAATTTTTTTAACCCTAAGAACAGAATAGCAAGATTCTATAGAGCTCACTGCTATAAGCAAGCAAAAATCTTTTAAAATAATGTGTGATTTATCAACAATGTCTCTCAGAATGGGAACTTTTTCTCTGATGCTAGGTTTCATGTACCTAAAACCATGTTGCATTCCCACATTTAGTTCTAGATCAAGGAATAATTACGGAACACTTCAGAACAGTGTACTACACATATTAGGCTCCCTACGGCCTTTAGTTCCCTTCATCATCACTATTTCATTATAGTATAGAGTGTTCACTTTTTATAATATTTATGTGATTTTCTTTATTAAATATTCAAATAGAATTTGGATCCTGGTCTTCACAGTAAGTCCTCTGGAATTCAGACTCATGCCCTACATACACAACAATTTCACTCTTTTCTTTAATCCCTCACTTTCTTCAACAGAAATTTCTTCATTTCCATTGAGCACCCCCACCAGTATTCAAAGAGCATTTAATATTGTCAGTCTTTGAAATAACATTCCCTTGCTCCCATGTTCTGCTTTGGCACTGTTTTATTTCTCTGCCATCCATCACAGTAAAATATCTGTAAAGAGCTAGCTAAAAGTGTTATCTCTACTTTCTAGCCTCATGTCCTCCACTCACTCTCAGGCTTTTATTCCCTTCATTCAAAGGTCATTTCCCAAAGTCACTAACAGTCTCCCCCTTTCAACTCCAATAGCCAATTACACGAATGCATGGTCTATGAAACATATGACATAGTTAACCACTCCCTTAAATTAGAGATTCTTTTTTATGTGTCCATAAAACCTCACAGTCCCTTTTTTTGTTTTTTTTTTAACATTCCTCCTAGGCCAGTCCTTGTAAGCATCCTCTGTTGATTCCTCCTGTAAACTAATGTCTTGTTTCTTCATAGTACTTACTTTTATTTATCTATATATATAATTCAAGTATGATTATCATACTATATTCTTTTCAGGTGTGCAAAATAGTGATTCAGCAGTTCTATACATTACTCAGTGCTCATCACAATAAGTGTACTCTTAATCCTCTTCACCTCTTTCACCCATCCCTCTACCCACCTCTCCTTATCATAGCACTTTCATCTGAAATTATTTTATCTATGTTAATTGTTTTTTGTGTCTCTGTGTCAGCCTTCAGTAATGATTTAGGAGAATACATATACATTTTTTGTACAATTTGTTTATATCCTTGAAGGATGGCACTGTAGATTTCATCACTTAGTATTCCTTTCCATAATCATGCACAAAATCACTAGACTTAGATAAAGTCTCAAAATGACACTGAATCTAAATTTCTAAGAGTTAGAAACTGTCAAGTGACTGAATTTACCCTACTTGCAAGCTAATGAGTTTAGCCTACTATAATTTTATATACTCATACTGACAGAAGACACCATATGTCTGGGTCAGAGACACAGGCCATTTCTTACTCAAAACACAAGCAGCCAGAGTATCTTAGTGCTGCTTCCCTCTATCCCAACGGGGCAACTCAAGTAAATACAATAGATTGCCTAACGATGTGATTCCAAATTTTAGAAGACTGAACTTTTATAGACTGCTGACACATGTGCCCATTCTCCATACTGGTGAGTAAGACAGATTGCTCACCTAAGCACATTTCCTCTGGAAGAGAGGAGAAATGCATCTCTTGGTTTACTATCTTCAAATGTACACACAAGTCTCCAGGAAGGGGAAGAAGAGAATTCTTTATGTTTTCAAATATTTTCAGAGGTATCTAACTTTATAGAAACACTCTTTCAGTCTTCTAAGGCATGATTACTATTTAAACATGTGCTTTTGCTTCAGAGATCTGAACCAGACAGAAAAGTACAAATATTCAAGGTAAATTGTCTCCCAACAGATTTACTCTCGGTTTCCACACTGTTCAGTCTTTAGTAAACTTTCCCATGCAAATACAATTCCATCAGATTCTCTGGTTAATCTAATACTGGCTAGTACAAAATTCATTTGGTTTGTTTATATAACACTTAAAGCTATCATCAGCAGGAATCCTGGCATCTAAACGAAGCCAAGTTCCAGTGATGACCTTGGGCATGATCCCCAGGGTCCTGGATCAAGCCAGCTGAAGAAATCCTATAAAACGTTAAGAAGTCAGCTGTCTTTTTACTTAATTTTCTGTGTTGACACTTCCACCTTTTTCTTTGCATTACTCCAGATACAACATCATGGATTGGTACAGATTCTGTCTTAGCCTGCGTGAAGGAAGACTATGGGAATTCCATCATCCCACGCTCTGGTCAGTGAACTGAAGCTAACTTGAATGCCTTTTGGTGCCAAGATAATGTTATTAATCACTTCAGATAAAGTTACAGACATGCTTTATTCTACCTTTTTGAATTGAATAGATAACATGGTAGTAAAAAATGCCCACAGAGTATACCTAAATAGTGAGTTCATTATCTCTCTGGGAAGGTCATCTGAGTAGTTGAAGGAAACCTAATTTTGGAGAGAGCTTTGCAGTCATCTAAGTGACCCATGAATTATCAGTGGTGTTTCCTTAAATACTCATAACCACCACTAAAGTGCAAGTCATAATGTTTTTAGGAGAAAATCAAGATAATACCCAGTATCTAAACAAGAGGTATAATCCAGAGGGCATATACGTTGTCTCTTAAAAACAATTATTGTTTATAATCCTTGACTCCTGTGTGGGACATATATCAATAAGGGATATAGTTTGATAGTACCTCCGATGTAGTGTCTCATGAGGTCTTTCATGGGCCTCCTCGCTAGTTAGTAATCTGTAGGGTTCCTAGTTCTAGTTCAGTCTGAGTAATGAGTCCAATCCTTGTTTTGTGAGGAACTTCCCTGAGTGCATTCAATCCAATTGGTCCTGTTTGTCTACACTATCAGCGAGGTGGCATTATTCATCTTTATGAAATCAATATGGGAAAGCATCCAGAGGTGTTATTCTTAGGACTTTCAAGAGATAGAGTCATCCACCATAGTCTCAGGAGCAGAGTTGACTTGAGAGAGATAGCTGACTCAGTCAGTTATACTCAAAGGCATTTACGACACTTTTGAAAAGCTGTATGAAGGCATTTTATTCAGATGAAACTTTCCAGCCCAGGTTTGAAATATAAGGAACATCCGTGTTATCCACTGACCACACACACACACACACACACACACACACACACACACACACCCTTCCCAGGACCTAAAGCATTCCCTCTGCAGGTTTCTTGATTTGTGTTCTCTCTCCCCCTGCATAAAGTCTGAGTGTCCTGTCCCAGGAGCTATAACTTCATCTTTTATCAGTCATCTCCTACTGTCACCAAAACAATTTATCTGGAAGAATCAGGTGCAAGAGGGGAAAAAAGCATTTTCATGAAAACTAACTGGAATTAAGTTGGAATCCCTGAGGACTTATTTTATCCAGGATTCCATCCAGAGAGAGTGCCACCCATTGGCTCTGGTTGAAGTTAGAAAAAAGAACTATGGTCAGGAATGGCTAGGGAGGATTTTAATGCTGGTCCATTTGACTCCTATAATCTCTTAACTTTTTGTTTGGATCATTATTCTGTAAGAAGCTTAGATAAGATAATCCCTTTCAGGGAACTTCTGCCTTTAACAGAACTCCCTTACTTAGGTGTGTGTCCTTAGAAAATGTAAGTGAAGTAGAGTAAGATAATTAGTCTATTGTTGAGAGACTTTTTCCATTAAAAAAAAAAAAAAAGATGGTCTCAAAAGCTGAACAGATAGGAAGGATTTGTCTCAGGAGCCTCAATGGTATGGCCAGAGTTAGCTGATCAATAGCCTAAGAAATCAAAAGTAAATACTGATGAGGCACCACAGATAGCCTCAACATGGGGATAAAGATCTGATGTAGTCAATATGTTAGAGTAAGCAGGGACCACTCAGTATGATATGGATCGCCTCAACAAGGGTCAAACAGGCCTAGTTTTGGCAAGAGTCACAAGTTTGACAAGCAGTAGTATCCTTTGTATCGGGGATTATGGAGTCCTTTCCCTTGTGTCCAGTCTATAATGGTGGATGTGTATTGCCATGTCCAATACAGTGATGGGTCATTCAATCATTGTAGCAGTTTGGATACTGCAAGCTTGATTCCATTCAGTCTCATCAGAGAGGAGCCCTGAACAAACAATCCAAATAGTCTGCATCCACATTCTGTTAACACAGTTCCTGGTCTTAAACTGTATTTCCTCTTTAATCTGCAAGTCTGAAATTCTGAGTTTTTCCCCCCAATGTAGCAACCATATCCAATTTTGCTTTTGCACAGCTGCTTGTGTTCAGGCTGAACAGCCACAGCAGACATCATCAGTTTTCAACTTAGCCGAACTATCTGTAAACAAGGCTTAGGGATGTAGGGGACACTCTGAAGCTGAGACCCCCCAAAAATCAGTGGCTCTAATTTGATTTAGGCAGCACAATGGGAGATCATATTTTCCTCCATAGGGATAGCTGTCACCTTTTCATTTAAAGCCAGCATGCTGCTGGGGCCAGGCTGGCTGCATTCTTCAATATAATACATTCATTTTATCAAGGAGACCTTTTTTTTTTTTTCTTTTTTTTTGGTTAGTTAGTTTATTTATTTATTTAACTGTTAGTTAATTAAATAATTAATTAAGGGAGACTTTTAAGGTTCATCTCCCTGTGTCATTCATACAGTACAAGTTGGCCAACCTCAAAAATGGGCTTATCAGGCTGAAAAATCCCTAGACTTCTATGACTCAGGCATTCCGTTTCAATAAGAATTCAGTATGTAGCTGAGCTAGATAAATCAGAAGTGTTATATCTAGTGGCTATGCAAAAACCTCAAATCGAGAATCCTAAGGTGGTGCGTCTGGGTGGAGAATGCCTTACGTTGCTTGTTACCTCCTTTTCCTAAAGGGAAAAGTAATAATTATTGGGAAAGTAATAATTATTTTCAGTCTTGCTCTGTCTCCAGTTACCAAAAAGTTCAGTATGGTGAGAAGCACTCATGCTAAATCCTGATTCATTCACTGGGGGAAGTGGCAGGGGAATTTTTCTTGGGGACATACTTCTGTATTTGCTGTTCTCCCCCAGTCAGGATGGTACTTATGAAATGGTCAGTATAGCATATAACAGACTTCAATTCTTAAATACATTCAGATGTAGAAACAATAAAAAATGTGAAATAGGTTCATAGGGTGCCAAAGGCTCCAATAGGGTCAATGGGCTCAAAGTCATTATTGCCTTTTTTTTTTCTTTTTCACTATAAATTTTAAGATCCACGTACTCCACTCTGCCTTCCCCAACATCTAGTAAGTCCCTGGGTTGGACTCTTCCTTTCTTCTTTGTGTCCTTTTACATGCTACTGTGGCTCCAATCTGTATTCCTGGATCCCTCCTTAATGGCAGGGTCCTCATCCTTATGCATCTTTGAATGTCTACTTTAGTGAGTATAGAGAGGGAGCTCAATATGCATAAGTTGGATTTCAGTGTTTAAATGAGTTAGATATTAGATAAATTTATGTTAAGTAATAAATATAAAAACATGTAAGATCATAATAGTATCTGAAAAAATGAAATAGAGCCCAACATAAAATTTTAGACCCATCAAATTCTATGCACTAAACAATTAGCTGAGAACAAATAATCATTGCAAAGCAATTTGTTCATTATTTATATAACAAATGCTATCTAACGTATGGTGCTTGGAATTACTATTGATAGTGTTTATAAGTTGTAATTCATAAAGAAATTGGTATCATGGTTATTTCAGCAACAATCTTCTGAATGAAATGATCTTTCTGTAGGCATTATCTCTGTGTAAAACCTTCTGTGTATAAAACTTGCAGACTTCACGGGGCTCCTGCATGGCTCAGTCAGTTAAGCATATGCCTTGGGCTCAGGTCATAAATCCGGGGTCCTGGGAGAGAGCCCTGATTTGGACTCCCTGCTTAATGGGGTACCTGCTTCTCCCTTCTTCTGCTGCTTCCCCTGCTTGTACCTCTCTCTGTCAAATAAATACATAAATAAATACATAAATAAATAAATAAATTAATTAATTAATTTTAAAAATCTTAAAAAAAACTTGCAAACTTTAGTATATGCTGGTCCATTACACACAATCTAAGCAAAGGAGCAAAATACTCTTAAATCTGTGAAGTAATTATTGTTTAAAATCCAATATTTGAATTAATTTAAACAGGGATCCCATTGTGGGATGAATATATTATTACAGATTGCATAAGACAGTATATATTGCAATGCTGTAAATGATCTGTCTCAACCTTCACTCTGAGCTCCCCATAACATTTACTTAAGAGCCTGCATTTTAGTATAACGACTTTTTGAAAATGTTTGACAAACTCTACGTTGTCACATGTCCCTAGATGAAACTGCTGTCTTTGTAGACAAATGAAATTTCTACCCTGTTGGGAAAGACTTTGGTAGTTTAGAGCAGGCATTAATCTCCCTTTTTCATGACATTTGCCACGTTATGGGTGGTGTCATTCAAACACAAAGGAGACTGCTCCTTAAGTACCTGTCATGTAAAATGAAAACGTGGAGGTGATTGCTGAGCTTTGGAATGAGCTGGCTAATAACCTACAGACCAGGTATCTACTGTCATCTCCCAAAGATCATCTCTTCAGATTGACTGTTTAAAATCACATTTAACTCAAATCTCTTGATTGACATTATCATAAATATGAAAACATAGTGAAGGTGGATTATTATGTGTCACATACAGCTAACAGAACAAAGGGTGAGGAACAAAGGGAAAGCAAAGTATCCATAAACTTTAGAGAGATGAAAATTACTTATTTAATTGAAAGAACTAAGATGGTAGAGTAGTAGGAGGACCATAGACTTGCTTCATCCCTCGAACACAAGCTAGATAAATATCAAATCATTCTCAATACCCAAGAAACCAATCTGAGGACTGACAGAAAAAAAACGCACAACTGGAGGGAGAGAAGAGGGCATGTTGTGGAAGGTAGGACGTGCAGAAACATGGTTGGGGAAGAAGTGGATCATGGGTGCTGTGGTAGGTAGGGAACCCTGAACATGGAGAGAGGAGAGAGAGGGAGAGAGGGAGAGAAAGTGTTACACAGGGCATTGCACAAGGAAAACACTTCCCCAGAGCCATCGACTGGGGAAAAGAGGAAATGGTTATCCTGAGTTTTTACAACCAATGAAGCTCAAAGACTGGAGTTTTAGGGTACCACAGTGTGGCTGATGTGGGGCCCTAAGATTGCTGCAGTGCTCCTGTGGAGGGGGGCAGAAGCCTGAAAGCAGATGGCATAATCTGAGGATCCTCTCGGCTGCACTGGGAGAGACAGAAAGATGGTTCACCTTCTTGGAGTGCATCTGGGAGAGGTGCCATTGCCTCTCCAGGGACAAAAGAGCTGGTGGGCATCATTATCCTCCCCCTACCCCTAGCATGGGTGCAGAGACACCTGCTGAGGACAGCTAACCTGGACATCAGCTCTTTGCTGTGCTTTATGCCGAACCCCATGCTCCTGTGCTTTAATGTGACTGTCCTTTTGGGACAAACCTACATCAGTCCCAGTGCAGCAAGACCCTTCCCCAGAGGACCAGCACGGGTCCTAAAGTTTGGAGTTTTAAAACTCAGTTGGCCTGTGTGGGATAGAACACAGGTGCACAGCACTACTGGGTGAGCAGATGGCTGGACATAGACATGGTGAAGGCAGAGATCTGAGAGATGCCTGGGATGCACAGGGGAGATTGTGTACTCTTCTGGGAGTGCTTCCCAAAGAGCAGCGGGTGTAAACTCCCCTCTCCAGGGACGAGGAAGCTGGCTGGCACCATATCTCTCCCCGCCCCTTAGCATAAACTAACTTCAGTAAGCAGCACAGTACCAACAGTGGAAGCCAGAGCTGCTTACATCAAGCCCTGCCCTGCTGCACTCTGCAGGTGCTTCTTTACTAGGTCAAGTAAGCCTGAGAACCAGAGCAGCGAGAGCCTTCCCTGGAAGACCAGCACAAGTCCCACATGCACCAAGTCTACTGACCATGGAGTGCTGCAAAGCTTCAGCTCTAGTGGAAATAACGTCAGGCCCATTTTAACAAGCAGACCAGAGGACACTTAGTTAAAACTTGTCACACTCTGGCCAAGGTCCAAACATTCCCCACTGCAGGCAAGGAGAAACATAGTAGAGGGCTGACCTGAGGAAAAGAGCAGCCAAAACATAGCAGCAGAGTGCAGACAGCATACACCAGGGATACCTGCTGAAGTGCCAGGCCCTTGAGATTATATAACCTCTTCTTAATAAAGCCGTTACTCTCAGGAGCAAGAACCATAACAGGCTTTCCTAACACACAGAAGACAAAGTCCTGGACAAAACGCCAAGACAGAGGAATTTAATCTAAAAGAAAGAACAAGAAAAGGTCATGGCCAAGGATATAATCGAAACAAATAGGTATATGCCTGATCCAGAATTTAAAGCAACAATCATAAGGATACTAGCTGGGCTTGACAAAAGCATAGAAGATACCAGGGAGTCCCTTACCATAGAGATAAAACACCTAAAAACTAGTCAGACCAAAATGAAAAACACAATAACTGAGATTCGAAACCAACTGGATATAATGACCACAAGGGTAGAGGAAGCAGAGGAACAAATAAATAATACAGAAAATAAAATTATGGAAAATAATGAAGCTGAAAAGAAGAGGGACAGAAAAATATTAGATCACAAAAGTAGACTTAGGGAACTCAGTGACTACATAAAGTGTAATAACATCCATATCGTAGGAATCCCAGAAGAAGAAGAAAGGGAAGGTTTATTTGCAGAAATCATAGCTCAAAACTTCTCTAATCTGGGGAAGGAAACAGACATGCAAACTCAGAAGGCACAAAGAACTCCCATCAAAATCAATAAAAGCAGGATAACACCAAGACATACTGTAGTAAAATTTGCAAAATGCAGAGATAAGAAAAAATTCTAAAAGCAGCAAGGGAAAAGAAATCCCTAATTTTATAAGGAAAAACAAATAAGCCTATCAGGGTCTCTCCACAGAAACTTGACAGGCCAGGAGTAACTGGCATGATATATTCAATGTGCTGAATGGGAAAAATAGGCAGCCAAGAATATTTTATCAAGCAAGCTTGTCATTCAGAATGGAAGGATAGATAAAGACTTTCCCAGACAAACAAAAAGTAAAGGAGTTTGGACCACTAAACCAGCCCTGCAAGAAATATTAAAGGGGATTCTTTGAATGGAAAATAAAGACCATGGGGCGCCTGGGTAGCTCAGTCATTAAGCGTCTGCCTTTGGCTCAGGGCGTGATCCCGTAGTCCTGGGATTGAGCCCCCATCAGGCTCCTCTGCTGGGAGCCTGCTTTTTCCTCTGCCACTTCCCCTGCTTGTGTTCCCTCTCTCCCTGGCTGTCTCTCTGTCAAATAAATAAATAAAATCTTTAAAAAAAAAAAAAAAAAAAAAGACCAAAAAGTCACAAAGAAAAGAAAAGACATTCTCCAAACAATGACTTAACAGGTAATACAATGACACTAAATTAGTGTCTTTCAACAAGTAGTTTGTGCATAACACAAAAATAACATCTCAAATATTATAACATGAGCTTGGCTAAACACAATATTAAACATTACCCAATAAAGTAAATATGAAAAACAAGAATGCATCAATAATATTTTGGAATGTATCTCATTTTTCATTTCCTTTTTTCATGGTCTGCACAACTGATCAGTGGTAATTACAGATGACTTTTTGGACATACTCAATTCAGTAGAACTTTTATCTCTGAAATACATCTATTTTTGTTATTGTTGTTCCTTGTTCACTGTTCTCATCTAGAGATGCTTTTCAAGGAGATTTTGAAGTTGTGGTGTATTTCATGGCATAAGACATTCATACTGAATAATAACTTCATGTCAGGAATGGAAGGAAGCATAGGTACACAATGTAAAAATCGGTATTTCCTCAGATCTCACTTGCAGAGCTTATCACCATGTCATATTTGCTTTCTGTCTCTAAGAAAGAATAGTATTTCCGTTTTCAACTCAGTTGCTCATTTCTCAATTTCTACATTGCAGCTCAACCAACCAACTTGTGACCCCGTTCGTTGTTGACAGCTGGGTTATATTGCCAGAGAATTTATTTCAGTGTGTTTGAAACTTTACTCTTGTCTAACTTGCTGATTTCAGGTAAGCATGAAAAAATGGATTTGAAAATCTGATGCCAAATACTCTGATGTGTCAGTAGTTAAGAATTCACTTGTAATTCATTTGTTACTGACACACAGATTTATCACCATGGTACTTTTTTCTTTTTTTTTTTTGGTAGAAATTGAAACATCAAAAGCATTTTGCCTCATGGAACCTGTACTGTAGTCTTTTGATTCAGACTTAGTAAGATTTTGAACTCAAGTAAAAAATAAAATTAAAATGCACAACTTGCACTTTCAAAACTAAGTCAAATGTGAGACAAAATAATTCTTAAGTCATGTAGTTGTTAATCATTATTAAATAAAATATGTTTATATAAAACATTTTAGAAGATATGGGAGAGTATGGTGCTCATAACTGGCTATTTTTACTCAAGTTTTTAGTTCATATTTCTCAGCTTTTACTGCTCAATATTCATTTCTGACAATTGGATTGATATAGAAAAGGAAATCTTAGGGGTGCCTGGGTGGCTCAGTCGTTAATGTCTGCCTTCGGCTCAGGGCGTGATCCCAGCATTCTGGGATCGAGCCCCACATCAAGCTCCTCTGCTAGAAGCCTGCTTCTTCCTCTCCCACTCCCACTGCTTGTGTTCCCTTTCTCGCTCGCTGTCTCTCTGTCTGTCAAATAAATAAATAAAATCTTAAAAAAAAAAAGAAAAGGAAATCTTATAATGTTGCCAGTATCATAATTTCAGATAAATTAAGCTGTAATTAGGTGAGAAAGTGTCATCGCCACGGTGGCACAAAAGTTCAACAAATGAAACCATTCTCCATGTTTGTTACTTTCTCCCAATTACCTAAGCCAGAGCATGGTCATTTGTATATTCTACTCACTTATGCCTACTGTTTCTTTTTGCAGACTGTGTCTCTCTCTCTTTTTTTAGCTATTCTATCTATAATTCTTTTAGAAGGAAATTTGTTGAGTAGTCCTACTAATTGTATCACTTAAGGTATTCATATTAGCTAGAACTTTATTTTTTCTCCACAGATTAGTTTGTAATTACTTTAAAAGAAGAGGGTATTTTTTTAAATGTTTTTGTCTTTTCAGTTGACAAAGCATCCTATCATATGTTCATAAATTTGAAAAACAATGGTAGCTACTATTTGGATATATAGACATTTTTCAAAAGGGAGAATCCATGCTGCATTTTTCTAGGTAGGAAACAAACAAGAAGTAATATTCTAATTTTACCTACACAAAACAAAAAAAAATTAGGATGAAATAGGTTTTTCTATCTGTATGTATCGTTTCTGATCCTATCCCCACAGTACTAAGAATGTTTCAAAAGTCTTCTCTGTACAATATTTTTTAATATTTACTAAGGAACAGTTACTGATAGTGAAAAAAGCAGTCACAATCTGCTTCCCACTCTCAAGGAGCTGATGAAATGGTAATAGATGGGAAAATGCAGTAACACATTTCTGTCATTATTGTATAAATGTGAATGTGCAATCCTTGTGAGTGAATGAGGAAATGCATATACTCAGCAAAACTAGTTGTAGTAGAGGGAAGTCTATAAAATTCACTAGAGGTTGATCTTTTAGTTGTATATTGATGAATAATGAAAGGTGTATTCATCATGAATGACTGGTTACAAGAGAAAATGTTAGGCATTATTGGTAGATTTGTTTCTGAGATGAGGTTGGCAAGATGAGCAAAGCTCAGATTATGGGGACTTTTGTATCATGCTAAGAAGTTTGAAATAGTGCCTGTAAGTGAGCTGTTGAACAATTTTAAGTAAACAGTGTCCTTATCAGGTCTTAATTTTTTAAAAGATGTAAATAACGGCAGGTAAAAACAGATGTGTGGCTGTGAACTTCTGCCCTAAAGACAGGGATAGCTGCTAAAAGAGTAGAATACCATTACTAGAGTCCAGAAATAACAGTGATGGTGACCTCTAATATTTTGGCTAGGGCATCTGGGCTGGTGGTGATTTTTACTGAGGTAATAAATCTTTGAGATGAATAAGTATGCAAGAAAAGGTAATGAGTTTGAGGTAAATGTGAGATACCCCCAAAATATCCAGTACAAAATTGTGATTTGTGGATGTTGAATTTAGGGAGGAATACAGAGCTAGAGACAAGAGTTAGGCATCATTATGATAAAGTAGCATTTGAATAGACTGAAGTTGCTGTGTATATTTTTTATGAAGATAATATAAAATGGTGAGAAGAATCTATGAGACACCAGAATTTAAGTTATGATCAAGGGATGAAATCTCTCAAAGAAAGTAGGAAAGAATGCTCAGGAAAATAAAGAGAATCAAAAACTAAGAGAAAAATATCATGGGAGTTAAAGAAGTTTTAAAGACAGCTGTAATTACTGATAAGAAATTTTGCAGAGAATGTAGTTAATGAAACCACTGAACTTGTTAATTATTTTTAACAGGAGACTGTTAATATCTTTTGTGTCTGTGAGTCCAAAGTACTGGGGAGCCCAACTCTAGTACAATTAAAGAAATAATTGTGGGTAATAATTAAAAATACATGTGTAGACTGTCATATCAATTTACTTGTTTGTGAATGGAGACCAAGGTCATTAACTAAGTGGAAATATAGTGTAAGGAAAGGATATTTTTACAATAAAAAATGTGTGACTCTATTTCATGGATGTAGCAAAAAGTCATTTGAAATAACAGATTCTTCATTAGAGGAAAAATAGATAATGGGCAAATGTGAATTTTTGATAAGAATATTGATGACAAGGGCAACAGCCAGTGGTAGGCACTACTGTTTGCCTTAAGGAAAAGGAAAAATGCCTTTCTCTGAGATTCTGGGAAAAAGATAGGATGGGTAGTGATATCGTTGGGGAAGACGGAGGAGGATGAGGAAGGAATTCATCCCTAATTTCCTCCTAATTCACTGTCAAATTCTGCTACCTGTTCCACTGACAGAAAGAATAATGGGATAAAATAAAATACCTGAGAGTAGTGGCCAAAGTTTAAAAGAGCTATCGTGGAAAATTGGAAAGGAAGTTGAACAGGACCATGTTAATATTTCCTGTATGAATCTGAAGACCTACCTGCATATATGGATCATAATTTTTTATAAACAACTGTTCTTATATATGTGTAGTTTTCTCCTATAGCTCTTAGCAGACATTAGCGCTGGAGTAGAGACAGCACGTGATCAATGCTTTTGTGGATGGGAAAGGGGAGAAGATAATGAAATTATAATGTTGTCAATATCTTTAAATTTAGTAATTGAAAAGATGTGTTATATGATCTATTCTGGATAAATAAGAAAAAAGTCATGGAAATGTGATGATATACTAGGAACAGACAAAGCTTAGAAATTGGGAGTATTAGTAAAATGAAAATGGTAAAATAATTGAGAAAAGTATGTATGGTTTGAGGCAAATATTATAGTGTTGGAGTTTATAATTTTGGGTTCATATACCTTCAACTATGGGCCAAGGTTCAAAATTTAATATTGGATTGAGTACCAGAATTAGAATAGAAATGAGAAACATTGGAAGATAAAATTGGTGAAAGTACCAAACAATCATAATTTTTATATTTTACTTTATAATTAACATGGCTCTTGAAATTGCCTCAGATGATGATGGTGGTGGTAGAAGTGTGATACTAATAATGAGACACATACAAAAGTTTTCAGTGAAAGATGTATAATGTATGGACAGATGTTGGATAATAGCTCCACGTCAAAAACAAAAGAAAACACACAACAAGGGATTAATTAGAAAGTCACAGAAGTCATGAGAATCAGATTGTCTTGACTTTAAACATTATTTCCACCACATGCTGACTATAAAATCTTGGAGAAATGATAATCTCTGCATTAACAAAGAGTATCTTCATCCATCTGGAAACATAAGCAAATTCCTATACAAACAAAATTTCTTTTTTTTTTTCTTTTCTACCTAAAGATCAGAAAAAAGGAAACACAGAAACTCAAATTATAAATTTTCAGTTTCTGATATCCTTTTTAAATATAGTACCATGGATATATATAAAATCTGGAAAGAACAATAACCTTCCTTATGCAGTTGCATGCAGTGGCATTTACATTTCACAAATGATAATAATAAAATTGTAACAACTAAAACATTTTGCTCATTTTCATTCTTGTTAGGACATTTTAGTCTTAAAATTTAAGTCATCCCATTATTCTAAGGTTTATTGATTGCATCAAATTTTAAATGCAAAGTTGAAGCGAATTTGCACTTATGATAGTGAAATAGTTTTTTGGAGTAAGACTAGCATTCTCACTGAAAATAAATAAAAATGAAGTAGAAGAAAAAAAAGAAGATAATAACTGAAAGCATGAAAATGAATAATAATAATTGGGTATTAAAGAAAATAAAAGCACAAGTTTGTTCATTAAGCTGATTTATTCAATATAAACAATAGTTACAACTCCATATGTTAACAAGTTGAAAAATTAAATGTGCATCTAACTTGGTACAGAAGAAATCTTTTATAAAATATAATGTAGAATAATAATAATAATTCCACAAAATAATAATAGAACTGAGCTTCCTTAAACTGATGAAGAACATTTGCACAATTTCAAAATTTTAGCAAGCATCACAGTAAATTCGAAATATTGCAAAATTTGCTCTTGTGATTGGGCATGATGTAAATGACAAAATCATCACCTCTGCCATTCATCAATATTTTGGCTATCTTAGTGCATACATAATAAATGAAAAATGGTAAATAAATAAAAAATAATAAAAATGGGATAAAAAATAAAAATAAATAAATAAATGAAAAATGGGAAATGAAGAAATACAGATGTTTATTAATTTGCAGACCACAAAGTCATGAATTTATAATATCACAGTAATTTAGAAAATTAATTACTACTACTACGTTAATACAGAAAGTTTGTTGAATAGAAATATAAAAAGTAACTTTCTACACATACACACCAGATTATTAGTATACTATTTGTTGATAATGTGTCAGGAGCATCATCTACTTTTGCCAACATAGGGTGTGATTTCACATCACTTAAATTTGAATGCCTAATAAATCCCTAGAGTTAGCTTCTTCCTAAGGAACCATTTGCTCTAATTGCTATTTAACTTGCTTGTTTAACTATGAAGGATTTCATTCAAATAACGTTTTTCTGTTGTGAACTTGTGCAACGATATGTTATTAGGTGCATAAATGGGAACAGGGAAAATTTCTGCTGATCATGAATTTTACCAGGGACATTAAAAACAAACAAACAAAATAAACAAACAAAACCAAGCTGCTTTACACGACAAATGATTCTTCTGTCCTATACTTAACATCCTCTGAGAGGCAGACCTGCATAATTAATAGGGACCAATGAATAATACCACTACTATCCATTTTATATGTAGTAATGAATGGCTGAAAGACTATAATAATATTCTCACTACCTCCTGAAGCTTTTGTGTTGGTATTCAATTATACTAATGTTTTAAAAGTTAAATGAATAAAACATAAAAGTTCAAAAAATTCTGAGAGCAGAAATCTTTTTTGAAGTTTAAATTCTGTTTCTGCTTCATTTTTGTGATCTCTCCTGTGTGAGTCTCACTTCTTTTATCTGTAAAATGGAGGAAAAGTAATAATAACCAGTGCACAGGGTCACTGGCTAGATTTTTTGTTTGTAAAAAGTGCCTTGTGCAGTAACTAGTATTTAAGGTGGTTTCAAAAGAAAAAGACAGTCTTTGAGGTACTCGTAGTAAAAGTAGAAGTGGTAGTCATTATTATGAAGACCTTTGATTTCCATATACCAATGCATGGCATTGAGAATTAAGATCACTCTCTCTGACTCACAAATGGATTCAGTAAATTAAGAAGTAAAAAAAAAAAAAAAATAGAAAAAAGCCAGTGTGCTTATAGATTTGGTTTGCTTGAGTATTTGTATGCTACATTGTTTTATATTTCTATTTTAGTTTTACTTTCTACTAGCTATTTTGGCATTTTTTTTTTAAGATTTTATTTATTTAGTCAACAGAGATAGAGACAGCCAGTGAGAGAGGGAACACAAGCAGGGGGAGTGGGAGAGGAAGAAGCAGGCTCATAGCAGAGGAGCCTGATGTGGGGCTCGATCCCATAATGCCGGGATCACATCCTGAGCCAAAGGCAGACACTTAACCGCTGTGCCACCCAGGCACCCCTATTTTGGCATTTTAAAGTAGAAACCAAATGTTGGTGAAAACGTAAAGTAAAAAAAAGCAACTTACTTTACTGTGGATTTAATTTGTTTAAAAAAATTGCTTAGCGGTCCACGTGTTATTATGGCAAATAGAGATAGCCTATACTCTGTGGTCTCACAAAGCACTGTTCTCTCAAAAACTGTAGTTTTCAGTCTGATTATTATAGATGAAGGTTTTTAAAAATGTGATTCTCAAGATCAATTACTCAAATTATGTCTGTAAGTGATAGACAACTTTAAGTACTCCGAAAATTGTTTAGAGATTAAAAATACATTTTATTTTTCAAAAGATTTTATTTATTTATTTGTCAGAGAGAAAGAGAGATAGAGAGCACAAGCAGGGGGGGGAGGCAGGCAGAGGAAGAAGCAGGTCCCCCATCCCTGAGCAAGGAGCCCAATGCAGGACTCGATCCCAGGACTCTGGGATCATGACCTGAGCCGAAGGCAGCTGCTTAACCAACCGAGCCACCCAGGCATCTCTAAAAATACATTTTAAAAAGAATATAGAAAGAAAAGTGAGAAGAAACCCAGGATAGATAAGAACTGTAAGTGTGACTTTCATTAAATAATTTTGTTTTAGTGAGCTTCTATTCAAAATAATACTAGAAGCCCTAGCCAAAACAATTAAACAAGAAAAAAAAAATAATAAGAGCTTCCAAATCAGAGAGGAAAAAGTAAAATTAACTTTTTGCATATGACATAATCATATATGTAGAAAACCCTCAAGACAACCAAAGGAAAAAAAAAAAAGAACAACAACAAAAAAAGCTGTAAGAAGTAATCAGTGAACTCAGTAAAGTTGCAGAAAACAAAATCTTCATAACAAAAATCAGTTGCATTTTAGTATATTAAAAACAAACTATCCAAAAAGGAGGTTAAGAAGACCGTCCCAAAATGAATAAGTTACAGGGATAAAAGGTACAGCATAGGGGAATATAGACAGTGGTATTATAATAGTGTTGCGTGTTGACATATGGTAGCTATTCTTAGAGATTAATATATGAACTCATTAAATCACTATATTGTACACCTGAAACTAATGTACTATTGTGTATCAACTATACTTCCATTAAAAAGAATGATATATATACAAAACATTTTTAAAAAGAAAACAGTCCCATTTATAATAATGCCAAAAATAATAAAATATTAGGAATTAAACTTAACCAAAGAAGTAGAAGATTTGTATACTGAAATTATGAAACAAAACATTCTGATGAAGGAAAATTTAAATGACACAGATAAAGGGAAAGACATTGTGTGCTCATGAATTGGAAGAATTAATATTGTTAAAATGCCCATACTGCCCAAAGCGATCCACAGATTCAATGCAATTCCTATTGAAATGTCGAGGTGTCTTTACAGAGATAGAAAAAGCAATCCTAAAGTTCATATAGAAATACCGAAGACCCTAAATAGCCAAAACAATCTTGAGCAAAAAGAACAAAGCTGGAGATGTCACACTTCTTGATTTCAAAATATATTACAGAGCTAAAGTAATTAAAATGATACAATAATGGCATAAATACAAGCATATAGACAGATGAAACAGGATAGAGAGCCAAGAAATCCACACATTTACGATTTGACAAATGTGCCAAGAATGCACAATAGGAAAAGGATCAACAAACGGTGTTGGGAAAACTAGATATTCACAGGCAAAAGATGAGATTGAGCCCTTATCTCATTTCATATACAAAAATCAACTCACAATAGGTTAAAGACTTAAACCTAACACCTGAAACCATGAAACAACTAGAAGAAACCAAAGCAAAAAGCTTTTTCATGTTCTTTTGGCAGTAATTTTTTGGATATGACATCAAAAGCACAGGCAACAAAGGCAAAAATAGATTGAGACTATATGAAACTAAAAGCCATCAGCATAACAAAGGAAACAATAGAGTGAAAGAGAACCTATAAAATGGGAGAAAATATTTGCAAACTGCATCTCTGATAAGCGGTTAATAGCCAAAATATACAAGGAACTCAAATAATTTGATTAAAAAGATGAGTAAAGGACCTGAATAGGCATTTCTTAAAAGAAGATATATAAGTGACCAACCAGGTATACGAAAAGGTTCTCAACTTCACTAATCATAATGGGAATGGAAATCAAAATCGTAATGATGTATCACTTCAGACCTGTTGGAATGGCTATTATCAAAAAGACAAAAATAACAAGTGTTGACAAAGATGTGGAGTAAAGGGAAACCTTGTTCACTATTGATGGGAATGTAGATTGGAATGTTATTCCACACCGGAATGTTATTCAGCCTTAAAAAGGAAGGAAATCTTTTGCAACAACATGTATGAATCTGGAGAACATACTAAATGAAATAAGCTCACCACAGAAAGAGAAATGTTGCATGATTTCCCTTATATGTGCAATAAAATAATATGACTAACAATTTGACTAAAATAGTCAAATTTACAAAAGCAGAGAGAAGAATGATGGTTGCCAGGGGCTAGGGTAGGGAGAAGTGGAGAGTATTGGTCAAAGTTTCAGTTATACAGATAAATGGATTTTGGAGATCTAATGTACAGCATAGTCACAGTAGTTAAGAATACTGTATTGTATACTTGGACTTTGCTGAGAGGGTGGATCTTATGAAGTGTTTTCAACAGAAAGAAAAAGGGAGAAAAGGAAGGTGGATAGGGAGGAAGAGGGAGAGAGAAAGGGAGAAAAAGGAAGTAAGGAAGAAAATGTTCACTATGTAAGGTTATGGATATGTTAATTAAGTTGATTGTTGCAACATTTTCCAATTTACACATATATCAAAATATCAGGTCATCACTTTAAATATATATATGTATATATATATTACTTTTCAATTATTCTTCAATAAAGCTGGAAGAGAAAGAATGCAATAAAGAGTATAGACTCTTAAAAAAGAGAAATGATACTTAAAGTCTCTACTTTTTGATAACCTGTTTCCTTTAAGAAGTATAAACATAAGTAGCCAATTAAGTTCTCAAATAAAACCATTATTGCTAAGTTTTCCATATCAGTTTAAATTCATAGCTTTAGAGTTATTCATCAAATGATAATTTTCTCAATATAACTTTTCACTTTGGAAATAGAAGGTTTTACTTACCCTTTTTGAGTTATAATGTGGTTTGTGCTTGAGCAGAATATGTTCTTATAATATTCAATCCCTTATTTTCTCATACTGATTTGTATGCAAGCATAAGGAATTCAACTCCTTCAATTCATTTTATTTAATGATGTAAATATATACTCCTGGCAGTGGCAGGTTTTTTTTGTTTTTTTTTTTTTACAAAATGATTTTTTTTTTTCTGTAAAATTTTACTTGATCCCTCAACCATTTTTTTTCTCTGAATGAGAACTGGCAAATCGAAAAAAAAAAAATGAGCTTATTAACAAGCTACTTGAACCCAGGATTTTTAAGTAAGAAAACCATAAAGTTAGTTTTTTTTAGTTTCCGTTGCAGAAAGAACTGTTTCTCTATTCTGAGTAAATAGGCTAATGGCTAATTTGCCTTACATGTAATAACATGAGTGAAACGTTACTGCACTTCTCTGTACTATCAGAAAGGCCACAGTGAATTGGGGGTGGAAAATAAATATTATTTATAAGATCTTTGCCTTCATTTGGGTTGGACACATAATTTGCTTTGAAAATGGAGATATCAGATATGACACAAGAGTAGGCTTGAACAGAGCTTGCTCCTTAGAGCTAGACTTCTCTTGCTGTGCTTGGAGCCCTGAGACTATGCTGTGACTAGGCTGAACAAGACTGCTGGAAGACTATAGGTCAAATAGAGGAGAACTGAGAAATTCTTAAGGGCCAGTTAACTACCTACTAGTGAGGCCATGCTGTATCACATAGTCACTTGCCCATCTTTCAGTTGACAGTAAACACAAGGGAGGATTTTACATCAGCTGACCTTGCCCAGATCAGAATTCCACCTACAGACTTAAGGACTGGATCAAAAAGGGTTCTGTTTAAAATTGTGTGTGTGTGTGTGTGTGTGTGTGTGTGTGTGTTTAATGTCTATGTATTTATTAGAGAGAGAGAGAGCGCAGGAGAGAGTGCGGGGGGGGGGAGGGAAAGACTCTCAAGCCAGCTCAGCTCTGAGCCAACTCAGTGGAGCCTGAAGTGGGGCTCGATCTCACAATCCTGAGGTCATGACCTGAGGTGAAATCAAGCACCAACTGAGCCACCAGGTGCCCCTAAAATTGTTTTATTGCACAGTAAAAGTGAGTGATAAATTCTCTAATGTAAGTTAGTTGAAAAAAATGATTTTATAAAGAAGACTAGAGAAAAATAATCTACAAATATGAAATACATAATTTGTAAGGTGGTACTTCTGTGCAGGGGTAAAAAACTAGGTTTCTACATTAGGAAAAAAAAATCTACTTAAGTGATATAGAAAGTTTAAATCATAGAGGTGTGCCTGATGATTGCATCATCAACTTCATTTTTATGCAGGGCCCATATTATATGTAGCATTTTGTTTCTGATCAGGTAGAAGAGTTACCTCTATATCAATGAAAACAAAATAACAAATTTAATGTTCTTGTGGCAAATAACTTCATTGTATTATGTAACCAGAGAGTATAACTTAAACTAAGCTACCTGTCTGGCAAATTCAAATTTTTGTCACTATTAAAATTGTGGGGGATTGTGCTAAGTATTATTGCAATCTATTAGGACATAAAAAATAGTTCAGAATACTTGTCTCTACTAAATGTTCACATTTTCCCAGGCTTATTGAGGTGTAACTGACATAAATCATTGTAAATTTAAGGTATATAGTGTGTCGATTTGATACACATATATTGCAATATGAATACCACCATTGTGTTATCTAATACTTCCACCTCATCATGAAATTACCGTTTTGTGTGTGAGGGGTGAGAATATTCATTCACATTTTAAGTATATCTCAGAGTGCTTATACTTTGTACAATGAAATATACATAATATACCTTATCTTCTCTCTTCTACATTTTATTTCATTGCTTTTTTTTAAATCACCTTATTCCTAACTTTAAACTAATAACTATGATTCAAGAGCAAAAATATTACAAGAATTATTAAATTGAAATTGACTTGTTAAACTTATTTTATTTAACATAATGCTTTCTCCACAATGTTGTATAATTGTTTCTTTAATGACCTTATACTTTTCCTTCAACAAAATGGAGAAAACTTGGAGAAAATCCTGCATTTGTATAAAATTTTGTATAAGCCAAGGGGAAAAGCTTTTGCATCCAATTTAGTATCTGTTAGAAATATCTTTTTTTTTTTCCTTTTAACTTCTTGCCCTATAATAAAATAAGTTAGTTGAGGTAGAATATTTATTGACAATAATGTGCAATTAATGATTTTTTGTCCCATATTTTAAATTTTACTTAAGTCTATTCTTTAGGCAAGGAAACCATGAAGAGATTCTTACCATTTCTTCAAATTTATATTTCATAGAACAGATTTAATGTAATTTCCATTCCCTGTGAAAATGAAAGAAACAGTGGTTATTTGTACTCTTGCAACACTCACTGTTCTTGACCAGATTCTATAACCTTAAGTGACCTTACCCCATTAGCAAGCCAGTGGGATATTTTACAGGCAACTTGAGCCTGGCTACCTTCTTTATTGTGCATATGGCTCACCCCAAAAAATCAAAATCTGGAAGAGCAAGCCACATTAATTCACATACTCATTTTCTTCCATGTCACTGAAAGGTGATCAAGCCAGCCCACCCTTTCTGAATTCTCCAGAAGACAGTGAGACACCAGTCTTAAGCTTCCTAAATTCCAAGGACATGTGCTAGTTTATATTAATAATTCTCTTGTGCCCCACTCATGAAGCAGCCGGAAATCAATATAAGAGTTTCTGAAGCTTATCGATTACTGACCCAGGATCAGTATGCAGATCATCCATCCTGGAGATTACCATTCCCAGTATCTCAAAGAGTTCTTTTGATGCCATCTCAGTTGGATTGGAGGTAGAGTTGAGTGCCGGAATGGAAAGAGAAAGAAAAATGTTTAGCATTTTTGATTCATATAGATCAATGGATAGGCTTCTTGTTAGATCTTTATCTTTGTCTGGACTACATTTGAGTGATGATTACTTAACCAACTTACATACCATTTAGTAAATCTTGCATAAATGTAAATAGGAAATTCTTGTTGGTTAAACTACAGAAATTCCCACTTAATATTATATAGTGAAATGGCTCACTGACATTAAATGTTCAATAAATGTAGATGCAATAATCATATTACTAGCAGTTGGAGTAAAAAAAAAAAAAGTAATGATGTGTATTTGAAAGAGGATGTAATTTAAATTAGGATTTCTGATTTCTGCTTATGGACCTAGATTCTTGATCTTGGCCAAGTCAACACATTTCTGTTTGTCTCATTTTATAGATATAAATACACACATACCATATATAACTTATGTGGTAAATTCTGTCTCCTTCCACTTATAATTACCTATAATTCTAACCACTATTCAGTCAATATAAAATATTTTTGTTTAATTAACTATAACTATATGCTCAAACAGAAATGTAAACATAGCTTTATTTTGACTTTCATCATCCCAAATGGGGATATAATCACCACAGATAAATATAGATTTAAATCTCATGAAGGCAATAATATACTCTCAAGGGAATTTCAAACATACTCATCTTCTTTAGGTCTGGGTTTGTTGGACATAGAAAACCCACTTAGATACATACCAAAGAACAATTTACTTAACTTTGATTACATACCAAGCCTTAAATGTTTTATTCTAGACCTGGGTATTGATACTTGAGGTAACACAGTTAGAAAGGAATGCACTATTTGGAGTTGAGACCAAGAGAAAAAACAAAACAAAACAAAACCCAAAAAACTAGAAGTGAGATAAGCCACATTTTCATCTTTGTCTCATTTGAATTGAAGGGGATTCATAGGTCTTCTTGCAATATTTCATAAGCAGTAAACGCTGACAATAGCTGGGCTTCTAAATCCTTTGAAGTCAGAGGTAAAACTGAAAACAGAAATCCATTAACTTAAGCCTCTTACATTTCTGAAAAGTGACACAATTACTGTTTCCCCAGGATGGCTGATCAAATGGAACTGTTGTTGAATCTATCAGACACACAGACCTGAACTAAACATGTCAGAGACTATGTTTATAGATGTTGGCTTTCAATATAACCTAAAGGGAAATGTCTATATCTTCTTCCTGTGCTCAGTATCACTTCTGAAAAAGTCATTTGTCCTCTTATTGCACATATAAACTTAGAGCATTACCAGGAAAAATACCAGATTTTCTTTAATTAATATGAAATATTTTCCAAAAGTAAGACAGTAATTCAAATAAACCCTAAGAAATAATACATCTCTGTCCATCTCCTTATGAAATGTAAAGCCCCACATACTATTAAAAACAACAACAACTCTGATCCATTTAAGTGATTTGTTCAAAAGGAAAGGGAGAGAGAGAGAGAGAGAGATCAAGAAACAGAATCTTAACAATAGAGAGCAAACTGGTGGTTTCCAGAGAGGAAGTAGGGGTGGGGGATGAGTGAAATAGGTGAATGGCATTAAGGGTACACTTAGCATGAGGAGCATTAAGTAATGTATAGTACACCTGAAACTAATGTAACACTGTATGTTAATGATACTGGAACTAAAATTTAAAAAAACATAATAAAATTAAAAAAAATAATTAACAAGTAAAAATGTCCCATTAAAAATAATAAATAAATAAACTGTGGTACAACCACACAATGATATTCCAACAAACACAAAATAACAAACTATGGTATATACAAAAACTTGGATAAATCTCAGAGGTATTACACTGAGAATAAAAAGCCAGCCTCAAAAGTCTACATACTTTCTAATTCCATTTATGTGACTTTCTCCAGAAAACAAAACTGAACTGATGGAGAATGGATCGATGGTTTCAAGGGTTAGGAGGGCAGGTGAGAGCATAAAAGGATAGCATGAAGTAACCTGGAGGATGGCGGAATTTACACTGTGTCATGACTATGTTGGTGGTTACATGAATATATACATTTCTTAAAATTCACAGGCCTGTATACCAAAAAAAAAAAAAAAATGGGGGGGACAGTTTTACCATATGAGAATTTAAAAATAAACAGCATTTCTAAGAAAAAAATGATCTGTTTAAAGAGAAGTGTACTCAAAAATCAGAGTCTTATACTGTTTAACAAAAATTCTGTCCAAACAAAAATCAAAATACCGTGAAATACACTTCCTATTAAAATGTAATATAAAATTCCAGACAAGCCATTCTTATTTTTATTCAGAGTGTCATAATGTCATCATAAGAATTGAATTTGAGACACAGTTTGAACATTAAAAAAAGTCTTAGCTTTCAAAAGTCCTAGGAGAAGGAGGCCCTGTGGGTGACCTCATTATTCAGTTTTAAATTTAGCAAAGGAGAAACTGACATAGTAACAAGGAATATGGGCAGAAATGGCCGCAGTGGAAGGCAGAACCTTTTAGAAAGAATAGACTCTGTTATCACCGTGAAGAGCTCAAAATTAGAGGACCATAGTTAACACTTGGAGTATTCTAGAGGTTTTGTGTATTTTGTCCTGAAATGACAATGTCCACAATCTTTCTCCTTTCCTTAGAAAACATTTTTTAAAAATATGTCCAACTTAGACTTACTGATTACAGTGAAATGAGAGTGATTTGTTAAAAGAATTAAAAAGCACATTTTTAAAACAAAAGCTGGGTTTGATTTATGTTATTGCTATACTTGTAAAATTTTGTTATTGTATTAAGATTTTATTTCTTTTAAGATTTTATTTATTTATTTGAGAGAGAGAGAGAGAGCAGAGAGAGCACAAGCAGGGGGAGGGGCAGAGAGAGAAGCAAACTCCCCGCTGAGCAGGGAGCCAATGAGGGACTCTATCTCAGGATCCCCAGATCATGACCTGAGCCAAAGGCAGACATTTAACCATCTGAAGCCACCCAGGTGCCCCTAAAATTTTAAAAATAATACATAATATACAAAGCATTCTTATGACAAGAAAAACAATAAAGTGACTTTGATCTTTTTATAGCAGTCCAAATTGACATACTATCTTCATTTTAAACCCCCCCCCCCCAATATTACTCTTGGAAGAGCATAATGAATACCACTTGACAGTATAAAATCTAACACTCAGAAGTTAAATGATTTCATAAAAAAAATTCTGGACAAAGACCACAACTAGGCTTTTATTGCAGATCTTATCTAATCTAAAGACATTATTATCATCTCATATGGACTTATTCAATTTGAATTAAAGTTAAATATTTATAGTTGTATCTCTGCACACAAATGGCTTTTTGGGCTGCACGAAAATTTAGACTTTTTCCTTTCAGAGTTTGCATTAAAATTGAAGCTGATTTCCAGTTATATCTAAGAATTTTAGGTAGTTAATGGATGCACATTAGAATTTCATAACATACAATGTGATGTGTGCATTTAATGCAGACTGTTTCAGTTTTCTGGAAATTAGGTGTTTGTGCATCTCATCCCCCCCCCCTTTTTTTTTCAACTGTAGACATACATACAGGGAAAGTGGTTATTTGTCAGTATGCCCCCTGAGCACAGCAGTGTGCTGGTACTATATATCTAATAACAGTTCTGGATGAAATAAACATGTGAATACATAAATGAAATGATTTGCTAAAGCCTTCCAAAGCATTTTCTTCGCACACAAATGAGTGGCAACCAACATCCGGAACTGAGTTTATATGGAAGTGTTCATGAAGTGGTTAAAGAGAAAAATTCTGAAGTTTAGTAGCCAAGAGAAATGTTGCATCCTGTGAAAATCAATGTAACAAAGAAACTTTAGGTTCTGTTAAATGGGGAAGGCTCTTTCAGGTTTCAGATAATCCTCAGAGCTCCTTGTTTCCTGATATCATTGGCCCACCCAAACACAAAGTAGAAATATAATATTAAAATGTGAGATATTTTTTAAAAGGAGAGAGTGAGCGCGTTGTATTATAGCAATAATTCTTGTTAAGTCAATGCAGTTCTTGTCATTTTGCACAAAAAAAAATTCTTTAAATTTATCATTTCATAGAGATGTGCAAATTGGAATAACAGTATATAGATTTTTAAAAAATAAAACTACAGAGCATTCTGTAGACATGGAAACTAAGAATTCCTTTTTGAAAGTGATGTTACAAGTCTAAATACAAAGAACTGATCATTGCAACATGGTTTCTTTTATCTTCAGAAAGAATCAGTGAAAACCAGGAAAAATAAGATTATCTTGCTAAGACGCTTGTAAGTTCCAAATCTGATGAATGGTGGTAAATTATCACCACCACCATGAAGGACGCTGGGATTATAAAAATTAAAAGGACATAAGTGACTTCCAGAATGGCTGAATCAGAGTTCAACAAATCCTGTCAGAACAATGACAAAACTGGACCAAATTGTTCAAACAGCCATTTAAAAGACTCTGGAAATCATGGTGCCTGGGTGGTTCAGTTGGTTAAGTGTCCAACTCTTGATCTCAGCTCAGGTCTTGATCTCAGTGTCATGAGTTCAGGCCCCACATCGGGTACCATGTTGGGTGTGAAACCTACTTAAAAATAATAATAATAACAATAACAACAGCAATAATAATAATAAATAAAGACTCTAGAAATTGACAAAAGTCATAGGACAAATGACTTACTTAAGAAAATGTACTGATTCACAGTAAGAAAAATGGAAGCATGTACTATTTTATCTGGCCTACTCCCAATACTTCTTCCCCTTGTTCTTCAGTACAGAAGTTCTATGAGGGTGGGGCAGTCAGAGAGGACTGATAGAATAAGGAGATAACTTTACTGGGATCAAAGCATGGAAAAATTTTTCCCAGAGGTGTTGATCAAAAATAATAATAATTATAATGGCAAATAATCAGGGTAGATCATCATAATAACTATAATGGTATTTCTATACCAGTTGGGGCAAAAAATAGAATAACAAATCATGAATTTAGATGGGAGATCAGGATAAAGACATCCAAACATATTCTGAAGATTCCACTTATCCATGTTTTTATGGAAAATTAGTGCCTGCACAAAGCTAAATTCATGCTCAAGAGAGACCCTTAAGCACCTCATCTGTAAATAAATGTGTAGCCTTGTGAACGAAGGAAGTGCCTGCAAAACATTTCTAAGCTCTCCTTTAATTTATAATGCATTCCCTAACCTATGCACAGCTCCACTGGCCAGTGGTGAAACACTTACGGGCTCAAGATGTTTAAACACGATTTCTGCCGAATCATTGGCTGACAACTGAGCAATGCGAATCAAATGGCAACTCTAGGAAGAATGACTAGAATGTAATATGACTAAAAGGACAAAACATGAACAGAGGCAAACTGTGAGGGTAATAGACTACACACAATTGGGCAAGTCACTAAGGAAACAAACTACAAAAAGATCAACAAGCAACATGCTGGAATGGGAAGTCAGAATCTATATTTGTTATGCCATCTAAAAAGCCCAATTTTCAACAATAACATCAAAAAATTAGATGTGTAAAAGAATAGATGGGAAATTTTAACCCATGCACAGGAAAAAGAAGAGAAATCAATAAAACATTTTCTTAGGGGTCTCATATGTTGAACTTAGTAGCAAGTTATAACTATCTCCAAAGAACTAAAATAAACCACAATTAAATGATTGAAGGAATATACAATGATGACTCATCAAATAGAAAATAATAAATACAAAGATTGACATTTTAAAAATATAGCCAAATGGATACTCGGGAGTTAAAAAATTCCAACGATTGAAAAGATAAATTTACTAGAGAAGATCAACAGATTGAAGATGGAAGAAGAATGAATCAACGAGCTAGAATCTCTCAATAGAGACTATCCTGAATGAAGGAAAGAAAAGAAAAAGAATGGAGAATAGTGATTAGGAACTCATAGACCTATAAGATATCCATGAATACACCAGCATACACATAATGAGAGGAAAGAAGAAAGAAGACATAGAAGCAGAAAATTCCCAAATTTGATGAAAATAATTTATCTGTACTTCCAATAAGCTCAATAAACTTCAAGTAGTGTAAAGAGATTTCCAACTAGACTCATCATGGTAATTTTTAAAAAGATTTTATTTATTTATTTGACAGAGAACAAGCAGGGGGAGCAGTGGAGGGAGAGGGAGGAGAAGGCTACCCACTGATCAGGGAGCCTGATGTGGGGTTTGCTCCCAGGACCCTGGGATCGTGACCTGAGCTAAAGGTAGACACTTAACTGACCTAGCCACCCGGGTGTTCCTCATCATGGTCATGTTGTAAAGCACATAATAGGAAACCTTAAAAGAAAAGAAAAAAACAAAATCCTTATAAGCAAGGGGAACATTAATAGCTGCCCAGAAATAGCAATGGGAGCTGGAAGACAGTGAGATGGCATATTCATATGCTGAAAAAAGAGAAAAAGTGTCAACCAATAGTATCATATCTAGTGTAACTAGCCTTCAAAAGTGAAATAAAGAGATACTTAAGTAAATGGACTGAGAGAATTCTTTCATAACGGACTCTTCTAGAAGAAATGCTACAGGAAATTATTCCAGATAAAAGAAAATGACATTAGATGGCAAATCAAATCCTCTCAAAGAAATAAAGATTACTTAGAAAGGTAATTATGTAGATAATTGTAAGAGGCAATATAACTATTTTTTTAACAAATTTATAAGAAAATTGTATGAAACAATAATTATAAAATTATATTTTGGGGATTATAAGACACCATCAGACAGCAGTAAGTAACTCATAACCACAAGAAGAAATGAAGAGCACTAGAAACAGCCATTATGTACAGTTCTATAAATGACAATAAATGTATTTCCTCCTTTCTGAAATTTATTCATATCTGAACTTATTTTAAAGATGTGAAAATGTATATATATATATAGTGACCACCCTCCTAGGACTACCATTTTCAAATATATTACTTCCATACATATTATAGACATTATAGTCACATACATATATATTTTATATTTATATAACATATTTTATATATGTTATATATATTTTATATATAAAGCAACACCAAAGAAAGTAACTCAAAAGTAGAGTAAAAGAATAAATGAAACAAGAAAAAAATTTAATGGTACACTAAAAATATCCAGCAAGTATAAAAGAAACTGGGGAGCTGGTTAAAAAAAAAAGACATAGAAAAAAATATATATATAATTTATATATTTATAAAATATATTAATATGCTCAAAAGAATGACAAAAGCCACGTGGTCATTTCAAAAGATGAAGAAGCATTTGACAAAGCCCAAACTTATTCAAGACAACATTCTCAACTAACTAGGAAAGAAAAAAGGAACATCTTAGTCCTTAGTCCTTTATCCTTAGTCAGGGAAAAAAAAAAACAACAACTTCTGGGGGAAGAACAAAACAAAAATAAAAACAAAAAATGCGCAACAATCACCTAGAGCTAACATCCTACTTACAAAAGAAGAGAACATGATGGTCCAATCTCTCACGGCCTCTATTTGATGTTGCACTGAAGGTTCTAGCCAATGCAAAAAGGAAGAAGAAAAAACAACAACAAACAAACAAAAACGGTAACATAGGCAAGGAAAAACAGAAAAGTAAAACTGGCTTACTTCACAAATGACATGATTCATGATTTATGTGAGTATTTTCATGGGATAGAAGAAAAAATTCCATTTACAATAGCACCAAAAAGAATAAAAAACTTTGGTATGAAAACAAAAGAACTGCAGGAATTCTACACAGAAAATTACAAAACAATGATAATGGAAATTGAAGTTCTAAGTATGTAATCTTAAAATTAGAAGTTAAAAATTATTACGACTGTATAACCTACTAATTTCCACTCCTAGGAATCTATCTAAGATAAATGAAAACACATTTCTATAGGAAGTGTGTCTCTCTCCAGAATCAGAATAGAACAGACTTAAGTATTAGACCCAGAACAGACAATGCTGTCAAACTATAGCTCTATTTTGTAGTTATTAAGCTTTTGGTCTTTCAGATTCATAAACCTCATCCGTGTATGATCACTGGAGCCCAGAAAAATTTTCAGAACAACCACGTATCTTGAATATCTGTTATTTCCTTAATGAAAATTATTCTGAAATTCTGTTTTTTAATTAACTCTTTTATGTGAACGTATTTTAATACTTTTAATAATTTTTCATCAGCCATCTCTAAAATCTAAATTCCAGATTAGTGTGTTTCAAATACTAACATCTGTTGAATTAATTAAACAGGGAAATCATTAGACTGAGGTGGCTCTAATGCCATGGTGACCTACCTAAGTAAACCAAAATCTAAGCCTGTAAATGTCTTGAGGTTACAAAATGGAAACCTAAGAACAAACAATCTCAAATAGCCAACTAGGATTTAAGCTATAGTCAATAAAACAATTTCCTCTCTTTGCATCCACACTTTTTTATGTAAGTCATTCCCCTAGCTCCTTTGGGCAAAGTACTTCTAACCACTTCTGGTTTGGCATTGCCCAATTCAAGTTGATTTTTGCTCAAATAAACTTTTCAAATTGTCAATATGTTTTAGTTTATTTTTAACACTCCTTTTATAAGTTAACAATATTATACACACATATGTCATACTCTACATGAAGCATTTCAGAGTAAATTATCATATAGGAAAATTTAAGGGCATGCACTATGAGAGGAGCTCCTATTTATAAACAGGTGTTTAAAGATATTTAATTAGTTAATGCCAAATTAAAACATCCTCTGTATCTTGATTCTCTTTACCAGGACTTATTGCCTTATCAATCTTGTGCTTGACTTTGATGAAAGTTTGGCCTTGAACGCTCTTCAAAATGTATTATAAAATGTATCAGATATGAAAGACTGGGTCAGAAAACACTTCAAATTCAGAACCACAATCAATAATTCATATTCTCTTTCTCTCTTTTTCTTCCTCACATTCTCTCTGCCTTTCTGTCTCTCTCCTCTGTCTCTCTGTCTCTCTGTCTCTCTGTCTCTCTCTCTCTCTCTCTCTCTCTCTTTTTCTGTTTGGCATGCATTTACACACACACACACTCATACACACACACAGTGGTCATTGGCTCACTAAAATGAGCTTCTACTTAATTCTCACAATTTTAAATGTTAGATTGTAGTTTTAGAACTATATCCCTTCACAAAGCCACCAGTGTTTCTAAAATGCCTTTTTTTAATGCCAAAGAAATTACTACCACATTGAGTTGTATTTCTAAGCTTGAAATGAGATTTCATTTAGTCCAAGAAATATTCTTATACTTGATATTAATTCATAGGTAGGTACATTTTCATGACTAATTCTCATTACTAAATATAGTAATGGCATACAACATATTAAAATGCAAGACCATCACTGAATAAAATTTATATGTATATATTTGGTCTAAAAGCCTAAGAACACCAACAAAATTCTGTGACAGAACTTCTATTATTTATGCCTGGCCTATTTTATAACTGAAAATTAGAAATTGTGATATTAGTTGTACAAACCCTTGATTACATAGTATGTTTGTTTATGCTGTTAAAAGATTTAAAGTGACAATGTTTGAAACAAGTCTAATTGTGCTTAATTATTCATTATTTACCCGAGTCTACATTATTATTCAACAAGACTCACAAATGATATTTATGCTTTTTTGTTGTCTGATAGCTGTTGCTAGGACTTCTAGTACTGTGTTGAATAATAATGGCGAGAGTGGGCATCCTTGTTGTGTTCCTGATCTTAAGGGAAAGGCTCTCAGCTTTTCCCCGTTGAGAATGATATTCACTGTAGGCTTTTCATAGATGGTTTTTATGAAATTAAGGAATGTACCCTCTATCCCTACACTCTGAAAGGTTTTAATCAGGAAAGGATGCTGTATTTTGTCAAATGTTTTTTCTGCATCAATTGAGAGGATCATATGGTTCTTGTCTCTTCTCTTATTAATGTGATCTGTCACACTGATCAATTTGCGAATGTTGAACCACCCTTGCATCCCAGGGATGAATCCCACTTGGTCGTGATTGATAATCCTTTTAATGTACTGTTGGATCCTGTTAGCTAGGATCTTGTTGAGAATTTTGGCATCCATATTCATCAGGAATATCAGTCTGTAATTCTCCTTTTTGATGGGGTCTTTGCCTGGTTTTGGGAATAAGGTAATACCGGCCTCATAGAATGAGTTTGGTAGTTTTCCTTCTCTTTGTATTTTTTGAAACAGCTTCAGAATAGGTATTATTTCTTCTTTGAATGTTTGGTAGCATTCCCAAAGGAATCCATCAGGCCCTGGACTCTTGTTTTTTGGGAGATATTTGATCACTACTTCAATCTCTTCACAATCAATCGGTCTGTTTAGGTAAATCAATTTCTTCCTGTTTCAGTCTTGGTAGTTTATAGGTTTCCAGGAGGGCATCTGTTTCTTCCAGGTTGTTTAATTTATTGGCATATAGTTGTTGATAATACTTTCTAATTATAGTTTCTATTTAATTGGTGTTAGTCGTGATCTCTCCCCTTTCATTCATAATTTTATTATTTTGGGTCCTTTCTCTATTCTTTTGAATAAGTCTGGCCTGTGGCTTATCGATCTTATTAATTCTTTCAAAGAACTAGCTTCTAGTTTTGTTGATCTGATCTACTGTATTTCTGGTTTCTAATTCATTGATCTCTGCTCTAATCCTAATCAGCTGTCTTTTTGTGTGTGGCTTAGGCCTGTTCTTCTGTTCCATCTCCAGCTTCTTAAGGTGAGAATATAATGACTGCATTTTAGATTTTTCTATTCTTTGAGTGAGGCTTGGATACCTATGCATTTTCCCCCCAGGACTGCTTTTGCAGTGTCCCATAGATTTTGGACCTATGTGTTTTCATTCTCTTTATTTTCCATAAATTGCTTAAGTTCTTCTTTAATTTCCTGGTTTACCCAATCATTCTTAAGCAGGATGGTTCTTAGTTTACAAGTGTTTGAGTTTCTTCCAAATTTTTCTTTGTGATTGACTTCCAGTTTCAAGGCATTGTGGTCTGAGAATACACAGGGAATAATCTCAGTCTTTTGGTATCAGTTGAGACCTGTTTTTTGACCCAGTATATGGTCTATTCTGGAAAAAGTTCCATGTGCATTCAAAAAGAATGAGTATTCTGTTGTTCTGGGGTATAGTGTTCTGTATATATCTATGAGGTCCATCTGGCCCAGTGTGTCATTCAAAGCTCTTGTTTCTTTGTTGATTTTCAGCTTAGATGATCTGTCTATTGCTGAGAGTGGAGTGTGGAGGTATCCTACTTAACATATTATTATCTATATGTTTCTTTATTCTGATTAAGAGTTGGCTTATGTAGCTGGCTGCTCCCCTGTTGGAGGCATAGATATTTATAATTGTTAGATCCCCTTGTTGGATACACCCTTTAAGAATAATATAGTGTCCTTCTGTATCTCTAACTACAGCCTTCAGCTTAAAATCTAATCTGTCTGATATGAGAATTGCTACCCCAGCTTTCTTTTGAGGTCCGTTGGCATGAAAAATGGTTCTCCATCCCTTCACTTTCAGTCTGGATGTATCTTTAGGTTCAAAATGAGTCTCTTGTAGACAGCATATGAATGGGTCATGTCTTTTTATCCCATCTGCAACCCTGTGGCGTTTTATGGGAGCATTTTAGGCCATTCATATTGAGAGTGATTATTGAGAGATATGATTTTAATGTTGTCATGTTGCCTGTGAAGTCCTTGTTTCTATAGATTTTCTCTGTAAATTTCTGTTCTGTATCTCTCTTGGGGTCTTTTTACTTTTATAGAACCCCCCCCCCCTTAATATTTCTTGTAGGGCTGGCTTGGTGGTCACATATTCTTTCAGTTTCTGCTGGTCTTGGAAGTTCCTTGTCTTTCCATCCATTCTGAATGACAGCCTTGCTGGATAAAGGATCCTTGGCTGCATGTTCTTCTCACTTAGTGCTCTGAATATGTCTTGCCAGCTTTTTCCGGCTTGCCAAATCTCTGTAGACAGGTCTGACGTTATTCTGATGTTCCTCCCTGTGTACATGAGGGATCTCTTCCCTCTCGCTGCTTTCAAGAATGTTTCCTTGGATCTAAGATTTGTGAATTGTACTATTATAGGTTGTGGTATTGGTTTGTTCTCATTGATCCTGGGAGGGGTCCTCTCTGCATCTTGGACATGAATGCTTGTTTCCTTCACCAAATTAGGGAAGTTCTTAGCTACAATTTCTTCAGATATCTCTTCTAGACGTCTCTCTTTCTCCACCCTCTCGGGGATGCTGATGATTCTGACATTGGAATGTTTCATTGAGTCAGTAATCTCCAATAGCCTTTTTTCTTGAAAGTGGATTTTTATCAGCCATGTTTCTCCTCTTTCCTTCTTTTCTAACATCTCATCCTCCAACTCACTAATTCGCTCTTCTGCCTCATTTACCCTGGCCATCAGAGCATCCAGTTTAGACTGCATTTGATTCATACCATTCTTAATTTCCACCAGATTCATTCTCATTTCAGCCCTTAGAGATTCTATATTTTCGCTAATATTTTTTTCAAGCGTACACATCATCTTGACAATTGTTACTCTGAAATCCATTTCTGACAATTTGGTTATATCCATATCTATTAGTTCTGTGGCAGAGGCCACAGTCTCTGTTCCTTTCCTTTGTTGGGGGTTCCTATTCCTTGTCATTCTGATGAGGTGTGGTTGTGGGGATATACAGAGCCCAATTTATTGACCAGGACCCAAGCAATGTGCATTTGTTTTATAGGGACCTTAGGGATGTGGGCTTCTTGTTCTTCTGGGGGAGGGGCCTGACACGGTGATAGGCAACCCTGTTTGGGCAGAGTTGCCCTGGGGGGGATGGGCACAGTGAGAACCAGTTTTTCTGGGCCTTTGCTCTCTGGTGGCTTTCCCTGGTGGCTTTTTGTGACTCTTCTGAGAGTCAGAGCAGCAGCGACCGTATACAAGCTTCTGTCTCAGAACAGAGAGATCACAGTCTGCTGTTCACTGAGCTCTCCAGGCCACTCTAACTCCGTTTCTGTCAAGCTGCTAAAAACCTGCAGTGTCCGTGGATGTGCACCCCACAGCCACTCTCTCAGTTCCCGCTCCCAGGGCCCGCACGTCTCTGCCCTTTGTGCCTTATAAAACTTCCAGCTGCCCCTGGTTCAGTTCGTGCACACGCTCCCGAGATCCCAGTTTCAGTCCGGTTCAAGCGCGCTCCCGAGCTCCTTGCTTCAGTCTGGTTTCCCTGCGGCTACCCGTCCACAAGTCCAACCCACTCGCCAGCGCAGGAGGCTTCTGCTTCCTGGCGGCCAAACACGGCGGCTCCCTCCCCCTTCCGTTTATCTTCCGATATCTGCACGCGGACTCTCGGCTCCCCTCTCTGCGTGCCTTGATACCCAGCACCGGAGATGTTCCTTTGGAGAGATCCAGATATATCTTCGTACGTCTTAGGCTGATTTCGTGGTTGTTCAGGATGGTCTGGTAGATATCCAGCTCGATTAAGGAGGCCGGCTGAAATAGGGTCCCCTACTCCTCCGCCATCTTTTTTCCTCCCCTGATCATTATCTTTTACTTTCAGTGCTGAGTTTTTAGTTCAACTCTGTTTTGTCTCATAGTAATATACTGACTTCATATTCTTGATTTTGCCTTGTTCATCTTTTTATTCCCATTAATTTACTTTGACTTTTCTGAACTTCTTTTTTAGATGCACTGGCATATAGTAGAATTTTAAAATATGCATCTAATTTTTGACATTTATGTACACAAGTTTTTATTTATGGTCTTTATGGATTTATTTCTTAAAATATATGTTTTAATTATTTTCTTTTGTCTTCATTTTTATTCGAGTTGCTTTTACGGAATTATACGCCATTGTTTAGAATTTTAGTTTTACTGTGCTTCTTGATTTTGACATATAAACCTACCAAAGAAGAAAATTATTTTCAAAATTGTACTACAATTTCTGTTTATGTTTGAAATTATCTTAAGTTTTACTCACATCTATCAAAACAATTTCACTTATAAAGAATAATAATAAAGAGGGTGGGGTGAAACTCCAGGAGGTGATAGATATATTAATAGCATAGGTAGGGGTGATGGTTTCACAGATGCATACTTATCTCCAAACTTTTTTTGTAGGTCACTTTTAGCTCAATAGGTAGTTTAAGAATAAATTCAAAGTATATTATCCTTGATTGTGTTATCATTTTTTTTTTCTAGAAGCTTTTACGTTTGTGTTTTTATCTTAACACATTGGTTATATTATAGTTAATGTGGTTGTGGAAATCTTTTTATTATTAAGACTTGGGAATAACAGCTTTTTAAAGCTGAAGCAAATATTTTTTTATTTCTAAAAAGAAATCAAGGTCATATCTCACAAATATTTTCTCTACCCAATTATCTTTTGTTACTTAAAATAAATTAAGTATGTGTACTGCCTTCTCACTCAGTCCTCTATGACTTGCAATCTATTTTTTTTAAGATTTTTTATTTATTTATTTGACAGAGATAGAGACAGCCAGCGAGAGAGGGAACACAAGCAGGGGGAGTGGGAGAGGAAGAAGCAGGCTCATAGCGGAGGCGCCTGATGTGGGGCTCGATCCCATAATGCCGGGATCACGCCCTGAGCTGAAGGCAGACGCTTAACCGCTGTGCTACCCAGGTGCCCCTGAAATCTATTTTATATACATTCTTTTCTTTGTCTCTGTGTTACATTTTTATATTTTATATTGATTTGTGAGTTTACTAATTCTCTCTTCAGCTATATCTAACCTGTCATATGTATGTATGTGTACATATATATAAATACACACACATCTATATACATACATATATACGTTGTACAGTATATATGTGTGTATGCATGTGTTTTACATTGCAAATCTTCCTGAGAAAGTTTTCGTGTTCCATTATGAAAATCCTATAACAATCTAAGTATCTTCACTTTTGAGCAATCTACATTGCAAACTTTTCATGTTGCATATTTTGGTTTAATTACTTATATCTTCAAATCTATGTTTTTTTTTTTTTAATTCCAACAATATGTGGTAACAAAGGACTTTATTTTCACCTGTCTCCCTTGTGTGTGTGTGTGTGTGTGTGTGTGTGTGTGTGCTATTGTGGCTGTTATTTACTCTGACAGAAAATACAAGTGCTTCTCAAGAGATATATGACTTTTTCATGATTAAGCTGAATATCTAAAGAGGAATAGGCTTAATGAAATTTTGTAACTTATGAAATTGAATATCATTAAAATCCTGAAAAAAATGCTGAGGATTATATTTATTTTCTGGATGCTAATATGTAAATGGTTTGCAGGTTTTAGTTGCTTGATATTACATGATCAATATAAATGCTCAATTCACAATATAAATGAAGATTAGGTTCCTCGTAAGTAATAATGGATATAAAACTATATTTCTAATTATCTTCTTGAAAACTTTGAAAGTTCAATGACTCTTTGTCAGATCCAATTAGATCCAAACTTGGCTGGATAACAGCTTGTATTAGTTTCTTGTGGGTATTGCAGCAAAGTATCCCGAATTTGGTGACGTGAAACAAGAAGTTAATGCTCTCACAGTTCTCGAGGCCAGAGTCCAAAATTGTATCATAGGATTGAAATCTAGGTGTCAGCACAGTTTCCATCTTTTGAGAGGCTTAAAGGGAGAATTCATTTCTTGCCTTTTCCAGCTTCAAGCAGTTGCCAGCATTCCTTGGCTTCACTCCAGTCTTCAAAGTCAGCATCTTCAAATCTCTCTGCTCCATCTTACCATTCTCTTTTCCTTTGGGTGTTGTCAAATCTCACTATGCCTTTCCCTTGTAAGAAAGCATGTGATAGGAATTAGAGCCCACCCTGATAATCGAAGATGATCTCCCCCCGATAAAATATTTAATTCAATCATATCTACAAAGATGTTACTATATAAGGTAATAGTCACAGTTTCCAGGTATTAGGTTGTAGATGTCCTTAGCAGGACCCATTTTCAGCCTACCTACCACATAGATCAAATAGAAATAACTCTACACCCAAGCTGGAGCTGCTCTTGCCTGAGGTGGTACATAAGCAAATGGAAACTTTTGTGTCCCTGTAAATGCTCCACTTGACCAGAAGTATAGTATATCCAGTCAGCCAGCTCCAGGCTCTATAATTATTTCCTTTTCCCTCCTCACCCCAAACAAGGTTGACTATGTGACCCCAACAAATCAGAAATTTTCTATTTTTCTCTTCCTTGTTTTTTGTTCTCTATCCTACAAAAGCTTCTTGCCTTCCACCCCATTTTACAGTTCTCCAAAAGGAGATTGTTCACTTCATGAAATGTTTAAGTTTGTTTGTATCACCTAAATTGTTTTCTTTAACCATTTTTTAACAGTATTTGGTGATGAGTATGGGATCTGAAGGTGACTGCTAAAGGCCTGCGGGACAGGAGATGCATATGCAAGTGTCCACTGAGCTCGAGTTTCCTGTTCCTGTCATCATTACCAAGGGCCCTGGGTAAGTCAGTCTCGGATTTGAGCTCCCTTGTGTGCAGCTCTCCGATCCAAACCAACTTTATTTAAAAATTGTTGTTCCTGGAAATATTCTGAGGTAGTTATATAAGGAGTCTGTAATGGTGCCAAACGTTAGGGGAAATACAGAATCTCAAGGTAAGTCCTCAACATAAGCACCTGGGAAACTTGAGAAAATAAAGACAAATTTGGAATGTTTTGACCTTCAAATTCAACATCAAAAAAAGACACAGATTGGACTATTAAAAGCCATTAAGGCATCAGCCACTATAAAGAAATCTTCTGGTGAAAGGGGTAATAGATGTATCTCTAATGGGAATCTCAGAAGCCAATGCTGCAAAAGACTCCTATCCTACGGTAAGTTGGGCACAGAATGGGTTAGATTGACACTGGGTCACTTGCCAATCTCAAGAAAATTTCAGTGCAGTGAGATACACTATTAACACCACAAAATTCCCAAACCAATGGCACATCTGTCTTAGGTATTAATTTGGCTCTGAAATACCCATGGTTTAACTGAAGACATGAGATCCTCAATTTCAGAGAATTGACAGTGCCACCCTCTGGAATGCCTGTTTATTTTATGTCTAAGAACTGTCATCCCAGAAGCCGTAGACATTTACAAAAATAGTAAAATCTTACTAAGACTACCTAGAATTACAATGGTTATTATGGGGAGCATTCCGATTAGATAAAATTGACCATTTGTGAAGTCCTCTTGAAAGCAAGGGCCCATAAACAAAACAAATAAAATGGGGTACTGATTTTAATTGGCATACAGAAGTCTCCAAAAGGCTTCAGTATTCCAAACTAGCTTCATTGAAAGATTTACTGGAAAATTTATTGAAAAATTAAAGACATAAAAGGTACCTAAAAAAACCCAAAAACTGTAAGACTGATGGGATTCTTCCTACTCCCCTCTATCCTCCTTTACTTGAGTACTCAGTCTATTAATCCTTTATCTCAGTTGCCTTTCCACTCTAAAGACTGTAAAGAAAAATTGCCCAAGTTAGTGGCCTAACAACTGTAGCAGCTCCAAAGACAGAAATCTAAAGCCAAACCTGGGCTTCTCCTGCTGCATCCTTTTAGGGAATTCATCATCAAAACACTGGCCCAGAAATTGGTGTCTTATTTGCAGTCAACTAAAGTGCTGGGAAAGAGATTGTCTCCCAAGGTTTTGTGCAAATCCTTTGACACTGACTCGGATGCCCCATATCTACTCTCAAAGGAGGACCTTCATATGGACCCCTCCCAGGTTGATGGACTCCCAAGGAATTCTCCAGTAAACTGCCACCAGTTATTCCCTTAAACAACCAAATGAAAACTAAAATTAAAATTAATGGAAAACCTTGCCAAATTCTGGTAAGCTACTGGGCCTGCACTCTCTACTTTAAACCCCATTCACTTGGAAGCCTGCAGTTTGTCTTATTTTGTGTTTCGAGAACTTTGTTTGGCTTTCTGCCTGCATAAGGCTTGTCGGTTGTCCTTTGTGGCATATGCAGGCAGCTCAACTGTGCGGTTGGAGGTCCAAAAATATGGCTGGTCAAGAATGTGTGTTGAGCTTCATTTGTGTCTACAGCTCTACCGACTATTGCCCGTTCTCAGGGGAATTGTCTGTGTTTTCCCCCATCCCAGTTTTGGGCTATCTTTAGGAGTGGCTCTGGATTTTGCTAAGATAGTATCTTTGTATCTTTTGTGATCTCTATTACATAATTTGTCAGCAAGAAGGATAACTTGAATATAGTTAAGTTATTTAATGTCTCATAAAATTTTCTAACCACAATATAACTGTTAACAAGTAAATAGATATTAGTAAAATGAAAGTTTATAGATGAGTTTTTCAACAAAAATTATGCTTTATAAAATGTCTACTTAAAAATAATTTCCAATATTTTTTTGGTAACTTGAAACCTTAAAATTCAAGATTAAGGTAAGTTAAATGATGGATAGTCATTGAATATCCAGATTATTTCCAAATAAGATAAAATACTGAAACATCAATTACTGAACATAGATTTTTCCCCATTTGGCTTCCTTTTACAGAAATACTAATGATATGTGGCTCTGTTATTAAGTATCTTTAGTGCCACATTGAAAAAAATACTATAAGGAAGAATGTACTTCTAGAAATTATGAAATTTACTTATAATTTTGCAAATCCACAGAATGCTAGTGTAACAGACAATCCACAATTGCTTACTTCTCGGTTTTCACTAGGAATAATGGATTCTAAACGTTAAGAGTTCTAATCAATATATGCAACTAAAACTACTTCGAAATAATAATGATGAAAAGAAACAACTGTGTGTGAAAATAAAATGACTGCTTGTTCCAAAATGAGAAAAACAAATAGAACAAAATTTGAATGGATATAAAACAGTTGGTTTTATATTGGTTTGTGAAAAAAATCTTGGGAAGGAACTTTTACGTGTGGCCAATCTGGTGAAGATTGGAATGAACTTAATTGAGTTTTTAAAAAGTAAGTTTTAATATCAAAAGCACACTGGTGCAAAATTAGAATTTGCTTTTTCTCTGTAAAAAAGACAGTTTTCTTGGATTATAGGTCTGCTCTAAATAAGAAATTATAATCAAAGATTCTTCTTAATCTTTTTAATAATCTGCCTGGACAGCAAAGATTTTGTGTCTTACCAAAATAATTTACTATGTTTCATGTTGTCTTTCTCAGGTCCTTGATTATTTAAAAAAAAAAATATATATATACACACACACACACATATATACACATATGTACATATATACATACACACACGTGTGTGTGTGTATATATATATGTATATATATACACACATACATACAGTCTTCTAAATATTAAAAGAGCTAAGCTTTGTTCACAACAATGCAGCTTTCTGTATTTGCCTTCAAATTTTTGTCACTTTGGTTATATGGATATTTTTGACAAACTTCCCCAATTTTAAATGAAATCTTTTGGACCTTGAACTAACTTTGGGATTTTTACGAGGAGTCCTGGAACATCCCAAAGGATTTGTCTCTCACTTTGTAAAGGAAAGATGTTAGGTTTATTTGGTATGTTAAATTACATGAGAAGTGTTGTCAAATCAGAAATGATGATGGACCTTTAGTTATATATGTACTGATATATGTTATTAACATAGGTATTTCAGAAATTGTTTAAAGTTTCTAGAAGTTTGTCAATACTCACATAGTCTAATTATTATCCTAAGTTATTGTCTGCCACAGAAATAACTACATTTCATTATTAAATTAACTCTCATCCATGGGTATTTTTGAGTCTTTTGTCATTTTTAGACAGTTATTGTTTCATTCTGATGGTTTTTAAAAGTGATATTCATGGAAAGAACCTTGACATGGACTCTTGACCACTGACACAACTGCCAAATTATAAGGTGCTGAACATTGAGTGCAAATTTCACAGCTTGTGCTTGGAGTCCGAAGTGGAGGGCAGTCTTGTGGGACTGAACACTTAAAGTGTGGGATCTGATATTATCTCCACATAGATAGTATCAGTTTTTAGTTGAATTGAAGGACGCTCAGCTGGTATCAGAATTGCTTGTTGTTGGGGAAACCCATGCTATACAAGTTGGAAGTTGGTGCCAGATCCTGTTGCAAATATATTATTTTTGCATCCTTGTTGATCACCTTGCATGCACTAAGGAATTTTGCTAAAATGGTTTCTGTTTAAATGAAGAGAGAGTAAAGGGTTATAAATTATATTACTGATATTTCTTAAGAGGTTCTCTTAAATTTGCACATCATTAACAAGAGAGATAATAAACATGCAGATATTATTTCTTATTATATACAGAATTTTGTTAAATAGGTTTATTTAAAAAATCATGAGAATCAATATGTTATTTATCAATTCTGCATTGAACTTTCACTTCTTTAATCTCCCTATCATAGAAAATACAATCATATTTATATTTTACTCAAATCTGCATTTTTATTTCAGTTGAATTTTTAACTCTCATAATGATTAATCTGTATTCTACTTAGCTGCTGAATTTGATCTTTTAAAGTTATATTTGCAAACATTTCAGTAACTTTTGAAGTTAGCATAATGAAGAACAAAAAGCCAATAAAAATAGTATTTTCTCTTTGGTTTTACAATAGCAGATTCATTTAATTCTTTTCACTTTTGATCTTTGTAAGAGTCAATCCAGGATATATATGGGAGAAAAACTATTATGTTTCATTTCCCTTCTCAAACCAAGTTAAGCCTTATCTGTGGTTGAGTAAACACTACAAACTAGGTTCGTGGCTGAAATAGCCCCAGAGCTCTATTCCTGGATTCATGTTTGGTCATTGAAATGAGAAGAAATGCCCTTAGGAGTACTAATGGAGTATATTTATTTTAGATTTTTTAAAACTTCTTCTTTTTATGATTTGTCTAGGTCCAGATTCTATTATATTATAGTAGGTCTCTTCTAGGAAGTATAAAATGTGAGCTGATATATTTCCTTAAACATGTTTGTAGTAGAGATCAGTTGATTAATAGATGGTTGAGACAGATTTAATACAGAAGGTAAACTGTAACCGTATCCCCCCAAAAGGAAACTGCTTTATGGTACACGGCTGCACCACTAACATTTGGTCATGATACTGACCTATAAAAGTCCGAAGAACACAAATGGACACTCATTACTCTTACTTGGAAAATAAAACCTAGAGTGATGTACAGTCTTCACTTTCAAATATGAAACAAATTAAAATAACAGCATTATTCAAACATTCCTCAATATTATGTATTACTGTGGAAGACAAATGGCATATATTGAAGATCATACTAAAAGTAGTGAAACAGTATAAAGATTCAAAATTTCTAGAGTGAAATAAATAACAGTGACTTATTTAAGTAAGGAATAAATTGGTGAGGGAAGAGCCTTTAAACTGTAGGGTAACATAATCTTTAAAAAAATATAGTATTCTTCTACACCATTTACTTCACCTGCAACCTTTCTCATTTTGGTTCATGGCAACGCAAACCATCCAGGTGCTCAGTCCAATAAATACAGAAATTATTCTTGATGTCATTGTCCTTTCATACAACAAAAAAAGGCTGCCAGCAAACTACTTATAAACCAACCATGTCTCACTCCCTCTCCTGCTTCTAGCACAGTCCAAACCAGAATCTATTCTTAGCTGGAATCCTAATTCTTCTTTCCTTGCCTTTCTACAATCTGTCTTCTAGATATCACTAGACTAGTTCATTTACAATATCAATTTGATCATTTCCATCCTCTGTTCAAACCTTACAACAGTCCTCTTTTCTCAGGAAACAAAACAAAACAAAACAAAACAATTAATTAAAATGGCCCAAAATTATCTACATATTCTGGCTTCTTCAGGCACTCTGTGATGTCATCTCCTACTGCTCTCCCTTTTAAATGCACCTTTATGTCACACTGGTTTCCATGGAAAACATGCCAGGCAAGTGTCAGCCCTGTTCTACTTGTCCTCTCTGCCTGGAGTGCTCTTGCCTGAAATAAATGCTAAACTTTCTCCTAGAGCTTTCATCTCGGCTTTATCTATTGGCATTCTTTGCGGGGGCTTACTCTGAACACTCTAAAATTTAACCTGATTCCTGCTCCTGTTTTCCAGTTAGGAACTCCAAATTATAGATGTATCAATACTTTTATATGGATGCATAGTACCCCATCACAAGTATATACAACAATTTGTTTATCCATTCATCAGTTGATGGCTATTTGAGCTGCTTCCACCTTCTGGATACTGTAAATAGTGTTCCTGTAAACTTGTGTACACTTGCGTATGTTTGAGTGTGTACTTTCAGGTCTTTTGAATGTGTATCTGAGAACAGAATCTCTGGGTCATATGTTATTCCACATTTAACTTTGAGAGAACTTCAAGCTGCTTTCTTAATGGCTGAATCATTTTGCATTCTGTTTTGCATTTCCAACAGCAATGTACTAAGCTCCCAGTTTTCCTTACATCTTTGCTACCACTTGCTATGTTCTGGAATTTTGGTTTGTTTGTTGTTTTGTTCTTATGTATGGTCATCCTAGTAGGCATGAAGTAGTATCTGTCATTTTGATGTGCATTTCCCTAATGGCTAAAATGTTGAATACCTTTTAAATTTTGTTGGCCACTTGTATATCTTATTTGGGGAAATATAGAGTATTTAAGCTCTTTACTCATATTTGGAGTGAGTTGTCTTTTTATCATTCAGTTGTAAAATGATAAAATGAATCCTAGACTCAAGCTTTTCAAATGTTTTCTACTTTGTATGGTGTCTTTTCATTGTCTTAATAATATCTTTTGATATACAAAAGCTTTTAATTTTGATAAAATAATTTATCTACTTTTTTTGTTTTTGTTGCTTGTACTTTTTATTTCAAATCTAAAAATCTATTGCTCAATCCAAGGCCCCGATACTTGACTAATAGGTTTTCTCTTTCTTTCTTTTTTTTTTTTTTTGACCCCCAAGTTTTTCTTATAAGATTTTTATGGTTTTATATCCTACACTTACACAGTTAATCCATTTGAGTTAGTTTTTGTATATGATGTGAGGTAGAGGTCAGATTTGTTCTCTTGCAAGTAGTTTCCCAATTGTCCCAGCATCATTTGTTATGGAGACTATTTTTACCCCATTGAATGCTCTTGGCATCCTTGTGGAAAATTAATTTACCATAGAATTAATGATTTATTTCTGGACTCTAAATTCCATTTCCCTGTATGTTTATACTTCTGCTGTACCCCATGTTTTTGATCACTGTAGCTTTGTATTAAGTTTTGAAATCAAGAAGTATAAGTCCTTCAAACTTGTTCTTTTTAAAGATTATTTTGGTTATTTGAGATCCCTTTGAATTCCACATGAATATGATGATTAGCTTTTCCACTTCTGAAAAAAAAATGATTATTGGAATTTTGATTGGGATTGAGTCTATATATCATTTTAGGAAGTATTACCTTTTTAACAATATTAAGCTTTGTAATAGGTGAATATGGGTTGCCTTTCGTTTATTTAGTTCATTAATTTCATTTAGCCATGATTTGTAGTTTTTAGTATATAACTCACTCACCTTCTTGGTTGAATTTATTCCTAGGTATTTTATTCTTTTAGATACTATTAATAGTTAATGGAATTGCCTTCATATTTTTTTTTGCATTATTCACTGCATGCTTATAGAAACATAATTTCTTTTTTGTGTGAAATCTCATACCCACCTATTTTGCTTTATTTGTTTACTATTTTTAATGATTTTCTTTTGCATTCATTGGAATTTTACATATGTAGGAATATGTCATCTATGAATAAAGATGATTTTACTTTCTTAACAGTTTAGATGCTTTTTACTTTTATTTTTTCTTTCCTAATTGTTCTGGCTGGAAATTCCTATACAGCATTGAATAGGAGTGGTTCAAGAGGCATCCTTGTGTAGTTTCTTTATATATAGCTCCCTTATTACAGCAAAGAGGAGAAGTCATTTACAATATTATCTAAATATGGTCAATGAAATTGAAAATACAAATATGTAATTGGTGCAGGGGAAGTGTACATAAGACAGAAAATATCAGGAATAAGGGCAGCATGTAGATATAGACATTGCAAGTATTTTAAAATATGGTGCAAATCTGGTTCTGCACTTCTCTGCACTAACCAAAGGAAAATGGGGAAAATCTCAGTTCCATTTGCCTGGGGTGGGGGGGAACCAGAAAATATATTTACACAAAAGGAAAGACTTCACTGATATCTCAGTCTATAAATCTTTTTAATCTATGAATTGTTATAGAGGGAACTACAAATAATGTGGTTGGTCATATTCACAAATAATATGCTTTAAAATAATTCAATAGCAAAGTTGTACATTTTTATAGAAAATTTTAGTGTAGGATAAAGACACAAACATTAAAAAGCAATAGGAGGAATGGATATAGAACAACAAGGTAAAGTAGTTTCAAAGAACAGAGCACATCCTTGTGACCCTGATGAGAAAGAGAAAGTGATGGGCAGGCATAGAAATGAATTATGGCTACATCACATCATCTGCTTTCAACTGAGAACAGCCTGGTTGTTGCCCACACTATCAATAGAGACCAGTGGGGAGGGAGATGAAGGAAATGTATAAGGCGCAGCATATCTAGACTTTAACTTGTAAAACATGCTCTACTTCGGTAATCACACCTTGGAGAGTGTAAAATCTTGGCAAGATGTATCAGTTTTATGAAATGTATTAGTCAGGGGCACCTGGGTGGCTCAGCCGTTAAGCGTCTACCTTCGACTCAGGTCATGATCCCAGGGTCCTGGGATCGAGCCCTGCATCAAGCCCTGCATCGGGCTCCCTGCTCAGTGGGAAGCTTGCTTCTCCCTCTCCCACTGCCCCTGCTTGTGTCCCCTCTCTCGCTGTGTCTCTGTCTGTCAAATAAATAAATAAAATCTTAAAAAAAAAATGTATTAGTCGTTGCTGATTTTGAGATGACAAACCATTATTTATTTTTGTATGTGGTTTTGGCTGTTTTCACTTCGTTTTAACAATGATATTTTTCCATTGTACCTGAAAATCCAAACAATACATTCTGTTACCACTTCAAAGTCTCAGTAAAGAAATATGATGTTTTTAGGGTACTGTAAAATTACATGAATAAGTGAAAACATTTATTAAACATTTCAATCCTCTCTGAAGCATGGCCTGAAATATCAGTAATAAGTATTAACTTCAGCAGTGTGTAGCTGATCAACAGTTTTTACTTTTAAAAGTAATTAGAAGGATAATACTGATGTTCATCTACTTTTTCCTGTTTGGCTTTTGCTGCTGACTTAAGACAGTATTTGTGTAATAATTTCTAGAAAAATCAAGAAAGAGTCACATGTTCTTGTCTAAACTCAGAGACTAACGATAATTATAGAAGAACAAATAGAAATTATGTGACAAGATCAATAAAATGTGGTATTTTCTCTTCAAATTTATTAAGCTACATTTTTATAGGAATCTAGAGAGTGGGAGGAGGACAGTGTATACAACTTTATAAGGCAAATATATGTGTTTTTGATTTAAGCATATGGAAATCTGTGGAAAGAGGTGGAGATGACCAGGGAGGGAGATGATAGTTTTAGCAGACATCTTTTGTTAATGAAAGAGATTTAAAGTAACGGTTAATTTTGGCTCTGTTTTATTTATTTATTTTTTAGTCATGTACTCCATTAAAGTATCTAATGATTCTTTCATATCAAAGATCTCAGGTGTTACTTACTTTGTGGTTTATTTTACTACTTACTTCACAAGAGCAAAACTATGAACCAACCATTTTTTTAAATGAGTGGTGGGTATATTTCAATACACTTCATCTCATTGAGTATTCTCAGCCCAAAGCTTCTTGAGAGCATGGAGGTAATTCTTGGGAGCAAAGCAAGAACATATCTATATGTTCTTGCAATAAACTATTGTCCTATAAGCAAGTTTTTCCTTGCCCATTCAGTTTTACATATATTCTAATAGAACCTTTGATATAGTATTCTTTCCAACCTCTCTTTATGCCATAAAAAAATATACAACAAGATTACTACTGAAATTCTGGGATATTTTTATTTCTGCTCACACCGTAGGAAACTTGGTTCCTAAAATTCAAGGACAAGGTATACTGCCATAGCCACAGTCATTTTTGAATTGGTGATTAATTAATCAGTGTCAGCCATCTAGACAGAACTGGATACAATACACATGACTGAGGTACACCCTAGACCTACCCAATTAAAAAGTCTTGGGGCAAATTTATAACATGTGTATGTTGAAAAGAAGTTCTTCAGACAATTTTAAATGATTAAGGAACTCCTAAAACTGGTAATATTCCCAGGGAATGAAATAGGACCAGAAGGTTGGGATAAACATAGAGGTGGGAAGAGCTTAATAAAACAAAGCAAGCATGTAAAAAATAATATAAGTTATAGAATAAGTAAAAATAGAAGAATGTAAAAAAATAAAAGAAAAAACATCACATGAAAATTAAAGTAATATGCTATCCCTCAGTGACTGGATTACCAGACCAGAAGTAAACCTGGTGAGAAAAACATCAAACAGGATTTAAATCTAAAGGTAGGCAAAGGATTTATCTTAGTGAAACTTCTTGAGGTCAGGATTCATGTCTGTATTCAGTTTTTAATTTTGCAGTCTTCCACATATTTACTGCTCAATGCATATATCCAGAATGGACAAATGCTCTCTCACTAGTAAAGCACAAGTAAATTCATGCAGAAGTGGAGAAAGCACTGATTGTCCTGGCACCACTGTTCCAGGTATACACGGTGCCCATCTGCTGTACCAGATGTCTGGTGGTTGATTGGACAACAAACGTGTGGGAGGCAAAGGCATCTCTTTCCAAGAAGCACACCAGGAAAGAGGCCAGTGCAACTGTGCCAGGACTACTCCTCACCTCTGTCAATAGCCTCAGTCATATTGAGGTCCCTAATTTAACCACAAAGCTTCTGCAAATGTGTGGAATGATAATTGGACTACATTTCATAGGTTAAGATAAATAACCTTTGAACATTTCTGATAAAATTAATTTGCATGATGTCCTTTTAGCAAACACTCTGTGTTTACTGTGTCTTTCTTTAAACATACTAAGACATCAGTAGTTTCTATAAATACATCAGTATGTCATATATCTGAATTAACCCTCAGTTTTCAAGTACTTAATATGAGTAATGTATACATTTTCAAGTTTAAACAATTTCATTTAGCTAAAATTGTCAAAACCTGGAGATTGGCGAATAAAAATATAATGAATTAGCTTTCTATTTCAAATTGTCAGTCTCTCACCTGTAGTAACAAGGTTCTGGAGGGGAAAAATACAGGCAATTTAATTAAATTTAGCTTTATTTTCTCCAGATTATCATATACCAATGACATTATTGCAAAATATTTTACTTTAATAAACAAACGTCTGTTATCTGACGCTAAAAGTCTTATATATACAGATTTTCCTCCCTTTTACTTTCTTTGACTTTCTGTCCTTTACCTTCTCTATTCTGTCTCCTTTCTTCTCTTTTCCTTCTTCCCTCATTTCTCCTCTTCTTCTTCCCCCTCCTCCTCCCTCTTCTCCTTCTTTTTCTCTCTCTAGGCATGCATATATACACACATACACACATATGTATGCAATCACACATTCATAAGCACACAAAATCATTGTGCCACTAGTTAATACAGTAAAGAGAACATATATGAGTATACTGGATTTTATAAGGTAGTGAAACCGTAAACATCCTAGCAATCCAGTTGATAGCAAGGATTGGCAGTACCAGTAATACTAAGGACATAGTATCTACGAGGTATCATAGTAGTTTATTTAATTTATCTCAGATATGATAAAAACAAAGAAAAAACCCTGTTGGTGTCCCTGTGCACTGGGGAATGGGGTTGGCAGGCATTTTGTTTTATAGATGAAAACAAGAACATTGAAACGCAATAAATTTCAAAGCTGGTACACTTAACAGCTGTAAGTGACCCAAGTTGACATTGAATTCAGAATCTTTCAGACTTGAAAACCCACCCTCATTCCCTCAACTTAACTCCTTTTCTCTCTATAAAGTGCTGTATATTTTTGTAAAACGAGGAGGAGTGGCTGGCTTTGTGTAGATCTGGCATTCTTTAATTGTGCCTCTCCATTGTGGACCCTGCCCAGACTTACCTAACGCCAACAGCATATTAAAATAGACTTACAAAAGTTGACAAGATACATTTTATAAGAAAATTAAGTACTATTAAAGTTTTTCTGTGTGCTATTATTATAGGAGCCTACTTAAGATTAACAATGATTTCTCGTAAAAGAAAATAAGTCAATCCTTGAAGCTAATAGAAATAGTAATATTTATTCAAATATAAACATTTGTAACCCATAGGATATCCTTATATTGTAGTTTTCTTGGTATAACAAATTTAATCAGCTAGATATGAAATCACCTTGTTATTAAAATGATGTGAACAGAGGGTGAGTATCTTAGAGATGAAGCATGATTTCTGAATGAGATAGAAGGAAGATGAAAAGTCTCTGGAGTTGGGTAGATGCAGATTTGTATATTCAATCTGACATAAACTAACTCCTTGATCTCTGACTAAACAAAACTTGTCTGAAGAAGTTTGCTTATCTGTAAATCTGGAGAGAATTGCAGTAATCTTAATCGATTTCAATATGAATCAAATATGATGATACTTCACTTTATTTAGCACTCTGCCAGCCACTGATATCATTTATTGGCATACAGTATTTACAGAATTTATAGTAAATTATTACATTTATGTTTTATCTTAGTTATTCTGTTTTGAAGAAGGTCTTTGTTATATAGCTTTGTCTCTACAGACAGTCAAGATAATAAAATGATACAGTTTAAAAATTTTGATTAGTCAGGCTCCATCTTGGGAACTAAAAGGTTGAACAAATTTTAAATCTAGTGACCAGTTCAATGGCAAATCTCTTTTCATTGCCCTCTACTCCACTTGGTGCTGTGGCCTCTAGCACAGGCTCACACATCCACAGGGCTCAGTGCCTGGCTTCCAACTTCCTTCCAAAGGTTGAGAAAGTGGACTTTTTTGCTGTCAATTGACTGCTTTTATTTTTATTTTTATTTTTTTTAAAGATTTTATTTATTTTTTCGACAGAGATAGAGACAGCCAGCGAGAGAAGGAACACAAGCAGGGGGAGCGGGAGAGGAAGAAGCAGGCTCATAGCGGAGGAGCCTGACGTGGGGCTCGATCCCATAACGCTGGGATCATGCCCTGAGCTGAAGGCAGACGCTTAACCGCTATGCCACCCAGGCGTCCCAATTGACTGCTTTTAATGAGATGTAATGTTGGGAAGAATTTGAAGATTTTAATTTGAATAGGTATTTTAATTCATTGGGCAAACATTTTCATAAGGTCTGATTCTTTATAATAAAGGAATACATTTTTTCTTTATGATGTAAGTTCATTTATCTGACTTTGGCGCCTTTTTGCAGGGGAGAAAAGGAAAGGGGATTAGTTCCAGATGTATCTCAAGTCGCAGTATTGTCTCTTCCTCATGCAGTTGTGAATGTTGGCAACATTGATTAAGTGGGAAAAAAATAATGCCGTCCACATTCTAAAGGGGCGGTTAGTTCATACTATCTGCTAGGCACCACTATCCCTAGAATCTTGCTGTGCAGTAAGGAGGCTTTGGTTTTCTTATTTTCATTTTACTCCAGTGAGAACCTAGTATTCTGCTCTTTAGTAGTAAGTGAGAGGCAGGGTAAAATTTGGTTTTAAGAGGCATTTGATTTTGATAGGTATTTTATTAAGTATTTCAGTGGTTAATCTTACACAGTATGGAAGTTCTAAGAAGTTTAAGTAGTGGTTTGAAACAAAAGGAGACCTATCAATCAACAATCTTGGCTTTTCAGTAAGGTCGTGACTTAGAAAGGGCCGTTATGGAAATATGCTATTTGAAGGGCTTTTTCCAGGGGATACTGACCTATCATTTCTCACGATAAGAAAAAAAAGTACTTAAATTACATTTTAACTGAAACAATATGAGAATAATTTTCTAAGAACAGTTATTAAATTATTTGTCTAGAGATATTTAAAAAAGAAAAAAGATAATATTTTACTCTGAATGGTTTGGAAATAACTAACAAAAGGTATTTGAGAGATGTAGCTGAACTTGATGACACTTTTTAATGTTAATTTTTTAAATGTTTTCTTTTTACTGTTTAACACATAACATTAAAAACATAAAAGCTTTAAAATAAATCTCGAAAAAATAGTAATAGTAGCAATTTTTTTTTTCTTGAATTCTTTTTGCTTTGATCCTTTTGTCTTGGGGAAAATGTGTGTAAGGTACTGGTAGAAGCAGCATAGTGAGGTCGATTACATGGGCATTGAAGCACATAGATCTCAGTTCAACTCTTGTCTCCTTCTCCTAATAGTGTATGACCTTGGTTACAGCACCTCATGCAGTCAAGGCTCAGTCTCCTCACCAGTGAATTAGATATGGTGTAAACAAAGTTGTTTTGATGATGATGGTGATAATAATAATAACAATAATAATAATAATAATAAAACTACAAAGTACATTGACCCATTTGGAGCTGAATAACTATTATTCTGGATGAAAATCTGTTTATATGTATTTTTTTCTTTTATCTTCAACTTTATTGAGATAAAATTAACACATGATATTGTGTAAGTTTAAGGTATACAATGTGATGGTTTGATATACATCTGTATTATGAAATGATATCCACACAGGTTACTTTACATGTCCTTCACCTCATATAATTGCCATTTTGTTGTTGTTATGGTGAAAACATTAAAACTATACTTTCATAACATCTTTCAAATATACTATACAGTATTGTTAACCATAGCCACCATGCTGTGCATTAGATCTTAGAACGTGTTCATCTTATAACTGAAAGTTTGTACACTTCGACAACTATCTCCCCATTCTTTCCACCCTTATCCCCTGGCAACCACAATTATACTTTCTGTTTCTGTGAGTTTAATGTTTTTAGATTCCCCATATAAGGGAAATTATACAGTATTTATTTTGTTCTGTCTGCCTAATTCATTTAGCAGAATATCCTCAAGGTCCATCCATGTTGTCACACATGGCAGGATTTCCTACCTTTTTTAATGGATGAATATATATATATACATACATATATATATATATATATATATGTATATATATGTATGTATATATATGTATGTATATATATGTATGTATGTATTATGTGTATCACATTAATATGTATTATATCTCTTTATATATATCATGTATATTATATGCCAAGTGGTAAGAATCTGAGGGTCCATCTTAGAATTCTGCTAAGCATAGAAATTTTTAAATTAATTTGTTTGTAAATGGGACATTTCAATTCAGAAAATTATCTATTTCCAAAATTTATTTCTTTATAGAGATAAATATGATGATAAATTTGTGGCATTTGAGATTAATTTTTATCCTTAAGGTGATAGACATTATTTATATCATCCAGTTCTAAACCTAGCCCTAGAGGTCAAACTGCATGTAAATACATACAGCATTATCTTGTATCACTAGAAACAGCTATACCGAAGTTGCGAAGAATCATTCATTATTTTTTATCTGTAGATATTTTGATGGATCACATTATACCACATATTTTGATGTAGTAATATCACTATTCCATTTCTAAGTAACACATCTCAGTGGGACTAACATATGCTCACTTCAGCAGCACATATACTAAATTGGAATGATCAATGGCACTAATGTGTTAGGCAGGAACAGAAGGGAGAGTCCAACATTATGACAGAAAGAGATTAGGATTTTGAACCAATACAGGGTTATTAATTCTACTGTTTTGCGTGAGAAGAGAAAATCAAAGTCGCACCTACTTGTTAGTATATGGCGTCTAATGCAACAGAGGACAAACTTTAACTTAATCATGTGTTTCCCTTCCCAAACTACTGAGGTTTAGAATTGGGTGGAGTTCGATATTGAACTTTAAAATGTCATAAGAACCCAAGAAGTGACTTTTGGAGCTAAAGTTTACCCATTCTAATACTGGGTCTCTGATAGCGTTACTGTCAGGTGGGAAACAAGGTAATTTACCTCAAGAAGTTAAACAAAGTTTAAACATACTCTCCTGAGTGTCTCTTGTTTATTTGCTTATATAACATTTTTAGCACTTACCTTTCCAGGAACTGGGCCAAGGACTTTAAATGAAATAACTCATCTAATCCTCATGGCAAGCCTGTGAACTTATCCACATTTTCCTAGGTCAAACTGAAAAATTATCTACATGTGATTTTCCTTCTTACTATTAAATAAAAATGAGTGACATTTCAGAAATATTTGCTTGAAAAAACATCCAATATGCTAAAAGTCTTCCCTTATTTATAGTTCTGATTAGATTTTAAGGAAGTTAAGTAACCTGCTGGTGGTTACTTAGCGACTCAAACTGAGCGAACAATAGGTATTTTCTTCACATCCTTCTCATTCATTTCCTCTTCCTCCTTCGCTTCTTCACTGCAAGGTCAACTCCCCCAAAACAAAAGGTAGGGATAGAGAATGGAGAGGCTAAACTCAACAATACGTGTGTTTTCATCCACTGCATAAACTTCTTTTCTATGTCTTTGGCTTGCGTCTACTTTATATGTTTATAATCCCATTTTGGCTCCTGTCCCCCAAACTTTTTTCTATGCGACAGTGATCTATTCATGTACCCCTTAAAATAACTTTGACAATTTATATTCCCTTTCACATTTTAGGTGACTTCTGCAGTTTCCCATTATTAATTCAAAGTTTAAAAGGTAATTTAGGCATATTGTAATTGATGATATGTTAAATATAAAATTACTACATTTCTTTTTAAAGTTACATAATGGTATCAGTAGACATGAGGACAGTTATGTGGTATTAAGTATTTCATTTTGGAGATCTTCAGGGAAGCATAGCAAAGGACTGGGGAAGTGAGGCAGAGGAGAGAAGGAAACAGTAGAGTGTGGTCATGAATGTGCTACTGTGGTAGACAACAGTAGTAGTAACTGTGTCAGATCCTAAGTGAAACATTTAGGGAGACTGACTAATCCATGTGCCATAATTATCTCATTGAAAGGGAAGATGTATGGCTTATTTATATACCTCCTTACCTTACTGGTAAAGGTTTTTTCCTGGAGACATTAATTCAAGGGACTTAACCTGCCTTCCTAAGTTTGGGTCGAGCAAGTCACTATAGCCAGAGGAAGTTCTAAGGCAGAGATAGAAGTCTTAAGGCAAGAAGCTGTCTCTGTGTGGGTGGCATGTTCCCCAAACTGCAGAAGACCCTGGGGTGGGCCAAGGGCCAAGGGCCACACAGGTAGTGTTTTAGTTAGCATCTAATTCCCACTAAATTTTGATTAAAAACATTATTTTCTCTGATTAATAAAAAAATTAAGTAAAATTTTAGAATTCAACTATATACTTTTTATCAGTATAGAGAGAATGAAACTTTTAAAAATCATTATTAAACATAGCAAAGATATGAAGTATTATTGCAAATGCATCTCACTCTCTCTTTTCTGTTGGTAAATTTATTTGGTCGTGAAGTCAAAATGGTACATACAAAAGGAAATTCATGGCTAACCTTAGGGTTTTAGCCTAAATCTACACCTAAGGCCACATGCTCAGATTTCACAAATGCATCTCTTAATTAAATAAATGTGGCTTTTTTTTCAATAAATTATAAATCATGGCTGAATATGATATTCTTCTAGAAGGAAACATGATTCAGCATTATTCCTACTCTTGCTTTTCAATTTGATAGGTGTAAACCATAATAAGCCTTCTACATCTAAATAAATAGGTCTGCATAGAGGGAAATTTATTGTAGCAACATCATTCAACTATTTAAACTTCTTTTGAGTTATAGAACAAAACACACTGATATTACCAGAAGTTATTTTAATGGGCTATCAGCTGATTGCTTGATTGCATTCTTTCAAATTTATTGAAATCAAATTATTGAAAATTATTCCACTTACAAAATATTACGTCATTCCTAGAGTCGTTCACTATCTTAATTTCTTAGAATTATACGAAATGTTCTTGCAAGATTTATCAATGGAATACTAATCCTACTTGTTATTCTCTCATTAAGAAAACTCTCTTAACTCAGTATAGTCTTTAAATGCCTTGTTGACTAATGCATGACAAATACTGAAAACATGAATATATTTCACCCACTGTATTTAGAAAATTCAAGAGACCCAGGGAAATATTCAAATTATTTTAATTGACTTAAATCAACATCGCCAAACTATATTTTTTTGCCTTTCAAACGTGTTTTTTTTTCAGCTAATGACACATTCTAGAAATGAGTATTGCAAATAGCAGAAAAGAATTGCTTACCTTTCAAATTGTGAAAACTCGCATGTGCATATATGTGTGTATGTGTGCATGTGCGTTTGTGTCTCTACATTAAGTGTGTTTTATTGATGGTCTCTTTGCTCTGTCTCACAGACTTCTCTATCAAGACGTTTGTTTTTGTATCCCCAAATGGAAGGCGTAAAAGTCATTAAAAGAAAAGTGTTCTTGCTTGCACATTCCTGTGCTGCCACATATTTGAATTCAGAACAGAGCCGTTTCTATCTTCAGGCTTTGCCCTTAACAAATATTTGTAAAACTGAGGGGAAAAAAATAGATATATGTTAATTATTCATTAAAAGAAGTATCTTTTATTTAATTCCCTGTAGGTTTTTACACCTTAGGGAAATATATCTGGTACTATTTGGGGCCTGTAAGTTTAATAAAAAGATGACTCTGTTTTAAATCTTTGACTGCTAATGGATTTCAAGCCCCGCCACTCAATCTTCCCTCCACATTACGGCTGGCCAAGCTGATAGCAAAGTCTGTGTGCTCCCTCTTTTGGTGCTAGTGGGAAGTTCAAACCACACACATCCTGGCTCCCATGCATTTGAGCCTCTAACCACAATGAAAGCTAAATCATCTCTTTCCTTAATCTCTCCAGTCATTTCCCAATCTGCTTGGGAGGCTGCCAGTTTTTCTGCAAAAAGCCTTATAATGTGGATAATTAACCTTTTCCTATACTCTTTGTGGACCGAACAGTTTCAACATCTTTTGAGCTCTGTATACCCAAAACTTATTTGTTATCAACATTGGTGAACTTTTACAAAAGATGTAGCAGTGAAACGATTGCCATGGGACAGATGTAGATTAATTTGACATATCAGGAGAAATGGTATTTTGGCATCAAAATACTTAGGTGTATCTTTGATGTTTGGGAGGAGTAATTCACAACATTGTACCTATAACCATTAAAAGACAGCAGACATAAAGGCAATTAAGTCATGGTGTTGCTATTTTAAAAGCAGAAAAGAGTTTCACCAGTGTGATATTCTCTATTCAAATGGACTATAATACAGATTTCCCCCACTACCTGAAAGTAGAGCATTTATATGAAAACTCTCATAAGCCAAAATGGGGTGAAGTGAAGAAGCAATTAGCACTAATTCGTATGGAAAAAAAAGTAGCATTCTCAGATCCAAAAATAACCTCTTTTAGGCTTTTCTGATCTTAGGAAACATCTAACTAATGTATGCATGAAATAAAGTGAAATAAAGCACAAATGCTTTCAGACACAGTTCAAAGCTATGGCAGTTTGATGCTGAGATGCTGAGTGTAGTTCCTGGGGAAAGACCTTGGTGGTGCCACTTTTGCTGCTTAGGGTCCCTGCTATTTCTGTGACAGCTTGCTGCAAAACAAACATTGAACACTATTTTTTGCTTTTAGCTCTTGTGTAAAAGCAAAAATCCTCTTTGGATTTCTTTCTGTGAGCAAAAACAGGTACTAATGTAGGTCTTTCTTAAAACCAAAGTGGTGTAACACCAGTGTTTGACAAGCAGGTGATACTTACATATAAAAGTATATCTTGGAGGTCTGTCAATCAAAAAGCAAATGGTTCGAATGGCTTATTTAAGCAGACTTTGAACAATCTGGACTTGTTTCTGAGGATTTTGTTCTTTGATTCATTAAACTACTATGGGTTAACTGTTTATAAGAATGCAAAAAAATAGAAAATAATCTGAAGTTCAGTAATGATATCTCTCTTTTAATATCCTTTGTTAAAATGATTACAGAGAAAAATGAGATAGGACTCATTTGTAGTTAGATTACAGAATGGAAGGCATATAGATAATATTGCCCTTACCAATACCAGAAATTTAAACCTATACCAGAAATTTATATCTTAACATCAGTAAACAATATCTAAACTAGAGCGTATTATGCTAGATGAAATAAGTCAATCAGAGAAAGACAAACACCATATGTTTTCACTCATATGTGGAGTTTAAGAAACAAAACAGATGAACATAGGAGAAGAGAAGGAAAAATAGAAAAAGATAAAAACAGGGAGGCAAACCATAAGAGACTATTCACTATAGGAAACAAACTGAGGGTTGCTGGAGGGGAGGGCTGTGGGGGGATGGGGTAACTGGGTGATGGGCATTAAGGAGGGCACTTGATGCAATGAGCACTGGGTGTTATATGCAATTTATGAATCAATAAATTCTACCCCTGAAATTAATAATACACTATATGTTAACGAACTTGAATTTAAATATCAATCAATCAATCAATCAATTTGAAGTCCTCAGCTTCACTGGATCTTTGGACATTTCACCTAAAGTCCCTTCCCTCTTTGGATTTCAGTTGTCTAATCTATAAAATAGTGATAATAATTTACTCGTAAGAATGATACTTTATTGTTTCTTCCCTACCTAAAATGTAAGGTTCTGGTGATGTTTTTATTTATTTATTTATTTTATTTATTTTTTTAAAGATTTTATTTATTTATTTGACAGAGAGAGACAGCCAGCAAGGGAGGGAACACAAGCAGGGGAAGTGGGAGAGGAAGAAGCAGGCTCCCAGCGGAGGAGGGAGCCCGATGTGGGGCTCGATCCCAGAACGCCGGGATCACGCCCTGAGCTGAAGGCAGATGCTTAACGACTGAGCCACCCAGCGCCCCATGTGATATGTTTTTAGACATGAACGTTTAATGGACTTACCTAATCTCAACAATTACTTAGGACATGTGTATGTGTGCATTCATGTGTGTGTGCAAATTGTAAATTTTCAAGCTACTAGCCTAATATTAGCTTGCTGAATGCTATCTAATGACCCAGGGATTCCTAGAATTTCTAATGCTGCCTAGACTACTTTTTGCCAGACTCTTTTTTAATGATAATAATACCTATATTGGCTTTGAGGAATTGGTCTTTGGAACCAATTTGCAAATGTTCTCTTTAATTGACTTTTGGTCTAGTTTCCTCTCAAAGATATAGGAGACACTTGTCATTTTTATTCTATAGAGATTGTCAAGTAACCTCTAACTGATTCCTTTATAACCTGGAAGCAAAGAAGAAGTCCTGTTCATGTCATTGACTCTTTGGTTATCTACTTCATTTCTCAGACAGCGATAGCTTCATTAAATAAACAGAGAGACCCAGTGATTTGCACTGACTGGGAAAATTCACTGAACTCATCTAATGAGTCCTCAAGAATGATTTTTTGATCGTTTCATGCTTTATCTGTCACAGTTCAGGTGTTGTTTCGGAATTTTTACTTCCAAGACCTAAAAGCTATCTTAATTATTCCTCTAAAGGTGAGATTAAGCAAAACCCCATATTCTGTAGCTTTTTTCATGATCATATTTTTATTTTGTGTCTATTTTTCAATGATTATTTTCTGTTTTAGGCATATTTGAGCTTTTAAGTCAGGGCTATTTCTGCTATAACTAATACCAAATGCGTTTCCATTATTTTTGACGGAAGTGCCTATCTTCCGTAAATGAATGGTGAGACATGTTCTGGTTATTAAGGATCAGCCAAGTACATGATACCAGACACATGATACAACCTTCCTTTTTAGTATATATTCTATTTATTATATAGGATATTAAATGGGACACATTATTCTCAGCTTAGGACTGGACAGAGTAAAAACTCACTATAACATGAGGACCATTACAAAACCCTGTTCATCCTATAGTTTTTTCTTAGCAATTTTGATGATATTATAGCCCTGCTCTTCTACTTTGGCTTTGGATTTTCATCAGGGTCATTCCTTTAGAACAAAATACAAAAAGAAAAAAAAAAGTAAAGTAACAATAAAAATAATAATTGCTCTATTTGTGGCAGCACATGGCATATCAGGCAAGGTCTAATTATTTTATTGCATGCATTCCTTTTTTTTTTTTTTTTTTTTTGAGAATTAAAAAAAAAAAAAATCTGCAGGAGGGCACTTGGGTGGCTCAGTTGGTTAAGTGGCTGCCTTCAGCTCAGGTCATGATTTCAAGGTCCTGGAATTGAGCCCCATGTCAGGCTCACTGCTTGTCAGGAAACCTGCTTCTCACTCTCCTTCTGCCTGCAGCTCCCCCCACTTGTGCTCTCTCTCTTTCTTTCTCTGTGTCAAATAAATAAATAAATTTTTTTAAAAAAAATCTGCAGGTTAGGGGTGCCTGGGTGGCTCAGCCGTTAAACATCTGGCTTTGCCTCAGGTCATGATCCCAGGGTCCTGGGATCGAGCCCTGCATCAGGCTCCCTGCACGGCAGGAAGCCTGCTTCTCCCTCTCACACTCCCCTTGTTTGTGTTTCCTCTCTCACTGTCTGTCTCTGTCAAATAAATAAAATCTTTTAAAAAAATCTGCAGGTTAGATTGAATTTATTATAAGGTTAATCTTGCAAATGAAGAGAAATAAACTCAGGCTAGATCCTCCCATGGCCACAAGATGGTGGCCGCACTCCTGCACATTGCACCTACGTTGCGTCCAAATATCATTGTGTGTTTGCTGCTTCCTTGTCTGTAAGTTCCCTCATAACCATTAATATTGCGTGGTGTTGCTGGCATGTGTATCTGAGCTCAATTTGCATGACATCATCAGACTATAAATAGATTGATAGACCAACAGATGGGCAGAAAGAAGAAACTGTCTTTGGAACTTCTAATTTCTTTCTTTCCCAATATTACTTTCTGAGCTGGTCATCTTTGCAATTTCTCTTTAGTAATGAAAACCCCAAGATAACTGCAGAAAATTGAGGACCTTCTGAGCAGTTTCTGACCCAGGGGCTGTCGCCAAATAGTTCATTATGAAGCAGTTCTAGAAGATGCCTTCATATTTCTTTCCAGCTAATCGAATTGTAGAAACTTTGATTCTTAGAATAATGTGGCATTATTTTTATTTTGAATCTGTCTGTAATAAAACAGCTGGTCTCATCCATAGGTTAAAGCCAAAACTTTTATTTTCACATAAGACTAAGAAGACACAAATTTACATGTTTTTATAATGCCAAATGTCCTAAGTGTGCCATTTCATAACAAAATTTTCTTCGAGAATACTGAGTTCTCATTGACATGAAGGGGAATGGATGATAGAACAATTCAGGAGTTAGACTGAATGAGTTAGGTTCTTGCTCCATCACATCCCAGCTGTGTACTCTATGACAAGTCATCGTCAGTGTTTTGTTTTATCCTATAGAATGGGGAGATAATAGTACCCATCTTGTAATGGCCTTGCATAGATTAAAAGAGATAGTACATATTAAGTCTTTAAAACAGAGCCTGGCACATGGTAAACAACATCTAAGAAATGTTAACTATCATTTTTATTTTCTGAATGATTTAAAATGTTAAACTTAATGGAATTAGGATTACTCAGGATATTTTTAAAGAGCCTTTGGGGTAAAAACAAATCTGTGATTTCATAAATCAAGCATTATAAGACATTTTTCCTTACACATGAATAAAAGCATTTTTGTATGCTGTGATTTTTCTATCACACACACACACACACACACACACTATATAATTGTTGTATATCTCCTGGGCAATAATCTTTCTCATCTTAATTAAATTATGCCTTACTAAAGTTCTTCACTTACTGAGTTTTTCCTTTGCCCTTAAGTAATCAAGTCCTTTACCAAATAACTCTGATTAAAGGCAAAAGGACACATAGAAAATGAATAAACGAAAGGAGGAATGCTACACCTTGGCCTGGCCTGGAGATTCCCTCTGGGAGAGAGCCATCACCTAGATTGGTACCCAGATGCTGAGCGAAGAGCAAACAGAGCCGTACAGGGACCTTCTCTGAGCTCTGCAGAATGGTTAGGCGATGGGCAGTGAAGGCTGCTGTTTGCCATTGGCAGTTCAGCTGTCACTTGTGACTGCTGAGCTAGCTTACTCTGGGATTTACTTCAAACACATGAGGTTCACAAGACTGCTGTTATAACTATTAGTTTGGGCACAGAGAGACTCAAATTTTATTTTTCATCATTCATGTGGTAAAACCCTTGAGCCCCAAGGCAGCAGCCGGGAACCTTGTCATCAGTAACTATTTATAAACAATTACAGGTGCTTTTCTCAGGGATATGGGACACTGAATGTAGAGAGGAAGGGGTCATGAGTATTAAATATGGATTACCTCCTTTTTCTGTTCTGGTTTTGATTTATTTCTTCTTCCTTTTTTTTTTAATTTAACATGAAAATATCAAGCCCATTATTCAACAGCAGTTCTTAGTTTTTTATTTGAAATAATTTTAGTTATTGAAGAGTTGAAAAATAATACAAAAACCTTAATTTTACCCTCATCTATTTTCCCTCAGATTGATATCTTTACATCTATGGTACAATTACCATAACTAGGAAATCAATATTAGTATTATACCAGAAACTAAACTACAGATTTTATTTGAATTTGACAATTTTTTCACTAATATCCTTTTTCTATTACAATATAAATGGCTAAATTTTTTTGTTGTATGCTCTATTTTGTCTTTTATTATGTAAGTCTCAGGTGTACAGCATTATAATCCGGCATCTGCAACACTACAAAGCAATCACTCCCAGAAGTTATTATCTCTCCTTATACAATTGACCCCTTCATCCTTTTCTCTCACCCCCCAACGCCACCCTTCCTCTCTGGTAATCACTGATCACTTCTCTGTATCTATGAGTTTGTTTTTGTTCGTACTTTTTTTTAGATTTTACATATGACAGGGATATCAAAGTAATGCTTTTTGTGATGTCAGTTATGCCTTCATACATTCTGTTGACAGCTGAATATTCCATTTATGGGCATGCTGTGATTTATTTTAGAAGTTTAAAATTGATAGCCATTTTTTGTTATTTTCATGTTTGTCAAAGCCATAAATTCTGTGATGACAGATTAGTCCAGGAACCCTTAGAAGATCTGTGGAGTGAATTTCTGGGAGATAAACAGTTGGGAAAATGATAGGTACATTTAATTTTAACAGCTGTCAGCTAATTGTCCATCAAAAATGATTCCAGAAAAATTATAATATGACCAGAGACATGTGGAAGTATCTCTTTCCCACAGTCTTTCCAACAATGTGTACTAACAAACTTCAAAAAATTATATTTACCATTTAGGTTGCTATAGACCATGATTTTGTTTTGATTTATATTGATTTAATTATGAGGTGGAACATCTATTCAGAAGCTTACTGGCCATTTGCATTTCTTTTTTAAAAAGATTTTATTCATTTATTTGACAGAGAGAGAGAGCGTACAAGCAGGGGGAGCAGCAGGGAGAGGGAGAACCAGGCTCCTGCTGAGCAGGGAGCCCAATGTGGGGCTTGATCCCAGGACTCTGGGATCATGACCTGAGCCAAAGGCAGGTGCATAACTGACTGGGCCACCCAGGTGCCTGCCATTTGCATTTCTTGTCATAAAAACTATTTTTGTGATTTACTTCTCTGTACTTATTTTTGTTATTCCATTTCTTATTAATTGAAGATATCAGCCCATTATCTCATAAGTGCTCCATCTCTCTCCCCATTTTTTAAATTTCCATTTAACTTTGTATGTGAGATAGTTTTCATTCAGAAGAATTTGGTTTTGTTTTGGTTAGTATTTTGGGCTGTTAAAATTATAAGTCATTTTAATTTCAGTTTCTAGACTTTTGGTCTGTCACTCCAAGATTTTAAAAAGTCAGTTTAACAAATGTTGCATGCATGCATGTGAGTATCTGGATATTTTGCAGCTTTTTTGCAGTATATTGAAGTATTATTCACATTTTATAAAATTCACTCATTTCAATAAGTGTGTAATTCAATACCACAATCCAATAAGAGAACATACTTGTTACCAGTAAAAGATGTCTTGGGTTCTTTGCAGTCAGTCCTCATTCCCATCCTTACTGTCTGAATAGATTTTTTTTTTTTTCTGGATATTTCATATTAAGAGAATAGCACAATACATGTATTTTGTGTCTGGTTTCATCCACGTGGTCTAATGTTTTTGGGATTCATCTATGTGCCAGAATGTATTACGACTTTCAATCCATGAATATATATGTGTATACATTTATTTAGATTTACATTTTTTTTATTTTGTAGTTCTTCTCAGCATATAAGTTTTGCACTCCTCTTGTTAAATTTAATCTTAAGTGTATTTTATTTTTGATATTATGAATGAAGATATTTTATTTTCCAATTTGCATTGCTATTATGTGGAAATGTAGTTTTTAAAATACATTGTGACCCTGCTGTTATCTATTTAAAATGCTCTAGTAGATGAAGATGGTTTTATATTGGAAAGTACACTGAACTAGCAGTCACAATAATATATATAAACACACCTTTTACATTAAAATGTGTGGGCTTAGGTTTAGATCATTTTAACAGATTTTTGATGTCTATGAATGTTAATCAGGTTATTCAGAACTTTGTAGGTTAGAGAACATTCCAAGGCTGGGCTTTGTAGCATATCTGGTATCCCTGTTCTCACATATACCAGATTTCAGTAGCATCCTTTCACCAATCATTATGGCAACCAAAACAAAGACCCTATTTGCACGTAAAGGGTCTATTGGCTTTATTTTATAGTTTGACTTAAAATGTCTTTTAATTGGTAGAGAGCAAGGAGATTATTTAGTTTAATTGGCCAGTGAGAAAACAAGTTCCTTCTATAGTGTCACATGGTTATCTAGGTTGCTTAACAACCTCCACTGACATAATTAATATACTTAATAGTTATGAATGCTTGACAAAACAGCTCTTTGTTTGTTGGGAAGCTATAAGTATTAAATAGTGATTTTTAGGTGTGTCTTTCTTAGCTAATTATATTTAGTCATGTGTTTGCCCTCTGGAAGGGTATAATTTGCTTCCAATATTGAAATAATAGCTTGTTACATATTCAAAACTCAGCTGTAATGCTTCCCTTTGGCATTCTCTGCTCCAGGAACAATAAAACATATATCTTAAACTTCCTTGATTTAGTTTTATTTTCAATCCCTAATCAGTCTGGTCACCTTCCTCTAAAATGATTCCTCAATAGTTTTCTTAAAATGTGGTTCTCAAAATTAAATGTGATAGTTTAAATGTTTTTCTAGTGAAAGTCATATAGTCCTTTTTCAAAGCAATGATGACATTATTTTGTAAATGTTTATTTATCTATTTATTTATGTTTCCTTACAAGACTTAGAACTTCTTGATGATGAATATTTTATCTTCTTATCTCTGCATAATGCACTGAATTAAAATTTTTTGGACTGTGTTAACATCTTTACATAGTAGCAGACATAGTTATGTATTTAGCTATTATGATGTTAAGATGGTTGAAGATGAGATGTTGATACCCTTTTTAAAAAGGCAGTGCAAAATTACTCCTGCCTGTCCTTTAGCATATTGAATGTATATATCTTTATAATAGTTGGGAATGGAATTGCCTAATTCTGGATGTAAATATCATTCTCTTAAGGCTTCCCTAAGTAAAAAGCACAAGTAGAGAAGATAACTTTTCCTAGAGGACTCAACCTTTGCAAACCCAAGATATAATTTTTTTAACCATTGTATTCTCTTTTCTAAACATCTCTTCAAACAAACAAACAAAAACAAAACAAAAAAAAAAACAAAAAGTACTCATTGAAGTTCTCCAGAGTATTTGATTTTTCAGGAACAATAAGTGAAAATATCAGTACATGTAACTGACACAGACGTGGTAGATACATCAAATTTTGTGTTGTCCATATTTTATTTATTGCCATTCATTGGCTTTCATTCCTTGTCAGTCCTGAGACCTCCATTGAATCCAGATACATGTGGCAAACTTATTTTGAGTGTCTGCCATATTTGTACCCCCAGCCCTTTGGAACAATTAGTGACTTTCCTGTTTGTGCCCTTTGCTCAAGCTGTTTGCTTAAAAGTGTGTCTATTATTTTTAAGATTTCCCTATTTTTCCTTAAGAAACTGCCTTTTTGTATTTCCTACCTCTAGCAATGGCACTTGCTCCAAAATTTAACATTTTGTTACTTTGGGTTTTTTAGGGGCATATTTTCTTTCCATTGCCTTGTCTTTACTTAGTTTTTCATGTGTCTTTCCCAGAGTACCAGTCAACTCATCTGTCATAGGTAAACATGATCCCCCTTAGTCAACACTAGTTGTCATGATCGGGAATGCTACTATATTTGTGTGCAAGGCCCAGGGATCCTAATACCCTATAAAACCCATGACAGTCTCAACCCAAATAAGAACTGTTCTGCAACAAGCTGATAATTTCATTTAGTTGTTCATATGACTTTGCTAAGTTCAGTTTTGGGGTTGGTTTGTTTTGGCCAATAGGTAATGACACCTTCCTTTTGAGGAGTTTTGAGTGTTTAAAATAATAATAATGAGAACAGGGACTCTCTTTCATTATTGGTGAGAATGCAAAATAGTAGAGCTATTCTGAAAGACAGTTTGGTGGTTTCTTGCAAAACTGAACATATGCTTGCCATATGATCTCGCAATTGCAATCCTTGGTATTTACCCAAAGAATTTGAAAGCTTATGTCCACACAAAAACTTGCACACAGATGTATATAATAACTTTATTTACAATTGCCAAAGACTTAGAAGCACCCAGGGTGGGAATGGATAAATAAACTGTGGTATATCCAGACAATTGAATATTGTTTAATGCTAAACAAAAATGAGCTATCAAACCATGAAAAGACATTGAGGAAATCTAAATATGTGTTAGTAATTGAAAGAAGCCATCTGAAAAGACCATATACTGCATGATTACAATAATATGATATTCTGGAAAGGGCAAAACTATAGAATCAGTAGAAAAGATCAGTGGTTGCTAGGGTTTGGGGGGGGAATAAATATGCAGAGCACAGAAAAATGTTAAGGTAGTGAAAATACTCTATATGGTACTGTAATGGTGGATGCTTGTTATTATACATTTGTCCAAACAAGAGTGAACTGTAACGTAAACTATGAAAGTAGGGTGATTATGATATGTCAATGTAGGTTCACCAGTTGTAACAAATATAGTACTGTAGTGTGGGGTGTTAATAATAGGTAAGGCTGTGCCCATGTGTCAGTAGAGGATATATGAGAAAGAAATCTCTGTGGTTTCTCCTCAGTTTTGCTGTGAACCTAAACTGCTCTAAAAATACTCTTGAAAGTAAAAACACAATGAAATATCCCTTTACATTCACTAAAATGGCTGTACTTAAAAGCACAGATAATCAAAAAGTGTTGGTGAGAATGTAGAGAAATTATAAAATTGATAATTGGAATTATTAAATGGTAGGATTATAAAATGGTGTAGTCTGGCAGTTCTTACAAGTTAAACATAGACTTTACATATGATCTAGCAATTCAACCCATGAGAAATGAAAACTTATGAAAGCTTCTGTAGAAGTGTTCAGAGTTCTTGTTAAGAATCATTATTCCTGAGAGTCAAAAGGTGGAAACAATCCAAACATCCATCAATTTATGTATGAATACTTTTGATGAGATAAATAAAATCTGTTATATACAGACAACAAAAGGCATTCAGGATAAAAAGGAATGAATTATCGATAACATGCTAGAAACATGGATACATCTTGAAAACATTATGCTACATAAAGAAGTCACTCACATATGACTGAATATTATATGATTCCATTTATATGAAGAATTCAGAATCAGCAAATCCATAGAGATTGAAAGTATATCAGTGTTATGTAGAGCTAGGGTGATGGGGTTTGATGGGTGGTGAGTGCTACTGGCCACAGGATTTCCTTTGCGGATGATGACAGTGTTCTAAAATGTGGCAATGGTTTCACAATTCTGTGAACATGGTAAAATTCATTGAATTGTAAACTTTAGATGGATAGATTATATGTCATGCAAATTATATGTTAGTAAAGCTATTTTTAAAAATTTTAGAAGTAAATAAAACATAAGATCCGACAAAATATTTTGTAGATGATGAGTAATGCCTAAATAGCACCTTATTTTTTTCCTTGTTAGAAGCAAGCTTTGTGTGTTGTGAAAATTTACTTTTCAAATATCCCTAGTATTCCATATGTAGTCTGCTATTACATCATTTTCTTGTCACACTTTTTGCTCTTGTTCCTGCTACTACTATTCCTCCATGGGAATAGGAAATTAATGTTGTTCTCTTTAATTTCTCCAAGTCACTTATCTATAAAAATCATTTAATAAATCACAGAACCAGATATTTTAAGTTTTTTTTTTTTTTCGAGAGTTTATTTTTTTGGACAAAAATACTTTTTTTTTTTTAAAGATTTTTATTTATTTGAGAGAGAGAGAGAGAAAGAGAGAGAGAGAACACATGAGCACACACAAGCAGGGAGGAGAGGGAGAAGCAGGCTCCCTGCTGAGCCAGGACCTGGATCCCCAAGACCCCGGGATCATGACGTGAGCCGAGGGTAGACGCTTAACCAACTGAGCCACCCAGGCACCCCCACTTTGATTTTCTTTGTAAAAAGTAATTCCAATATTAGTAATAAAAGAAAGAATTTTTCAGTTGTAGAAAATTAATTTGAATTGCAAATTACAAACCCTAAACACTAGCTTAAGATGTATAGATTTTAACTAAATTAAATTCCAGAAAATATGATAGGTAAAAAGTGCTTAGGGAATAATCATAGACTATCATATTATTTACTTAGAATTTTTCCCAGTGATCTAGAAAATAAGTATCCCATGAATTAAATATAAAGTTGATAATTGGCAAATTTTAAATGTATCTATTAAGATAGAAAAAATAGTGCCAAGGGTCAACATAAACTAAGTATTTCTACAATGATATAATTATGAAACTAAATTAAATTACATAACCATTTATATAAACACTTTAGGGAAATTATGTCTTTCACTTTTTAGAGAGCTTTAGAAGAAAGGTACACTTACAGACCCTTTTTGCAAAAGGATTTAGAAGACCATGAATTAGAAGATCATAAACATAAGCTTTAGGCACTCTCAGCATTGACTCTCTGATGGAATAGATAAAAAAACTTATGAATGAAAGAAGCCGTATTTTTTTTAGCTTGGAATAGGTTCCTGTGGATAAGCTACTGTTTTAAATTCAGAGCAGCTCTGCCACAATCCATGATTCTTTTCTGTCTTCCATCTCTTTTCCTTTGTGGACTATATGGTTTCTATGTATTCTTGTTTTGTTCGGTTTGTATTTCCTCTTTTCTGTCCATAAATACATGGGTCCCTGTTCTATTCTTTTCCTGAAAAAAAAATACAACCAATGGTGAAAAGAAGGGAAAAATGTACAAATTTATCCAATAAATGAGAATATATGGCAAAGTACAACGTAAGAGGGCAAGTGAAATTTATTGGGTTATACATCTATTTTTTTTTAATTTTATATCTATTTTAAAACAAAGAAAATATACTGACAGTTTAAGTAGTTCCTGAGATGATGCTTTGATTATATGAAATTTATTCATTTTTATTAATAGCAGTACAATTTATAGCAGTTGAAGCCAACATGAGTGAGAATGAATATAGGTCCCTGTTCAAGGAAGAGTGATTCCTCTGGTCATTAAAATTTATGTGACAAAAAGATCATCATGGTTTTCCATAGATATTCATGCTACTAATAATAAATAAGGTTGCTCTTGGGGTACCTGGGTGGCTTAGTTGGTTAAACGTCTGACTCTTGATTGCTGCTCCAGTCATGATCTCAGGGTCCTGGGATTGAGCCCCAGGTCGGGCTCCATGCTCAGCATGAGTTTGCTTGGATTTTCTCTCTCCCTTCTCCCCACTTGCACGATCTCTCTCTCTCTCTCTCTCTCTCTCTCTCAAATAAGTAAATCCTTAATTAAAAATAAATAAGGTGGCTCTGTATTAACACTTTTTCACCTATCTTATTATTAACATTAATGGCTGGTTATAACTGAGAAAAATTAAAATCTAGCATTATGAAATGGCAAAGCTTTTTGTTCTTTCTTTGTTGTTTGCTTATTTTTGTTTGTTTTTTGCTAAACTCTGATGTTGGTTCATTTTTTTAATGACAAAATTCACTAGAAAGAGAACTAAGAGAGAGTAAATAACCTTTTGAAAGAAATTATAACTGTGTCATCCCAGAGACAATTAAATATGATGAACAAAACACCAAAAAGTATACTGTGCACTGTGGATTGATCTAACTTTAGCAGCGGGAATTCAACAACCTGCATCAGATGACACTAACTTTTATTATTTTCTTTAAATATGTGGTTTACTCTTAAATTTATTCCCAGCTCTATGTAAAATATCAGTATTTATAAAAACTTTAATTATTAATTGAGATTATTAACACAGTAATAGGGATGACTATATGAGCCTAATCTTATTTTCTTTGAAATCAGTTCTTTCTTTTAAATATTTGATTAGGAACGACTTTTCAAACATTTTTATTACAATTTTTAATTGTGTATGTTATTAGTATGATATGATTTATATATATGGGGAAATCTTTAATTTAGAATACATACAAAGTTATTTACTTGAAAATACTACATATTTCTCAAATAGGCCTATCTTGGAAAAATACGAACACATTTTTAAGGACATACCTGTGGTTTATTCCTCTGTTTATACTGCTTTTCTGTTGTTCAAGATATTAGTATTTTTTATCCCCATGAGTGAATCTCTGAGGGTGGTCCTACAGCTTCAAAACCCAAATATGGTTTCCATCAAAAAGTGGAATCCAAATCCAAATCTCTGAGTGGAAAATTTCATCTAGTCAATTTCTCGCATGATTTGTGTTTAGCTTACTCAGGAGGTTTTAAGTGGCACAAGAAACCATTGAAACAATAATTCCTGGGGGGAAAATGCATTATACATTATTTGTTATGCCTTCTGTAAGTCACTTTATTCAGTACAATATTTGGGAAGACACGTTTTTTTAAATAGTTTTTCTTACTTTGTAGTACCTTGGGGAAAATAAAAATAGACTTCTAAAAGTGAAGGAATAAATATAAAGTCAACCGTATAAAAATGAAGAAACTGTGTTTATACATTCAATTAGCATTGGAACTACAAACTCATTTTAGCTGTATTATTTATCACTAACATTAAATAAAGTAGAAAGTTGTGGGGGGGTTTGTTTCGTTTTTTGGGGTTTCCGGTTTGTTTGTTTTTAGATTCTATTCAAGTGAGTTTAATTACAATATCACAAATGAACCATGGAGCAACATTTCAAATCAGACTCTTATTATATTATGACAGAAATAGGAATATAATGTGGGCCACATGTGTGGTTTTAAATTTTCTAGTAGCCATATTTAAAAAGGTAACAAGAAAAAGTGATTTAAAAAATGTAAACCAATATTTCCAAAATAATGCCATTCAATATGTAATCAATTTAGAAAAGAAAATCTCTTGATGAAATAATTTTTAATTAGGTCTTCACAATCCATTGAGCAGTGAAAGATTAGAATTTAAAAGATGGTGGATTAGGATCCTAAGTTTACCAGATCCAATGGATACAACTGAAGACACTCATGTCAGTGTAAATAACCCAGAAAACAACCCGGAAACTGGCAAAACAGACTATTCTCAGCTAAATACAAATAACAGGTCATGTTGAAGTGGATGGGAAGGACGGAAACACAGTTGGGAGCCAAAAGGACCTGCGGAACTGTCTCTGGGAGGGAAAGAAGCCATGGGTGAAGAAAGGGAGAGTACTGGACCCTCATACCAGGCACCCCAGGCACAAGAGCCTGCATGACAGATCATGCAGGTGAAGATAGATCTCCATAACTTTAGCTTTGAAAACCAGAAAGGCTTAAAAATCAGTGCAGCTTAACACCTGGAACTTTAAAAATCAGTGAGCTCAGCTATGGGAGAGACAGGAGGGCAATAGGAAACAGAGTCCTTGCCCTTAAAGGGACAGCACTACAAATAGCCCCAAGGAGATATAGCATAGAAGCAGCAGTTTGGAAAAACAAAAGCAAAAAACAAAACAAAACAAAAACACCTGAGCTATACAGGAAGATTTCTTTGCTAATCTCAGAGTGATTTTTAGAGGGGCAGGAATCTTTGGGATACTTCTCCAAGAAAAGAAGACCTGGTGGGCTCCATTTCTCTCCCATGCCCCCTAGACTAGATATAAGGACACCTATGGGAACCAATGTATCACTAAAACTTTCCGTCTAACTTGCTAACGGTGTACCCCACTTCCAACCCCCTCCGACCTCCATGGGAGTTTTTCCAGGCAGCTGCAAGTCCATTCTTGCCATGGACCAGTGCAAACCTTACTGACAGCATGAGCCCTGCTCTACATTCTCTTGTGGACTTGACTCCTCCAATACACCCTTGTCTAGAGCCCATCCAAAATGGTGCCATAAGCCTGGCAGTGTGCAAGCAGCCCCAACAGGGACCATCACCACTCCAAAGTGACTCCTGCCCCGGAGAGGGGGGCAGAGATAATAAACACACACACCAGTCCAACTGCAACTCCAGGAGTGGGAAGGGGACAGACCTTGGGTGAGGCTACAGGACCTGCCCATCAATGAAAACCTCTCAAGGGACAACACAGAGAAAGCACCCTGCAGCTCAGCACTAGTGCATTTCTGGCAAATGACTTATTTAACCCAACTCAAGCCCAAGATAGCCCCAGACTGGTTAACTAACCACACAGAAGCCAGACCCTGCTCACAACAGGCCAAGGGAGCCATTGTAGATGACTGTACTAATGGTAAACACAGCCCAGCCACAAGGGTAGGGAATACACAACACACATAGGAAACACCCTGAAACCCCAGTTCTGGTGAACAGCGGCCATTGCACTGCAGGACACTACAGGTCCTCTTCTTCATAAGGCCACTACTTTCAGGAGCAAGATATATATCTGACTTTCTAAGCACATAGAAACAGATACAAGGCTAGACAAAATGAGAAGATAGAGGAATATGTCCCAAATGAAAGAACAGGCAAAATCACAGTAAGACAGCTAAAGGAAATGAAGATAAGTAAAATGCCTGGTAGATAATTTAAGGTAATGATCATAAAGATACTCACTAGACTTAAAAAGAGTGGAGGACCTCAGTGAGACCCTCAATAATGAGATAGAAAATATAAAAAAGAACCAATCAGAGATGAAGAAATCAATTACTGAAATTAAAAATACACTAGATGGGATAAACAGTAGACAATAGGAAGTAGAAGAATGGTTAAGTGACCTGGAGGACAGAGTAATGAAAAGCACTCAAGCTGAACAGGAGAGAGAAAAAAATTAATAATAAAAAATGAAAATAGACTTAGGGAGCTCAATGGCACTATCAAGTGTAAAAACATTTGCATTATAGGGATCCCAGAAGAAGAAGAGAAAGAAAAGTGGGCAGGAAATTTATTTGGAGAATAATAGTTGAAAACTTTCTAAATCTGAGAAGGAAACAGAAATCCAGATCCAGGAGACATAGAGATCCTCCAATAAAACAACCCAAGGAGATCTACACAAAGACACATAGTAATTAAAATGGCAAAAAAAAGTACCGAGGAAGAGAGAATTTTAAAAGCAGCAAGAGGAAAGAAAATAGTTACTTGCAAGGAAAACCCCATAAATGCTATGCACTCATTTTTCAGCAGAAACTTTGCAGGCCTGAATGGAATGGCATGGTATATTCAAAGTGCTAAAAAGAAAGAAACAAACAAAAACAAACAAAAAACCCCTGCAACCAAAAATACTGTATTCAGCAAGGCTGTCATTCAGAATAAGAGACATAAAGAATTTCCCAGACAAACGGAAGTTAGGGGAATTCATGACCACTAAACCAGGCTTACAAGAAATGTTAAAGGGGAGTCTTTGAGCAGAATGGAAAGACTATAAGTATGACATAAGAAAAGTAGGAAGCAGAAAAGCAGGGCAGTAAAATTAACATTATCTATAAAAGTTTGTCAGGGGATTCACAAAAGAAAAGGATGACACACTATACCTAAAATGTGGCAGGGAGAGGAATAATGAATGGGTTCAAACTTTAGTGACCATCAACTTAATATAGACTACTATATGCAGAAGATGTTATATATAAACCTAATGATAACCACAAATCAAAAACTGGTAATAAATATGGAAAAATAAAGGGAAAGGAATCCAACTCTATCACTAAAGAAAGTCAGCAAACAACAAGAGAGAGCAAGAAAAAAGATGAACAAAAAAACCACAAAGACAACCAACCATAAAATAAGTAACAAAATGGCAATTAGTACACTGTCAATAATTACTTTGAATGTAAATGGACTAAACATTGAAAAAAAAAGATACAGGGTGATGCAATAGATAAAAAAGCAAAACTGACCTATATGCTGCCTACAAAACACTCATTTCAGACCAAAAGACACATGCAGCTAAAAGTGAAGGGATGGAAAGACATTTACTATGCAAATAGAAGTGAAAAGAAAACTGGGGTAATAATACTTACATTGTACAAAAGATTTTAAAACAAAGACTGTAACGAGACAAAGAAGGACACTATAATCATAAAGGTAACAATCCAACAAGAAGATCTAGCAATTGTAAAGACATGCACCCAACATGGGAGCACCCAAATACATAGAGCAGCTAATAACAAACGTAAAGGAATTTATGGTAATATAGTAATAGTAGGGGGCCTTAACACCCCACCTACATAAATGGATACATCATCCAAACAGAAAATCCACAAGAAAACAGTCACTTTGAATGACATATTGGACCAGATGGATCTAACAGATACATTCAGAATCCAAAAAGAAACATCTGGAAAGAATACAAATATATGGAGGTTAAATAACATGTTATTAAACAATGAAGAAATCAACCAAGAAATCAGAGAAGAAATCAAAAAGTGCATGGAGACAAATGAAAATGAAAACACAAGAGTCCAAAATCTTTGGGATACAACAAAAACTGTTGTAAGAGAGAAGTTTATAGCAAGAAAGGCCTAACTCAAGAAGCAAAAAAAAAAAAAAAAAAAAAAAAAAAAAAAAAAAAAAAATCAAATAAACAACCTAACCCTACACCTAAAGGAGCTAGAAAAAGAACAAACAAAACACAAAACCAGTAGAAGGAAGAACATAATAATAAAAAAGTAGGGCAGAGAAAAACAAAATAGAAACTTACAAAAACAAAAGTAAAAACAAAAGAGTAGAATAGATACATGAAACCAGGGGCTGATTCTTTGAAAAAGATCAACAAAATTGATAAACTTTTGGCCAGACTCAGAGAAAAAAGAAGGGAGGGTCACAAATAAACAAATGAAATAAAAGATGAGAAATAACAACTGACACCGCAGAAGTACAAACAATTATAAGAGAATATTGTGAAATATTATATGCCAACAAATTAGAAAACTTGGAAGAAATAAATGAATTCCTAGAAACATGTAACCTCCCAAAACTGAATCAAGAAGAAATAGAAAACAAACCAAATCCCAGCAGTGAAATTGAATCAGTAGTCAAAAAACTCCCAACAAAAGTCCAGGACCAGACTGCTTCATATGTGACTTCTACCAAACATTTAAAGAAGAGTTAATACCTGTTCTTCTCAAACTATTCCAAAAAAAAAAAATAACTAGATATACTACAAAAAAAAAAAAAAAGGAAGAGAGAGAGAGAGGGAGGGAGAGAGAGAGAGAGAATTACAGGCCAGTATCTCTGATGTTATGTCAAGTCCTCAAGAAAATATTAGCAAACTGAATCCAACAATATATTTCAAAGAAAATTATTCACCATGATCAAGTGGGATTTATTCCTCAGATAAAAGGGTGGTTCTGTACCTGCAAATCAATCAGTGTGATACATCACAACAGCAAGAAAAAGGATAAAAACCATATGATCATTTCAACTGATGCAGAGAAAAGCATTTGACAATGTACATTATTCATGATAATAACCCTTGATAAAGTAAGTTTAGAGGGAATATACTTCAACATTAATAAAACCATAGATTGAAAAAAAATAGCATTTGTTCATGTCAAATGCTTCTGTTCATGTGTTTGTCCATTTTTAATTGGATTGTTTGTTTTTTGGGGTATTGAGCTGTGTAACTTATTTATATGTTTATTTGTTCATGTCAAGTGCTTCTTCCCTCCATTTGCTTGACCTCTTTAACTGCAGACCTATGTCAAGGCAAGGAGCCATTGCAGCACAACTTTGAGTGATTTTTTGGGGGGTGTCTTAGGTCACTACAGTATTAGCTGATTTGGTTCATGATGGCAAACCATGCTTTTTCTCCTTAACCCAAATCATATCCAGCAACAGCAAGAATTATTCATTTCTGGATTTATATTAACCCTATTCAAACTTAGCCAGTGTAGTTCATGGTCTTTCAAAGTGCTCTACAACCCTCATACCACATTGTGGCAGTCTTATTTAATAAAATACAAAGGCAGCACTCATTTGACTGTGTCATTGATGCTCTTTATAAATTGGTCACATAACTCTCAGTTTTCTTTGTGAAGACAAAAAAAAATGTAGAAACCATATATAAAAAATGAATAAAAAATAAATGTTAAATTAATAATGCTTTAATGATGAATTATGAGAAGTCCAAAGAGAAAGATACATAATATCAAATTGAAGGGGTTAGGGGAAGACTCATTGCAATGAAATTTACTTTTAAGATGGATAAGGGTATATTTGTGCTTAAGAATATTGCTGAGCCTAATTTCCTTATCAATAGTAATCATGTATAATTTCTTATGACAAATGATATCCATTACATAAAGCTTGGAAAATATGTAAAAAATACACAGAAAGAAATAAAAATTACTAGTGTGCCCTAGAGATAAATGTGTCCACACTCACACACACACACACACACACACACACGCACATACAATGAGGATACAGTAGAATCAGAGAGAAAAGGGTAAGAAAGGCACAGAGGAACTATATATATATATGCTTTATATATGTATGTATATAAAGCATATTTAAACAGTCTAATTTACCTTGTACACAGAGATTCTGAAAACTAAGAGAAGTTAGGCTGGAAAGAAGAACTGACGTTATGATGACAGGTGATGGAATTTGTTCCTCACTTGATTATACTTATGAAACCAATGCAGTTGTTGAAATACAGCTGAGTAAATGAACTTTACTTTGAAGGGTTATATAAAGTGAGTAAGAATGGATACTGGCTGAAGAAGTGAGAACAATTGGAGTATTGAATGATCAAGGAAATAAGTATGAGAACTTGGACTAAAATTCTGTTTTTGAAGGAAAAGAGAAAGAACTGGAAAAGATTAGCCTCAGTGAGAGAAAACCTAGTAGGGTAATGGTTGGGTAGATAAAAGAGAAAGGCGAATGTTAAGGATCAGTGTTTTAAGCCCGGGTAACTCGACAAATTTTACTAAGTTTCTGGAGAAGAATCATATTTCATGAGATAAAATGTAGTGTTCAGTTTAGGTTGCAATTTTCTGCTGCCTATGAGTGAACAAGAGATATGCCCCATAAACTGAAAGATGAGTGAGACATAAGCTCAGAGGAATCATTAGAGATAAGCATGGACACTCATTCAGAAGGAGGTAGTGATAACATAAACTAGAAAATTGAAAAATATAAGATTTCAGATTATTAGTACTGTAGAGAAAAAGACAAAATGATCAATACTAAAACTTAACAGTCCTACCAAATTTAGGGAGCAGATAGAGAGAGTTAATCATGGTAGAAGGAATATTCACAGAGATAAATAACTTAAATAGTTCTTATATTTTAAGACAATATTGTGAGGAAGTTATGGAAGAGGAAGCCATTTGAGTTAACCATCACATTTATGGTATATTTACATCCAGTAAGACTTTCTTGATCAAATCACCTAATAGTCAAACAGTAAGGGGCTGACACTCAGGTGATCCTAATGAGATTCTTCAGTGATACAAGCATGTACCAACAGTAGATCCATTTTGGGAATGGTTACTCCATCTGAAGAAGTTGAAATATTTCCATTTTGGTCTGTTAATTAATGTGTCATATATGGTGAGTTTTCTAGAGGAAAACCGATTGTCACAAATGTTAAGATGCCCTTTGAATGGGTATATGAAAATAAAATGTAGTTTTGAGAGACTGGCTGTCACATCAGTGTTGCTAAATTTGCTTTTCCCAGTAAGCTCTTTATTTCAAGTTGAACATTATTGTAAAAGAAAGTTTTCTCAATTCCAACTTTAATATAGTTTAATTATTTGAAAGACTTAGGTTTAATTTATAATACTTTAATATTGGAATTAATTAAAATTTTTGAAGTACATATTAATCATTTAAATGAGAAAATTACTGAACACATTCATTTAAAAAATATTTCAACTCTCTACTAACTCGTTATTCATTATTAGCTCTGAGTCTCCTAATAATGGGTACAAATCCAAATACTGTGAAATCAACTTGACTATCATGGAAAATGTTTAGGATAATTGGCTGAATTTTTCTAGAAAATAGCTTTTCATAGTAGATTAAAATACAGCATTAGTATTAGGAAATCTGTTATTGAACAGATACAGTCACAATACAATATTAAATTTACTTTTACAGTCCAACCAGTCTGGAAGTTGTTTGGCAGATTCTTATAAAGTTAAGCAACGCTTATATAAAACTCAGTAATCTGTTTTTAGATATTTAGCCAATAGAAATTAAATTTATGTTCAACAAAAATCTTCCCAAGAGTTCATAGTAGTTTGGCTCATTATTGCCAGAATCTGGAAGGAAACTTTATTAGTAAATGAATAAACAAATTGTGATACATCCATGCAATGAAACATTTATTTAGCAATGAAAAATAACAAGCCATGCATACATGTAACAGCATAAATTTCAAATACATTATATTAGTGAAAAAGCCAGATTCAAAAGGCTACATTTAACAGGATTCCAATTATATGATATTCAGGAAAAGGAAATATGGTAAGATCAACATCAACAACAAAAACCAAAAACACATAAAAACAGATTAGTGATTGTTAGGAGTTAGAAGTGGGTATAGGGATTGAAACACAAAGAGGCCGATTGCAATATTTTGGAGTGATGGAACAGTTCCATATCTCAATTGCTTGGTACCTACACTTCTGAATACTTTTTTCAAGACTTACAGAACTACATAAAAAAGAGTGAGTTTTGGGGGGCCTGGGTGGCTCAGTCTGTTAGTCATCTGCCTTTGGCTCATGTCATGATCCTGGAGTCCCTGGATCAAACCCCACATCGGGCTCCCTGTTCAGCAGGGTGTCTGCTTCTCCCTCTGCCCTTGACCCTGCTTATGCTCTCTCTCTCTCTAGCTCGCACTCTCTCTCAAATAAACAGAATCTTAAAAAAAAAAAAAAGTGAGTTTTACAGTATATAAGTTATACTTCAGAAAAAGAAAACTATTTTTCTCTAAAATTATCCCAATTGCTAAAATCTTCCTTCAAGAAAAAAAAAAGTGCTACACTTAAAATGTTTACGTGATATATCATAGTATATGTTTAAATGCCTTACTATTTTAACAAATTCAATTTAATATGTAATCAGATAATAAGCATTTTTCCTGATATGTAAAGCTTTTAAAACCAATGAATACGCATATGTGGTCATTATATCAAAAGTCATTACCGTTGTTTAGGAGACCATTGGGTGGCACATGTAGAAGAGCAGAACATTTATATTTAGAGAGAAATGATTTAAGTCCCAGTTCTGATGCATACTTGCTGTATGACATTGAAAGAACCATTTTGCCTTTCTCAAACTGTTTCCGTGTAACTGGGATTAAAATACTCACATGCCTTATTATAATAATTAAACAAAATAATGTTATCCAAGACTCAAGAAAAATGTTTCCCAAAAATCACATCCTCCCTTTTCTTTAAAACTGTTTCCTGAAGAGATTTTAAAATCCCATGAGTTTATATGTTATTGGTAATGATTTTAATATTTTTTATTTATTTAAAGATTTTATTTATTTATTTGAGAGAGAGCATGTGCATGAGCGGGAGTAGGGGTAGAGGGGGAAGGAGGGAGGGAGAGAATCTCAAGTAGATTCCCACCAAGCATGGAGTCAATTTGGGGCTCAGTCTCGTAACCTTGAGATCATGACCTGAGTTGAAAGCAAGCATTGGACGCTTAACTGACTGAGCAAAGGCACCCTGTATGTATCTTTTAAAAAGGCCTGGAAATATGGACAAACAACAGTATTTACGTGCAAGAGTCATTTGTAACATAGTATTTACAAATAGAATATTGTCCTTGACAAAATTTATTTTAACTAACTGTGCTTTATCCAAATAAGCTAATATAACTTAGCAGCTTTTGACTCCAATGTAATGACTATAAAATAGAATTTCAGTAATGGAAATTTAAATATACTTAAATAATTATCGACAATCATAAGTGAACAGAGATTCATGATCTCAATAAAATATTTTTTCTGAAACTACATTTAAAATTTTCTGTTACTTATTAAAAGTAAGAGCCCCTAAAATTGATTAAATGTTTGCATTGTTTTAAGTGAAACTATAATATACTTTCTATAGGAACCTCAGAAACTTCTCCATCCCCTTTGTCTTGAGAAAAACTTTGAAGAAACAGGCAGCAAATTCAGTGTAATCCCTCTACTATCACTGCATCCAAGGAGTATGAAATGCTAAAGAAGGAGAGAAGTGGTAGGAGGTAAAGTCAGGGAGATAGAAGAAAGACTCAGAACATGTTGGATTTCCATGATCATTTTAAATAATTTGGCTTTATCTCTTCGAGATGGAAGAAGCCATCATATTGGAAACATTTCAACAGAGGAGGGACGCTGTTTATTATCATAATAGCTGTCATGTTAAGAATAGACTGTAGGGGAACAACACCAAAAATCAGAAAGGCCGTTAGGAGGCTATTGTAATAATTCAGGTGAAAGAAGGTGGTGCCTTGACCAGGGATACTTAAAAGATTAATCAATTACTGAGGGGAAACTACATGGAATAGTGAAAAGTTTTTTAATGGTCTATATGAGGAAGTACCTGATGTGGGAGAGAATGCAGGAGCCATAAAGAGACTAGAGAAATACAAGGGATATAGATATAGGAGTCATCCTTAAATACTAGATGCTTGCACACAGATAAGTAACAAAGAGAAAAATAATTAATACAAAAATATGCAGAACAAACTTCACAACGAATGTCACTTCAGGAGACCTGCTACCATAATTAAAAGTGACACACTTGCCCACTAACACTTCCTCCAGTCAGGTCCAGCTGTCAGAATGGCATGACTCCCATCAATATTGCCAGATTTGTGGGCTATGGGGGACAACCCAAAATGGTTTTGAGGATTATTCTAAGAATAGAGAAAGTTACCAGAAAACAGTAGCAAAGTATGTTTTTCCCTGAAGATTTCCAGAGTGAGTTTTGCAAAAAACTTTTGAGTCGCTGTGAAAATATACTGAACTGTGTTCTGTTCTGTTTCTGAACAGTTTCAACCCCTTGAGACCTGTAGGAATTGCTAACAAGCTCTTAGCTGTCTCCATTGCACCATATCATTTTTAGAAAGACCAATTTGTTGCATCTCTGGGCAATGTACTCTACACAAATATCTCTATTTTATGTTTCTTCTCTAATTTGTCTCAGCATAGCCTGTGAACTATTGAAGTTCTTTGGCCTCCATCAGGTAGAAATAGGGAAGTCAAGATGCTCTATTTCCAACACATGATTTCCCCATTAGTTTCAAGCTGTTTCATATTCTGTTATAGGAATTTTTCTAGTGAAAAATGAAGGCTACTTATAGTTTTTATACTGTACAACTGTTGCAGCTGTTTATGGTTAATCTAGAGATTTAAAACAAGTGGGCTATTTAATGTTTGTAATGTATTATAATTGTATGTAAACTAGATCTCCATTATTTCTGTAACTTTCTATTTTTTTATTAAACTCTTTGACAAAAGGTAAAATAAAATCCAAATTTAATGATTTTTCTAAAAATTAGTGGTAATGAAGTATTCTATAACAGAATATGTGAAAACCTTAAGTCCTTTTATAAATAAAAATTAAAAATATAAGTGAATGAAATTCCCAGATCATAGATAGTATAGGGATAGAAAAACAAGCGAAACAAATGAAACAAACAAGAAAAGAAAGAATGAAGATAAAAGCAAAAATTGACAGTGTAGAGATAGGAAAACAGTTGATGTATAATTACTAAATAAAAGATGATATTTTGAGGAAAATTTCACCAAAAAAAAAAAAGACCAATAATCAGATACCTAAAGGGAAACAAAGCAAACCTTAGTAATAAAAATAAGAAAGGATAAGGGGGGAGTAATCATTAAAATTGAATACATTGAATATCTTATTCTGCAATATATTTGAAAGATGAAATGATAATTTTCTAGGGAAATATGATTTGTCAAAATTGACCCTACTATAGGTGCAGCCAATGTAGAAAATAGTATGGAGGATCCCCAAAAAATTAATAACAGAATTACCATATGATCCAGTAATTCCGCTACTGGTTGTTTACCCAAAGAATAGAAAAAGAGTTATTTGAAAAGATAAATGCACCCCTATGTTTGTTATAAAAAAAATTTACAATAGCCAAATTATGGAAGCAACCCAAGTGTCCATCAACAGATGAATGGATAAAGAAGACGTGAGAGAGATATATATATATAACAGAATAGTACTCAGCCATAGAAAAGAAAAACATGGATGGATCTAGAGAGTATAATGATAAGTGAAATAAGTCAGAGAAAGACAAATACCATATGATTTCACTCATATGTGGAATTTGAGAAACAAAACAAACAGAAAAAAAAGAAACAAACCTAAAAAATAGACTCTTAACTATAGAGAACAAACTGATGGTTACAGAGGGGATGTGGGCAGGGGGATGGGTGAAATAGGTGAAGGGATTAAGAGTACACTTATCATGCTGAGCAGTGAGTAATGTATAGAATTGTTGAATCATTTTTTTGTACAATTGAAACTGATAAAACACTGTATGTTAACTATACTGAAATTAAACTTAAAATAAAATAGAAAGTGACCCTAGTATACATCAAAGGCCTAAATAGGCTAATTTCCATGTAAGAGTAGACAAGTTTATCAGGAAACTTCCTCACAATAAATCATCAAGCCCAAATGATTTCAAAGGAAAACTCCCATCAAAATTTCAAAGGCTAGATAGTCCCAATGCTTTTCAAACTTTTCCAGCTCATAGAAAATAAAGGAAAAGTTCCGATACTTTTTGTGAATAAATATATTTATATCTAAACATGATAGAGTTAAAAATGAAAGTTATAGCCAATATCACTTATTAATATCGATTCAGAAGTTCTAGAAATAATGGCAAACAGAATATAACACCTCATTAGAAACTAATATGCCATGATCAAGTGGGATTTATTCTAAGAATACAATATTAATACAATATTAGGAGATCCACTAACATAAAACACCATCTGTGTTGGAGACCCCAAAGACCAATCCTTGTTTGGATGATTTGCTAGGAGGACTTACAGAATCAGTATTTAGTCATATTCATAGTCCTTTTCCAGTGAAGTCACACAGACCATACTTCATTCTGTCAGCAAAAAGTTTTGACAACATGTGTGAAATATTGTCAACCAGTGAAGCTCATCAGGGACTGAGTGTCCAGGGTTTCTGTGACAGACTGGTTACACAGGTGTCTTCTGTCTAGCATTTATCAAAATTCCTAACTCCTATAGGAAAATAAGGGAGTTCATGTAAACCACATTGCTTGTGCAAAAAGTTTAGGGAGTAAGCCACTCATTCATTAGAGTGATGATGATCCTCCCAAAAACCAAGCTCCTACATGCCAGCCAAGGGTCAAACTTATAGACAGGTTTTTCAAAGAACAGCAATGAGGTCTGCTATGTTAACTGTTTTCTATATACTATATTAATAAATCTAAGAAGAAAATTATCTGATTGTCTCCAGAGATGATGGAAAGACCCTCGCATAATTTATAACCCATTCCTGATAGGGAGAAAAAAAAAAAAACTCAAGGATATAATAATTGGTGTTTAATTTTTTAACATGACACATGTGATTTATATAATTTTAGCTGAAAAACCAGTATCTTACTAAATGCAGAAACATGAGTGATATTCCCAATCACATAAAAAGCAGAAGAAAAGGGTATCCTACTCTCCACATTAACATTCAATACATTGATGGCTGTTAGCCAATTCAAAAGTCCAAAGCAGAAAATACTGAATGCAGACTGGTTCATTAGTGAATTCTACCAAAAATTTTAGGAATTATATCAATTCTCTACAATCTCTTTCAAAAGACAGGAACAGAGGGAACACTTCTAACTCATTCTTTGAGGCCAGCATTACTCCAATACCAAAAGCAGACAAAAGCATTGTAAGAAAACTCTAAATCAACTATCTCTCATGAACAAAGATGTAAAAATTCTCAACAAAATATTAGCAAATTGAATTCAACAATATATAAAAATAATTATACACCATGACAAAATGGGATTTATCCTAGAAATGTAAGGCTCTTTCAGTATTTTTAGATCAGTGACTGTAATCCATAACATAAACAGGATAAAAAGAAAAATAACATGATCATATCAACAGATGCAGAAGAATTATTTGACAAAACTAATAACTATTCATGTTCATTACCCTAGTAAACAAGGAGTAGAGAGGCACCTCCCTCAACTTGATAAAGAACATCTACAGAAAAAACCTGTAGCTAACATCATAATTACTGGTAAGAAATTCAAAGTGTTCCTGCTAGTGCAATAAGACAAGAAAAGGAGACAAAAGGTATACTGATTTAGAAGGAAGACATAAAACTGTCTTTGCTGTGACTTGATTGTCTATGTAGAAATCCGAAAGAATGACAAAAAACCTCCTTGAGTTAATAAGGCTTATAGTAAGGTTTCAGTACACAAAGTTAACATATAAAAATCAATTATTTTTCTGTATACCATCAATGAACAAGTGGAATTTGAAATTAAAACCACAATACCATTTGCATTAGCACTCAAAAAATGGTTTACTTATGAATAAATTTAATATGTACAACATCAGTATAAGGAAAACCAAAAAAACTCTGATGAAGGAAATCAAAGAACTATAGAGATATATTACATGTTCATGGATAAACATGCTCAATAATATCAAGATACCAGTTCTTCCCAAATTGATCTATAAATTTAATGTAATCCCAGTAAAAATCTCAGCAAATTATTTTGTAGATGTCAAAAATTGATTTTAAAGATTATATGGAGAAACAAAGGAACCAGAACAGCCAACACAATATTGAAGGAGAAGAACAGATGAGGACTAACATTAACCCACTATAAACTTACTATAAAGCTACAGTAATCGAGAGAGGGTGTTATTGGGGGAACAGATTAATGGCTATGTAGAACAGACTTAAGAGCTTAGAAATATACAACCATAAATGTTGTCAACTAGTCTTTGACAGTAGCAGAGGCAATACAATGGGGCAAAGGTATGTTTCCTCTCAATTTTGTGAACCCAAACTGTTTAAAAAATAAAGTCCTTAAAAAACTCCAAAAATAGGCAAAGAAATAAACAAAATTTATTTAAAAGTACAGAAAAAGCCCTTATATATGAAAAATTGTGTAACTTTCCTTATAATAAGGGAAATGTAAAAACTATACTGAGGTATTTTTCACTTGCAAGACTTGCAAAATTTAGATAAGCTACAAGTTATATAGGTAGATCAATATGTAGTTAGTAGATAGGTAGGTAGACAGATGATAGAGATAGATGATAGGTAGGTAGATAGATAGATAGATAGATAGATAGATAGATAGGTAGAGCTAGCTATAGTACAGCTCACTCTGTGGTGAGGCTATCTGGGAAAAGACACTCCTATATATTGCTGAGGTATGCCACATACCTAAGGAAGGAAATTTGGTAATATCCAACAAATCTACATATTTCCTTTAACCCAGTGATCTCACCTCCACAAATTTAGAGCATATAACCTTATTTTAATATTTAAATAATAATATTTCACTTAATATATTAAATGATAATATGAAATAAGTTATTGTTTAATTTTAAATAATAAATATTTGTAAAGTATAAATGTATATATAAAATATATAATATATTATAGTAATGCTGAGATATATATTCTATACATATAATATCATACACTGTAAACTTACTATATAATTGCAGCATTGTGTGTAATTGAAAACTATGGGAAATTAAATGCCCAAACATAGGATATTAGCTGAATTAGCAATGTATATAGACACAATCATGTACTATGAAGCTGTAAAAATAATGAGGAACACCTCTTTTGAACTAATGTAGCATGATTCTCGGGCATATTTTACACTTGATCTTAGCCAAAAGGCTGAGAAGAGATGGGTGGCATATTTTAAGTGGAAAAATAATGTTTCATGCAGTGTTAAAAAATAAGGGAGGCAGTAGGAAAATATATTTGTTGCTACTCTCTAAAAAATGGGAGAACTAAACCAGAGCTGCTTAGGATTGCTTACCTATGGGTAGTTGGATGGAGCATGGTGGGGGGAAAAAGAAGGAATGAAGTATGTCATATTGTGTCAGTTTTATGCATATACATTTTGGTATGGTTCTGATTGTTGGAAGTTGTACATCATGGAGAGGGAGGGAAGGAGGAAGAGAGAGAGAAAAAAAGGGAAAGAGAAAGAGGGAGAGAGAGGAAAAGGAAAGAAGAGAGTCAGGCCCTCTGAGAAACTGAGAGTTGGGGAGAGGGAGAGGACAAGAGAAAGGAAAACTGAACAGTTCTGGTAAAGGTACCATAAAAAATGGAATTCAAACAGAAACAAATGGACTAAACTGAATTCACATAAATGACATAACCAACCTTACCCTGAACAGGGTAAAAGAACTAATCCAAGTAAATCTCGAGCACTGTTATTTGGAATATATGCCCTCAAGTTAAACACAAACAAACTGCTGAAGAAATATTAAACTCTAGCTAGTAGGATTTTTTTTGTAGAATTCATGTTTGTAATTCCAAACCTTTTTGTGCATTCTAAGATTGAACAAGAATATATTGTGAATATCATGAATATGAGTAATGGGATCACATTTCTCACTGTTATGAGTTCATCCTAATTTCCTCCCTCCCCCTACCCCCCCCACTTCTCTCTCTATCTTTGGTGTACCATCTGTTTTTATTCTATTTGAATGTTTGGAATCTTTTCTTTTTGTCTTGTATGATTTTATTAGTTATTTTTACATTTTTTATTTCTGTGGAATATTATCTCTATTCAGCTGTCCAAGTCTTGTCTTCCATTACATAATTATATTTAGTAATTAAGAAATGGAATTTTTTTTAAGTTCTACAGTTATTTTCTGTTTATCCTATTAGTTTAATCAACACAATTGCATTTTTATTTGGATGTCTTTCTTTTAAAACCATAGTCATTCCCCCCTAATGCATGGGGCTTTGATCCAAGACCCTCAGTGAATGCCTGAAATCAAAAATAGTACTGAACTCTATACATACTATGTTTTTCCTGTACATATATACCTATGATAAAGTATAATTTATAAATTAGGCGTGGTAAGAGATTAACAACAACTAATCATAAAATAGAACAAATATAACAACACACTGTAATAAAAGTTATATGAATATGGTCTCTCTCTCAAAATATCTTATTGTACTGTACTCACCCTTCTTCTTGTGATGATGATAAAATGCCTACGTGATGAGAGGAAGCAAGATAAATAATATAATATTGTGATATACTGCTAGGCTAATATTGACCTGACAATACATCAGAAGGATGAACATCTGCTTCCTGACCATGGTTGAGTGAGTGTAATTGAAACCATGGAAAGCAAGACCACAGAGAAGTGGGGACTACTGTATTCTGGCCCCTTAACAAACTTCTGAGTTTGTGTGGACTTTGTTTCAAAACATGTAAGATTGCTTACTACACAAGAATGCCAGTCTATGAATGCTTATTTAAGAGGGGTAGATTAACAAAGGGGAAAAGAAAGATATGCAGTGAAAAATAGGAAATTTGCCATAATACTTTAAGAAGTCAGAGTTATCTCATGAAGAGTACTCAGGGGCCTGCATTCTCAAGGGTAAGCAGGGATACATGTTCCTGAACCCCACAGTTTAAACCTTCCTCTTTACTGGTGGATTCCGTGAAAGACTTTGGTTACTCCAGTACTCGTGTGCAACAAATAGGCAAAGACAGACTGTCTCCTCACTTACTGATTTAGCTGCTATCCTTGATAATCAGGAGACATAAGGTCTTCACTTTTGGTTCCCTTATAGAGTCAAAATGGTTTCCAAGTCACTGAGTTTACATCCAGTTCCACCCCCACTTTCTCCAAGCCCTACAAACAACAGCATCCTGTGTTGCAAACTTTTCTCAGGAATTTGAGAACTGAGTTCTACATGGTCTCTTTTTCACATTCTTACAGTCATGATGATGCTGATACTTAGCAGAAAATGAGAAGTCAAAAGATCAATGAGTGTTATATGCAAACAGTGAATCATGGAACACTACATCAAAAGCTAATGATGTACTGTATGGTGACTAACATAACATAATAAAATTTTTTTTAAATAAAATAAAATAAAATGAAAGTCTTACTGCATAAAAAACTTGACAACATGCAAATAAACCAAAATCATTTGCCATCAAAAATCCATTTATTCATTAACTCAAAAATATATGTGTTTACTTTGAGCAGGGAAGATTTTTACATTTTAGGGAGAGAGCAAGAAAAAACTTAGCAAACACATTTGTTCTCTTGGAGCTTACTTTTTTACTAGGATGAAGAGATGGACCATTAAAAAAAAGAATTAAAATATACAATATTTTGACTAATGGTGAGTGTTATGGAGAAAAACCAAGCATAGGAAAATGAAGAGGACAAGGATGGAGGTGGGGTGTGGTCAGTGAAATTTTCACTGGGAAGTGACAATTGGGAAAAGACTTGAAGGAAGATAGGAAAATCATGCAGACCCTGAGAATGAACACTCTTCTAATGAAAACCTGGGTTAAAGAAGAAAGTAAACTTCAAATTAGCAAATTTCTGGAAATTAAAGAAAGAATAACATTTTTTGTATAATCTAAGGAATATAAGTAAATCTAAGTTTAAGATGTTTCTTATTTTTTAATATTTATTTATTTGAGAAAGAGAGAGCACGAGCAGAGGTAGGGGCAGAGAGAGAGGAGGAAGCAGACTGCCCACTGAGCACGGAGCCTGACCAGGGGCCTCGAACCTAGAACCCTGAGATCAGGACCTGAGCTGAATTAGCCATTTAACCAACTGAGCCACCCCAGTGCCCCTAAAATGTATCTTATAAAAACAAGATGCTGGTGCACCTGGGTGGCTCAGTCAGTTAAACATCTGACTCTTGATTTCAGCTCAGGTGATGAACTTAGAGTTGTGGGATCCAGCCTCTCATAGGGATCTGTGCTCAGAATGGAGTCTGGTTGAGATTCTCTTTTTCTCCCTCTCCTTTTAGTCCCCTCCCCCACTAGCATACATTCTCTCTCTCTCTTAAGATAGATGATAGATAGATAGATAGATAGATAGATAGATAGATAGATAGATAGATAAAAATAAAGACTGAGAAGGAAAAACCGTATATAATCACAAGAGAAGAAAGACTTAAGAACTATGTAGTAATTTAGAGAAACTTAGAGAAAATGGATCATGCTCAAGAAATGACTAAAGTGGATGCAAAAAGATGTAGAACACATAGACATACAATAATAACCATATTACCCACCAGGAAGTATTTTTTAAATACTCATTTGTAAATAAGGTACCAGGTTCATCTAATTTGGGGGGTGTTTTAGTTAATTTTCATTGAACAAAATGTTTACAGCCCACTAAAAATGATATCAATCCATCATTAGAGTAACAGTACAGCTTGACAAATATAGTACACAAAATGCATAGAGAAATTTTAGTTGTGAGCTTAAATGCAAAAAGTATGAGTAAAATAATGGCACATTGAAGTCAATAATGTTTCGATAAAGTGATTCATCATAATCAACTGATGTTTATTCCAAAAGTGCACAATTAAAAAAAAAAATAAGCATACTTAAGGCCTAAAAAAGTATTTTATGCATTTGAGTGAACATTGCAAATAAAAATTTAAGTGAAATTGGACTATAAGAAAGAATGCTTAAATATGATAAAGAAACTTTACCAAAATGTAATTATACATACCATAATAAAAATGAAGCACTTGTCATGAATATCAAAACCAGGAATAAGACATTGGTGCCTCTACTTAACAGGATATTTTTAGCATGTTCTAAATTTTCTAGCCAGTTTAATAAGAATAGAAAATTGAATTAGTAAGATAGATACCATATAAAAAGAGAAATTACTATTATGAATAGCAGATCTTTAGAAAACCTAGGTGTCTGGATACAGAGTAAACCTCAGGTCACATAAGTTTCTCTTCACCTCCTGCTATCATGTCGGCTATTCTGGGGATACCAAGATCTCTCCAAGGGATTTCTTATAGATTTCGGCAGTATTAATTAAATATACAAGATTGATGGAAAGAAGGAAAAATCTCTGGATATCATGAAACATGTGATGACGCCATGCCTAAAAGCAAGAGTAGTCATTTATTTTATACAAAAACATTTCAAAATATTGTTTCAATATAGCTACTCCTACACTTAAAGCTAAATCAAAAAATAAGAACACACCTAAATATTTAGAGAATTAAAAATGCAACTTTTCTGTCAGTTTTCTGCATTTTTCAAACAACAATTTTCAAGATATATCTGGATTTCACATTGTTCGCAAAGATAATTACTTCTTTAGTTATAAATGAAATTCCATTAACTTAAAAAAATTCTCCCTAAAAAATGTAAAAGGCAACTTAAAAACAAACAAAAGGAAAAAAACACAATTTAACCACATCAATTACATTTCATTTTGACATATCAAGATCTACCCATAAACGCAGCTTGTTATCATAGTGTTCACAGTATTGTGATATTTCCACTTTATCTACACTAAGCCACTTTTATTTTTCTATAAATTTTTCATAGTCATTATATTTAATGTATGGATAATGTGTTGATGTTGATGTATGATGATTTAACACTTTCATGTTAGATAACTGCATTATTTCTAATTTTAAAATTTTATTTAGTATGTACCATTAACTAACATCTTTATGATAATTTATTTTTTATTTCCATTGGATTATTTATTTAAAATAAGAAAAGGGATAGAATAATTTATTGAATTATTGCTATTAAAATAAGTTAATTATAATATCAATAAGCATAGGCATCTTATGATTTTTTTCTATATAATGACATTAGTTTTACAAAATTGTAGAAAAAAATGTTATACAGGTTGTAAATCCTTCTTGTGAGGAATATGTATTCTATTTTCACTTCAGGATTACTGAGATAACTTTAAAAAATGTGTACTTTAGATAGCATAAAATGATATGTCAAGTTTGTGTTCATTTTCATTTTTTATTATTAATGTTAAATGAGCATCGATACTCTTTACTTTCATATCCTTTGAGACTGAGAATTATTTTTTTAAGTTGTTTATTATTATAGGTAGACAAATTGCATTTTCCTAAATATCTAATTGGATTCGTTCAAAGTCAGTTGCATTTTCCTAGACAAATGAATTATTAAACCAAAGATTTGAATAGGCAAAAATTATCTGCCTAATGATCGGTATTATTTTAAAATGCATTTTATTTTGTTCATTGGACTTTTTTGAATTTTTACTTCTTAGCTGTAGAGCATGAAAATGTTTCTTATCTTATTAAAGGATGCATGTCTCTTTGGAATTAGATACTTTAAAGAATATGACATTTTAATGAGTATGACATATGAGCCCTTACAAACCTGATTTTCAACAGATCAAGTTAAATTAAATAACAGAGACAGGTACCGTATGGTAAGGTACCTAGGAGAAATTACAATACACTGCTACTCTTATTGTAATGATTTTTTTATGCTCATTCCTATAAGAAAAGAAGACGAAATAAGGAATCATTATGAACAAAGAAAAAAAGCATGATAGAAGACATTATTAGATTTAACTAAACCTATCCTCTTGTGCTCTTCTAATTTAAGCATTTGTGAAGGGCTAATATGACTAGAAAATAGTAAAATCATATAGAATATAAAAAGCCTCTTGGTCTTATACCTCCAGTGTTTCCAGCTCATTACTGCCAGAATTATTTTATAAGGTAGAAATCTGCTTTAAAAATGCAGAAGACCTTTGTCTGATTTTAAGTAACCTTACCTATCTCAATTGTCATGAATCTCTTCCTCGGCCGTTCTTATACCAGACTATGGACTCAAAGCACTCCAAACCTCCCTTCGTTTCTGAAAAGGTCATGCCTCGAGGCTTTGCATTTTGCAGATTCTTCTTCTTAGGATGTCCTTTCCCATCTGAGTAAGTTTCTTATTGTTCTTCTAACAAACTGCCACAAACTTAGTGGCTTAAAACAACACAAATTATTGTCTTACAATTCCAGAGAAGACTAAAATGGTTTGGCAGGGCTATGAAAGGCTTCCAAGGCTGTTGTCTCAGACTCGTCCTTTCTTTTTTCATTCTCTTTCCCAAAGGAGCATCCTTCCCTTTGCCCCAAACCTCGGTAATGAACTTCTTGCCTGAGGTCGGTGAAGACTAACTGGAAAATGGAAAATGAAAAACCAAGAACCGACCAATTCTGAAAATACCGAACAGGCTATTATTTTAGAGGAGTTAATTTCAGAAGGAAAATGGGTTAAGCTCGAAAAAAAAAAACAGTGTATATGGCTCTTACTGGTAAAACTAGAACTTGGGCAGCTGTGAAAATTACAGCTGGGAGAGGGCAGTTGAATGATGGTATGGCAGTTGTCTCAGCACTGCAAAGAACTCTTCACGAGGAATGTGCCATTCTGGGAAAAAAGGTCTGCCTGCCACTGGGAGGCTAAGGCCTCGGAGTCCCCACAGGTCCCACAGATGATAAGGAAAACCCAGAAGCAGCTGCTCTTCTGGAACTTGAGAGAGAGACTGGCTACGGAGGTGATATTGACTGTTGTCCAGCTGAATGTACGGATGCAGGTATGTGCAACTGTATGCACACTTTGTGAGTGACTTAATGAAGATGATGCTGAAAATGTAAGACCTAAGCCAAAGCCAGGGATGGAGACTTTGTGGAAGTGATGTCTTTACCAAAAAATGATCTGCTAAAGAGACTTGATGCTCTGGGAGCTGAAGAACGTCTGACAACGGATGCCAGAGTCTAGTACTATGCTCTGCTGCTGACACATGCAAACACAAAGCCATGTAAAGTGTCCTTCCTGAAATTTTAAGGCCAAAGGACAGTGGCCATGTTTTTGTAAATGAGATCGTCAGACTTCCCTCACTAAGACTTTGTATTCAGCTTAATTTGAAATTAACTTTTTCATAAAATTAAGGCAACAGAGAATGAAAAAAAAAAAAAAAACCACAAGTGCAGTGTCTGAAACAATGACAGAACATAAATATTAGATGCTGGGAAGAAGCCAAAAAAAAAAAAAAAAAGATGAGATCATGTTCAAGAAATTATTTGTCAAATCTGGTTCAGCACTAACCTAGCATTAACAACAGAGCTGTTATGGGAAAGATGTTCAACACTAGTAGACAATGAGGAGTAATGCCTCTGAAGTGAAAGGGCAGTTAATGGGAATGAGAGATACCTGTGCCATTTTAGGATTTTTACTTAAAGTTGGTGAAGAATGGGAACAGGGCCTTATGATCAGCTTGAATATAGGAAAGGCACCCAGAAACCCAGTTTTAAGGCAGAAAGGTATTTTGCGGCTTGAGGGAATGGAAGAAGTCACTAACATCTTCTGAAGGTATATAAAAGTTAAACATATATTCCAAACCTCCTCTTATGCCAATGGGAAACAGAAAGCATTTACCTATGATAAGAAGTCTGGAAGACAAGTTAGACCTTTGAGACCTTAATTCATAGAAAGCTACTTATGAATGACATTTGGAATTATCTCTTAGATTTAACACTTTCTTCTACTCATTTGTTTATCTAACACAATATACCAGGTTACCAGGCTTAGATGATTATTCGCCATCCGACTTCATTTTTGGACAATTAAATCTCACCTTCTAGGTATAGTTGAACTTCACTGTAGTTTACAGTTCCTAAATTTGACTATAAAACAGGGCCATGCCTCTACTGTTATTTGAATTCTAGTATCAGATTCAGGCTCCTGCAGGGAGATTGAAACCAGTCAGGGTTTCTTAGACAGGAGTCTAAAAATAGTTGAAAAAAGATCTTTTTAAGATTCTTCCTTGTGTCAAAACTGGTGCTTTACCCCCTGCAGTTCCAACACCTGTTTGCACCTAAGACTACTTACCTGTGGTCATCTGCTCTGCTCCAGCAGGCTTCTTACTTTTTCCAAGGAAGAAGCAGAGGTAGCCCCGGGATGATTTCACGTTCTGTGGATAATGGGTCAAACAAATAATTGACCCACCGAGAAAAAAAAAAAAAAAAAAAAAGAAAAAGAAAAAAAAAACTTTTTAGAATCAAATATCTTACCTGTTTGCAGGGTAAATAGGGTTCTCTTAAAATTTAATTGAAACAGATGTTTCTGTTCTGGCCAAGCAGATCAGAAACAAAATAAGGTATCTCTAAATACCAGTCTCCACTCACACGCAAAGTATCACTCCCACACAAAATAAATAGTTTGTATTCTAATTCACCTACTTAAGTCTATGGCCTATTAACAGAGATTTCTGAATAATAGAATGATTTTACTTAGGTAAGCAGATTATATAAAAATTAATACTAACTCTTTGAACTACACTTAAAGTAACTTACTCCTTTTGACATGGTTTGAACATAGCAGTAAAAGGCTACAGGATCAGACATAATCAACATTAGCTTTGCATATGAACCAAGAAATTACTACTTAATAAATTAAGCACACTTTAATTACAAAGTTCAAAACATTACATCATATTTGTAAGTATATGGTTGTCCTTTACCATGACATTTGCTTTGTAGCATTTCATTGAATCTATGAGTCACCACTATCATATGTGCCATGGAGAGCAAAGACATTATGCTTTTTAAAATATGACAGTATTATTTCTTTTGCTTTAAAATTGTATTTTCTATTTTTGAAAAAACATGTTTTGGTGGTTAGACATAGATTATAAATTAAAACTACATTAGATTTTACATATATTAAAATGGAATTTAAGTAAAATTAATTGGTTATGGTATAGTTAAAATTTTTCACATTGTAAGACAAACTCATCAGAATCATTTTTCAATTCTTAATCATTAATATCTGTTTTTTTCCACATAATGCTATTTTCTCAAGAAAGTTGTTGATTCAGTATTTCAAAAAGCTTCCCCTTTCTTTCTTTCTTTCTTTCTTTCTTTCTTTCTTTCTTTCTTCTTTGTCCCTCTCTCCCTCTCCTCCCCCTTCTTTCTTAGTATTACATCCCTAAAAAGACATGTTAGATGAGTTGGAAATCAAAATCAAGGTAGAGGAGGGAGAAAAATGAACAAAAAAAACAAAGGGACTGAATAGCTGAATGGAAAATACTGAAAAAAACTAGTGATCTAGAAGATTGAGCCCGAGATCTCTTCCTGAAACCAGTGCAACATTACAAATATAGATAATATATTTGAGAAAAGCTAAGAAAATGGTGGTAATGTAAAAAAAAAAGCTCATCACTCATCAAATAGGAGTCACAAAAGGAGATATAAAAGAAAGGAGGTAGATATAAGAAATAATAGAAAAGCATTTGCTAATTTTGAAGAGAGACAAATTATCAGGTTGAGGCTCAGTGAGTATCAGAGAGATGTGTAGTTACCTACATCAAGGTACATCTTTGTAAAATTTTAGTACCAAAATTTGAATTTTAAAATGAAAAAAAATATATATATATGAAATTAGAATTAAAAATAGATCAGTCTAAACCATAAAACTCCTAGAAGAAAACATAGGCAGTCATTTCTTTGACATCAGCCATAGAAACATTTTTCTAAATATGTCTCCTCGAGCAGGGGAAACAAAAGGAGAAATAAACTGTTAGAACTATACCAAAATGAAAAGCTTTTGCACAGTGAAAGAAACCTCAACAAAATGACAAGGGAACCTGCTGAATGGGAGAAGATATTTGCAAAGGATATATCCAATAAGGGGTTAATATCTAAAATATATAAAGAACTTATACAACTCAACACCAAACACAAACAATCTGAATAAAAATGAACAAATGATCTAAATAGATATTTTTCAAAGAAGACATACAAATGGCCAATAAACACATGAAAATATGCTTAATATTATTCATTGTCAGGGAACTGCAACCCAAAACCACAATGATGTATCATGCCCCACTTGTCAGAATGATTAAAATCAAAAACACAAGAAATAACAAGTGTTGGCAAGAATGGATAGAAAAAGGAACCCTTGTGCACTGTTGGTGGGAATGCAAATTGGTGCAGCCACCGTGTAAAACAGTATGGAGTCTCCTCTAAAATTAAAAATAAAATTATCATATGATCCATTAATTCCACTACTGGGTATTTATCCAAAGAAAGTGAAAATACTAATTCAAAAAGATATATGTACCCCTATGCTTACTTAAGCATTATTTACAATAGCCAAGATATGGAGGCAGCTCAAGTGTCCATCCAGGGATGAATGGATAAGGATGCAGGTGTGTGTGTGTGTGTGTGTGTGTGTGTGTGTGTGTGTGTGTATGTGTGTAAAATGAAATGTTTTCCAGTCATGAAAAAGAATGAGATCTTGCCATCGGCAACAACATGAATAGACCTAGAGGGTATAATGATGAATGAAAAGATAAGTGAAATAAGTCAGATAAAGAAAGACAGATACCATATGGTTTCACTTACATGTGGGATTTAAGAAACAAAATAAGCAAACTTACAAAGAAAAAAAAAGACACACACACACACACACACAAAAAACAATTTAAATACAGAGAAAAAACTTGTGGTTGCCTGAGGGGAGGAGGATGAGAGATGGGTGAAGTAAATAAATGGAATTAAGAATACATTTATCATGATTAGTACTGATAATGTATTGAATTGTTGAATCATTATATCATGCACCTGAAACTAACATAACACAGTATGTTAATTATACCTCAATAATTTTTAATACTAATAAATCAAGAGAGATATAAAAATATATCATGACCAAATAGGGTTTATTAAAGAGATACAAAACCCTTAGCAAACTAAGAACAGAAGAAAACTTCCTTATTCTCACAATAGCATCTAAAAGCTCTATAGCAAATCACAATTAATGTTTAATTAATATAAATATATTTATACAACACTATTTAAAGGAATCAGTTTGTTGCTTATGATAGCAGGGCAATAGATACAAAATTTTCTTTGGAAAATGTAAGTTGATTTCATAATTCTATACTAAATAGTTCAGTGAACTAAGAAAATAGAAATATTTTACGTGTTCAAAGACTAAGAAAGTTTTTTAACTATGTATATTCCTAAGAGAATATACTGAGGTACTTCAGTGCAACGAAATGAATTTAAGAAAATTGAAATAAAAAATTAAAAAAAAAATAGTAGACAGAGAAGAAGAAGTCAAAACTTCTATTTCATTCCAAGTAATTGCTAGTAATTCTTGTTAAAGAATTTGTAACAAAATGGTCCTTAAAATTTGCAGTAATTTCAGGGCACCTGGGTGGCTCAGTCAGTTAAGCCACTGCTTTTAGCTCAGACCATGATCTCTGGGTCCTGGATTTTAGAGGCCCAAGTCAGGTTCAGTGCTCAGTGGGGAGTCTGCTTCTCCCACTCCCTCTCCCTCTGCCCCTCCCCCCTGCTCACACTCTCTCTCACTCTATCTCAAATAAATAAGATCTTTAAAAAAATTTGCAGTAATTTCATGGATGTGGTCTTATGACTAGTTTTTCCTTTGATTTTTTTAACATGGTGAAAGGTACTGATAGATATCCTTATTTCTTAATTCTTTCATCTTAATTTCATATTTGGTAAAGTAATGATTTAAAGCAATGGATTTTCTTTTTTATTTAATTTTTTTTCAAATTTTTATTAACTTCTAGTTAGTTAGCATATAGGGTAATATTGGTTTCAGGAGTAGAATTTGGTGATACATCACTTACATATAACACCTAATGCTCATCACAACACGTGCCCTCCATAATCCCCATCACCCATTTAACCCATTACCCACCCATCTCCCATCCATGGACCCTCAGTTTGTTCTCCATATTTAAGAGTCTTCTATGGTTCCTTCCTTGTCTTTTTTTTCCCGCCTTCCCCTACGCTCATTTGCATTGTTTCTTAAATTCCACATATAAGTGAAATCATACGGTATTCGTCTTTCTCTGACTGATTTATTTCACTTAGCATGATACACTCTAGCTCCATCCACATCCCTGCAAATGGCAAGAATACATAAAGCAATGGATTTTCCATTATATGATGTAGTGTGATTTCAAAGGTCCTACTATGTAGTTGTTTTATCAGCATTGTTTACTGCATATTTTCATGTCAATTTCTGGCTCTTCTTCAAGGATGACTTAAGAGGGCAGTCTTGTTTTTATAGGATTTTAACTTATTTTTGTTTATATTCCATCAAATATTGTCATTTTATTTATAATTTTATTGATCCCTTATCTTCTCCATTGTTTTCTTTCATGGAGAATCTAGACTTTCCTTTTCCTTTATGTCCCATTCTAGTAATTTAGAAAGTTTATACTATTTCAAGTTATTCAAGTTAGTTATAGTCATAGTATTCAAGTTATAGTGTTCAAGTTAAAATTTTGCAGTATTTACACTGCTTATTGTATTGCACTTAGCCTTATTTCTAACACGATTCTAACATGGTTTCTCGTTTTCTAAGTTGTTTGATTGTCATCCCTTTCATCCCTCTTTGAATCAAGGAGAGGAAGAATTTGTTTTAGCGCCTATCTTTAACATTCATGAATCCTTCTCTCTCACGTGACTATTGAAGTCCTGTCAGAGTCATGATGTATCCAAACCATACTATTCCTTAGGTGTCATCCGGTTTGTTTAAACCAAAATGACTTGAGATTGATTTTTCTTTAAATTAAAAAAAAATGTACTTTCTGCAAGAAAATGCTGATATGTCTTATTTAATTTGAATTTTTAAGACTCCTTTAGTATAAGCCCAAGAAATTATACTACTACTGATAAACACTTAATATTTTACTGCTCAGGAGTACTGAAAATCCATAAAACCTGTGATGAATAAAGTCGTTTTTTTATGCAAATAGTTTTGTCTTTTAACGTGAGAAAGGATCAATGGAACAGTGGGAAAAAATTATTCTTACCCCAGTGTTTTGGAAGCAATGTGGCAACAGGAACCTTGTGAAAGCAAAGCAGATGGAATAGTTTGCCAATGGCCAGATCATTCTTAGAACTTGGACTGTGGCCATGGAAAGCAGTATCTTTCATTTGCTTATTTGCAATCCATATATCTTCTTTCATGAAGTGTCTGTTTAAATCTTTTCATTGCATTTTGCGAATTCTTTATATATTCCATATGTAAGTCCTTCACCAATTGTGTGTTTTGAAAATATTTTCTTCTGGGATATATATCCCAAGATGTTTCAGAACAATTTGTTGAAAACTTTATACTTTCTCCATTCAGTTTACTTCACAACTTCTTTGAAAATCAATTGACAATATATGTAGTCATATCATTTTGGACTATAATTTTTTTTTTCATTGATTGTTCTACCCTTCCTTTTGTCAATATCCCATTATCTAGTTTATGGTAGCTTGTGGCAACTTTTGAAATTAAGTAATGAGAATCCTCCAAATATTTTCTTCTGTTACAACATTGTGTTGACTAATTTAGTTCCTCTGTTTTAATTTTGGAATCAGTTCAGTTTTCATTGTTGGGGGGAAAAAGCCTCTGGGATTTTTTATAGGAATTGAATAAAACCGATGGATTGATTTAGGAAAAAATGGCATTTTAATTGATAATTTAATGCACAAAAAGGATATATGTCTTAGTTTATGTAGGTTTTCTTTGATTCTTCTTGTCAGTGTTTTACTTATTTTTTACAAGATCTTGCACATATTCTGTTACATTTATGTCTAGTCATTTCGTGTTTTCTGGTGCTGTGTTTGCTTATTTTTCTTTTAATGACAATAGTAACTCTAGAAATCCCTCTTCCCCCCTTAATTCCTAATATTGTAATTTGTACCTTCTCTCTATTTTCCTTCATCGCTCTGATTTTTCTGATCTCAAAGAACTAGGTTTGGCTTCATTGATTTTATCTGTGGTATTTATAGCTTTTTTAAATTTATTAAATTGGTTTTAACTCTTCTGCTAGGCTATCCTCTGCTAGTTTATGTGTATGCATGGGGATGTGTGATTGAATCAGACTAGTGAAGAGCTTTTGTTTCATTATACTGTGGTGATTTCCAGTGCACAGCTATCTTTAAATATTTTTAGCATTACGTTGTGCTTATTTTAGAAGCTGGAATGCTGGAAGATTTATCTCCATGCTCATTGCTGCTCTGTCCCCTATGCCAGGTTGTGACCTTGCCAATTTAAGTGCTATTAAATTAAATATAATTTAAGATACAGGATGGTTAACAGTAAAATTGATTTTAAATGGTAATAATGAACATATAGGGGATATCATATTGATATTAAGACTTTTTTTTAATGAAACCAGGAAGCAACTGTTCCCATTACCATGAATTTAAAGTGTCACTTATTTTGTGACAGCCTAGCAATGATTGCATAGGTAGCATAGCCAGCCTAAAGATAAATGTTTTCACATATCTCACTTATTTAATTTCGATAGTACTTGTGAAGCAGATATTAAGATTTTGTAGTAAGTACTTTTATCTATGTATAAAGGCTATACTTTACACCCACATATGTACCCACACATACATGCATGTATACATATATCAAGGCTGTCTAGTAGAAGATTTACTTTAGTGCACAAGTGTGACTTGTAATGATTATGATGACCAAATATTTCAGTCTCTACTTACATTACAATTAGCATGGAATGTAAATCACAGTGACGTGAAAATGACTTCAAATAATTTGAGGAACAGAAATAGAGCTACAGATACAATATGAGTTTTAATTGTTTACATCAGTACCAAAACTTAGGCCTAAAATGTCTAAAGCTTTGTTTTAATTTACTATTAGAAGTAACCATTTTCTAGGAAGCTACAAGTATGACATTTGTGAATGAGGAGTTGTGAATAGAGAGTTGGAAGAAAACAGAATTGAATAGAAAGAGACTTAGCTTGTGGTGCTGCTCTGAGTCCAGCTGTAGGAACACCAGAGCAAAGAATACCGTCTAAAGGTGTTCCACTTTGGGTAGGAATATTCCTGATATAGTACCTAACTCTTCTTAGTCATTACCTGGAAAGAGTCTGGGGAGGACATACCTGAATAGGGGTACTGTGGTAGATACCAAAGCTACAGCAGCTATAGGACGTCTGCTAACTAAACTCCTCACAGCAGGTTCTTTTGATGGAAGACTTAAGGGATACACTCCCATTTTTGCCATTGCAAATAGCAGAGAAATACCAGAAAATTAATAGAATGGTCTTAGAAATGCTCTGCCATTATTGAATTATTGTTGATATAAGCCAGAAAAAAATGTTTAGTCATATTACATTAATGTTACTTTCTTAAAGTGATTCATGGGCCAAAGTTTCATTTAGAACATGTAGACATTTAAAACAGCCTCCTTGAAGTTCTGGCTCTTGGGACAAGTCAGCTCTCACTATCCTTGTGTTCTTCAAAAGTTTCCTGTGGAATTTTTTTCTCTAGCAATTCTTTTAACCTAGGCAGAAGCATACCTACTTTGGGTGGCCTTCTTGGGCTCTTTCCATGGCCCCTGAACATTAAGGATTACATTTCCAGGCTCTTCTGAGTTTTTCTTGTCCACCCCCACCAATTGCATGACCCTATTGAACAGGACATGTGATGGATGACCCCATGTGGATTTCTCTCTTGTGCCCACATCTGGTCCACAGGAAGCATTCATCTGTCCTTTGCCCTGATAAACTCTGGGCGACCAGGCTGATTCCAACAGAGCAGCAGTCTTCACTCTCTGGCTTTACTCCAAAAGCAATTGGTCAGCCCTTCTTTCATCCTCTAGAAGTTCCCAGTTTTCTGTCCCCTTTGATTTTCACAATTATGGGTCACTAACTTAGGTGTATCTGAAGGACATTTCAGGCACTTTGTGGGTCTCCCTGCTCCTTCCATAAGTTTCACTAGGTTTAGAATTATAAGGGAGTACCTTCTCTTCACTCATAAAAAATGGGGTAGAGATTCTAATAAGGATGACATCCCTCTCCAAATAAAATTATTTACCAATCACTCTACTTTCATTTTATCTGATTCCTTAAATCTGTGATATTGCCCTGGGGTCCATGAAGCATAGAAAGGCTCTAGAAAACTTTGTAATTTTTCATGGAAAGATGGGATTTCAACTCACACTCATCTTGCTATGATAACATGTATACTATTGAAGGCTTAATCAAAAATGAGGAGAAAATACTGTGTTCTAACACTTTGTTTCATTAACAATAAGTTCCAATCATGGAATAATCCTAATATCTGGGGTTCATAGAAGAGGGACAATTTAATTTTCCTAAAGGAAGACCACAGGTTTTAATAGTCTGAAGAATTTTCAGAAAAAAAAAATTTTTTGTGACCTTTAAATTATATATAGAGAGGGGTTATTGGTACAGTATAATTAGCAGAATTCTCCCATGTTATGGACTTTTTTATCTATTGGTACTAGCGTACCTGTGACCTGAATCAGTTTTAAAATATATCATGATTGACTTCCAACAATCAAGCCACATTGACTTTAACCATACTTTCCAGTTTTATGATGATATTCAATTAACTCAAAAATAATTTATCCATAGAGATTATTATATACACAGTAGTTTAATTCACTGCTTATGTATGATTACCTTAATCAAGAATTCACAATCCAGATTAATTTTAATCAGAAAGACTACTCTCCACACACAGCAGCTGCATGCCTCAGTTATCCTTATCTTAATCTACACCAGTGACTTTGCTATAATTAGATTTTCACTGGTAAAATTAATGACTTATTAGCTAATGAAAATTAGCAATTGGCTTTCTTTTTTTAAAGATTTATTTATTTGAAAGAGAGAGGTGGGGAGGGAGGGGCAGGGCAGAAGGAGCGGGAGAGAGAATTTTCAAGCAGACTCCAGGTTGAGCATAGAGCCCAACACGGGGCCCAATCTCATGACCCAGAGATCATGACCTGAGCCAAGACCAAGAGTAAGACACTCAACTGACTGAGACGCCCAGGCACCCCAGCAACTGGCTTTCTTAAGAAATTAGTATACTGTGTGTGTGTGTGTGTCCTGGCTAAGATATTTTAGAGACACTCTCACTATTCCCCAGCATGAAAAAAGAGCCTAAAAATCCAGTTGGCCTTATATGTGTGTGACATATTCAGGCATCAGTCTCCAGGTTAGATTGTTAAATTTAACTTAGTCTGCAGAGTTTTGTTTTCCAAAACCCGCCCCCAAATGTAGTCACATTTGCCTTAGGTAATCTTTCATTAATAGCGTTTTGAAAATAGCCAAAGCCAATATACCCTAAGCCCACACAATTGGTTGCCTGAGTTTTAGTTCTTACTTGCTAATAAATGTATGCATGAGAATATTGGGTCAAAGATGGTATTTGCCTAACACCTTTCAAGTTTTTAGAGACTGCCTTGCTATCATCTCTCTCCAGTTATTGGAGATCTACCCAAAAGCTAGTTCAAAAGAGCAGTGGGAGGGAAGGATGAAGGGGTTATGGGCAAGGCTCAAAGAAATGGTATTTTAAGAATAAAAAGAAATGAGGAAGATTTTGTCAGATTGACTGGGGCATATAAGGGGAGAAAATCAGCATGTAGAATTGTTCTATTTAGAATCATTTACAGAAATGTGCAAGAAACCAAACTATGTCTGAAATTTAATATTTTAGAGTAGAAGTACAGGCAGGGTCAGAATTATAAAGACATCTATGTGGTATGCTTGAGTATTTTTCAAACTTTTTTGACCGCAACTTGTGGAAAATACAGATTTTATTATATGACCTCTTACACATACACACACACACATTACAAAATAATACTTATATTTCACTAATTTCTATGTACTCTAATATTTTATTTACTGTTTGTTTCTGATATATTCTGTTTTACTGAAATGCTGTTATTGAAGCCAATGGATTTATTTCTTGACATACTGATGGACCATAACCCACAGATTGACAGAGATTCCCTAGAGGACTTAACTAACTTCAGGGATGTCCAACCAGTCCAGTCAGAAGACATAACCCAGCAGCTGGAGGGCAGCGCATGAGCTGAGTATTGAGGGTCTGCATTTCTTTTTGCCCAGCATTGCCCTCGTACAACACTTGTAAATGCCGAAGGAGATGCAATATTCAATAGCAAATAAGAAAATCCATGACAGGTTGAGAGAGAGGCTAGGGAAGAAAGGAAATATTAGTACCTTTAAGAGCCACTTTCCCCCCCCCTTTTTGAGCAAGAAGTACCACATTTGTGATTTTCCTTTGGTCCCCAAATTCTGTTGGCATTTGTGCAAAAAACACTTGCAGTAGCAATATTGTGCAAGGGGCACACACAATTTTAAATTTTCTAGTAGAAACATTAAAAAAGAAACAGTTAAAGTTGTTTTAATAGTATGCTCATTCAAACCAATATATCTAGAATATTAGCAAATCAATTAATGATAAAAATACAAAATATTAATGGCATTTTTTACTTTTTTAACTTCTACCAAGTGTTAGAAATGTGGGATATATTTTATACTTACAGATCATTTTAATTTGAGCTAGCCACATTTTGAGTACTCCGTGGTCATATGTGATTTGTCATTACCATATTGGACAGTGTGGCTCTAGAAAATGAGGAACACAGGGAGGTTTTATGCTAGTGTTTGTGAGGTTCAACTTGACTTTTAGAAAGATCTCTCTCTCTCACTCAGTAGTACGGTGAATGAAGTAGATTCTAAGACTGGAGGCAGGAGGAATTGGACAGTAGCCATTTGGTTTGGGGGCAGGGCAGGCTTTAGAGATAAGTAGTAGAATTATCAGTAGTTGAATACTGATTACCTGTGAGTGCTTAGTGGTAATGAGGAAAAGGAAAGAGAGGAAGGAGAAGGATTGGAATGATTCCCAGATTTGTGGACTTGGTGGTAACGGATCCAGGATCAGCACAACTGTACACTTTCATTCCTTTTTTTAGTTAATTCATCATATTTTGTTGTCATCAAGGTGACCTGAGATACTCCTTGATTTAGTAATTCTAATAGAATTTATCTTAGGAAACATACTGGTAATTTAGAATCAGAAAGAACTTTGTAAGTTGTTTGATCCTGTGGATTCTGCCCAAGATAAACTTCAAGAGTTGGATTCAGGGCCAGTCTTATGAGTAGAACGTGGTTGTCACTGGATTGGACCAGCTTTTTAGTAGAACATATGAGAAAACTCCCCTAGTGAAATTGGATGACTTTCTCAAATCCCCTGTTTAGACACGAACCAGAACTAAACTCCACCCATTTCAGTGTTTTTCCCTCCTTTGGGACTTTCCTCAAAACTCTGTTCTTTGCTGTTGGCTTCACTGTGTACTGGGGCTTGAGCTCATGACCCCAAGATAAAACTTGAGCTGAGATCAAGTCGGATGCTTAACTGACTGAGCCACCCAGGTGCCCCATTCACCATGTACTTTTAAGTAAGATTATTTTGTCAAAATTCCCTTCGTTTCACTTTAAAATCTCTCTGCACTTTCACCTTTTCAGCCTTCAATTCTGTCTGAAAGATGTGCCCTACTCTTTGTGAGGATGGGTACCTTGCCCTTTCTCTGGCTCCCACCTGCCTTTTGTTCTTCCTAGATCAATGTGTTGTTCCATTTACTTGTTGAGATCAATATTTTGAGATGCCAGCAGGTACTCTGTAAAACTCTTCGTGGTTATTTATATTCCACCGTATTTTTGTTTAAAGGCTGCATTTCTGTATTGAGTTGGTCAAGGTGGAAAAAGAAGCATGATCTTTAACTTTGGATAAAATACGTATGGACCTATTCTGAATAGTTCAGTTTTTCTACTTCAAAAATACATCTGTCTCAGTGAATTCATCAATGATAAATATCTAGTTTGCAGTAACAACTTAAAACACTATGAAGTAGTACTGACATTTATATTTGTTACAGAGTATATCTGTTCATATGTACATGATCTGTGTGTGAAAGTGTGTGTGCATGTGTATTTGTGTGTAAATGTATTTCTCTGTGTTATTTAACTCTATTTAATGTGATAAAGAAAATATAGATTAAATATGAGTAAGGATATCATGAATAGTGACGTTTGAGAATGTCTATATGTTGCACATTTTTGCAATGAATGAACTTAGATTTTTGAACAAGGACTAATGTGGAAACTCAATATATTCTTTTGGGAATACCAATGGTTAATAAACTTTCTGAGTCCTTGGAAAATCTGAAAATATTCCTATCTTGTTAGCCTACTCTAGCATTTACTGTAGAATTATAGGTTTGACTTAATTTTTCCAAAAACTTTTTGTAGACGTTGCTCTATTGTCATTAACAACAACAACAAAAAAGTCTCCAATCAAACTTAAATTTTTCAGTAGCAGTGGGGGGAGCAATGATGATCTAGAGGATAAGAGGAAAACTGAGAATGGAAAGGAAAATAGAACCTTTTTAGTCTCATATTCCTGTTTCAGTAAATTAACTCTACCAAAGACTAAACAAACAACAAAAATGAAACAAAACACAATCAAGGAGCTTCTAACACACATTTTCATTATTTTTTATACCAATTTGCAAGGTCTTAGCAGACAGATCTCTTTGATAATGCAAGTAGGTTGAGTAAAGAGAACCCAAATAGTTCCATCATAACAAGTATGAGCTCGGAACAGACATTTTGTCTCCATTTTATTTGTTAAGGAGATTTAACAACAATTATTTCTAATATTTCTTTCAACTGTGATGTTCTATGAGTCAGCATCTTGGTGTCTTTAAAAGTCTAGAATATCTTCATATACACACACAAGTCATAAGGGAACTTGGAGAAGAGAGATATGGGTTGAATTTTTTATCATTTGCTACCCATATGACTGGGAAAGTCACATGACTTCTCAAAAGGTTTGGCTTCTCATCTATAAATAAAAGAAAGTCATGTTTTACAGAAGTCTTGTGAAATTTATTGATTATTCATAAAAAATTCTGAGGATCCTGTTAGTCACACATTAGGTGCTATAAAAAGGTAACTTTTGTAAGTGACTATTTGGCCAGAGTTGGCATTTAGGCCTTTATGTCTCAAAACCTTAACTTTTTAAACATATATTATTGGAAATATTTCTATGAAAAAATTGTATTTTATGCCTTCCGTGAATGGAGTAACATTATATCAGGTTTCTATGCTGAGTCCGAAGGACACTGGCTTCATTAGGGCTGTCTCAGGGAGCATAAGCCAAGGGAAAGGAAGAAGTAGCATGAGCATCCCCACTTCAATCCATAAAATGTATGTGTATATCTATTTATACATCAAGGTTTCTGTAAGATTTTTGAGGAAATTGAGTTTTGCTGCTTAATAACAAACCAAAAAATTAGTATGTATATTTTTATATGTTTATTTAGACATATAGTAAAATGCACACATTTAAAATATACATCTTGGTAAATTATGATATATGTTTACACTATGAAAGCACTACCACAATGTAGATAATGAAAAATTTATCACACCCCGCAACATCTCTTAAAGGTAAAAAAGTTGAAGTAATTAATTGGTGTATGAAATAGTTGTCCATTTTAAGGATCATTTTCCTCAAGATGTTGCCTTTATGTAATGTAGGTTTCCCATCTCTGATAACCTGAACAAAATAAATTTTCAGATGATTTGCTTTTCTGCAAGGTTTGCTAACATTTATTTAGAAAGTAAACGTAATGTTAAACAAATTATTTCTATTGAAGGAAAAATTAAGTTTTATTTTAATGTATCCTTACCTGAGCAAGCTCATACAACATTAAACCCTTATAAAGCTTCCTGGAATTGTCCTGGCAATGCAAACCTGTTTAGTGAGAGGAATTGGAATCAGACATCCTTTCCATTTAAGGCATTAGCAGTCTCACTAATGACTAGTCAGTGGTTGAGGTAACTGCAAATTTAAACCAAGAATGATTGCTTAGGTTCATGGCTCAATTTCTGGCTTACATTCTCAGTTGGAGAAAGCACTGTGTATTCATTCTGCCACTCCACCAGGCAATACAAAAAATGTTATGTGCTTGTCTACTACTCAGCTCTGGAGAACAAAAAAATCCTTGAGATCCCAGTATGCCCATTTATTGTACTTCCTACTATTGCTTCTGCCTAGTAGCAAGAGTGTATTTATCCATCATGTAAATAATTACGCCCTATTAGGCGTTCAAATGGTATATTTACAGGCATTTACCCTTAAATTAAAACACTTGAATAAATTAAACCCATAAGGGCACTATAAAGTCCTGGCTTAACTTTTTACTTAATCTGACCAGAGATTACTTAAAACATTAGGATCTGATTATACCCTGTGACACTTGAGAATACAATTTTAATAAATCCAAACCTCAACTTAATTTATTGTGATTTTTAAAATAAATTTGTTCCTTTCATTCATCAGATCTTACATGCACACGCAATAATCATAATAACAAAAATAACAGTATTTTACTCCATAGATGTTCTTAGACAGATATACATCTCAAATAAACATATAAAGGAGCTGTGGACAGTTCTGCTTTTTTATACATAGAGATCGTTTTTCCTGTTTCAGAGAACCTCTAAGGAAAATGTGAATTCTGTAAATATATGTAATGAATAGTGTGATGTGGTAAGAAAACTGATTTAGGATCATTACTCCAAAAGACTAACTGCCTGATATCACATCTGCAGTATTTTGCTTTTATATAGTTATTAAAGTTTTAGTTGGGGTGCCTGGGTGGCTCAGTTGGTTAAGTGGCTGCTTTCAGCCCAGGTTATGAACCCAGGGTCTTGTGATTGAGCCCATCAGGCTCCCTGCTCAGTGGGGAGCCTGCTTCTCCTTCTCCCTCTCCCTGTCGCTCTGCCTACTTGTGCTCTCTATCTCTCTGTCAAATCAGTCAATCAATCAATCTCTGTTACAGTTTGAAGCAAATTCCTTTAAAAAAAAAAGTTTTAATTAACTAATTTTGTGTTTTACATAGTTAAGTCCATAGGAAAATCTTATGAATGCATTCTCTGTAACTGCTAATTATCTGATATTAAGTAGATATATTTTATTATTGTAAAATCAAAAAAAAGTATTATGAATTATATTCATTAAGTAATATCCTGGATTATATATGAGACTAACAAAAGAATATGATGATGAAGGAAGAAAAGAGGAAGGAAGAAAGAAAAAGGAAAGGAGGGTTGACGATATATTGGCCCTTTATACTATTGGCTTATCTTTTAGTGAGATATGATTAAAATCCATTTTGTACCACTTTTTATCCGAGTTAAACAATAATAAGTGTTTAATAATATATGAGACAAAAGGTCTCCGGTGTTTTGTGGTTGGAATGTAGATAAGAATAGCTTATTCAGAGGGTGATTGGACAAATAGTCAACCTTTTCAAGTTACATATATATTCCTATTCTCATGAATTTCTCTTGTAAAAATCTGCTATAAAGATAAATTTTCAGAAGTCCATCAAGATATATGAACAAGACTGCTTATTATAGCATTATTTATAACATTGAAAAAAAAACTGGAAAGAAGTTCATTCATACGGATCAAATTATGTTACTTCTGTAGAATGAAATACTAAATAACGTTAAAAAATAAGGTAGACTTATACATATTAATGTGAAAATGTCAACTTATACGTGATTAAATATAAAAAAAAGCCACTTAACACTTGTATTGAACGATCATTTTGTACCTACTTTAAAAATTCAGCATCACAGATTTGCTCGATATATATACTAAATTTGTAAAAATACACAAGAAAGATTTAATGTCATTCCCTCAAGCATATAGACATTTGAAGGGTTTTATACGTATGATACCCAGACCTTTATGTTTTACTTCATAAACTTTTACAAAGTTTAGCATCAGCTTCTTATTTTCTAAATAAATATCTCAATGGCATATAATAAACATAATTGGTAAGGGGACATTTTCTTATTAAAAATATTTTGTTTTTATGGTTGTTAGTTATTCTCCCCTGCCTAAATTTGGAGATGAGCAAGAAGTCCTTTGATCCTGAATTTAGTTGGCAAATTGTGTCATGTGCTTTAAATAATGAAGATCCATTTTTGGAAATTAGAGTAGAGAATGAAACCCAGAGGTTAAGTGTTCTCATTCTCCTGTTGTAAAACGAAGCTTGCATGAAATAGTCTGAGAACTTCTTAACGAGACCAATGAAAGATTGGTAGAGTAGAGATATTTTGGGGTCATAATGTACAGAATGAACAGTGACCCAAATAGAGCACACTTCCAAAATTTAATTCATTACTAAATGATGCCTGATGAAGCTGAATTCAGTAAGAATGAACATAAACAGAAAGATGTCAGGTAAGTGTAGAAGAAGCCTTTGAAGAAGCGCTCATGACCAGGGTATCCTCATAATTCCTCAAAAGACTGGAGATTCTCCAAAATTCAATAAAAAATTACAGTCTTAAATGTTTAAAAATACATGAAATTAATTAACTTGCAACATTGTTATATCCTGGCTCAGAGTGCTGGTGAATTAGTATAACCAGTAGCCCCAGTAGTGTAAGATGTCAATTTTCTGGACAGAAATATTCCAAGTTTTGAAAAGACAATTCACAGTGCTGTCATGAATAATCCTTTTTTTGGGGGGGGGGAGCTAAAAATGATGTTCCCTGGTCTTGCAATTTAGACACCTCCTTGAACCTATCCACTGGGAGAAATTAGAACTAGAATATATATTTCTATATATAAACTATATATTAATACATTGATTTTCTAATTTTAAGTTAGTTAATTTAAGCATGAACTCAGTGCCTTTAGATGAATGGATGAAGTTGGTATTCTGAATTGGACAAACCTGAAGACCAGTATAAAGCTTAGAATACTTTAATAAGATTGAAACACCAGATGAGACCTGGTCTGAGCAGCTGGTCGAACAGCCTCTCTATTACTGTCAACTTATTAACAGAAAAATCCCAGGCATGGTCCTAGTTGAAGGCTATTTGAGATCTATTGAAACTGTATATAGTTTTTTTTGAGGGGAAAAAAAAAAGTTTCCCTTCATAGTGCTCTATCATTAGATAAATTTAAATTAGCTTGTATTGGGTAAAAACAAGGCTAATTCTACTGCCTGTCTTGATAAACATAGTTATCAACAAATAATGAAATAAAGTAATAAAAAGCTAAAACAAATTATTTTTCATTTTAGTGAGGTAACATGTCCAGTGAATATTTTTAAACTTACTCAAAATCAGATTAAATCTAAATTCTATTTTAAACATTTTATCCCCTCCAAAATGTCAAAAATAAGCAATCTTTAGGGACAAATTTGCTCCAGATATCATGTCCATGAACAAGGGGACATTTTGAGATGTGATATGTGACCAGTAACATTGTCAAATCCCAGATCCCAGTCAATATGTGCAACTCCCACTTTTCTTATATTTTATACTCTGAAAAAAAAAATTGCCCTAAATATAGCAGTTTTCAGATATCCTTTTGATTGGGTGGTGGAAGTCATTTTTTGTGTGTAATGACTTGAAACTTTAAGGATTTTCTACAACCAGAACACTCTAATATTCACTTTATGTGTAATTTTGAATTCTTTCCAATTTGTATATCCTGATTAATCCAAGAAATGTAGTATTGCCTGGATGGGTAAATCTTTACAATTCTAGGTTTCCAAGGGGCGGTCATCTAAAGTAATAGTCCTGCCATTTTTTGCCCATCATATTCTGCCATCACAAATTGCAAACTCAGATTTCTTAGGCCAATATTCATCATAAAGACCAGGTGCCTTTCAGTCATGGTTGTTCCTCAAATAATTATTATTCCCTCAGCCTTGTTGAGGCATCATTCAGAATGACATTAAACTCTATCTTATTCTGTGATAAATACTGGGTATGAATTATGTGAATATTCAGTATTGAATTATATGAATCCATATTGCAATCAAGTTGGAGGTATTAATATCAAATCATGCTTTTTTACCTCAAAGGCCAGTATTGGTGTTAATTAAGTGTAAGGGAAAATAAACTGAACAGTGTATAATAGAAATATGCTTTGATCCTTAATCTTGTAGGTTTTTAAAATTATACTGTTTGAACCAGGTCATTAGATAATTTGATACAGAATAAAGTAAATACATGTATCACAACTACTGAGACTAGAAAAGTAATTTGTTCTTACTGCTGATGCTACAGTTTTATTATCAAACACTGGTGATGGTCAAACCAGATAACCAACACTACACTTAATTATTTCTAGGAAGAGTTACTTAACATAAATTATTTTGAAACCATCTGTATTAACTTTGGTGTATGTCATCAAAACCTAATCAATCCAATTCCAAACCCTTTATAGCATGCAGGATAATTAAGTTGCTTAGAGTTACAACTGGAGCTTAGTTGTCATTTGAGGCCTTCTCAGGCACATATCAAAGCAGTTCATGGCCATGATCAGGCACCAGGCCTTCCTTTACTAGTATATGGGCAAGGGCAGGAGCAAGATGGAGTTCACCAAGGCTTAGAGCAATATGAGTCACCTGGTGTCTGAGTACCAGCAGCACCAGGATGCCACAGCTGAGAAGGAGGGCACATTTGAAAAGGAGGTGGCCTAGACCTGTCTGGTACCCAGCTGTGTAAACTCTATTCCCTCACAACTTGTTCTCTGATAGTCATGTCTCACTGTGTGAGTCACAGTTGTTTTTCTTCTTGTCTTGACATCACATGTTGTACAGACACCACCATTAAAGCATTTTCAAAGTGAAAAATAAAAAAATAAATTTCCACCTTCATGTAATGGGGTTAGTGTGTATCCTGGCCTTTTGCTTTCTGCTTAATCTCAAGTACTACAGAACTACTACTGTCTCAAAGTTGCTAATGCATGCAAATGTCCAGTCCTCTGTATTTATCATAGTCTAGAACTTGGCTCTGGGTTAAATCTTCCTTCCTTCAGTTTGAGTCACTTTAAGGATAGAGGATTCAAGTTTCAATGAAGAGTGGATCTGCTTTCTCCTGTCCCCTGGTACAACTCCAACTGATTTGCTGGTTTGATTGTAGTTCCATTTTCCTATAGGAACCAAGCCAGAGGAAGGTGGAGAGAAAGGGAGAAGAGGGAGATTCTAACTTGGCTCATGGCACTATAAATGTTTCTTCCAAAATTCTCTATTGTTCTACTCTCTCCTCAGCTCTAATGATCTTGGTAGAGGCCTTGTATGACTTTTCTCTGTATCGGCAAAACTCTCTTTTTTCTCTTGAATATCCCATCCCTCCCCCCCAGGCAATCCTGTCACGAAGGACAAGATACAACCACACTCATCTCTCCGTCATTGTCATATTTTGCCCATGGTAAATTTACCCCATGTCTTAAGAATCTCCAGGATCCCAGGCTAATTCCAAAACAGCAGGACTCTTTCAGCTTCCCTGACCCCCAAGCATTTAACCCAACACTTCCTTTACCTTCCATGAAAGGTAGATCCCAGAGATGTTCTTCAGGCTTCTCAGGGATGAATCAGGCACCAATCTGCTCTCTCCACGGTGGAGGGAAGACCTTTCATAACTCTTCAAGTGATTCTCTTGAAACTTCTGTCAGAATCTTGAATGTTAGAAGATACCATTGCCTCAACTATATTTCCTCTACTGTGGGTATGTGATGCAGTACAGCAGTCCTAAAAATAGATTTCTAAACAGTTTTTTTTTTCCTCTTTTCTCCAGTTTTTCAATTAATGCTCAGTATCTCTAAAGGATTCCAAAAACAAGGAACAGTTTATTTGAACCATTTGCAAATTTTGTATATCATATATATTGGAGATGTGTCTTTCCCACATTCACATGGGTATTTTGTATGTAAGATAGGAATTGTGACATTTAAACATTATTTTATATTGCTGTATTTTATATCCCCAAATCGCTTATGGAAAAACATCCACACTGCATTCATGAATTAGAATCTGGAACTACAAAGCCCATTAAAACATGATTAATTTCTGTCCTTGGGGTCTGAAAGATAGATCTATGAAAAAGAGCTATACATGCTATAAAAGACAGAGAGGCAATGCACTATGGAAGTAGAGAGGAAGAAATAGCAAATTCTTAAACGTAGGTAGTTAGAAGAAATTTCAGAAGCTACAAAGCCCACTAGGAAGATAGAGCTACAAACCTATTAAAACATGACTAATTGCTGTCCTTGACATCACGAAAATAGGTATTTGAGAAGGAGCTACAAGTGCTGTAAAAAGGACATGCACAGTGTGTTATGGAAGTAGAGAGATAGTAAATCCTTAAAAGAAAGTAACATTTAAATCTGAAGATAATATCTGAGTTGAACCTTAAAGAATATATAGGATTTCAATGGTGCATTTCATTTCCAGTTATTGGGAACATGGTCCCTCCTTACTTTTTTTAATCGTTTCTGATTAGAACCTACTTATCGAAATAATTCCAGGTAAGTGAATATGAGAGTTTCAAGATAAAACAACCCTTGTGTCTACTTATTTTCAACTACTCTTTTAAGGATATTTAATAATGAAAATTTAATGTTGGTAGGTGAAAAAGAAAGAAAGAGGCCTCATTGTGACTAATTATTATGAAATAAGTCATTACATAATAATACCTTCCCAATAATATTCCCTTTGGTCTATTTAATTACGACTCACCATTACATAAAAATCTGTATATCACTGCTACAATGGTTGTCATATTTCCTGATTTTTTAAAATGCTGATTTTGAACACCTGTGACCTAAATAATGGCAAAACTAAAAGATTCTCATGAAGTTGCCAAGCCATATATATTTACTAGGGATATATATGAAAATAGAGAGATTTTATGTGTGTGTGTGTGTGTGTGTGTGTGTGTGTAATAATGCCTCTCTCTAGAGATAGAGAGGGATTATTATATATTAGAGATGTGCTTATTATTCCTAAGATATGTGCTTTTTTATATTGTTATTGCTTTTTCTCCAATACATCTCTGCATGCTATGTGTGTGGTTAAGGAAGGAGGGTGACAATAACTAATCTTTCTCTTTCTCTCTCCCCCATTATGTGTGTGTGTGTGTGTGTGTCTTTCTCATAAGTGTAACGTCATTTCTATATATTGTCTTTTCCTATCCCAATTCCAAAGTAATACTTACACTGAAATAAGTACTGAGTAAATATTTAAAGGCTATCAATGTGAAAGGCATCACACTATCAGCCTGCCCAAGTCAGCTGTATGTTTAGGTCCATCCCTTTGGGGCAAGACACTTTGCGACCAGGTTACACACCCTACTAAAAATGAGAACTGATGTTAGTCATTAGTGAATTACTACCAAGAATGAAGAAGAGGTCATGACAATTTACTTACTGCAAAAGACAAATCAAACAAACGCTGAAAATGCGTGAAACTCTTCTTGATAGGATAGATAATTTTAAGATAACAATTGGTTAAAGTACAACAAAAGAAACTGCGTGTATGTGTACAAATAAGTACACATTTATTCTGACATTTCAGTAACTCTGGATAAGCTTCATTTTGCAGTTAATCACTGCTGTCATGGAAAACCGGCCTATTTTGTTTTAACAGAAATAAATTAGGAAAAGTCCTTCTTTTATCTATACTCAGAGGATAGTTTTTCTTGCAGAGTAAAATGCAAACTATCACAGGAGTTGGTCCTATCAGTATTAAACAAAAATGGTCTGTACTAACATAAATATAGGTGAAAAATAAAATGAATAGACAAGGGGAATCAAGAAATGTCAATGTCAGCTGCCAGCTCTCTCTGCAGTGGTTAAAGGTTGTCCAGCTTATTTGAAATCTATGATTGATTCTCATTTACTTGGAAGAATTTTATTATACCCAAAGGGAGAGTTAAAGGATTACTGCTCTTATCACAATCAAAAACACCAGGAATGAAAATCCCACTGGGGAAACAAATATTTTAATAATCTATTATATATCCACAGCAGTAACACTGCAGTAAAATGTCATGGATAACCGAGCTACTTCACCCTTTAATTTTCACACTGCTTAGGCTAGCATTCTAAATCAGATAATCAAAGGATCCCTAGAGCCCTGTGCTATTAAAACCAAATTTATTTCCAGAAACTGCATTGCCATAGTTTTACTATTCAAAAAAAAAAGCACTTTTCGACAGTTTGACAGTATTGACATAGATTTTATGGTTTCCTTTCTCTTTCACATGTTCTGTAAGGATAGTAAGCTATGAGTATGACTACACAGACTGATTTTAGCATAAATTTTTAAATCCCTACGAAAGCCATTGTTGAATCGATAAGTCAGTTGCATTAACATAGGCATGTTTATGTGCCAATACTGTTTTAAAAAAAGAAAAAAAAAAGGACAGATTCATTTATTTTCCTGGGAGTAACAAAATAGACGACTATAAAAATTTACATGGAAGAAGACAATAAGTAAGTGTCTATTGGAATATTTAGAAAACCTGAAATAAAAGAATGGGATTTAAAAAATTGTCAATAATTCCTTGAAGGTCATATTTAACATCAGTAAACTAATACCTTTCAAGATATCTGTTCTGGAGAATTAGGAACTTAAATAAAGGTGATAATGTCTTGAATAATGACTTTTACTGTCCTCAGCAAAACATCTCCAAATGTTATTTTAAAGGGAATATCAAAACCCATCATCATCATCTGCCACCCTTTTTGCAAAACAGTGAAACTCTACCTTTTGCATGAAGGAAGACCAATGGTGCAAACACAAGGAATCCTGGCCAAGTAATTAGATTAGGTTGGCATAGGCCAGCAGCTGACCACAGTATTTTGGAAATACTTTTCTGGTTACTGAAACTATACAGAAATGAGCCAGAGTGTGAAATGTGCAACCTTTAACCGGGTCATTTCAAAAGCAAAAATACTGAAATTTAAGAGCAAAAATGTGTGTACCTCTGCTGGTATTGATATTGTTAAGCTTCTCTATATTTGAATGAAGCCACAAAAGAAGTTGATCCCCTAAATCTACTCTGTTTTCTTCGCCAATAAGTAGACACTCGGTTGAACCTGTAATAAATAATTAATTACAAATTCAAGTGCCCCTTGCTTCCTTGCAGAAGCACATAAAGGTGGGTTTGCAATTACTCTTCAGTTCTGGAGTAAGACTGGTCACAGTTGTTGCTGTGACCTGCAGACTCCTCTGCAAGGAAACAGAATAAGATTAGAGATAAATCGAATAATAGGCTTTAACTGTTACCATCAAGAAATTTATATCCATAGCTCAGGGCATGCAATATTCTGGAAAATGACACTCACACTCAAGGTCATCAACATTTCAATAAACATATGAAATGTCATAAACATTTCAAATTATCAATAGCAAGAAAAATTTAAAAATAAATAAATAAGAAAAATATAATAAAATATAAACTTCATTGAGGAGAGACAAATACTTCTCAAATGATGCTTTAGAGTTCTCGTCTGGGATGGATCCCTTTCTAGCTTCAATGAGTAATCTGGCTTATGATGATGTATTGTATGCAGTAGAATCGGCAGTGACACATATTCAACCAAACTCAGTCTATCAGGTCAACTAACAGGCTGATATATCTAAGCGTCAACCATTACATATAAAACTTAAGAACTATTCATACTGGGGCGCTTGGGTGGCTCAGTTGGTTAAGTGTCCAACTCTTGGTTTCAGCTCAGGTCATAATCTCAGGGTCATGATATCTGGATTGTGAGATCAGGCCCCACCTTGGGTTTCATGCTCAGTGTGGAGTCTGCTTGAGATTCTTTCCCTCTCCCTCTGCCCCTCCCCTGCTGTGCCTCTCTCCACCCTCCCTAAAATAAATTAAAAATCTTTTAAAAAAGAGAACTATCCATACATACAATTTTAGAGCATAGATCTTTATAACAGAAATGGAGCCAAAATTTATTAGTTTGACATTTCAACTCAACTCATTTTTAAGAATCTTTAACCCTGGAAATTTGTGGACAGTACTCTGTGGAACTTATAGAAGCAATTAATTAAACTCTATTAAGAGAGTAAAACAGGCATACCAACGGTTAGAGTCATCTATGAAGAGAGTAAACAGCATATCAATGATGCTGTGATCAACTACCATTACTGATATTTATTCCTTTTAGTAACACAAAATTCTGAGTGAAGTGTATATGAAATACTTAACTCCAACCTCTGTTGTTAAAGTGGGACCTTGCTAACTAAAGTAACCAGACCATACTTGAGATAATGGAAAAATAATTTAAATGGTCTATAAGCAGCCAAACTGATATCATTATATCTGTTTCTTCTAGAGCATTTTAACTCTTTGAACAGAAGATTGACCCACTAGTTTCCAAATGCACAACAAATCAAAGAGAGGAAAATTTGCTTTAAAAAAAATTCTTTAGTGGTAATTGAAAGGAAAGATGATTCACCTACTACCTAGGAAAAATTAAATTAAAAGAACTAGTAACATAAATATATTATATGTGCATACATATATACATGTATGTTTTATGTATGTATATGTGTGAGTACATATACATATATTGTGTTACTATTGCCTGCTGGCATAGATTTGCATAGTCTCACTTACCTCAGTTGACTTTATGAATATTGTTATTACAGGAGAGTATATCAGATATACAGAGGCAAAATGTTAAATCATTGATTCATTTACTTATATTTTTAATAAATTTTGATCAAGAACCAATGTGGAAGGTCCAGAAAAATATAATGACTAAGCCACAATAGATGTAACACAGACTTTTGAGGAGCTACTGTTAAGAAACTGGGGAGAGAGTATATTTCCAAATTTCCAAGAAAAATAAAATCCAAACTTCAAATGGATTGAAATAGAATATAAAGACAGAAAAAGCTACAGATCAGTGTGAGCCCAGTTTTGTCTCCTTAAATTTTATCTCATTTGGGGAGATTCTAGATTATAATTGTGGCTCAATAAATATGAACAAAAAAGTCTTCTTTTTTGTTCCTTAGTTTAGCCAAGCAAAGCTGGGACTTTCAAAGTCTTTCCAAATACAAAGGAGAACTAACTAATGGAAAGTGAGCATTATGAATAGAAGCAAATAGTTATTCCAGCTTATGAAATATATCTTTGATTCTCCATAAACATGCCCTCAGAGTTTGAGGATCCTGTGCCAACCCAATTTATATGTATGGGTTTTCCTTTGTCTCCAGAGTTTAGCAGACTTTTAATTAGTTGGGTGCTTCACTTCCAAACTCCTGCTCAGGCTCCATAGTAGAAGTTACCATTTCACCAGTTCCTGAGCTAAAGTTGCATGCTAGATATCTTTATTCTCTAAAGTCATTATCAAGACATTAAGCGTTTCATTCTCCAGATCACTTAGCTCCCTTTCTTAGTTTGGATTTTATACACATTCTTCACAAATGGACCTTTAAGTGATGGACCTCATGGATAATTTCACTTTCTCCTGGGACCTTGACTCCAACAATGGCACAACAGCAACAGAAGCAACAAATGGTTCTTCTCTCAGTACAAAGCCAACAACAAAACTAAAACAGAAGTTACAAATAACCCCTAAAGAATCGTTACCTCCTCACATGAAGATAGATTTATAAACAAGAAACCATCATGCCAATAGGCAGGGAAACATGATAGAGAGCTAGTGGAAGGAGCTGAAGGAATCTTTGCAGAAGATGGACAAACCACTAGATCATTAGGAATGAGTGGGAGAGGCCCTTCAGTAACTGGCAGTGAAGGGCATTCTAAGCAGAGAAATAATATGTAGAAATATTTGAAATATGACTTTAAAAAAATGAGATGCTCAGTAATCATTTTTATAACGGCAGACATTTGGAAAATGGATATATTGCATGTAGCTGGAACGTGGGCACGATTGAGAGACTAATGGAAAATCAAGATTGTCGCATCGTAGTTATTCTTTCGGTAATGTGTGATATATAAAGGTGTTTTCGATTTTGTGTGTGTGTGTATGTGTGTTGTTTGTTTTTTACATTTTTAGCAGATGTATTTTTCTTTTCATATTTTAATTTTTTTAATTCAATTTTGTGTTATAGAAAGATTAGAAGCTGTAATGTTGTGGGGAAATGCTATAACACATTGGAGAGTTAAGGGGTGATAGCTGTAATCCGATTATTATGACCTTAATCAAAGAGGTAATAGAAGAAAATAAAGGCAAAATAGATAAATACACACACACTGTACTCAGAATATGTCATTTAAATAAAGGTATAGATAAAATTTTTGAAAGATTTATATAGTTTGATAATATTTTTACATTAAAGGAAGGCTTTTTGTTATAAGAAAATCTTATACTTATCGTCCAAACTGAGATTAATGAAGCAGGAATATGTTATATTTCTAATAAATTTTTTGAGAACCAGTTACATTTTTCGGACATTGCAAATACAGAATTACACATAAATCCTTATACACAAACACATTTTTATACACACACATGCAAAAGTTGCAAATCCAGGTAAATATAGAAAAAAACCTAAAATGAAACATTAGTTAAGTACAAATATGAAATCATATTTAAATGGGTCATCTTTGCAAAATATAAAATTTATATATGTGGAAAATGCTTATAATTAGCATTTAGTAGTTATTATATTCTGACATGATGTTAACTACTGTATACCCAAGTCCACTACTGATAAAATGACTTACCTTAGAATTCCTGTACAGAATGAAAAAAAAAGATAGGTATACTATTTACATAATCTGATGTGAGCAGATTTTTAACAGTATGTTCTGCCCCATTCATCTGTAGTCTATCCACAGACTGGGTTTCTTTTTTTTTTTTTTTTTAAAGATTTTATTTATTTATTTGACAGAGAGAGACAGCCAGCGAGAGAGGGAACACAAGCAGGGGGAGCAGGAGAGGAAGAAGCAGGCTCCTAGTGGAGAAGCCCGGTATGGGGCTCGATCCCAGAACTCTGGGATCACGCCCTGAGCTGAAGGCAGACGCTTAATGACTGCGCCACCCAGGCGCCCCAAGAGACTGGGTTTCATCATGATGTGCCATCTTCCAGTTTGGATTCTATACTCAATGCTTCAAATACTGAATTATATGGTGTGCGTTCTTTAGGATCTTACCAAATAGTGCATGGGGCCAGGGCGGGGGAGGGGTGGTGGTATGAGTTGTAGAGCCAGCCCGGCGTCCAGTCTCACAAACAGATTCTGCAAGTGATTCGGATGTTTAGTAGATTGCCAGTGGGGCCAAAAACTGTTGCATTAATCAGAATTTTTACTGACTGAAGTTGTCTCCAATTGTAATAGTGGCAGCAAGAACATCTGTATGGTTTGGAATCTTTCCTCCTGCAAGTTGAGCCAATTTCAGGCTTTTTTTTTTTTTTTTTTTTTTTGGTATTAGCTCTGTTTTGTGGCTTTATGTAGAATATGTCATAAAGCTAATTAAGTCAAAATAAAGTGCAGAGGTACCTTGCACATCTAAAAACAGTTCTCTCTAATGATGGCAGACTTTCTTTGGCCAAATCCCAATTTTGATCATTTTAAAGCTACAGCATTGGTCATAATGGCAAACACCCAGAAAAGATGGATGGCTCAGGGTATCCATTTAGTCCACATTACTGGGAAATATTCAGACCACTTAACTCCTAAATTGTGTGTTCCTTGAGGCAAGATTCATCTCTTTTAATCTTTGCATGCACTAACACATGCATATAGAAGACCTTCCTTGAAAAAATAAAAGACCTGTGATACAAATATAAACATGCCATTTATTTCATACAACCTGACTAGTTTCAGGGTATTAATTTAATATGTTCACTATAAATATTTAAATGCAGTTTGTTGCATAAACTATGGCTAGGAAATATCAACTAGATACTAAAGGTGCTTTCTTAATTACTAGCAATTATCAATGCTAGTAGGGGAATGTACTATAAATAAAAGTGATTTGTTCATTTAGTTGGGCTTAACTTTGATTAACTTCTCAAGATCTGAAATAGGCTTAACTATGCCAAGTGAAGTTTGTAAAATATAAGGTATTTCTTTCCCTTCTGAGGTATCTGACTCCATGTTGAAACTGTAAGTTAACAATTTCTACAAGTCCTCTGAGGCATCTGGACTGAGAATGCAGAAGTCAGAAATAAGTTATCCAAGTATAACTGGTATCGACATATAATTTCTGTAGTTCCAAGAGTCTCTATACACTGTGCTATTATCTCCAGTTGATTTCCTTTGTTTCCTTTCTGTTTTTGCTCTTATTAATGTTTTGGTTCACACACGGAATTTATGCTAGGAATGCTATTATTTGAGGAAGTTCAAGGCAATACTGGCTTCTGTACATAAAATATGAGCAAATGAATTGTTCCCTTTAGCTTCCTGCAAAGAAGTCATGTAGCAGTGCTGCTCTGAACAAGAATTTGACTCTCAGTAATGTGCCTTTGTTGTTTATTGAATATTTTATTATGTATGAGGACATGTTCTAACTTTGTTTACCAGTCTGCTTCCTTTGCTAAATTTCACAATCTTGAAAGGTCTTGGGAGTTGGAAACAACTGAACACTCTGTTGAGATTTGTGACTGTCATCCGTCTGGTTAGAATTACTCATAGATCTTGCAAGAGTAGCAGAGATGCATCCATTATAACCGTCAGTCAGGATGGTCATTAAGCACTTTCTGCAGTTGAGATTGCTGTGCCAGATGGTACTTCAGGAACAATAGACAATGCACTCCAAACTGCCAAGCATTTGTTCTGTGCCACTTGAGCTTAGGACTGGTAGAAGAATAAAATAAAGCAAAAGTACCTGTGAGAGTAAAAATCCTGGATGTGGCTTTCTAGCCCCAGGCTCTTTTATTTATATACAAGGACAAATCAGTACTTGTATTTAGAAATGTATATCGTCTAATAATATATACACATCTGTAGAGATCATTAGTTAGTTTACCAGAATTTACTTCTCTTTCTGCTATTATACTCCACTATTTTTCCTGAAGTGTCATTTCATAGTTTAATGAGAAGATCTTTTTGGAGCAACATAAGATTGATTTGCATTGTGATAATAAAGTACCTATGATAGTTCTCCCATAATAAGTGATAAATACTTAATGATACACAATGATGGATAAGTGTTACTTGCCCTTCAAAGGTTTAGTTATGTCTTTATAACCATCTGTGTTTCCCAGAATATGCAGAATCTCTGGACAAGTTAAAAAGAATGAAGTGGGTCTGATCTCATGGGGCCAAGACTTGCTTTCTCACCTGATGATGGCAGCCTTCACTCCTGTGGCTCTAATTCACAGAAGTTAGCTTACTTTCCCTCATTCCTTGGTTTACTCTACCAACTCAATCACATTGTCCAATCAGTATCTTCACTGTAATACAAACAGCCTAAACGAGCCTTAATCACCTTATGTTTTCCTGAGTTGGCTTCCTAATTCTATTATGTTCTCTAAATATCCTACATATTTATTAAGTCCCTTCTTTTCAATGAAGGCTCCTCAATCCCCTTTTCAACTGAACCTTTTTTCCAGACCTATTCATTCATTTTATAACACCTTTGAGGCAACTTATAAACTTTGTGAAATGAAAAATAATTATTTTTTGAAAAGTTAAAAACCAAAGAGAAAAAAGAATGGAAGTCCACTCTGACAGACATCAATTCAATGCTGTCCAGCGGGCAAGATGTCCTCTAGTGTATTTTCTAGTACCTGCACTCTTCCTTCAGAGACCTTCTTCTGTTACCCCAGCTCAGATCGTACCCACCAGATGAGATGCACCTTCCTCTTTGACAGGCTGGCCTTGACTTTTAGTACAAAGGGAAGCATGACATCAAAGTTGGGCAAAAGGCCTTCCCTGGAATATTTCCCTCTTTCGTTCTCTTGTTCTCTTTCTCTCTATCTTAAACTTGCATACAGGAAAGAAAATTCTCCTTTTTAAGTATCTAGGAACATAAGCCTGGAACTATCAGTGTCCAAGTATTCATGGTATAGAGAAGTTAGCCTAGAAAATAAAGTCAGTGTGCCAGAGCCAGAAATTAGCAAATGAGGGACTCATGCCATCCTAGCTCTACTGCTCATAATCCAAAGGATGATTGAATTCTTCCTTTCTCATGGCTTGAGTAAGCTGCTTTGAATTTGGTTCTGACCTTTAGATTTTAAAACCCCTGTATAATACCCACCACAAATGTCAACATGATTTCTATAAATAGTACTTAGAAAACATTTCCTTTATTATGGCAAATGTGTTTTGGAAATTGGAAAACGTAGCTTCTCCTCACTGGCAACAAAACTTGTTCTAACTAAAAGGAAAAAAAAAAAAATCACTTGAATTAATATACGACACATTGTATAATATTGGGGAAAACAGAGTCCTTATTAGAAAGTAATGTAGTAAGATATTTCAAATGCCTGTTTGTTTTAAGGAAGATCAATAATCAACAAGTTAATAAAATGAAAATGTATCTTAGGACAATTTAGCTAAAGTGGCATTTGATATGTATAATACACGCAAACACACACACACACACACACACACACACACACACACATACACACGCCCGGAGTCTCTTCCACTCCACAGTACTATTGCTAGAACCAGTAGATATGGAAACAATGTGTTACAAGTCCCTCCTTGTGTATATTGTTTGTAAATATCTTCTCCCATTATGTTTTTTCACTTTCCTAATCATGTTCTTTGAAGCACAAAGTTTTTAACTTGAAGGAAGTCCAATTTAACTATTTTTTCTTTAGTCATTTATTACTAATTTCTGTATTTAGGAGGCATGCATATATTTATTTTAATGGGTGCATTAGTTTAATATATCTGCTGTCTTTAGCTTATACTAAATATTTTTTTTTTAAAGATTTTATTTATTTATTTGACAGAGAGAGAGACAGCCAGCGAGAGAGGGAACACAAGCAGGGGGAGTGGGAGAGGAAGAAGCAGGCTCATAGTGGAGGAGCCTGACGTGGGGCTCGTCCCGTAACGCCGGGATCACGCCCTGAGCCAAAGGCAGACGCTTAACCGCTGTGCCACCCCAGGCGCCCCTATACTAAATATTTTTAAAGGTGAAATCAAACCAGGAGGAGTTCATTTACCATCTCACATCCTCTACAAACATAACCTATAAAAATAGCCTTACAAAACAGCAAGCTGAAGCCTTAAGGTGATGCTAATGTAACTTAGAGATATTTAGGACTGTCTCTGGAAATTTGGGCAGGTAAGGGGGCTGTAATCAAAAAGCAATGCATATTTTAGGTAGTTTGAGGGTAGCTGATAGGTGGTTTAAGTGTTTGTTAAGGGAAGTAAAACCCTAGGGCTAGGGAGATAAGAATGCCAAATGGTGACAGTTTCCTTGGGTGTCTTCTGAAAATCTAGTACTAATGGTTTTGAAACACATGCAAAAGTCTAAATTAAAAATAGAAGACATGTTTGTTAAATAAATGAATGAATAAATACATTAATTACCTTTAACCTGTCCCCCATTTACCTCTAAAATAACTCCAAACACTTAAGAAGAAAGACAGAGAGAGAGAGAGGAACAGAGAGACAAAGGGAGACAGAGAGACAGAAACAGAAAGAGACAGAGAAGTCAATTAGGCTTTATATGTGTGATAATCTTACTAACCCCTGACGGGTTAGTGTAGTAAGGTCAAAAGACAACCACGCCCCGTTCCCCTTATTAGCTCCAGAGCACCTACTCCTTTCTTGTGCTGTTTTTATCAGATTGATTTCAGAAATATGATCAATTCATATCAATTTAAAACCTCTTCACCATTTTGTGTTTTTGCTTGTTTTTGCTTCTGAGGACACATTTTCATATTTTAGTGTGGCAGACAGGAATTTTGTCCTTTCTATGCACCCCTAGTGTCACCACTGTAGTTAGGTTACATGACAAAAGAAACTGAGTATGTAACTAAGGTTACTAACCAACTGGCGTTAAAAGAGGAGATTATCCTGGATTACTTAGATGAATCCTTAAAGGAAAAAGAGAAAGTCAGAAAAAGAAAAGAAATGAGGAAGATGTGATAGAAGGGTAAGTTGCAAGATTCTAAACATGAGAAGGTTTCTCTGTTACTTACTTGAAGATGGAGAGGGCCATGTGGAAAATGTGACAAAGAAATGAATTCTGCTGATAAACAGTGATTGTGGAATAGGAGCCGAGCCCCAGCTGATACCTTGATTTCAACCTCATTAGATCCTGAACAAGAACCCAACCATGCTGTGTTGGACTTTTATTCTACAGAAACTGAGATACTAATGAATGTCATTGAAAGATGCTAACTTTGTGGTAATATGTCATATACCAATAGAAAACCAATGGAAATGACAACAATTGGAAATGGGTTTTTTATTCTAATCCAGAGAACTTTGTGACAACTCACCTAATGGTGTAGATAACTTTCTGCCTAGGAATTAGGAAGAAAATATAGATGACTGAGATCAAAGTCAATAATTTCTCTGTACTCATTAAGTACCAACCAGCTAGTGAAGTGTCTCTGCAGCCCTATACAGAGATTATTTTATCCCTATGCATGAACCCAAGTAGCTCAAGATGATTGTATTTGTACAATTATATGATAATCTATTAACCTGGTCACAGTTGTTAGAACTAGGGAGAGCATTCACCCAGGCTGGACCAAAGTGCCATTATGAGAATTGGAAAATTATCATTCATTTCAGATTTGGAATGATGGAAATGTAAAATCTCAAGAATTATGACAAATCCTGTCTTAATACGGGTGGATTGGTAAACGAGAGAGAACACTGTTTATAGCTCCTGTAGTTTTTTAAACTTCTGTTCAAATACATTTTTTTCTTTTTTTTTTTTTTTTAAGATTTTATTTATAAGTAATCTCTACACCCAATGTGGGGCTCAAATTTATAATCCCAAGATAAGGGTCACATGCTCTACCGACTGAGCCGGCCAGGCTCCCTCAGTACATTTCCAAAGCCTGACATACTGTTCCACAAGATATTCGATATTCTTTTTTTTAAAGATTTTATTTATTTGAGAGAGAAAGAGCTCAAGTGGGGGGTGGGAAGGGCAGAGAGAGAGGGAGAAACTGTCTGCCCACTGAGCAGGGAGCCTGACGCTGGCTTGATCCCAGGACCCTGGGATCGTGACCTGAGCCAAAAGGCAGACACTTAACTGGGTGAGCCACCCAGGCGCCCCTTGATATTCTATATTCTGATGTGACTAATGGGTCAGTGCACTTTTATACAGGGAGAAATTCCAAAAGACTGCTCACTAACACTAAAAAGGGAAGTAGATGAGTCAGATTTCAGTTATGCCCACAAATGGGAAAGAACTTAAGTCAAGAGCTTGCACATATCAGGGGCTCTAGAGAATATAGTTAGAGAGCCCAAAAAGGTGAAAACAGTGGAGATTCATAAAGGAAAGAAGTCTCAGAGCAACATTGGCTTTAAGTGCTGGATTAGACAAATGGACAGAGAGGTTGCAATTTTGCAAGGTGGTGAATGTAGGACATGAGTTACTGAGTGGGCTTCACAGTCCGTGGGGACTTCTGAGGGGAGGGTGAGTGTATGTAGAATGGTGGTTCAGCATCCAGAGCCCTGAGTAAAACAGAGCACAGCTTCCGTGTAGGTTCTGTCAATAGCTCTGTGTCTTAGGAAAAGCTCTTTAACCTTTCTTACTTTTGAAGTTATAAAATGACAAAAATGATAAAATACTTTCCTGAGGTTTGTTGTGAGAAGGGCAAAGATGTACAGAGTCCTGCACAATGACAAGCTATGAATCAATTATTATAATAAATATGTGAGAAGACTTTAACTTTGTGATGCTTGCAAAAAAAAAAAGGTGTTAATACAAAGTATATGAAAAGGATTATGACTAGTACATACATTTTAATTATTACTTATAATAAATGCAAAAAAGACTGATAGATCCAAATAATGAGTCATATATTAAAATTTTGATCAAAATGTAACTTTGCTGCTCTACAATTCATTAAATATAAATATATTCAGAATGTTTTAGCCAAAGGTTAATTGCAAAGAAAATCAATGCCTACTATCATAATGACTTTTTCCTACACTTTAGCTGTGGAAACAATTAAGAAAAATTTATCTGTATTTAAGGTGACTATAAATTTATCATCCAAACAAGGACACTTAAGAAGTAAAGAACATGCTCAAAACAATTAACAGACCCTAAGTGACTTATTCAAGGGTAAAATGGGAATATTTAGGTCAAAACAATTAACAAATACTAACTGATTTATTCAGGGGTAAAATGGGAATATTTAGGTAAATAGGTGTCCCATCTACAGAATCTTAACTGTTTATAATTGCTTGATAGAGATAATAAAAAGTGAAGTGGTACTGGTCTGACTTGGAGCTTTCCTGGTCTTCAAATTGTTTCAGTACTACCCCCATTCCCAAGCACCTCCACCTTCACTGAAAAGTCATAGGCTGTGATTATGGTCAGGTTTCAGAGAGAAAATTCTTTTGTTTTTTTTAAGTAAATGGGATGCAGAGGGAGTAAGAAGAGGATTCTGTGAAGGTGGCAGCTCAAGTATTTCTTCTCTTTATTTTTAACTCCCAAGAAAGCAACCTGTGACCCCAGCAGAGCAGTGTGCTAGACCTGGAATGTATGAGTGACACCTCAGAGCTTACTGAAATCTAATAGGGAGAAAAAGTGCAGACATTTTTCCCCCTCTCCGGTATGAAGAAAAATGTGAATGTCAGTTAAAGCCCCATAATTTCAGAAAGGAACAAATCATTAGTTTAACCATACCCTCAGAGATAAAATTTTCTTAGGGTCCTTGGTCCCTTGGCATATTGGAATAGAGACGAAGCTCACCAAGTTTACCGTCTTCTCCTCCCTGGCTCTAGAGCTGGGAGATGGCATGAAGACCAGGCAGGAGGAAATCCTCCTTCTTGTATCTGGATAGGCACTGGCCACCTGCCTGCTGAGCAAAGCCAGCCATAGACCATTGTCTAGTGCACTTTCCGCACAACACAGTATAAGTCACTTGACATCAAGACCTAATTTCCAAAGAGCAAGCTAACTAAAATAAAATACATTTTAATTCTGAATAAACATAGTCCATGTTTTTTGTCTAGTCTGCAGCTGGGGCTTGAGGTAGTCATAATTAATTTCGCAGCTGTGTTTCCATCTTGGTTTGGAATCAATTGAGACTAACAAAGAAGTACAAATGGGGACAAAAGTATCATTTATTTTACTAAAAATGCTGATGTGAGAGAATGAAGTTTAGATGTGCAGCAAAGTGGGCATGCTAATGCTGAAATCTGGTCAATGATAAGGCTCTCCTTGTGAAGGTCTGTCTCTGAAATTTGGGATTGGCCTGATGCATCCTTTCTATATGTACCAAACTCCCAAAAGAAAGGAGGATGGAGAGATCTGAGTTACACATACCAGTTATTTCCAATATCCATTGAGCAGGAACTCACTTTACCTGAATAATGAAAGAATAACTGATGGAGCAGTGGGTTAAGGGCATTTAGGGAAAATTCATCTTGGGAATCTGGAAGACCCGCTCCCCCAGCTTCCCACTGCCAATCCAGTCCAACATTTAGTATTTAGAATATATACATAATAAATTTTATATTCACAAATGCCTAAAATGATTAAGAATATATTTAATAAGAAAATCAGAGTGCTTTTAAATTCTAGTGAAAGACAAATACTTAAGTTGAATAATAGTAAAACATAACTTGAATAACATATAAGTTTTTATTGTAATGTAACAAATTCAAATGTAGCAATTTAAAACCATATCCATTTATTATCTCACAGTTTCCCCCTTAGCCCTCCTAGCCCCACTTAATGGTAACAGTGTAATTTTAGAGATGGTGAGGGACAAGGGAGACTTTACTATTGCTTTAAAAGCTAGAAAGATGGAGAGTTTCAGGAAGGAATTAGGGCCCCTACAGTGCATATCTTATTTACTCAGATAACATATTCACAAACAAATTCTTCCTGAGGATTTCTCCATTAAGATAAAGTCAACCAGTTGCAAATGAAAGTCCAGTTCCAGGTAAACAAATCCCACAAAAGAAGGCAGTGACATCAATTATATCCACAGCAAATCATTTGATACAGAACAACTACATTCTGAACATCTTTCACAAGGGCATAGGTGGAAGATAGGAGAAAGGGAAATTGGTGACATCTCTGCCTTTACTTTTACTATACTCAATAAATAGCCCTCTCCCCATGTTATAGCATAGAGAAAAAAAAAAAAACACATAGTTATGTTGAAGGTGAAATAGAAATAAACAAAATATACCTTCCATGAATTAAGTTAGCTCACTTAAACCATCCCAAAAAGTATGCTTACATGGACCATTCGATATTTAATATTCATTTTTTTATTATCATGGCTTTGTACAATATAAATTTGGAATAGAGAAGATCTTAGTCAAATTTCAATCTGCCTCTCAAAATGGAGTGTTGTATACATTACTAGAGACTTAAAAATCCCGTTTTTAAAAAAATCAATCTTACTTAAAAGAGTTTTAGATTTACAGAAATGTTGTGAAGATATATTCCAGAGAGTCCCCGTATACCCTGCACTCAGTTTCCTCTATTGTGAGTATCTGTTAAAAAAATAAACTGAGGCATGTTAAAAATTTTAAGAGTTCATTTCAGCAAAAATCTATTAGAATCAAGGAACCCCAAACCAGAAATGGTTAGAACTCTACTGACAGGAGCTGGGGAGAGACTTTTATAGAGGAAAGACAAAAACAAATTAAGGACATTACTGAGTGGCTGTAACTTAAAGCCAAGTTGCATGTTTGTGATTGATTGTCCTTAGGCTTCAATCCGTGCCTTGAGGCATTTCTGGGCTTGGGCTGTGGTTTGTTTACATGAGCTGCAATGGCATTGGAGCCACCTCAATCTGATGGTCTCCTTGTTTAATTAATTTAACACGTCCTACATTAGTATTGCGTTAGCCACAACAAATCAGTTGGTATCAGTAGATTATTCATTACAGTCCATACTTTATCCATATGTCCTTAGTTTTTACCTAATGTCTTTTTCTCTTCCAAGATCCTATCCAGGATAGCACATTACATTCAGTCATCATGTCTCTATAGATTCCTCTAGATCGTATTTCTTAGACTTTCTTTGACTTTGATGACCTCTGTAGTTTTGAGGAGTATGGGTCAGATATTTGTGGACTGTTCCTTAATTGGGGTTTTTCTGATGTTTATTTCATGGTTAGACCAGTGTTACAGACTTCAGAAGGAAGGAAGGCCACAGAGGAAAGGTTCCGTTCTCCTCACATCATTTCAAGTACACATGCTGTCCAAATGATTTAGCACTCTTGATGTTAAACTTGGTCACCACACCGAGGTAGTGTTCACCAGGTTTTTCCATTATTAAGCTGATTCTTCCATATTGTATTCTTTGGAAGAAAGTCACTATGGGCAGATTACGCATGAAGAATAGGAATTCTGCTCCATCTCCTTAAGGGAGGAGTATCTACATAAATTAGTTGGAATATTTCTACAAAGGGTATTTGTTTCTCTCCCCCATTCACTTACTTATTTAATCATTTATTTCTACCAATATAGGCTCACTGACATTTATACTTCGGGTTATAATCCACCATTATTTACTTTTTTACTCAATTTTATTTTTCTAGCTTTGGCTTTGGGGGAGATTTTTGGTGGGTTCTCATGTTTCTCAATATAACTTCATAATTGTGCTTGTGTTTTTCAGCAATTCTTTACTTTTGTGTAGTAAAATTTACCTTGATTATCCAGGATCATCTTTTATGCTCTCCATTCATTTTCAAAGTTACTTAGGTCATCACCCTTTCAGCTTATACTCTCAGATAAAGTTATATGGAATTTTTGTAGTACAGCTAGTTTCATTTGTCACAGTCGGCATTCCACACTGGGATCCCCCTATCTCCTAGATGACTTTTAAAAATTTGCATACACTATAATTCAAGTCTCTGGGCTGTAAAGTCCTATGGAGTTTGACAAATGTATAGTGTCGAGTATCCACTATTACAGTATCATACAAGAGTTTTAATATCCAAAAAAAAAGAAACAATTTGTGCTTCATTTATTTCACTTGTACAACACCCTGTACCCCTGGAAATCCCTAAACTATTGACAGAGTCTTATGTTTTGCTGTTTCTGGAAACTCATATAGATGGAATTATATAGCACGTAGCCTTTTCAGACTGGCTTCTTATCAACCACAACTAAGATTCAACCATAATAATTTTGTGTAGCTTGATAGCTAATTCTTTTCTTTCTTTTTTTTTTTTTAAGTAATCTCTTGCTGATAACCTTTAAAACAGTGTAACAGTTGAGTTTTTCAACTTTTTTTTTTTACTGAGGTGTAATTGATATGTGTTATATTAGTTTCAGGTGTACAATATAATGATTCAATATTTGTATACATTGAGAAATGATCACAAGTCTAGTGCTAATTTATTTTTATTGTTGTTTGATGTTCCACAGTTTATTTGTCCATCCACCTATGGACACTAAAAAGCCGTTTTCATTGCTTGCAGTTCTTGGTAATTAACAATATGGCTACTATAAACATCGACGTAAGGTCTTTTGTGGGGACATATGTTGTAAAATCAGTTGGGTAATTATCAACTGGGAAGATCGTGATTTCTGTATCTTATAGTAGATGTGTTTTCCTGTTGTTTCACACTAGCAACTGATATTGTAAGGTTTATTTTTATGTTTTAGCCATTCTAATAGGTGTTTATTAATAACTAGTTATTTGAATTTACAGTTCCCTAAAGCCAAATGATGTTACATATACTTTCATATGTTTGTTTGCCACCCATATATCTTTGCTGTGGTGTCTGTGCAAGTCTGGTATGTTATGTTATATATGTTATGTTATATTATGTTATGTTATGTTATGTTATGTTATGTTATGTTATTTATTTATTTATTTATTTACGGTTGAGTTTCAAGATTTCATTATGTATTTTAGATACTAGTTCAGTAAGTGATTTCCAAATATTTCTCCCAGTAGTGATTTGCCTTTCCATTCTTTTAAAAGGGGGTTTTCACAACGCAAAGGATTTGAATTTTAATGAAGTCCAACTTCTCAGTTTTTTAATTCATGAATTGTGCTTTTGTTATTGTATCTAAAAACTCGTCACCAAATCCAAGGTCCCATAAAATTTCACCTAAGTTTTCTTTAAAAATTTTTAAAGTTTTTCATCTAATATTTTACTATATGGTCCATATTGAGAATTTTTATGTAAGATATAACATGTAATTTTTTTTTTTTATTTTGCCTATGGATGTCCATGTGTTTCATCATCATTTATTGAAGACTTTTTTTTCTCTATTGAATTTCCTTTTACCTCTGTCAAAATCAGTTGACTATATCTTTGCAGTTATATTTTTGGGTTCTCCACTCTGGTCCATTTATGTATGTGTCTATTATTTCTACAATGAAATGGTATTTTAATTATTATAGCTTTATATTAGATCTTATAATACTGTAAGTCTTGGAACTTTGTTCTTTTTCCTCAGTATTTTGTTAGCTATTCTAAATCCTTTTCCTTTCCATATAAATTTTAGAATCAGTTTGTCAATATCTACATAATAACCTGTTGAGATTTTGATTGATACTGCATTGGATCTATACATCAAGTTGAGAAGAATTAACATCTTACCAATATTTTTTTTTTTTAAGATTTTATTTATTTATTTATTTGACAGAGATAGAGACAGCCAGCAAGAGAGGGAACACAAGCAGGGGGAGTGGGAGAGGAAGAAGCAGGCTCATAGCAGAGGAGCCTGATGTGGGGCTCGATCCCATAACGCCGGGATCACGCCCTGAGCCGAAGGCAGACGCTTAACCGCTGTGCCACCCAGGCGCCCCACATCTTACCAATATTGAGTCATGTGATTCATAAAAATGACATGTCTCAAATTGTTTAGTTCTTTTATTTTTTATCAGTATTTTATAGATTTTCTTGTCTATATTCTGTACATTGTTAGATTTATACCTCAGTATTAGGTATAAAAAAGATATTTAAACAAAGTTATTTTCTACTTCTCAGATTTTATTTGAAAGTAATTATTTTTTATGTCTAAGCACCAGACACTGAAGATACAATGAGCAAGGAATAATCTATTTTAACTGCGTGGTTCTTTGCCTGACTTCTTAATTGACATGAGCAGTGTGGTTGGTTCATTCTAGAAGAGCTAACTCTTCTGTGCCCATTTTCTTTACAAACGTCAATCAATCAGATAAAGATGACTTACATTCATTTCATGCATTTTTATTTTAATAACCGTAGTGTTTAAGGCACAAGTAATACCGAGGTAAAAAGAATAACTTTTAGTTTATTTTTAAATATTTTTATTGTTGATTATCTATTTTAGAATGTTCCAGTTTAGTTTCCTCTTGTTCTTTCATTAAACCTAAATACACTAAGTCTATATTTATGAAAATACTTAGAAAAATAGTAATTCTCAACAAAATAAGAAAGCTAGTAATTCTTTTTCACAAAACTAATCCAACTTTAGTTTTTCATGTATATGTATATATGTGTATAAAACTTGTTGTGACTTTTTTGTAATGTTTAATTTTAATTTTGTCAGTATTGTTGGAGATTATCTTATGGCTTTAGAAAATCTAAGCACCCAAAGATATTTCAGGCTCTCATTTCTACATATTTAAAAACAATAATAATATAAAGAGAGGATTGAAGTTATGTGTGAACCAGAAATCAAAAGGAAAATAAAAATTCAGTTACCAAAAATTTTGTTTTGCCTTTTTGTAGTTCAAATAAGACATTTGCTGCTCTTAAAATGACTTAATTTAAAGCTGAAAACAGGGGAAAAAAAAGAAGAAAAGTTTGATTTTTGTTATGCAGAGTTTGTTTCTGCTATGATAATGGTGCAAAGCCGAAATGTTTTTCCTTCCATTCATTGACTATCTGAATTAAATAATAGCAAGAATAATATAAGCTTAAAGCCTAGCAGCAGGTCTGTGTATTCTCCGTTGAAAGGTGCAAGTTTTTATTTTTCAAATTTTTTCATAGATCTGTAATTTGTTACAATAGAATGCAGCAATGCAGATGGAATTTAGGCGATGCAGATGGGGTATTGCTATTTGGAAGTAGTCAAGAGCCATTCCACTCATTATTTATTGTGATTCTTTCAGGGTTTTATTTTCCTTCCTAACACTTTTGATCAAGTGTTCTTTGAACTTTATATCTGCTTTATGAGTGTTTCATTCCATCTTTGGAATAACTAATCTGTTCTTATTTCTTTGATGAAAACTGCTGAGGGAAATGAAACTGTCCGTGAACAAATAAATGCAATTGTGGTCTCACTTTTCAATTTATGAGTTGCATTGAACTGTTTTGTTTTTTCAGCCCAGATTTGATAGATGAATATAAAATTATTTATTATGACACTGATGACTTAAATTCAGTTACAAAGAATTAAAATAATATTGTTTATTTCTCAAAATTCATGTCTCAAAAGTCTATTAAAAAACTAATTTTGTAAAAAAAAAAAAAAGCAAAACCAAAAAAACCCCCTAATATTTGTAAAAGCTTACTATTAAAATGAATGGCTTTGATATTAAAAATAGGCAAATAAAGTAAATATGCTTTTCTTTATTTCAGAATTAGCACCAATATCAAAATGTGGAAATGTCAAGATCCCCAGCTGAGTACTCTAAAATCAGAGTACTCTAAATTCATAGGAGTTAGGTGCCTCCACTGTGAGCTAATTTGAAACATTTTGCCTTTAGCTATTATAGCAAGCGTGTGTGATACTGACCAAGCCATTGAGTTTTTTGGCTAACAAAAATATGAGGAGCTAGAACTCTTTCTGACACTTTCCTAATTCACTGAAACATCATTCAGATTACCTGTAGATATTAATTTAATAAACCAGTAGCAAACCACATAATTGAATGAGAATCTTACAATGATGTGGTAACTACATGATTCCCATATGAGTATTTAAAGATGAAACACTACCAAAAATAAATCCATCTTAGAGATGTAGAAATTGCTTGGTAATGAACCTACAGAGCACTAAAAGCACAAAAAAAAATGACCCTGGTGGTAATAGTGATTGTGTGTTTAATCACTTCAGTTGAGTAGCTTTTAGAGAAGATAAACACACCGGGAAATGTGTTTTAAAATGTACCAAGGAGGCATTTTGGTTTACTGAACATAGAACTTAATTTTATAGGATTTTTGAATTAATGTTTGTAGAGATAAAATAAATAATTATGACTAGCCTTCCCCCAGAACAGGATTCCCAAAGGGGCAACATTTATTGCCAGTAGATTTTAAGTCCTTGTATTTTCAAAGCTATTATCTGCAACGTTGCCTAACAAAGATATGGATATGGAACCCCTGTCATACTCATTTTAATCTTGATGTTAAATATAATTAGCATCAAGAAACCATGATCAATGTCTTAAAGTCTAAACTAAAACACAAGAAATTAATTAATTTGGATTTAAACTTTGAACTAGAGGGAAAAGGTAATTCTAAAGAACATTATTACATATTTTAATTAAACAATACTAGAAAAGTTACAAGTCATTATTTCATTGATATACTTTATTACTTTGAGAATATTTCCTTCTGATCCTGGTTTGCATAGAGATGTTTTTGTTTTTGTTTGGTTTGGTTTGGTTTTTTTTATCATGGATAGTGTTCAGTTTTGGGAAGTGCTTTTTTCTTCAGCTATTGAGAAAAATTGGACTCATAAAGTTAATAAGGTCTACAGTTGTATTTTAGGAAAGCTCTTTTTTTTTTGGTTTGAACTTAATTGTGTTGATATGAGTTTATTTAAATTCTCTATTCTGCCTATGTCTGTTTTGATAAATTTTGTTTTTCAAGGTTTTTTTCCCATTTTAACTGAATTTCCAAATTTACTGGCATAAATTAGTTCCCATTATTTCCTTTTTATTCATTGAAAATCTATAGAATCTCTTTTGATAGATCTTCTTTCATCTTTAATATTGGTAATTTGTGATTTTCAGTCCTTTTTTCTTGATCTGTATTGACAGGAGTTCATCAGTTTTACTTCTATTTTCAAATTACCTGTTTTGGCTCCAGTGGTTTTCTTTATAGTTTGGTTGGTTTTATTTATTTCATGTTTTCCATTGTTACCTTGTTTCCTTTTTTCTATTTACTTTTGGTTTAATTTGCTCTTGTTTTTATAGTTTTTTAATATGTAAGTTAATATAATTGATTTTACACTTTTATTTTTATTTTTTTCTAAGATGGGCATTTGAGGCTAGGACATCATCAAATAAATTCAACAAATTTTACATTCTGCCTTTTTTTAATTTACAATATTTTAAAATTTTTCTTGCTACTTTAAATATAAATCAGATTATATTTACAAGTGAGTTGCATGATTTCAAAATATATTGAGATTGGTTTTACTTCCCGATTTAATGCCATTGTGCTCAGAGATTATACTTGCCGTGGTTTTGATCCTTTGATATTTTTTGAGACTCATTTTATGACTCAGTATAACATCTATGGGGTAAATATTCCATGGGTACTTCTAAAGGGTTTGAATACTACTGTTGTATAGTATTCTGTAAATATCAGTAAAGTAAGTTGGTTCACATTGCTATTAAAATCTTATTTATCATATTTTTTCTTATTCTATTAGTTATTGACAAGTGAAGTTAAAATCTGCAACTATTAGCATGGCCTCCTTTATCCCTGGTAAGAGTCCTTAACACTGCAATCTTCCTTATCTGATATGAAAATAGTTATACTTACTATATTATGTGTAGTGTTTGCATATTATATGTGTTTTCCAGACTTTTATATTCATTTTTAACTTAAAATGTATCACTAGCAGACAAGTTGCATATGCTTTATTATGCAGATAGACTTTTTCTGTATTTTAATTACAGAATTTAGCACATTTACCGTTCATATAAATAATGTTATGGTAAAATTCAAGTCTATATCAGGGTATTTGCTTTCTATTTTTCTCACCCGTTTAACTTTTTATTCCTCTTGAATTTTTATTATTTCATTTTCTTCTTCATTGGCTTTCTAGATATACCTTTTCTGGTCATTTTTAGTGTTTGCTCTAGAAAATAAAATACACATCTTAATTTATCATAATCTTTTCACATATTATATTACAGTTTAAGAACCTTATAGAAAAGAAAAAAAAATTCATTTATCCCCTATATGCAATTTATGTTTTGTTTTCCTATCTTTCAATCTGTGTATATTATAAATCCCATAAATTCATACTATTTTAAGTATTTATTATTTTTAATTTTTATTATTTTATATAGTTGATAATCTTTAATATTAAAGTGTGGTTGCATATGAATTAAATATATCTTTTTAATTTTAAAATATCTACTTTATGTTTAATCCTTCTAGTGCATTTCATTTTTTTCTTGGAATCCCAGTTCATATAAGAAATTTATGTTTATAATTTTACTTAATTCCATAATAAGCCATGTCTTCTAAATTAAAGTGGTAATGTTAATATGCCACTCAAATCTTAAGTATTTCTTTTCCTAGTACAGAAATAACTTTGTTTAGTTAAAAAAAAATCTTCATAAAGTGAAAGAATGGGGGAATTTGACTACATTCTTGAAGACTCACCAAGGTTTAAGTGTCTGAGAAGTGTGGGAAGACACATATATGTCTGTGAATATGCCTTTTCTAGGTAATTTTGTGACCCTAGCTTGTATTTTTTGGACTGGTCAGGGGGTTGGAGGAAAGGAAATGTACAGGTGGTGTGTGAGTATGGAACCAAATGGGAGAGGGTATTAAATCTATCTGTTAAATGAAGGAAAGGTATTTTAATAAAGCCTATTCTGTACTGAGAACATGGAAAATGAGGAGGTGGCAAAATTTGGTTCTTGATGCTGGTACAACAGAACAAACTAGTGTATGGGACCCCAAGTAAGCTATCTGTCTTTCAAAGCTATATACAGCCTAGGTGATAGAGTCCATTATTGAGATAGAATACAGAGAAAATATGATGAAACTGAAATTATGTTTATCACCTCTCAAAAATAAAGAGAAGAGGAAGCTGACTCAAATGAGAAATTGCTTCAAATGAAAGCCATCACAAGCAGTGTGCCTAAATCCTACCACAAAGCACTTCGAGGGAGAGGCCAGTAGGCACTGGCATTCTCACTTGTGCAAAACAGAAACTTTCTGAAGTTGACAGTAGACAGACTTTTATTTATAATTAGGAAAAGTGCTAGATATTTCATATCATCTCTCTACTTTTCTTCACTCCATTATGTGTATCAGGAATCTAACTTCCTTGGTTTGTTTCAACTCAGCTCTTTTGCCCTCTCCTACTTGAGTGAAGTCTATGCTAGCAAAAGATCAGAATGAGAAGGGGAAGAAGTGGGAGTATTTATTTTCATACTGTCCTTCCTGGGACCTCAGGTAGGTAGTGGTTCCATGTCCTTACCTCAGGCCATATCTCCTGTCCAAGAGTCTAATTCTATATCTACAATTATGTCTGAATTCTTTAACCACATCCTCTCTTTGTCCTTGCAAAGAACTTTTAAAACTTTAATTTGAACACTAAGTAACCTGTCATAAAATATACTTATATGGATGCTGAGGGAAATAAAGAGATAATTGAGAATTTTAGTCAAAATATTAAAGGATTTTATTTTTATGAATTGTTTTTAATTTCTGTTTTTCTCTAATTTTGTAAGGCTTTCTCTGTTATGACTTAAAAAGAGAAAAAAAAAAAAACAATTTTCTAGTATACACCTGTGAGGAGATTAAGCATTGCTTCTCATTTTTACCATAAATATATTGTACTCATAAACAAGAGAGGAAACCACTTGAGGTTTTATATGTACAAACCTAGCTCTAAGATATTTGTACTAAGATTTAGAAAAGGAACTACATCACCAATACCGTCTCATGAGTATTGTGCTTAAGTGATTGTGTCTTATTAGGAGCTAAAGATGTGCGCTATTCCAGTGGAAAAAATAATTTCTGCATTTTCCTCATTATCTTTCAATTATGGGAGCAGTTAGGGAAAGAAACACACTTTTAAAGATTATGTAACTTTTGTCCCAAACAAATTTTAAGGGCACATCAACCAGGAAACAGGAAGCATTTACAGTGTTTCCTTTATGAAGGGAAGGGTGATCTCTCAAGGAACTAAGTAAATTTTGGGGGAAAAAGATTAAAAAAAAATGAAGGAAAGAATATAATAAAGAGGGACAAGGAAGATAACAAGAAACCATTTTTAAAAAATGGAATATGTGCTATCACCTAAGATCTTATTATCAATTCAGACTCACAGAAATTATAGATATTAACCAGCATCAAACTTCATTAAATAATTTTAATAGGATAATCAAGACACTCTGACAGAGCAGAGGGAAGTCTGGAACATCAAGGGGTTCACCAGGTTCTTCCTTGACCCATTAGATATGCATCTTGGCCCAGAATAGATGAGGCCTCTTCACTGACGTTTGTGGGGTTCCTCACATAGTAGGGAACATTTACATTATAAAATATCTCAATATTTTACACTGTGTAGAACCGCATATTTCAAGTGAGATTTTCCAGGGATTCATGCTTCATTGAATCATAGGTCATGGGTCTCATTTCCTTGATATCATCCTATAGCCAAGGATACGTTACTAACAGCATTTTGCAGAGACAGTATTTTCCTCTTAGCAAGTATCTTTATGCAATTTACTTGGAAGTGCAATTGACAGAAAGATTAGACCAGGTGCTGTGCTTTCTTATTTTGTCTTTCTAGACACCTTTCTCTGGTAGAAGAAATAAATGGATTCCAGTTCAGCTGTATTACTCCTCCCTCCTAGAACATAAAAGAAAATGTATTAAGAATTAAGAATTAAAAGATTTTTCTTTGCCTAGAAAAATATAAATTCATTGCATAGGATTCTAACTATATGGATCCATTTATACTACTTTGTTCAAGAGTAACATCTATCAAACATAACATTGTAATGTGTGATTCTTTTGTTCACAGCAATAAGCCTATACACAAAGCATGACATAGTTAATCGGAGTTATAAAATAATATTTAGGGGCGCCTGGGTGGCACAGTGGTTAAGCGTCTGCCTTTGGCTCAGGGCATGATCCTGGCGTTATGGGATCGAGACCCACATCAGGCTCCTCCGCTATGAGCCTGCTTCTTCCTCTCCCACTCCCCCTGCTTGTGTTCCCTCTCTCGCTGGCTGTCTCTGTCTCTGTCAAATAAATAAATAAAATCTTTAAAAAAAAAATAAAACGATATTTAATTCTGTGATTCCAGAGCCAGTGAAGATAAATACATACCTCCTTTTATATCCCACTAAAATCAACTGAAAAAAACTGGACAGAATTCAGGGACAGCAATTTGAGAACTCTGAAAAATACAAATATGAGCAGGCTGACCAGGGAAGAAAACCAGAATTTGAGGTACCACCAAAATGGTGGGTTTACCATTTGTATCCCTCTGGAACCCTCTGGCCTGAAGTCAGTACAACCCAAAACCCAGAAGTGAGCATTTTCAGGCAGATAAAGTGAGTCCAGTAGAACCTCTCTGGCTTGAGGAGTAATAAAATGAACTCTATAATTTCTAGTTCATCATAACTGCCTTACTTTACCATATCATTATATTTACACTGGGAGACAAGACAGAGCTCTCTTGAAAAACATCAGTTACAAAACCAACCAAACTAAAACAACAAAAAACTTAAAGAGTCATTCCAACAGAGGAAATGTGACTTTACATGGATACAGAATACGTTAGGCAAATGCCCAAACAACATATATTTTTCTCTTCTAAATACTGAACTGGAAAATCAAAACATAAATGCGATGTGGGGCTCTCATTGCGTGTTTTGACCAAGGCTCTGAAAAAAGCAGACATAGGCAATGATAAGTTGTGTTATGTGTGTATGGGTAAACACACATGTGTTTCTAAGTAGGTGCTCATGTATTGGGGAAAAAAGCTGAAAAAATATTTATCAAATTTGAAAAAAAAAAAAAAAACAGTGTCGTTTTCCTATAATGAAAGTAGACATAGTGCTCTTTGATAATAACCATCATATTTTACCCTAGTGTTCTAGAAAGGAGCTAAAATTAAAAAAAATATGTGCTTTTAAACATTAGTGTACACTTTCTTTTCAACTTCAACTTAGGATGCAGAAAGCTGGAAGTAACATCACTCCAATCAATATAACAAGAAAAAAAATCCATATAATCTATGTAACCATATTTTTTCTTAATACTATCAGACACCTGAGGTCATAGCATGCTATGGACTGAATCATGGCCACCCCACCACCACCACCACATTAAATTCATAAATTGAAGCTGTAACCTCCACTATGATGGTATTTGGAGATGGAGCCTTTGGGAGATAATTAAGTTTAGGTGAGGTCATGAGGGTGGGGCCCTTGTGATGAGATTAGTGTCTTTATAAAAAGGCACATTGAAGGCCAATCAAAAGAAGGAAGTCAATCACATAAGACATCGAGACCAACTAGACATAATGTGCTAAAGGCTCATAGATAATATACATGGACACATGGAGGGATTTCCGCACTGCCTCCAAAAACCAGTGGGTTGGATTGAATGGAACAAAAGATCTCTACTAATGCTATCCAATAAAACTTCTTGCGATGATGAAAATATTCTGTAAACCTTCCATATCTCATATGGTGGCCACTAGGCATATGGGGCTATTGAAAATTTTGAATATGGCTAGTGCTATTGAGTAATTGAAATTCTAATTTTAGTTAATTCAAATAGCCACATATGTTCTAGTAGCTACTATATTGGACAAGTCAAGATGCCATCTCTTACCAAAAATCACAGTTCCCCCATTAAACATCGCCTAAAGGACCTAGGAACCAATTGTGTCCAATTAGATTGTTCTCCGAAGTTAAAAAAAAAACTGAAAATTGACCTTTATCACAGTAGGCTGCAAGATGTATGTATTCTTTTTACTTTGTACTGTGCAATCATTCTCCTATTCCACATGAATTTAAATAGAAATTTGCAGAATAGATTGTAGAACATTTGGAATACTAGCTAGTTCTTTAAAATCAATAGAAACCCAATTCGCTAAAAAACATGACTTTTTCATCCCCCTTCCCCCCGCCCCCATGGAATAAACATAATCATAGATCACTGACACAACAATATACCTGCTTTATATTCTGAAGATTTCTCGTCATAGTTTTACTCTTCTTCTGCTTCATCCCCACTTTATTTATTTATCTTACCAAAGCAAGTGATAGCTAAATGCTTTTATATTAACAAACAATACAAAACTTGAGTTTTCCTTTACTTTTTGAATGCAATTTACATAATTAGTATTCAGAAAAATGCAAAAAGAAACAATAAACTCTTCTTGGAGGAAATTTTTTTTATCTTTTGTAGGAAATCATGTCTATTTCATCCAGACAATATTATTTTATTTTTAATTATATATATTTTTCGAGTAGAAAAGAATGGTTTTACTAAAGAATTATATCAGCATATAATGTAAGACATTAGAGAAAATCATGTTTTTCTAGGAGCACGGAACATCATTTTTTCCTATTTAATTATTCAGTACTGTTTCACCTTTCACTATCAATACATTTTACATATTTTGTCAGAGCTGTGTGTAGGGTGTGTGTGTGTGTGTGTGTGTGTGTGTGGTATAGAAAGGTCAAGGAGTATGTGCATAGATGTATCCGGGTCTACATTCTTTTTTTTTTTTTTTTTAAGATTTTTTATTTATTTCTTTGACAGAGAGAGACAGCCAGCAAGAGAGGGAACACAAGCAGGGGGAGTGGGAGAGGAAGAAGCAGGCTGTTAGCGGAAGAGCCTGATGTGGGGCTCGATCCCAGAATGCTGGGATCACGCCCTGAACTGAAGGCAGACACTTAAGGACTGCGCCACCCAGGTGCCCCCGGGTCTACATTCTTAAACAAGCAATATTTCTATGCCCATAATGAATATTGGATGTGTGTACATTCCTGATAGTGCCTCGTCGATGATATATATAATTTAATAATGATTGAAGTTACATTTTCAAATGTATAAAACACATCTTTTTCTTTGACCTTAAAGTTCTTAATGATAGGAAATAACGTGCAATGTCTCATTCATGTTTCTCCTTCTTATTACCTAGAATGCTATCTCAGCCTTAAATTTAATGCCTATAGAACAATCAATGTTGAGGCAGTAGTTTGCAAAATTTTGTCTTAAAAAAAACCTTGGAGACAATCTTGTTCATATGTCTGTCATGAACATAAATTACTTTTTTTGGTAGTTGATTATTTGAGCTTATATACATGCCTACTCAAAAACATCAGTATCCTCTATTTTCCTCAACTTGTCCCTCTTCACCCTTATTCTCCATTATAAGCCATACATGGGTAACTTTTCCCTTCCTATGAATAAATCAAATAAATATAGAAGAATGATGTTCAAAATATTTAACAACAGTAATGGTACAGGCAGGATCTTGTCAAAAGCTCTAAATAACCATAGTGCCAGGCATAAATATACTGCACATACTACTATGTCATTGTATTCCAGCTAGATTTCAGTCCTGAAAACATAAATTAATCAGAAAAAATGGAAAGCAGAAGTTTAAAATGTGTCCAATGTTTTGCAAAATTGTATTTGGTTTTCAAAAAAATCATATTTGATTTTCACAATATACTATAAAGTAAATTTTACTCTTTCTGTTGTCCGTATTAGGACACTTAGGGTTGGTGAAATCCATTTACTTTCAAGAGAGTAACTTTAGAAGATAGAATTATAATGTAAATCTTGAATTAAAGCTCAGCCTATCACATCCAGCACAAGAACTGGTCAAGAAGTGAAAAAATTATGCTAATCCCATAATAGTGAAAAGACACACATCATACTTTTTTTTCCTTTTCTTCCATTTTGATTTTATTTCAAGAACATTTGGAACTGATTATGGATTAAGAAAATTTGTCATAAACATATGTGTACACTTTTTCTTTTCTTGGAGTAGAGTGTCTAGCAGGAAAGGAACATCATTAATGCAAATGAATGATCAACGATTGCATCCGAAAGTGCAGATGAAGCCTATGCAAATGTGGTGGGTGGGAGGACAGTTCTGCAGATCTGGAAATGTCACACTGCACCTGGCCGGTCTGTGCAATCACAAGTCTCTTTGTTCTTCGCAGCCAGGCTTCATGGTGATCCCCCTCCCTAGTAAGGTGTCTGGTTTCAGCCTAGACTCCTCTTACTAATTGCACTTCCGCACAGCCATAGTCCTCATGACGCTTCTCACCAAAATGTTCACAGTTACCTAGCTTGTTATTCCCAACCTCTTCTCAGCATATATTTTATATCTTACTAAAGTTACTCAGTATTTCTTCCCACTGTCTGTGTTCTCCACACTTTTAACTTTTCAGAATTGTAATAAAAATGTATTGCTATGTTTATGCATGTATAATTGTACTTTAGACGTTAAAATCCAATCACCTTTCTAAATATAAACACTAATAGCCTTAAGACATTCACATTAATGTTAAAGCATAAAACAAATTTAAGAATTTATAAGATTAGCAGTACTTAAATAAGCTTTTAAAATAGGCTTAACTTTATTAAAAGTATAACTTTTATAATGAAATTGTGGTGTACACAGTTTCCAAGTTATTGATTTGATTCATCTGCAGAAACCATGTTTACATTATAAAAACAACTTCAAAACTCACTGTAATTTTAGTTCCTTTGGAGCTCTCTAGATCTTGTTAAGGAACGGTGTAGGTCATTTGTTGTATAGTTTTTGGAAGACCCAGATTGGAAAAAATGTCAGAAATAATTTCAAAATTTACCTCCACATTAATCTTACATGCAGTAACTAATGAGATATCTTCTAAAAATAGCCTGAAAACCTGAGTGAATGGCAAAAAAAAAAAAAAAGGGAGAAATTTGTTGATAAATGCCATTACAGGAGAGCATGTCTGTAAATAAAAGTACAAAGTAGACAATTAGGGTAAGAAGTTACAATTCAAGTACAATACAATTAGTTGAAAGGAATTTTCTTTGAAACGATTGAACTACTGATGATTTGGCACCAGAAACGGGACTGGCTGAAGCTTTGGAAGTCCTTGTTAAGCTCTAAGATGACAGGTATATGATCACAAACTCACTCACTCAAACGCACTCTCTCTCTCAAACTGGAGCAAGTCATTTCAGCACCATTATATTCAACAGAGCAATATCTACGTGAATCAGTGTTTAGAAGCATGAGCCAACTCAGTGGTTTTCACAGGGCAGAAGGGCGAGGCTAGGAAATAACCTTTTGTAGCAGAATCCGTCAAAGGGAAAACAACCCATCAGGTGGGAGATATCCCAACCCAATTATTGCAAAATCTCCACCTGGCCAACTCAATAATCATTTTAAAAACAATCAAAAATATTGATATTACCCGTCATTGGTTAATGATTCTATTATAGCTACAAGGCAAAAATTTCTTTATGGAATATTACAACATCAAAGTCACATATTTGCATGCAAATTATGACTTGCACTAAATGAATATTGTAGCTGTCAACTAACTGCCTTTTTTCCTGTAGTTGGCAATGACTTTCTTTTCTGAATTGGCAAAGACTTGCCTTTGTTTTAGCTAATCTAGAGCTATTTATACCAAGTTTATTATTTGCTTTATGATGCTTCACAGAAGGCGATTTTTAAAAAACACAAATAAACGTCATATCTCTGAAACAAAATACCATGTAAAACATAAATATAAATGGTCTTTATTGTTAAAGGAAAAAATTAAAAAGTCAGAGAAATCATTATATTTCAAAATTTTAAAAATTTTATCAATATCCCACTATAATTAAGCTGCTACATAAAACCATTCTAAATTAGATTCGTCCTTCTTAATATCGCTTTGCCCCCTCTAAATTTATTTTTTCTAAAGCAGAGCTTGAACATATTATCTAATATTGAATAACAAAATGACAAAACATCAATTCCTGGAACACCTGCTACTTATACCTTAAAAAAAAAAATGAGAGCAGATACAATGTGTATTCTGATTCATTAAAGTTGGGTAGAAAATATATTCCAAATCGTATATCCAGCTTGACCTCGAGAAAAATAATTTAGTAGTAGACTTTCATATTCTCTTTGGTAAGGGACTTTGTTTTATTTTCACACATTTTGATACAATTTTAGTTAATTACTACATGAGAAGTACTTCCCTTATGTATAAAAGTAGAAAGAAGAAATGAGTCTTGAGTTTATTGCATCATACTTTATGAATCTCATGAGTTTGATTTGTCAAGTTTATGTAAAATGTGTTTTCGTATGAGGTGACCATTCAATAGTAGTTTTCTAATGACCCCTGTCAAATGCTTATCAGGGTGACTCCTTCCTCTCTTTCTCCTCTGTCTTGCTCAAGATATAAGCAGAAAAAAAAATAAGTGAGAAGAGTTTACAGATGCAAAAATCTGTCTCAGGTTTAGGCAACAATGAAATAGTGAATATCAAACTTTCAGTTTTCCAAAGACCATTAGTAAGGAAACGAACAAACAAGCAAAAAGTGAAAACAGTGCACGGTGAGATGGAATATTTACGGACATAGAGGAATCGTGTCACCTTCGCCGCTCTACTACAGTCCGAGGGCTTGAGGTCTGAGGATGAGACACTTGCTCTGCAAAACTGTGATGAAGTTTCACCTTTCCAGCACCTTGTTTTCCTGGATGGATTTGATTCACTAACATTAGCCCTTTTATATTCAGTACCCCCCCCACACACACAAAAATGCACTCTGAATAGCAACTCCCAGCTGATTTTAAGGATTATAAATTGATACCAAGACTTTTTATAATTCTAAAACATTTTAAATATATTCTTTAGAAGTTATGTAAGCTACGTGTTATTTAATATTTAAGTCAGCATCTTTTGGCATGATAATTAAATAGTGAAATATATAAGGTTGTCAGCATACTTTTAGTATTTAAAAAGGATTGCCTGATTTTATAATACTTTGGGTAAGAGTCTCAGTATCACTTAGAATGACTTCACACACCTAAATGTGAATGAAAATGAAATGAGTAGAGAGAATTGTCAACTTTTTTTTTTTTTTACTATGCAACCCACTATGCCAAATGTGACATCAAAATTTCACAAATCAAAAAGTACATTAGACCTTTCCTGACAAGGTGATGCACTTCCAAACTCATAGGCAGAAATCCTTTTAAATATCATCACGACAGCCACTTCATGGAGGCTTACATCATTCTGGTGACATGTCCTGTAGTCTAAACACTCTCCTTGCAGAGCTGTTCTGAACATAGCCTGAAGTACCAAAGTGAGGAAGGACATTTGCAAGGCCTCTGCTGTGTCTGGGGAGAATGAGGTTAATATTTTCCGTCAGCAGTGAGGGTCTGCAGGCCGGTGTCATTGATACACAGACTGCTAGGGAGAGGGAAGCAGTGCTGTGAATTACTTTCTCCCTTTTCCCTCCATGGATGGTATGAAGAATATATCTAAAAGAGTAAGACGATTTAGCTTGGAAACAGGGTATAAGATTAAATTTCTTACTCTCTTTCTTCTCTTTGCAGATTAAAACTCATCTAGTACCTGTAAGGCAGCAACTTGTCTTGGAGATTCGATTCTCTGTTTTCCCTAGGGAAATACAAACACTACTTGATCTTTATTTAGCAGTAATCTCTAAAATGTGGCAGATGTACACAATTACAGGGACTTTGTAGCTGCTTTCAGAGTTTCCTCAGCCCCTACAGAGAATAACATACGTGTTGATATTGAACTAGTCAGGTTACTATCATACCCACTGATCTGTTCATTCAGTAGCATAGTCAGTAGTTCAGCCAGGCTTTAGAATTTTCATTCAGCAAGAATCAACTCTTTGTCATACAGGTTGGGATCTGAGAACAGTACAGAGATAATATATGGTCCGTATCTTAGAGGAAAGGTAAATATGTGAGCAAATAATCATAATATGATGCACAAGTATAATGTTTGGAGTGTGAAAAAATAGAGCCTGAAGCACAGGTTTCTAGATCCTTACATTCTAGCCTCATAGGCCACTTATCTATAAATGTTTATGTATATAATTTCATATATTTTATCATATATATATGAATGACAAGGTCAGGAAAACAAAGTTTGTACTTGGGTTTTTTGACTAACATCATTTTTTTAAAGATTTTATTTACTTATTTGAGAGAGAGAGAGAGAGAGAGAGAGAGCATGAGCAGGGATAGGGGCAAAAAGAGAAGCAGACTCCCTGCTGAGTACAGAGTCTGACGCAGGTTTCATCCCAGGACCGTCCCTGAGATCATGATCTGAGCCAAAGGCAGATGCTTAACTGCTTAACCGACTGAGCCACCCAGGCATCCCTAACATCTTTTTTAACTAAAATCTCAAGATAGACTTTGATTGACATTGGAACATAGAATGTCTCTCCGTGTGGATAGTGGCCACATTGGGGCCAAGAAGCAAAGCAGGCCAGGTAGTCTCGTTTTGCTTGTTTTTGTAAACATACAAGTGGACTTTAGTCCTTTGTATTTCAGCATAATGATAGTGAGGAAAAAAAATCTGCCCTGGAAGAACACACCACACAGAAAGAAAATGTAAACACACAAGAGAGCTAGGAGGCTTTGCCTCTTGCCTTGCACAGTACTGATCAGTTGCTGCCCTGAATCATTAGGACAGAAGGATAGAGCCCCATCTCCAGCCATTTGTGCTTTTTATGTCTCATGGAAGCGGGGGCGGGTGTCCTACAAGTTAGAGAGACACAAGAGCAAAGGAGGGGGGTGGGTAATGAGTGAGAGAGGGAGGGAGAAACTGAGTCTTCTTAGCTGAGAGCAGCAGGGAAAAACTCATTTCTCTGGTGTTCTAGGCAGGGGCGGGGACCAAGAGGATGGGAGGAGTCATTCCAGAGACCACTTGCAAGACGAACCGTGATACTTGCATAATTCAGAGTTTTATTTCTACCTACTTTGGAGTGGAATGAGGTAAGGATGGGGGAAAGGAGAGAGATGTTCCCACTAAAAGCCCACAAGTTGTAACAGAGATATCGGCAAAGTGCTGTTGTAGTTTGGAATAGAAAGGGATTATAAATTAACGTTGTGTAGGGGGATCAAGAAAGGCTCCAGCAATAAGTGATAATTCACAATAGGCTTCCCTAATACTTTCAAAGATACCCTGGAACAGCTGTAATCATCTTGGGAATCAGAGTCTGCTAACTAGAAACATCTCTTTGAAACTATTTAGTAGTTTACTTGTATTGCAGTGTATTATAACTTTTACATTACTTTAAGATACACCAATGTTGAAAACAGGTTTACTAAATAATAAAAGCCACAGCAGTCTGATCTGGAAAGCAGTGAATGGTGTTATACAACTGTGGAGTGCTGTCTTTTCCTTTCATCGTTTTTCATTTGCATTTTAATTAAAGTCTCCCCAGTATTGCTTGAGGGTAAATGTGTGTACTGCTACATAGAGCCCTAACAGCTACACAGAACTACTTTGGCCGCATATATGCACACATGCCATGATGGAACCACTAGATAGACTTTCCTTTGTTCTGTTTTCTGATCCTACCAATTGGATACTTCTGTATATGATGACGAAATGTGGCAGGCAGAGGCTACAGTTGGAATCAGAAAATCTCAATTTCAGCCTCGATTTTTCTAGGTTTGGAAATTGGGTAAGTCATGTAATTTCTCTTCTTCACAAAGTTGTTGTGATCATTAAATCAAAGAAACAAGATACTGGTTTATATGCTCATAAGCTAGTAATATTATTAATAGGAAAAAATAGAGTATTCACACTTTCTGAACTATAAGAAATTATGGAGTTTTAAGAAACTTTGTGGAAGGATGGTATTAAGCAAAGGTATTTGTAAATAGATGAGATTATAAATACATTGTTTTCAAGCCTGTCTTAATATATTTATTCAATATCTATTTTCATTATTCGTATTTCTTTTATTAAGTAACTATATTCTTGTATTCCAGGTCTAAGTAATGAAAAGAAGGAAAGCATAGAGGAATATCCACATTATTGCAATTTTTTATAAATTCTAATGAAACACACAATTCCACATACTGTCTGTCAATTTTGGTTGTATTTTGACTTGCAATTTTTATTATATTTGAGCACGTATTTTTAATTTAATAGTTATTTTTAAAGAGGAAAAAAATGTTTAAATAACTAGGGATATTGTACAAAAATTGGGCAAAAGTCAATAAACTAGAAATAATTACAGAATCATGATAATTCTACCTTTATAAATTTCTGATTATCAGCCAAAATTTTTAAAAATAAGATTTATAATTTATTTTAATGCAGCTGAAGTATATTCTAAATCAGAGTTATGGGCGTCTGGCTGGCTCAGTCAGCAGAACATGTGACTCTTGATCTCAGGGTTGTAGATTCAAGCCCCATCATGGGTGTAGAGATTACTCTAAAAAAAAAATCGAGTTATAACTCCAAATACTAAAAAGTGAGATGTTACTATGCCATCCATAATTTTAAAAGGAAAACAGGCCTGTCATTTCATAAGAAGCTTAGAAGTGTTTAAAAACCAAATAAGTGGATTTCTGGTTTCTGATTCCACATGTAAGGAGTAGAAAGTTGCCAGTCCATCCTAACAGCAAGTAAACAAAACAAATAACTAAACAGGATGAAAAATTAACAATTCTTGGATTTATGGGGGGGGGGGCACCTGGCTGGCTTAGTCAGTAGAGCGTGTGACTCTTGACCTCAGGGTCTTGAGTTTAAGTTCCATGCTGGGTATAGAGCTTACTTAAAAAGAAAAAAAAAGAAAAGAAAAGAAAAGAGCAACAATAACAATGAAATAAAAATAATAAAAAAGGGAGGCCACGGGGCAAACCACTGTGATAGGAGAGAAATAGGTGAATACTGGCGATTCCTGCTTACTGGAGATGAGTATAAATTTCTGCAGGAACCAGTGCCTTGGTAGGAAAAACTGTACTCTGTTTGATAAATTGACAAAAGCTTGGTGTGGATGTCAGTGAGAGTTAAAAACTTCAGGGGGCCCAGTCATAGATGGGCCCGCACAGTTTTGTAAGATTTAATTCCAAGAGCTTGACCAGGTTCTCACAGTAAATGTTACAGAAGAATCCCCTGATGCCAGAGCACTCTGTTCTTAACCAAGGCCTGCCTTCAGGAGAAACTAGTTAACCAAAGCCTCAACTGCTGCTGGGGTGTTTATTATATCACAGCATAGCTGACCTGGAGCAAGGAAAATACCCAACTCAGGTCCACTCTAGCCTTCCATGAGTGAGAAGGGAAGTACCCATCTTCAGTCCACTTTAGCCATCCAGTCCCAACTAAGGGGGAGAGGAAAAACTGAGAAACACTTGTGAAGTTCGCAGTCCAAAAACATAGGCTCACTAAAAAATGGGGACCTAATATAAACTATAGACCGTTGCCCCTACCCCCACATCTCACCACCACATTACTAAAGACCTTGCAGGAACAGTTTCTTTTGCCTGGCACATTATGTCCTTCTATCAAGAAAAATTACAAAGCATACTAAAAAGCAAAGCAAAACAAAAACAACAAACAAACAAAAAAACACCATAATTTGAGGAGACAGAGCAAGTTTAGGTGACCATTCCAATTAACACTCACAGAAGATTAACGTGCATCTCACACCAGTGCATGCCTGTTGGTCAAGTTAATCATACCCTGATTATCCTTGAGTTAATGCTCCTTAAACTAAAGTACTTCGAGCCCAACTCTGCTGAAGTCTTCATTAGCCATTTATAATGCATATAAAACAGTATAGGTATGTGGTCATTGTATTAATTTGCTCAGACTGCTGTAACAGTGTACTGCAGGCTAGTTGGCTTAAACAATAGGCATTTATTGACTCACAGTTCTGAATGCTAGAAGTTTGAGTTCAGGATGTTGGCAGGGTTCCTTCTTTTTGAGAGCTGTAAGGCAAAATCTGTTCCATCCTTGTCTCCTAGCTTCTGGAGGTTTGCTGGCAACCTGTGTCATTTTGGACTTGAAATGGTGTTCTCACTGGGTCTTCCCATTGTCTTCTTTCTATATGTTTCTCTCTCTCTCTCTTTTTTTTTTTTTTTTTCTTTTTCATATGGCATTCTTTGTATACGGACACCAGTCATAGTGATTTAGGGACCCACCCTATTCCAATGTAACCTTATCTTAACCAATTACATCTACAGGGACCTTATTTCAAAATAAGATCATATTCTAAGGTGCTAAGGTCTAGAACTTCAGTATATGAATTTTAAGAAAACACAGTTCAACTCCTCAATCATCTTCATCATTGGCTTGTCACTCAACATATCTTAAAAGTTAGCAAAATGTGCCTCAATTTACTTATATGTTCCAAACCTAAATTAATACTTAAGAGATTACTTTTGCCTTACTCTCACTGATGACCGAATACACACACACACATATACACAGACATGTATATGTAAGTATAATAGAAAATAATAGAATATAGAATTGAATCTGTTACTCTTCTGACCTTAATAAAACTTCTAATGTGCCCTTCAACATTATTTTATTTACTAGAGGAAACAAAAACCATCATGTAAATAAACAAAAAATAAATGAATAAAAATTTGAAAATTGAAATTTTTACCTCATGCAGTACCCTATTTAGTCATTACTAATAGACATGCATGTAATTGTAAGATTTTAATATGACATATATAGTTTTTGTATTAATATCTAGATTTATTTGTTATGTAATTATAATAAAATCTATCATTTCACATATAGAAGAGCTCATTAATTAGCACTCAACTTACTGCCTTTCCATATATATTCACCCTGGAGCTCTTAAATACCTTAGTTATGAGAGTTAGAACATATTAAGCTAATAATTTATTCCTGGGCTCATAAAGTCATTTGATGCCTTGACCTTCAGAACATATTTATTAGTCATGAAGAATATACCAAATACCAACTCCTAGTTATCTATAATACCAAAGTAAATTATTAATAGATAAGACAGATGTTTAATCTACCAACACAATTACATTGTGGTAGTTATTTCATTCACAGGTACAGAGATATAAATACAAATGAGGGGAGAATGTAAATTTCTAAACTTTGAAAGTTTTTTTTTAATATATATATTAAAAGAGCTTTAATGTCCTACAGAATTCACTTCAAGGTTCATCTGTTTACTCAGTCTATTGCCTGAGGGAGTGTGGAAGGAGAAAATTTATTTGAGGAGAAAATTAGATAATCACTGGGGGGAGTTGATTGAATGCTGACAAAGTGTCAGCAAGTTGCTTCTTTAATTTATGGTTTTAATCATAGAAAGTTGGCTAGAGCTGGGAAATGTGCACATACTTTAACCAATATGCCAAGTTTCACAGGACTTAACATTAAACTTTGCTCAACTAAAATTTTAATACTATATTCCAAGTTCTATTTGTTCATTCGTCCATTAAATAATTATTGAATATTTGCTGTGTACAATGGTTCAGAGATCTGATTGCCCCACAGGTTAATAAGAAAGTAGGAGTGTATAGCAGGAGCTTTTATTCTGAAGGACATTAAGGAAGGAAGCTTCCCAGAGAAAATTATGTTTATGCTACATCTAAAGGATGATTAGGATTAGCCAGGTAAAGCCAGATGGGATAGGGGAGAAAATGTTGGATGAGATAGGGAAGTGGATATTTCAAGCAGAGAAAATAACATACATAAAGATCTGAAGCAAGCAAGAATACAGCACATTGTGGTTTCAGCTTGTTAGCATATAGGTTATGAGGTGGAACTTTATGCAAGCAGGCCTATATAACATTTCAGCCATGTTAAAAAAAAAATAGACTGTATAGTGATTGAAATGGGAAACTACAGAGGAGCTTTTACTTGTGAAGTGTGTAAGTAGACTAGCATGTTGCAAAGATCACTTCAGCTACAGACTGGAGAATGTATTGAATGGACAAATAACTAGAGGCTAGAAGACTACTAAGTTGTTGCTGTGAAATATTAATGTGTGCCTGGCAAGTAGGTTAAGAATAACAAAGACAGAGGAAGTAATAGTTGTAGAAGTGCATATTGGGTATTGAATTTTTGTGCTTTTGGTATGGATAAGGAAAGAGAATTGAAGTCAAGAAAGATGAGATACCACTTTTTGATTTTGAAAAGAAGTGATGATTCCATCCAAAACAAGAATGACAAATTAATTCTGATTAATAGGTCATTTCAACCTGTAGAATCAGGCTAAGAAGGATTTTTGCTCATCTGTATCCCTTCGTCTCAGTCTGATTCGGTCTGCTGTTACAAGTACCACAGACTAGATGGCTTATAAACAACAGAAATTTATTTCTCAAGAATCAGTGTTTCTCATATTAGTTGTAGTCCTTGGGTTGATGTCCAGAGTGCTGAAATGAATTTTGTTTTTTGAGTTTTTTTGGTTTTTGTTTTGTTTGTGTTTTGAGTTTTGTGTTTTTTGTGGGGTTTGTTTTTGTTTTTGTTTGGTAAATTTTGTCTATCAGTGTGATTGTTTTTGTAAAAAAGTTTTGCTAACTTCCTCAATTAGACATAGTGAAAAATCCCTCACCAGTACTTTCAGATCATAATTTATGGGCCTTCAGTAATTCAGAGTGACTGAGGTAAATGTTTTTATTATGCTAAAAGTTAAAGAACAGTTACAGGTTTTCCAAGGGCAGAATATACAAGACAGTTCAATGAGATAGAGTCACCTTTTTTGTTTACAACATCTGGGAAACATCAAATCTACCTTTGGATGAACGAGGTTTTGAAAATACTTCTAATTTAGTCACCTAAATTCCTACAACTCTCTCAGTCATGGTACGAATGTCTAGAAATGCTAAATGACATTTAACTTTGTCATGTATTTGGTTGTTAGTTCCTGACACTTGCTTACTTAGTGAATGGTCAATATGATACTGGATGGTAGCTGAAAAAACACCACTTCATTTCTCCAAATACCCACTTAGGCTCAAGTGATCATTGGTTTGTTCTCTGCAGGGGAGTGATAAAACCAGCTTAGGAGGAGAAATAAAGTTTGAACCTGAGTAGATATCAACTGATTTATGCAGCTTAGCTTTTTATACAGATAATATAAATAAATAAATAAATAAATAAATAAATAAAATATAATATAAATATAATTAAATATTATATATATATATGTATATATGATACATCCATCTACAGATAAGGAATAAATGTATGGACAAGGACATCTTGTTTGGTTTAGTCCTGAAAGTGAAGGTGACGATTTTCTGGGAAGATATATTTAACTCATATATTTATATTATTCAAATAATAATTGTTTACTGGCACCTCCCTAATTTATCAGGCATTGTGTAAGTGTTAAAGGTCTGAAAAAGAATAGGATATGATCCCAGTCTTCACAGACTTTATAGAAAATAAAGGACCATGTAAATCTGTTATTGTAATTGTGTGTGTGTGTGTGTGTGTGAGAGAGAGAGAGAGAAAGAAAGAGAGAGAAAGAGAGAGAGAATAAAGCTATAGTAGAGATCTTTCAGAGTCTTACTAGGTAATGAAAGGAGAGTGACCAAATATACCTAGAGCAGGTAAAGATAATCAGCAAGGACTCACAAAATCATGTACTATTAGAGGATTTCTTGTGCTCACATGGATCAAGGGAGTAAGATTTTCTTCACATAGTCAGATCACAGACAACATGGCCATTGTTGACATCATTCATAATGTGTATACCCATGCATGTTGTATATGGAATATAGTTTCTATATAAATTTGTCTATGGCTCAGGTACTTGTAGTTTCTTGAATGATGAAACATAATCTTTCCATTGCTTAGAATTTCCATGTGAAAGTAGTTTAGGTACCAGAAATGCTGTATACTTCACTATTAATTTTTGAGGAAATATTATACTTTATTCCTTTAGCAATACCTATTGGTTGAAGATACAGAAGCTATTTTTGCACTCATTCTCTTTCATCTTTCAAGTCTGCCTACCCCCTTTTTATTTCTGCAAATAAAATAACTTTTTCCCCCAATTTGAATCTTCAGTTCAGCTTCAGTGTGCTGTTCCCCTAAATCTTTGTCACATACATTGATTAGCTTAATATTCAATCAAGGATTCAGAAATGAGATATTCCACTTATTAACCAAATATCGATAAATTTCAGTGATGTTTTACAGCAATCAAACCCACTTGAAAATTATCAAAAATATTTACATTATTCTGACATATTATATCTGATGTTGAACATCCTCTTCCTAAAAAGCAATACTATTTCAACCTGTGAAGTCTATATTCCATTCAACTCAGCATTGTTTTCTATACATTTTCATTAAGTTCTTTAAAATAGTCTGTCACACCTTCTAAAGATGTAGAATCATCAGTTACCAAAGATGATGAAAATTATTTTACTTTAAGCACAGTATTAGGTGATGCAAACCATTTAAAAACTTTTTAGTGAATTGTCTCTTAAAAGTTTGTGTACAGTTTGGATTTCAAGCAACCATGCATTGATCTATTTGATTCCAAGTAATCATTATCAGGAAAGCTGACTTGACCCAGTAAAGTTAGAAATGTGTTAATATTTCAAAGAAAGGCAGACATAGTAAGATTACAATATTTACACCTCAAATAGAAATTACAATTAACACTATGGTACAACTATGCTTCAAGTGATGATACAGACCATTCAAGTGCAAACAATCACTGCAGAAAACAAGGTGACATTTAGCAGGTGAACATGACTCAATGAGCTGTGAAAATCAATTAACTAAAAATAGCTTGTTCCAAAGAAATGAAAGAGATCAAATGAATCCTACTTTAACCTTTAACCCATGTTTGTCCTGAATTGTACCTGCTAGACAATACTCATTTTTTTTTCATATCTTTTCCCCAAAGGCCATTTCTTGAGAGCTGTGTGTAAACACCATCCACACACACACACACACACACACACACACACACACACTCATACACCCAGTACTCACATTCAACTACACGCATTTGTGTTTGAATATCCTTTGTCCAGTAATGCAAAAATGTCTTCAACCATGAGATTTTTATTTACATTTGGTAAGAATCTTGCTCTAAGACTTTATTTACCAAAAAGGGCAATTGGATATTTTGCACTTTTAAAGTTACTGCAAATAGTGTTTATGAATAAGATATTCTGCATCTAACCCCATGCTCATTTTACAGAAAATATAAAACAGACAAGACCATGCACAGTCACTATATTTTCTCCCTTACCTCCTCTTTTCTTCCTCCCTCCCTCATACTCTGCATTTCTTTCTTCTTTCTTGCTTTTCTCTTCCTATCTCCTTCATTCTTAGAATACAGTTTTTAAAAGGATACATAAATTCTCAATGGAGAGATACTTTTTATGGAGATTTCATTGGTAGTTATTATATGTGTAATATTATATAAACAAAAATATTGGGGCCAAAACTGAATAAATGATTGAAATTATCCTTATGAAAAGAGTTTAAATTTAGCTATTAGCAACTGATACATGAAAACAGTAAAAATAAATTTTAAATTATATGGTAACTATTTATAGGGTTGCTTTATATCAGTTGTAAATTTTCAGAAAGTCTTTAATTTCAAGCCCAAAGAATAATTTAAGAAACAGTCATTATAATGTAGAAGTTAGTATTAAATTGTAGGAAAGTCCTTAAGTATGTATAAACCTATAATCCAGGGGCGAAGTAAGGACTCAGTGTTACAGTTGCTAATGACCTGCTAGAATATCTTGCTAGAAAACGTATGGCCAGACTCTTTCATTTAGAAAAGTTATTTCCCTTGAGGTATTTTACTGTTATTGTATTTACAGTCTCTTCAAGCATTAGTTTGTATTTACAGTCTCTTTAAGCATTAGTATCAGTTAGACTGCCTTAACTGCAGGGCAGAGGGTATACATGTAAAGGTAGTTTACTACTCAGGCTAGTTTCTCCCATCATACTAGAAGTGGCTGTTGCAGGGTTGGTTGAACATTTCAGGTTGTCCGTGATGTCATATAAGGTCCAAGCTCTTCCTGGGTTTTTGCCATTCTTGGTAGAACAACTTTCTTGCTAATACTAACACTCATGATTATAAAATGTCTGCCGCAGCTCCAAACATGATATTTGCCTAAAAATGCATCTAGAGGGAGAGAGAGAGAGAGATTGAGAAAGTTTTTCTCTTTATTTTTCCTCTTCTTTCTTGTTTTTTTTTCTTCTTGTTCTTATTAATCATTTTCTTGTTTAATTAGGAATATAAAGTTTTCTAAGAAGTTTCATAGCACATATGACCTATTTATTTTTATTTATTTATTTTTGTCAGATAGTTCTGGCATGCTGTTCATTCAAATGATAAAACTTAAATGCTACTAGATTCTAAGGAGGAAGAAGATATAGGTTGGTAAATAGTACCTGCCATTGAATGCTTTATATCCAAACAAACTTGCTTTTAAAGCATTTTTGTAGTAATAAAGAACAACTGATACGTAATAGCATTATAAACTAATAATGTTAATCTCATAAAGTACAAAAGGCAAGAGAGTGGAAGAGAGAAACATCTGAAAGAGAGTGGAAACAGAAACATGGAGGCTATATTCTGGTTCTTAATAGGTATTCCTCTGGTAAGCTGAGACATGGCTTTCTCATCTATAAATGGAGATAGGAAGAGGGTATGCCTGAAATTAGAAATGAAGTGGATATGGGTGAGGATTGTTAGAAGAAATGTAGAGGGAGAATGAAGGGATGATTTTCTAAGCAACACTTGGGAATTTTGAACAGATATGGGACTGCCATGGGACTAGCGATTCTTCAGTGAGTGCTCTCTTCACAGTGAATTGCTGAGAAACGTGCTCTGCAATCTCTAAAATGCCTTCCAGCAAGAACCAGGGATGGTGTAAATAGCAAATCCAAGCTAATTTAGCAACCAGTGTCACCCGCAGGAGTCACAAAGGGCCGCTGGATTGTTACCAAGAGCAACCGCAAGGACTGCTTGATGGAAATAGTGGTGGCAGTCCCATTGCGGGGCTGAAATTAAGCCTCACTACTCCCTTTTAAATATTCAGAATGTGTTACCTTGAGAATTAATCAGCTTGAATCATATTTGTAGGGGGACATTGAATAGAAAATATGGTTGATATTTCATTGTTAATCTCAATGAGAAGAGAAAATTACAACTACTTAGTAGGAATCCTAGTGGGATGAGAAACCCAGAAACATCTATTGAGGGTTTAGATTATCCATATAGACCATAAAATCTGTTTCCGCTTGCTGGATGGAAGCATGTGTCCTGGGAAAGGGACTGATGTACATCTGAATTAATAGCTTAGTATTATCATCATAATTAGTTTTCACAATTAGATTTATGGTAATATTTAAATATTTTTAATGATTTAGTCCATATTTACATGGACTCTATATGGTTTTCTTGCCTTTTAAAAATATGCACTAAGATGATATTTTTAACAGTACCAAAAGTTTTCTCACCAGGAGGCAAACAAACTTTTAAAATTTTAATTAAAAAATTGAGTACATTAGATCATGTTCATAATACTATTTTGATGAAATGAAAGAGTAAAGGCACAACTATTAATAATATATGTAAGATACCTTAATAACAGAATTAAAAACACACTTGGGGATTAAAAAAATTCACCCTCTTGACAGAAATTTAGGGTCAGCTAACATTAATCGTGCCAAAATACATGCCTTATAAAGAGCTATTTTTTTTTTATTTTGACTGGAAAGAACTTAAGATCATAAATATATTTCATATTGAAAGTACACAGTTTGGTTTCAAGCAACACGGTCTTAATATAATTCTGACCATTGTTCAATTGTAACATTTCCATTTTTTTTTAAGTTTAAGTAAACAGGCATAGCTAAATCTGCCCTACCTTTCTAATGTCTTGCTGCCCTGAAGAGTTCTGGTTAGACCTCAGAAATAAGATATAACATTTCTAGTAAGCAATATACTCTCACACTGTGTGATTGTCAAGAGAACATTCATTTTGTTTGAAATGTCTCTCCCTTTCCAGTACACAAAATAGGACTAAAGGACTTTCACATACCTTTGTCAGGTGAATTTTAGATGGAGATCTTGTAAATTTAATAACACAGCGTACTTATGAGTAGATGCATAATTTACATTCCGGTAATTCAAGTACTAAAACACCTATAAGCGTAAAAAGAAAAAAAAAAATGACATACAATTTGGCCCGTTGAATGTGTAATTGTTGGTAGTAATGAAAAGTCAAGTCTACACAGTTTTGACTAATATAAGATTCCTTTCTTTTTAAAGCTGTTCCATATACATTATATCATTAGCATTGCTGTCATTGTCAATAGCATCAATATTGGACAATATCGATGAAAGCCAAATGTCCAACATTGGAATTTGATCATAAAGAAGCATAACGGTGTTATGTAATTATGCTTACATACACATATTTTACACACGCACATACACACAAGGAACTATAGACTAATAGGAATCTGCTCATTTGTTCATAATTTAGATTAGTTCTTTTTATTTGTGATTGGCTGAATGTGATCTAGTAAACCCCTATCATAGTCTTTAATGACTTAGCAGTTTTACTAATGACCAGTAATCTACATAGTTCAGGCATTGATTAAGTCCATTATTTTGTTTCTGGACAGAATTTTATATGACAAGAAATCTTATTATCCCAATATTCTTCCCCTGTTGATGCTACTGGTCCTCCTCCTTCTCTATTCCCTCTTCTTTTATCATTTTCTTTAAATCCAGTTGAGTTGTTTGAGTTTTCAAGGCACAAGCATATGAGCTGAGCAGACCTGGGGTAACTATAAAACCTGTTCAAGATAAAGACACTCCCCTTCCTTACATATATATGTGTGTGGACCCTAGGCAGTTTCCACAGGCTAGAGTATTTTCCAGATTTGTCCTGGTTTTTCGTTTTGTTTTGTTTTGGTTTTGCCATGAGCCTGGATCCAACACTTACCCAATGCTCCCTCACCGTGATCTCCAGTGTTCCGTAGCTGGCCAACCACTAAGATTGTCTCTGATTCTATCGCAATTTCTGTTAGTGATTTATCTGTCCTAATCTCTGTTCTCAGTCTCTAGCCTGTTAACTCAGTAGTGATTCCCAGTAGGTCCACAAGGGGCAATTTTCTTTCACTTTTTTGACTGTAAGTGCTTATTTATGTAAGCACTAATCAAGTGAGGACCACTCCCTTATATTATTCAAACATACTGTAATAAACTCAAATCTGTCAAGTTTATTGATATTATCATAGTCATTAAAAACTGCCTGTCTAGGATTTAAACTGAAACAGGGAAGATTTTACATGGACTTTAGGGACCCATCATCATTTCTGGAAAATACAATTCAAAGTTTTTAAAACTAAAATATATATTAAGTGGCTGGGATTTAACTTTTTCAGTTTTGCCAGACAACTATGTAATTTACTTATAGGACGATAGAATGATACAGCAGATTTGGGAAGGAACTGACATTTACTCATCTTCTAGGGCTTTGTTGGAATGGGAAGATAGCAACAGGGTAATACGACAAAGTGTAGTCAACTGATTAAGGCAAATCTCTGCTCTCGGGATAAAGGAAATCACAAAAACTAGGTAGTGTTATGATCTTAGATGCTTAATAAAATAGGTCACTTACTAGACCCCATAAGGGACACCAGCATTAAAGTCAAAGTTATGGTTTTATATACTGAGGTGCATAATGAAAATCTGTTCAGGCAACACATTGTAAGAACAAAGATATTAGTCTTTGATACAGGGAATAATGCAGGAGTGCCGTGATTAAAACCAACAAATTGTCTCCTTGGATAGACTTAAAGGAGGAATAAATAATTGGCTTCTGAATTGAGGTTTTAAAAAACTCCTGCCTTAAATGCAAATGACCTAGTCTGACAACTGTAATTTAGCTGAGGGCATGGCTGTGTTTAATAGCTGTGCAGAACCTAGGAAAGGCAGATTCTTGGGTAGTGATAGGATGGGCTGCTAATAGGTCATTTTGAATTTACATCTCTTTAACAGTAGGGTTAGAACTTTCCTACATCTCTAAAACAGTAGGGATAGATATTTACTTTGAAGGGTTTACCAACTATACTTTCTTGTGATGCCTGATATTGCTAATCCTTTCCTCTTCATTTGGCAGTATCTACATAATTAGGTCACCTGTGATAATCAAGCCCAGATACATGTAGCCATGGGTATTTTATGTGCATCTTTTATAAATCCTGATTTCCAAATGTGTTCAATAGAGATCATTAGAGCTCCCATATATAGGGATTTTGTTAAATATAAACGAGGAGGTACTTAATGCCTGACACACAGTTAGCCCTATATAAATATTAACTATGACTAATAGTTTGAGTATATGCCACATGTATTAAAACTAAATTAAGTTATGTTAACAGTGATAAGCTGGCAGGACAGAAAATCAAGATATCTTAATTTCACTTATTAAGATGTGTCTTTTCTGTGTCCTCTGTGTACAACTAAATGTACTATTTTATCAAGAAGAGCATGATATTAAAACATCACAAATCTCATGTAAAGATATTTACCCACTGGAAACTTTAAGAGAATTTTGGTAAATGATGGTTTTGACTTTTTCTTAGGATGATACAACATCAAATAGGAGCTTTTAAAAATGAGATAAAATATTTCATGTATACTGAAAAAGTGGAAGAAAAACTAGTTACACTTGTGATAGTTTTTTTAAAATAAATTTTAATCTCTTCAGAAATCAGAAACTCTTCTAAGTTTTCTATGAAATTAACTTATAGTAATACAGAAGTTATTATGTTAATTATTAGGAATCCATTATATATCTGTGCTTGCAATGACAAAATACACACATTTATATTTCATATTATAAATAATGCTATGATGAATTATTTACATATGAAATCCATCTTGGTTAGAGGAAGGATTCTTAAGCAAACAAAAAGTTGTTATCCAAAGAAATTAAGAGGTCTTAAAATGCCAGATATTATAAACAAACGTTTCAAGGGTGCCTGGTTGACCAAGGTGGTAGAGCATGCAACTCTTGATTTCGGTATTCTAAGTTCAAGCCCCAAAGTGGGTGTAGAGATTACTTTAAAACAAAAGTTTCAATAATTAAGGTAACTGCTTTTAAGTGTCTGTAAAAAATACATAAAATAAAACTTTCTCTAGATTAATACCTAAATGTTCTCCAGTGTTTACCTACCTGAGAAGAAATTAAATTATTTAATTGTAAAGAATGATTAAGCAACCAACATGAGGACAAGGTTTCTTTCCACTTTTAGTTCTACTGCGGACCTGAGCCCATAACTGACAGTGTAAACTCACAATTTTCACTCTGAATATAGACAAGTGAATAAATATTCATCTGAGCATTTTTTGTTGGATTTCTTCTGCCTTTTCTTGAACAGAGCTAATAATAATATTTGTTTCACACTCTTAAATAGGAAAGATTCAAATGAAAATATGTTCTTCAGTTACTATATTATATTTTCAAAGCACACATATCAGCTATCAATGAGTTTTATGTTATTACCAAGCGTCTAAGTTTGATTCAATTGTCCCAACAATATCTGCATGTTAGTATCCATGTATTAAGTAATTATACACACACTTATACAATGTTTTTCAAACCACTTCAAAAATAGTTGCATAAACAATGTGTTTCATCTTTACTAAACTGTTCTATATTTAAGAAAATATGAATGACAAATGGAATATTAAATTACATTAGCATATAAAAACTTGACTTCACATTGTAAATTTTCCTTTATAAAATCCCTATAAAACTAACAAAAAAGCCATGCAATATCTAGCTGAGGAAATAACTTTATCACTAACATTTTAGATATATGCCAGCTATTGCATATATTAGATAAAATCCAACCAGATGACATATTTTACAATTTTTCTTCTCTAGATATTTTTTATTAACTTCATGAGTGCCATATAATTTGAATTCAACTGGAATTGACGTAAAATTGATAAATATATATTGAGCATTTACAATAATTTATGTCATCCTATATAGGATTGAGTTGCCTTATGAATGTCAAGGCTGTCTTTAGGGATGAGTTGTCGAAGAAGCCAAAGTGACTTTCTGATATTGTTTGATTCTCATGCTAGTTGCTAATACAGAAAGAGCAAAAACAGCAAAACAAATTCAAATTATAGTGTGTGAACATGGGTTGAAATAGAAGGAATACAAGAATAACATATTTTAGGTAGAGTTGTTAGAAATGAGCTATCAGTGTTGTTATCATGAAACTGAGACTTAAATAGAGTTAAACATGTCATACAGAAGGAAAAATAACATTGTAGTTTGAAGAAAACTATGTACAAAAATTGACATAGGAAAGAAGATTGTCTGGGAAACTGAAAGTTTGATATTGTGATGAAGATGTAATTATCAAGTCAGGAAGTGTGAAAGCATCTGAGATTTTAGCTTATTTGCAAGCTAACAAGTTAGTCTGCCAGATTTGTGTAAGTACCGATAAAAGACATAAGACTCCTGGGTCAGAGACAAAAGTCGGTTTTATTACAGCAATAGCAGGAGCCAGAATAACATAGTGTCAGTTCCACAGAGCAGTGTGATGAGGGTCACATGTTACATGTACACTGAGTGGGGTGTGGTGCAGAAAAGGGATATTGGTATTAGAAACTTCAACACCATATAGAGACTGCTGGCGAACACATCAATCCCCACCCTCTGCAGGGAACGTTATCTGTATTACTCTAGAATATCATGCAGATTTACTCCAGGGAAGGAGGCACCTCTGTGTTTGCTATCCAAAGCTCTCTGCTATGCAAACATTCCTGAAAAGAAAGTACAGGGTAAATTAGCTTTTTATATCTTGAAGATGTGCAGTAATGAACTGGCACTAAAGAGAAGGAAAATGTCTGGATAGGGACAAATTATTCAGTAATTTGTAGGTCATGGAAATGACTTGGAATTTTTTTTTTCTGTTTGCATTGAGAAGCCACTGAAGGGACTTATATTAAAAAGGGTCAGATATATTCCAGTTTATATTGATAGTAATTTATGCCATTATTCAGAGAATCAATTGGAGAGAAGCAACATAGAGTCAAGAAGAATGTGAAGATGCAGTTGATTTATCCACATGAGAAATGATGGCAACAGAACTAAATAGGTTGATATATAACAAAGAAGGTATATTTTAGAAATCAAATTTTGGTGAGAGAGTTGACAAACATTTTTCATGGATTGGACACAGGGAATGGAGAAAGGATAGAAAAAATGAGGGAAGTAGGGGAAAAAAAGTCTAATATAAAATACATGAAAAGCTGGTAGGTGGATAATGCTTCTATTTGATGACATGGCTCAGAACGGAATTTTGAGACTGCATTTGGGAGGGAAAATGTTCTTTAGCCATGTAGATGCTGATATTTTCGTTAGACATCAAAGTGGTGACGTCTAATTATAATTGCATATTTAAATGCAGAGATCATAAAATGTTATTAGTTTGTGAGTCATCAACCATAAGAATAATTTAAAGTCCATAAGAAAATAACCTAATATGGAGGGAAAGAGGGAAGGAGTGAGAGGGAGGGTGGGGGAGAGAAAAAGAGAGCAAGAATGAGCAGAGGAAATACAAAATGGAGTTCTGCACAACTGAAACTATTAAATATTGTGCAAATAAAAATAATGAACCAGACAGTGAAGAAGAAGAAAAAAAAAAAAAACAGGAAAAACTATTTCCAGTAAAGACAAGAAATAATAGTGCCAAAAGAATCAGTATTTCTCTTACTATAGTAATTGCGCCTAAAGATTAAATAAAGTGATGACAGAGAAGAGAGATACATGATTGATTACCTTGACAAGAGGTGTTGGCTATGAAATGGTGGTGGTGAATTATTCCTTCTAGAGAGGAAAGAGAAGCCAAGGTAATTTTATAGTACAACAAATTGTAATGGTCATATGAGGGAAAGAGAAATATATTCCAACTGAAAAAATCTTTGAGTAACAGATTTTTCAATTTTATTGAATATCCTTTCCTGTAATTGTGTGTGTATACACACACACACACACACACACACACACACACACACACACACATATATAATGGAATGGGTTAAACATACTTCTAATTACAGATTTCTCAGATATGCTTTGTATTCTGCTGTTCCTACTGATGGCCTTCCTAAAAATATCCCCTGAAACAATACCTGTGTAATTCAGAACAAAGCATATACAGTACCTATAAGCTTGCTACTTTTATAAAATATCTTTGTAGTATGTCAAGGGATTACTGAAGTTAATGAAAAGTTTGGGATCTAGTTAAGTCCTCCTAAGTAGACTCAGGACATAGTCCATTAAACAATAATTTTTAGTATGATAAAAATTGTTATGTTTCAGTTTTATATTTCCATAGATACCCTCTTAATGAACTGTAAGATTTTGCAGAGCAAGAGCATGGCTTTCCAAATGGAGTACAGAGTGCCTGTCACAGATAACCACTTGGGCAGTAGCTACTTAGAGAAAAAATAGATCAATGGACGAGTGGCCAGCTGAGACAGTGGCATTTTAGATGGAGATTGAAAAAATGGTACAAGTGTAAGTGGAAGGTATAGAGGTAAAGAGAAGGAGAGTTTTCCACTTAGATGGAACACTTTGAGGAAAAGTTCACCAGTAGAAGACTGCAGAACATGTTAAAAAAAATGGTGGCAGCTAGAAGTAAAAGTACATGAGAAGAAGAAAGTGTGGTTGTAGTTAAGCTAAGACAAACTGTAGAAGCCAAATGAACATTTTTAGGCAGTGGAATAGAGCACACCAATTTAGTTTGTAGGCAGACTTAGGCAGTAATGGTGAAACTCCATAATCAGGGCTATAGTCAAAGGCAAGTACAGTGACTGGATTTAACACTAGGCCACTGATGAATACAGCATATGTGGGGGTGGGGAGAGTAGTATATTTTAGAAAATTTAAGTTTGAAGTTCAACTGGGGCATTCATGTAATGGCCATTAGCAATTCCAAAATATGAATATGGGCCTTGGAAAAGATATTGTGAAGCCAGTTTAATTAAAACGGTCATATATTATTTCTTCTAGTACTGCTGAGTATTCTAGAAATTGGTGCACATTAAAAACTTAAATATTAATGTATTCATTGGAGAATCACTTAAACTACTAGATGTCAGTCACTATCATAGACACTAAAGATATAAATATGATTAGGAACCGTTTAATGAACTTGAAAACAACCTTCAAGCTTAAAGACCCACACATGCACATGTATACGTGTGTACACACACACACACACTACAATAATATACCAATTTCAGATCTTACATGTAGTGGTGGGAACTTAATAGGGTATTTCTATTTGTAGCACTAATTAAAATTACAAAAATGAAACGTATAAGGAAACAATAAGTGGAGAAAAACTATTAAAAGAGAAAATCTAAGAGTTTACAAGTGAGTTGTCTGCTGACTACAGAGTTGAAATTTGTGCTCCAGGGTTGGATTTCTTTACTATTTTTTTTTCTTCTTATTTCTGGGAGACTAGAGCCAGCCTACATTGTCACTATCTACTTCACACAATTTCTAATGGCTTCAGTATGCTTTCCAGGGTAAACTGTGCCTGAGAGAGCTTCCCAGACCTGAACTTTTTTAATTGGCTTTTGTACCTGGAGCAGATCAGCAGATTGCCGCCGTCATTGGCTAAGGGCTGCTCATCAATCATATCAAATGACTGGAAGCGTATCTGAATCTCATTGGCAATATCATGTGCATAACATGCTCCTTTAAGAGGTCCAAGAACATTTAATTTTTAAAATAAATTAATCTTTTAAATCTTCATTTCTAATGAGCTAAAATCATTATAATTATTGTAACCACACTAGGTGAGTTGAACTATAAAGAAAAGAACCTTGGCTTATATCTAATGTTTTGAGACTAGCATTGAATATTTGTTTTCTGAATTAATGATAGGGCAATTTAATTAACCTTTTGCACATGATATGTGTTGATACAAGCGATTTATTTTTGCCATCTGTTTCACTTTACAGGATCAAATTCAATGATGATATTACCATTAAATGGAATGGATTTGAATATGTTATTTGCTTAATTTACTTATTTTTTAATATTTGAAATATTTTTCATGTTATCTTAAATGTATATACTCTGTGGTAGGCACATCATTTAATGAAAGTGTAATTTCAGCATATGTATTGGGATACATATTTTAAATATCACAAGACAAACTTCCTCTTAAAATCTACTAAATTACTAATCTAGAGATTCTCTTGAAACTGATTTCCACATTTTTATTTGTTTATGAAGACACTCTCTAGTTGAAGAATAAAAGATAGTATTGATGTGACGAGTATGTATGCGTGTGTAGGGGGTGGAGTCATAGTCGAAAGCAACCCACTGAAATCTAAAAGGATCTTGATTATATGAAAAGTTAAGCCATTTTTGTTTTACTTCTGGTTAGTATGTTTGTTTTACCATAATTAACCTTATTACATTAAGTTTTAGATGAATGTAAGTTTTTTTATTGGTGGATATGATATTAAAATTCCTATGTGTTGGTCCAGAGAAAACAAAATAATAAAAGGCCATTTTTGGCACAGTGCTTATGAGACATATGATATTTATCATGTCACTGTCTCCCATTTTAGGAAAAGCCTGACCTCCGTAACATCTTACCATTCCAACTTCTGACTCCCCTGTTCCAGAACGGGCTGTATCCCCGGCTTCCCACCCCACCCCCCAATTACTGAAAGTTTTCAGGAATTACAAGTGCAGCTTTCATATAGACACCCAGAGTTCAGCCTCAAACTTTATTCAGTAATATGCTATTGATTTTAACAGTGAATATCTCAAGTGTTGCAGTAGATATTTGAGGAAATGCAGATATCTCAATAACCCTCAAATCATTCTGGTCATTTCCTCTAAGGCTATATTTAGTGCTTCTAATTTCACGAGCCATCCCTCTAAATATGTTTACCTGATGTAGTAACTATCTTAAGCGTTCTTTCTCCATGTACAGCATGATAATTTTAAGCAGGAAAAACTTCAAATAATAAGTAACTAAATCTCCAAATGAATTACATAAAGATTCACCAGGTTATATTAGAAAACATTGTATCTGGTAATTTATGTAGAAAAACACTATTAAAATATCTTTAGTCTCTTGAAAATGTGCATATTTAAAGTCTCATTTGATCACCCAATTATGACAAGAGTAGTCTAAATACATTCCAACAAATGTTTCATTTATTCTTTTTCTCCTGACCTGATATCATTTCCCTTTCACTTGCCTCCTCATTAGTTTATCTTCTTTTTCTGGATGATGTGACTCAATTTAGCAGTCTGCCAGAATGCATAAGGAAGATTTCATAGAAATATTGATAATGATTCCACTGTTAAATGCTCTCATTTTTTTAATCCTGAACTGTCAGACATCTTTTTAGTATTTTATCTCTAGCCTATTTTTATTCAATGAACATTGTTACAGGAGTAAATATTTATTACCCTATGCTGAAGTAGAAATATGCCTTTCTATAGAAGAAATGGAATGTTCTGAATTTTACACAGATATTCAGAGTGGTGTTTTTATCTTAAATTATCTACATGCAGCCAGGATAAATTTATTTTCAAATATTTCTCTTTGCTCCAAAATCCATATACCTACAAATTAGGAGCCCAAAATAAGGTGGTGCACTTTTTCACTCTTTGGTGATGAACAGCAATTTAGCTCTCTTTAATTATTCCATTGTAGATGTATTTGCGATTTGTGTCTCTTTGAAATGATTTCTTGAAGGAATTAAATAGCAATTCAGATAATTTTTATGAAATATGTTTTTAATTCTAAATTTACAAAATAGAAATCTTAGAAATCGTGAAGAAAAAAACTACATTGATTATATTTAGTGTTCTGAAATCTTAATCATTAAATGTCTTAAATGAGTAGCCAGTATTAGGTCATTTTGGAAAAATAAAAAATCACACAAAAAAGTACTGACCAGAACTAAGTAAAATCAATATAAAATACAACTGTGAGGCTGAAAGTAACACTCTCACCCAGGTTGTAGTTTCCTTGTAGTTGTTCATTACTTCTCCAAGGTCAGTGATTTTTCTCTTTGAAATAGTGATAATAATTATTTCATGGGATATTTAAAAGAAATACATGAGAAATAAAGTAGTTAGAAAACTAACTAACTATTTTCAGATTTTTCTGGGTCTGATGTCTGTCATCGATTTTGCAAAAATTTCAGCTGTTATTGCTTCAAATATTCATATTCCTTTTTCTCTTCTCTTTCTGGTGTTATCGTTACAAATATATATTTTGGAATCCTCCCCTGTTCTTGGGTATTCTGTTTCATCTTGTACATTCTTTTTTCTCTTTGCATTTCAGTTTTGGATGTTTCTGTTGATATATCTTCTAGCTCACTGATTCCTTCCTTGGTCATATCCGGTCTACTGATAAGCTCATCAAATGTATTTTTCATTTCTGTTACAGTGTTTTGACTTCTGGCATTTCCTTTTGATTATTTCATATAGTTTTCATCTTTCTGCTTATATTATCTATGTTGTCCACTTTTGCATTAGACTCTTAGCATATGAATTGTAACTATTTTAAGTGCTCTGATAATTCCAAATTTTCTGCCATGTCTGATTCTGGATCTGATGTTTGCTTTGTCTTTTTTTTTTTTTTTTTTGAGTTTTTATTTATTTATTTGAGAGAGAGAGAGAAATAGCGAAAGGGAGTAGGAGCAAAGGCAGGGAAAAAAGCAGGCTCCCTGCTGAGCAGGGAGGCCAATGCGGACTCCATCCCAGGACCCTGGGATCATGACCTGAGCTGAAGGCAGACGCTTAACTGACTGAGCCACCCAGGCATCCTTTGCTTTGTCTTTTAGATTCTGTTGTCTTTTAGCATTCCTTATAATTCAGCTTCCCTTGAAAGCTAGAAATGATGTATCCCATAAAAGGAACTGAGGAACTGAGGTATATTGATCTTTAGTATAAGATTTTATGTTTATATGGCCAGAAATTAAACTTTTGTTGTTGTTTTTACCATATTTTGTATTTATGGTGTTAGAAGGTAAACATTTCTCTATTGCACTTGCCTATGTCATCCCTGTTGTCACTGAATTTTTCTAGATTCATTAAACAGGGTCTGAGCCTTGTAATTTTTTAGCTATAATCCCTTGTTATCATACTATACTCCATTGATGTGGTGATAAGTTGTGTGTGTGAGGGGGGCATTCTATAGTCCCATGATTACTTTTTCAAGCTAGGCTACACTGAGCCTCCAGTCATTTGTCAATTATAAAGTCTTCTTGCCAATATTGGGGCATCTGTGTGGCCCAGTCGGTTAAGCATCCAACTCTTGATTTTGGCTCAAGTCATGATCTCAGGGTCATGAGATTCGAGCCCCACATCAGGCTCCAAGTGGGAGTGAAGTCAGCTTGGGATTCTGTCTCTCCCTCTATTTCTGCTCCTCCCCACCACTTTGCTCTCTCTCTCTGTCTCCCTCTCTCTCTCTCAAATAACATAACAACATAACATAACATAACATAACATAACATAACATAACATAACATAACATAACATAACATGTCTTCTTGCCAATATTATTTTCAGCTGTGGGCTTCTGCTCCTGGGGTTCTACTCCTTGTAAGTTGTGGACAGGTATTTGTCTTTCTTTCTTCTGTTTTGAGGACAGAAGTTTGCCCTGTGACCTCAGTTCTCTGATGGATCTAAGAAGACTTATTGACTTTTAGTTTGTTCAATTGTTGTTGCTATTATAAGGATGAAAGTGATGATTTCCATACTCATTATATGTCACATAAGAAAACACTAGGTTTTTCCTTTTAATATTCTAAATTTTCAAACACATTATAAAATCCATAGAATGATTTACTAAAGTAGAACTTTTATACATTTATATTACCTGTTTCAACATTTTAGAACTTAAAAGTTTGGAGCATTAAATCTATTAAGACATTATGAAATACATTTTTCTTTATTTAAACAAATAATTTCTTAATTATAATCCATCATCTAAAAAGCCAGAATTCACAAGAGTGTTTCATGCTTATTATCAAAGGAATTTAATATTAATCTAGATTCAGATTTTGACATTAACATTTAACTTTAACATTATATAAATTTTGGAATGATTTAACCAGGTGGCTGGAGGCTTTTAGTTTGCTTTAGAGAACAAACAAATCTCTTACTGGTTCTAGAAACTTATTTTATAATGAAATTAAAATGTTTAGGTCCTAGACTTCAGGAGATTTTAAGAGCTTAAAATAAACAGGCAAATATGTTTTAAATGCTGTCATGACACAGCTGATCTACTTCTTGCACCCTACAACTTGCATTTTTGCAAATGGTCCACAGGTCTGGTGCCCGTGGCAGTAAATGATTTAACCATTAGATCGTAAATGACTTTGGAAATTAGTTGGAGGTTAATTCTCTGCCTCATTGGCCCCCCAAAATGGACAAACAGTAATTGATTTTGATGGCATTCACAAAGTATCTTCCCCTATTGAATAATGGAATAGCACTCATAGAGACATCCCCAGGATACAGGAACAATTAAGTGGGTATCAATGAGATGTCATTAAGAGTTCATGCTTGTGCACTTAATCAGTTTTTGCTTACCTTTAGCAGTTGTGTTGCTTTAGGGAAACTACAAATTCTAAAATGTAAAAATGGTTTATATGTTATACCAAATATTCTACACTTAAAGAAAATATCCTGAATAGATGCTAGTAACTACTTAAGATATACCAAAATAGGTGTCATGATAACTGTATTGAAGTAATGAACTTAATATATCTCATCACTGGGGACCCTGGGTGGCTCAGTCAGTTAAGTGTCTGCCTTCGGTTCAGGTCATAATGCCAGGGTCCTGGGATCCAGCCCTGTGTGGGGCTCCCAGCTCAGCGGAGAACCTGCTTCTCCCTCTCCTCCGGGCTCATGCTCTCTCTCGCTATCTCTTCCTCTCTCAAATAAATTATAAAAAAATATTTAAAAAAATATGTCTCATCAGTACTGATGTAAATGTATCATACTGAGTTTAATGGAAAGGATAAAGTCAACACTGAATGCCCCAAGGCACTGTGGTATAATCACTTCCTTGCCTCCAAGATATTCACTTTTAAATCCCTCAAACATTTGAATATATTACTTTCCTAGCAAAAGGGTCTTTGTAGGTGTCATCAAGAATACTGAAATAGGGGGTGCCTGGGTGGCACAGCGGTTAAGCGCCTGCCTTCGGCTCAGGGCGTGATCCCGGCGTTGTGGGATCGAGCCCCACGTCAGGCTCCTCCGCTATGAGCCTGCTTCTTCCTCTCCCACTCCCCCTGCTTGTGTTCCCTCTCTCACTGGCTGTCTCTATCTCTGTCAAATAAATAAATAAAATCTTAAAAAAAAAAAAAGAATACTGAAATAGATTATCTTGGGTTATCAAAACGAGCCCAGTATAGTCACTTGACTATATTGTGAGAGTGAATGAGGGCAGGAGGGTGAGAATCTGAGAGAGAGAGCTTTTAACTTTGATGATGGAGGAAAGGACCATGAGCTAAGGCATGTGGAGGCCTCCAGAGGGGGAAAAAAAGGAAGAGAACAGATTCTCTCTAGAGTCTACAGAAAGGATTGACTGCTATCAATAACTTGATTTAAGTGCAGTGAAACCTGCTTCATACTTCTGACCTCTAAGGCCATGAAATAATAAATTTATGTTGTCTTAAGCTACTAAATTTGTAGTAGTTTGTCATAACAGTAATAGGAAATATTTAGGCACATTGAGTTGAAAAATTCTAGGGTACTCTTGATGCCTGAGGGCAACATAATATGAACCTAACTTATTACTATGTGCTGAGCAGTATATCAAATAAATTGTATGCATAAATTTACAATCACATTTTCTATATGTAAATATGGTTATCATCCCCACTTTGTAGATGCCAAAACAGAGACTTTGAGAGTTTATATAATTTGCCTAGGCAGATTTAGTATGGCTATAACTGGAATGTTAACAAAGGGAGTCAGATATGGAAGACAGTTCTCTGGGCCACTGAAATATACTGTCTTCCTCTATAAAATGTTTTAATAGAAGGGAGAGCACTGAGCAAATATATTCATTCTGATGGCTCCCCCAGAGTTACTTATCAGAATTAAGTCTAACTCCTTTCTTTGGGACTCCAAACTCAGTACAGGACAATAATTTAAAATAATCAACTAAAGAGTATTCTATTCCCATGATACTAGAATAGAGATTATGAAGCCTACACATTAAAAAAAAAATACTTTTCCTGTCTGCAGGATTTTTACACTCTATTTGAAAATAGTACAATTTGGAATATTCACATGAACTTTCATATCTTTAATCAGAATCTAGTCTTAAATACTAGCCCTTAGCTGAGTATTTCTATATTTCAATTAAATAATTGGACAGAAGGGAGACATCATGTTTTGCAAAGTATCCAAACAATGAAGGAAAATATTGAATCTAGAGTCCACCATTAGCCCTCAAGTCCCCCCTCCTTAGGAGTCTGATCGTCATGTATCCTCATTTATTTCAATTCCATTTACATGTCCATCTTCTGAATCTTTCATATGATGAAAGTTTGTGTTTGTGAAGTGGGGTAATTACTGAAGCCAAATGTGTCTATGACTATTTCAGGCTATGGGGTGTTTCAGAGCATCCGTTTTATCACTGGTAAAAATGGAGGGAAAAATGCTTACTTTTGTTATTAGTATGTGATTTGAGTGAAGTAATAGTCATAATGCACCTAGGACAGTGCCAGAAACTGGCAGATAATAATAATAGAGTTACTATTATTCTGTATTTCATATCTTTAAAAGTATCCATTAACACAAGCTCCAGTTTCATCTCAGTTTACAGGGTTTATGAGATATAATTTAAGTCCTATTTCTGAAAGTCTCACCAACCAAGTCTGGCTGATTAAATCCTATGTCCTTCTGCCATTTTGAAAGTATTTGTGGGGGAGTAGAGGGAGGGTCTTCCTTCCTTTGTGCTCCTAATTCTTTCACTATATTTGAACTAGGAGCTGAAGGTCTTTAGAGTCTGGGGAGACCTGTCGCTGGTCTAGCTGGCATAATGGCTGGACTGTAACCCTTCCTTAATTCTACAGCTTTACTAGGAGACTATCATTGTTCTCTTAGAGCTCTTTCAGAGCTGGGTGTTTAAAAAATGACATTTTCTCAAAATAGTCCTTTACTGATAATTTTCTTTTTATAATTGCGGATACTGCCTCCATGAACTCAGTTTATTTTCTTCTTTTAGGTGGTTGGAGTTCTTTCAGAGATGCTGCAAACTAATGAGCAGGGTGTTCTTCCTCCCTTGACGATCTCTTAATATGAGTAGTTGTTTTTCAGAGACGAAATCTTACAGGAAAGCATTCTCAAACAATGGATTCTGATTTAATAAAATTTATAATACTATGTACCCTTTTACATTTCATCCTTGAGAATTTTGGAAGGGTGTTTTTCTTTTATAAGTCTTTTTGCTTTATAATTTTAGCCAAAATGCTAACTGCCATATTTTATTTTAACTTTGCTACCTTGTGGTATTTTTTCTTGTGATTCACAGACTAAACTTAATGATAATTTAATAAGTATTTTAATGGATAAATGAATGAATCAAAGCATAGTTAGAACATCTAGAACAGACTTAAAAATCTTTCCAGAATCTGATCCATTTTGTACTTCATCTGAAGAACAAAATAAAATTCCATGTTCTATTTTCCCAGTTGCAGTAATAATCTATCTTTTTTATTTGACTCAACTGTATTGACTTTGAGACCTTCTCTGTAGGTCTGGCTCTCAAATAATGGAAAGGATCATATTTCAAGGGTGGTGTAATGGCAAGGGCAGATGGAATGATCATAATGGTATTTGTTGGTGCTCTATACAAACTGTAATTGTGTATTTACCTTTAATTTATTATTACATAGAATATACTACAAGTAGCAGTGCTTTCTTAGTGTATGAAAGGATGCTTCTGATGGTGTACAGTCATCAAACATTTCACAATTATTAATGAATGAGCTAATAAATGAATGATGTAAATTTATATCAAATTGTGAAAGAAATATTATAAAGGTAGTATATAAGAATTAAATCGATAGATCACAAAATAGCCTTTCTCCAGTGTGCTTAGAAGCAATATTACTATACTTTTACATATTTTACCAATGATATTAATGGCATAAATTGGAGTCAGTGTGATCATATTTACCTTATAGATGTGCAAAAAGAGTAAAGACACAATAGGTATCCACAGTGAGGATGTTAGGTGGCAAAAATGAGGTAATTCCCATTATTGTGAGTGTATTTAATATCTTACCTGGATTAAGTGTGACTAAGGAGGAAGGTGCTTTGATGATTTAAATGTCTTCTAATGAGTATAATTTTAATTTCTTATATGATCTCTTGTTTTCTATGTATAGGTATAAATTGGATCACGTTAAGAATAACCAGACAAATTTCACTAAACCATTTCCCTATCTGCCTAAGGCAAAATATCAGATTCCTTTAATTTCCTTACTTCAAAGTTTTTTGGGTTTTGGTTTTTTTGGTGTCTCAGGGTATGTCATACACATGATCGTGTATCTTTCTACTCCAGTTTTCCTTATTGACTGCTCCTGTCTCAGAAGCCACTTGAGATGGCATTTTGCTACTTCTGCCAGAATCCTCCATTTCAACAATGGACTCTGATGGAGTCCTGCTGTTCCCTGATATGTCAAAGTTGCCAAGCCCACATAGAAGTGGGTGGTACTCTTCTTCTTTCTCTACCTCTCTCTCACACTATTACCTGAACGTGGCAAGGAAGGAAGGAAGGAAGGAAGGAAGGAAGGAAGGAAGGAAGGAAGGAAGGAAGGAAGGAAGGAAGGAAGGAGATGCTCGTGTTTCATAGAGTTCTTCATGAAACATTTGCTGTATTTTCTTTATACAGACTATTTTTATAGGTTTTCTCCAGAGGATATAGCCATGAGGCTGTAGTGACTAATGAAGTTTTACAACTTGAGACAAACCACACAATGATTTCCAGGGCTTCATATAAGTCCCCCTACAACACCTCTGCTTCAACAATAAATTCTGCATCACATACCTTCAGGGTGGCTCCATTTGCCACATCATCCCATCAGACCCGTATTTCGGAATCAGAGATGACAGACAAATTAGGCTGTATTTACACCGAAACCTCATCAGTGATTTGTAAAGTTGTCCTGTTTAGAATATGTGCAAAGGCAAACACCAGAATTAACAAAAGAAGAAATTCTTACACAGAATTTTTTATCTCTTGTGCTTGGAATTTAGTATTTTTCTGAATTTATGCTTTCGACTAAAAAAGAAGCCTTTGGGCTTTCGGGCCATTTCTGTAATAGGCTGACTTTCTTTATCTAGTCTTTTACTCAGCTCTTTCAATAAGAAGATAATCTTGTTTACCCTGGCAGCAATGAACTCTCTAAAAATAAGTTCAAGATCAAAATTATGTTTGTCTTTTTATTTACTCTATTTTTGATGTAAGTTGAATTTATAGCATATATTTCCAAAAAAAATACAAAATTATTCTCAATTTTGCTTTGGTATCTTTCTTTAATAGTTTAAGATATGCCCATGAATTTAATGAAAATGTGAAAAATATTAGTCTTAGTATTTTAAAATTTTTGTATTATTTATCTCTAAAACATTTTGACATTTGTAGTAATTGATTGATTTAAAGATATGAGTAATTAATATATATAGGTGGGTAATAGCTGGATGATACCTTTATAGCTTTTAACACATGACACAAAATATTAGTGCATCCTTTTCTTCGATTTTGAGATGCTTAAAGGATCTTCTGAAGAGGCAACTCTAAATACAGTTCCTAGTTGATACATGTATGTATGGATTCTCTTTATCTACCTGTAGTTTTGCCAGTCTCTTTATCTACCAATGTCTCTCAACTGACACCATAAAGAGTAGATAATGTGTAGAGTAAGAGGAGGATGAGTACTCATTTCTGAGTAAAACTATCATAGAAACAAAATCACTGAAAAAAGAAACCATGTATGTTACTAAGTAGGAATAGTCAAAAAGGTAAGAGAAATAAAAAAGTGTGAGAGATGTCCCAAATTGCAGTACACAACAGTCATTCCCACAAAACATTGAAGTGTACTATTGTTACCGGGTCCCCCAGTTCTTGTCCCAGATGCACCAGAGAATTGGACCCCCAAGACCAGAATGGGGAGATCAGAGCTTATTGAGTAGATAAGTAGAGTGCACTTTCAAGGGAGACAGCGGGACACTGGCAGAACCAGACTGGCAAGGGCCCCAAGAAGATCTAACTGCATCCTTTTAAGCCTGCTTTCTGCATATGCAAATTTGGCTTTGATTGGCATTTTTGACTGACAGGGGTCCTTATATAACATTTTGGCTTGTGTGCATGTGCCTACCCATGATGCATTCTGTTGGAATTATATTTATTTACGTAGTATATATTTATGAATTTCTAATGAGCTTTTGCTGTGACGTTAGGGCACATTGCACCTTTTGTGAGCATGCTCAGCTCTTGGAAGTCCCCTTGTGGCTTTTGAGACAGCTTTGTGCCTAGGCCTTTCCTGTTGTTAGCCCATGGAGGTGGGCCTGAGGATGGGGTGTTAACCCTCGGGGTGGTGCCTAGGGTGTGGCCAGCATCTACTTTGTTCCCCTGCCCCCCCATGCCTAACTGCCTAACATTACATGTTAGACATAATATAGGTTTTACTTATTTTTTCATTCGAAACCATTACTACAGCTGCCACTCAAACTGTACCATCTTCCTGCAATAATGTAAACATTCTTATTAAAGAAAAATAGCCAAATCTGTATTTGTCTCTACTTATTTTTTGAATGTAAACAATAAATTATAGTATTAATTTGACCCTTTTTATGAGTAATATAATGTTCGTTGTGTTTACGTTTGATCTAATTGGATGAGACACTGTAATTTCAATAGAACAATTTGCTGGAGTTTCACCTGCATTATTTTTGGGAGTGTAGGCGAAGACTCATCAGCATGACTTGTTTCAGGAAAATACAAGGCTTTCGTATATGTTGACATCTGATACTTTGCAGGAATTGCTCTTGGAAAGGAATCTTAACTAACAAAGCTACATTGTATGCCATTTATTAGAAGTCTTGGTTCTAATAAATTCATTCTCATTTTAATTGCGTGTTTTATAGAAAAGAAGGAATTTGATGAATACCAGCTAAACATCTGTGTCTTCTATGTGACATTTTGACATGTGCAGTCTTAAGATCATTCAGACTAATATGTCATCTGTTGTGAAACTTTATATTTTGCTTTTTACTTAGGTGTAAAGTAAAGGTTTTAGAAAAAATGCTTTTCTTTAAATATATAAACCAATAACATGTTTGTCCATGGCATTTTATATGTTACCAAGCATGATTTAAGATTTATTATTAAGAAAAATAATAACAGTACAAATGCTTTGTGCAGACATTAGTTCTAAAGAGATGCTGCAGAAATCTCGAATCTTTTCAAATAAGTAGAATTGTCTCTGCTTTCTTTTTTTCCCATTAATCATCAGTGACTAAGTAATAGCTATTCGTTTTCTTTAAGTCAATCTCGAAAACTCCTTGAGCTCAAAATGACCAATTAGTGGCAAAACATTGAAGTCACTTCAGATACCTCCCTTCTGAATCTGAGCTGAATTTTCACTTGTGACTCTTAAGAGCCTGAAAAATACATTTTTTCCCAGATTTTGACTGAATGTTGTCGGAAATACTGGAATTTTATGAACACACTTTCCATTTTGTTAACATTTAAAATTAATTTTCTTGTGTTTTTGTCCCTATTTCTACAGTACATAGTCTTTCGTAAAAAAAAGGAAGTTACTGTTGTGAAAATATTTTAAAGTGACTGCAATATACTTCTACTTTGTCAAACTAACTTTTTTATTTTATTATGTTCAATTAGCCAACATATAGTACATCATTAGTTTTTGATGTAGTGTTTCAAACTAACTTTTAGATATACTTTATAAACATAATATCTATATAAATAGTAAATCAATAAAATTATCATAAATCAAAGTAAGATTGTATATCTACTCACCTATCTCATCATCACCCTCCACCCCCACTCAGCAATTACATTACTTAATGAGGCAGTGAGAGGGCTGTTCCTTCCCTTGGACTAGACTTACTTCATCCCCTGGTGTCAGTAGAGTCCAGTAGGAACTGAGTCTGCCTGCGTATAGAGCATCAACAGAACAGAGCAAGATGGTCAGAAGTGGGGCTATTTGGCATTCCACTTGTCTTCCTAATCTTCTCTGGTTTTAGCAGTGCCCAGTGGGTCGCTGAGCTTACACCTGTGTGAAAAGGTAAAGCAGCACTACAGCTTGGCACCTTACTATCATGAGGCCAGCATAAACCTATTACTGAAATCTGAGACAGATGTTTTTGAAGAAAAAAAAATTCTATTTCATTATCAATAATTCAAAATCTTTTAAAAAATAGCAAATTGAAATCAGGGATATGTAAAAATCACCATATATCACAACTTGGTTTTATTTCAGGAATAGAGTGGTAGTTTAATTAATATTTGGAAATCATTCAAAGATACAGGAAGAAAAACATTCATTCGTAGATTGGCCCAAAAATGTCAGTCTTCACAAATTAAGATAAATTCAATGTGATTCCAATCAAAGTTTCTTAAGGTTATTTTTATGGAAGTTGAAAAGGTATTTCTAAAATTCACAAAAAATATGCCTACAAAGGCAATATTGAAGAAAAACTAAGTTGGATGATTCCAGATTAATACCCACTTCAAAGTTAAAATGAATAAGACCATGTAATATTGGTGTAAAAATAAATGGACAAAAAGAACAGAACAGAGAACTTATGTTTACTGAGTATACAATTAAGAGAACTAAAGAAAATGCACAGAATAGAAGTTATTCTCAGTTCATATATTCATTATCTCCAGTGTATAATAAAATATACCATAACAATCAGTAAGAAGTAAACATACAACCTAGTAAATAATGGCAAAAATTCGAATAAACACTGCAGAAGAGATTTTTCAGATGGTTGATTAATATGAAATTTATCCCATTATGTTTTATATTGCTGTCTCTTTTGCTAAAGTGGTAAAAATGCTTTGGAATTTAAACCAATTCAGCAGACTGTTAATTTCAGATTATGTTATGGATATCAGTAATAGGTAATTGATACCAGAATGTATTGACTACATGTAATTCTATGTTGACAGGATTTTTTTAACACTTTAAATGATCATTTTATTACTTTCTTGTTTGCATACTTTTGATAACTTCTATTTGGTTATTCTTTTCTTTGTTTATATGTAATGTTATTTATTTTGCCAGCTACATTTGAGATTTTTTTTTATCCATGATTTTTGATCATTTTATTACACTGTGTCTTGTGTGTACTACTTGTGTTTAACTTGCTATTGGTCACTAAACTTATTTGATCTATGGGTTGATTTTCTTCATTAAGTCAGGAAAGTGTTTTGAAAATTATTTATTCAAATGTTCTTTCTGACCCTCCTCTTCCACTTGCAAGACTCTCATTACAGATGTATTAGTTTATATTTTCCCATGGGTAACTGAGTGCCTCTTTAGTCCTGTTATTGTTGTTTCAGCCTTCCCCACCCCCACTGATACTCAAATTTGGAAAGCTCTATTGCCCTTTTTTTCAATTCAAAAATCTTTTCTTCTCTGTTTTCCAATTTTATGTTAAACCTGTCGAGGATTTTTTTTTTTTTTTTCAGCTGCTGTTTTTCGAGATCTGTAAATGCCATGTTTGGTTGTGTTGTTGTTGCTTTTAGTTCTAACATTTCTGTACCCATGATGTCCTTTTTCCTTTAAATTCTTGAACACACAAATAATACATGTTTTAAATACCATGGCTGATAGGGGCGCCTGGGTAGTGCAGTCGTTAAGCATCTGCCTTCGGCTCAGGGCGTGATCCCGGCGGTCTGGGATCAAGTCCCACATCAGGCTCCTCCGCTGGGAGCCTCCTTCTTCCTCTCCCACTGTCCTGCTGTGTTCCCTCTCTCGCTGGCTATCTCTCTGTCACATAAATAAATAAAATCTTTAAAAAAAAAAATAAATAAATACCATGGCTGATAATTCTGTTATTTTTTGTTTTGGTTCTGTTTCTAATTTTTTTTCACAGTTGTGTGTTATGCTCTGTGCTTATGTGAATATCTATTAATTTGTATTGTATGCTGGATGTTTTGGCATGTGCTTGTATATGTGCACACGTGAGTGTTTGTGTGTGTTTATGTAATCTTCTTTCAAGAGATATTTTGCAGGGGTGCCTGGCTGGCTCAGTTGGAAGAGCTTGTGACTCTTGATCTTGGGGTTGTGAATTCTAGCCCCACATTAGGTGTAGAGATTACTTTAATAAATAAATAAACTTAAGAAAAATTAAAAGGTATTTTACAGGCAGTTGATTTACTGTGTGCATCAACTAGAATCATTTATGTCTTCTTTTTTAAATGTCTTAGAGAGCAGTAAGGATAGTTATTACTCTTGGACTACTTTAGCTATACTCAATTTTTCAATAATGTCTCTTTACTCTGGCTAATTGAGACTCCAGCCAGCACCTCCCAGTTTATAAACTGGTTATACTCAAGCTAATTACTTCTTTTTTTTTTTTTTTTTCAAGCTAATTACTTCTTGATAGTTGTTCTTTGCCTGTCATTGTCTAACCTCGCTCTAACTGTATTCATGTCCTATACAGCAAAAGACTCAAAGGTACCCTCAAATATATATATATATATATTTGTTCATTGATTAAGTAGCTCCCCTGTTTCTGCCTCTCTGGTACTCTTCACTGAAAACACCAGCTGTCTTCACTCATGACCCACCATCCTCCCACCTTCAAAAAAAAAAAAAAAAAAAGTGTTGTTAACACCTACACCCCTCTTTGCTTTGTGGTCTAGAGATTGCTGTCAGATAAATCACCTGGACTGTCATCAGGCTGGCTTCATTACTTTTTTAACTCTTAGGAATAATAGTCTCCTTTTACCTGTTTTCCAATTTCTAAATATAGTTGTTTCCATATATTTTGTCCAATTTTCTAGTACCGATTACTTCATCATAGCCTGAAAATACAAATTACAACCAATCTTGTTTTTATAGATCAGAATTTATATATCTAAGTAAATTGATTAAATAGCCCAGCTTTTTAATTAATTTTAAAAGTAATCACTGTAAATTTTGCAGCTGAATGTTTAGATACAGCTAAAATTTCTTTCTTTCTTCAGTGGACTGAACCTTAGCTTGTATATTTATTATTCTAAATTAAAAAATAATAATTCTAGAGCATTAAATATTTAAAAACCATGGCAAAAAAGTAAAACTAAAAACCTTACAATTCAGATCCTTACATGAAGTTCTCACTTAACTGAGTGTCACCTAACACAGTTTCTTATCTGAATGGACAATGATCTGGTCTGACAGACTTGTCTATGTTGTCATTTTCGTTAATAATAAGTATTTTTAAATTATATGATAAGTATATGCAGCTTTCAAGTTATTATGAATTCATAAACTCATCAATAATACAGGAAAATAAAAATTGTGAAACAACTTTAATATTGTCATCAACTCTCCAGAAGCAATTCGCATTGGGTGAAACTCACCCCACTTTTATTATGCCCCACACACTATCTGCAGAAAGGTTTTAGAAATGTGTTTCCAAGTTACCAAATTTAATATGCTAAAAAAAACTTTAAAAAATCACTTCCTTTAAGATATATATATCTATAGATATAGATATATATATATATATATCCATATGTAAGTCCAAGATATATAGATATATATATCTTAAAATAGGTAGATAGATAGAGATAGACATAACCAACAGTTATCCAACACAGTGTAATATTTTTAATGGAATATTTTATGCCAAAAACCATGATTTTTTTCATGTGGTCATAAAAAAGAAACATGAAATTATGTAAATGATAAAACTAAGTGACCTGAAAATTCTGTTTTATTTACATATTTTTCAAATTTGGTTTTATTGAAAACCCAATAGAGCATGAAAAACATGGGACTTTTCAGTGAGGGGAAGATAATGTTAATGAGAGAAATTGGATTTCCTATTTATATATTGCCTTTATATTCAGTATATCTCCAACAGTGTATGAAATATTGAATTACGCACTGGCAGCATAGTGCAATGACTTTATGTAGGGAAATATTAATTAACCATTATTAAATCACTAGGTTATTCACCAATTTTTCTATTACTTGAGCACTAAATAAAGAAAGCCAATAACTAAGTGTAGATTGAGGCTTTGATAATAGAGTAGATGTTTAAAAAGTTAGTGTTTGTAGTCTTTTCAGTCATCATAACACTTCATAATGCATTGCTATTAAGAATGTGTTTTAGTAAGAATAATGCATTGCTATTATTAATAATATTTTTGTCTAATTTGACACCTCTAAACTTTGTGAAGAATATTCATATTAAAATGTGCACTTTATTATTGAAGTAAGTGGTATTCAGAAATATTAAATGAGTTGCCTAAGCTAATATATGTAACTTAGTAGCATAAACAGGAAAATAAGCCTCTCTCCTAATTCTGTGGTGTCTAATAGAATGATCACTATGCAGATGTATCTATTTAAATTTAAATTAATATAAATTGAATAAAATTATAAGTTCTGTTCCTCAGTTTTATTAGCTGTATTTAAAGTGTTCAAGAACCATATGTGTAGGGAGTGCTATCAGAAAATAAAATAGAAGGAAGTAAGACAGTCTTGTTATACATTCATATAAGCAGGCATACCAACCAACGGGTCTGTGTATGCAGAAGGACTGTTATAAAGTCCTTCCTTAATCAGAAGCCAAGTTATGAATGACTTTGCATTACAAACTGAAGATTTGGGGTTTTTTTTTTTGCTTGAAAGCTATTTTTGAATAATACAATTAGGAGAGTTAGAAGTTTTATTTTATGTCTTTGAATGATTACTTTGTCATGAGTATAGATAATGCATTATTGGCAAACAACACTGTAGGAGATGATCCAGTCAGTAGGTTGCTGATGTAATCTGGACAAAAGATGCCTTAGCTAAAGTAGAAACAGTGGAGATGGATAAAAGGAGACAGTTTCCAAAATTACACATAAAATATATCAGTTATTAGATACAACAGAGTACATTTTCTTAACCTTTGTCATGAAAATGTATATGCATTTTGTTTTAACAAGGTCTCAAAATGTACATTGATACGCCACATTACATTGCATGTGTACTACAAATATGTCATTGGCAGGATTTATACAAGTTCAGCATTTCTACTGAGTATCATATTCAACTTTCTATTTTCCAGAGCCTATTCTTGATTATACTGGAAAAGCAATGATATATATTAGGTAAGGTTGGACACAAAATTATTATATAACATTGGTACAAACTGAAAATATGATGAGAAAAAAAGATACCTGGAGGACTACATATCACACTTAATAACCAAGTTTCTGGAATATCAAAACTGAATATCCATATAAATTGAGTCAAACGGATTTTGGAAATTGAACGCACTAGAATTAAAACATAAGCTTCCCTAATTTAGAACTGAAATTGAATGATTGCATTACTGATTTCACAACTATTTATAGAGACTTTTCTATGTGTATTCTTCACCCAGAAAGTAGAAGTGAAGGATGCAGATGTGTTATTGACTGTGATTCCATATTTCTGGAATATCAAAATAGAAAATGCCCAATCAATTTTAATAAATGGATTTCAGAATTTAACTTAGAGAAATTAATATAAACGCTTTCTATATTTAAAATTGAATTTAGGTCATTGCATTATTCATTTATTCCTTGTATGAATATTTATGGAGCCGCTGTTATGTGTACTATGTAACCAAGAGCTAGTATTAAGAATGAAGATATATTCCCTACCTTCATTGAGTTTGCAGGCTGAGATGTGCTTCTGTAAAACCCATCTGTCTGGCAAGGAGGTCTCTGAAGAATGCTTCATACTATACTAGGAGATTCAAATATATTATCTTATCTTACAACTTTGCATAAGGTTGATATGATTTATGTATGCAGAAACTGAAGTTAAAAAAAAGAGGCAATTCCTTTCAATGTCATGGGTTTTAAGTGGCAGAGCTTATATTCATAGCTTGGAGTAATTTTAATATTTCCCTTTACCATATATATATATATTTTTTTAAATCACAATTTCCTTTCTGTTAAGTCAGACGTACTTTTACTTAAGTCATTGATTCACCTTCAACTACTCTAAATGAAAAGGAATTATGAAATTGATGGAAGGAAATGCAGAAGCAAGAGCATTATTACACAGGAATTCTGATAACCTTATCTCTGAAAGTTTGCTAGCAATACTCCTTTTCTACCAGAAAAATTAATTTTCTGAGGGAAAACTGACATCTGATTAGCCAGATGGCCCTGTGGCGGTAGCATTTTCAGGTCCAGGGCATATCTGTTACTCCCCACAAAGTTAACTCAAGTAGATAAAAAAAAAAAAAATATGTATGGGTTTTTAATTTACTGAATATGATGGACCTTCTACTAAACACTCAATTTTTTTTATTTATCTAAAATTAGACGTGAAAACGCTAGCCCGTCTTTATATAGGCAGCCTTTATAATAAGTACATGATCAAAGTTAAATGAAAACAGAATAATCTTTGCCCTAGATTTTTAATTTACAAGGCAACATCTCCTGAGCAGAAACAGTTGGCTTAAAGGAATCTCCTGAGTAGCACAAAACACCAACAGACTAAAATTACTTTCCAGTACATCACCTTCAAGCTGGTGCCTGGTTCTGTCTCCTTACCGTATGCTTGCTTCTCATACCCATATTGTGCCTGTTGCCTTCAATTGTATCAGTAGTAGGGACATTTTTCACTCTTCCATATTCTCCCCAAAATAATTCCTTAAGGATCAATTTTCATTAAAGGGGGTCTGTGTTTTTCTTTATTTTTATATTCTTAGCAATTAAAAGTTATATACTAAATAACCTAAACGTTAATGACTGGTAATATTCTCTCCTAGAAAAACACACTCTTAATTTCTAGGTTTTTAAAATCTTGGCACATATTAAGGTGTATCTTAAATGCCACATCCTTCATCAATCATTCCTTGATTCTGTCCTTTAAACATCCATATATATCTTTGTTTCACTCTTTCAAATGTCAGTTATATATTATTGTGTCCCAGTGAGCACTTATTTAAGGGCAAAACTTATTTTGTATTTATATACATTGATTTCAAACACTCTAGGACAATATTTTAGTAATAGCATATCCTCAATAATTATACTGAACAGAGAAACTTAAAATAACTCACTAGCCATTTCTATTAAATTTCACTTCCATTAAAATGAATTTTAAACTTATGGATACTCCAGAATACATTAACAACATATTTTGCATAATAACATAATTTATAGAGAATTTATTCCATATTTGATGTTGCCTCAGAAATGAGCATCATAAGAGAGATGACTTTACTTAAAACAATAAAATTATAAATCATTTTGGAAATTATGTTTAGATTGATAATGAATAAAAATAATATTTTCTTCATTGTTCTATTTTGATACATAACCAGCCATTAAATGTATTTCTACATGAATAGAACTTTCCACATGTTCTAAATCTCTTTCAATTATTCATTGGATTTGCTTACTTTATATCTTGGGTGAACTTAAATATGTCCACTATTTTGAGAGATTCATAGTATTTGAATCCAAATTCTTAATATAATTCTGTGTTAACTTATAAATTTACTCTGTGTAGTAAATAGCAGGGGGATGATCAAGTCTTCTAAATGCTCTCACATTTTCTCCATTCCGAGGAGCATTTATAAGTGTGAAGAAAGTGATCTATTCTGCCACTTGCCTGTCCCATATGGCTGATAATAGTGAATAGTGTTGCAAAAATTGTATTAATTGAGCAAGTTTAAAATTCATACATTTTTAAAATTCCAATTTCTATATATCCTGACATTTTGTATCTAGAAGAATAGTCTCAGTGTTAATGAAAATTAAATTCCAACTTAGAATTCATTAGAAATGGAAACATCCAAATGAAAAGAGGAGAAAAGTCAGGTGGTTGCTTTATTTAAAAGTTGCCAACCATTCAAATGTTTCTTAACTGGCTTATAAGGAAGATGGTAGATTCTCCAAGAAGTCATTATTTCATGACTCCCAGAGCATGTGATGGTGGCTGACCACCTTTAAGTGTACCACTGGGAGCTTTGAAAAATTAGTAGACAATCGGGCAAAGAGAAAAAATACTGTGCAAGGCATGAAATTATGGATTTTAATTTTATTTTTCAAATGAAATTACTGGATTTTAACATGACTCCGGAGAATCAGAAAATCTAGGATTGAGATGATGAATATCACAACCACCATGTAACAGCCATTTAAAATCTTAGTCAAACGAACCATCAGGGCATTAATGGCTTGTGCTCACTAGATATAAAGGGGCTTATGCCAGTGAACATTCAAGTTCATCAATATCACATGAAGTCTGGATGGGGTAGGAGGCTCAGAGAACAAATTAAGTAGTTTAATTGGTAAACAATGTGAAAGGTAATGTAATGTGTCATTTTTATATAAAAACAAATGCAAATTAATTATATAGAGGAAAGCAAAATTAACATGACTTCTTCTCACATGAAAATATGCTATAAAATAAATTTCAAGACATAAGAAAAATGAATCAAATTTCACATTGTATTATCAGCCTTCTGGGATAAAATACATTCACTTGAGTCTACATATATTTTACCACAAATGCTTGTAAGTTATTGCTATAAAATGTTCTAATATCAAGAGATAGTGAATTTTCTCCATAAATATTGAGGTTGAATATATGAAATTAATGTCAAAGACTGCAGGAAGTCTGAAATTTTAGCTTACTCGGCAAGCTAACAAGTTAGCCTGCTATAGGTTCATGAATGCTGGTAGAGGACACATGACTGCTGGGTCCGAATCAAGGAATTTTATTACTCATGACACAGCAGGCTGAGTAGTCTTCATGTTCATGCCAGTTCCCCTTGTCCCTCAACTCCCACAGGGGTGATGCAGGGTGGCCCAAGGAGATGCTGTATACTCTTAGGCAGCATCTTTTATAATGGGCCATGAGCAAACCTGCCTGACCTTTTCCCCAGAAAGAGACATTACACTGAATAGCAAATAACCTTGCCACCAGCTCTGGAAGTAGGCAAACTCTCTATCTTCTAAGAATTTTTTGGTATATTATTGAAAAAAAATAGTGCAGAACAAAAGTCATTAGTGCCTCTGTCTAAAGATATGCAAAAAGATTAGACATCCATGGAGAATTATTTCCAACAATATACATCTCTCCTTTCTACAGCATCTTGGTTTCTGGTAAAAATTGACCCATGAGTATGCTGTTTTTCACCTATTCTAATTAATCAGAATGCCAGAGTTTGGGACAAAAACATTTTAGTTGTCTTGTATAGGATTTAATTCAGGCTACTATTAGCAGGATTCCAAGGATAAAATAAGGCCAGCCTGCCATACTAACCTCAAATGTGTTCCCTAAGGTCCCATACTCAACCAGATGAAAAAAATCACAAACTCTACCTTATCCTTCAAGGAGGAAGTATAGGGCAATTCTACCATGCAAAACAAACTTGACCAATGGGTAGAGGCTGACCTGAATGTTTTCCATGGCAGAGGCTGTATTTTTATAAACACTTAAAGGTCTCTTACAATCACTCATAATATGTAAGCCATTATGTTTTTGGGAGGGGGACAAGTTATTGCCTGGTTTTTACATAAGAGGCCCAGTTCTGAGAGTACACATAGCAACCCTGGAAATAATAGTATTGGTTACCATTATTGCAAATGGGCTATTTGCTGGGAACTAGAGGTTGACAGTACCTCCAGTGTAGCCTCCTAATCAGCCTGATAGGCTTTCAGGTTCCTAGTTCATTTGAAATAGTTGAGTTTACTATTTCCTGTTAGAGAAATAGCCTAACCACAGGCAGTCAAATGCGAATTATTTGTCCACACTAATGTTTGTGCAGCATCCATTTGCCCTACGGAATGAGTGAATGATGCTTACAAAATAGGAGTAAAGAAGTGATCTGGAGGAGTAGAGTGGTGTTTTTTGTGAGAGGTTGCCAGAGTTGGAGTCACACCTTGCTCTTTATGATAAATTCCTGAGTAGTGTTAAGGAAAATGTATATCAAATCAATTTAGAACCATCCTACTGGAATAGCAGACCCAAGAGTTGTACTTGGGCACTTGGAACAATTTGGAAGATGCTACTGCAGTGGAGCCTAATGAAGGCTCCAGGAATGACCTTGAGTGACAAAAGATCATTAATGTTTTTCCCTCTCTTATATTTTCAGGGAGCTATGATACCCCCTTCCTAGATGAATGAATTCCTGTTCTCTGTTCACTTTTGCAAAATCAGTGTGTCCCATTAAGGAGCTATAATTTCACCTTTTTCTCAATTACTTCTACTTTTGCCCACACTTTTTGTTTAAAAAGGTTAACTGCAAAAGGATCAGGACATTTTTATAAAACTTACAAAGACACATTATGTACTTCACATTAGACCATGTGGACCACTACTTTAGACCGTGTGGAACTTTGTGAGCAGGGTTCTTAACCACATACTCATTATCCTTTTCATCTATGATTGTGTCAGTCCGACAAAAGAATATAGGTAGCTAAGCCGCAATTAAGTTTGAAACCCCTGAGCTTGCATTGGATAAGCTACCACCCATTAGTTATAACAACCAGGCCGGCCTGGGGTCACCATTAAGGGAAATAAAGAAGCATCATAGCTAGGAAAGGTCAGATGGAATTCTGAATTTTTTAAAAGGGGAAATATAAAACCCAATCCCTTTTCCTAATTATTACTCAGGAAGTGGCTATGAGATGATCCCTTATAGCACATTCAGTGGCCACACTGCCTTAGGTGCAGAGCAAGCAAGAGAAGGTGAGGAAGGTTGGTTCAGAAATCATTTTGAATCAATTTTTGAGGAAGACCTTCGAACACTCAAAACCAGGAGATGCTATGGATGGTAGGTAGTTTGGAATTCCCATCAATATTTTGTCTATTAGCCCATTTCTGAATTGCTTTTGTGATAAAAGACACAGCATTGTCAAGCTGAAGATTGATAATAAATCTGAAAAATATGACATAGATGAGCATCAGTGTTCAAAACAATGTGCCCAGGGGCGCCTGGGTGGCACAGCGGTTAAGCGTCTGCCTTCGGCTCAGGGCGTGATCCCGGCGTTCTGGGATCGAGCCCCACATCAGGCTCTTCCGCTATGAGCCTGCTTCTTCCTCTCCCACTCCCCCTGCTTGTGTTCCCTCTCTCGCTGGCTGTCTCTATCTCTGTCAAATAAATAAATAAATAAATAAATAAATAAATATCTTAAAAAAAAAAAAAAAAAAAAAAACTGTGCCCAGGGTTAGTTGCTGTGATTGGAATAGGAATTCTGTAACCTGAGAAAATAGGCAATATTTACAGTGAGAATCTATGAAGGATAGAATGAAAACATTTGCAGGGAACTTCAAGGTTGACAATGTGGACACAGGTGTAGATAGTTAAAATGGTGTGTGAACAGTGATCATTGAAGATGAAGATGTAAGATAACTGCAAGGTGATAGTGTCGAATTGGACATCCATGTGGACTTTTATTATATCCATGATAATGAACTGAATATGGTCTAATTGCCAAATCATCAAAGATTTTGAGAGAGTACCTCAGTTCCCTGAGTTGACAGCAATGAGAAAGAATAGTTTACTCAGACAAATTGAGTTTAAGTGGATTAAAGGAAAATAAGCAATGCATTTGCAAAAGTTGAACAGAAGGACAAATGATTAAAAGCAGCACTGAGATGAGAAATATGTGACAGGGAAAACTAGAGTAAAAATTGAGTATGAGATGGCAATGGAAATATAAGGTGTTAGAGCTGGAAAGGAATTTTGATATTATTTTTTGCAATATCTACTTTAAGTCTAGTGAAAAATTTGTGTGTGTGTGTGTGTATATATATATATATATATATTGCCTACATATATTTGACAGGCAAAATGTTACTGGCTGATAATAACATCATGGTGTTTGTTTTCTCTGATAAAAATATACAGGGCATCTTCAGAATGATGAAACATATGTTAGAACAGCTGCTTCTAAGTTTAAACAAAATACAGTGTAGCATTTTTTGCCTTTGAATACAGACAAATATGAAAAATTGTGATGATTAAGATGGATTATGCCTATTTTCTTTGAAAAGCAAGAAGTCCTAACATGAAGTTGGAGTTGAATTGTAAAAGGGACTTAAATTTTTATTCATCCAAGAACATTCACCTCCAAAATTGTAGCATGTTCAAAATTATTTTGAATACTCTTCAAAGTGTTTAATAGAACAGAAAGGTCATATATGCACATGTGTAACTTTTACCATATTTATTCTTTACCTTTTTTACTTTAAATACATGCAAATTTAAAAGTAGAACCTATTATTATTTATTAGTTAAAATGATTACTAGGAAAATAACAAAACATAATAATTTATATAATATATAGTTACATGAATTATAATATATAATTTTATATATATTACTTAAAAATCTTGCTTGAATCAAAGCTTAAAGGCTTAGGCTTTAAAATTGACTTCTCCAAGCCTAAGATTATATTATAAACTATATTAACAGGTAACGAAATTATCAAATATCACTTGCATATATATTTCCTATTTTTTCCCATGGGGGAAATATACAAGAACACAGCGTGGATTGCCAAAGAAGGAATTTGCTGACTTAGAAACGTGATGCAACAAGGTATTATTACTTCAACTTAAATCCATATTACTAACATTAGCAGATAAAGTCACATGATTTTTTCAGTATTCATATATACACCTTAATTAGATTTAGATTTTTAAGGAACTTGGGCAGTGGTTCCATAAATTTTGTGTAGATGTTTAAGGAAATGCAATGATTTGGGATCATCATCATCAAAATTGCTACTTTAGAAGTAATTTTATAATAGGATCAATATTTCTAGCTCCCAGAAAAAATACCAGTAGATCCAAGAAATGCTTTGGGTAACAGTGGACTACCAATTGAGCATATTTTCTTAAAAATTAAAAGAAATATAAATATTAAAATATTGGGGCACCTGGTTTGCTCAGCCACTAAGCATCTGCCTTCGGCTCAGGTCATGATCCCAGGGTCTTGGGATTGAGCCCTGCATCTGGCTCCCCTCTCGGCGGGAAGCCTGCTTCTCCCTCTCACACTCCCCTTGCTTGTGTTCCCTCTCTCGCTGTTTCTCTCTGTTAAATAAATAAATAAATAAATACTCTAAAAAGAAATTTAAAAAAATAAAATATAAACAATAGAAAAAAGTATACAAAAAGATGCAAAAGAAAGAAAATGGGAAAAAGAATAAAAGGAGAGAAAGAGGAAGAAGAAAATTTAAATGAACATGCAGTTGGCAATTTAGTCATTAAGAATCTAGGAAGTACTTTGTGAAATATAAAAATTATGATACGTGACAATCTTGAAAGCAGAGAAGATTGATGATTATCATCACTTACTGAAATCCATTCCTTTATCCCTCATGAACTACAGTGCTGCCTTTGTAATAAATGTAGTAAACTTTATATGTTTTGGATATTAACCCTTTGTCATATATATGGTTTGCAAATATTTCTTTTTTCCCTATCTGTATTCTGCTGTTTCATTCTGTTGTTTCATTTGCTGTGCAGATTTTCTCATTTGTTTTATTTTGTTTTGATTTGTTTGTTTTTTAGTTTGAGGAAGTCCCTCTTGTCTGTTTTTGTTTTTGTTGCCTGTGGTTTTATATTTGATAAGGAGTTAATATCAAATATCAAACACACACACACAATCAAGTAACCCAGTTACAAAAAGGGCAAAAGGCATCGATAGACATTTCTTCAAAGACACACAAATGTCCAACAGGTATATAAAGAGGTGTTCAACATCACTAATCATCAAGGAAATGCAAATCAAAAACCACAATGAGATGTCACATCACGCCTCTTAGATGACTACTGTCAACAACAACAATAACAGAAAAGTGTCAGTGAGAATGCAGAGAAGTTAGAACTCTTTTCCACTGTTGGTGGGGATGTAAAATGGTGCAGCTGTTTGGGAAAACAGTAGGGAGTTCCCTCAAAAATTAAAAATAGGAAATACCTTACAATCAACATTCCTATATCTGGGTATATATTGGAAATCACTGAAATCAGAATTTTAAAATGATAGCTGTACTTCTATGTTATTGAGCATTCACAGTAGTCAAGATACAGAAACAACTATAGATCAACAGATAAAGAAAAAATGTGGTATATAACTACAGTAGAATATTATTCAGCCTTAAAAAAGAAGGAAATTAAACCATTTGCAATGGACCTGGTAGACATTATGCTAAGTTAAATAAGTCATAAATGGGCAAATACCGCATAATTCCTCTTACATGAGGCATCTAAAATAGTCAAACTTACTAGAAGCAGATGACAGAATTGGATTTCCAGGGTCAAGGGAGAAGGAGAAATGTTGCTTAATGGTATAAAGTTTCAGTTATACAAGATGAGTAAGTTCTCTTTTTTTAAAGATTTATTTATTTATTTTAGAGAGAGAGAGAGAGGGCACACACAGGCGCAGGTACATACACAGGAGCAGGGGTGGGGCAGAGGGAGAGAGAGAGAAAATCTCATGCTGACTCCCTGCTAAACCCGAAGCTGGGCTCTGTCTCACAATCCTGAGATCATGACCTGAGCCAAAATCAAGAGTCCGGCGCTTAACCAAGTGAACCACCCAGGCACACCACAAGATGAGTAAGTTCTAGAGATCTCTGTACAGCATAATGCATATAGATAACAACTCAGTATTGTAGACTTAAAATTTTTTTGAGGTACATCTCATGTTAATTGTCCTTACCACACACAGACACACACATAAGCAAAGGAGCAGAAGGAAACTTCTAGAGGTATCAGGTATGTTTATTACCTCGATTGCAATGATGGTTTCACAGGTATATGCATATCTGCAAACTCATTAAATTGTATAGATCAAATACGTGTGATATTTTGCACGTATTGATTATACCTCATAAACTGTTTAAAATTAAGTGATTTGATATATGAGAATTTATTTCTCTACCTCTCTTCTGTTAATCAACCTTTTTTGTATATCCTTGTGCTAATAGCACGTTATTAACGATTTTAATATAAAGCAGATGTTAAAATTTAGAAGTAAAATCCTCCAAATTTATTCTTCTTGAGATAATCTTGTTTATGCTTTGTCTTTGCATTTCCGTAAATAGTCATGACATTAATCTACAAACACAAAGACAAAACATATACACACACAAACGTAGATAGGAGTTGCTTGGGATCTATAGATCAATTTGGGAGATTTTATATAAAAATACTGTTTTCTGGTGCATTAAAATCTTAGCAATATTTCATAGTTTTCAATATCTTGTGAATATTTCACATACATCCTCTTGGATTTTCTATGCAACCGTGTCACCTTTAAATAGAGGAAGTTTTGTCTTTCTTTGCTATATTAGTATTTATTATATTTGTTTAAAAGATACAGTTATTCATATTTTTAATTTTCTACTTATGATTTAATTGAGATTCTGTTAAGTGGTTCAAATCATCTGAATTTTTAAATATATTATCTCAAAAGTGTTTATAATATCCGCTCAATATTCTTTTATTGTTTTTAATGAAGTCCAATATTTTATTTTTTAATATTGGTAATGTCTCTTTTTTACATTTTTTTCATAAGTTTTGCTAATATTTTACCAATTTTGTAAACTTGTAAAGATTTCATCCCTTTCAAAGAACCTGCTTTTGACTGATTTCCCTTATTATAGTTTTTTCTTCTTTTTTTCAAGAGAGGAAAAGGGTGGGGGAGGGGGAGGGAGAGGAAGAGAGAGAGAGAATCTCAAACAGCCTCCACGCCCAGCATGAGCCCAACACGGGGCTCAGCCTCACAACCCTGAGATCATGACCTGAGCCAAAATCTAGAATCAGATGCTTAACTGACTGAGCCACCCAGGTGACCCTTTTTTCCTCATTCATAAATCTGTTTGTATATTACTTTTTTCTTTAAAGTTGTTCATTTCAAACATTAAGCCGACCTTAAATCCCCATAGTGATTCAACATCTTTTTCATGTATTGTTGGACTTGATTTGCAAAAATTTTCTCAGAGTTGTGTTTCATGTGCATGAGAGACATTTCCCCATATTTCTCTTTTCCGATGACCTTCTAATTCTGGCATCAGTGTAACACTCTTTCAGCATGAGTTGGGAATGTATTATCCTTCTCTATTTGCTGAAAGAGAATATGCAGCTTTGGGATTTTTTTTTTTTTCCTTAAATAATAGGCTTCATGAGGAAGCATCTGCTCTTGGTCTTTGAGTCTTTGTATAAATGTCTTAATTCTGAGTTAAAAATTTTAACTGATATTGCATTGTTTAATTTTTTTGCATATCTTCTTGTGCCAGTTTTGGTAACTTGTGCCATTCAAGGAGTGTGTTCATTTCATCTGTATTAGTTTCCTACGGCTGCTGTAACAAAGTACAATATCTGGGTGGTTTAGACTCTAGAAATTTATTATTTTACACTTCTGAGGACTGCAGGTCCAAGATCAAAGTGCTGGCAGTGCTGGATCTTTCTGAGGAACTCTAGGGGAGGATCTACTCCAGGTTTCTCTCCCTGTCTCGTAGATAGCCATTACTAGTGAGGAATTTCTCTATGTCTTTACATCATCTTTCTTCTGTAAATATCTCTTTCTTTTCACATGATACTCCTTTTATATTGGAAATCAGTTATATTGGACTAAGAGCCTGCATCACTCCAATGTAACTTCCTCTTTACCAACTGCATTTGCAGTAACCCTATTTTCAAATCAGGTCACATTCTCAGGTACTAGGGATTAGGACTTCAACATATGAATTTGGTGGAGCATAATTAATAACATCATTTCAGTTGTTGAATTTATTGGCATAAAATTATTCGTGATGTTATCTTATTATTCTATTAATATCTATAGGAACTGTAGAGGTCCTCCTTTTTTTAGTTCTGAAATTTGTCATTTGTGTCTCCTTCCTGTTTTTACCCCCCACTTCTTGCTCAGTTTAGCTAGATTTTGGATTTTGTGTTTTGTTTATCCATAGCCTTTGTTGAAAAAGAAAATCACAAATTTTTGCTTCTTAAAAACATGTCTTTCTTAAGGAGAAAACTATTTTTTTAAAAGAAGGATTAAAAAAGAGGAATGATTATACATGATTAAATTTCTTTATTACTCAAATGTTTTTGCTGAAAGTCTTGTATTAAGTAGGTAGTCTTATAATTGCTGATGATAGTTCCCTTAAGCAATGTAGAGGATCTCCCCATCAAGTCTTTTTTCCCCCATTTTTTCCCTTTTAATATAAAGAATTAATTTTGCTCTAAAAAAAAAACAAAACAAACTCTATTGCAAATATAATTTCCATTTCTAAATGTGTGTTTGAATAGAGCATTTTAAAAACAAATTTTTAATGAAGAATTTTTTAAATAGTTCACTATGTAATAGTCTGATTTTCCAAGGACTTTTTACTCAGTCTCATACTGTATGAGTGCACATCAGGTGCTCTGAAATGGTTTCATTTGGGCATGAATTAGGTTGTACCATTTTCTTCCTGTTGGTATTCGCACCAATTATGATTATAAAATTTCACTTAGATTTATAGTTTCTTTTGATAGTCTAAGTTTAAATGCATTGAAATGAAAGCTGACAAAAACTTCATCAAGACTTGTCAAAATACTTTTACTTGATTTCAATCAATTTGAATGTTTTCTATTTATAAATGAATTAGAATGAATATCACACACTGGATTAGATTCAATTTAGAGTTCTGCTACTGAATTTAATTAAAATAGTTACATCGAATATCTTAAAATACTATATTTAGCTAGTCATTAACCATAGTGTGTTCTCCTTAGTTTTACATGTTTGTATTTACTTCATTATAACCTTTTATAAAAACAATAAATTACTTAAATATTTAATAACAATTAAATTATGTTAATATTATATGAGCATTTTCTCACCTAGTTTCTCCCAGGTGGTATTACACATATTTTTCCTCCTCTTTCCACACTGTGTTCTGTCATGCATAGTCCACAGTCAAGGAGTAGGAAGTTATGCTTCTTTTGTTTTAGGATAGAGTTATCTACACAATTTATTGGGTGTCTTCTGTATGGGATATTTGTCTCTTCTTCTCATTTTACTTTATTCAATCACTTATATTACTATGGATTCAGGTTTCATTTCAAATTTTGGATTATAATTCTGTAATCCCATATAGACTATCATGTCAACTTCAAAAACAGACAGTTTCATTCCTTCCTTACTAATCTGATTCCTTTTATTTTCTTATTTCACTAGCTAGGATATCCAGTATAATGTTCAATAGGGGAGCAGGAGAAGACTTTTTTTTTTTTTTTTTTTTTTTTTGAAGGAGAAATTCTTGTCTGTCCCAAAGTATTTGAAGGAAATCAGTTTCTCACTATTAAGTTAAATGTCTGTAGGGAATTTGGTAGATATCCTTAACTTGAGAAAGTTTCCCTCTATTCCCTCTATGCTGAGTTTTTCTCATGAGAGGTAATTGGATTTTGTTAAATGTTTTTTCTGCATCGATTGAGATGATCACATGATTTTTATTTTTTAACCTGTTAATGAGATGGACTAATTGATTTTCTTTTTCTTTTAAAATGACTTTGTTGAGGTATGATTGTCATAGCAGGAGCTATACTTACTTGATGTATACAATTTGATGAGTTTAAAGATACACATCTGTGAAACCATCATCAGAATCTATGCCATAAATATATCTATCACCTCCCAAAGTTTCCTCTGCCCTCTTTATTAAACATTATTTGTGTGTGTGTGTGTGAGTGACAATAACACATAATGTAAGATCAACCCTCTCAAGAAGCAGTTTTAAAGAATACAGTATTAACTATAGGCACTATGCTATACAGTAGATACTAGGACTTATACATCTTGTGTAACTGAAACTTTGTACTATACGATTAACACTTCCACATTTCATTCTTTCCCTAACTCTTGACAACCTCATTCTACTCTCTGCTTCCATGAGTTTGACTATTTCAGATTCATCATATAAATAGTATCATGTGATGTTTGCTTTTCTGTGTATGACTTATTTCACTTAGCATAAGATTCTTTGGGTGACCCATATTGTTGCAAATGTCAGGATTTCCGTCTTTTTTAAGGCCAAATAATACTTCATTGCATATATATATACCATTCTTTATCCATTGCCTATCAATGGACATTTGGGTTACTTCCATATCTTGGATGTTCTGAAAATTCCACAATGAACATAGTAATGCAGATATTTCTTTGAAATCCTAATTTCTGTTCTTTTGGATATACACTTAGATGCACGAATGCTGGATTTTATGGTAGTCCTATTTTCAATTTTTTGAGGGAACTACGTGATGTTTTCCATAGCAGTTGCACCATTTTACATTTCCACCAACAGTGCACAAGGGTTTTACTTTCTCCGAAGCATTTGTCCTCTTTTGTTTGTTTTCTTTTTCTTTTCTTTTTTTTTTTTCATAATAGCCGTCCTACAGGTGCAATGTGACATCTCCTCAAGGTTTTGATTTGCATTGTCTTGATGATTACTGATGTTGAGCATATTTTCTTATGCCTGTTGGACATTTGTATATCTTCTTTGCAGAAATGTCTGTTCTATTTCTATTCATATTCTTTGTCCATTTTACAATCAGTTTGTTTGCTTGCTTGCTTCCTTCATTTCCTTCTTCTTCCTCCCCCACATGCTCCCCTTCCCCCTTCTTCTTATTCCTCTTCTTCTCCTTCTCCACTTCCTCCTCCTTCTAGTGAGTTATAGGAGTTTCTTTTATATTTTAAGTATGAACTCTTTTTAAGATACATAGTTTGCAAATATTTTCTTTCATTCCATAAGTTGCCGTTTCATTTTGTTGATTATTTCCTTTGCCATAGAGAAGCTTTTTAGTTTGATACAAATCCATTTATCTAATTTTTTTTTTTTTTTGCTTTTGTTTCCTGTGCTTTTGGTGTTGTGTCCAAGAAATAATTGCTAAGATATATGTCAGTAAGTGTTTCCCTAAACCTTCAACTAGGAGTTCTACGGTTTATAATCTTACATTTAAGTCTTTAATCCATTTTGAGCTGATTTTTGTGTATGTTGTAAGCTAGAAATATAGTTCCATTCTTTTGTACATGGATATCCAGTTTGCCCAACATTATTTGTTGAAGAAACTATTCTTTGCCCATTGTGTTTTCTTGGCAACCTTGTAAAAGATTATTTTACCATATTATGTATGGATTTATTTCCGTGCTGTCTGTTCTGTTGCATTAGTCTGTATGTCTGTTTTTATGCCAGTACCATAGGGTTTTGATTACTGGAGCTTTGTGATTTATTTGAAATTTAAAAAACAAAAATGTGTTGCCTCTAACTTTGTTCTTCTTGTTCAAAATTGCTTCAGCTATTTGGGGTTTTTTGTGGTTCCATTTTAGAATGTTCTTGTATTTCTGTAAAAAATGCCATTGAGATGTTAATATGAATTGCAGTGAACCTGTAGATCATTTTTGGTAGTCCACACATTTTACTGGTATTAATTCACTAGTCTATGAACATGGGGTAACTTTCTATTTAGTTGTATCTTTAATTTCTTTCATCGACATTTCACAGTTTTTTCTGTACAAGTCTTTCACCTCCTTGGTTAAGTTTACTCACAAGTATATTATCCTTTTTTTTTTTAATAGTATTATAAATAGAATTATCTTCAGAATTCCGTCTCAGATATTTTGTTGTTGGTGTATAGAAGTGCAACGTTTTTTTTAATGTTCATTTTGCTTCCTGCAACTTTATTAAAGTGGGTTATTCTAGCAGGTTTTTTATTTTGTTTTGTTTGTGAAGTCTTCAGGTTTTTTTACGTATAAGAGCATGCCATTTCTGAATAGAGATAATTTTCTTCTCTCCTTTCCAATTTGGATGTCTTGGATTTCTTTTTCTTGCCTAATTTCTCTGCCTAGGACTTCCAATACTGAATTAATTTTTGGATGTTGAACCAACCTTTTGAATGTCAAACACCAAAGTGGGATAAATCCAACTTGGTCTTTGATGTGTAATTCTCTTAATATATTCAAATACATTAAATTTGCTAAAATTTTGAAGATTTTCACATCCATATTTTATGAAAGATATTGATCTGTAGTTTTCCTTTCTTCCAGTTCTTTATCTGGTTTTTATATCGGAGTAATGGCAGCCTAATAGAATGAGTTAGGAAGTAGTCTTTCTGTTTCTATTTTCCAGAAAATATTGCTGTAAATTCTTCATTAAATGTTAAGTAGAGTTAGCTACAGAAACCAACTGATCATGTTGCTTTCTTCTTTAAACTGTTATTAATAATTGATCCATTTTCTTAAATATACATGGGGCTATCTGGAGTATCCCTTTCTTCTTACTTGAGTTTTGATAATGTTGTTCAAGAAATCAAATCTAAATTATCAAAATTAATCTAATTTATCAAAATGTGAACATAGAATTGTTAAAAATATTCATGGGTGGGGGTGCCTGGCTGGCTCAATTGGTAGAACATACAACTTTTGATCTCAGAGTCATGAGCCCAAGCCCCATATTGGGCATAGAGTTTAGTTTTAAAAAATTGCATTCATTTGGTATCCTTTTCTTGCCTATAGGATCAGTAATGATGGCCCTCTTTCATTTCTGATACTAGTCATTTGTGTTTCTCTCTACATTTTATTTTACTTTATGTTTGGTTTGGTTTGGTTTGGTTTTGGTTAACATGGCTAGTGTTAATTAACACTACTGCTTTTTTCAAAGAATCAGCATTTGGTTTTGTTGATTTTCTGTATCATTTCAATATTTTCAATTATATGCTCTAAATAAATAGTTTGTCTGGTTGAGTTTATATTGCTCTTAGTTTTTTGTTTTTTGTTTCTTTTAGTTTTAAAGTAAAACTTTATTGATTTTAGCTCTATCTTCATTTCTAAAGTGATTATTAATATTATACTAAAAATTACTATATTTGTAATGGTTTTGTACTGTTTCACTTTTTTTTTTCTCTTATGTACATTCTCACAGTCTTTATCTGTTTAAGTTGAAGGTTTTATATGATTCCATTTTCTCTTTTCTCTTAGTATATCAATTATGCTTCTTTTTAATTTTTTTAGTGGTTACCTTAAAATTTAATATACATATATTTATAACTAATCTATGTACGCTGTCAAACACCACTGTACTGATTGAGGAGTAGTATAGGTGCCTTCTAACGGTATTCCCAGTTTCTGTTTCTCATCCCTTATAATATGGTTGTTATTCCATAAGCTATAATCACAGAACATATATCTGCTATTACTATTTTGAATGGTTATATATTAGATCAGCTAAGAATAAGGAAGATAAAAGGTTTAAATTTACCTTCATTCATTCCTTCTCTACTGCTCTTCCCTGGTTTATGTAAAATTTATTTTCTGACCTATATAATTTTCTAGTAAAAACTCTTTTAACATTTCTTTCAAGTCAGATCTACTGACAATTAGCCCTCTGTTTTTATTTGCTTGAAAAGTCTGTATTAGTTTGCACAAGCTGTGATAACAAAATGTCATAGACTACATAGACTAGGTGGCTTAAACAATAGAAATTCATTTCTCACAGTTTTGGAGGTAAGCAGTCCAAGATCAAGGTAGCAGTAGGATTGGCATCTGGTGAAGAATTTCTCTTTGGGTTATGGATTTCTGTTTTCTGTGTCCTCATATTGCCTTCATGGGTGCATATAAGTGGATAAGACAGAAAGAGGGGGAGCAAGCACTCTAGTGTTTCTTCTTATAAGGGCTAATTCCGTCATGAAATCCCTTTCCACATGACCTCATCTAAACCAAATTGCATCCCAAAGGCCACATCTCCAAACACCATCACATTAGAGATTAAGGTTTCAACATATTAAATTTGGGGGAACACAATTCATTCCATAGCAAAGTATTCTTCACTTTGGAGGATTATTTCACTGACTTTAGAACTCTAGGCTGTTGGATTTTTCTTTCAACACTTTAAATATTTAATTCTATTCTCTTCTTGCTTACAAAGTTTCTGAGAGCAATCTAATGAAATTCTTGTTTCTTTATTATAGGTCAGATACTTGTATGTTGTTCTCTTTTGCTTTGTCCTTTTATTCTCTGGCTTCTTTCAAGATCTTCTTTTTGACATTGCATCAAAAACTGGGGATGTGCTGTATGGTGACTAATATAACAAAAAAAAATTATTTAAAAAAAAAGATCTTTTTGACTTTGGTTTTCTGCAAATTGAATATGATATGTCTATATGTAGCTTTTTTTTTCTTTTTAATTATTGTGTTTCAATTATCTGTGCTTATCTGTGGTTCTACGATTTGTGGTTTAGTATCTATCATTAATTTTGGAAAACTCTCAGGCTTTATTACTTGAAATATTTCTTCCTGCTTTTTTCCTCCTCTCCTTTAATGTTTCTCTCTCCTTCTCTCTCTCTCTCTTTCCTCTTTGCATTTAAGTTTGCCTAGTTCCCATTGACATATCTTCAACCCCATTGATTCTTTTCTCAGACATACTTATTCCATTGGTGAACCCATCAAAGACACTCTTCATTTCCTTTACAATGATTTTTTTTGTATTTTTTTTTAGCATTTCCTTTTGATCCTTTCTTAGAATTTCAATCTGCCAGTTTATATTGCCTGTATGTTCTTGGATGTTCTCCACATTTTCTGTTAAGTCCTTTAGCAAATTATACATTGTTATTTTAAATCACTGCTGTAGTCGTTTCAAAATCTATGTTGTATCCAAATCTAGTTTTGTGACTTGCATTGTTGTCTCTTCAGATTTTTTTTTTTTTTTTTTTTTTTTTTTTGCCTTTTAGCATGCCTTGTTGTTCTAGTTGGTGTCGTTGTTGTTATTTTGAAAGCCGGACATAATGTATTTAGTAATAGGAACTAAGGTAAATAGGTTGTCAGTATGACAATTTATGGAAATTTGCCTGGGAGGTACACTGTGTTTACCATTTTCTGTAGCTGTATCTGTTTGAGGCTTCAATTTCCTCTGGTGTTCTTTTGTTGTTGTTCTTGTTACCCCTGTTGTCTTTGATTTTTACTAGAAATTTTTTCTTAGGTATAATCTGAGCCTTGCAGTTCTTTCAATTGCAGTCTTCTGTCATTTTATAGGATCCTTGTTGGTGTTGTGATGAAAGGTGAAGAAAGGGGCGTGTTCTATATTCCTATAATTAGGTCTCAAACTTTTAGTGGGCCCGTGTGCCTGGGCTGTGACATTTATAAGTACTTCTCGGTCTCCATCTCCAACATAGGTAATACAGAAAGGCTAGAGGGGGAAAGACTTAGGTACTTGTTTTTCCTCCACATTAGTTAGGCTTTGGTAAATTAGTTTCCTTTGAAGGCAGTCAGAAAACAAGAGAAAGCTCTGTGTTTATTTCAAAATGGTTATTGGGGCTCATGGTTGGCTCATTCAGCAGAGTTTGTGATTCCTGATCTTGGAATTGTGAGTTTGAGCTCCACGTTGAGTGTAGATATTACTTAAAAATAAAATCTTAAAAAAAAAAAGAAAAAGTGGTTACCTTTTTCCACTCCTTATGGCAGGCATGAGGTGATTTTTCTCCAATCTTTCTGATAAGAACTTGGTGGGGTTCTTAGAGGTAGCATTCATGAAAGTATGGGCCTCCCCTAAGGCTGCCCCCGTAGAGTTTTTAATTCTCACTGAGCATCCAACAGTTTGTCAATTACAGGCTAGATGTACCTGCTAGTACTGGATACAGGAATGGATTTTTGCTTCTGAGTTTCCCAGTAAGCTGTGATTCTTTGTATCTGCCTTTCTCTCAGTTTTCAGAATAATTTGCTGTGTGACCTCAATTCTCTGATGAATCTAAAAGGAGTTGTTACTTTTCAGTGTGCTTAACTGTTTTTGTTTGTTTGTCTGTTATGAGGATGGGAGTGAGAACTTCCAAACTTTTTATATGTTGAATCAGAAATTAGAATTTTCAAACATTTGGGATTTAATGTGTTATGAAATGTTTATGCTATCCTACTTTGTCAATGAAATTATAATTTCACTCAGATTTCTTACAATCAAAATTGTTGCTGTTAAAGATACCCATTATACTTTGAAGAAACCACCAGATTTTTTTTTTTTCCACCAGAATTTTTTTTTATCATTTACTTTATCAGACCCCTCTTAAGTACCATCTCAGATCCTCTGGGCACCTTTGTCTTCTACAGCAGCAATGTCTCTGAGCCATCATAGCCACCGAGTCTTTGCTATGCCAACCTAACACATGTGTGACCTGTTTATCCCCTCACACCATGTCCTCAACCCTCCCTGCTGACCTCACTGCAGTAAGTCTCAGTACTCTCACACATGCACAACACACAAATTCAGAAGATTTATCCCTATAAGGAAAAGGTTTAAACAATTGAAGAAATAGGCAGGTGAATAAATTCTTCCTTCTTCTCTTTGTAGGATTGTCTTGATAAGAAATGTCTGTAGCTTCTTAAAGCACAGTACTTCCAGATCAAGTCATCAGATTAATTTAGGTATAGTCATATCAATAATGAATCTATGTAATGCTCTCTTTCCTTCAATACTTGATTTCACTTGTCCTACATTGATGTCTACTTAGTAAGTTAAAAGTACAAAAATACTACCTAATAATCTTTTTTCAGGGAATCTCAGGACAAACAGAAGGAAAAAAAAAAAGATTTCTATGTAGAATGGCTTTATTCCTAAATGAAATCTAGTGATATTTCCTCTTTATGTGATGTTTGCATTTCCAAATGTATGGTGATAACTGTACTCCCTGAAATTAGATTTCTGCAATTAGCACCTTAATTTGCTTTGCTTTGAAATGTGAAACTGGGAATTATCATTTTCCAGATGCAGAATTTCTGGATTATATTAAAGAACAAAGATATAAACATATGGGAAAATGTTAATGTGAGACAATTACACAGAAAGAAAATTTTATTGTAGTTTTTTCCTTTAAAATTTTTGTTCCTAATGCTTTATAATAAGAAAATGCAATTTACTAACATAAAGTGTGAATTTAACAATGTTTTAATGGTGAAAATAAATAACAACTACAAATACATGTGAAAAACATGTGAAACCCATTAAAGAATATTTTAGATGCAATGAAAACTAATATGATTTTATTTTATGAGACTAAATTCTCTATTTTTTATTTCCTCAATATTTTCATTCTTTTTATCTCCACATGTATTCGGTATTAATCAAGATTTATATTATAAATATAGATAAAGTATGTATTTTTATGAAAATCCTTAATTTGTTAGAATTACACTCTATTCATCTCTACCTGTATATGTTTTTACATCTATTTCTTTATCTACTTATAATCACTAATGAATCTTGTTAGTATATAAATTCAGAAATATTTTGAGGAATCGTCCAAATTGTTGTACATTAAAACACGTTTAAGAAATTATACAATAGAAATGATCCTTGTGGCAGAAAGTTATTTTCTTTCTATTATTATTGCAATTATATTTAATGTATTCTTACATTGATGATTTATGTTCCTATGGACTATGGTTTATATAGAATAAATGTAGAATTTCCATCACACCAAGCTTTTTTCTCATTGACTTAGCATTATTTTAATAAAAGTATATTTTTCAGTTTTACACTTAACAAACTACAGTTAACAAACTATTTTGTTCTCAAAATGATATATGAGTTAATTTTTTAGCATTTCATAGTTAATAATTTAACATTTATCCATTTATTTCTGCCTTAAGTCCAATTTTAAGTTCTGCTGCTTATTTCAGTTACAAAAGGTCAATTACTAAACTGAATTTTAGATTTCATCTCCCCAATCTCATATCTTTTCTGAAAGCACTCTTCTAGCCCTCCAGATCCTCGTATTTTTTCAAAATATGTCAACTTCTTCCATGACTGATATCAAAAGCAAAAGGAAGCAAAGTGGATAGTGACATTTCTGGTGCTAAAAATTCATATAGAATTTTAATGTTCAAAAGATACCTAGTTCTACCTCCTTAATTTATAGATCTAAAACATTATATATCAAATATATTAAGTCAGTCTAGATTTCAAGGTGACAGAAGAGCAAAGTGGCAACGCACACAACAAAATCAATGGATGTCAAAACATTAATTTAAGGAAAATAAAAAATCCAGACACAAGAATGTACAAACTGTAGGATTCCATTCATATGGAATCCATATATTATACCGTCAAAACTAAGTTATGTCTGTGGAAATATATGGCATTTGCTGGGGGGGAGGGGAGAGTCTGGTAGGGGAAATACACTCTAAAAGGGCAAGAAGGTGACTTCCTGGGTATATGAAATGTTTTATGAGGTGGCTTATTAGTCTGCCTGGGCTGCCGTAGCAAAACAGCGCACGCTAAATGGCTTAAACACCACAGTTAATTTTCTCGCAGTTCTGCAGGCTAGAAGTTTGAGATCAAGGTGCCAACTGTTTCACTTTCTCCTGAGGCCTCTCTCCTTAGCTTGCAGATGGCCACGCTCCTGCTGAGTCCTCACATGCCCTTTTTCTCTGTGCACCCCTGGTGTTTCTTTTTCTTTTTATAAAGGCTCCAGCCCTATTGGATTAGAATCCTACCCTTCTGACCTCATTTAACCTTAATTACCCTCCTTCAAGGCCCTATTTCCAGATACAGTCACATTGTGAACAAGGGCCTGACACTCTGATATGGGGGAAAGGGCCTAATTCATAACAGATCGGGAGGGTAGAAAAGTGCCTTCAATTTTCAAGCCTCATAAAATAGATCATTTAAGAACTGCACTTTGTTTTCTGTTTATTAGACCCAAATTTAAAAAAAAAAAAAAAAAGGAAAAAAATCAGAATGCGATGGTTAGGACATTTTAAAACTCATTTTAGCCAGTGAGTGTATACTATCCATTTGAATATATCTTTGTATTATTTTCAGGATACACAGAGGCCTGGACATATGTAAAAAATAAAAATAAAAAATAAGAATAATAACAAATATATTGGATACATATATAAATTTTGCTGCTTCAGGTTACTTTTATCCTTTAAAGATGTTGGGCTACTTTTTGCTAGTCAGAGTACAGAGAAGACTATAAATCTCAGAGATTCCGTAATCTCACTCTCGGAATCACCTGGAATAATATGGGACAGTACAATTCTAAATGTGATTTAAGGGCACCTGCCTGGTTCAGTCAGTAGAGCTTGAGATACTTGATCTTGGGGTCATGAGTTCAAGTCCCACCTTGAGGATAGAGATTATTTAAAAAATAAAGTAAAATAAAAACAAAATAAAATGTGATTTAAAACCATTAACTGACCAAAATCAGCACAACATCCAGATTAAAAGGGCTTATATTATCTATGGAGTTATAGACTATACTACATGTGCATGAAATCTATTGCCCACAGAAGGGAAAGAATTTATGCAATAGTAATGTACAGATTTGTGAGTCTTACTTCTTCATCCCCATTGGCCACCCACGCACAGGGTGTTTAAGAATAGTATACTTTGCTGTAATATTGCCAATTTAACGAAGTGTTACAAAGCTTTCTTTTCACAGTTACAGGAAACTGTAACAATTCAGTGAATCCAGTTGCTGGAAGTTTCTCTGTTCTAAAAAATTGTTCAATAGGAACTATGGAAGTCATCCATACATTACAATGAAAACCCCTGGTCTGGTTATTAGGTTTTGCTGTGTAGGTTAGGAGAAATTTCATTTCCTAACAGAAGATTTTATATCAATGCTTGAAGAAAAATTGTTGCCTATGAAAATAATTTGCATCAATTTTCAAAATACTTACATATTTCTAAATGTTGGTTATGCTAGTTTCTTCATCACAGATCTGAAGACGGTATCTCCAGGATCCTGTGAACTTTCATAGAAATTATACATGTAATAGTAAAAGTACTGGTGGAATGTTCTTTGCTAGTCTAGAGGTTAACTTCACTGAGTGTTTTGAGGAAGTATCTCATCCAAACTTATATAACTGGTACTTCCAAACCTGCTCTTAATGGAGAAACATTGAGGTCTTTGTCAGCTTGAATCTACTATACTTAGAATATTGTGTTATGATTATAACGGTACTGTGTTCATAGGAACAGGCATTTGTAAGTTTAAATTAATCTGTATTAAGAAGATCATTAAGAAGTATGATGGTTTTCATGTTTGGGACAATAAATGCAGATATGAGAATAATGATCTAAAGAGATGACATATTTTATTTGTGGAGCAAATGCTTACCCCTGACTACGAAGGACCTAATTTACACTACTTGGGATACACAACTTCAAATGTTCACTATCTATTGAACATGCTGAAAGGAATGGTGGGAAATCATGACACAGCTAAAATCAAATTCCCGAAGTATGGGATATTTAACATTTCTTTTTGAGATATTTAGCAAATATCTATTTTAATATTTATTTAGAATAAATTAACAAAAATACAGCTGTTTTTCATTTACAAGTCACCACTATGTCTTTGAAAATTGAGTGACATTTAATTTTATTTTTAGCAATAAAGCTGGTATAGATGTCTTTGTTGGAGAAAAATGCAACATTTGAAGTATATTACATATGGGCATAAGCCAATCTTATTTTGGCCAGCCATCTTAGAAAGAAAACTGACAAATTCCATGAGGCTGTGAGTTGTAAACTCTTGTGGACTGGTAGTACATTGTGAAGAATAGAAATTAAAAATTTATATTTACTTGGAATAACGGTTTGCTTCTATAAGGCCATAATGCTGAAATTATGTTCCTTAATGTGTAAAACAGTTTATTTCACAAACTAAACTAGCATTATGCAGAGTAAGTATATAGAGTTTCATAGCTAATCAGAAGAGAAGGAGATAAACTCATGAAGATTCCAGCTTGAAGGCATTGTGATATTAAGGCACATACCCAGACTGTCCCCCTAACTTCCCACACACAGGAGGGAGCATAGAGAGTCAGGAAGTGTAAGTCTCCTACCTGAGAAGAAAAATGTCATTTTTAACATAGATTAAAAGGAAATTATGGGTAAAAAAAAAAAAAAAAAAGTTTACAAAAATAGATTGGTTTCCCGTGGGAGTAACATACCTCTTTGATTTAAATTCTGCTCCATAAAAGCTTCTGTAAAACGGATTTCTCTACTATAAGGAAGCTGATTTTATAATCTGCTGAACCTTTGTTAGCCACCTAGTCACAAGAAACTGAAGATTAAATGCATTCTCTGCTCTTTATTTTATGTTTTAAATTTTCTGTGATTTTTTTCTTCATTTACTTTAAAAGAGATAATGACTTTTGTTTTCAAATTGTTATGCAATTAAGCCTATATCTACAAATCTGGGAAGTAACCTTTGGCCTAAAGGCTTGTATAAATTAAAAACAAAAAGAAACAAAACTGCTAAACTTGTTGAGAGATGGAATAGATTTATCAAATATTTTACGTGATTTATTACTATGAGTTTTTTCAGAAATTTACATACCATCAGATCAGTGTTCTTAGATATAATGGCCATCACATTAATTTAAATGATCTGAAATATGACTGTTCTTTATGCCTTTTGCTCTTGTTTTATTTATTTTTTCTTAAGGGAGATCCATATTTTGATACCAATGATACAGAATATTTTTCCAACTTGTAACTGGTAAAATATATTAATATCAATTTAGAGAAGAAAAACATGGCCTTCTGAAGAAGGTGGCCACATTTCTTGTGTAGTAGGAGTATAATTACTTTAAGTTTCTTACTTATTACAGACACTGAAAGTCTAGTAGGGCTCTGCTTTGGTCTGAAGGCCTTAGTGGGTTCTCTAATGAAAGGCAGCTCTGTTCCAACAGTGAGAGCAGGAGCAATGTACAGAGAGAATTAGAAAGAAGGGAAAGGAGTTCAGAGAATTATCAGGCCATAAAGACACTTGTAATTTTAGCCAAAAATAGTGTATTTGGAGACCTTAGACCTGATAGCTTATCCTCAAGAAGATTATTAAATTCTTCTTTCTGTTTCTCTCTGTAGATATTAGATTTCCTCACCACCCACCCCCTGGCTTGCTATGAGAAATAAATTAATCATTTGTGTAAGAATTGCCTAAATAATTGCATTTTGAATTGTAAGACTGTTTATAGAACCAAGAACTAGATGTAACACTGCCCTGATGATCTTCCTGTTATACACAAAGAAGTTATATATCAAAAAATTTGAAATGACCCCTAATAGTGTTTAGTCTTTAAAGTGACAAGTCCTATTCTACTGCTGGAGCGATGGTGGTGTTCTCGGAAAAGAAATTCTACGAAAAAGGTGGCAAATTGAAAATGTTAACATCTAGTGAACATTGGAAAAAGTGCTAGTTCCTGTCTTTTCTGACTCTTTATTAAAAGGCTATCTTGAAAGATGTGGAGCTAATTTTCAGATATCACTATATGGGCTCTGTCCTTTGAATCAGACTGGAAGTTGCCCACTACCTTTCCCAAATGGATCAATGAACTAAGCAGTAATTGAAGATATTAATTAGTGGGGGGGGGGGGATTCCAGTAAAAAATCTAAACCCACCTGAGTGAGGAAGAAGAGCCATTCACGCTCCCAGTACATTTTTTGCTCAGCTTTAACACAAATGCTACCTTCACTATTTATTCAGACATGGTGATTAAAAACCCTTTATGTGTGGGGACTCATTCAAATAGATTGAAAAGATAAACCATTCCCAGCAGCCCTATGCCTGTTTTTGTTTTTTGTTTTTCCCCTCTCTGCTTTCTTATAACCTTGTGGACCACACACCCGTATTATCTAGGGGAAAGCAAAGGGGATAACTTCCCCCCTTCTAGCTGTGTACCTCCGCTTTTTGTGTCTTTGACAGTAAACTGGAACCAAGAACACTACACCACGGGATTGATTTAGATTACAAGACCTTAAGTGAAGTGATAAAAGACATAAAATGAAACTATTTTAATGTTTTCTGAGAGTTAGACTAAGAACAAGCTAATGTCAAGGTATTGGGAGACACGAGAGTATAATGAGATGAAATGGAAATCAGTAGGCATGGAGATGTGGATTTGAGATTGGACACTGCTGCTATTTTGGTGGTCGGAACAAATCAACAATTTAGCTAACGGCTCCTTTTTTTCCCCCATATGCTTAAAGGGGGAGTGTAGGTAGGGAATCTACATGATATCAGTGCACCTCAAAGTAGCAACATTTAGGAGTTTAAACTGCCCTGATGACAGATTTGACAATTATGTCATCAATTAGCTCTTCTTGAGTCATTCCTCTTCATATTAAACATGTAGCAATAAGTCAGTGATTAATTAAATCAATATTGGCATAACAGCCTATGGTTAGTTATATATTAAAAACCTGGATTTCTAAGTGAATTCTGGTTACTGATATATGCCCCTCTGTAAAAACACTTTTTTTTTTTTAAGATTTTATTTATTTATTTGACAGAGAGACAGCCGGAGAGAGAGGGAACACAATCAGGGAGAGTGAGAGAGGGAGAAGCAGGCTTCCAGCAGAGGAGCCTGATGTGGGACTTGATCCCAGAACAGTGGGATCACGCCCTGAGCCGAAGGCAGAAGCTTAGCAACTGAGCCACCCAGGTGCCCCTATAAAAACACTTTTTTAAAAACTGTTTAACCTATTGCCAATATTACATACTTCTCCCTTTAAGACAAGTACACTGAAGACCTTGTTACAAAAACCAAAATTATAGTGTTCCTCAGTTTCTAAATTTTCTATTCCTTAAGACAAAATATTATCACTTAGCAAATATGAAGACAAACCAAAATGTAAGCATCCTATCTCTAAACGCGATATAAATACTGGAGTGGTGGAGATACTATTTCTTAAATTTCTTTAAAATTTAAATAACATTTACATTGTTTTCTCTTACCAAAACTTGGGCCTTTTAGGATCTTAACAGACATGGTCGATAAATCTACACAGGACAAAAAAAAAAAAAAAAATCTGTGAAATCATTGTAAATCTTCTTGTAAAATTAATTAACTTTCACAACTTCAGAGCTAGAAAAAAGTTAATTTAAAAAAAAGTTTTGGGCTTATTTCTGTGAGAAATATGTAAACAGATGTATGATTAAAAGCTATTTGATTTAAAATGTAATAATGACTAAAATAATTGTCACAAACAGTCGACTCATTTCTCTGTGCTAAATGTGGAGCCTCAGAGAAGGAAGGTATCAGTGAAGGAAATAGTCCATTTGGGTCATAAAGGGGTATCTTACTTTTTTTTCCCCCGTCTCATGTGTTGTTGTTTTTTTTTTCTCGTCTATCAGGAAGCTTCTATTAAAGTTTTCAGGAATAGTATGTAGACTCTCAAAGAAGGGGTGGGCACGGGGATTGAGCAGAAGTGTTGATTATGCTAGTTCCTTCATCACAGATCTGAGGGTGATACCTCCAGGATCCTCTGAACTTCCGCAGAAATTATGTATGTAATACTAAAAATACTGGTGAAATGTTCTTTGCTAGTCTAGAGACTAGTTTCACTGAGTGTTTTGAGGAAGTATCTTTTTAAAGGACTATACCAACACTGGCCAGTATTATTGATAATGAAAATACAGGACTATACAATGTGCTTTGTAACACTTTGTAACAACCAAAAATCAGTATTAACTAATATCCCTAATAAATAACATTAAAATTTTTCTAAATACCAAAAAAAAAAAAAAATCACAGTTGTCTTCTCAAACCTTGTTTAGTATTCAATATTATAGTAATGTTAACTCTGTTTTACTGTATTCAGCCTTTAAAATTCTGATATTAATACTGAGGCATGGTGATCCATTAATTCATTTAGCAAATATTATTGAACTTTTATTATACATGAAGCATTGATAAAACAATATTCAAGAGTCAGGTAAAAACATAATGTTGATAAATCAATATGCCATGATCAGATAAATAACACATTTCTAAAATGTATATTTACTGTCCAATTCATGAAAAAGGGACCTAAATTAAAAAAAAAAAAACTATTACATAAAGTAAAAAGTATACAATTCATTAAAAAATGCCAGATAATCAATTTTTGGAGTTTAAAGGAGAAAAAAGAGCGAGAGAGAATACTTCTTGGGTACTTGGATTAGCATGCTAAGGCTGCCATAACAAAATTGGATGCTTAAATAGAAATTTATTTCTCACAGTTCTGGAGGCTGGAAGCCCAAGATCAGATGACACATGGTTTGATTTCTTCTGAGGCCTCTGTCCTTGGCTGTCTTCTCACACTGCCTTCCACATGGTCTTTCCTCTGTGCATGCACGTTCATGGGATCTCACTGCATGTCCAAATTTCCTCTTCTCACAGAGACATCAGTCAGATTGGACTTAAGCCCACAGAAGTGATCTTTTTTTAACCTTCATTACTTCCTTAACGGCTGGTCTCCAAATACAGTCACAGTTGGGGTACTGGGAGTTAGGAATTCAACATACGCATTTTGGGGGGACACAATTCACCTGTAATAGCATATGAAGAGAATATAAAGGCTGAGATTTGTAAGAGAAGTAAAATTTAGTAAACCTACATGTCTAAAGACTCGGGGAGTTACTTCTTAAATTGAAGTATTTTCTATTTACTTTTAATGTAATTACTGAAGTATTCATGTTTAAATTAACCATGTAATTATTAATTTTTGTTTTTATTATCGCATTTGTGTTCTCCCATTTCTTATCTGGATTAATTGTGTATATTTTTATTATTTCAATCTTTCTCCTCTATTGGCTTGATTAATTATTTTTTTTCCTATTCCTTAAGTTGTTATCCTAAATAATAATACGTTCATTTGTCCTTGACATAGTAGCCACCTAATATGATTTGTTACTTTTAAAACTTTCCAGGGGTGCTAGGATTTGTATTCCTTTCTATCACCCTCTCTCCATTTGTGCTATTCTTGTCATGTATATTAGGTGTACATATAATTTAAGTCCTAAAATATATTATTATTGCATTTTTAAGTCAGTAGTTATTCATCTTGTCCCATATTTTTCCCATTCTTTCTCCTTCAGTTCCCTTCCTCTTCTGGAATAATTTTCTTTGGTTTGAAGAACAGTCTTTTATATATATTTTACTTCAGAAGAAAGTAATGATGAATTATGTCATGCCAATATGCAGAAAATACTTTCATTTATCTTAAGCTTAAAGGATAATTTTGAAGGTATATAATGGAAGAGTAGTAGTTGTTTTATTTCAACATTTTAAGATGTCCTGACATTTTTCTGTGACTTCTCTCTTTCTTTCTCGTTCAATTTTCAGTATTATTGCTGTTACTTCTAAGGTAATATGATTTTTATTCTCAGTCTGTTTTTAATTTTTTTGACTTAGATTTTAAGCAGCTTTACTATGATATACCTAGGTGTATGTATTTATTCAGCTTTAGTTGATAGCCAGCTATACTGTTGAATCTACAGGTTTGATCTTGTGTATCGATTACTGGAAAATTCTGGGATATTATTCCTTTAACTATAGTTAATGTTTTCTTTTCTCTCTAATCCACTTATAAGAATCCAATCATCAAACCTCATAATAATCTTATATTCTTGTTATGTTTCCCTTCCTCCATGTTTATAGACCCTTACTTTATTCAGTGTATCAATGTATAGTACCGCAAGAGATAAATCATTTGTCTCAGCTAGACATCCCCTTTTCTGCTTCCAGATTTTCTCTCTGAGTGATTTTCTATCCAGGGTTCTAAGTTATGACCAATGGAAAAGAAGTGCTGCAGGAATATTGGACCGTATTTTGCTTCATGCCTCTTGTGGCAAAAAAGCTTTTTGCCTCTGTTTCTTTTTCCCACTAGGAATATTGGTGAGAGGATGTGATGCCTGGATTTAATGCAGCAAATTTGTGAATTTGAGGCTAAAGTGTGAGAATGAAAGCCAACTTGTTGAAGATGGTGAGGTAATAAAATTTAAGGAGTCTAGGCCCCTGCTGACATTGTTCAGCTACAACGCTGGACCTATAAAGATCTTCCTTTAGTCTCGTTGCTATTTGAAACAAGCAAATGGCTTTATTGTTAAGCCTTCATTAGTTAGTTTTTATGCCTTAAAACCAGCAGATGCAAATTAGATGGCGATGTCCAGATAGTTATGCTTAGAGTACCTGAGTGTTCTGAGCAGAATTGTTTGTTTATCCCAAGGAATACAAAGGCATAAGGAGCGGTTATATTAAGGAACACCCATATATAATCCAGTGTTGATGCTTATAGTAATGCTGACCAGCATATGGTACTTCATAACTAGAGTATCATTGTAAAAGATCATTCTGACAAAAGCATGTTGCAGGAAGGGAAAGTGAATCTAGAAGTTCAGAGACTAATAGGATATTATGGCATTAATGTGAAGTATTGAATGCAGGTGAGCATAATGGAATGGAGAGGAAATATTGAGATCTTTGTTCTGATATGAACTAGATTTGATTATTTATAAGATGTTAATTGTATTGGTGATAGAGGTGATATAGGAAAGGGAGTAATGAAATGTGCCTCCCAGATTTGTGACAGGAAATTGTGTGCATAATAGTTAGGATTGATTAAAAAGGCATATTAGAAGATGAATAGCCTTACTTTTTTCTTGTTTTGTCTTGTTTTTTAACCAGCACTGGTATGAAGTCTTAGAAAGACTTCTGCCAAACTGGGTAATCATTTTGGTTCCGATTTTAGTTGTTGTCAATAGAGTGCCTGTACGTGGATAAGTTATATAATCTCTTTGGGCCTCAGTTTACTCATTTGTAAAATCCTATTGAAATAGCATGCACTAAATAATAGAATTATATAAATAAATAAATTTTAATATAATAGTATGAATAAAATGCCTAAGAAATCAATGACAGTAATAAAACTATAAATTCAAGTATAGAAAAATGAAAGAAACAGATAATAAAATAAATACGCCGCCAGCCAGTGTTAGCTTCTCCAAATCAAAAAAAAAGTTAAAACTAAAATCTAACTTTGTCATCTTCCAAATTAATCTCCTACTTCTCCTTCTTCCCCTAGGCATACACACATATATAGAACTCTAATCACACAAAACTACTTAATGTTTGTTATTAAAATAGTTATATATACATATGTATGTATATACATATATATCACATTATATATGTATATATAATGCATATGTTTATGTAAGATATATACATAAAATTGTATCATAATACTATAATAATAAATTATAAGTATATGCATATATGTAAGAGTATGTTTTATTTTGGTTGACACTACTAAATTGCATTCCCTTTTCCTTTACTTCATTTCTTTTTTCTTTTCTTTTTTTTTTTTTTTTTTTTTTTGTATACATCATCTGGCAACTTTCTTCTTGTAAGTGCCACACTTACTCAAAGAGGTTTTGCTCATTAGCATTTGTGCAGACTTCTACGAGGAATGCAAGGTCTGGATTGAGCATCTCTCCTTGGAAGCCCTTCACTGATCACTCTCCCCCATGTAGGGCTGACCACTCCTTCATATGTATCTCATTTAACTTTATGTATCCTTCTGTCATAGCCTGCTTCTTGCCATATTGCAAGTAGTTTAACAGTGTTCCATCCTTATTAATTTCTGAGATACTTAATGAGGAGACTTCTTTCTTTTCAAGAAATGAAATGAGGTAAAAATGAGACTTACAAAAAAGTTTTTCTTGTCAGGATTGGCAGTGGATTGGGCAATTCTGTTATCCAGTCATAAACCTCCAATTATATCTTAGACACAAGAGCCATTTCAAGATAAATAAATAACTGTTTCGTTTGCCCAGTGTCAAAGCATTCAATGTCCTCCCTCTTGTATCAGTAATAAATTTAACAGCGGCTATGCTAAGTAAGGGCAATTTATTTATTTTGACATTCTGTAGACGTTCAGAACAGAATGTTAAGTGTTGCATTATCACATAAAGATGGAATATATTAATGAACCGCTCTTGTCATTACTTGTTTTTACAACTAAAATGTTACAGCAATGTAAATGTTAAGGCAAAGTACTGTGTCAACACTACGCTTGCATCTGCCAGTTCTGACAGCGTTAGGGAGATTAATTTGTTTTTGGCTTTAATGATAGTACTAAAAATATTAAATATTAATATTATATATAATTTATTCTATGAATTAAATGATTTCAGTTTTAATAATTAACCCCTGCAGGTATTTTTAATGATGACAAAGAAATATGAAAATTATTCTAATGATATCCGACATACCACTGTCACTATTATTTTTATTCTCGTCCATTGCAACATCATTACATTATATATAAGGGAACTGAGACTGATTAGTTCAGCCATTGCCTATTCTCCCATATGTCTGGATTTAGAGCCAAGGATATAATTTTTATAAAGCTGTCTTATTCTTCTGATTCATATACCCTTCATTGGTAGACATCAAGGATAGGCAAACTGGTTCCCACTTTCTTCTTTTCTGACAAACATAATTCAAAAACCAATAATACTCATCAATGACTTTATATTGAAATTAACTTCCATTTGATTTAAGAGAATTCTGTAGATAACACAGGAGGTACTCAACAACCCATTTCAGGGATAAAATACACACACACACACACACACACACACACACACGACACACACACACACACCCTAATACTTAAATATATTTTTACTCAAGCCATTCTGTGCGGTTTATTCACTAATCTCCCACCTCCTGCATAAACCTCAAATATCTGTACTTCTTGTTGGAACAATTCTGTTAGAACATTCTTCAATGAAACTAGTGGGGTTAATTGTCAAAATCTGGCTATTATCCAAAATAGTCAATCATACTGGCCAGTTTTAATTAGGACTGAGTTTTATCCTTCTGTTCTTATGTGTATATTTTCATCTTTATCAAAAGTAATATGCATGAAAATATTTGCCAAGGAGTATAAAGCAGTTATATTTATTTAAATTAAAAATTTTGAAATTAAGTGATTTGAATTTCAGTAGTAACAGACATCCTTTGAAATTCTCAATGCTCTGAATATTTTTAATAGGAAGTTGTCTTAGAATGAGAACCAAAATTAAATGAACCATTACAAGCTGTATGCAAAATTATGAGCTCTTTTTATCTTGACTGCTAAACAGTGAAGAAGAGTTTTGAGTGTAACAGCATGTATTACTCTTGTAGAGAAAAAAATATACGTATTAACACAGAGAAGGGATTTGCTATCTCAGATTTGCCCATGTGCATTTCTTGTTAGCATAAATTGATAGGCTGAAGCACAGGTCAATGTTTACCACATCAGAAGGAAAAGGGTAAAGGAGACAGTGGAGTTTTATTTTCAAATGTAGCACTTTAAGAATGGACTTCTCCCTTGATCAGGTTCATTTATTAATTCTTGAGATGTGGCGGGGAATATTAGAATCATTTATATTGATCACTAAAGCTTGTCTAGTGTATTTTTAGTGGGAATGTAAGTATTGGATAGGAGAGAAGTAGAGCTGTAAAGCAAAACAATTGACTTTTATTCAAGTATGCTTATATTTTTATTTTTGACCCCTGGACTAGGTCTCCCTGTGGATGATCTATAATTAACTGGAACACAAGTCTCCTGCTGTAACTTCCTTCTAAGTCCCTCACAGCCTAGGTAGCTTATTCTCTCTTGTCCCACACTGAAAGTAAAATTTATGCTGATGTCTATTACAGAACCATAATAGCTACTCCAGTTTTATGGCATTTCTGAAACCTTGTCTATGTGTGTGACTTTAAATGTAACATGAATTTTCATTAAGAAAGAGTCTTCTTTGTGCTCCTTTGTAATTTGAGACAAGTTTAAGCTAACTCCTTGCATTCAAATGTACAGTTTTAGACCATTTATCTTTTGAATTGAATTCTTCTGTAAACTTTTTGGGCATATGCTATACTGAGAAACCCAAAGCAGATTTCAATAAGATATTTGAAATCATTAATGGGTAGGCAGAATAATGGACATCCAAAGATGTCTGTGCCCTCCTCCCCAAACCTGTGAAGATGTTCCCTTACATGGGAAAAGGGAGTGACCAAGTTAAGGATCTTGAGATAGGTAGATCATTCTCAATTATCTGGGTGAGCACAATGTAATCCTGTATTGATTAGTAGTTCAGACCTAAGAGATTCTTTTTGGTTAGTAGCTATTAAGTTATCTCTCTATGAAATGGGTATATTCTGCTAGAACCTGACAAAAAGAAAAGCAAAACCCTCCAAATAACTCCAAAGATCTTATTATTTGGTTAATAAGTCAAAATCATGCTTAGTTTTTTTACATCTATAAGTCAAAATTTTATAAAAATTAAGTTACTTAAGAAAAAGAAAACTACCTAATTGATAAAAAAAAATCTTCAGTGTTACAAAGTGCTCTAATAAAGTATACTTATTAGCACAGAGGTAGTTCATGTGATTCTGTGTCTCTGTCTCTTTCCCTCTCCCTCTTCCTCCCTCTTTTCCTTGTGAATGTGCAAGCTGATAGGCTGGACTCAATTCACGGCTACACTGCTGCCTGTGAATTAGTCAGAGCTTGAATATAGTAGTTAAATGTAAATTTGTTTAAACAATCTGTACGTACGCCTCCAATAGAGTGAAATAGTTAACTTTAAACCAAATGGAAAAAAAAAAGTCAGTGAATTAATTTTGTCAGTGTATGAGTTTTCTAGGGCTGCTATAACATTAGTCACAAACTGAGTATATTGAAACAACGGTTTATTCTCTACAATGTTAGTGGTCAGAAGTCCCAAAGCAAGGTGTCCTCAGAGCTCTTCCCTTTGAGGTTCTAGAAGATAGTACATTCCATGCCTCTTCCATTCTGGTGGACTTTGGCATTCCTAGGCTTCTAGTTATATCACTCTGATCTCTGCCTTTGTCTTATCACGGCCTTTCCTTTGCATGTCTCTTAAAAGAATACTTGTTACTGACTTAGGATTCACCCAGTTAACTTAGGGTGATTCCATCTCAATATCCTTAACTTAGTAACTGCAAAGACCCCTTTTCCAAATAAGGTCACATTTATAGAGTCTGGGATTTGGATATTGGACATCTTTCTTTTTTGAAGGGAGAGGTGCACCATTCATACAACTATCGTCTGTTTATTCAGTGGTCACTGACTTTTAAGCTTCAAACTCAAGCTCTTCTGGAAATTCAAATTCAGTATGACTACCAAAATCATCTTTGCAAAATAGGCAAATACATTCGATTTTTGACCAAGATGGCCTTAGCATTCCCCTCAGCTTGATTAAACTTTGGACAGGTTTCTTCCTAACTCTAGACCTCTGACCTCTCTTTTCTTAGAGCATTTATTTTAGAAAGTTTGCAATTATAAATATTTTCTCTGCTCCTTTGAGATGCAAATCTTCTCTCGAGAACATAGAAGCCCATCCCTTTGAAATCTCACCATAAAGAACTGCCCCTATTTTCTGATCTCTGCAGAAGAATAGGAGCCAAACTACATTAAGTGCCAATTAGCAAACACAGATGGCCTAATCACATTGACCAACTCCCCTTTCCAATGTCCTCCACCTCTTTTCCACTGACTCACGCAGCTCTTCAAAATTCTATCACCTTTTGTTACCATGGAATTGATTTTAATCCCTCTCCCTAACTTCAGTATTTTAAATAGAGTTGTCCTTGTCTGTTTAATCTGTCTGGTGCAATTTTTCTTTGACACTTCCTACCATACTTGCAAATACCCAAACTAAATACTGTGCTGAATTCATTTGTTCCTCCCTCTTCTTTATCTCCAATAGCCCAATAGCACTAGTCCAGTCAATTTGGCCTCTTTCAAATCTCAAATGGGTTCTCTCCTACCTATGACTATTGTCATTGTCCTAATTCAATACTGTACCACTCCTTGTCTGGAGGGCTGAAAAATCTTTGCAAAATTTTCCCTACTTCCAGTTTATCTCCCTTATGATCAATTCTATTTCTCTGACTAGAATTGTTTTTCTGAAAACAAAATCTATTATCTTGCCACTACCCTTTTTCAATATTCCTGATATCTCTCCACTGCATATTGGGTAAAGCCAACAGTCCTGAGAACAGTGTGGTGGTTTGTGTTCTGTCTCTTGCTCATATTGAATCCTAATTCCCAGAATCCCCCTTCATTGTAAAGTTCTCTGTTAAATTTGGCCAGAAGTTAATTTTGAGCAAAATTTGGAAGGCAGAGGAAAACAGCAGCCAGGAAGTGAAGAAGCAGGCAAACCTCTCTGAAGGTCATCATGGGTAGCTATGCTGACGTGCAAACACAGAAGTACGTCCTTCTTCCATCCTTAATCTACCCCACTCCAAGACCAGCTCTCTTTTTTGATTGCCACCCCTGCTGAACAATAGCCTCCAGTAACTATCCAGATGTGAAAACCTTCTGTATCCCTCTCCATCAGCTTTATTTCATGGTCTTACTCTGGCAGCTGGACATGGTCTGCTTCCCAGGTTGGCCGGTAAGCCCTGACACATCCACACATGTCAGTGTTTCTGGAGGGCTAGTTAATGACTTCACAGTGATTCTTCAAATCTCCCTTCTTGATTCTTAAATCACCAGCTTCTTTTTTTTCCTGCAACTGAGAAATGTCTATTACTATAATACTCATACTATTTCTGCATCTCTAATTGAACCTTATCTGATAAAGATGAATTTAGGACCAGCCTTATCTCTACTTCTTCCAAATTCAGACATATTACAATTACCTTTATCATTCTATTCATACTCTTCCCTCTACCTACAATGTTGATTATGTTTTTCTTTATCTGTTGGTGAACACACATACATCATTCAAGGTACCGATTCGTACGCTACTTTCATGAAAACTTGTAACCATCCCAACCACTTATAGTATCATTTTCTCTACTGCCTAATTCCATTTATAGTTTGAATTTGTAACTTGCTTCTGCTTTAATTATATCTATTTACAAGTAAGACATTACAATTTGATTCAACATCCAACTCAACACTGCTATCTTCTTTACGAACAGTTTGTTTCCTAGTAATGATTGTTCCACCAATATTAAACACACTATTGGGCACATAACATCTAATTGTGTATCTCTTTAAAAGTAGATTTCTAAAATCATTCATAACTGCCAAAGTTGGTGGTAATTTTTCCTTTTTTGAATATAATAGTTTATATGTACATACTTTGTGGAATCATTGTTTTATACCCTTTGTTATGGTTATTTCTACCTGTATCTGATCTCCCCTAGTAGATTAATAGCATTTGAATGAAATACATCATATATATGCAAAGAACTTTGAATCACTGAAATGTTTACAATATATAGTGATGTATATGTCTTACATAGTTTAGTTCAATCATCATGTTTAAGTTAGATAATTAACTTTCAAAAGAAGACTACAAATACAGGAAACCTTCAGCTGATTAAAACTTTTAAAATGTTTTATTCTGTTTTCCCTAAGGTATCAACTACTCAGAAATTAAAATTATCCAGCTGTCAGGTTCTGAGCTCATTTATGGCTAGCACATATTCATCTAAGTAGAAAAGCTTTTTTATGGATGATTTTGTTTTCACACATTACTGGTAAACATTTATGATGCTTTAATTCCTACGCCTTCTCTAGATAACAGATGTTGTCAATTGACCTTTGTAAACTACTTCACTAGGTGTGATTTAGTGAGTGGGTTGCTCAGATTTTGTGTTTGGCTCAGTGGCTTTATAAGTTTTTATTAAACCGGTTTTGACAAAAATCATACCCTTGATTTTAGATATACTGCCAAAACAGATTTATTGATAATTAGGTAGAAGTAGAAAAATAAGTTTTGGGGAATAATGAAAGGTAGAGATCAAGAGGACCAAAAAAAAAAAAAAATCCATTATATCAGTGTTTCTCAACCTGTGTGCTTCTGATACCTACAGAGCTGTGAATTCATTGCAAAATGGTGTGTAAGTCCAAGCATTTATCAAGCATCTTTTGTAAATTGTTTGAATAAAAATTTACATGCATATGAGTTTTTCAAAGTATATAAATGCTATGATTGATAATATTCAATTAATTCAATATGACTTCATTACAACTATATTTTTCATAATGCATTTTTTCAATATACAATTGCTAGAAACAAAATTATTCCTTATGCAAGTCGATAAAAAGCTTATTCAAAACATGTCCTTATACTTAAATAGGCTAGACACTACTGCTCTATGCAACTGAAGTACATATAATATATTTTCCATGGTCTATGCAACTGAGTAGTATCTGCAAAATGAGAATTTTAAGTAACAAATTATATGTGTTTGTAAACTCCTACTTATCACATCATACAACAGTGCCCTTAAAAATAATTTAAAAGAATAATGCAAGGGGCATCTGGGTGGGATCAGTCAGTAAGCATCCGACTCTTGATTCGGCTCAGGTCATGATCTCAGAGTTATGAGATGGTATATTCTTATTCTATGTGGGGCTCTGTGCTAAGTGTGGAGCTTGCTTGGGATTCTCTCTCTCTCTCCTCCTTAGCCCCCACCCCCACCACTTGCACTCTCGCTCTCTATAAAAGGAGGAGGAGGAGGAAGGGGGAGAGTGGAGGGGAGGAGGAAAAGGAGAAGGGGAATGCAAAATAATACTTCCAGATAATAATGCCAAAATACCTTCACCATCTCCAGTTCACTATTTTTTTCCATTAATATCAAAACCCAGTCGTTTTGCAATATTTGTACTTAGAGAAGATGTTAATGAATAATTACATCCAAGACTAAATAGAAGTTTGAGGTATGAGAACCAAATGAAAAATGAAAATTAGGCAGGTATTTAACAATTTATTTTTAAAACTTAGTTTTTACCTCATTGTATTTTTTTTAAATCTTTAGTTCAGTTCTAAATATCAATGTTAAGGTCAAGTTTTATCTATTGTAGTAGGAAAGGCCAAGTAGATGTCTCTAAACTTCCCTTGTCAGTATTTCAGCAGTGGTGCAGCCGTGCACTATTCCAGTGGTGGCACATACCATGGATACATTGGTTCTACTGTATTATCATCTAGACGCTACCAGTTAATAGTGATCAACGGGCCTCTTAAAGGTGCACATTTGGTGCTAGCTTAGTGAAGACACTCTTCAAGGATGCAGCACAATTCTTCAGGTTGGAAATAGCATTTGTACTAATCCCATTATGTGATGCCATCTATGTCCCCAGTAGGTATCATATATGGGTCTCAGGTATTACATATGGGTAGAGGTGGGAATGATAATACTTGTCTCATCCAATTAGATTCATTCTCGTAATTTGCACTTTTTATCTCCCACCTTTAGGGTAAAAAGTAGGTTCCTTAGTAAAGTGTTTAGTAGTTCAATTTCATAACTATCATAATCTATCTGGTTTTTTAAAGTGTCAAACAGGTAAAGTATGTGTGACTATAAAGAAGACTATAACCTCTGCATATTTTAATTATTTGAGGATTATACCACAGAGGAGACATGAAACCTGGAATATGACCATATAATTTTCTTATTCTGATCAGATTTTGGTTTTCTTATGTAGAAAATCTAAAACTAAGATATAATTAGCAGTGGTTTTAAAACCCCCATTTTAATGGAAGTTTTATTCCTTTAGTTGAACACTTGATGCAAATGATTTTTGTTTGTTTTGTTTTATTTGCAAATAAATAAAGCTAAGAAAATGCACTCAATTTATCTTTTCTCTCATAATATGTTTGTCTTTAGAACTTAGCCTTGAGTTCTTCTGTCTATTCTATTTTTTTTAAGATTTTATTTATTTGTCAGAGAGAGAGCAAGAGCACACAAACAGGGGGAGTGGCAGGCAGAGAAAGAGGCAGACTCCCTGCTGAGCAAGGAGCCCAATGCAGGACTCAATCCCATGACCCTGGAATCATGACCTGAGCCAAAGGCAGACGCTTAACCAACTGAGTCACCCCGAGTCCCACCTTCTGTCTATTTTAGATTGTTAGATATAACAGTATCTGGCAAAAATTATATCTATGATTACCACATAGATGTACTGTATCAGTAATTCACAATGTTCTCTAAGGATCACTGTGACCTCCAGGAACTTCACTCAGGATCAATATTGAGGACAAACTAAAACTTGTAATCACCACGTTTTGTTTTGTTTTTTTCCAACTTAAAATTTTAATAAGTGTGATGCCATTTGTTTCCATTTTTCACATTTTGTTCTATCACCTGCTAATATTGTTAGTCCCCTTAAAATAATGGCTAAAGGCTCCTGTATATTTGTGGGAATAACAATACAAAATACCTATTTGAGTAAGTCACTTATTGATTTATAATCCTAAGTCTCAGGTATTTTCCAAACAATGGGATATTGTTTTATATAGAAATGTGGGGAAAATCTACCCCCTCATATCCCAACAAGATAATTTTTAAGGTATCTTTGTATTCAGATTGAACTTTTCAAGAAGCCTTTTTTAGATTTACTGAGGAAGTGATTACAATAGATTGCTTATATATATATATATATATATATATATATATATATATATATGTATCATCATAAGAAAAGCATATATATATAATATGTGTATATATGTATAATTTTAACATTTAGTTAGCTTTAAAACAGCTGAATATATTTCCCTTAATCTTTGAAGAAAATTATCTTAGGATTGAATAGAAGCATAAAAAGCTTATACTGAGAAAGAAATTTTAAGAAGTTTATGACCCAGGTAAAGTAGAGAATAATAAAAATAACTACTCTCTAATATCATATTCTATCTCGAATACACATCTTAATATAGATAGGTTTGAAGTATCTGCCTATGTTCTCATTTAACATGCACGAACCATTTACATTGAATCCCCAAATCTACTTAAGCACAAAGCTCTCCACAACTGTTTCCACCAGACTGAGTCAGCACATGTGCTCCAGTCTTTGCCCCAACCCCACAGAAGTTGCTCAGGGTTATGGGCAGGGAAACATTTGAGCACTTTCTAATATCTCCCTAGTAAGGTTGGCCTAGTGTTCGCTTCCAGTCTCTACATAATTGACTTCAATAGCCCCAAATCACAGCTAGGATAAGCACTGTGCCCTAGATCAAATAATAAATAGAGCACAGTACATTTCTCAAATAACCCCATCATTACACGCACAATTTTTCTCAGTCTCCTTCTGAGAAAGTCATTTCTCCTTCTTACAGATCTCAGAGAGAGTGAAAGTGGAGCCTTATAATAACATTAAGGAGGACACAAAATCAATCTGCAGGCATACATACACATTCAAATTTAAGTGACCCTAGTGTTTTCTTCAAAAACAATGAATGGGAAAGTCCTTATAGTTGTGCAGAATGAGAGCTTATTACTGCAAGTTTCCCTAAATCATTGGAATGCTGGAAATTATCTCCTAAACACAGGATTTGGAACATATAAATAGATGGCTGAATAATTAAATGCCAACAGCCTTCCAAACAGCAATTCTTGTGTGTGTGTGTGTGTGTGTGTGTGTGTGTGTGTAATTTGTGTATATGTAATTTATATATAACTTTATATAGAACATATATATTATTCATATGTGGTACATAAAATCTCTCATACAAATATTAAGATATATTTAATTACGGTTGTGATGTGTGGTTAAAAGGAGAAATACAGGGGTATAATACGGAGATCTGAAGATCTAGTTTTGTTTTTTGAGGGAATACCATTTAAGCTGAAAAACATAAGAAAATGTGAATAGTAGTTAACTAGCCAAAAGAGGGTTCTATTAAGGAAACTTCAATTTGAAACATTTGCATAAATATCAATTTGGTTTTATATATAGGTATATACACATGGGGGTGAGTGTGTGTGTGTGTGTATGTCTGTGTATCTCCATCCAATGCTGGATGATATTGAATTTTTCTGTTCTTCCCTTAATTTAGTAAATATTTTCAAGTCCCTCATACATTTCCTTCCATCATACAATGAGCTAAATCAGAGGAATAAAATTAAGACAGATAAGATGATCCTTGGTCTAAGGAAATTTACAGTCTCAGGGGAGAGATGTTAATTTAAATATAAAATAACTTTGACCAGTGCATTGAGGAAAATATTCAGGAATCTGGGAGGGTCTATAAGAGGACACCTCACTTCATCTGAGGGGTTCAAAAGGCTTCACAGAGGAAATGGTATTTGTGTTGAGATCTGAAGAATGAGTAGGAGTTAACTAGAAAAAGACATGGAAAGCTTTCAATACATAGGGAATATCAGGTGAAAGAACCAAGGGGTGTAAGGAATATGGCTCTTTTGAAAGCCGGTGTGGTTAAAATGCAAATACGAGGGAAAAAAAACAATTGAAGCTGGAGGGGCAGAAAGAAGCCAAATCATGCACAGTGCAAGACCTTACATATGAGCTCTTAAACCTGTCCTGTCTCTGGATCATATTCTCACTCCCCTATGGTCTAAACCATAGTCAAACATCCCATTGTGTTAAAGGTTTATCCTTTTGTTTGCATGCATGCTTTAAAATATGTATCTTTTTCTGACTTACATAGATCTATCATGACAGATTTCTTTCTGTTTCTCACTTTTTGTTTTTCTCTCAGCACTCTCTTTTTAAAACCGATCAATATTGTCACATGTACATCTCATCCACTGCTTTAGCTATTGCTAAATAGGGTACTCAACACATATGGCATGCATTTCAAATATTTTATCTGTATATTCCATTAAAGGTGGATACTCCAAAGTCCTTTAACTTCTTGTTACTATAATTAAGATTCATTACATAATGCACATATAGGTTCCATCTTGAATAACTGTGAGATAGTTCTTTACAAATACACTTGGATAAAATAAATTCCTGGATGTTAGAATGTGGTAAATTGCAAAAATGGGCACGAATGTTTCCCCTTACTTTACCCATGCTCTAGCTCTTGTATTTGTACCAGCCTTGTGACTTGCTTTGGTCAATGGGACAATAACAAATGTGATATAAGCTAAGACTTTTAAAGCATTGGCACATCAGGTACATTGTTCTATCGATGTTTTGAACACTTTGCCATATAAGCAAACCCAAACTAGCCTTATGGATTATGAGAGATACGGAGTCTAGTCACCAGAAACACCCCAGTGGCGGCAAGCCAACTCACAGAAGCAGAACCAGGATAAATGACTAAATGACCTGCAAGTGGTTGCAGATACGTGAGTGAACCCAGTTGAGATTACCAAAGGAGATGCCCAACTTAATCAAGTTCAATTATGAACTAAATAAAGATACTGGTCTGAGCCATTATTTGGGGTATTTTAAATTGTTGTTTTTTTATGCAGTGATGGACAACTGATACAGAAATGGGTACCTGAGAGTGGAGTGCTGCTGTAAGAAAAGCCCAGAATATGGGTAGAAGCAAAAAATGTCCTAAGGAAACTGCTACAGTAGATTGAAAATGTGGCAATCCATGATACATAGTAGCAGAGCAATTAAATCTACCATCTGCAATAACTTGAAAATAGGAAATGTGCCTAATGAACCTCTGCAACTTTGCAAGGTGATTTCTACGCAGAATGTGACAATGCCAGTTGGATTCTTTCTGCTATTTATGTTAAGGTACAGGAAGAGAAAGATGAGTCAAAATCAGGCTTTCTTGACCTCAGCGCTATTGACAGTTTGGAGATAAGTCTGTGTTGTGGGGGATTGTCCTGTTCCTATTTAGCAGGATCCCTGGTATCTGCCCACTAGATACCATTCATATCCCTACCGCCAGTTATGACACCAACAGTGCCTCCAGACATTGCCAAGTGTCCCCCAAGGGGAAAATCCCTCCTGATTGAGAACCACTGAGCTAAGTAAAGAACTTTACAGTGTGTAAGCAGATTTGAGAGAGAATATTGAAGGTCCTGCAATTCCTGGGTTGAAAAATAAAAGTGTTTCTTATCTTCAGTCTTACCAGCCAGGAAACGATTCTCAAAATGAAACAAGTCTGGCAGCAAAGATCATATTACCCTAGGATGAGACCTTTGAAAAATTTTAAGTGGTACCTTGCACACCCTGTTCAACATGTTCAACATGGGGAGGTCTATCTTGAAAATAATTGGGAGTGTTTTATTGAATGGAGTAGGCTATATTGTGATATAAAGAGCTTTCCTTTCATACTAATTTTTATTTTTTTATTTCCATATAAAACCCAACCCATTTTACCAATTTGACTCTTAATAAATTAATTTGGAGAGAAGAGGTATATATCTAATATTAAATCATTTCATCCTAGAGCATTTAAGACCCACATATTTATCATCATATTTTCTGTATTACTTACTTGAGTTTTAAATTTCTCACTTTAAGGGGCATCTGGGTGACTCAGTCGTTTGAGCATCCAACTCTTGGTTTCTACTCAGGTCATGATCTCAGGGTCATGAAATCAAGCCCCTTGTGTGGCTCTATGCTCAGCGAGGAGACTGCTTGGGATTCTCTTCCCTCTCCCTCTGCCCCTCCCCATGTTGGTACTTGCTCTCTCTCTCTCTCTCTCAAATAAATAAATAAATCTTTAAAAAAATAAATTTCTCACATTAAACCTTGTGCATTATTATCAGATTAATTCCTAGATAGTTCATAATTTTTATACTATTATGGATGGTTTCTAATTTTTATCGTAGACTAGCTACTGCATGGCATTTATCATGCCATGAATTGCATTTGCTTATTTTTAGAGAAATGCTATTGACTTTTATAACTTGATCTGATATTTCTCAACCTTCCTGAGTTATCTGATCTTATGTATTTTAACAATTTGCTGATGCTGTTGACTTTTCAAAGTAAATGATGATGCTACCTGCCCAAAATGAGAGTTTTTATCTCTTTCATTCTGATTCCTATATATCTTATGGCTTGTTTTGTTTATTGTTTGTTTTGCTTTTGACTTATTGCACTGGCTAAGTCATCCATTCCTCTGTTAGCCAGTGGCAGTGATAGTGAGCATTCTGTTTCTGAAACGTAAAAACATTGTTTAATTTTCTTCTCCACTAAAGATATTTGCTATATAACTTCTAGCATATTTTTAAAAATATCCTTTGTTCTTAGTTTCCTAATAGTTATTATCATAGGTAAGTTGTGAATATTCAGAAGTTTTTTTATTCTTTATTGATTTATCATACTATACTATTTTCTACTAATGTGATTTATTTGTATATATTTTCTAACATTGAACCATTCCTGCATTCCTAGCTGCATTAGTCACCTCAGCCTGTGTGAGAAAATACAGACTAGGTGACTTAAACAACAGACATTTATTTTCTAAAAGTCTATTATCAAGGTGCCAGCAAATTTGATTTCTGGTGAGAACTCTCTTCCTGGCTTGGGATAGCCATCTTCTCACTGTGTGCTCACATAGCCTTTCCCCTGTGCATATGCTTAAAGGAAGCTCTCTGATATCTCCCCCTACCTATTATAAGGACAGCAATCTTATGGGATTAGGGCCTCACCCTTATGATGTCATTTAATCTTAATTACCTTCCTAAAAGCCCTATCTCCAAATATCATCACATGGGGGTTCAGGGCTTCAACACATGAATTGTGAAGGAACACAGTTCAGTCCATAATAACAACTAAAGGTTATTTGATTGTGTTGTTTTTATTTTTAAGATAGTAGGATCTGATTCACTAATATTTCATTCGTGTTTGCTAAGTTTATTTATAATTTATATATGAAATTGGATTATACTATTCTCTTCTTTTATACTACATACCCAGTTTTAGATTCAAGATTTTCCTTGCCTCATAAAGTTTCCTGAGTAACTTTCCCCTTTTTTTTTCCTATAAAGAAAAAACATATGAGGTAGAAATTAACTACTACTTGAAGGTTTTTTTTTTTTTTTTAAAGATTTTATTTATTTATTTGACAGAGATAGAGACAGCCAACGAGAGAGGAAACACAAGCAGGGGGAGTGGGAGAGGAAGAAGCAGGCTCATAGCGGAGGAGCCTGATGTGGGGCTCGATCCCACAACGCCAGGATCACGCCCTGAGCCGAAGGCAGACGCTTAACCGCTGTGCCACCCAGGCGCCCCTACTTGAAGGTTTATAGAATTGAATCAAAAGAAGTCTATGGGCCAAGTGTTTTTTGAGAGAGAAACTCCTGAATTTTACTTCAAGTTCTTAATAGTTGTCTATTTAAATATTATATTGCTTCTTAGGCCATTTTGGCAACTTATACAATTCTATTAATATATCTAATTCATGAAAGTTTATATATTCTTATATTTATTATTCTTAAAATATGTATTTTAATTCCAAAGTCTGTTTTTATTTTAGTGTTTTCTTTTAAATAATCTCTTTGCCCAACATGGGGCTGAAGCTCATGACCCTGAGATCAAGAGTCACATGCTCTACCAACTGAGCCAGCCAGATGCCCTTTATAGTGTTTTTGATAAAACTTTAATTATTTGTGTTTTCTCTCTCCCTCTCTCACTCACTCATTCCTTTTCTTTCTCATATTTCTCTCTACAAAATTCAGAAGTTAGAAAATGATGAATCTCACATTATGTGATAAAAGATATGTATATATAATATACAAAATGCTCAAATTCAAAAAGAAAACAAAAACCAAACTAGAAGTGGGCAAAAGTTCTAACCTTCTGTGCTTATTCAATGAATGAATGTAGTAAATGACTACATGAGTAGCTATATCTTTACTTCTAGTTCTCATATATGGCTTTCTTTTATCATCACCTAAATTCAGTATACATAATTTATAAATGACCTATGAATTATGATGGCAATTCTCATTTTGTCTTAAATATTAACTCCATAGTAAACCAAAACTCCTATTAGAACCTAGTAACGATGACAAAAGAGTCAAAAACTGATGTCTTACCAAACTGAAGGATATAGAAGTGCATTAGGAGGTAACTCAGTTCAGTCTATTCTAGAGACGTTAAGAGAGAATGCTACTCTTTTTGACCTATGTTTTTATTTGTTTTGTTTTCAGTTTTAAAATTTTCACATTTTTGCTCTTTATGTAAAATTAAGTTTGATGTATAGAATGTCAAGTAAATAGATATACCCGTAAAAGTCAGTAACATTGTAATGTAGCAGTAAAAATAAATAGAAGTCAAGGGGGACCGTTAAAGGAAATGGAAAATATTGAGAGAAAATGAATAGTAATTGTTCTATTCAGTGAATTCTACTAAGAAAAAGTTGTGGGTTGGTAAATAGTATGGAAAAATGTGATGTTATGAGACCATGATCAGATAGAGTAAATCCATATTCTTCTGAACCAGGCACAATTTTCAGCAAAGATATCACCTACTTTTTATATTTTTAAAAATCTCAGGTTTGATGAGACATTGAAGAAAGAAGTTTTCAGCTTCAGTAGAGGAAGGATTGGCTTATCCTTAAGGTTCAGGGGAATATTTATATATCAACACATATTTACCATTTTTTTACCTTAATAGTGTAACTGAAATAATTAATTAGAAAGAAGGGTTTCCATTTATTCCTAATGGATGTTTATATCAAAGGTATACTAAGATTTGGGGGAGAGGCGTTCTAGTCTAGCACTTAAAAAAATCCAATCTTAATAGCTTCAGATTATTTGATATAATTCTGTGATCTGCCACTTTCAAGTTGTGTGACTTTTGGCAATCACCAGTACATTATTTGTCTTAGTTTTACAACTTTCAGATGGAGAAATATCAGTGCATATCTGTTGTGTTTGTTATGAAGATTAAATGAAATGACATATGCAAAGAATGTAGAATAGAGCCTAATATAAAGTACAATATTGATATTTTATTTTTTTTAATTTGCAAACAAAACTTTGCAAGGTACTTTAACCCAAAAAATAAAAATAAAATCAGTGCTTATCTAAACAGGGAAAATGATTGATTATGCTGCTTACGTTCCTGGTAGCAGATGCAGCAAGTGAGGGCAATTAAAATGACTGCTCTTATTTTTTGTGCTGAGAATTGTAGAATATTTCAGAATTAAATCAAATAAAAACATCAAGTCACAAGTTCCAATATAGTGAATGTGAGAATGTGAAGATATGTGTATTCATTTTGTTCAAGATATCACATTTATTACTGAAATAACCATTATTTTTAAACAAAGTTGGTTTATTTATTTTTTTTAAGATTTTATTTATTTATTCAACAGAGATAGAGACAGCCAGCGAGAGGGAACACAAGCAGGGGGAGTGGGAGAGGAAGAAGCAGGCTCATAGCGGAGGAGCCTGATGTGGGGCTCGATCCCAGAATGCAGGGATCACGCCCTGAGCCGAAGGCAGACACTTAACCGCTGTGCCACCCAGGCGCCCCTAAACAAAATTGGTTTAGAACTATATCTCAAATTATCGCTGAATCTTCACAAGCAGTATCCTAACTGAAAGACTGTTTTTACATCCTCCAACAGTATCAACTTGTGAATCAACCTCATTTTGTCCCCCAAGTCTATTTTTCTTCAGAGAGCTTTTTAAAGTTTGTCTGGATTAATCAACAAGGAAAAGCAGCACAGATCAATAGACTGTGAAAGACAATCAATAAATGTTTTAAAGAATTGTTAGTAAAGCCTAAAAAGTCAGTCACTGAAATATTAAGATAATTTCTAGAGTATCATTTGTTTTCTACAGACAACTTAAAAACACTTGCCTGGAACCTTAGAACAAGCCTCACCACAGCTTATTGATGATGTAAATCAAATACAGTAAGAATTTTAGCCTTTACCTATTGTTAAATGGTTGGAATCTTGTTCACAGGAACTTAATATTGAAAAGTACATTGAAATCAAAATGTGTAAGAGATGGAAATAAAAAATAGAAGTAATAAAGAAAGATATAAGAAAAGGGACAAAAAATAATAGTATTAGAGGAAGACCAGTCGTGGGAACAGGAAGAAAAGAAAGGGGGAAAAAAAAACAACTCTTGGGAGTTGTTTCCATGGAAACTGGCCTCCTCACTGAATTTTGCCATTGTAAGACTTCTGATGTAAAGACTTTTGAATCAGAAAACAAAATAAAACAAACAAACAGATAGTTAACCTCCAATTATAAGGGATTCTAAAGTTCCGTGGATTCACAAAGAGTTCTTATTCTCGTCACATAAAACAATTTATCAGGGAAGGTGGGCACTATCTCCAGTCCAGACTGCAGTGGATTCACATTTAGGTGTCCTCAGTGAGGCCAGCAAAACATACAAATACTGCCAAAGGAATACACTGACAGATTTTCTGTGAAGTGTTTTCTTTTGCATAGTTAATACATATTTGAAAATAATTTATTATTATTCCATGTTATTTTCTCTTATCTAGCTTGGTAAAAAATGTTATAATAGAGGATATAGAACAAAACCTTCACCCATAACATTGCAACTGTAGAAAATAGGTTTCTACCAGACATCCTGATTTGTTACATTGGTACAGATATAAATCAAATTATACATCGGTTCCCATATGGGTGTATTTATGTGCGTATGCTCACGTGCACATGTGCGTGTGCATGTGTGTGTATCTCCAGTGGAGGGCAAGTTTGATCTACTCAATTCTTACTTCTGCTAATATCTTTTGAGTCCTTATATTGGGTTAGACTATGTACTATCTGAGAATAAAATGTCAAAAAAAGTCTTTTTCTAATAAAACTTATAGTCTACGGGAAAGAGAGGAATATTAACTTAGATGTAAAATAACAAGAATTAGAAGTGCAATGAAGAAAAAATGTAGAATTTCCTGAGAGTCTATGAGAGAATGCATGACTAGGATGGAGGAGTAACAAAATCTACAATGAGAAAGTGATATTTTAGTAGAGATCTGAAGGATTTTGAGTTAATAGGCAAGGGAGTGACATGCAGAGGCGAAAAAAGCCCGGTGTAAGAACCATGGCAATTTTGTGGGACTGAAAGAAAATCAGCGTGGCAAAAATGTAAGTATGTAGTGGAGATGGATGGGAAGCTAAATAGGAATGAAGGGATCATACTATGAGTGGAATTGTGTTCTTTGATAGAATAATTGGTGGAAACCTGACATCTTAAGAACATTGAGTCTTCTCAATGCATGATCCAGTATGTGCTTCTGTTTATTGAGGTCTTCAACAATCTTTTGATTTTAGCCCATAAAATTTGAAGATATTTTGTCAGAATTAGCCCTAATGATTTTACATGTTGATGCTATTACCAATGATAATTTTAATTTCTAGTGCATTGCTACTATATAAATTTTTTAAAAGCCTGATGTTTATATGTAGATATTGTATTTAGCAAGTTTGCTAAATAATTTAATTTGTGAAGAGTGATACCTAATATGGATCTTATTTATCTTTTTTTAAATTGTATTTTCTTGTGTTTTTTTTTATCTATTAATACTAATACCAGTGATTTATCATAGAACTAATATAATTTGCAGGATCTATAATACAGAACATCTCCCTCCCTCCCTTTGAGCAAACCCCCTAAAATCCAATCTCTCCAGTGATGTGAATCTGTGCTTCCTAGCAGGTGTCCTTGTAAGTCACAGCTGGTCCTGGATTTTAGTTAGTGGCCTTACTTATAATCCCAGCTTTATTTCTCCAAATACAAACTGAGCAGAGAACTAAGCATTTATCCAGAAATCTATTATAATGCAAATAGCTCTGGAAAATTTCTCACACTCAATTAAAATGGAAAAAAGATAGAATCTTAAACAGATCTCAATGGGAAAAGTTTTGATTGAATTAACTAGCTGCTTTACCTTCTTATTCCACTTTGGGGTTTGAAAGTTAAAATGTACTGGTGTCTTAAATTGTCACAGAAATTTGACAATGAAAATGTCTGCTCCAGAAAGAAAACAAACCAGCTTTTGAGCTTTTGATTATTTTAAAACAACATTAGTGACTATTACCACCCAATAAGATTATGACTTACTCGCTATATATGCAGTTATTTATTGTGAAACTTAAAGCTTTCAACACATAGACAAAAATCTAAAGGTTATACAATGGGATTGCTGCAAGATTTCTTACTAATCGAACTCATTGAGAATAATAGAAATGTTCATCATCTAGGACTGAAAGTTAAGGGTTCTTTTAAACTCAAGATGCACATACAACCTATTATTTTACTTTATCATTGTTATTATTTACAGCTTAATTATAGCAGATCTTGCTGGCAGCATTCTATTATAGGCACAGTTTTTCAGGAGTTTATGACTCAATGGTTTGAATTCACATAAGAACAAAACAGCACATAAAGTTGCCAGCCTGTATTTAATTTGTTTTCTAAAAAAGGAATTAAATGGGTTAAGATACTTTTTAAAACAAATAGTACAGAGAATAAATGAATATATAAATTAATACATATTTTTCAAATATCCATATTTTACTGTCACAGAAAATGAAACAGGTTAATTTTAAAACATGAATATTTTTCTCACTTAAATCTAGTCTTCAGTTGGAATTCTGTGTAACTACCTTTTAAATTATTGTAATCACTATGATTATTAATAGTAATTTTAGAAATGATATTCTGCATGATATTATACCCTTAACATATATTTAAAAAGACATTAGGTAAACACTGGTAGAATTACTGTTCATCAGAAATACTTGAGATCTTTACATAAAGGGACAGCAAATAGCTGAAAGAAACTTGTAATTTTATAAATCAAAGCATTAAATATACTGAGAGTTGTATACAAATTGTTTCTTAAAAATCATGTTTTCTGCTGTGTGAAAAAGTCCCATTTATTGATATAATATTTTATTTTTACTGTGACTTAAAAATGTGACAGAATAATTAGGAAAAATACAGACCTTCATGATTATGATATAGAATGTGGTATAATACATCTGGCTGGGATGCATTACACAAGGATAATAATTATTGATGGCGTTAGGGGTATTCACCCAGTCCCACAAAATGTCGTTGCTAGGATGGCATTGCAATATAGTCTATGAAAATCCCTATAAATAAATAAAGACTATTAATACACACACATACAGACAAACACACACACAAAGGAAAAGCTTTGAAAAGGTCAACAAAAGTGCTAAGCCTTTAGGAAGTCTGACCAGAGAAAAAGGAAAAAGAGAGAGAGAGAGAGAGAGAGGGAGGGAAAACACAATGACAAAGACACTACAGACAAAGCAGACATCAAAAGGATAATAAGGGAATAATAGTATCTCTACATATCCAAATTGAACAATTTAAATGAAATGGACCAGTTCCTTGAAAAGTGCAAACTAACACAACTCATCCAACATGAAACAGATAATTTTATGGCCCTATAACTATTAAGACATTGAAACCATAATTTTAAAAACTCTCTGGAAAGAAATCTGGCTTTGGTGATTCACTGGAGAATTCTACCAAATCTTTTCTTCTCTTCTCTCCAGCATGGAGGCCCACTCGAGGTTTGATCTCACAACCCTGAGATCATGACATGAGCCAAAATCAAGTCAGATGGTTAAATTACTGAGCCACCCATGGACTCCAAATTCTACCAAATATTTTAAAAGGAATTAAAAGTCAATTCTATATTGTTTCTTCTAAATAACGGAAAACAAAACAAAACAAAACAAAAAACCTTTTCCTTACTAAATTTATAAATCATGTGTTACCTGATTTCAAAACCAGGAAAAGTCAGTACAAAATTCTAGTAGAAAATCTTGAGGGTGTAGGACTTGGTGAAGAGTGCCTGGGTGGCTCATTTGGTTAAGTGTCTGCCTTTGGCTCAGGTCATGACCTGAGGGTCATGGATTGAGCCCCATGTAGGGCTCCCTAATCAGCAAGGAGTCTGCCTCTCCCTCTCCCTCTCCCTCTGCTCTATCTTCTCTCTCTTTCCTTATCTCTCTCTCTCACTCTCCCTCTCTCTCTTGAATAAATAAATAAAATCTTTTAAAAAATTGAGTTTTTACAGATAACACTGAAAGCACAATTAATAAAGGACAATAATTGATAAATAGGGCTTCATCAAAATAAAAATTTTACTATGTGGAAAACCCAGTGAATGAGGATGAAAAGACTCTCATATAGACTTGGAGAAATCAATTGCTAACCACAGAGGTGACAAAAGGAATCACATATATGATATATATAATAATCATATGCTATATATATGACTGATATATATATAGATAGATGTAGTTCTGTATATCTATATCTATCTATGTATATCTATATATCTATATAGTATCTCACAGATAAAGAACTCTCAAAATTCAACAATACAAAAATCAAACAAGTCCAAATAAAAAATGGGCAAAAGACATGAAGGAATCTTTTCTTTTTTTTTTTTTCTTCTCCTATGAAGTTTTACTAGGAAAAAAACTTCTATTCTATTCCTTCTGTTACTCTTCTTAGCACACTACAGTTTACTTCTGAATGGTTTAATTGCCAAATAGTTGGAAAGGATTGTTGGTTTAAGAAAAAGTCCCAAATCAATTGCGCTTTTATTGCGTCTTTAAAATATTCATAAATAAGTCTGAAAAATCATCCAGCATCTTGCTGTTTCTGTAGCTGAACAACTTAGATCTTATTCATCAGCCTGTTGAACTGTTCCTTTTTCAGAAACATAGATACCATCCAAAAACTTTCTGATATCCTTGTTTTTAACTATTGTGGCTTGCTGAATCAAAGCAGCTGAGTTTGATACAAGTTCAATGTCATTTCCTTGAAGAATTAACTCATCATCATTCTGGACTTAAGAAACTAAACAAGCAACACCTGGCCTCATCCAAACCCTGCAGTTGTATTTTTCACCCACAAAATTTTGGATTTCAGCAAGAGAACCATTCTCCTGAATAACAACGTTGATGGGGAAGTGGGCATACACAGACCTCATCTTGTAACAGAAGCCAAGTGTAATGCCCTGGATCACGTTCTGTCCATGACTACAGATAGTGAGAAGAGTAGCAGTCCTTCCCTAGTTCCCCACCATTTGTCAACTCGTAGCCTCTACTTTTCTTTCCAAGGAGACTGAGTTCTACATTGATGTGATTGAAGTCCCTTTGCAGGATTCCTCTGGGGCCCTTCACAATAACAGTGCATCCTTTCAGAGTGATGTTGACATTTTCTGGAATGTTGACAGTCTGATTGCTGAAAATGGTCTTCATTCTCACAGTAGATGTGGCAAACAGCAACATGAAGGAATATTTCACTGAAAAGTATATATGCATGGCTAATAAACACATGATAAGCTTTTCAACATCATTAGCCATCAAAGAAATGCAAATTAAGGCAATGTTGAGACATCATTATAAACTTATTAGAATAGCTAACATTTCAAATAAAATGAAACAGTGACAGTATTAAATGGCACTGAGATGCAGATAAATGAGATCTTGTGCATTGCTGGTAGGATACATTTAAAATGGTACAGCTACTCCAGAAAACATTTTCACAATTTCTTAAAAGCTAAACATGCACTTACCATATGACACAGTAATTGGCCTCCTGCATTTTTATCCCAGAGAAATGAAAACCTACGTCCACACAGATACTTGTACATAATTGTTTATAGCAGTTTTATTTAAAATAGCCAAAAAGTAGAAACACCAAAATGTCTCTCACTAGGTGAGAAGTTTAAAATAACTGTTGTATATCCATGAGCATCTGGTCAGCTTAGTAGGTTAAGTGACCGACTCTCGACTTTGGCTCAGGTCATGATCTCAGGGTAGTGAGATGGAGCCCCACATTGGGCTCTACGCTCAACAAGGAGTTGGCTTGAGATTCTCTGTCTCCCTCTGCCTCTGCCTCTCCCCTGTTCACATGCTCTCTGTGTCTCTCTCTCTCAAAATAAATAAAATCTTTAAAAAGTAAATAAATAAGCAAACAAACAATAAAATAAAATAAAATAAAATAAAATAAAATAAAATAAAATAACTATTGTCTATCCATACCATGGAATACTACCAATAAATAAAAGTGATTATTTATCAATACATGCAACAACTTGGATGGATCTCAACGGTATTATGTTGAGTAGAAAAACTTAGTTGTACAAGGATGATTCCATTTATATAACATTCTTGAAATGACAATATTATAGAGATGAAAAATACATCAGGTCTTTCCAGCTGTTAGGAATGGTCAACTGGTTGCTGGTTTGATTATAAAAAAAGTACCATGAGGGAGATTATTGTGGCATAGGATAGTCCTGTACCTAGATTATGCTCTTGGTTACACAAATCAACATATGTGAAAAAGTCACATGGAATTATACACATACATTGTAGCAATGTGAAATTTCTGTTTTGATATTGTATTATAATTATGTAAAATGTAACCAGTGGGGGAAAGGGAATAACAAGTAAGAGTCTTCTCTGTATTATCTTTACAACTTCCTTTGAGTATGTAATTATTTCCCAAATAAAAGTTAAAAAACAGACAAAATAATACAGAAAGAAAAGCAAATAAACCTGCAAAATCCCACACAGCTGGATGTAATTGTAGTGCTCTTTCAAAGATATTTCAGAGGTTTTCAGCAGTTGAATAATTAGAATTATTGGATATGTGAACTTCAAAAGGATTATTTTCCTAGCATTGTTTTGGAATTTTATGTGATTATAAATAATTGTAATTATTCTCTCAAATCCTACTATTATTGAAAAAACTATCAGTAGATCTTTAATTATGACAATCACAACTGGAAATGTACCAGTATTCTTTATTACTGATTCTTTTCTATAAATTTAGGCAGATCATAATCAAAATTAAGTCCATGGATTTTCCTTTGGAATATCAAATCACACTGGCAACAATTTAATCAAATATTTTAAAATTCAACGTTTCTATGAAATCAAATGATCAATAAATCTAAATCAGAACAACATATCTATAAATATATTGACTCTAGGATTTGAAGTCATAATACACTCAAGACAACACAAATGTTGCACTAAAAAATGCAACATGCCTCATAAAATGCAGAGGGATTCCTAATATCTATGAATCTGCATGCAGATAGGACCTTCACAACACGGCCAAGCATTGTGTGACAGCTTGTCTTAGCAGAATTCTGAATAAAATCTTTATCTGCTTTTTTTTTTTTTTTTTTTTTTTAGGAAATGAGTACCAAATGTCTATAATGCTAACAATTCTTTTAGTAGATTAATAGTGATTGACTCGTCCTACTAAAAGTGAAATTCTGTGGGATTTCTTGACATTGCTTACAACAACTGAAGCAGTAATTTACATTTTTGTATCTTAGCTGTTTGGAGAAACATTCTTCTGGTCTCTCTCAGGGGCATCCCATTTTATAATCCTTTATAAATTGTGGGCTTTCTTGTATTTTGAATTTTAGTTGCTGGTGGGGGTTACACAAGTGGAAACTAATCAGAGGGCTTGTTTCCCATGGAAGAAAGGCTCTGCCTTCATTTCACACCCTCTGGTTCTATTGGACTTTTAAATGCTGACCCAGAAAACAGAATTGGGTATCAAAGATAATGATAATGAAATAATAATAATGACAATACAAAGTATAACTCCTACCATAGTCCATACAGGACTAAATACTTCATTTGTATGAATTAATTTAATCTTCACAACATCCCTATGATGAAATAATGATTGTTACAATTTTTTTAAATTTTATAAGTGAGGATACTAACAAGAGAGATACTGATTCTCGTGTCTGTTTTCATAATTACACATTTTAAATAGCATGTACCCATTTTTTTAGGCTTTATTTATTTATTTATTGCCATTTAAAACATCAGTCCTTTGTTATATCACAGAACATTTTAGATAATGTGTTGTATTTTCAGTATTCAGTCAGGTACCTGTTGTGTCCTTCTTAAGTTTGTGTCAGACTCTGACTTTTGGATGCTTTGTAGTTCTAAAATCTAAACAATTCATGTGTGATGTCTTCATAAAAAAATTATGTGAATGACTGAAACTATCTTGAATGTTAAGAATGAAGTCCAGTAGAAATTACATTTGATCTGGTACAAATTTGGTACAGTTTGTTTATATATGTAGTCTGAGCATTTTCTCTACTTGGGTGATTCCCTGTCTCTCTTAATGACCTTTGACTGTTGCCTCAGTTCACAGCCTTCTCTTCCTAAATCGTTCTAACTGGCTCTTATTTTTTTTTTCACTTTTTTTAAAATAATATTTGTTTTGTTATATTAGTCACCATACAGTACATCCCCAGTTTTTGATGCAATGTTTCATGATTCATTACTTACATATAACACCCAGTACACCATGCAATATGTGCCCTCCTTAATACCCATCACCGGCCTATCCCAATCCCCCACCCCCCTCCCCTCTGAAGCCCTCGGTTTGTTTCCCAGAGACCATAGTCTCCCATGGTTCATTCCCCCTTCTGTTTACCCCCCCTTCATTCTTCCCTTCCTTCTCCTACCAATCTTCCTATTTCTTATGTTCCATAAATGAGTGAAACCTTAAGAACAAAGGCATGGATGGGTGGGGGGGGGGGGCGGGATTTGTTCTGTTTACTGCTCTCTGAGACCTGTGTATTCTTTGTTTTCTAGCACTCAGTAGAAACAACTATATTTTCAAAAATGAATCTATCCTTGTGTCTAATCAGTGCTCACACTATCTAACTTTTGTTTAACAGTAATTCTAATAACCTGATTTCGTGAAAACCTAATAATTTCATGCAATTATAGACTTTATTTTCTTGATATATATGAATAAATATTCTATCTTAAGAGAAGTCATTTTAATTATGTAGTTAATTTAATATAGTAGGTACATTTTGTGAATTAAAGCTCTCAAATATATTTACGTAAATATATACATATTTTAAATACCAGCATGATGAAATTATGACATATGAACTTAAATATGATTATTCATCAAAGGTAAAAAAAAAATGTACTGGATGACTTGGTGGCCCAATTGGTTCAGCATCCGGCTCTTGATTTCAGCTCAGGTCTTGATTTCAGGGTCATGAGTTCAAGCCCCACATTGGGTTCCATGCTGGACCCAGAGCCTACTTAAAAAAAAAAAAAAAAAAAGTGAAAAAAATGTAGAAAAGTCCTTTAAAATAACTATAATTTAAACTTGCTTTCCCCTTCCTACACTGAGAAAAGTTGAAAATGTTTTTAGCTTGTAAATTGTTTTCAAATGCTCTGATAGATTATTTAGCATCAATTACATTTATTGTTAGTAATATTTTCTCAGTTTATATGGACATGGTTTATAGAAAAAAACACATTTTATAATGTTTGTAAAGGAATTAAAACGCTTACCTTGGTAATGATATAACAAATGTACATTTATTGAAATAATGATGATGGCAGTTTTAGAAATAATTTTGTTAATGGAAGAGTGATTCATTGTTAGTGTGATATTTAAACCTATTGACATCATTACAAATGGCTTACTAGATTCCCTAGAGCTTTTTAGTGTACTCTTTGGCAGTTACTTAAAAGGAGAGACATCAATGTCTGCCAATTATCTTTGGAGGAAATAGAGAGTACTAATGCATTCAGACATATTAGATTTGGTTAAAAAGAAAGAGGACTGGTACAGGTTTTTCTTTGTCTTGAAAATTCAACTGAGTGAAATCCTACAAGAAAAAAAAATCTAAACAGGAGTAAATTGGCAGAATTATTTATAGTTTATAACAAAATAAGACGCTAGAAAAAAGATCGATACAGTATTCTTCTCACTGAATACTTCAAAGAACTATAGCAGATAAAAATGTAACCTGTCATGTTTTGCTGGAGTGGGTCTGGGTTAGATCATCAAGTGGAAATTTGATGGGCTGTTCTGAATATTTCTGAATTTTCAATTGAAACCTATTAATAAAAAACAAAATTTGGGGCAGTCAGTTAACCGTCTGCTGTTGACTCAGGTCATGATCCCGGGTTCTGGAATCAAGCCCCCACATTGCATTGGCCTCCCTGCTCAGCAGGAAATCGGCTTCTCCCTCTCCCTCTGCCTCACCCCATTAGGTACACGTGCTCTCTCTCTCAAATAAATAAATTAAACCTTTAAAAAAAATTTAAGAACCCCAATAATTATATTAAGCCTCCGTTATCATTTATCATTCCAACTCCTTGATTCTTTCTTTACTCTCTTAATCACGCATAGATAAACAAACAAAGCCTTCGCCAACTCTTTCTCTCTCTCCACACACACACATTCTCCCTCTCTCTATCTATATATATATTATACTAATATGTATACTAAATATATATTTTATACTAATAAAAATTATATTTAGTAATATATATTTATTTTTATTTTAGCAGATATGTACACATATTTAACAGATATATATACACATATATTTATATATTTAGTGTTATTCTTTTAAATTTGAGGAGAGTATGTAAGAGCCACTTAAAAATTAAAATAATTTTTTCCTCAAAAAAAAAAATACCCTTATTTAAACTTCCACCTCTAGCCTTATTAAAGTATCATTGATCAGAGGACTCTTAAACAGCTTAACCACAGGGGAAAAAAATCTTTGACAAATTTTAGATATTGTACAATCAGCAGTGCTGAACTGTTGTCACTCAGATGAAATAAGTGTTGTGGTTACCATGTTTGCACATGAAAAAGCAATTAACACAATGCAATTCTGTATCTATTAACCTCCATGTAAAAAAAATATGCTTCTATAATTTTGAGTTCATTTGTGGTCACAATAACTTAATTTTTGAAAAGAAAACAATGCAGATGTGAATTTTATTAACAATTTTATTAACAATTTATTTTTGCACAAGAATTCTGTATGCTTGTAACTGCTTTCCTTGACAGTAGGGAAAATTTTGAGCCTATCTCTGAGTGCCTGTACTCTTCAAGTTTAAAGTGTCATTAAATCAGGTAGGGATATACATTTATTAGCTTCAAAAGTACCAGATTGTTGCATTTGCCTTTCCCTTTCCAACTGCACTGAAACCAGATCACTGAACAAGAACAATATAGTCACAAAAACTAAAAACAAAATAAAGTAAAAAAAAAAAAAAAAGAAGGAGGGGCACCTGGGTGGCTCAGTTGGTTAAGCGCATGCCTTCTGCTCAGGTCATGATCCCAGGGTCCTGGAATCAAGTACAGCATTGGGCTCCCCACTCAACAAGGAGCCTGCTTCTCCCTTTCCTTCTGCCATTCCCCCCACTTATGCTTTCTGGCTCTATCTGTCTGTCAAATAAATAAATGAAAAATCTTTTAAAAAAATTTTAAAAAGAGGGAGTGGGGATGTTATTGCAGAAAGGCTAGTAGAACCAGTTGCCCGATTTGACAGCTACTGTACACAAAAATGTAACATTAGGTCATGCAAAGAACAAGGGTTTGTGTAAATACTGAGTTTATACAAGTGTGTGTTGATTGTGGCAGGTGAGGTCAGTTCATTTGCCAGAATCTCTGCCTGTGCCCGCCTCTCTGGGTATCCTTCTGCTGCCTATCAAAGTCTGAGGAGAACATCCTAATCACTATGAATGGTCAGCTGGCTTCCTGCTGAGATCAAAGGTGGATTTTCTTTGTCAGTTTTCTTTAGAACAACAACATACAAAGTAAATATTGTTATGGCTTTATAAATCCAAACTCCTTAGAAATTTCTTCCAAAGTAATACAAAAAAAGGACTACCATTTATATAGTGCTCTTCTTCTTCTTTTCTTCTTCTTCTTCTTCTTCTTCTTCTTCTTCTTATTATTATTATTATTATTATTATTATTTTAATTACATGCATTACTTAAGGATTTCTACTATAGTAGAAACTAAACATATAACAAAATATTTAGAAAAAGGTTAAGTTTCAGGAAATACCAGCAAGAATTATTTAGTCTAGAAAAAGGGACATTTTCCAAAAGTAATCATCTGAATGCTGTCAGCACTCCTCTGATTAAAATTTCCTTCAAAATATTAAAATTATCTTCAAAATCTTCTGAAGCTATTTTCTAAGTCACTATGCATTTACTGAGAACTTAATTATTTATATTACATTATCTATAACCATAAAAAAATATAGTCTTTGTGGAAATGCATAATTCACAGAACACACCGTTATAGTAAACAATCATTTGTACAAAATGATTGGGAGTAATATGTTCTAGTTAATTTAGAAGTAACCAATTTTTAAAGAATTAGGAAATATAAGCAAGTCTTATATGAAATCACACTAAAAATAATTCTGATTTTCACAAGCTATTCATAAATATCTTTCGTGTAATGTTTTAATAACTATTGTTAACATCAGTTGCCATTCTATACTAAGAAATAAAACAATTCTTACAGTTCTTTTTTTCCATTAGGTTTAGAGTTAATGGTCATTCTATAGAAGTTTTAAAAATTAGGTTTTATTACAATGTTAAGAATGGAAGTCATAGGGGCGCCAGTCGTTAAGCGTCTGCCTTTGGCTCAGGGCGTGATCCCAGACACCTGGGATCGAGCCCCACATCAGGCTCCTCTGCTGGGAGCCTGCTTCTTCCTCTCCCACTCCCCCTGCTTGTGTTCTGTCTCTCGCTAGCTGTCTCTATCTCTGTCAAATAAATAAATAAAATCTTTAAAAAAAAAAAAAAGAATGGAAGTCATAGCAGTTGTGCATTTAAGATTATATATTTTAGAAAACAAACACTTACATTTTGAAATTCATTTCAGTGCCAGCCATTGAATGGAAAGTATATCAGTGTCAGTATGAAAGTAATGCACTGTTCACAGCACATCACAGGAGTCCACAGATGGCCACAAGAAATAGGCTAACGTCCTACTAGCCTCACAATTCTTACTGAAATTAGCAGGAAATGAATCTATCTTCTCAGTGAACTCATATTTATTTAAAACCATACCAGTTCCTATTACATTTTCATGACAGAAAGTATATATTTAGTAGCCACCTTCGTCATTTAATATAAATGAGATAAACTATTCTCTAAAAAAAAAAAAAAAAGAATGGAGGGAGGAAGGGAGGGAGGGAGGAAGGGGAAAGAAAAAGAAAGAAAGATGGTGTTTCTGAAAAGGAAGATGTTTAAGTCCTTACTTTTAAAATATGGGTCATTTCAAGTGAAAAATGTTCTTGGGAGGGGCTTTGGACTAATTATTCTTTTTATGGAAAAAAGTATTTAAAACAGTATTAAGAAAGATAGACTTACGTAACTGAAAATACTCAAACAAATGTCTTTGTACCTTAAAACGTTACGCTTTAAGGTTATGGATCAGTGGCTAGAAACACACAGAGATCACACAGTCTCTGTTATTTGCTCCAGTCACTGGACGGAGAGACTACTGCCGATGCTCTGTCTGCTAGGATGCCTTTCTGTCAGCATCTGAGTAGAATTCTGAGTGGTGGTTTGGAGCAAAAATAATGTCAGGATTTAGATTCTCCAGAGACCAACTTGCTCACTCACTCTGCCAGGATTTGAGAAGTTCTGAATCATTTGTACTGACAGGTTCTTGATTTGGCCTTTTCAGGTCTAGGGTCTGTTGTCTTCTTTTGAGTGTTGCCAGATTTTTAATGTGTGTTTGTTTTTTTTTAATCCTCCAGGAACCAATGTATAGTTCTTTGGTTTGTAGGGGTCCCTCACGTGAGTAAGGGTGATGCTATAGGGAGTTTGTAATGCCGAGTTTGTTAAGGATAAAGTGTTTGGTACTGTCTTCTATCCTATTCAAAACTTTAATACTTGCAGTCTCTAAGATGATAGAGTACTTAGAGTACATAGTTTTTGTAGCATTTTTCTATTACAGAATAGAGCTCAATCATTTTCATAAGTTGAGATATAAAGTCAAAATAAACATGAACTTAAGTGTTGGCTCATACATTAGCTAATAGGAAGAAGCTCACAATAATCATAGGCTTCGGTGACACTGCTAATTTTTCTTTCTCTTTTTTATTTTTAATTTTTTTTTTTTTTGGCCAAGGACCACTAGCACTTTTGACAAAGGACCAAATCGTACATACAATTCTGTGACAGTACATTACTTGAGAGTCATGTTTGGATGATTGGGGAAAAAATAAATAAAAAATAAAATAAAAAAGGATAACTTCTAACGGTAATTTGTGATACTGATTATGCAATTACTGCTTTTTACCAGTTAAGAGTTTGGGATCTGAGGTCAGACAGACAAAGGTTCAAATCTGGCTCCAAGAATAAACAGGCCTAGGAGTACCTGAGTGGCTGAATCGGTTAAGCTGCTGCCTTCAGCTCAGGTCATGATTCCAGGGGTCCTGTGATCAAGCCCTACATCAGGCTCCCTGCTCAGCGGGCAGTCAGCTCCTCCCTCTTCCTCTAACCCTCCCCCCTGCTCATGCTCTCACACATTCTGTCTCTCAAATGAATAAATAAAAAATCTTAAAAAAAAAAAGAATGAACAGACCATGTAACATTTGAATATATTACTTAACTGTGTCAACTCATTTATTTCTCTATAAATGTATGATAATGAAGATAAGAATCTCATAGGAGGGTTGTGAGGTTTAAATTGCACAATGCATGTGAAGTTGTAGCATAGTACATGGCACATTTTTTTAATCCTCTTAAAATTTAGCTTCTGTTACTATTCAGCATCATGCCTTTCTCATCATCATCATTATTATTGATTGACTTGTTCATTTTTTTCTCCGTTTGATCACACATAGTGACTTGCCCAGAAAAGTTTCTCCATATTTGGAGAACTCAACTAATCAAGTTGAGTTAAATATAAACATTGACTTCACTTTGTATTACTTTAGGATCCAGTTATCCCTTTCCCTGTCTAATACTGAATTGGTAAATATCAGTTTTTGAGAGACTACTATTTAGGGCTGACTGACATAATGCCTTCATGCGTGCGGGGCCTAATGCCATTGGATAACAACTACATTTACAAGAAACTTTAGCGATCAGTGTTAAGAACCCACAAGATCTGAATAATATGGGCAAAGAATATACAGAATGCTCAATATTTCCCACAGGATTTAGATTTAACTGGAAAAACTATATTTTTTTATTTTTATAAAGAGGGTGACAAAAGTGTATATCTTAGCACTAAATCTGATGCACCAATGTTTGGAAAAGGAAGACAGATTCACTATACTTGGAGTAAGATCAGGTTTCTCTTTTGGAAGATAAAATGGTCTAAATGTGACCTAGGGAGTAGAATGCTTAATGCACCCTAATCATTTTATAGCACTGTATGGAAAGTGAAGGAACTAGTTCCTTCCCTGTGATTTATTACATATGAGATATTGAATAACATTCTTAATCTCTCAGAGCTTTTAGTATTTTTAGCTATAAGATGAGGGCAACCACATCTGACCTTCCTCAATACTAGAATCAAATGACAAATTGTCAAAAATGAGATCAGCATGTAAAGGTATATAATGTACTATGTATAATAGGTGCTCTAATTATAGCAGGTATGTTATGATCTTAATAGTTTAATAACTCAGAATTTTAATAGAAGTATATATACACTGTGAAGTGTGTGTATATATACAATATAGACCAAATATATCAATATATACATATATATAAATTATACACATTATGATGTATATGAATTGTATACACATTACATATATTATGTTATGCACATTATATATGTGCACTAGATATCAGAGATACATATATTATAGACATATGTTATGTATACATTATACTCAATACGTATGTGTAATATATTTACCCTATTCACTTCCACCAATGCCCCTTAATTTCCATGTTTGTTTGTTTAGTTGTGTGCTGTTAGATGCAGCATTTTGCTTCCTTAGGTCACCCCATTTTATTCCTTGGTTTGGAGAGTTTAAGTTTTCTCTAAATTTTCTAGTAAAGAAAAAAGCAGAGCCCTTTTAAAATAACCATGCAATTAAGGGGACCTCAACTAAACTACTGTCCTAATTCCCAGCTATCCTACAAGCAGACTAAGTCTTGCTTTTAAACGAGAAAAACCCCTTCTCAAATACACGAGACTTTTCCCAAGCCTTGAGGATGCAGGTGAAACTTTTAAGTTCTCTTTGTTCACATATCACATGTTACTTTATCATAGCCAGGCTTTGAAATTGAAAAAATTTGACATTAATTTCAAACCCCCATGTCTCTATAAATCAACACTTTTTGCTTTCAAAGTTCTAGTCTATATTAAGATTCCAAACATTTGACTTCTTTGTACTTTCTGGATCCTTTAATCTCCTCTTTCCTAAGATGAACGAATATGTGCCTTTGAGGTGATGAATATCATTGATTCGTTGTAGAAAGGAAGGATGTAAGAGCCGTATATTAGTTTGCTAGGACTGCCAAAACAAAGTACCACAAGTTGGGTGACTTAACCAACAGAAATGTATTGTCTCAGTTTTGGAGACTAGAAATCCAAGATCAGGGTGTTGGCAGTATTGTTTTTTTCCAAGGCTTTCAAGGGAGAATCTATTCCATGATTCTCTCCTAGCTACTGGTGGTATGCTGGCCATCTTTGACACTCCTATGTGTGCACCACCCCAATCTCCATCTTCACGTTCACATGGCATTCACCTTTTATCTGCGGCCATGTTCAAATTTCCCCTTTGTATAAGTACACCAGTCATGTTGGATTAGGGGCCTGCCCTACTCCAGTGTAACCTCATCTTAACTTAATTAATGACATCTGCAATGATCATACTTACAAATAAGGAGACATTTTGAGGTACTGAAAGTTAGGACTTCAACATATGAATGGGGGGATGGTGCACAATTCAACTCATAACAGACCATAAGGCCAAAGGACAAAAACTCTCTTAGTTAATACATCTACATTCTGTCCTGCAGTGGATTAACCTTAGTAGTTTATTCACTGTAGCGTCCCCTCACCAATATAGGACATGTAATTCTTTGCAATCTAATCTATAGCAAAATTGCTGGTTTCTACCTGTTGTGTCCTCTTTATACACCAAAGGAAAAGGGAGCTCATATGTGTCTTTTAATGAGGAAGCTACATTTAATCACATATATCTGTACAAGTGCTATTAGGAAGAAAGGTCATAATAAAAATATAAGTAATAAAGAATATATGATTTCTGTTTCCACATATTAAATAAAAATTAGCTTTGATACTTCTGACTATTGAAAATTTCCTTTTATATTCCTAGCATTTGTTGTATAATAAACACCAGCAAATTTTGGAAGAACAGCTTATTCCTACACAAATTATCCTAGTTCTTTATTATGATGTAAACACATTTAGACAAACTCTATGTGGTTTGAAGAGTAAAGAGTTTATTAAGATAATAACCATCCTAACAGGTATGAGGTGATATCTCCATTGTGGCTTAATTTTCATTTCCCTGATTATTAGTGATGTTGAACACCTTTTTATGTACTTGTTGGCTATTTGTATGTCTTCTTTGGGAAAATGTCTCATCGGGCCCTCTGCCCGTCTTTTAATTGGGTTATTTTGTTTTCTGTTGAAGTGTATGAGTTCCTTTATTAATCCCTCATCAGATATATGGTTTGCAAATGTTTTCTCCCATTCTGTATGTTCCCTCTTATTCTGTGATTGTTTCCTTTGTTGTGCATATTATTCAGCCATTTAAAAAAAAATCTGCTATTTACAACAGTGTGATTGAAACTGGAGCTCGTGATGCTAAGTGAAATAAACCAGATAAAGAAAGACAAATACTGTACAATCTAGATTTATAAATTGTCAAACTCAGAACCAGAAAGTAAATGGTAGTTACCAGTGTCTTGGGGGGGGGGTGGAAAAATGAGGAGATGTTGGTCAAAGGGTACAGACTTCAACGTATAAGATGAATGAATTCTGGGAATATAATATACAATATAGTGACTATAGTTAGTAATACTGTATTGTATACTTGAAATTTGCTAAGTGAATAGATCTTACGTGTTCTCAATGCACCAAAAATAAAAACAACAACAACAAAAATGTAGCTATGTGAGGTGATAAATGTGTTAATTAGCTTGATTATGGTAATCATTTCACAATGTATACATATATCAAATGTCAAACCATCACATTGCACACCCTAAATATATACAATTTTTATTTGTCAATCATTTCCCAGCAAAGCTGGAAAAATAATTTTAAAATAATAATAATAAAAAGAGTTTGTCAAGAAGTATAAAATAGGAGTTAGCACAGTTTTTTCTTTCAGTAATGTGTGTACTTTACATTCTTCTTTAACTCAGGATGTCATTAACAAATGAAATTCTCATGGCCTTTCTATCTATTTTAATGACAAAAGCGGTAGGTCCCTGTTTTCCATTTACCTAATATAAAAAATATTTTTATAATGTTATATAATTTTTTAAACTAGATAAACTATACACATAAAATGTAAGGAGTATATACTATTTTCACCTATCTCTACCAACAATGGAGAATAATTTATTTAAATATGTATATATAAGCTGGAAAAACAAAAGTTTTATATTCAGAACGTGTTACTCCATTTAGTATTTCTGAGGAGACAGTGTGAAATTGAGAAATGTTTTTAAAATATTTCTGATTTTTCACATTCTTTTAGCACATGATATGAGATTTTGGATGCATATAGAATTCTAGAGTCATAGCATTTCTCCCAAGAATCATTATGATAACTCTCAATTATCTTCTTTGTAATTGACATTTTGAAGGAATAAATATGTTCCTATTTTGATTTTTATTTTGTTGAAAGTAACCTATTTTTATTTACTTTACTTATTTTTACTCACTTATATTATACTTTACATACTTTTACTTACTTTACTTACTTAAAAATATATTTTTACTTTACTTACTTCTGCAGAAACTTACTCTGCAGAAAAATAAAAAGTCAACTCACAAAGAAAAAGACATGTGAATATATTTGTTGCAGCTGTCAGGAAACAATGCTCCATAAATATTTTCATGTTTCCCCACATTCAGGGCTTCCTGAGCAAAGATTACTGACAACCTATGTAAAGGATGATTGAAGGAAAAAAAATAAGCCTTGGAAGTTTCTGAGGAATTTATAGACAATCTTCCCTGGAGCCATTTGTTTACATTCCAGGGGTTGTAAACCTAAAGACCTTCTCCCTCCAGAGAGTATGTATTTATATTCTAGAGCAAACATCAATTTCTTTCCATCTCTGGAGAGATAGGTGTGCCAGCCACCTTTATAAGCTTCCAGTTTCATAGTTTTGGGGTTACTTTCCTGTGATTCATACCCTGAAATATATAGAGTTGACATCTGCTTTCATCCCTTCACCCTATGGTGATTTGGAACATGGGAACTGGTCCAAAGTATTTTGTGAATCAAAAGTCTGGTTTCTGATACAAGGAACTACTGATCCTCTGTTTGTATAACGTAGTAATGTATAATTATGCAAGTCGGGTAACACCTCAAACCATTCTTTCGTAGTTTCAGATTGACTAACTACAATGGAAATGAACAAATATAAATCCTATAAAGGTATGATCCAGATCTATATGGATTAGTCAACCTTAATAGTTCTCAAATGTAATGTAGAGAAAGAAAAAAGTTACCAAATAATATAAAGAGTGTAATAGAATATGGTTAAATGTAATTTGTGTAGTAATATTATTTGAGAATATTCTAATCTCCTTCAAAAGACTAGAAAAACAAACAGAATTGATAAAATACATAAGAAGTGCTAAGCAAAGAGAGAAAATAAGCTGGCAGCTTATGAGCTATAAACAGCATTTTATAAGTTGTGTTAAGATATATTACGACAAGGGGCACCTGGGTGGCTCAGTCATTAAGCGTCTGCCTTCGTCTCAGGGCATGATCCCAGGGACCTGGGATCGAGCCCCGCATCTCTGGCTCCTTGCTCAGCAGGAAGCCTGCTTCTTCTTCTCCCAGTCCCCCTGCCTGTGTTCCCTCTCTTGCTAGCTGTCTCTCTCTCTGTCAAATAAATAAATAAAATCTTGAAAAAAAAAAAAGATATATAATGATGAAACGAGTTGTTTGCAATAAAAAGAAATCATAATATACGTTAAATATAGATCACAAGTTAGTAAACTCAAGATATGTTAAAGAAAGATGGAATAATTAGAACAAACTAAAGTGCTACTTTCAAAAAGAAATCAATGGAAAGATTAAGTCATAAGCTATAATTATGTCACTAATAAGCTGACAATTGTTATCTTTAAATTGGCTCTTTGTGACTCCCATTATGTTCCCATTTGGTCTCTCATGGGCTCAGAACAAGAAACAGCTAAAAGAAGTAACTATTCAGTAGACTCGTTATTGATCTGTAGTTGTGACCAGGGCTTCTTGTTTGGCATCTCTTTGATAGGGCAAGTATATTTATTTTGGCACCGTCATTCTGTTAAGCTCCTTACTCAAACCTTAAGTCTGGTCCCCACAAACCACCATTAGCTGGCAAGACTGGCATGAGAGACAGAGGTACAGATACACATGATGTTTTGTAACCTAGGGTTCAGGTAGTTTGGTCTTTCATTGTATCTTCTTGTTTATTCCTTGCCTCCTGCTACTATGTTTTTAACTGATTTTGTAAACCATGCCATTCAGAATCTTAATTTGGCCTGACAATTTCTCTATCAGGAATAACCTCTAGAACAGTTTTCCTGATAATATGTCTTGGGCTTCTATTGCATAAAGATAATTTTTCCACAGATGGGACACCTGTGTGGCTCAGTCAGTTAAGTATCCAACTTTTGGTTTTGACTCAGATCATGATTGGGTCATGAGATTGAGCCCCACGTTGGGCTCCATGCTCAGTGTGAAGCCTGCTTGAAGATTGTCTCCCTCTGCACCTCTCCCTTCAAATAAATAAATAAATAAATAAATAAATAAATAAATCTTAAAGAAAAGATAATCTCCCACAGATCATTAAGATATAAAATAAAACTATGTATTATTTGTTGGACATGTTTTATTATCAAAGAAAGGGGTATGGAAGGACATTAAAATACATTAAAACAGCTATCATAAGGCAATAGCAGAATGGGATGAGAGTTCCTATTTATAGAGAAATTAAATTTTGTATGTATCTCCCTTTCATAAGAAGGACACTATATTACTTGAGTAATTGGAGATTAATAAAAAGTAATCATGACACTTTTATTTTTTGGTATATATTGGTCATGTAAATAATCAAATCAAAGTCTTAATTCAGGAATGTGTTTTTCTATTATCTTTGACTATGACTTTAATTCTGTTAATTCCAGTCTATTCTCTAGAGATCTGCTCTCATTCTCACACTGGTTTTCTTCTGGATCCCCATATTCACCATGCCCCTACTAACTTCCTGGCTAATGTAGAAGCTTTTTCTTCTGCTTAGAACACTCTACCCTTTGTTTGCCATCCTAATTCTCTTTCAGATACCAGTTCATAGACTTTTACCTATTCTTTTTTTATACTCAGAATGTATTTGTAACTTCCCTGTAATGCACTTAGTAACTGTGAATATTTGATAAATATATGTCTTTGCTTCTAGGCTGTGAACTTCATTAGGGTAAGGATTATATATGAATTTCATTACCATTGTATACCAATTACCAAATACATTGCCTAACAAATAGAAGATGATTAATAAATAAAGAAAAGTATCACGAGAGTTCAGGAAAGATGAGAATGGGAAAGTGTGCCCGTTACATTTAGTGGCGTGTAAATAATTTGAGACTTGAGTAATTAAAGTTATGCTGAACAAGTGAGGTAGAGTCCAGATACTAGCCCATTGAGAAATTGGTATTGAGGTACAGAAATATTAAGTACAGAAAATTTATTTTAGAAGTGTGGTTTTAAAGAAAAGACAAATATTGGGGAGTGCCTGAAGGTAGAGTGAGATTGAAAGAAGTTTTATTGGTAAGTGTGTTGTTATTTTTAAATCGGAGAGAACACACATAAATGCTATTCAGAATATTCCAATGGAAACAGATAAATTGAAGATACGGCAACAGGAAGGGAGAATTTAAAGTGAAAGTCCTTGATGCGGTTAAAGAGGAGGAAGTATAGAGTGAAAACGGGGATATATTTTCATGAAATTTGGAGAAATGTTCTTACACAATTGTAAAAGGGCTGAAAGAAGAAAATATCTTGATATTGTGATAGAACACTAAGAGACATCACCTTTAAGAAAAGTAAAGGGATACGAAGATGGTAGTAGGTTAAATGTTTAAAAAATATAGTGAAGCTTTACTGGTACTCCTAAATAGTCAGAGAGCTAAGTGATTTTTTTTTTTAAATAGCAAGATAACTATATTTAGAGTCTCATTAAGGTTAATGACCGTTACTTAAATAGGTGGAGAAATGTCCCAATGGGAAATTTTATCTGAGAGTATTCAAGAACTCAAGACAAGCGTGGAGAAAGAGGAGGATTGTGGGCTTTCATTACTTTAATATAATTAAAAAAAAAAAAAAAAGAAAGAAAAGAAAGAAAGAAAAGGAGTGAGCTATAATACCTTTAGGATATTGAAAAGAGAGTACTAGAATGATAGACATTAATTTCAGGCAGGAAGATGATGGATGGGAAAAGAGTAAAGTGGTAAAATCCATTTGTTAGTTATCACATTATAATTAATCTTTATATAATTAAGGAAAATCCCTTAGTTTCTTCTTCAAAAAAAAGTTATTTAGTTGCTGTTGTTGTTTCTGTCCTTGGATCATTATTCTTTTGTTTTGTTCTGTTTTTCTCAAGTTTTTATTTAAATTCCAATCAACATACAGTATAATATTAGTTTCAGGTATAAATGGATCATTATTCTTAATACAAATTAAGTATTAACATTGTTTTAAGTTCCACTAATATGTCTTTAGGAAATTATATATAAAAACTCTTGAGTTTTAAAGTTATTTTATTCAGATTTGTCTTCACTGAGCTTTCATATCCATGAATGCAATGTGCCATTATATCTGTTTAAATTTACCTCTATTTTCTTGAATGATTTCTAATTTTCTTAATAAAAGTTTGGCACACTTCTTGCTACATTTATTTGTATGCACCTTATCATTTTAGTTGTTAGGATAAATAATAACTTTTCTAAATTACTTTTCTGAATTTTACTGCTGATGTATAGAAATGCAGATGATTTGTACTTTCTGTTCTTGTATGGAGCCACCTTGTTAAGCTCTTTTTGTATCCCAATGATTTTCAGATTTTCAGAATTCTGTGTAGGCATATCACCCTTGAATAACAACAGCTTTCCTTTTTCCTCTCTAATACTTTAGGCTTAACTTTTTACTGTGTTGGCGAGGACCTACCTTAAAATGTTGAATAGATACAGTGTTAATAGACACTTTTGTTTTGTTCAAATCTTAGTTCTATTTTATTTATAATCCCGGAATGATATGCTGAATATTATTTCTTAGTTCTGAATATTAATTTGTTTCTATTATGATTTCTTCTATGACATAGACATTATTTAGAAGTTGGACACAAACACACACGTAATCACACATACAAATACTGACTGGGATGTCAAATGCATTTTCCTAGTTTATTCAAACAGTTCATCCTTAGATTATTTTCTGAATTTTCTGTGAGTATAATAATGTCACCCGTGAATAATGATAGGTTTATTCAACTCCCTTTCCATTATTCCGTATATTTAAAAAACTCTGTCTTAATTTATTATCACAGTAAAGACTGAATAGAAGAGTAGATAGAGAGCATCCTTAGATCCTTCCAGATTTAAGTGGGAATATTTCTCAGTTGCTGTAAGATTTTTTTATAGAACCTGAAGATCTGCCCCACAAGCGCAGTTCTTCCATGCTTGGAAGGCAGATAAATCAGCATTCTGTTTGCTTATTTAAAATAACGAGTAGTATTCTCTACCTTTGATGCAAGTTACCTAACACATCAGTTATATATATATCCTTCAAAGTAAAATAACTGTCCTACTACTGGACTTTAGAGGAAAACAGCTCCCAGCACTGAGGTATCACAAAATTCTGAGTTAAAAATAGCTATTATGTCATGATTAATATCAGACAGAAATTTTAATTAAGATGGAATAGCTCATTAGCACACACTGCTGAAAAGAAAATGGTATATATACGAGCATGCCACCCTAGTAACAAAGGTTGGAGCCGATGAAGGAGTTTTTCTGTTTTGTTTTGTTTTTAGACAGAGTTTCATCCCAGAATTATCTTTGGTACTAATGACAGAAACTGCAAAAAAGCTAAAAGCACTGGATTATGTACTATCTATAATATTTAACAGATAGGTAGAAAATTATAATTATAAGAACCAAAAAATGTTCTAACTATATATATTGACTACAGATATTTAGAGGCATAGGTCAGAAAATTACCAACTTAATGGATGAAAGAAGCACCTATGGCAATCTCTACAGAGATCTTCATCTTCTACAGCTAGAGGACAGACTATGCTGAAGACCAGGGAAACAACTTGATTATAAGTGTCAGAATTTCAGAAAAGCTCATATTCACAGCTTCAGCAAGTTGCTAATCAAAATTGGGCCCTCACATAAAAAAATAAAAATTGGACTCTGAAATTTGTGATGGGGGGCATATAGATAGACAAGCTTGAAAGTACCAAACTCCCAATTCCCATCCCCAATGCCAAAAGATGGTAGGCTCCTCCTTAATGAGGTCCCTGTAGATTGTACTCAAGACTTTTTCCCACTTCTACCTTGGCCACTGGCCAATAAATAACAAAGGGGCTGAGCATGGTTCAAAAGGGGGAATGCAGGCTCTGCCAGGGAAGGATGTGGATCATTCATGAAAGAAATAGCAATAAGGTCATGTAAAGTATGACTGGGAATAATCTCGAAACTCCTGGGCCAAGAAAAGTAGAGTATAAATGTGAATAAGGGAAAGTTTGTTGATACAGAGACAACAATCCCTGTTTCATTGTTTAAATGCCTCTGAAGCCTATCTTAACACAATGCTGGAATGCAACTTGAAAGACTGGAAAAAAGTGATGGCCCACAACGTATGGTGGAAATGTCAGAACTTGTAAATTTTACTATTGGAAGACTTTTGAGGAAGGAACCAAATGCATATTCAAATAAATCTATTTTAAAAGATCCAAGGACCTGTTAGATTACTATTTTCCTTGGAAAATTCCACAAGACAGCCTTTTACTGAAATAATAAGGAATTCGTGAGTGAGTGGCACACTTGCATCATTTAGAAGCTCCTCAGTGGTCACAGCTGTTGATAAGTGATACTATTAAGGAATGGAGAGTTACCAATGATGAACAAAATAGATTTGCAAAATAGACTGGGGCAGGAAACTGACCTTTGTGAAGCTCTGAAAATATGAGATTGTGTTGCCTAAAAACTTTCCTCAAATATTTCAGAATTTAAATATGGGATATTAGGAGATGATTGATAATGGAAGAAGAGGCAGAAAAGATACAGAGAAGAGCTAATTCACATTATCATTACAGTTATTTTGGTCAGAATCTTCAGAGAACTCAGGGTGATTATCCAACTGATCATTTATTTTCTGAATTATCTTTGAGTTCCAATTGAAATGAGTCCTTGCTTTTCTTGAGTTTCTCTCGTTTGTAAATGACCTTATTCAATGTTTGAGGTCTAGTTTCATCTATGCTATCATTTTTCTTAACTATCTTCCATCTGTTACAATTACCCCCTCACCTTTACATAACTGAATTCTCATCTTTTAAAATACCTCATTCCTCACACTGTCTATTCCTGGTTATGAGTGGTTTCGTAGACTTTGCAATGTACCTACCCTACCCATATGTCTAAGATTAGCAACGATGGTCAAGCTGTAGGTATCTTTAATGCCCCTCCCTCACAGATAGACAATGTGGAAATTCTCAATGAAATTGTCCCTGCAGAAACATGTGCTGTGTGTGTATGTATAAATTTATGTATTTTATTTTATTTTTATTTTTTTAGATTTTATTTATTTATTTGACAGAGAGAGAGACAGCCAGCAAGAGAGGGAACACAAGCAGGGGGAGTGGGAGAGGAAGAAGCAGGCTCCCAGCGGAGGAGCCTGATGTGGGGCTCGATCCCAGAACGCTGGGATCATGCCCTGAGCCGAAGGCAGATGCTTAACGACTCTACCACCTAGGCACCCCAAATTTATGTATTTTAAAGTAAGTTATGAGTGTTTTCCCTAGAGCAGAGCTATTTTTTACATAATAAGAAATTAAGGATTTTGACCATATGTGCTCATTAACTTACTTCCTGAAATCTCATTTGTGAGAGAGTTGACAGGATTTATTTAATGAAAAAAGAGAAGCTTTGTGAATTTTACTGTGAACTGGCATGTGCTCATACCACTTCCCAGCTAATTTGACTATTGGAATGTTATTACATGATCAAAGTCATCTCTCAACAATATTGTTAAGCTGAAATATTGTGTTAAATGTCTGATGTCACCCACTGCAAAATATTATAAATGTTGTGGGTTTGAAAAAGTTTTTTTTTAATATTTATGTTCTTTTTACCTAATTCAGATACTAAACCATATCCAGATATCCACTTTCTTTATGTCAAATTACTGTAGTCTCAGAAATCCAGTTTTACTGCAGTCAAAATTAGTTCTTAGGTACTAAACCAAAACGTGTGCATAGAGCAGATTATAGCATTCAGAACTCCTGCTTTCTAATATTTGTAACATATAAATTAGAAGTTTTCAATATTCCTCTTGTACATTTTATATTCCCACAATTATGCTTTATGAAATCCATTAATTTCCCATATTATAAAATACTCTGGTTAGAGCATAGAGTTTTATTATTGTACAGCACCCTTTTCTCACCGCCTCTTGAGGTTATACATACAATCCTCTGAAATAAAATTCTTATGGATAGTCACTAATGATTTGTTGATAGAATCATTTTATTTGGTTTAAAAATAAAAATTAAAAATTCACACCTCTGAATTTAGTAAAATGTTGGTGACCTATGTTTCCGTAATAAGCACACATTCATATTACACAGAAAATTGCACTTTAAGACAGTTTTTTTTTTTTCATTTGACAGAAATGGTGATACGCTTGTCCCCACACATCTCTCCCCATGGAAGCTCTGTATCATCAAAATGAATCTACTATTCCATGGAAAACACAGATCTACTACTGTGGCTTCATTTGATGTTACAAGAAATAACCAGTGTGTAGAAAGATCTATAAATTTCTAATGTTCACAGCGCTGGGAAATATAACTGGGAAGAAAAATGATCTTATTTAACAGATTTTTACTCAGCACTTTCAGTGGTGCCAGTTTTACTGCTATGGATAGTGCAGATAATTTTGTCCTTTGTACTTCATATTAAATTGCTTGGCGATTTTTTTCTCTTTTAAAATTTACTTAATGAGAAAGATATTAATCATAAATTAAAGGGTTAATAAGAAAGCAGCAATAACAAAAACTCTGCTTATTTAAATATAAAAATACGTGCAAATGAGGAAAAATTATGTCTTTTACTTGGAAATGAACTAAGCATTGTTTTTCAATCCTGCCAAATCATTATAAATAAATGCAAATCATTCTCATACAAAGTCTGCCAAACCTGAAATTGGTAAAACTCTCAGGAGCCATTATAGAAAAAGAAATTAAAATAAAAAGATAAGTCCCTTCTAATTAATTATTAGATTTTTAGTTATCTTGCCTCATGGAGCAGAGATTTTGAAAACCAGTGGGGGAAAAAAAAAAAAAAAAAACCTGTTCCAGCAATAACAAGTGGAATCATAGATTATCTTAAACCTAATCAGAACAACAAATGGATTTCAATTCAAATCCATTGTATCACCTTAGGTATATTTTTTTTTTCTAAATTCTGTATTCTAGACTTTGCCAAAATGAGTAAACCCCACAATCTCAAGTATGTTAGGTGCTGATCGTCAGTGACAAGTGGCTTGAGTTAAATTACTTTAAGTTTGTCTTCTCTAGTCTTCTTTCCATGTGACTATTTTAAATTGATTACCACTTAATACTCCTTTGTGTGTATGAGCTTTAAGAATCACAAGACGAAAATGGGTAACTTGTGACTATTTTTGTCAAATTTTTGTTGTTTTACACTCTATGCATTTATAACAATTGTTAGTTCACATTTATTATGTACTTACTCCATTTCACACACTGGACTTTTGGATGGAGAGATCCTAATGATCCTTAATGATTCCTACTTCTTTTATATCTATTCCCTTGACTAATCCTCTCCCTTTCAGTGTGGGTGAGACCTATGACTTCTAACCAATACAATGTGGCAAAGATGATGGAACGTCAGTCCTATAATTATGATATGTTATATAAGACTCCATCATGCTGGTATATTTGTTTGCTCTGCATTGCTGACTTTGAAGAAGCAAGTTGTCATAAATTAAATGACCATATTGGAGAAGCCTACATTCCAAGGAACTTGAGGAGGTTTCTAGGAGCTGAGCATGGCCATCACCAAAAAACTAAAACCCTCAGTCCTGCAGCCAGAAAAGAAATGAATGCAGTTAACAATTTGACAGAATTGGAAAAGGTTTTTTCGCTAGTGAAGCCTGATAAAACCACAGCACTAACTGATACCCACATCACAGCCTGATGAGAACCTGAAGCTAAGAATTCAGCTAAGCCATGGGCAGACGACCCACAGAAAGTGTGAGATAATAGATGTGTGTTGCTTTAAGCTAAGTGTGTAATAATTTGCTACACAACAATATAAAGCTGTTACATAGGTTCATACACATTTACCTCACCAAACTTTATGAGTCGATCACCTACATTTTACTGATAAGAAAACTAAGGATAAGATAGCCTAAATAATTTATCCAAGTTCACAGAGTTGGTAAATGTCCAAGCCAAGATTCCAAACAAGGACTGTGATCTTCATATTTTGTGCTGTTAAAACCCTGCTGTATTCCTTTGCTGAAACATTGTTCTTAGAAACTTGACTGACATAATAACCAGGAATGCGAATCCTTCTTCATACTTTCAATAACTTTTGCTTACAAATTATTATTGTTTATACACACACACACACACACACACACACACACACACAATGGTTTTGATTAATATAACACAAAATACAGAGTTGATTTTACAATCAAGTCAACAAAGTATAATTTAATGTGAATATAATTAATTCAAATGATTTACTAAATTAAACACATGGTTGTAAGTAAGCTTCAGTTAAGTATTTGGTTACCTGGCAACTAAAAATACTGGGTGGCTTGTGGTGGTTCTTAGGGGACTTTTCTCTCCATGTGGTCTTCTCTCCTAGAATGTATATGCTGTCTGATTTTACATGGTAATAACAGAGCAGCAAGAAATGAAAGCAGAAGATACAAGGCTTTTTGAGCCCTTTCTCAGAATTCACACAAAATTCATTTCTGTGAGTTCTATTGGTCAAAGCAAATCCCAAAGTCAATGAAGAGGGAAATGGTATCCACCTTCTAATGGGAGGAGCTACCAAAAAAAGTGTATGTGTGTGTGTGTGTGTGTATATATATATATATAAAATTATATATGTAGTCATTTTAAACTTCCACCCACAGAATTTTGAAGATGACTTCTGAACATGCTATTGAAATAAAATAAGTAAGAATTAGCTAGGTGAAGAAATGGTTAGAAGGAGGTTGTTCTAGTCAGAATATAATAATAAGCATATGATACATACATAGAAACAGAAGCTGCTTAATTGTATAATGTCAAGAAAAAATATGGTACATCATCTTCACAACATGATGTATACATTTTTTAATTTATTTATTCATTTGAGGGGGAAGGGGCAGAGGGAGAAGGAGAGAAAGAGAATCCTAAAGCAGATTTCTCACTCAGTGTGGGGATCTCAAGACCCTGAGATCATGACCTGAGACAAAGCCAAGAGTTGGAAGCTCAACTGACTGAGCCACCCGGTATAAACTTTTGTGCGCCCCCGGTGTACACTTTTTGGAGAAGTTATCTTAATGAGAGTGTATAATCTAACTGTATTCTGAATTGTTAAACAATGCAGAGAGAATGTCATATATGATTCCAAGTGCAAGTGTGCTAAAGGATTAATATGAACATTTTCATGAAAAGAAATGATATATTCTGTATACTTATATTAGAGAGACACATTTGTCTTATAACTTCCATCCTACCTCCTCTCCATTCACTTATTAAAAAATCCCAAAAAATTTCTCTAGGGAAGACTTATTTTATACACTTTATAAATATATATTTACATGTATAATTATATTTATTATATATAATGAATAAGTATGTTATATATAATTATTGTTATATATAGTTATATATATAAGATATATATATATAAATATACATATATATATCACACCCTATAAATCCTAGTAAAGTTCTAAATAGATTAAAGGTTTTTAGTAAACACTGCTTTTGAATGATAATTGATTTTTTTTTTTTAATGGTAGGAAAAAGATAAAGTGTTTGAGACAGATTGCATTACTCAGAAATCAGACAGAATGTTAAGATGGCCTGCCAAGATCCTGTCCCCTAGTTTACATGCCCTGAATAATTCCTGAAACAGTGAATTTGGTGGATTTTACTCCATGGTAAAGATATGTTACATGTAACCATGGACTTTAAGAAAGGGAAATTCTTTAGGCAGGCCTGACCTAATTACATAAGCGCCTGAAATATGGAACTACAGGTCAGAGAGGGAGGAAGTCAGAGTCTCAAAGCATGATGGGGATTCAACAATGTAAGTAAATTTCTTCTGGCTTTGAAGATAAAGAGGGCAATCCCTCAACCCATGGAAAAATAGAATCCAGAAGTGAATTCTGCCAACAACCTGAATAAGCTTGGAAGACCCTTGGAAGAGTTTATATACTAGTGAAGGAAAATAGCAATAAAAAAAGTAAACTAGTAAGATTAACATAATTACAGATAGTGAGGAATACTGTACAAAGGGGTAAGGAAAGGAAAAAGGTTGGAAAGAAGATATGAGTGGTCTGAATTTCAAATTGGATGATCAGGGGAAGTCCCTTTGGAGTGTTGCCATGTAATGAAAGACCAAAGTCATGAGAAAGAAGAAGCCAAACAAAGAAAATGGAGAAGAGCCTTAGAGGCACACATTACAAATATAATGTACTTACCGCACCTTGATTTCCACCCTGTGAGACCCTGAGCAGAAAACCTCCGTACACCATGCTCAGTGGTCCAGTTTCTCACCCACTGACTATAAGCTAATAAACTGGTATTGGTTTTAGTTGCTAAATTTTTGGTGATTTGTTACAGCAGCAATAGAAAACTAATGTATGCAGAAAGGAATTAATATCATGAAAAGAAGAAATACACTAAAGCCATCTTTCTTTGTTATCTTAATCTTCTATGTTCTACGCAATATAAAATATATTTTTTAGACTGTACATTTAGTTGAATAATATGAGGTCTATTTACTATACAATTTCTGTCAATAGTTACAGGCTGCAAAGCAAAATGTCTAGCTTCCTCAAAGAAAACATCAGCTAGTCTTAAAGAGTTATGTCAATATTAATTTAAGAGGTCTTTTGCGCAAATGTTAGTATTGATAAATTGATTTTTGCTCTTCTCATTTAGTTTACAGAATATATAACATACATCAGTTTAAATTATGTATGCGAACATTTGTGTTTCCAATAGTTATCAGTCATTCTCAAGATTAATGTAAATGACAATTTCACAATGCATACTTTAGATCTGCAGAACAAAGAGATAAAATCATATATAATCTAGGTGACTAAAGTTTTCTGCACTAAAAATGCTACTAAATATGTATATGTTTTGAGCAGAACGTGTTTGTTTCCCAGAGCAGCTATTGATCTATTGCTACTTTCTTCTAATAAATGATTTCACATTAAACTCAACTCAATTCATGATTTTATCACATTGATAACTTACCATCTTCATTCAAATGACTAGAAATTATATTTTCACATTTTCCTTAAGGTATAAGTTTTAGCCCCTCAATAAAGTATATATTTTATATCCATGTAAAGTGAATGCAAATCCAATGTGATTATATTGATTTATAACATTTAAGCATGTTCCAAGTAATATCTCATTTGCCATCATACCTTCATGTTATATAATAATTTATTTATAATTATTTGTAATACATTACTTCCTATTTGCTATGTTCAGAATATGTTGAGAGATAAAAACTGTTTTATGATGTCTGCTACTTTACTCACATTTTACATCAGAGAGTTTATTCCTTCTGTTAAAATGGCAAGTGTCTGCCTTAAGGAGTTTATATACTAGTGAAGGAAAATGACAATAAAAAAAATAAACTAATACGATTAATATAATTCCAGATAGTGAGGAATATTGTACAAAGGGATAAGGAAAGGAAGAAGGTTAGGAAGAAGGTTGGTAAGAAGGTATGAGTGATCTAAATTTCAAATTTGATGATCAGGGGAAGTCTCTTTGGGGTGTTGCCATGTAATGAAAGACCAAAGCATGAGAAAGAGGAAGCCAAACAAAAAAGATGAAGAAGAGCCTTAGAGGCACACAAATGCTAAGGTCTTCAGCAGGGAAGTGAGAATACTCAAAAAATAGGACAAAAGACAAGAAAGGCAAGGGCATAGTAAGAAAGGGAAATAACGTTTTGAGATGAAGTCAGACATAAATAAGAAACAAATCATGATGGCTTTTGAAAAAGACTTGATGTATGATAAAATACATTTAGAGAAGGGAGCTGATTTATGTGTACTTTGTAATGCTCAGTTGGGTTGCTGTATAGAGAAGAGACTCTGGGGTAAAAAGAGTAGAAGAAAGGGAATTATTAGGAAGCTATTGATGTACTCCAAGGAATAGAGTCCCTGTAATCCAATCATAAAAAATAAAGATTTTAGGGATGCCTGGATTACTCAGTCAGTTAAGCATCTGCCTTCAGCTCAGGTCATGATCCTGAAGTCCTAGGATCAACCCCACATTGGGCTCCCTGCTAAGTGGGGAGTCTGCTTCTCCCTCTCCCTCTTCCTCTCTCCCTGCTTATGCTCTCTCTCTAAATAAATAAATAAAATCTTTTTAAAAAATATTTTGTATTTTATAAAAGAACCAGTAGAGATGGTGAAGCATGGCTGGATTTGAGATATATTTTGAAAGTAGAGTTGCAGATGAGGTCCAAGCTGATGGCTTGAAGGTAGGTGCTCAGTATACAACAAATAAAAGATGACTGACTTAGTTTTGATTCCTCAAAGAGTGGACCCTGAAAAAGGATTCAATCCAGATGCTTTAGGATTAATTGATCTCATTAAATATGTGTGAATGAGTGAGGACAGTGGGACAAAGAAGGAAGATATAGAAGTCCAAGAATGTGTTGATCTCAGGACTTGATTCTGTTGGGATCTCTGAAGAAGCCTTCCAGAATTAGTCCATATAAAAGATAAGAGACTAAGAGACTGGACACTTTTGCCGCCATATTCTCTGCATTATTGATTGGTAGTGGTAGCGTGGAGTATTCTCCGCCCTCACCAATATACTCCTTACACTGTGAAGCTGTGCTTACCCTAGCCAAATGGCTGCCAGAAGTCATCTGGTAGTTTTCTGAGTAGGAGTTTAAGGCTTCAGTATTTGGAGGTATAATGGGGGATGTTGAGATGGGAAAGGCAGGAGAAGCACAGATTCAGAGAGAGGGCAAATGTAGGTTTTCATTTTGAATATGTTCATGAAGGCACAGACATCATCTTATTCATTGCTCTCTTGTGCCTAGAATAGCACTTAGCATCAAGTGCATACTTACTAAATATGAGCTGAACAACATAATGATTAAAATCATTGACTGGTTGGCTCTGCTAAAAGTTGCTAAGAAGTTAAAACATGAGAAGGTAAAGAGAATGGGCATGGAAAGCATTCTTGAATATGTTTCTATGATATGGAACAAAAAAGAGCAGGAGCTAGAAAGGGAGGGTTGAATTTTGCATCTAAGGAATATTACAGCATTTAGTATATCTTCACAAATGTTCACATGAGAAAGAAAACCGATGATGGAATAGAGGAGCTAGTTACAGGAGAAACCATTTAGTAATAGGCAAGAAAGTTAGGGTCCCCTTATGACTTGAGGGTCCATACTTCTAGCGAAAGTGGAATAAAGTCAGAATTTATAGGTAAGATGCAGGTAGACTGATAAATTTGAGGTGAAGAAATTAGGTTGTTATACTTTCTCACAAAAATTATAAGAAAGAGGTTGTAAGGTTGTTGGACATCTGATGACAAAGTAGATGATGCAGTAGTGACGGACACAGAGAAACTAAATAGACGAGGAATATATAGCAGCTATTCAGAAACACTTTTGAAGTTCTTAGCCCAAGGACACAGACCCAATAAAAGACTGAGATTTAGTCATGAGGTTATTGAATGAGTTACTTCTCCAACCTCCTCTGACCACATCAACAGGGCTGCAGTATGATGGCAGTGAATTACAGCTGAAAGAGGTGAAAATCTCCCATTCTATTTAAGGAGGTTTTAAGGAAACACAGAGAAAGTGGGCGAGATAAACAAGGACACTTGAGGAATGTGAAATCCTGGCACCCTCAACTACACAAACATTTAAAAAAAAAAAAAAAAAGCCGAATTCCTGGCCAGATTAACGTAAAATCTCACCCTAAAGGCCTATTCACCTTAGTGCTTTTTTCTCAATATACCATGTCTGGCATTTGGCACAAAAATATTATATATGATAAAAGGCCAGAAAAACACATAGTCAAAAGTGACAGAGCTAATGTATAGCTAGACAAAGATATGACACAGATTTTGGAATTATTAGGGAAATTTTTTAAAGTCTATTTTTAATATGTTAAAGGTTCTAAGAGAAAGAGTAAGCAACATGGTACTATGTGGAAAATAAATGTATATATAGAGAGAGAGATGAAGAGATGAATGGCTAGACAGACAGATAATTTAAGGAATTTGTTCATGTGATTGTGGAGGCAGGCAAGTCTGAAATTTGCAGGGCAGCTGGCCGGCTGGAGACCCAGGGAAAAGTTGATGTTGCAAGCTTAATTCCAAAGACAGTGTAAAGGCTAAATTTCTGTCTTTGGGGACCTGTCTTTTTTCTTACTACCTTCAAATGATTGAATGAGAACTACCCACATTATGGAGAATAATCTACCCAAAGTCTAGTATTAATCACATTTTTAAAATACCTTTACAGCCACCTCTTGACTGGTGTGACTAGACCACTGGGTGCTATAGTCTATCCAAACTGAGACATAAAATTAACCATCATAGTAATATAAGCAGAGAAAAGAAACTTTATGAAAGAATCAGAAGGAAATGTTAGAAATCAATAATAACATTGTAATAGAAATGAAGAATGTCTTTGATGCGTTCATCAATACACTGGACATGGCAGAAGAAAGAATCTGAGCTCGAAGACAGGTCAAGAGAAACTTCTCTGAGATAAAAAGGAGAAGAAAAGAAAAAAGAGAGAGAGAGAGAAACAAAGAACAATCACCCAAGAACTGTTAGACATTTTCATGGGTTCAATATATTTATAATTGTAATGCCTGATGAAAGGGAAAAAAGAAAGAAAAGAAGTATTTGAAAAAATAATGGCTAAGAATTTTCTGAAATTAACACAGTCAACAAATCATAGATCAAGGAAGCTCAGAGAAAATCGAGCAAGACAAATACAAAACAAACAAAACTATACATATGCAATATTTAAACTACACAAAACTAAACCAAACTCTTTAAGGAAATCAGAGTAACAAAAAAATGCACTTTACATATAGAAGAACAATAATAAGAATTACAATGTACTTCTCACAAGAAAACATAAAGCAAAATGTGAATGGGATGAAATATTTAAAGTGTTGATAAAAACAAAAACAAAACCATTAATTTAGACTTCTATAGCAAGAGAAATTAACCTTCCAATGTAAAGGGGAAAAAAACTTTCTCAGATATACATACACACATAAATTTTTAAGATATGTTTTTAAAAAGGCAACTGACAGAAAATAATTACGGGTATGGTAGATATTGAAAATGTGAGTAGTGTAAATACACTAATTAAAAGACAGTGATTTTCAGAATGCATAAAAAGAAACAGGACCCAAATATATGTTGTCTACATGAAATCAAATAAAAATATAAAGAATCTGATAGGTTAAAAGTAAAAGGATGGAAAAAGACTTATCATACTAACACGAGTTCAAAGAAAGTTGGTTTTGTGTATTAATTCAGATAAAGAAGACTTCAAAATAAGAAAAATTAGGAGGGAAACCCAAAGACATTACATAATGATAAAAGGGTCAATTCTTTAAAATATGTATACAAATTCTAAGGGTCCTGGGTGGTGCAGTTGGTTAAGCATCCAACTCTTGGTTTTGGCTCAGGTTGTGATCTCAGGGTCATGAGATCGAGCCCAGTGTTGTGCTATGCGCTAAGCACAGAGGCTGCTTGAGTTTCTCTCTCCCTCTCCCTCTGCCCCCTCCTGCACATGCATGCACTCTCTCTCTCTCTCTCTCTCTCTCAAATAAATAAATAAGTCCCCCCAAAAAATCGATTCATGTATGTACTTAACAACAGAGGCTTACAGTATGTGATGTGAAAATCGATAGAACAGAAAGGAGAAATCAACATATCCACTAACCTGATGGATACTTTATCACTCCACTTTCAGTCACTGATAGGACATGGAGGCAGAAAATCAGTTGGGATATAGTAGACCTGATCAGTATAGTATCCCATCTAACAACCAACAGCAAGTTACGGCACAAAGAGCAGGTTTTAACATGTACAGATTTAAAAATAATCAGTCAGAGTTTTAAAAATAATCAGTCAGGCATTTGGGGGTCCTGCAGTTGAATGCAGAATGTGACAAAACAGTCAAACTACACTGCTAATGTGTGCAACAACTTCACTGAAAGTGTTGTGAAAAATGTTACCCAAATAACTAAAAACAAAAAAAAAGTGTATATAAACACTCCACTCTCCTTGTTAATGTTCCTTCCCATGGGTTAAAAATTTTGAAACTCCTATGCATACTGGAACCAAGCAATTAAGTAAATGGATGGTAGATGATAAGGGTCACTTTCTCACTGTTGGGGTGGGAGGTGACGGATAAGCCGGGGGAGGATGCTAGACAGATCAATGTGGTAATGGACTAGAGTCATCAGTATGAATTTGTGTTTGCTTCAATATAGATGTTGATGATTACACATAGAAATATTTATACATATGTTTATGTGCACAGGTTACTATGCATACCTACATTTCCCATTCTATCAGCTGAGAGTGCCTAATAGCACAAAATCCCCAGTAGCAATGAGTACACTTAAGACAAAGATCTTTGTTTCTAATGCCATTCTCAATACAAAGAGACAGAATTAATTGAAGAAATGGCTGATTCTAGGGCTACGGAAGAACAGATAAAAGAAAACCCTAATGCATTTTATAGTGCCAGTAAGAAAGTGTTCAAAACACACACATGCATACACACACACACACACACAATGATTGTGATATGTCAAATGGACACAGGAGGCAACGGAAAGAACTCCCAATGTCCAAATATGGAAAAATTTTAGCAACAAGATAACATAATATTGGACTATAATCCATAGCATAAATTAAATACCCATGACTCTGTACAGATATAAATAAAAATTGAATAAATAAATAACTGGGGAAGAAAGAACAAACCTCCCATGCAGAATTCCAAATAATTTATATAATAACGCTACTCCCAAAGAGATGGAGCATAACTCTACTCTTTAGGTGTGAGCTGTGCAAAGTGACATCCTTCCAGTGAGTTATAGAAAGGGGAATAAAAATACTAACTTTACATTGTAGAAACATGACAGAACTATTTCATCCAGGTGACCAAGGTCAAGATAACCGTGTAATAGGTCATACTGATAGTAGGTACTCTTAGTATGATATCACGATTATGGCATTTTACATCTCTGTTCTTCCTCCCCAAAAACCCTAACCCCAGGCCATTTTTGAGAAAAACACCAGAAAAATTCTATTGAATAATATCCTGCTATATAGCTGACAAGTAATCCTCAAAATTCTTAAGGTCAAAAACAAGGAAAAATCTAAGGAACTGTCACAATCAAGAGTAACCTAAGATGATACAACAACTAAATGTAATGCAATATCCTGGTTGGGATCCTGAAACATAAAAAGGAAATCTGAATAAAGCATAGGCTTTACATAATAATAATATATCAACATTGCTTCATTAATTACAATAAATGTGACATACTTATGTAAAATATCAGTAATGGGGAAATGTAGCAGGGTATACTTTGTATTATACAAAGAGTATTCCATATATACAAAGTATACAAGAGTATTCCAGTGGAATATGCTTTGTATTATCTTTATAGTTTTCTAGAAATTCAAAATCATTCTGAGTAATAATTCTTACTATTAATAATAAAAGAAGTCGGTGAGATAATTTGAATGGAGATTCTGATAGAGTCAATGAATACCTAGAGTGAGAGAAGTAGGATACTTAGGCTGAAAATTTATGAAACTTTTTTCAAAGTGGAAAGACATACTGAGATGTTAGAAGTGACAAGCTATTGGTGATGACATGTTCTGAGCTATAGCCATGGAGATGTGTAGATTACATGGTCACCAATAATGTTGACAGCAATTTGATGACGAGAAGTGATAAGAAATGGGCTAAAATACTCAATTCATGAACCCATAAGGATGGGGCTTTAAGAGAAGCAGGAGAAAAGGTAGGAAAGTATCAGTGAGGAGCAGAAACAAAAAGCTATACAGCCTTTAGACATTTTGCTTGAAATGCAGTAGAAAGAAAAAAAAATAACAGGAAAATATCTGTCCATACTTGGAAGAAATCCAGTAGAAAGTATGTTATCAGGCCATAGCAGTTTCAGTTAGACCAGGCAGGCGATGGGAATATAGAGTAGGAAATTGGATAACTTTGGGGTATAAATAAATTTCAGGTGATTATTAATGACCTGAGAGACGTAGGATTCCAGTGGTGATTGAGATAAACAGTGACAAGATGCATGATAAAATTAGTTCTGATGATCTTTTAGAGAATGATAACTTAATTTTATGTTTAGTCTTAGTGTTGGTGGTTTCTAGGCACTTCGCAATGGTGGCACAAACAAGGAATTTAGTCATGGTGGCAGTTGGAGGGGTTATCTGCATTCTTCTCTTAAAATGCACAGAATTATGGGCAGCTTTATCGGCCTAATATGTGTGTACAAATGTGCAATACAGAAATCATTATGTTCTTTTTATTTTAGAGTTTATATTCTAGGTAATTATAATTAAAAACTGTCACTGCACGTATAACTATCAATTGTAATGGAAAATACAAACCTAAAAATATTAATCTCTAGTAATATGGTATCCATACAACTTCCTCCCCTCCCAAACACATGGAACTTTAGCATAAACATTATTATTTATACTCATTCAGATATATTTCAGAGAAGATTTCCTAAATAAGTCTTACCATAGTTAAGACTTTTTATTTTCATACAAAATTGCATTTGTGTATTTGGTTGTTTTCCTTCTACTTTAGAATGATCTTTTTTTAGGTATAGTAACAGATACATTGTTGTGCGACAGAATGAAAAATACGGTACTTGAATTGAAATAAATGGGAGCAACTGGTGTCGTGGGTATGAGAAATAGAGTAGCCATGTATGCCATTTTCATTTGAGATAATAAATCAAGAAAGTTGATATTGAAGGAGTGTTATAATTTTTAAAGATTTATTTATTAGAGAAAGAGAGAGAGAGCACGAGAGGGGTGGGGGAGGGGCAGAGGGAGAAGGACAAGCAGACTCCCTGCTAAGCAGAGAGCCTGACAACACAGGGCTGGATCCCAGAACCCAGAGATCACCATGACCTGAGCCAAAGGCAGTGGCTTAACGGACTGGGCCACATAGGTGCCCCTTAAAGAGGGTTATTAAAGAGAATTCACTTTTTTTTCCCCCCGATCTAGCAACTTCCAATATCCTGTAAATAGTGTGACTTCATTTTTATTTATTTAGTTTGAGGTAAAAGAATTACTTCTGAAATTTGTTACTAGGCACCTTTCTACTTCAGTTTCTGTTTGTAAATTCTGAATTTGTCTCAAGCCCTGACAAGATCCAGAATTTATACTGATTTTATTCACATGTAGGGAAGGAAATTGGAAAGTGAATTTGATCTGTCGAGGCTTAGATAGTCTTATTTTTTAACACTTTATGTGCACGAATTTGACTAAATAATACTTCCTGAGGGGAAGATAAACCTATATTCCTAATTTTCATTGCCAAAACATGACTGTGTTATTATGCATTTTAAAATAAAACATATATTAATGTTAATGAAATTTTTTAAAAAAGGAAAAGGTATTTACAGGTTTTGTGATACTGAAGTAGTATACAAAAATATATATGTATATATATCTTACCTTATTTAACTAGCACATATCTAAAATTCTACAGAATACCCAAATGAAACTTTAAATAATTCAAGTTTAATAAAACTTGTACTGCTTACTGTGTGATAACAATTAAAATGCTAAAAATAAGATAGGGTTTGAAGTTGAAGCTTGCTCCAGATGAATTAAGATGTAAGAATGCAAAAATGATTAGAAGGCAAGAAAACATTAGAAAAAAGAAACTGGGGGCACGTGGGTGGCTCAGACGGTTAAGCATCTGCCTTTGGCTTGGGTCATGATCCCAGGGTCCTGGGATTGAGCCCCATGTCGGGCTCCCTGTTCAGCAGGGAATCTGCTTCTCCCTCTTCCTTCCCCTGCTCCCGCTCTCTCTCTCACTGTCTCTCGAATAAATAAAATCTTGAAAAAAAAAAAAAAAGAAACTGGTAGAAGTATGAACTAGGAAACTATAATCACACTTTTTTGATGAAGAAGGCACAAGTTAAGGAGTAGAGCTCTGAGAATTAGGAGTCAGAAGACCCAAGGGAAGTGGAAATATCAGAAAGATAGTGTCATGGGCATGTAACATTAGAGCAAAATTTAGATTGTGGAATTATGACAGAAAATGATCTCATAATTTTCATTTTCTTAATGACAAACATGCAGTGGCCACTTTTCATATGCCTGTTTGACATCTGTATATCTTTTTTCTTAAATCATTTTGTTTAGATATTCTGCCTATTTTTTAACTGGGTTGTTTGTTATTGTTGAGTTTTATGAGTATGTATGTATATTAATTCTGGGTAAAGGTTATATGTTAGATATATGATTTGCAAATACCGTCTCCAAGTTGTAGCTTCTCTTTTCATTCTCTTAAGTGTTTCTTTCACAGGGAAGAAGTCTTTAATTTTTATAAAGATCAAAATTTATCATTTTTTTTTCTCTCATGGATTGTGCTTTTAATGTTGCACCTAAAATCTTACCAACAATTCAGAGTCCTGTAGATATTTATTTGTAGGAGTTTTGAAGTTTTGAGTTTTAAACTTAGGTAATAGATTCATTTTGAGTTGATTTTTGTGTATACTGTGTGATATACGTCAAAGCTTTTTTGTTTGTTTATTTATTTATTTATTTATTTATTGTTTGTTTGCTTATTTTTGCCTATGGGTAGACAATTGTTCCAGTACCATTTGTTGTGAAGATAATCTTTTTCATTGAATAGTCCGTACTTTTGTCGAAAATCAGTTGGCTGTATTTGTTTGGGCCTCTTTCTCTGCTCTATCATCTGTTCCATTGATCTGTTTCCTATACTTTTGCCATTAGCACAATATCTTGATAACTAAATTTTTATAATCTATGTCAATCCTTCTATAATTTCTTGGTAACTAAAGTTGGGTAAAATTAGTCTTTTGACTTTGTTCCTATTTTTTTCAGAATTATTTTTGCCAGTCTGTTGCCTTTTCATATAAATTTTAGAATTAATGTCTATAAAACCTTTGCTGGAATTTTGATTGGGAGTGCATTGAATCTAGAGATCAAATTAGGAAGACTAGACACAAACAATATTGGTTCTTTCATCCATGATCATAAAACATTCACCATTTATTTAAATATTCTTTGATTTATTTCATCAGTGTTTGTAGTTTTCTAAGTATAGGTCCTTCATAATCATCGTTAGACTTAACAGCATAGTACTTTTTGCGGGGTGCTATTGTAAATAGTATTGATTTTTAATTTCACATTTCATGTATCCATTCTTGATATAAAGGTAAACAATTGACACTGCTTATTGACCTTGATAAACTTGCTTATTTGTTCTAGATGGTTTTTCTTTGTAGATTCTTTCAGAATTTCTCTAAGATAGTCATGTCAACTGTGAGTAAAGATAGTTTTATTGTTCCCTTTCCAACATGTATAACTTTTGTTTTCTTGCTTTATTGCACTAGCTAGGATTTCCAATAAAATATTTAAAAGAGAGATTACCCTTGCCTTCTTCCCAGACTTTGTGGTGTTGTAATAGTTTTATGTTTCAACGTGACAGGATATGGACCCCAACTATTCAATCAGACAGTAATCTAGGTATTGTGAAACTATTATGTAGCTATGATTAACATCTACAATCAGTTGACTTTAAATAAAAAGATATTATCCTTGGTAATCTAGGTGGGGCTAATCCAATCAGTTCAAAGAGCTTCAGAGCAGAATTGAGGATTCCTAGAGAAAGAAAATATTCAGTCCATGGACTACATTCACAGGTTCTATACAGTTTCCAATTTGCCCTTTCTGACAGCATGCTTTATGGATTTCAGAATTGCCTGGTGAGACCTCACATTCACATAAGCCAATTCATTTCGGAGTAAAGCTTATAATAAGGACAGTATATTCCACTCAACTCACAAGTAAAATATGGATATAAATTGGATGATATAGAACCTCTAACTCTATTGCCTATTTAAGGGTTATTCCATTTTTCCATTATATATCTATTATATGAATTGACATAACTGATATAAATCACATACATAATGTAATAATAAGGTATATAATGTAATAATAATGAATGCAATGATAATATAATAATGTAGTAATAATAATGAATATAATATGCATTATCTATGTAAATTGCCTTTATGTCAGTTCATAAAATGGATATATATGTATATATATTATATGTATATGTGGAGGTGTGTGTATCTGTTTATTTATTTGTTTACTTATGTTAATAGTTTGGGTTTTTTTCTGCCAGAACCCTAATTGATACAGGAGTATAATACCTCCATTAAGTATTATATTAGCTAGAGGTTTTCAATTTACACCATGTATTAGGTATCTATGTGATTTTTTAAATTATGGGTAATTTCAGAGCTACTTAAAATCTATTTGTATATTTAATTACTCTATACTTTACTAAATTATAGTCACATTGGACTTTCAGCCCCAATCCATTGTTGCAGCTATGTATGACAACTCAAGTTACAAACACATTTCAGTAAGAGTTCTGAACAAATAAATAAATAAAACATAACAAATATGAATAAAACAAATAATTATAATCTCAGCATATTATTTAAAATCTTCAGCATAGAATAAATACTTTGAACTGAAACATTCAGTACTGCTTTTGTAAAATGCCTTATATTTGTCATGAACGAGCCATCCCTAGATCATCTGGAACTTCACTAAAAATAAACACAATTTATAGATGCTTGCTTATTGATTAATTTCCAATTAATATATATAATTTTAAATTGATATATACACATGCATTTTCATATTAAGTCATTAAAATGTTCATTATCATGCATTTCAAATGATAGGACAGATTTAGAAAACTATTAACTAATTATTGTTTGAATTTGTAAATGTAAATATACATTCTTGGAAAAATCGAATAACCCATGCTCAAATAGGCAACAGGGTTAGAGATTCTATAACCATGTTTTACTTGTGACTTGAGTGGAATATGTTGTCCTTAATATAAGCTTTACCCTGAAATAACTATGATTCAGATGTGCTTATGGATTCTCATATTTCTTCAGCATAATACAGGTGCTTTGTACATTATTGACCCAGAAATTGGATGAGGTCCCAGTCTGAAATATTTCAGTATTACTTCAGGTCACAAAAAAGATTCCTTAAGATATGTAAGTCCTCTGGGGAAAATTGTCCATACTTAAATCCCTCTTTAAAATTTTTGAAATTGTTTTCCTCCTATCCTACAATACAAAACAGCAAAACTGTATAATTTTCATCCCTTGAGATAAACATTTTCTCTGGAAGACAGTATTTCAGGTTTGGCCAATATATTATATTGCCCACTTCTTTTGTTCAAGGTGTACTTGCTTTAACAGCTTTCTAATTCAATTATGTATGAGATAATAAAATCTGTTCATCTCCAATTTTAAATAGAAATAAAATTTATTTAGAATTCTTTTATTAAATGTTCTTATATTTAAATCTTATTCCCTACTATTTTGCCTATCTTTATTTTTCCCAAATTAACTATATGCTAATTTTTACACACACTAAACATATTCCTGCTTTGAGAATTTGTCCATGTAATTTCTTATACCTTGTACATCTAGATTCTCAAATATCATCACGCCTACTCCATCTCATATTCAAATTGTCTCCATGCTATTAGATTCAAATCAAGTGTAATCTCATTTCAAAAATCATCCCCATATGTAAGGGAAGCAGTCATATAGTCCTTTTATCTATCACAGAAATTTATAATTTTATACCACATTTTTGACCCACTTTCAACCTTTAATTGTAACCTTTTTATATGCTGTATTCCCCATTATATACTACAATATTCCTCAGGGTAGAGTCTCCCAAATTGCATAGTCTGTTCTATTGCAAAATATTTGTACAGAATGAGTAATAATAAAGTATGTATAGATACTTAGCCTAGATAGCATGTATAGTTCATGATAAAAATAGCTCTAATATTCTGAGATAAAAGTAGCTCTAAAATGCAAAGAATTATGGCATATGGGCTGTTTATTGAACCCTTTATTTCTAGGGTAGAGAGAAATGTATCACGTGCCATACATGCAATAGTCTTCATTGAAAAAAATGCTTTTAAAAACCTTAGCCCTGGTAAATTAAATATATATATTATATTTATATTTAGACTAAATTTCATCAGTATAAGGACACAGATCTGTGTGTGTGCGTGTGTGTGTGTATATATATATATATATACACATATATATACTGATGAAATTTAGTCTAACTTTTTTACCAACTTTCATAGCTGTCAGTTGGTTAAAATCAGATTATTGTCTACACCCAGGAATAAGAAGTTCCTCAGCAGATTTTTTTTTCCCCATCACAATATTTCAGCTAAAAAATAGAACTCTCTCCCTCCCAGAACAAAAACAAAAGCAAAAACAAAATGAAACAAAAAAACCTCCACAAAAGAAAATGAAACAATAAAATAAACCTGTCCATGATTCAAATTATGTTTGGTTGAAATAAAATTGATGGTTTTCTTTGGAACTCTGATGTCAGTTATAGCATACATAATTAGAAACAATGATAAACAATACCAGTTTCTAATGATGCACTACAGGGGGATATTTTCACCACCTTTACATATAGGTCTCTCCTTCCCACAAACAGAAACGTCTTCTCTTCTCCTTTTTCTGCAGAATGTTTCTCATTTTTATTCTTGATGTACAGCAACCAAAATCTCACTGCATACGGTATTCCAGCAGAACAGGAACATGGTTTAGGAGAGTCAATATACAAGTGTTTTGTTGTTTCTTTTTCTTTCTTTCTTCTTTCTTTCTTTCTTTCTTTCTTTCTTTTTTTTTTTTTTTTATAACACTCTGTATGACAAATTCCTTTGTCAGCTGTCTTGGCCACAGCAGCACACTGAAATGTGGTTTTTGGAAAAAACGAACAAACAAGCAAAAAATGAATCAAAGCAAACAAACAAAAAAACTTTCCAATGTCTCCTTTATTTCATCTGCTTGGTTTGTTATTCAGAACCCAGTGCCCATCAAAATCTAAATACAACATACTTCTGACTCTTTTCTTCTATAACAGTATTCTTTCTCTAGAAATTCTGTACATCTCTCTCAGTAACAGTATATCAATTCTAGGTATTATGAGCATTTCTCTAAAAGCAAATAAATTATATAACACCAAATCACCAACTCATGATCTGATAAATGCTTTTTAGGATTAGGTTAAATTTATTCTCATTGGGATTTGTCTTATAGACCATAAAATCTACTTCTTAAAGGAAATACACAGTTGCCAGTAGCTATCAAGGACATGTATTTTTTTCTTCAGGCCTCAAGCAATGTCTACCGTTAGTCAATGTCGAGTAAAAAGCTATAAGATAGAGACAAAAGGAAATGTAGTGCTTTATTGCTGAACAAATACATGATAGATTTCATGAAATATACTATTTACCACTGTTGTTCTTACCCACTGAAATTTAAAATGAGATAAAAATGTCTTTTTATTCTATTAATGTCATCATTAGTATTTATAGATGTTTTTCATTCATACATGAAAAGCATTTATTCTTTCCTACTATGTGCCAGGAACTGAGGTATGATCAAGGAATACAACGTCAAATAAGTAATTTCTTTGCCTTCTAGAATCTACTGGTTTAATGACAAAGATAACACTATAAGTAAGTAATTCACTAAAAGGTGATAAATGCTGTGTTAGAAACTTACACAAGAATTATGGGAGATTAGCAAGGTATCATCTGATTTGACCTTATTAGTATATGGTCAAACAGATCTGGGAAAAGAAAAATAGTGTGGTGCGTGTTTTATACATGAGATTTAGTGGAGTTTTAAATGGCATTTTAATAGATATTTAAATATTTTAGGTATTTCGAAACAATTATGTTTATAGTTATGTCTACATAGATGTGCATGTATGCCCATATGTGCCCCTATGCTTCTGCTATTTGATTCACCTATAAGCAGTGTTTTATTTTTATTTTTATTTTATTTTATTTTATTTTGAGAGAGAGAAAGTACGTGAGTAGGGTGGAGGAGGCAGAGAGAATCTTAAGGAGGCTCCACACTGAGTGGGGAACCTAATGCAGGGCTCAATCTCACAACCGTGAGATTATGACCTAAGCCAAAATCAAGAGTTGGACACTTAACCGAATGAGCCACGCAGGTGCCCCTATAAGCAGTATTTTAACATATATAAGCTTATTGCTCTGCCCGACCAAATGGCTTTCCTTCTTCCCCATTTTAGCTTCTGAAGCACCCAGCCATCTTTCACTTGAGAAATGTAGTGTATTCCTGCTGTTGTTCCAGCTTATAGGGCAGTCATCAAGGCATTCTGTCAGCATTTCCCTCTAAAAAGTACATTGATTCTGGTTGTTTATAGCATCAAAACCTATACGTTTAGTGGTCCATTTCTTTAAAAGACTGAATAAAATGAAAAACTACATGTGCTAAATGACAACCGCCTACATTTCGAGCCACGCTTCCCAGTATTATTTTAATTCTACCAATGACCTTGAATGCTGTAACCAAAGTAATAATTAACAGTGGAAGTTTCAGATTATGTTAACGGTGTTCTTTCCACGTGATGAACATACTCTCAAATTGTACCCTACATTTAACCATTTCTGAAGTTCTTGGAATGGCAAGCACATCAAATAGCTACCTGTTCAGGGTGGGTGGTGGGAGGAAAGCAGTGAAATATAGAAAAATTCCTGGCTGTACTTGTGGCTAAATATATAATATCGATCAACTCAATTCAGCTGTCTGGACATCAAATTATTAGGAACCTTTCTTTCTCTTTGAAAATGGCATATGTTCATACTGTCAGATTTCAAGGAAGAAACAAATAAGTCTCATACTGCCACCAGTAATGTCCTTTTCCTCTGTACTCTTTTTTGGCATTCTAATTAATTAAGCAGCTCCTGATCATAAGCTTTCTACAAGCCAAACCAAAATTATGACATGATGTTTTGTGTACTACCTTTTAACCTCTCCTCTACTCTTTTGATTTAATGGCTTTCTTTTCAAAGGTCCTTCCACGTATTGCTTCTTGCTTTACATGTGTCTTTCTATAGTAATGTATATCTTGAAATATTCACAGAAAATGAACAAAGGTAATTAAAAACCAAATATATGCATCTAATTAAATTTTAACTCTAATGAGTTACCATTTGGTACATATTAATTTGTGGTTAAAGATTATGACAACTAGTGTTGGCAAGTTCATTGTTGAATTGGTAAATTCATAAATATAATAGTTTAAATTGAAACTCTTTTGAAAAGCCCTATGGTAAAATGTTTCTCAGCCACGGAAATGGCTACACAATGTGACCCCAATTTCTTCATAAGAATTCATACAAAAGTGGGGTGGCTAGCTGGCTCAGTCAGTAGAGCACATGACTCTTAATCTCAGGGTCTTGAGTCCAAGCCCCACAATGGGCATAGAGCTTACTTATTTAAAAAAAAAAAAAAAAAGCTTATACAAAAGAAATAATTTAATGGGAAAAGATGTATCTGAAGATATCCACTGCCATGTTATTAATAATATATAAACATCATAAATGTATAAAATATTTAATTAATTTTGGCCCACTAACTTGAAGATACGATGTACTCATTTTGATGTAAATGTTACTATGTTTATTATGATTACTTTGGAAGTTATTAGAAGAATTGGTAGTGACAAAATATTAAGTTAAAAAATTTGAAATTATAACTGTGTCCCTAGCGCTATTGCACAAAATTATATAAAGTTAGCTAGCAGGAGAAAAGTTTTTAAGAACCTGTGCATGTTGAAGTGATGTGATTATAAATACTTTTGTTGGAGCACCTGGGTGGCTCAGTCAGTTAAGCTTCTGCCTTCAGCTCAGGTCATGATCCCGGGGTTCCAGGATCAAGCCCCACTCAGCAAGGAGTCTGCTTGTCCCTCTCCCTTTGCCCCTCTCCTCTTCTCATGTTCTCTCCCTCTCTCTCAAATAAATAAATAAAATATTTTAAATAAATAAATAAATACTTTTGTTATTATTCTTTCTTCCAGGTTTTAATGTATTTTAATTTAGTTTATTAAAATCATATATGAATAAAAAAGAAATATTGAAACGAGAAATAAATATACCCACCCTCTGAAAAGATAAACATTGCTTTACAACTCTATAGTAGGACAGTGAAGGGCATCAATGCGTTTGCAGTCAATATATTTTCTTAAATTGAAATACTGATTGTAGAAGTTGACAAAGCCCAACAACGTCGAGTTCCCTCAGTGACAGAGGTGGACTTGACATTCTTTCCAAAATCATTATGCTAATTAGTATTTTGCAGGAAGAACCTAGTAGCATATATCCTGATACCATAAATATATTAGGGAGCTGATTAAGTAATTAATTGATATAAGATTTTGCTAAAATCATGCACATTTTCTGCTTGTATACAGGCCTGGTTCTGTTTTAATTCTCTTCATGTTTTTGTGGCCAGTGAATCAGGTATTTTGAAAAGTTTTGTTGGGTCTGTTTTATTTGTATGAACAGAGAGCTGTTTAAAATACCAAACTGCATAATCAGACTTAAGAGGCTAACTGAAACAAAATAGCATCATATGACGACCACATTGAAAAAGAAGCAAGGGTTATTTTTGCCTCCTGGCAAAAATATATAGGGTTGAATAATTTTAAGAAAATTGTTCTAATTTGAGTTCCAGAAGTTGCTGTGTCTTTGCTTCATGTATTACAAGTGAAGAAAGTAGGAAATTAATAATTTACCTATCATCTCTAAATAAGTCATAACTTAAGGAATTAGCTAAATAAACTAAAAAAACTTACTTCTGTTCTCCAATCTGAGAGGATCAAAGAAAGAAAAAATATACAATTATCATTTCATTATATATAGATATAGAAACAAAGTTAGTGATGATAGATCTCTATCTACCTACCTATCTATCTATCTCTATAGGCTTTACTCTGTGTGTGTGTGTGTGTGTGTGTGTGTGTGTGTGTGTGTGTGTGTGTGTTTTACTGATCTCTTGCTGCAGGAAGGAGGGTAGGAAGGCAATATAAAATTTCAGTAACATTCATGAACGGTGTGATCACACCAGACTTTCAATCATGTCCCATTTTGAGCATCACTGATGTCCTATTTAGTCCCCTTTAATGCCATGACACTCATTAGGATAAGAAGACAATCATAATCAACACAGTTGGGAAACATTATCATTTGATTTAGAACTCAGTTTGCAATTATATTGTAAGCTGTATTGCTGTAATCTGAAAAAGCACTAGGGAACAGTAGGTCTATACACTGGAATTTAGTCGTTTCCTAATTGGCAAAGTGTAGTCCATCAATCTTTTCTAATTCTGCCAATGAAGAATGATATGCCAGCATAGCAATTAAAGAATTAAAGTTGAAATCTTATAACTTTAATTTTCTAGAAATATTTTTGCTTTTTAATATTGAAAGCAAATTTACTTTTGCTAATAAAATGCTAATTTTTTAAAAAGATGGCTTTCTTAACAAAAAGAACAATCATGAATAAAAATTCAACCTATTGCTCAAAAAGAAAAAGAGAGTGATATAAGGAATATGCATTATATTATGAGTTAAAATAATTTCCAATTTATACTAACATCAATTTATTCTCAACAAGATTATTTTTAAATAATGAACTCCAATATCAAATTATACAATGCTGCTTTGGAGATAGGGCAGTTGATTCATCCCCTATCAAACTGCAACATGCTATTATCTTAAAACCTCAGGTTGGCTTTTTTCCAACTTAACATACACTGTGCTTTTGACAGCAGTGACTGGCAAGGTATTTATCTAGATTCAAATGATTTTCCACTTTGGACTCTACAGCTGATATCTTGTCCATATTTGAATATGGACACTTAAAATATAAATCCTCTCACCCATAAAAAGTTAAGTGATGTCAGATGAACACCAGGAAAAGGATTTTTCATTTATGCTAACACAGCAGTTTGGGGGTTTTTTTATTGTGAGGTTTACAATATCACATTCCATTTACTCTCTTTTTATATCCCTTACACTCTGTGTTGTTTGAAAGCAGGTAGGCTGTATTATTCATCCTTGTGTTCATACTCCAGAGTATAGCATGCCATAGGTCCTTCTTGATTGAAAAATGGACAGAAATAAAATCTAGAATTTTACTAGGGTCTTTTTGTCTTCTCTTCACTCACAGGATTTTCATCTGGAATATTATAGAAATAATGTTGTCTCATTTAAATGCATAAAACATTCACATTCAAGTTAAATCCAAACAATATGAAAAACTTTGAAAGTCTACTATTCATCTGCTTTTCTCTTCATGCTTCACCGTGAAGATCAGTGTCTTTCAAGATTCATCATAATTCTTTTTAATTACTTCTGTGGTGCCTCCCAAATGCTTTCCATTTTCTAATAATTTTTGCTGAAATAAATTAGATATTAGTTGCTATTTTAACAGTAGTCCTTAATAGAGCCAGTACAAGGATGTCAATGTAAAGTAGAAAACACTTTTGCCAACAAAGATTTTACTCCTGCCACTCTTCCCACACAACATCACTTTTTCCTACCTCTCAGAGATCACAGCTGCTATAACTAGATCCCATGCTAGGGCGATTCGGAAAGAGGACTTTGGTCCTCTGTCTACTTGTACTCTGGATCTTGTTGATTTAAACCCTTAATGCCTGACCGTCTCAGATTGTCCTGCAGCAATCTTATTACTTACGTCCTCCTCTTTTCCTGTCTAATAATTTAGTTTCTGCCTTCCTCTTTTGACTGCCTTACCTGCAGAATATTCCAGTCCTTTTCTAGTTAGCTCTGTCCCATCATTATCAATGTAAAAGTATCGTCGTTGAAGAGAGATATGCATCATATCATGTGTGAACATGCATTTATCATACCATGGGAGTAAAGCATATGGACTACTGGTTTAACCTTTTTTGGTTGAAAGTCATACAACCACGATATTTATCGTATACATGTGAGGGTTTTGAATTTTCTATGACAGAGCTATATAGAGAATTTTTTAATCACAGATTATCAGAGCCACAGGGATCTTTATATTTTCATGTTTGACACTGTTTTTGTGTAGTCGATCTGTCATGAAACTGGGGAAGATAAAAGTAGATCTGTACTGCCTGACCTGACGTAGGTAGGGCTCTCCAGAGCCTACTTTTGTGATTTTCTTGACCCTCTTCTTGACGCATCTTCTTGACCCTCCATTTGTCACTATCTTGTCCAGTCTGAATAAAATGAATATCTCCTTTGAATATTTTACATTTGTAGAAAACTGAGGACCAGTGAAATGCAAATTAGTAATAGAACTGAGAATGAAAATAAGGTGCCCTGATGTATCAGGAGATAAATATATATCTAATGTACAATCTATGAATGTTTGTGTAAACATTTAACTTTAAAGTGTAAAGTGGCATTGGTCTGAATCTCTGTATCCATATCAATTCTTGCTATTTCTCTCAAGCAGAAACATTGCTCCTACAACACCAGAAAAGCTATCACTAAGTGGCAAATTTTAATTGTCTGATAGGATACCCTAAGGAATATTGTACATCAATAAAATATCAGACATGGTTCTGATAAAAACGCATGAACTTACGTATGTTAGTACTTGACACTTAAAACTAAAACAAAATGTATACATTGTTTACCTTCCTTCTTCTCAAAGTTCTGATAGTCAGTTACTATTATGTCTATTGTAAAGATTTTTTTTAAAAAGAATCTCAAAGTTACACATTTTGTCAGTGGCGATATTTAGACTCAAACTCAGAAATGATGCAGTCACTCAATGCTCTTGCCAGTTTGCTACATTATGCAAAAGCTATCATTCTTTTTCTTTATATGCACAAACATGCACTCTTGCACAGAGCAGTGGAATCTCCCAGAAACTTTTCCTTCATCCCACTAATCTTAAGAATGTAGCTTTAGTTCTGCAAGATGCATAAGTTCTAGATACCTGCTGTACAACATTGTGCCTATACCCAACAATACCATACTGTACACTTAAAATTTCAGCAGATTCATGTGTTCTAACCACAATAAAAAATACACACACACAGACACACACACCAGGGGGAAAAACATATCCATTGCTTTTTATAATACTTTTTTTTCCACTGAAGAAAGCAAACTGTGAGTAAAGATTATGTTCTTGGGGCACCTGGGTGACTCAGTCAGTTAGGCGTCTGACTTCAGCTTGGGTCATGATCTCACGGTCCAGGAATAGAGCCCCATGTTGAGCCGCGTGTCTGTTTGTCCCTCTGCCCCTCGCCCTGCTCATTCTCTCTCTGTATGTCTCTCAAATAAATAAATAAAATCTTTAAAAAAAAAGATTATGTTTTTAATCAGAAAGCAAAATGAGCTTTCATTATTTTTATGTGCTATGTCCTTCAAAAAGTAACCCCATATTGGTCTTAATAGCTGGGGAATTTTTGAATTTTCTTTGAATTTCCTTCAGTTCTGAGAATGATCAATTAATACAAGCTTATCAGGAGAAAAAAATGAATAAACCATTTCTGCTCACTTTATATTCATTTTTTTCTTAATTCTGCTAATTTGAATAAATTTTATGGACTCAGGAGTATGTATAGTTCCTCTTTATATAGTTGTCATCCCTACCAAATTTCAATAACCAAAATATATGCTATAGAGGAGGGAAGCTGATAATCTTTTCTTTATTATGACATGTAATAATAGTCTTTTTATTTTAAAAATAATCTTTAAATGTCATTATTATAATGTTATCTTAGAGATAATCTCCCCTGCAGCTGACAAAATTAGCCGGACATAGAGTGACTAGTGACTAGGTCAATTTACATGGATGAGCTTATTAGGAAGCAAATTGGCATAGAAAGTTCAAAGAATTAAATTTATTTCATTTACGATGTGGAACATTTTCTGACATTTGTCTAAATTCATTTTTATTAAAAATTGATAAGTGAATATTATTTAGTCTAAATAAAAAGCTAAAAACAATAAGGAGAATTTGAATTTTTGAATTAAATTAGAGCAAAGATGGTTGGAAGAAGGATGACTTAGAACTGGTCACTCTTCTAGCAGTCTCGAGATAAGGCAATTGGTATGTATAGCCATGCTTTAGGTTAAACTAAATGTGCACAGGGCAGCTTTACTCAAAGTAACCATAACACGGTTTTAAGAATTCTGGAAAGGTCTGATGGCCTTTATATTGTCTCTCTGATATCCGACCCATGGCATTCACACTTCAAGTACTTTGCAAAATGCAAATGCCCTTCGGATAGTCCTCTAAGCCCTGATCAGTCAGGTAATACTTAGTGTGTGTGAAGAGATATTACAATAGACCTTAAAAAGTAGGAAGGAGAGAATAAGATTTCAAAGATGGTATTAAGGGAATATTGATGGCATCAAAAATTCACTGCATATTCTAAATTCTGCCTAAAATTGACTCCTTTCTCCTAGCTTAATAAACTCATAAACTTAATAAACTCATAAAACTGAATAAACTCATAATATAACTATCCATTACTAAGGTATATATAATATATATCTCTAAAAGCTATCAGATGTAATCATTTCACACATACACACATGCACGTGAGCACGCTGATTTTCTATGTTGAATTTACACTCTAGTTTCTCAAGGAACTCATCTAGTCACCTTCTTTTTTTTTTTTTAAGATTTTATTTATTTATGTGACGGAGAGACAGCCAGCAAGAGAGGGAACACAGCAGGGGAGTGGGAGAGGAAGAAGCAGGCTCCCAGCGGAGGAGCCTGATGTGGGTCTCGATCCCATAACGCTGGGATCACGCCCTGAGCTGAAGGCAGACGTTTAACCACTGTGCCACCCAGGCGCCCCATCTAGTCACCTTCTGTCCCTAAAAACCTCTGACTTATTTTCCTTAAGCTACTGTGATTTGTAATTAGTGTTGATATAATTATTATGTGGCTCTATTTCTATAAAAAATTGGTTTCTTGCCAAATTCATTTCCCATTTTGATTCAAAATTGAAGCCTAGTGTAGGTGACCAAAAAGCTTCATAAATAATCATTCTTTCCCCACCAGGAGTAAATGTCTAAGACAATTAGAAGTGCAAGAAGGTTAAAAATAGGGGCACCTGGGTGGCTCAGTCATTAAGCATCTGCCTTCAGCTCAGGGCGTGATCCCAGGGTCCTGGGATTGAGCCCCACATCAGGCTCCTCTGCTGGGAGCCTGCTTCTTCCTCTCCCACTTCCCCTGCTTGTGTCCTTCAAATTTTTTTTTTTTTGAGTTCTTTGTATATTAGGGATATTAGCAGTTTGAAGTATATGTCTTCAGTATTTTCTTCCAGTTTGTCAGTTACCTTTTGGCTTAATTTATGGTTCTTTGTCATGCAAATTTTGTCTTTTATAATGAAAAAAAAAACTTCCTCTAACTTTCTGGAGAATGGAAAGATCATCCAGTCTCTAGAGAACATGCAGTTGAGCAAGAAATAAGTGTAGAATGTAATGTGTGAGATTTGGGGAAATTCATTCAACTGTAAATGAAAGAGTACACAATCTTGGCTAAACCTTTATTCTAACTCCTTTGACAAATGTGTCTTGATAAGATTTTTTTTTTCCAGAAATAAAACGTAAATGTTTTTTAACACTTATGGGACTAAAATAAATCTGCAAGACATATTAACATCAATCCTATAGATTATTTATTTAGGTATTCCATCTTCTTGCTTATTTTTGTCCGTGTGATCTGTAATCTATTGAAAGAGCTGGTAAGTTCCCTTATTAGTGACTTTCTTTGTAGTCTTCTTGAAATAACTGCAGTTTTAATTTCCTAAGAGTCATTGTTGATGCGTAAATATTCCTAAGTATTCCTATGTTATTCCTGTATTGCCACTGAACACTGTAGATTTTACATTAAATCATGTTCTTTGATATCTTTAATGCTTATAGTTTTGAACTCTGCTTAGGTATTAGGATCACTTACCTGCTATTTGTAGGTTTTTTTGCATTTTTTTGTCTTGTTCTTTATATTTAGCCTTTCTGAATTACTTTATTTTACATGCATCTCTGGTATACAGCATATGGATGATTTTTATCTAGTAGGGCAAATTGAAATTATTTTCTATTAATAAGTAATTTATTTCCTTCATGTTTTTATTGCTATCATGTTTTGTCTTGATTCTATAAAAGTATTTTTGAAGATATTTATTTATTTATTTATTTTTCAGTAAACTCTATGCCCAAAGTGGGGCTCAAACTTATGCTCCCAAGATCAAGAGTCACATGCTCTACCAATTGAGGTCCAGGCACCCTTCTATCAAAGTATTTGATAATGTGTATTTTGTTAGATGTCTATGGTTCTTAATTGATACGTATTTTTTGCTCCTAAAAATAATTTAGGAGGGTTTGTATTTTTGTTCTAGTGAAATTTGCATGCTTACACTTTTTAATATCCTTGATCTCGTTCTCCTATTTTATTTTTTACTATTTGTTTTACTACTTGTTTCGGTTATCCTTTCACATCTACGTATTTGCTGTACCCAAAAAAATGGCTTTTTATTTCTACTTTTTTTTTTTAAGATTTTATTTATTTATTCGACAGAGATAGAGACAGCCAGTGAGAGAGGGAACACAAGCAGGGGGAGTGGGAGAGGAAGAAGCTGACTCATAGCAGAAGAGCCCGATGTGGGGCTCGATCCCAGATCTCCGGGATCACGCCCTGAGCCAAAGGCAGACGCTTAACCGCTGTGCCACCCAGGCGCCCCATACTTTTTCTTTTTTTTCTGTCTCTTCTCTTCTTCTAATATTTGGTTGCATTATTTGTACTTTGACACAATATATAATGTTTGCACATTAATGGATCACCATCATCCTCACCTTTGTTTTGTATGTACAGTCATATATTTTTAAATGTCCCATATCTGTTCTTGTACTGAAGTTTTCCCACTCATCATTCGGCTAAATGAAGCTTATCATACAGTGTAGGGGCTGGCAAACTACATCTCATGGGCCAGATATGGAGTTGTACTGAAACAGAGTCATACCCACTTATTTACATAGTGTCTATATCTCCTTTCACACAAAACTACCAAAGTTGCAGCAGAGATCATATGGCTGACAAAGTGAACATTATTTTCTGTCTGGCCATTAATGGAAAAAGTCTGCTACCCCCTGATGTGGTAAATTTCTCAAGAAAGGCTGGTGGGTACAGGAATCTCCAAGTTCTTGTATGCTGAAGGCTGATTTAATATAGTCTTGATATTTTAATTGGAATTTGGATTGACTGTATTTTAAATGATTGGTTTGCACTGTCTTTAATTTCTTTTTCTTTTTTCTTTCTTTCTTTCTTTCTTTCTTTCTTTCTTTCTTTTCTGTACTATTCCATTTTTCCCTTACATTGATCGTGGCCTTTAATTTATTAATTAAGGGTGTTACACATGTATTCAAAATGCTGCATAATTGTATATGTCAAAAGTGTTTAATGATTCCCTGCTCTATAACTGGTAGTAACTCTATAATCACACACGTGTCAAACAGAATTCATAGGGTACAAAATACAGTACTTTTATAATGGTATTAAAAGGTCCTGCAAAGTGCAAACCTTACTACCAGAAAGTGATTTTCCTTATAATGAATTAGCTTTATTAATTCCATTTGTCATGCAGGTATTTATATATATGTGTATATATATATATATATATATATATATGCAATTTCAGAGCTGTCATTTATACAATTATAGCATTTTTCTTCAAAATTAGTTCTGCTTGCTAGCCATCTGCCCAAATCTACCACCCTACTCTCCTCAATGCATCCTGGGGTCTTTCCTTCCTCCTTCCATTTGTTCTATCTCCGCCTCACCCTCACTTATGCCTCTTTCTCAGCTGCCATACGTTTTTCATTCCTCTTCTCCGTACTTTTTAACTAAATTTCATTTAAAGTAATCTTTGTGTCCTATTTCAACGAAATATTGTAAGGGAGGTCAGGATAGAGAAGGGATCTAAGAGAGATGGAAGGATATGTGAGCATTGTTTCCTGACAATCTATAATGTACCTTATGTAGTAAATGATATTATAAAAATACCATTTACAAATAAATAAATTTTGAATAAAGATGTATCTGAAGTTTCCCAAATTTTAAATATGGGGTCAAAAAGCATAACCAAAGGGGGCATGAGTGAGATCAGTGTAAAGCCCACGAATTGCACAGACTTTTAACGATAGAGAACAAACTAAGGGTTGCTGGAGGGAAGGTGGGCAGGGGATGGGCTAAATGGGTGATGGGGGATTAAGGAGGGCACTTGTTGTGATGAGGTCTGAGTGTTGTATGTAAGTGATGGATCACTAAATTCTGCCCCCGAAACCAGTATTACACTGTATGTGAACTAACTGGAATTTAAATAAAAACTTGAAATAAATAAATAAACAAATAAATAAATTCCATATATTCCAATCCTAGAGGAAAAGAAAGAAATAAAAAAACAACATCATTAATTCTCCCATAGTTCACTTTAAAGTAAGTTTTCAGCTGACGATGGGTTGTATTCATATCAAGAAAACTGCTACCAATCAATTGTGGTTAGATTATTACCCTCTTAGTTAATGCAGTGAAACTTAAATTAGAAAACAAATAATAGGACAATCAGTGTAGAAGAGTAGCATTTCCTTATCTATATCCATTTAATAAATCAATATTAATGGACTTGAGGGTAAATTACAATTTTAGGCCAAGCAAACTTTTGTAAGCCTCTGTAGCCGAGTTTATTATGGTTGTACCTGCATCCTTGTGATCTCTGTTATGTTTATGTTGTTATCCTTTCTTTCATACGTATCCTCTTACACCAGTGATGAAATGCTCTTAGAACAGCACACGCAAAGAACAAAACAAAACAAAACCTCCCGTATATCAACAGTGTGCTGACTACTTCTCTAATTTTTATATTTCTCCCAATTTCCAAATGAGCTTTGACCAGTAGGCATGAGATTAAAAATGCCTGAGACAAAATCAGTGCACACTCTATCCCATGATAAGAGGAAGGGTTATTTGATATAAAACTTTGGTTATAACAGTGCATATCTAATTTTCTTTCCTGTCACTATGATGTATAAGTCTTTGTTTTTCAAATTGCATCCGTATAACTTTGGTAATATACACCATGGTGACTATAGTTAATAATAGTGTATTTTTGCATATTTGAAAGTTGCTAAAAGAATAAATTTTAAAAGTTCTCATCACAAGAAGAAAATATTGTAACTATGTATGGTGATGGATACTAACTAGATTAATCGTGGTGATCATTTTGCAATATATGCAAATTCTGAATCATTATGTTTTACACCTGAAAACAATATAATGTTATATATCCATTATACCTAAATAAAAAAAAAAAGATTTTTGAGAGTGGAAATTACAGTGAAAATATAATTTGATTTACCCATCAAAATCGAAGCAAACAAACAATAACCGAAAATAGACAATAAAAATATATGTATATATAAATATATGGCTAAATTACTATACAAAAGTGGTGGCAATATATGGTGGAGTTTAAAATTTATGTTGTGCTAAACTACATGAAAATGAGGAAAAGGTGAAAGGGGTACATGAATTTAAAGTATTTCCAGGTTCAACTCTACTACAGAACTGGTAAAATGAATGATTTTTACTGACTGCAATATTTAAGAATGCATGTTATATGTTTTAGGACTATCAGTGAGGGAGCATTTTTGCTCCCCAGGGATATTTGGCAATATCTGATCATTTTAGTCTGGATGTCACCAGTGGGGAAAGGGAGCGATAGCCATCTAGTGAATAGAATCCAGGGATACTACTAAACATTCTACAAAACACAAGAGAATCTCCTCAACCAAGAATTATTCAGACCAAAATATCAACAATGCCAAGATGAAAAAGTTCTCTAGGGTAACCACTAAATTATAATAATTGATAAATAACAAATGGACTGGTAGAAAAATGTGGTAACAAAATATGTGATTAAAAATATATGACAGGATAAGAGCACCTGGGTGACTCAGTTGGTTGAGCATCCAACTCTTTTTTTTTTTTTTTGACAGAGAGGGAGACAGCCAGTGAGAGAGGGAACACAAGCAGGGGGAGTGGGAGAGGAAGAAGCAGGGTCCTAGCAGAGAAGCCTGATGTGGGGCTCGATCCCAGAACGCTGGGATCACACCCTGAGCCGCAGGCAGACGCTTCACGACTGTGCCACCCAGGTGCCCCGAGCATCCAACTCTTGATTCTGGCTCAGATCGTGATCTTAGAGTTGTGAGATTAAGCCCCACACCTAGCTTTGTGCTGGGCATGGACCCTGCTCGCAATTCTCTCTCCCCCTGTCCCTCTGCTCCTTCTCTCTTTTTCTCTCCCCCTCAAAAAACGAAAAAATAAATAAAATTACACACACACACACACACACACACACACATATACTTATGACAGGACAAAAGAGAAACATAAAACAGATGGGTTAAAAAGGAACAAAAGTAGGAAAATGAGAAATATTAACACAACTACATCAGTAATAAAAATATATATATAGACTGACTACTCCAAATAAAAAGACTAAAATTTGAAACTGGGAAACCAAAAATAAATATACACATAATGCAAGGCACACTCAAAATATAAAACTGAGGAAAGATGACCACAAATGGATACAAAAAGACTATAATGAAAACATTGACCAAAGGATATCTTTTTTAGTTAGACAAATGTAGACAAAGTAAATTTTAAGACAGGAAACATTAATGCAGAAAAATGGACATTTCATAATAATAAACCAAAATTCAGCAAGAAGATAATCACAATCTTAAATCTAGTTGTTCGTAACCAATAGCTTCAAAATATATAAATCATAACTTAGTAGAACTAAAAGGAAAAATAATGTACAACAATAGTATGAGGAATTAATGCACCTGTCTCAACAGAAACACAAACCAAAAAAAAAGTTTAAAGAAGATCTGATGAACACAATTGGTAAACTTGACCTAGTTTATGGATATAGAAAATTGTATTCAATGATTATAGAATTCAAATTATTTTCAAATTTGTAGGGATTGTTTACCACAGTCAACAACATGCTGGCTAATAATGACAGTCTCAAAGAATATAAAAGGTTTTGCTATCGTTCAGAAGTTGTTTTTGGTCAGAAATAAATTAAATTAGACATAGTAAATATACATAAAATAAACCTCCTATTTCATAGACAATAAAAAGTATACTCCTATAATTCAAAGATCAAATAAGAACTTACAATGGAAATTATTTTTTAAATATTTTAATTAATTATTTTATACATAATAAACTTAAAAGCTTCTGTAGTCATAGTAATGCTCTGTCCCTTGATCTGTGTTCTCATTATATGGTTGCATCAATTTGTGCAAATTCATTATGAAAGCATAATTTTAATATTAATGATCTATGTACTTTCCTGTGTATATATTTGAATAAGAAGTTATTAAACTGGGGCGCCTGGGTGGCACAGCAGTTGAGCGTCTGCCTTCAGCTCACGGCGTGATCCCAGCGTTATGGGATCGAGCCCCACATCAGGCTCTTCCGCTATGAGCCTGCTTCTTCCTCTCCCACTCCCCCTGCTTGTGTTCCCTCTCTCGCTGGCTGTCTCTATCCTGTCGAATAAATAAATAAAATCTTTTTAAAAAAAAGAAGTTATTAAACTAATAAATGTAGCCACAAATGTCAATTACTTTCTCCAGTTTATGAACATAATTTAACATTAAATCACTCAAGTTTATGAGGAAAAAAAATGCTCTAAAATTAACCTGATATTACTCTTCTTAGTCCATTTTCATTTAATGTAATTATTTTTGGGTTTATAGGCACTATCTCATTCTTTTTTTGTTAGTTTGTTTTTCTCACCTGCTCGTGGTTATCTCTTTTCTATTACCTTCTTTTGGAGTATTTAATTTACTATTATTATTTTTTACTATTCATTTAGTGAGTGTCCTAAAAACTAAAATGTTTCCCTCACTTATTATGATTCAGTGTAAGTTAATAATTCTACCTCTTGACAGACAATATTTTGGATTTTACATAATTTACCTACATTTATTTACTGGCTGTTGTATTGTTGTTGGGTATGTTTGTTCCTAATATACTTAATGCTCCAGGTGACATTATTCTTGTTGTTTTTAAATTTAATATTGATTTTATATACCTACACTTCTACCCTTATACAGCTTTTTATTTCTGTTTTTCCAATCGGGATCAATTTCTTATGCACCAAGAAGTCACTATAATACTTTTTAATGCAGCAGAAAGTTGGCAGTGAATTATCTGCTATTCCAGAAGTGCCTATATTTTACCTCCATGTGTTTACAGCTTTACTGTAACTTGTAAGTATAGTTGATGTAAAACAACCCTGCACATATTTAAATTATACACTTTAATGAGCTTTGTTATGTATATATACTCCCAGGAAACCATTAGTACCATCAAGATAACAAATATTTATATCACCTCCGAAGTTACCTTGCATTCAATGTCAGTTTTTCCTCCACTCTAGTCTTAGGCAACTGCTGACTTCCTTTTTGTCACTATCGATGGAATTTTATATAAATGGAATCATTCATCATGTACTCTTTTGGCATATCTTTCACTACCATTTCTACTAAGATACAGCTCCAAAAGAACAGAGGTTTTTGTCCATTTTCTCCCTCCATCGGTGTATTCCAGCAACCCGTTGATTACCTGACACAAAAACTAAAACTTCCATATGTATTATTGAATGACAGCTTGTGCGACTCATGCATGACCGGGTCCCTTGTGAGCCTGGATGAGATCTTGTACTCGACAACACAGGGCAGGCCAACTACACGCTCTTAGTAAATGAAACGAAACCTAATTGTTTTTCTGTAAGTTGATACTGGTTTTAGATCTAACATACAATTATTTAAAATTATGAAATGGAAAATGTGCAAGGATATGTTGCCACTGGAACAATAAAACTCCTCTAATATTCTCCAAAGTAAGAATAGCTTTCTTTCTTAAATATTTATGAAATACCCTCATACTGAGGAGAAAATGGAGATTTTTGTTTTTTCACTTTTTTTCCTTAAATACAAACATCCACATGAACACCTACATGGAGAATGTTTTTTTTTTTTGTAAGTCAAGAAAATAGACAATTTATCATTCTCTAAAAACAGCATGCTATTTTGAAACTATACATATGCATTTTCTTTGTCCACAGCACTGTCATCGTTCATGATTTATAATTCTCATTTCTCAAAATTCAAATTATTTTTCTTCACGAATGTTATTCTGATGATCAAACACAGTTGATTTCTTCCATTCCCATAATTTGTACATACTGATATTATTTTATTTAGATTATTTGTTCATATATTCAACTCTACTACTGTTCTTTGGTTTCCTAAGAGAAGGGCTTGGTCTTGTTCATCTTTAGATCTCCAGCATCTAACATTATCTGACATATATTAGGTTTTCAAAAATATTTTTGAGAGAATGGTGTGCTTAATCAGAATGGATGTTTTTCTTTTAACATCTTGTGGTTTTGAATCATAGTCCACAAATTTCAAGTGTGCCCCTCTTTGTCCTTAATAACATTGAAGAATAATATAATTCAACCCCAGTCATTAAGACATCTAACTAATAACCATATATTGGGGACAAACTCTCATTTATAATATATGGCTGGTTACCAACAAAACTCTCACCTCCAGGCCACATAGTGCCTCTGGTCCTGGCAGTTCTGTATCATTCTTTTTATTATTATTATTTTTTATAGTAATCTCTAACCCATTGTGGGGCTCCAACTCACAACCCCGAGGTCAGGAGTCACATGCTCTACTGACTAAGCCAGCCAGAGCCCCTGAGTCATTCTTACTGTGCTTGTGACATGAGGTGTTCTTCAGCAAGGCCAGGAACCATACAGTCACGTTCATCTCAGCACCTGCCTCTTCTCTCTGTGCCGCTAGGGAGCAATATGAAGATTCTAAGGGCTTTCTGCACCATGCTATCAAGACCAAAGGACAGGATTCCTGGCTGGTTCAGTCAGTGGAGTGTGCAGCTCTTTTTTTTTTTTTTTTTTTTTTTAAGATTTTACTTATTTATTTATTTATTTATTTGAGAGAGAAAGAGAGAAAGCATGCACGAGATGGGGGAAGGGCCGAGGGAAAGGGAGAAGAACAAGCACATTCCCTGCTGAGCAGAGAGCCCAGCAATGGCTTGATCCCAGGACCTCAAGAATATAACCTGAGCCTAAGTTGAACGCTTAACGACCTGAGCCATCCAGGCGCCCTTGAGTGTGACTCTTGATCTCAGGGTTATGAGTTCAAGCCCCACGTTGAGTGTAGAGGTTACTTAAAAATAACATTTAAAAAAAATAGAAAAGACTAAAGGACATAACGGGAAAACGTGCCCATCATGTTAATGCTGCTTAATAAAATATTCATTACTCTCCTCCTGGAATAACATATTTTGAAAAAAAAATGTTCATCTTTTTAAATATAGGCACAACAATAAATAAGATACAGTACTTCTTAATGTAATGAAAATCTGTTATGGAGGGAAGACAGCTATTTACTATAAATGTGATAAGTAATGTCATGTGATAGAGAATTAGAATTATCTTGGGAGGTAACTAATCCAAATAGATGGGAGAGATCACAAAGAACATTTTGGAGGTGGCAATATCTAATTTGAGATATAAAAGACACACAGAAAATGAGTAAAAGTTGATTGTAATGTCACATAAAGTTTCAAGAAAAAGAAGCAAGTAAAGTCACCTGAGGTAAAAATTCAAAATGCACTATAAAAGGACTGAGAGCAGGGGCGCCTGGGTGGCACAGCGGTTAAAGCGGCTGCCTTCGGCTCAGGGCGTGATCCCGGCGTTCCGGGTTCGAGCCCCACGTCAGGCTCCTCCTCTATGAGCCTGCTTCTTCCTCTCCCACTCCCCCTGCTTGTGTTCCCTCTCTCACTGGCTGTCTCTATCTCTGTCAAATAAATAAATAAAATCTTAAAAAAAAAAAAAAAAAAGGACTGAGAGCAGAAATGGGAGAGCTAATGTGATGTGAATGTTTGAAACTTAGCCTAGTAGCAATGGGAAGACAATAGAAAGTCTTAAGATGACTTAAGGTTTGCACTTTAGAAATACCACTTCATTTGAAGGCAACACTTAGGAGGCTCTTAGTCATAAAATCATCAGTTATGCTGACTAGGGTGGATATTGTGAAAAGTGGGGAGATTTAGGAACAAAAAAGAAAATTAGAAAATAGGATCAATAGTATCTGTTTATTGATTATGAGGAATGAGAATGAGTTTGGGAGATTGGGAGAATATATGATGGTGGCCTAGGCCCTAGCATGGACATTTGTCACTTTGAGCAGTCATAGAGGAGAAGCAAGTTAATAAGCTTGGATTTGGATGGAGTTGATGTGATACCTTCAAGAAGAGATGTCTAGTAGTGGTCAGTTATATGAGAGGCATATCTAGTTGGTAGATGTACATTTGGACATTATCAGACATGTATAGTAGCTGAAACCAGTAAATGAAGTGGTTGAGATGCTTAGAGAGTATAGAAAGTGAGAATATTTGAACACCCGAGGTAGAATCCTGAGGAACAGCGTTCATTTTATGTCAAGGACAGGAAGCATGCAAGGTTCATGCAGGAACATAAGCCGGTGAAGAGTAAGGAAAAATCTAGTGAATGTAGTAGTATGAGAGAAAAGAAAAGACAGTGCTTTTACAGTGTGAGAGTAGTCAAAAATGTGTAGCCATATAGTCCTATAACCAAATAACATCAATAAATTCATTTTTGTTTTTTAAGAGAATAAAACTTCTTTTAAGCTTTGACCTAAGATACTTTACTGTCTCAGTATTTTCAAAACTGCCCCCAACACAATTTTGGGAAACGAAATCAATTCTTATGTACACATATTTTTAATCAAGAGGACAGTCTAGTTTGCAAACAAACAAAAACAAACAAACAAAAGCACAGGTTGATTTTTCCCTACAAATCCTTAACTGCAGAAAAAAATCAAGCTGATTTCTGATACTTTGTAACAGAATGAGAGGAGGCAGATTTATATTTATGTTCTCTACACTTTTTATTACTTTCACTGATTCTTTTTTTTTTTCTTCTTTTCCCATTTTTTTTTTCCCCTCTCTGTGAGTTGAAATTCAATTTAAAGCGAAGTAAGGATGAATGAAGCATTGGACCCAGCAACTGCACCACCAACATACTCAGGGTTTTCAATGACCAATTTTTCACACTGTTTGAAGGGAATGAAATATTAGTATTCATCTCACATTGGAAGTAAGCCGAAAAGGCACAGTTACACTTTTCAGTCTGCTTGTTTTTTATTTGAAGTGTAAACTCACAAACTGTAGTAACAGAGAGGAATACAAAATGCACAGAACAGAAACTGGATTGTTTTTTATGTTAAATGCAAGATCAATGCATTAGGCTTCTAACTAAAATATTTTACCTGGACTTTAGAACACCATTCATTTTAATTGGTTGATTGATACTCATAGAAGGTATTTGTGTCCTAAATAGATACTATATGGTGGGAAGAGGGGAGAGAGAGTATTTCTTCATCTGTTCATACATCAATCTTTGGTATAAAAACAAGCTAAACCTAACATTAGCCTTAGCTTCTGAGCCCTAGAAGAACTTAGCTGAAATAAAATAGGAAAGAAAACCTAAAGGAAACATTTTGGACTTACTCTGCAACCTCAAGTATCTTCTACCCAATTCTCCTATAAACAAGTGGGAAAACATGTTATAGCCTTATTATTATGTAGCCAATCAACTTATATGATAAAAAATACTAATGGAAAAAAAAACCACAAAAACAAAAACTTTCTCCTCAGTTTTATCTACTAATACAAAAAAAAGGAACAAAATAAGGTGGTGTTTCTTTCCCTTGCCCACCATAATATGCTCCATTAAATTTAAAAAAAAACCAAAAAAACAAAAACAGGCTTTGAATATGTCCATTTGAATGTGCTTTCTGCTTTTTAAAAAGGATTTTAAAGAATCTTTTCAAAAAAGCATAAGCATTTCATGACCAAAAGGACATTTTACCAAAGTGCTTTATTTAAAATACTGTCTATTTAATCAAAAGCCTGAAAGAAACTCATCAATTCTCTGATAGTGCAATTGAGTGACTCAATTCATTCAAATTAAATTGTAAACCAGTAATCAAACAAATACTTACTGATTTTCTACAACATATATATATGGCATTGTGCCAGGTAGTGGGAAGATATTAGATAAGATGAAGAATTAGTCCTGCCCTCAAGAGGCTTATAGTGTAATAGGAGAGAGAAATTTTAAAAGAGCAGAAAACAAAACAGATGGCATAAACAATGCTGCACTGATACAGTAAACAGAGTCTCTGCCTTCATTTCAGAGGGACACTGCTCACATTACTTGTTTATAGGGTCTGAGAGGACTAATAAACAAAGATCCTTTGCTTTATTGCCAATATAAGAACCAAAAGCAAATGGATATAAAAGATTCAGTGTTATTTCTGGTGATGTTGACGTTGGAAAACATAATTTGATGTAGGAGCCAGGTGGATCTGTTAATCCTTATCCTTAAATCTCATCAAGATCCAAGGAATGTCTCACTTTGGGAATATCTCAGATCTCCAAAGCAAGCACCCTTACCCAGATCATAGCTTCACTCTGCATGAAGATGGTGGAGGGAAAAATAATCACCTGTCTTTAGTACACCCAATTAGGAAACATCCTTTACCGACTAAGTGATTCATTTTATCCCCAGTAGATGGTTAAAAAAGAAAGAGCAGCAAGACACCCAATAGAATTAATGGAAAAAAGCTCACTTTGAGAAAACAGAAGGAGGTACTAAGCATTGCCCTGAAAATCTCTCAGATCTTTGATCTCTTAAAAATTGAAATTTAGGGGCGCCTGGCTGGCTTAGTCGGTGGAGCATGTGGCTCTTGATCTCGGGGTCATGAGTTCAACCCCCACGCTGGGTGTAGAATTACTTAAATAAATTACCTTTAAAAAATTTGAAATTAAACATTAAGCCTATACTCTTCCTTCATGGAACTACTAACATAAAACCAATCACTATTCCCTTATGGAAACTCCATGGACCATTTGTGGTCAGTGTTGACTTTACCCCCAAAAAAGCTATAATCTACCCTATATTGAATGCTACATTTTGTCCTCATCAGCAATTATGCAATGAAAAATAAATAAAAATATCAATGGGGCGCCTGGGTGGCACAGTCATTAAGCATCTGCCTTCGGCTCAGGGCGTGAACCCAACGTTCTGGAATCGAGCCCCGCATCAGGCTTCTCTGCTAGGAGCCTGCTTCTTCCTCTCCAACACCCCCTGCTTGCGTTCCCTCTCTCACTGGCTGTCTCTCTCTGCCAAATAAGTAAATAAAATCTTTTAAAAAAATCAAGATACTTCAAAAAAATTAATGTAGGTACTTGAAATATGAATATAAATAGTATCCCATTGTGGTATACATGAGAAAATGAAAAATCTAGTATTAAATTTCCAAAGAAATTGAAGTCCAGAGTTACTTAAAGTCTAAAATTCCTCTGTGAATTAACATATAAAGAAATGCACTCTACCTCTTCTCTTACAATGAGTATTCTAGATGATAGTTCAGTTTATTGTTTGCATACAACAGCACCAACAAAAGAACTATTCACTCTTCTAGGAGAAAGCCCATGTGCAGAAGGAGGTCAAAATACTAAGTGGCTCAGCTACTTACTCTGAGTCACTTCTTTCATTTCTTTCAAAAGATGAGTCATTTAAGCAGAGGGATGTCCTTCCTGAGGAAGTCTCCACTTGAACTCATTTTCAAGTTTTCTATTCATGGTTGCAGTGAGGAATCAGTGACTGGTCTGCAAATGTAATTTCCACAGTCTTAGGGAGAGTCTAAACAACTATGTCTATGACTCTTGGTTAGATCACGACACTATTGATATCCCACGTCCAAGCTAAGAAGAATTGTGTTCCCCTCCCAGAATTCATGTGTTGAAACCCTAACCCTCAGTGTGACTATACTTGGAGACAGGGCATTAACAAGGTAATTCAGATTACATGAGGTCATAAAACTGAAGCCCTAATCCAACATGCCTGCTGTCCCTAAAGAGGAGCGAAAGACACCAGGATGTATGCACAGAGAAGAAGCTTTGTGAGAACATAGTGAGAAGGTGACCATCTGCAAGACAATGAGAGAGGCTTCAGGAGAAACCAAACGTAACAACACTTTGATTTGCGGCTTCCAACTTCCAGAACTGTGAGAAAATAAATTTCTGGGTTTTTTTTAAGCCATCCAGTCTATGGTATATTGTTATGGCAGCCTTAGAAAACTAATACAATAAATAATTGGCTGTGCTTAGAAAATTATTATGCTTCATGAAATATCAGAATCAGTAAGCCCTTCCAGACACCAGATGTGTGGAGGGCAAGTTTTCAAAGACCTATATCAAATCCAAAGTCTTGTGATTTTTTTTTTATTATTAATCTTTAACTGATGTAAAACTTGTTATATGTGAAATGCACATATCTTAAATATTTAAGTTGAAAACTTTGGCAAACATATGCACCCATGTAAGCAGTACCTGTTTCAAGCTTTAGATTATATCCATGAACAGAGAAAGCACTTTCTTCCTTCTTGAAGTCATGTTTTATGCCCCATAGATAACCACTGAACTGATTTTTATCACCTAAGATTCCTGTACTCAATCCCCATAGAAATGAAAGCGTACAGGATGTTACTTTTAATATCTGAAATTTTTGGCTCAACATTATATTTCATGATTCATTCAAATTGTGTAACAGTAGTTTATTCTTTATCATTGCCCACTAATATTCCTACAGAAGAATGTACCAAATTGGTTATCTGTTCTCCCATGGTGTACCTCAGGGCTCTTCTCAGCTTTCCTGAGGTAAATTCACTTGATCATTACTTTTCTCTTTTTCTTTTAATTTCTGTGCTTTTTTTAAAGGAATTTTGTGTGCATGCTTACAAATGATATTGGTTTGTGGCATTGGTTTTCTTGTAATGTCCTTTATGGGTTTTGATATTGTGTCATACTGGCCCCATAAAATAGTTTAAAATTATGTATATGTTCTATATATTTCATGAAAAAATATGTAAGATCGTGTAAGTAGAAAAACAGTGCAAAATAAAGGGGGAAAAGAAGGCAATTTTGATTAAAAATGAACTTTCAGAAAGTCAAGGCATGGGGCACTTGGGTGGCTCAGTCAGTTAAGCCTCTCCCTTTGGCTCAGGTCATGGTCTCAGGGTCCTGGGATAGTGCCCTGAGTCAGGCTCTCTGCTTGGCGGGAGTCCGCTTCTCCCTCTCACTCTCCCTCTGTGCTCTCTCTCTCTCTTTCTCAAATAAACATACAATTAAAAGAAAAATACTTGGCTACATGGAGATCTGCTCATACCTTCACAAAGTTATGTCTTCTTTTGAGGTGGATACAATATATATTTTTTTTTAATGGAAGTATAGTTGACACAACATTTGATTGCATTATACCCAGGCTCACAACATAATGATACAATAAATCTATATCTTATGCTCTGCTCACCATAAAGATAGTTACTGTTTGTCACCATCCAGTGCTATTACAATACCATTGATTTATTCCCTATGCTGTACCTTTCATCCCCATGATTTATTCATTTCGTAACTGGAAGCCTGTACCTCCCACTTCCCTTCACCCATTTTGCCCATCCCCCACTTTCTTCCGCTTTGGCAACTACCAATTTGTTCTCTGTATTTATAGATCAGATTCTGCTTTTGTTTGTTTGCTCAGTTGCTCTGTTTTTTAGATTCCACATGTAAGTGAAATCATATGGTATTTGTCTTTCTCTGTCTGGCTTATTTCACTTAGCATAATACCCTCTGGGGTCTATCCATGTTGTTGCAAATGACAAGACCTCATTCTTATTTAATAACAATATTATAGAGGAAGGTGGCATGACTTGAGAGCAGATTTCTCATAAAAAACATTGCATATTTCACATATTATATTTGTTGATATCAAGTAAGTTTTATTTTTCCAGGAAAGAAGCACATAAAGCTTGGTAACTTAACAGTCACACTATTTTAATATGTTTTATGTTTTATTTGTTTCCTAGGAGAGAGAAAATACTATTGATTATAAAGTAGATGTTAGGAGACTTTAGACCTTAAAAATATGATTAAGAGTCTTATGGAGCAAATATATACAACAAAAAGACATGTGACCCCAAAATGCTCAAACCCTGTTCTGAACATTGCATGTAACAGACTCATATTATTGCAAAGTGACTATATCGGATTTTCGTCATGTAGAGCAACTAGATCATTTTGGCAGATGTGAGTAGCCTCTCATTGTTGGCAATGACGATGGGCCACTACCCAAAGGTCTAGCTGCCAGATTAAAACAAAAGCATGTCTCATCAGATTGAATTCTAATTTATCTCTAAACATTGGTTATCAAGCAATCATAAAACCAATTATTTAAAGTGTTCTATAATCTGGACAAAGTTCTATCTGACTTTTTTTGTTTTTGTTTTTGTTTTTTAACTGTTCAGATGACATTTTCCCATGAATAACTTATTTGATGTAAACAAGTCCATATGCTGGAGGGAGGTTCAGTATCCTTACTGGCTTCAGTCAACCAGAATCATAATCTTCCAATTCAAAATGACCCAGAAACTTTAAGAAATAAGTCTATTGTGTTATACCTAAGATTATATGCTACACAGTTTTTGAGATTTTTATACTACTTTTTTTCATAGTAAAGACTATCTTAAAGATGTGTTAGGAAAATCCATATCCTTGAACTCCACTTATGTAAAGTATACACATACAAACAAACAAACAAAAATTCTAATTTCCATTATCCTAATCAAAAAGTTGCTGGTGCTGATTAGATATAAAGAGAAATGGAGCACTTTTGGAAACCACTTATGCTGTCTGAGCTTTCTAATTAGAATGCTAACTAAGTACCTCTCAGGTATAAATTTCTGGTTAAGGAAACTGAGTAATCCTAAAATACAATTTAAAATAACTAATGAGTACATAATACCACACTGCCTACACTGAAATAATTTAAAGTGCATTGCATATCTCAAAGAATCTACGACTCAGGGGTATATTTGAGTCCATATAGACTTGCTGAAAAAATAACTTTTGTCACAAAACCTATGAAAAAAGATGATGGGAGGACAATCAATTTAAAGGACTAAATTTGGAATATATCGTGAATGAAATGCATGACATTTACAACTAATTCTTAATGGTCCAAAGAGATCACAGAAACCTAAATGATACCTTAGGCAATATGTTAATTCTTAAAATTCTTGCGGCTTCCTCTTATTTTTTTTCAGAGATTTTACGCTGTAACTTGAAATGTACTGAAAGCAGTAACTCATGAATGAAGGAAACATGACAAGAATGACAAAATTATCCTTATTACTCAATTCAAGGACAGAAGGAAGCAATTGCAAATTTTGTTAGTCTCTGAAATTGATATGAGGAAACAGCCACAAGCCATGATTAGACTGAAACTGGTCTGGACTAGGTGACTAGAATCAATCTATATCAAATCCTCTATTACTCAGCATAAAGAACATGGAAATGTACCACAATCCAGGAGATTTTATATGAGCTTTCATTCATATTAAGAATTTAATGTTAGGTTTTTTTAACCCCCCCCCCCCCGCATCTTACTAAACAGGGAAAATAGAGCAATAAAAATCTTCTCAGTGAAATTCATTTAATTTGGCGCAAGTTTGCTTGAAGGTGGAAGAAAAAAACCATAGCAAATACTATTGGTTTAACTTCTTATCCACTTAATTTACCTTATTAAGGTGTAACTTAAATTATTTATGGACTATTTAAACATTAATAAGGATTTTCTTCTTTTTCCTTTCTTCCAAAAAGAAAAATAATGATATTGGATGCAATAACAAACTGTTAATGAGTTTCCAGGGTGACAAACTAAATGCTATCTCATTGCACAGGTTAATATAAACATCTATACATTTCATAGGTTACAAAAAGCACAGTAGAATGGTTATAAAGTTTTGTTATTTGTTCAGTGTGCTCAAAAGGACACAGAGTTATGGAAGATCTTCTGATACATTTTTTTTAGGGAAGGAACAGAGGGAGAGAGAGAAAGAGAATCGTAAGCAGGCTCCATGCCCGTTGCAGAGCCTGACACGGGGCTGGATCTCATGACCCTGGACCCTGAGATCATGACCTGAGCTGAAATCAAGAGTCGGATACTTAACCGACTGAGCCACTGAGGTGCCCTGGGATGCATTTTTTGATACATATTAATCTGTGATTTTTATCCCAAAGTGGGCTTTGAGATTCTAATAGTTTCCATTTCTTCTCTATATTCTTTTATTTTAAACAGTCCAATATCTGCCTCAGTTCCTTTAAAGATCTTTAATTGAAAATCAGTTCCTTAAGAATCAAGTAATGAATCATCGAACTTTACATCGGAAACCGGGGATGTACTGTATGGTGACTAACATAATATAATAAAAAATCATAAAAAAAAAAAAAAAGAATCAAGTAAAGGGCGCCTGGCTGGTTCAATCAGCAGAGCTTGGGACTCTTGATCTTAGGATTGTGAGTTCATGAGTTTGAGCTCCACGTTGGGAGTAGAGTTTACTTTTAATAAATAAATAAATAAATAAATCAAGTAGAAGATGATCCATTAATACCTCAGGAGACAGCAGATTTATATCCTACAGTATACTGCTTGAGTTGACTAAATCCACAACTTCAACCCTGCATCTTCATGTGCGGACATAAAATGCTTAGAGGGGTCTTTGTTTCCTGTAGTAAGCAATTAATCAATTACTTAGAAATGATCCAACACAAAAATGTCATTTTGATCTATTTATCATAGAACATGAGTATAAAAATCAGAGGTAGTGTAGCTCGTCAATGAAGACAAATCCATCCCAGCCTAGCATACTGTTATCAATTATAAGAATTTCAATCTAGAATGTTAAATTCATAGGTCTTATGTGAAGATAAGGTAAAATAAAGAACCTAGTCAGAGAACTTTAATGAAAATAATGTGGGGGAGGAATACCTTCTTCTACCCTATGGCTCTTGTAGCTGGATTTAGAATTGAATTGACATGAGGCCGATTAACAGGAGAAAATCCAAAATAAGAGTACATATAGGAAATCCACACAAATAGGGAATTCCGAAGACAATGAAGGAATAGGAAGGGGTAGGACCTGAGGACACAAAAGGAGGAAACTAATTAGCAAAGGGAAAGGAGGTGTTTGGAAAAATAAGATTGTTCTGTTATGCAGATGAGTTCCTTTGGTAAAGGGGTGCCTCCACTAGTACTTCTCTTCCTGTTGTGGGTTCTTTCCAATGTAAATTTAGTAGTTCTGGGGGAGAAGGAGCCTTTCCTGCATCTGCTGGGGTTTTATTACTTTTAATTTAAAATCTTTATGCCAAAGAGGCACACTTTGGGCTGTCACATCCTGTACCCCTTAAATAAATATATGAAATAACCATATTCAAATGGTGTTTAAAGAGGCAACTTGGTTCTTGCCCACCTGGTATTTCTCAGATATTCAGAAAATATCTGCTGCCTTCAGACCATTGAAAATCTGCACTGTATTTTCATCATTGTGAAGGATTTCCCATTTTTATTCGGTACTTTTCCTATCCTACTTTTCTCCCATCTTAAAATTAGCCTTTGGAGCTTTTGAACATGAACAGTAACAACACAGGGAAATCAGGCCACAGATGAATTTTCCTTTCATTTTTATTTAACCAAAGAAAATTTCAGCTAGCCTAGGAGCATATGGAAATGTAATTAAACTTCAGTCTCCATCTCTCTGATGCTCAAAGCAAATATTAACAACAACAACAGCAACAACAAAAACCCACAAGGAAACAAACAAAAAACACTTACATGATCTGCTTGGGGGCTTTGAGGGTCAGCTGTTACATCCCTAAATTTCAAGTGTTGGATAAATGAATGTCACAAGGAAAAAAATAAAATATCTTCTAAGAATTGATTATCTGTCATATGTAAACAATCTGGAGCTTATAATATTTTCTGGGACATCAGCAAGATGGCGGAATAGGAAGCCTCAGGCCCATTCCTCACCTCCCACACCCATGGAGATATTGATTCAACGGAATACATAGGCCAATTCTCTTCGTGAAAAATCCATAAAACAATTAAGCAGCTTCTGCACCCCAGCTGAGCACAAAAACCGTCTATTATGAAGGTGGTAGGAAAAATTGTGGCATCTATTAGCCATAGTCCTTCCCCCTGGCTAAAGGTTGCATGATATATGGGGAGAAAACTCCCAGCTCCCAGCTTCTCTCTGAGAAGGAAGAGAGAAGACTTAAACATAGGTCCCATGTGAAGAGATGTAGAGAGGCTGCATGAGGGACTAGCTTTGGTCTTACCCGAAGTCACTCATTGGCAGGAAAGGGTGCCAGACTGAGAGCTTCAAAGGTGAAGATCTGGGTGAGCACGTAGTCTTTTGCATTTGTTTCCTGCTCCAACACAGTGTGGAACAGCTAAGAGAAAAACCCGTCTCCGGGCTTCTCACTGAAAAACATGCTTTCAGCATTCCAGCCTGAGATTTCTGTCTCATTTGCCTCGGAGTGCTGACAGGACACAGCCTGCCTTGTCAAGGTGTCTGAGACCCAGTAATAACAAGAGTGCTGGGGAGCTTGCTGCTGCTCCAGAGGGCCCACAGTACAGAGGTTAGAGGCCCATATTGCTCAGTAAATCCTATTGCAGATGAAGGCAGCGATTGGAATGATGGAACTGCAAGCCAAGGAGGGACCAAGGACTCATGAGAGCCGCCAGATGCGAGCAGAGGCAAAGAAGTATTCTTTGGAGACGTCAGAGGGAATATCGTTCTGCCAATACCTTCTTTTGGACTTCCATCTTTAATAGCTGTGATAGAATAAATTTCTTTTAAGCCATCCTGTGTTGTCATTTGTTACAGCAGCCCTAGTAAACAGGTATCCGGAATGAAGTAATGACTGTAGAACTGTGTTGATGGCATATTGAAGGAATTTTTTTTTTTTACACTACTAAAATAAAGTTAGTATTATCCAAGCGTGGTTGTTTTAAATTAAGATGCTAATTGAAATCACTATGGAAATGTTGCGGAAAATAATCAGACCAGTGAGAAACCAAGTGATGCTCAGAGAAGTAGGAGAACTTGGGTTTATTTTACGCCAGCCGACCCAGGCGAGCTCGCATTCAAAATTCTGGGCCCCAGGAGGGAGGGGGCGGAGTTATAGAGCTTTTATAGGGGAATGCAGGGGGTCAGGTTCCAAGGACTGTGCTGACTGCTGGTAGGTGGGTTTAAATTGAGAGGGGGGTTGCTTTAGGCGGGAACAGTGGTTAGGGCTGTGGTTAGGGCAGTGCAGGGAGCTTGTGGCAGGATGTCTGTTTACAGAAGCAGAAATGGCTGGTTATCTCTTGCTCAAGCGGGGCTTCTGGTTATCCCTCAGTATTCCCATATATCTCTCAGACTTGCCATCTTCTTGGGCCTGCTGGCCTGGGTCTGCTCTAGGTAATTTTCCTCTTCAAAACTTAATTAAAAAAAAAAAAAAAAAGAGGGGGAATTGAAATGACACCTACAAAATGCCTATCTAACACAAAAGCAGACACTGTTGGAGGAACAGAAGTTAAAAGGTTTTGAGAGATGTACAAATAAATAGTAAGAAGGGAAAATGTCAGAGACAACTTTTACTTTATCAGGAATTACATTAAATGAAAATGGTTTAAACACTCTAATCGGGAGTCAGAGAATAGCAGAATGAATAAAATAAAAAAATATATATCTATATCTAAATATCTGTATATATGACAGAGGGAGAGAAAAGAGAGTGAAAATATGGGCCCTAAGGCCTTGGCACTGATGAGTCTAGACACCTATGGGAACTTTTCCCAATTTTCCATAGTGTATTATATTTACCCTCATCATATTATTCATCAGCCTGGTTCTGTCGGTAAGACCATGAAACTCTTGATCTCAGGGTTGTGAGTTTAAGCCCCATGTTGGGCATAAAGATAACTTTAAAAAAAAAAATCTGTCTCAGTAGGATGTGTTCACAAAGACATTTTATATACTTTTTCTTCAAAATTACTCAATTGCTGGGGCACCTGGGTGGCTTGGTTGGTTAAGCATCTGCCCTTGGCTCAGGTCATGATCCCAGGATCCTGGATCAAGCCCCACATTGTACTCTCTGCTCAGTGGGGAGTCTGCCTCTCCCTCTCCCCCTGCCCCCCGCTCCTGTGCTCTCTCTCTCTCTCTCTCACTTGCTCATTCTATCTCAAATAAATAAAATCTTAAAAAAAAAAAATTGCTCAACTGTTGGTTCAGAGGCTGCTTAAGACTCTCTCTCTCTGGGGCGCCTGGATGGCTCAGTTGGTTAAGCGTCTGCCTTCGGCTTAGGTCATGATCCTAGGGTCCTGGGATTGAGCCCCACATTCAGCTCCCTGCTCAGCGGGGAACCTGCTTCTCCCCCTCCCTCTGCCTGCTGCTCCCTCTACTTGTGCGCTCTCTCTCTGCCAAATAAATAAATAAAATCTTAAAGGAAAAAAAAACAAAAAACCTCTCTCTGCCTCTGCCCCTCTCCATGCTTGCATGCATTCTCTCTCTCTCTCTCTCTCTCAAAGAAATAAATAAATCTTTTTTTTTAATTACTCATCTGCTCTCTCTGCTTATTATTTCTTGCTCCTGAATCTAATCTCAGAAAGGTGCTATAGGTTTTCTGGTTATTATCATGTATTTAAAACTCCTTTTTTCTTTAAATCTTCATTAAACCCTGGTATTTTGTGGACAACTTTTAATTGCAAAAATAATAGAGCTCCTTTCTGCCTATCATCCTGCATTCTCCAATGTTAACATCATACATTAGCATGATGCCATCATCAAAATCAGGATATTGATATTGATAAATACTATTAATATATGTATGGACTTTAAAAATTTTTTTTGCCAGGAAGAGAAGGAAGAAAGAAAAAGGCAGAAGGAGGCAAAATGGAATGAAGGAAAGCAAAGAAGAAGAAAGAAGGGGGAGGAGAAGGAAGGAAAGGGAAGAGTGCAGAGAAGGAGGAGTGAGGGGAAGGAGCAGGCAACTACTATTTTCTAGTATATCTATATTCCTAATAAATGTATATTCTTCTCCAAGGACCAACCCCTTATAATTAATTGCCTGCAGTCCTCTTTCCAAATTTTTAAATAATCTTTTCAAAACAGAGCTACTCCTTACCAAATCATTGATTGTTCATTATACAATTGTCTTCTAGGAGTCAACTGCTTTGAATAATGAAGGAATTCACTGATGTGGGGTGTCTTTTGTCTACTAAAATATTTGTCTACTACACAATTGCATATGTTCTCTTTTTAGCACTTTTTAAGTTTGTAGATGGATATCTGTTTTAGTTCTATGAATTTCTTTAGGTTTGAAATATTTTATAATAAAAGCTAAAGTTAATTAAAACTTCCAAACAGAACGTGGTATCTGCATTGGAAAAATTTTCAAACTATGAAGGGAAAGCAAATCTAGTCTTTTTTTTTAATGACTTATTTATTTATTTTAGAGAGAAAGAGAGAGAAAAAGAGAGTGTGTGAGCAGGGGAGGGGCAGTGGTAGAGGGAGAAGAAGAGAATCCCAAGCAGACTCCCCATCAAAAGCAGAGCCCCACATGGGGCTCAATCTTATGACCCTGAGAATATAACCAGAGCCAAAACTAAGAGTTGGACACTTAACCAACTGTGCCACCCAGGTGCCCCAAGGAAATCTATGCTTGAATTATCTTTGTTCATTAGGACTTCTGCGTAGTATTTTATCATTTTTTAAATTTCATGATTATTAGATGAGTTTGAAGTGAGAAAGTAGACCAGCTTCTTGTGGAAGAAACATACACTAACCAAGGATTTTGAAGAAGTGTGTGTGTGAGGCACTTTTAATTTTCAAATGTTATATTTACATCAAATATCACAGGAATAATATCAGATGGGGAGACCTTTATAAAACACAAAACCTTCTGGTTAATAAAATGAATCAAACTAAATGGTGCTTTTTGACCTTTACCACGATTTGGAGAACATTAATGCTTGTGGCTGATAACAAGTCAATCATTTATATAATGATATCCATTAGACCTCATGGGTATCAAAGGCATTACTCATGTCTATTAATCAACTGCTTTGGCTAAGCCTAGCTAATTTCTTTCCCCTGTGCCACTGGTATCATTAGTAACATATTACTTCCATCACTCAAAATGCTTCATGATGAACTTGCGCCATTGTTTGATATGTGTTACCTCGTTGGCATTATTAAAAGGTGCTGTTTTAATATTTATATATGCAACCTAACTGTTTTTCAACTGAGAGCATTAGGAAAATAAATCTGTCGTATAAATGTATGAAGTGACAAATAATTCGCAAGTGTTTTACAGGAATCAATTAGCCTGATTACTCTGAGGACAATATGTGACTTGGTAAAGTGTTTAACAAGGCTTCTGCTTGTGGCTGCTGGACCAAGGAGAGTTTTCCACTGATACGCGTTAGAATTAAGTTTGTTCTTCCGTGACTGTCAACAGAAAGTGACTGAATGCTGCTGCTTCAGATAGTCAACGTATTTCCTACCCTGCTTTACAATTGGTGAATACAGGCTTACTAGAGGAGTCGAAAGAAATTTGAATAACAGTGACCTCCATAAACACAAATAAGAACTGATGAATTATCTATCTTTAATAAAATTAAAAACGTGATAGTGAAATCTTTAAAATTGAATGGCAGAATTCTGGGTATACAGTTTAGCAGCATAAATAGAAGGAACTTATTAAGATTCTCCAAATAAGTTTTTAATATGAACATCTTAAAAATCATCACTATAGGGGCACCTGGGTGGCTCAGTCAGTTGAGAGTCTGACTTTTGGTTTTGGCTTGGGTGGTGGTCTCTGGGTCCTGGGATTGAGCCCTCTGTTGGGCTCCATGCTCAGCGGGGAGTCTGCTTGAGGTTCTCTCTCTCCCTCTGCCCCTCCCCCTGATAGCATGTGTATGTTCTCTCTCTCTCTCTCTCTCTCAAATAAATAAATAAATAAATCTTTTTTAAAAAAATCACTATAAAAGTGTTATTATAACCTTTCCACTGCCACTCATATGTCAGCCCACCAAAAGAACAGATTGCAGTCATGATAACAATGTGTACCACATTCTTACTCTGCTAAACATTGACTTCCATTATTCCAGGTAATATCAACAATTCTATTACATAGGCTGTGTTATTTTCTATGTTTTAGTGATAAACAAACTGAAGGTTAAAAAAGTCTAACTTCATACAACTCTTGACAAAGTAAGGATTCAAATCTAGCTCAGTGAGATTTCAGAGCCAGAGAATACTACATTATTCTAGCCTATCAATCAAGTTCACACACTTGGACCCCGTAATTATAATTCTGATAATGTAATCAAAGGAAGTAATGAAATATATTGAAACAGTTGAATTAAACAAACCAGAAACAATGCCACAATTTTATAGTTTTTAAGAACTACGAGTTATTTAAAAAGCTGACAATGCAAAAGAAAAAAAAAAGGACAATGCATTTTTAAGACTTTATTTTATGTTATTTATATATTTTTGTTAAGATTTTATTTATTTATTTGAGAGAGAGTGTGTGTGTGCGCGTGTGAGCAGGGGGAAGGGCAGAAGGAGAGAGAGAGAATCCCAAGCAGTCTCTACAACCAGAGTGCAGAGCCTGAAGCAGGGCTCCATCTTTCTATACTGAGATCACGACCTGAGACAAAATCAAGGGTCAGAAGTTCAACTGACTGAGCTATCCAGGCGCCTCCGCTTATATTTTATTTTAAGTAATTTCTACACCCAACGTGGGGCTCCAATTTACAACCCTGAGATGGAGTCACATGTTCCACCAACTGAGCCAGCTAGGCAGCCCAAGATAATTTTTTTTTGAAAAAAGAATATTACTTTCAAAACATTATTTTTTGTGTGCATACGTAGACTTTATTGAAGGATACAAAGTTTAGTAAATCAGTATTGCTCATGCAAATATATAGTTACCGGGAAAATGTGTCATTATCTATCTCTTCAGCACCACAGCAGGTAAGCATCATTTTCTCATGTATCTCTTAGAAATCGTTAATCTCTAATGTTAAAGAAGCTTTAAAGACTTTTTTTGGTAGTATCTCAGAACGGGTATGTTCACAATTCTTTTTAGCCAACACTAAAATATGTAGGATAGCACTCAGCAAACATTGATTTATCATGCTCAACTATGGCTGAAAGAAAATAAAGAAACATGTAGGGTGGGGGGTGCAGCTAGAAAGACAGTGAGTGACCAGACTGCCATGAAACTCTGAAGCCACCGACGTACCTGAAGCGTCAGGAAATAAGCACGTAGAACCGTATTTTGAACAATCAGGACAGGCCTCGTAAGAGCACAGTTTGGGGTTCTGTGACTGAGACTATCAAATAAAATCAGAACTCTAGAAGGGCTGCAATTATACTGGAATGGGTTAGGGAGGAACCAGCACCACCTCCTCCCCCCACCTCGGCAAAAAAAAAAAAAAAATCATCCAACTTTCTGGCACGACTTGCTTGGGCTTAAAAAGAAAGTATAAATATTTATAGAATGGACTTCACCTATTTCTTGGTTTAATTAAGAAGGCTTCCATGTTCCAGAAATCTGAATTGTCAAATACAAGTAAAAGTTGAAAACATTAAAAAAAAAAAAAAAAAAAAAAGTAATGATAAAAAGTGATACGGTAGGGGGCGCCTGAGTGGCGCAGTCGTTAAGCGTCTGCCTTCAGCTCAGGGCGTGATCATGGCTTTCGGGGATCGAGCCCCACATCAGGCTCTTCCACCAGGAGCCTGCTTCTTCCTCTCCGACTCCTCCTGCTTGTGTACCCTCACTCGCTGGCTGTCTCTGTCTAATAAATAAATAAACAAATATTTTTTTAAAAAAGTGATAAGGTACACTAAAAATATCTGTTAGAAATTAAAATTATAATCGTTAAAATTTCCAGCATATTAGATACAACAAAAGAAATAACGATTCAGAGCATTTTCTTAAGTTGATCCTGACAAACATAGGGTTAGATGGAAATTTGCTTATAGGAACTTTACTGAGAAGTAATCTCAGGATCAGCACTTGTCAAGGGTGAGGGGATCAGAGGATCCCATAAATTGAGGGGCTGGAATGGCTTTCAAAGGAATACCTAATTGAGTCAAGGTGTCCGGGGTTGTCACATCAATGGGTCATTTCCTGTAGGCTACCCCAGAGAGTAGAACCCTGGGGAAGCCTGAGAATAATCCTTGGAGAAGGACTCAGTTGTAAGCCATCACAATGGACAACACTCCCAAGAGCAAGAAATGAGTGTTCCATTACAGCATTTACCACTGCCACGATCACCCACTCTGAAGAAAAGAGAAGTGGGACACTCATCTCTTTATTCTATGAAATAAAAACACGTGCATGCAGATGTATAGGTATAAAAACAAAATATGTATACATACAAATGCTTATCTATATGCACACTACTTGCATTACCATGTATATCTATATATGTAAATCGATTAGGTGGCAATTACTAATCGACACATAAATTTCTCTCTGAAAAAATTTCTAAGGTTCATAACTCTTCTCAGTAAGTACAAAGTTCTACAGTTCAAACTTCCAAATTTATGTTTCTGTTACACAGAAAGGAAAGTTGACCTGTTTTTGTGTTCTGTTTTCTTTTGACTTAATGTTTGAGACTTGGTAAATTCCAAATTCATTCACAGCATGAGAGCTACCTTTTTTCTAAAGGCCTTTGGGAATCCATCCAGGAAAATATCTTATTGGAAGCGAAAATAACCAGAATCTAGTCGGCTTGCGTATCTTTAAGTTTAACACTTTATTCAGAGCCCAAAGAGTAGAAAAGGGATCTTTGGCTGAACTAACTTTATGAGAAGTGTTCATAAGTTTTATTATGCCACTACACGTGTAAGTTTCTTTTCTTTTCATTCTTTTTTAGAGAGATAGCACACACGATTTGGGGGGGAGGGGGAGCAGAAGGAGAGAGAGAGAATCTCAAGCAGGCTCCAAGCCCACTGCATAGCTTGATACAGGGCTCAGTTCAGTACCCTGAGATCATGACCTCAGCCAAAATCAAGAGTTGGATGCTCAACCGACTGAGCCACCCAGGTTTCCCCACATGTGAGTTTCTAAGACATTTACTAAAACAAAAAAACCTTTGCTGAGGTATAACAACATACAATAGTAAATAAAATTAAATTAAACTATTTGATATATTTTGACATATGTATACATAATAATCAGGAAAAATAAAACCAAATGTTCCTTCCTATCACTTTGCTTAAGGGTTTGTAGTATGTATCTTTAATGTAGTACCATTTACCTTCAAGTGAAATTATACCACACTGTATATAAGAATCTCACACCTTCTCCCTTCCTGACATTTGTTTTACCACTGTCAGGTACTTTTTTTTTTTTTTTTTTTCTGATCAGAATGACTAGAAATTTCTAAATATTGTTGGGAAAAAATGTGCATTCTGTTGTTGGACAAAGTGCTCTATAAATGTCAGGACAAATTCGCTGATTTCAGGATTTCGTTTCTGATTTCCCCTGACATGCCATTTATTAAAAAAGAAAAGTTGAAATCTCCTGCTGTACTTTTGGATTTGGCATTTAGTTTTGCAGTTAGTTTGCTTCACGAGAATTCACACTGTTGTTTCCCCACATAGCTTCCATACGTGAATGAACTGATGAGTACTCAGCTAACTACTAGGGATTTGCCTGCCGATCTCCCCACAGGGTCTTTATGCCGTTCTGTTTGTGCTCTTCCCTGTGTGATCTAGCTTCCTTTGTCACCCTGCACCCTCAGCCTGCCTTCTGAAGTCCAGTCGTCTGCTGGGCTCTGCCTGGGCTTGCCCCATTTGTGCTGGGACTCGAAATATCTCACGAGGCAATTCACTATGGCAATTGTAGGACTTCCCTCATTTATTTCCTGCCTCTCAGGGATCACTGTCCTTCATCGCTTCATGTTCAGTGCCTTGCAAACCATTGTTTCACTTTTTTTGGTCTGTTTTATGGTTGTTTCAGGAAGGAAAGTAAATCCAAACCCTGTATATCCGTCTTGTTCAGAAGTGAAGGTCGGGATACTTTGTATACGTCTCTGGGTCTCTATCTTCCCTCTCTCTATCAATTCATATATGTATCTGAAACATTTTGATTATCAAAGTGATAAAATTTCTCTATTGGCATCAAATGAGAGTTAATAGTCTTTAGAATATCTTCTGCATTGCCAGATTTCTTTTTTATAGCTCAGTATATGAAGAATAATACATTATTTATTCTTCCAGTACATATTTACTTAACACCTATCCTGTGTAACATGCTGTTATGGGTGCTGGAAAAAAGCAGGGAAAAAAATCAAATGGAAATCCCTGCTAATATAAAATCCCTGCTAATATAAAACTTACATTTAGGAAGAGGAAAAGGGATGGAAAATGAACATAAAAATGATAAATAATATCTCAGATAGCGATATGCAGTGTTAAAGGGAAAAAGCTAACAATTGTATACATTTGTTAAGACTTTAGATAAAATAGTCCATAGTGGCCTCACAGAGAAGTTGACATTTGATTAAAGACCGAAAGAATGTAAGGAAGTAAACTTGTGGAACAAAGAAAGCATTTTCCTGGGGAAGGCTTTGCGTTCCTGAGAAAAGGATATGTCTGAAGTAGTTGAATGAATCATTAGGAATCATCTTTAACCCTGGTACTCACAAGAAAATTAAAATCGATTGCTTTATTATTAAATGTAAAATAATTTTACCAAAGAAATACTGTGGCTTTTTTAGGTGTGTGTGTGTGTGTGTGTGTGTGTGAGAGAGAGAGAGAGAGAGAGAGAGAGGGAGAGACTAGAGGGAAAACATTTTTAAACTACTAGTAAAATCCTCCTATTTATAGTGCTTTGTATTAATGTGTTATTTTAAATAAAAACATTTTATTTTAATAATCACTACCTGTTATTGAGACAGTACTAGCACTCTGAAAGGTTAGGGGATTTAGTAATTTCACTCAATTAATCTCATTCAGTTAAAAAATATCAGATAGAAGATTTCAATTTGTCTTTTTTTCCTCAGAACTAGCATTAGTTCCAGCCCATCATGTTGTCTTAGATTGTTCTGTAATCATCCTGCAAAATTGTATGTCAGCAGTACATTTCTGTACGTAAAATATTTCTACAGCTAAGGTGAATATACCCATTAACTAAAAAACGATGAAGAGATGTGGATGCAATGATAAGTATGTAGAAATATGAATGTAACCCCGTAACTACCCCCATATTAAAGCTTTGAATTGACAGCCTATTCCTATTCCTAAGAATTGGATTCCTCCAGTATATGGAAATATTAGGCCTGATTATGAGAGAGTATTATTCCTTTTCATTGAATACATCAAAGACTCATTACTCTTCTTCATTTCCATTTCCTTTTTATATCACTCTGTTATTGATGAATCAAGTGCCGTTTGGTTTCCTCCTTTTTTAATGTTTACATTTGAATGGGTGAATGTATTTATATTCCACTTAATCAGTAGCTCATTAAAATTCATATATATGTGGGTGTATAATTTATATACATATATGATGCTAAGTGTATATTGAAGTGTTTTAGTCGGCATTATGTTTATCATTCTGAATTATAGATACATTCAGATGGTTTATTTAGTTCTGTACAGAAATGAATCTCCCACATACTATTAATAAAAAGAAGAAAAATAATATCAAGATCACTTCTATTCCCCAAATGTTTATAATTATTAGTAATGATATCTAATCACGGCATGGTTCTAGTAAGCCAAGGATTTCTTAAAATTGTAATTTAAAGTATATATTTTTCATACATTATATAAGACAGCTGAATAGGTTCTTAAACAGACAAGTTAACAAAAGCATGCAGGTTTTTAAACTTACCTCAAGAGTCCAATTAGGGGCGTCTGGCAGGATCAGTCTGTGGAGCATGAGACTCTTGATCTCTGGGTTGTAAGTTCTAGCCCACGCTGGGTGTGGAGATTACTTATAAATAAAATATTTTTTTAAAAAAAAGTCAAATTAGAACAAGAGGTATATAAGAAAACCTGTGCAATAGAATGGGTAATGATACAAGATAATAATCATTTTGTTAGGGTTTTCTCTACCCTTGTTACTGTACTAAACGTAATTTTTAAAAAATGATCATTTGTTTCATGTTATAGTTGATTTTACATGGTTGTATTGTTTTATTCTATTATTATTATTTAATTTGTGTAAAGTATATGTGTTTCTTGATCTTTGAACAACATGGGTTTGAACTGTACAGGCCCACTTACACACAAAATTTTTTTATAAATACAGTACTGTACTATAAATGTATTTTCTCTTCCTTATGATTTTTTCTTTTTTTCTTTCTTTCTTTCTTTTTTTTTTTTTAACTTAAACTCCATGCCCAAAACAGGGCTTGAACTCACAAACCTGAGATCAAGACCTAAGCCGAGTTTAAGAATCAGATGTTTAAATGACTGAGGCACTCATGGACCCCTTGATTTATGCTTCAACTGGAATTCTGATTTTTTTTCTCCTTCAGAAAATGTATATTTACTTAAAGTCTAGCTAATCCTTCTACCATTTTTATAGGATCAAAAATGAGTCTCAGGAATTGTACAAGGCATCTGTGACTCTTGATGAATAACACTAATCTATTCACATGAAGCACATAAAGCATATGTGTAAAGTACATCTGATCCCCTCAGAATGACAGGGAAGAGTGTCTGATCTGGGATCTCCACTTACAGGGAAGTTATTAGATCCAAGAAAGCACTGTAGAAGTTGAAAGCAGATTATAGCCTAGAGAATAAGTGAAATACATTATTTTCTAACTACTTTATTGAAGTATAATTGGTGTGTCAAAGCCTATACATATTTAATGTATACAACTTAATGAATCCGGGATTAAGTGTATACATGTGAAACTTACCACCATCAAAACCATAAACAAAGTAATCACCTCTAAAACTTTCCTCTTGCTCCCTTAATTATCTGTATGTGTTAAGGACATTTAACATAAGATCTATTCTTAGCAAAATTTAATTATACAATAAGATATTGTTAGCTATAGACACTATGCTGTATAGTAGATCTCCAGAAATTATTTATCTTGCATAACGGAAACTTTGTACCCTTTAACCATCACCTCCCCTTGTCCTCCTCCCCACCAGCCCTTGGCAACCACCATTCTACTCTGATTGTATGAGTGTGACTATTTAACTGAAACTTTATTTGAACAACCTAACTCAAGATGTCAAGATGTACAGTAATGATAGTGAATGATGTGACAATTTTGGGGTTCAGAGCAAATGGTCAAGAAAGAACTCTTGAGACATCTTCGGTGCAAAAAGATGGTTTTATTAAAGCACGGGGACAAGACCCATGGGCAGAAAGAGGTTGTGGCTAATTATATACCTTCAAGTTGGGAGGGGATTAAGGATAGCGTTAAGTCTCTAAGGAATTTTGTGGGTTTTTTTGTTTTTTGTTTTTTTCCTAAGGAATTATGGAAGCAAAGTTTTCAGGACCTTGAGGAGGCTAGCTATTGTTGGGAAAAGGTCATTTATTATTGTCTAATAAAACATTAGTCATGAGACCCTTCAGCTTTATATCTGTGGGCCGTATGTTTGGAGGATGATTGCTAACATACATCTTGGGGGGTGGAGATAAAGGAAGTTTCCAAAGGAATTTTTATATGTTAAAGTAGACTTACAGGATCCTGGGGGGGGGGGGTCAGGATAATGTTAAGCTAATATTGCCTTTTGCCCTTAGCAAAGTGTCAGCATCGAGGCAGCTGAGTTCCTAGAGGAAGGGCACTCTACCTGTTTCAAGGACTTGTCAATGGGCTGTAGGCAGTAAGGGAAATTTTTTTCTTTTGCCTTTGTTTCCCACATCAATGAACAATTTCCAATTTACTATAAAAAATTAAAGCACTCTCAAGCACCCACACTCTCAAACTTAAAACTATTAGAAAATGTTGTGTAAAGATAATAGAAACAAGTAGGATAGTAGGTAGAGAAACAAGTTAAAAGTCTCAGAACTTAAATGGAAGAGAGGCTTAGGGGAAAAAAGAAAAGGAAAGAGAAAAAAAAAAACTCCACTTAAAAAAAAAATACTGACCTACAGTAAAAATAGACCTCTTTCCCTTATATCCCTCTTTCCAGGGGTTACATGTTTCAAAGAGTCCAATTTTTTACTATCATTTATCACCTTGAATTATGAATTACCTTAAAGCATTAATGAACAAATTATAAAGAAATGTCAGTAATCCAATAGATGCAGCAACTCTTTTGCAGTTCCTTAACTCTATTTCTTCTTTTCTTCCTAATGTCCAATTAATTATTTTTACTCTCACTATTGTATCATATTATTGACCTTAGATATTTTGACCTTAGATACAGCTCACCTTTTATAATGTGCCCTAGACAACAAAGCACTAATCTCTTATGATTTTTTTTCTTATACTTTTGCCTACTTAACCTTTGTTTTAATCTCAAACATCATTTGTACCAAAAAGGTAATCGATATAGTATTAGATATATGCCTTCATTTTTAAATAGCCTTTTCTCATGTTTTTTCCTGCTTTCGAAGACATCTTTCATTCTCTTTCTCTCCCCAGTTTATAAAAAGATTTAAATGTAAATGTAAGGCACTTCAGATGAAATTTTAGAAAGTTGTCAGCAAGTCTGAATTGTCCTACTAATGGGCATTTACCCTGTGACATCAACCACTTTTGAATGTTTAAAAATTATTTTTGTTCATATTCTGATGTTGATGGTGACGAGGCTTAAAAACATCGTTAAATACATATATAAATTCAGAAAGAAGATGTATTAGTTTATAATGAGAAATGCAATTAAATGGATCACTTGACTGGTCCAGAACATTTTCTCATTATAGACAAAGTAAACTATATGATGGGAAAGTAAATAATGAGAGTTTTGCTTGGTTTATATTGACTCATGACATTGTAATTATATGAAGGACATATAACATGCCTTTGTAAACTCCTCTTTTCATATACATTGTTAAGTACTCCTTCGTCCCCCCCAAATATGTACACATACAATGTGATATATACATAATAAACACATACAATTTGGTAAAATTCTTAAAGTGGTGATACCCTTAGCTTGGGCTGTTCAAGTTCTGTACGACACGTTTCTGTCTATAGGTTGAATGTTTGCATCCTGCCAAAATTCATATATTGAAGTACTAATCCCCAATATGATGGTTTTAGAAGGTGGGGCCTTTGGGATGTGGGGATAAGATTAGGTCATGAGAATGGAGCCCTCATAAATGATTAGTGTTCTTATAAAAGATCCCATAGAGCTACCTCATCCCTTCCCCCGTGCAAGGAGAAGTCTAAGCGGGCCCTCATTTTCCCTTGCTGGCATGCTGATCTGGGACTACCAGCCTCCCAGGTACTGTAAGAAATAAATTTCTCTTATTTATAAGCCTAGTCTCTGGTATTTTCTTACAGCAGTCTGAGCAGGCTAGCACATTTCCTTATTTTTAATTTTGATGTGCAGTCATTTTTCCTTGGTCCCAAGACCCTGGAGAGTAGTCACCTAATGGTCAAGTCCTCAGGACTGCAACGGTTTTTTTTGCTTTTATTGTATTTCACATATTAATACTTCCTTCCTATCTTCCTTTTTGGTTTATTTAATTTATTTACATTGTATTTGTTTTTATAAATATTGTTGATATAAAGGTATGCAAACACCGACAACTGATTTCATGACATCGATTAAATACAAACTATGCACATTTAAGCTCTAACTCAACAACATTTCACTTTCTTTTTTTTTTTTTTTTTAAGATTTTATTTATTTATTTGACAGAGATAGAGACAGCCAGCGAGAGAGGGAACACAAGCAGGGGGAGCGGGAGAGGAAGAAGCCGGCTCATAGCAGAGGAGCCTGATGTGGGGCTCGATCCCGTAACGCCAGGATCACGCCCTGAGCCGAAGGCAGATGCTTAACTGCTGTGCCACCTAGGCGCCCAACATTTCACTTTCTTAATTGTGATTATTAATTTATCCTAATATTTAGTATTTTAGTATAAAAGAATTTCATGTTGTCCTTTCTCCTTCTATATTTTAAAATCTATTTAAGGGAGATTTATTTTCAACCTATTATTATGGGGATAAATGACTATAATTTGGCACAAGGAAGGATTCTCTGATGGTGGTAATGTTCTATTTCTTTATCTGGAGGATTGTTAGGTAGGGGATAGCCTTTCAATCTTTGTAAATATTCACCAAGCGGTATAATTAAGATTTGTACACATATTATCCATAGAAGTGATTTTTTAATAAAAGTTTATTTAAAAGCATTTTGGGGATGACCTGTAATTTATATAATGAAACTTTTGTCTGCATGAATCTTGAAAGTTATAAGCAGCATGTTAATCTGTTTAGAAGCAGTTATATTTAGATTCATATATTTACAGAATTTTTGAGGATGAAAAGCACTGGAATCATCTATCTCAAACCCCAAATTATATAAAAGTTCAAAGGAGACCTATAAAAAAATAGAGAGTTAATTTTCTTGAACTAGATTTAGAAACTAGCTTGCTGAATAATATTGATACATTTAAAAATAACAGCTGGGTCATTCTGCAGTTTAACTTGCTTGGGAAAATAGTCAAAGAAGCATTCCAAAGAGGATAAATAAGAGCTTAGATAAATGCAAAGTCTGAAATAATTGGTTACCTTAGTTATTTTAATTTTATTTTGATTTATATTTCATAATTATTATATTCTCCACGATAAGGATTTTTTATATTATGGGCTGCCGTAAAGTATTGTAAACAATTATTTAGAGGTACCATGTCATATTGCCATCAATATCATGATTAAAAATGATATTCTGAGGTCTAGTAGTTTTGTGTGTGTGTGTGTATGTGTGTGTACATTACATGTAATTTAATTTTATGTTCATTCCATTGATAAATTTACAGATTTAATTTCCATTTTACTGTCTCATCTTCTTTTGTAAGCCATGATCTCTATAATAGGATTAGGAAGACTCAGGCTGACATACAAGCTAGCACTCTTTCATCTGGGACACTCAGAGGTCACTATACCATTGTGATCTTTTACAGAGTAATATATAATTAAACTGGAACTTTTTCCAACAGGATATTATAAGAGATAAAATACTTAGTAAGTTTCCAAAACGATTAAACATTTATACAAGAATAGCATATGCTAGGCTAAAAATAAAGGCTATTAATAAGAGCCTTTATGCAGTATTGCTGTCATTGAATCCATCTGTCCCTGTGAGGACTCAGCATGTTCATCTTAGTGCCAAGAGAGCTGTCCTGTGTTGCAAGGACTTTGAATGACCTACCACCCATGAATGCAGTCATCTCTATATTCTTTCAGCTGAATGACTGCCTAACAGAAGCGATACTGTTCTTTGAATCCAGTGATGTTTCTTTCAGTACCATTCTGCCGCAATAGTTTTTCAAGCTTCAGTGTGTCATGTAAACAGCTAATGCCTCAGGTGCCTTGTCAAGAAAATGGAGCAAATTCACTTTCAATTTAACTGGCAGCTTGTTTGTGCAATTAATATAAGGTGATTCATTTGAAAGCATTATATAATTATATATTGGTTTTAGCAATTTTGAGACATAGACCTTTGAGAGGGAAGAATTATTGGAGGTGTCAATTTCAAACTTCTGTCTGATGAATAAATCCTCTCTATCACCTACTGATATTTATTCTTACAGGGGATATCTATAGTAAATTTGGAACTCATCCTCCAAAGTGGTCCTTTCTCTTTTAGCTACAACTGTTACAAGTGCTGTCTTCTATTAAATCAAAATTTTTTCTTACTGTTTATATACAATGTCCTTAACTGCCTTAGTTAATTTTAACTTTTTCTACTTAATCTACTACATAAATATTTATTAAATGCCAAAAGGATTAAACAAATATGAATGATGCAGTCCATATCCTGAATGGTCTAATGAATGTGGGGAACAGAAATGAACACCAGTCATTAAAATACAGTAGACTAAGTGCTTACTACATTAGAGGTATGCAGGGAGTGGTAGCACAGGAAGACAAGTGGCGCCTAACTAAATTTAGGGGAATACCCTGTTAATAATGAAAAATCACAAGAAATATATAGGAAACAGCATCTAATAGAAAAAAAGAGTTTATACAAAAACAGGGATTCTGGCCATATTCAAATTCTAAAAAACATTTATGCATCATTAATCTTTTTTTCCTGAAATCTAAAGAACACCATTTCATGAGTCTGTTCTGTTTTATTTTATGTCTCTAAGTTTATCAGTAATCCAGGAGCTTTTCCTTTGACCAAATTTTAGTTAACCAATACTCTCTTAATTTGGAAGCCAGATGGAACTATATATTGTAAGTCTGGCCTGGGTTTGATTGATATAGAAGCAATTATAGTATCAAAGAATATATTTTTATTTGCATTTGAAATTTGAAGCAAATGTTGAAATATTTGATGTGTTATCCATAACATTTAATATTCTATGTATGTATATATGTATTATGATGTGAAAAATACAAATATACAAAATATATATTATTTATTTTTATTTTCTCTATTATATTTTTTAGTCCAATTTGTGAGTTTTGAATTCAAATTAAGTGATGAATGACTGTTCATAAGAAAGGGCTGAAATCTATTTAGGGTAATATTAGAAAGAGGCAAGGAATTCTAACAACATCTGCAAACATCAATTCTTGGCCCCCAGGTAGTAACTACGAGTTGACTTTGGTGCAGATAAAAAGCAATATGTTTAAAGTTTCTAGCTTATTGTGATTTTGATTCAAAAAAATGTATTTCTTCCCAATCCCCCTCCATCAAAATTTTTTAATATCCTTGAAATTAGTAGATGTTTCTCATCTAGTAATTTCTAACTTCTTAGAATGTAGCTGAACGTATGAAAAGATCTCAATTCATAATTTCAGAAGTGGGTCTGTTTTGTTTTTTTTTTTTAAGGAAGCCACTTCAAATGTTAATAAGTCATAGTAGGTGTTACAGGTTGAATTTGTCCCCTCCCCTCGTAAATTTATATGTTTGAAGTCCTAAACCCCCTTATCTCAGCATGTGAATTTATTTGAACATAGGGTCTTTACAGAGGAAATCTTGTTAAAATTAAGTTATTAGGGTAGGCCCTAATCCAGTATGACTGATGTCCTTATAAAAAAGGCAAATGTGTCCAGAGAGATATGAATATAGGGAAGACAAAGTGAAGAGACATAGGGAGAAGACAATCATTTACAAGCCAAGGAGAGACTGAGTCTGGTTTTTCCCTCATACCCCTCTAAAGGAATGAATCCAACTACCACGTTGATCTTGGACTTCTGGCCTCTGGAACTGTGGGACAAAACATTTCTGCAGTTTAAGTTCCCCAGCCTGTGGGATGTTGTTAAGGTGGCCCCAGCAAACTAATAAAATAAGCAGTGGCTTAAGCATCAAAATGATATAATAAATTCCAATTTTTGTATGTTGCCTTGTTTTGGTAATAACCTCCCTATTCATCGAGAGTGTATTGTCTTAAGTCATATATTAAATATATGAAAATATCTTTCCTTCGGATTTTCTTTTGTTTTTGTTTTTCTCTTTTCTGTTTAACATGCTATAAAATTTGAGTTGTTGAAACTGTTTCTTATTTAGAAATATGAACTGAATGACCCTGAGATGGCAATGTTTGCAACTGACTTTGTTGAAGATCCTTGAGGAGAAAGGCAGTTGAAGAAATCAAATGGAAGTCAGACATGTGGAGTCCTCAGGGATATTTTGGTGCCTTGTGAAAGTCCAATTATTTCGTCTTCTTTACAGACTTGTTCCTCTACTGAGAAAATGGTGAGTTTTTTTTCCCTTTAAATCACATCAATTATTAATTACAATGGAATGATAAGTATCTGAAAATTTTGACCCTACAAAGCTCATTTGAAGTCACTCCTGTTTAGTTAGTACAGGAGTTGGATTGATAATGAAATACTTAACTAAGTGATATAATGGGATTTATTATAATTGGTGAATGTGTAAACTGTTGACACCAACTTTCACATTTTCCCAAGGTACTGTAAAGATATCACGGCAACAATTTATTTAGACAGTAACGAAATACAGGAAGTTGAAAATGGCTGTACATAAAACAGTTATTTTTGGTAACATCATAAAGTGAGGTAATAGAGGAAGTGCTGTACAACAGCATATTTTTTCATAAATCCTTTGAATTTTTAATAATCACTTGGTATTGCTCTTGAGAATTTATATTTCTAAGCTAAATACTTATCTGCAAAAATACAAAAATATATTATCAACTTAGTTTGCTATCTTTCTATTTTTTTTAGTCTTACTATTTTATTGAAGAGTACAACTCTCATGCCAAAATACCTGTTTTGATTCCAGTTATATGTGATGCAGATGGATTGAGATAAACAGATTATTGGTCTGAATGAAGTTGATAAACCTCATTAATTTGGCTTTCCATTTTAATGAAAGGGCTGAGAACAGGAAGGGATAATTCTCAAATTTAATCTGGGATATGGTGACTGTATCATTTTGCTAGGGCTGGCATAACAAAATACTACAGACTTGGTCACTTAAACCACAGAAATTTATTTTCTCACAGTTCCTGAGGCTAGAGATCCAAGATTAAGGTGCCAGCAAGTTTGGTTTCTTATTAGGCCTCCATCCTTGGCTTGCAGATGACCACATTCTCACTGTGTCCTCATATGGCTTTTCTCTGGTGTCCTCCTGTATGTCCTCATTTTCTCTTCTAATAAAGACACCAACAAAATTGAATTAAAGGTACCCTAATGCCCTTGTCTCTTTAAAGGTCCTGTCTCCAAATATAGTCCTATTTAGAGATACTGGGAGTTAGGGCTTCAACATATGAATTTGAGGGTAGGGGCACAATTCAGCCCATCACAAAAAGATTCTTACATTATATATAGGTACCAGGAAAAAAAAAAAAAACATTTTTTTAAGATATGGATTGAAAAATTCAAGAAGATTCAACTAGAATGAATTCCAACAGATCAATACCTAAATAAGGTGCTTCAAAATGGTATTTAAATTCAATAGATCAACAATCATAGTCAAAAGATCATCTTGCTTCATCTGTAAGCTTTTTGGTGGGCAAATTATTTTCACCCATGTTTTATATACAAGGTAATTAAAACCTACATAGATGCTGTGACCTGCCCACTACCAGATACACAAAGTGGAAGAGCATGAAGAAGCAAAGACTGGCTCCAACCCTGAGAACTCTGACTTTCTAACTATCCACCATATAAGCAAATGGTGGATAACCATAAATAATAAGATATAATTACTTGTATTACTTTTTCTTGTGGCTAATTCTAATCTGTGTAAATAAAGTTGAACTAATAGATTTAAGACCTTCTCAACACATGGATTTAATTGCATACATGGAAAGGAAAGCATAATAAAGAGGCCCTAGTTCAAAATGTTGGAAACATGTCACTGAACTATTTTAGTTCCATTTTCATGGAATATCATTGTTTCCTTGGGCACTTAGAAATGCTTCCATTTAGTCAGGGTCTCACCAAAAAAAAAATATTTAGAACACAGTAAAGAAAACAAGAAATCATCACATAAGAAGGTACAATAAAATGGATAGAAGCATATAATGTAATGGAGAGTGACATTTAGATGGCATATTCAAGGATTTGTGATGATCTGGGTAAACAAAAAGGGAATCGCTGTAATTGGCCAATGTATATATTATTGACACCAAACTTTCACATTTTCCTAAGATAGTGTCCATCTCAGGAAGACAAAATAGCTTGTGCAAAGACACAGAAATGGGAACAAACATGATGTTTTTGTTGAGCGTAAGGTCAGAAAGATGTGAAATTAAGGAAAAGAGCAGTGGAAGATTAAGTTGATAATTTCAGTTGCTGTGAGGATATATTTTAAACATCTTTTCCATGTGATTTGATACTGACTGCCTGGCATCAAATCAAGTTTGATTATTTAAAGTAACTGAAGATTCAGAATTATGTTTGTTTCTATGAGGTTAATCAGATAAGGGCTGATGCAGTCACAGTGGTTTTCCAACAAGAATTATCTTCCTCCCTCTCCCCCACCCCCGTCCCCATTTCCGAAACCGCTTCTTTTTTTTTTTTTTTTAAGATTTTATTTATTTATTCGACAGAGATAGAGACAGCCAGTGAGGGAGGGAACACAAGCAGGGGGAGTGGGAGAGGAAGAAGCAGGCTCATAGCGGAGGAGCCTGATGTGGGGCTCGATCCCATAACGCCGGGATCACGCCCTGAGCCGAAGGCAGACGCTTAACCGCTGTTCCACCCAGGCGCCCCCCCCCGAAACCAGCTTCTTTACTCTCAGAACCATGGTATGATTCAGATACCCCATGGAAAATGCTCACAAAAGGTGAGCACAGTCAAAGGGTAAATTGTGTTTACTATGCACCAGTCATTGTAATAGCATACTTTGTTTTCAGTGATTAAAGTAATACAGATTTTAAAGGGGGAAACATGATGGTGTGTTTTTTGGGTAAGGTTTTCTTTTTTTTTTAATGATAATAAGAGGGCCAGATGCACAGGATGGTACTGCCCTTTCTTTCCTGCTTTTGGATGTTATTGAGTAAGAACATGATGTTGGAGCAGCTATAACCCTCTAGTGACTTTGGCAAAAGGGTCACTGGAACAGTGAGAATCAGAAGAAGGGAAACTGCCATGGTCTTTGACGACATCACTGAGCCACTGAACAATCCCTAGACACGTGCTCTCTCATTTATGGCATGTGAAATTAGAATTATTTAATGATTAAGTGTATAAACTCTGAAAACATGTTATTTCAATTTGGAACTTGGCTCTGACATTTACTAGCCATGTAACCTTAGGTAAGTTACTCAATCTCTGTGTGCTCTTGAGAGGAAATGGTTAACATGATAGGTCAGTTTCGCTCGCAGTTCTTGCTCATCTCTGTTTCCATTGTGATGGCCCTTGGTCAAACATTGAAAACTCAGCTACTGAAATGTCCTCGTAATTACTTGGTAATGATGTGTTTTTCTACATGCCCAGAGCCCTGGGTCAAGATGAGTCAGGTCATTAGCATGCTTAAAGCAAAACACGAAGGTTCATTATGTGTATCTATTGGTTTGGAAGTTTACACAATAGCTGGGCTTTGCCTCCAAGACTCGAGTGGGTTTTCTTGAGAGAAGATGTCTCACACATTGCACTGTAGACTATAGCTGGAGAAAAAGATGTGTCTATGTAATCCCCACAGCCTCAGCCTATATATATCTTTGTCCTGCCTTTCCTGCACTGTATTCTTTGCTGTAATAAATCTTAGCCATGATTATAGATTTATGCTGAGCCGGGTGATTCCTTCTTGTAAATCACTGTGTTAGTGGACAGTTATAGGACTGTTGGGTGCAGCCCTTGATTCCAATTATGTGAAATAAAGCTAATTTTAATATCTACCTACTACATTTCTTTAGAGAATTAAAATATAATTAATATATTTAAAATACTTATTAAAGAACTGCATGACAAATATAAAAGAAATATATGGGTTAGCTATCATTACTTTTTTAAAACTGTTAAAGTGAATTTTAATGACTATTCCCTTAAATAGAAAGCATCTTACTATTTAAGCCTTCCTATTAAAAATTTAAAAAATCTGAGCTGTCTAGATGATTAGTTTAAAAAAAATGAAACTGTGTGGGAAAGGGGCCTATTTATGAGTGAAGAACAGAAAGGGAAAGTTTCAAAGTGTGTCAATAATCACTGAATTTATGTCAGAACTAGTTTTGGGGTTTGTTTCATTTTGTGTTTTCTGGTTTTTTGTTTGGTTTGGTTTGGTTTTTGTTTTGTTCATTTTTAGTCTAGGTTTATTATTGGTTGACAGCTTAGAGATGGTTTTGCCATATGCTGCCCATCCATGGAAATATATGGCTGCATTAACATCTATAAATTCTGGGTTTTACCTTATAGCAGTTAGACTATAACTGTGTATTTTTAGTCATTTAATTAAAGAAAAGCAAAAAGTGACGCTGTGCACTGGTGAAGTGAGCAGGTTTATGTACACCGTAACTAAAAATGTAACTGTTGTGCTGACAAGAGCTGACGGAACAACAGGAAAACACCATCTGTGCTGAGAAGACAGATACCTGTTCGTATGATCTTCTTCTCAACAGCCCCTTGTTTACAGTGTAAGTGAAGTTTATATCCATATGAAGTGGGAGTTTACTGCTGCAGAAGTCCGTAATGTGAGACACAGACACATTGAAAAACCTAGGATTGATTGTCCTTGTAAAAAGCAGAAACAGCATGCACCAGTGAATGTGCTGAAAAGTACAGAAGGGGCGGAGGAATAGTTCGCTGGAGGTTCCACCTTGCATTATATGTTCTGGGGGATCATCTTTAAATATTCTCCGTATTAGAAGAGTTAAAATGATAAAATCTAATACCTAAAGATTAAAATGAGCGTTCAATTTTTAATCATTTTATGACATGAGCCATCATCCTAATTAAAAGTGATGGAGATTTGTCGCACTGCACAGTAAGCAGTGTCTGCATTGTTTGACACTGTATTTTCACATTCTCTGTCATTCCGGGGAGATTAAAAATAGTAATATTGAGTGGGATTTTACTACCTACCGGGCTCTGCATGTTGTGCTGAGTGGTCTTCTGTTTGATGGTGATAATGATGACAAAAGAACAAAAACAATAAGCACATACTCAGACCTGGGACTGGGAGGCATTTAAATAATTTGGTTTATAAGTGTATTATTTAATACTCACAGTGGTCACAGAGATTAGGGAGAACCGGTGTCACCGAGCTTTGTGTGGTCCTTCATCAAAGCTCTAGGTTCTACTACCACCTATCTCTTCCCCATTGTTCCACAAGCCCTGTTAAGGTTAGCGGCCTCCTGGAGCTGCTGTCTCTCCAGATTCACCATGGGATCCCATTTGCCCTTTAAGCCCTTCAACACCCTGGTACCCAGTTTCCTGCAAAGAGATCCTAGTGTGATTTCTGTTTTCCTGGCCTGTCTCTGACTGTTGCAGTCACACTTGATTGAAATCATATATTGCTTTTTCAAATTCAATTCAATTCCATTCAACAAATATTTATTTAGGGCATAAACTGTCAGACACTATTACAAAGATAAAGAAAGCATAAGTCCTCACATTACCCAAGCTGAAAGCAGGCTCTCCTGAGCAGCACACGCTATTGGCCTGCTCCTCTGCTTGTACTTCCAGTCACACCCACGACTCATCAATACCTCTAGTAATCATTTAGGTAATCCTCAGAGCCTGAAGCATGACTGCTAACTATGGCCACCCAATGAAAATATTTTAATACCATCTCTTCTAAACTCATAAATTAATTCGATTCTTTGCTTTTGAGAATATATATGTGCTTTTCACCTCAACTTCTTTAGGAAAAATATTAAATCTATTTGAGTTAAGAGGCTACTCATGCAGATAAAAAAAAAAGTAATAATAATAAGTATAAAGGAAAGATTTAGCAGTCTTTAACCAGGCATAAATAGGGTGAACATATTTGTAGACTTAAACAATAGCTTAGAAATATTGTCCCAGCATGCGACTCTTGATCTTGGGGTTTTATTTTTATTTATTTTTTTTAAGATTTTTTTATTTATTTATTTGACAGATATAGAGACAGCCAGTGAGAGAGGGAACACAAGCAGGGGGAGTGGGAGAGGAAGAAGCAGGCTCATAGCGGAGGAGCCCGATGTGGGGCTTGATCCCATAACGCCAGGATCACGCCCTGAGCCAAAGGCAGACGCTTAACCGCTGTGCCACCCAGGCGCCCCGATCTTGGGGTTTTAAATTCAAGCCCCACGTTGGGTGTAGTGATTACTTAAAAAGAAGATTTAAAAAAAAAAAAAAAGGAATATCATCCCAACTTAGTATTTGTTAAAATTTTATCATCATTCTTATATTAATACTACATTAAAATAAAATCCTCTCCCTCTGAATGGTGTCTTTTAATAGTGAAGCTAGCAGCAAAAGAATTCTTACTTTAACTCCTGTTCAAATCTGAAAGATGGCCAGCAAATAGCTACTGTTTTGTTTTTTGTTTTTCCTTTTCTTTTCAAGCACAGGGTTACCGATAATTACTTTCCAAGTTCAACATGCAGAATACTTGCTGAAAAATGAATTATCTTAGATCCAAGAGGCTAGAGACAGCTGTTTTCAGTCTTAGATGGTGATGGGAGAACTATTTGATATTGCTTTCTTTCCCGGTCACTTAGAGTATCAAGCACTTATGTCATGGTTGGCCAACTCAAGCTTCCATGCGGTCAGTTGGTATGGTCGGTAGGAAACATGATACATTACACATCAGACATATATGAAATAATTTCAGGAAATAAACTGTCTTGACATACTTACTACCATGAGTCTGTGGCTTTATGTAGTGTTAGTCTACTGTTTGTGTTATTATTTATAAACACTTATATTTTGTAGGAATTTTTTGTAGCAATTACCTCAAAAATATGAAAGCCATGTTTTATGTAAACTTAAATACCAAATTCAGATATTCAAGAAGTTTGATGATGGACATGTGAGTTGCACTTATTGATATTTACCATTCTACATGAACACAGAGGACATAATTTATTCATGAAAACCAGATGTTACAAATCTTCCTAGAAAATATCGCCATTTATTTTGTAAGTTTGTAGCCATTTTAAGAAGACAATTTAACACATGCATTTGCAGAAGCTTCCACTATATGTAACTGAAGCATTACATTTTACTTAGATCAAGTGGCTATTCTTCTAAATCGTTTTTACTCCTTTCTGAATCCACATTTTCTTGCATACATCGAAAAACTAAATGGCTCCATTAGCTGAGAACCTCACATACAGTTGATTGATGCACTGGATATTTTAAAAAGGAAATCATCTCTTTGAATAATATTTTTTTTCCGGCTGTGGTATAGGCTATAGGACAGAAAAATCCTTGAATTATAAGTGGGAGCAAAGAAAAGGGGTAAGAAAATATGAAGATAAACTAGATTAGTATTCCAAGATATACCCCTCCACACAGAGAGGAATCTGGTTTCTCCAACTTACTACTCCCATCCTATTATCCTGCCATCATATCAACTGCTAAGTCTTCTCTACATCTTTTCCGTTTCAACAGTCATCGCTTATGACTTTTACTACCTTACGTATATGCTACACAATTTCATCCAAATATTCACTGACTGTAAATAAAATGAACAGAATGGCAAAGAAACATGAAGTCAAGGCTTAGAATTGTGCCTGACCCATAATAGGTGCTGAATAAATATTTCGTGTATGAATAAAAGGGAAAGACAAAATCTTGTGGGAAATTAGACTTAAGAAGGATGTGCAATAAAGATAAAGCACTTTAGAGAGCATAATAACAGAATCATTGACTTCAGCGCTTAAAGAGATTGTAAATCAATGGAGGAAAATTTTGATTCACATAAATTTCATGGACATTTTGGGATTATAACTGTAAGCAGTGGTTTTCATGAAACAGTTTGAAAACAAGGACCCATTCCCATACTTAAAAACCTAAAAAAAATGCTCATTTAAATAGTTATTTGCTTCCTATAGCATTCATTTTCACATAGCTATAGATATAGTTCAATCGCTCATTCTGTCTCAGTTTATTGAGAGCACTCCTGCTAAAGTGAGGGCAGATGGCCTCCTGACACAGCTCCTGAAGTTTTGATAATCCTGTACCAAATACTAAATCTCATCTCTTACCTTCCATGTTCCAATTAGCAATCCATTATTAGTACATATAGCTTTTCATCTTTATGGCCATGCATAATGTTTATTTTCATTGTTAAAACTGTTAGCAGTGTAAGCTCTTTTGATAGAGGCAATTCGTTTAAGTGAACATACACATTCTTGCTCTCTACAATCTCACACCATAAATTCTGATTCCCTTAGCCTCCCTTTATGTCTTTGGATCTTACAGCAATATAAAATCACAACCAGAGTATCTCCTGGCAAGAATGAATAAAAAGTTGCCAGTTTTTTTCATGATCACAGAGGGAGGAATATACACTTCTATTAACTGCTCTGAAATGATCTGGGGGTTACAATTTTCATAAAGTTTTTCCTGACCCCCCTATATCATGAGTAGTATATCCCTCCAACTCTCATGTCATCATTTTTCTTTGTCTTGAATAAAGCCTATTTGTGTTTCTTTTGTTTTGTTTTTTTTTATTTTGACTTTTATTCAATAATTTTAAGTATAGGATTCATATAAGAAGTCCCTTTATTTTTTGTTCAGTTGAAAAATATATGTTTTCACAACTGAAACTAAGCTCATATATCTCTATTCCTCTCTCACAACATCTATCAAAATAACTTTTATGTATTAGCTACTGAAAATCTTTCTTGAATTAATAAGTGGATATATCTACATTTAAGAAAGGCATCTCAGTTTAACAACACCTATAACATTTAATAGTTACCTCCTGTTATATCTTTTTATGGAGTGCTTATTCTTTTATTCATCCTAGACATGCTCAGTGCCTAGTATGTGTCAGTTCTGTAGCAATGGGAGTTAAAACAGTAAAGGATAAAACAGACGTTTACTTCATACAGACACTGTGAATTCTTCCTGGGTCGGTGACAACAGTTCTTTTTTAAAGAGTGTCATGGAGGTAAGAGATGTTTTGTTCATAGTGATGGAACAAACTATTTTTTTTATTTTTGCTGTGTTGTAGTTGGGTCAAGCCTTTGTACAGCTTTCGTGACATACCCTGCAGGCCGGATCACCCAGCATCCAGGCTTCTTCTGTCCTTTCTGTTTTTTGTTTGCTTGTTTGTTGGTTTGTTTGTTTTCCCTACTTCAATAGTAGAAGTTAAGGACACTGTTTTCAGCTTCCCTCTACATCTAAGGGTAGATATATGACACACATTTGAGCAATGGGATATAAATTAATGTCTCCCATAATAAGTTCTGGGGAAAGTTTTCTATCCCAATCAAAAGTGGAAATGCAGCTAAGGTCACCGTTTTGACTGTCCATCTTTATTGCCTTAAAATAGGATATGATAATTGGGACTATAAGACCATCTTGTGGTAGTGAGGCCACAAAGTCATCAGATGGAACCAAAAACCATAAAGAGCTTCAGACTTAATAGCATCATTGAACAGCTGATCCAACACCAGCAACTGCCTGCTTCAGACTTCTTGAGAATGAGGAAAATGAAATCCAATGTAGTTAAGTCATGAAGGTTAGTTTTTCTTTTCTTTTTTTCTTTGGCTTGCAGCTGAGCTCATTCCTGATTGATTCATAGTACAATTGGGGGTAACTCTTGTTATTTATTTGTTCTTTTTAACCACTTCATACAATTTTGCTCAACTGAGGAGAAATCACCCAGTAAGTTAGAAACAATTGTTTTGCTTTCTAAGATGTCTTACGACTTATAGAAGAAAAACATGTTTTGTATTTTAAATTTATTAGAAATAATTTGGGTCAGAAATATGTCAGGGGCACCTGGGTGGTGAAGTTGGTTAAGCGTCTGACTCTTGATTTTGTCTCAGGTCATGATCTCAGAATAGTGAAATCAAGTTCCATGTCAGGGTTCCACACTCAGCAAGGACTCTGCTTGAGATTCCCTCTATTCCTCTCTCTCTGTCCCTCCCTCTAAAATAATCAATCAATCAATCAATCAATCTTTGGGGAAAAAAAAGAAATACATCAGTTATAGGTAGCGTTCCATAAATAAACTCAAGGTACTTTAATTTGGTATATTAATGGAGGCAGAATTTTTTTTTCTCCTTTAAGAGTATCACACTTATTGCAAAATGACAGGAGGTGCAAATACAATGTGGCTGGCAATATTTTTCTCTTCCCCTAAGCCAAGATGTGTGGAACTAGAAGCCAATTTTTCTTCTGTGCTAAGAAATTGAGACTGGATAGCTAGGGAAAACTGAGCACTTTGAAGAAGCATAAAAATGCTGTGCTATCAAAAGACTCCCAAATAAAACCTTGGAAAGATAGTGTGTAACAGGCCCAGGGATTTTCAATACTTACAGACTTACAAGGATGCAAGGTGTTAAAATTTATTTTTGATAAAAGAAAAGGAAAAAGAGAAAAAAGGAAAGATTACATTGTTCCTGAAGAATGATAATTGAAGTAGTAAAAAGGTGCCAAGCTATACCTTGCTGTTTGTATTAATATAAAGAAGAATTATACTTAATATTTTAAAATATGTTAATCTTAGCAATTGTGAATAGAGTAGGCCTCTGATTAACTGACTGAAAATTGGTCAGTTATCTTAAAAAATTATGTTCCAGTGGTGACTAATAAATACCTATAACTTAAATATTTTTAAAACTAAAATGGGTGGCTTAGTCAGTTAAACATCTGCCTTCAGCTGAGGTTGTGATCTCAGGGTCTGAGATCAAGCCCCACCTGCTGCTGCTCCCCCTGCTTGTGTTCTCTGGCTCTCTCTCTCTCAAATAAATAAATAAAATCTTAAAAAAAACTAAAATATAAAAAAAAATACTATTCCCCACCTGATATAGACATCATAAATCAATATTCAAAATTAAAAATATGTTTTATAGTTTTTGACCATACTTAACTAGATAGCAATACTAACAAATTATTACTAAGTCTTAGAAATGAGTCAACCCAGTTTTTATTAAAATGAAAATTCTTTTTTCTCTGTTTATATTTCTCAGTTTATATGTTCTTTAATATAAGTACATGAATGCAATATTAAGTGTAACTAGCATAAACAGTTTGATATGAAAAAGATAACATTCTTTCTAAGTATGTAACTCAGCCAGTGGGAGCATTATGCACAAGGACATATTAGTAATGTTATCATATAAATCACTGTCTAAATAGGATAATTATGATAGTGAAAAGGACCTGTCAATTGGATGAGGTACTGGGAAGCAGATGTAAATGGTCCCAGGCAAACCTGGAGGAAGGTTCACCCTATCAACTCTGAATATTCAGTGTGGTTAGCAGCCAGTCATCTCTTATAGGAAAACGGGATTGTAGGATTTGTTATAGGAATTAGGATATTCAGACAAAATGCAATTTATTGTTAGGTGTTGTTATTTACTTCCACATTCATAGAAAAAGTTTAATCACTTTATTCATAATTATATTCTGTTTACTCACATAGAGAATTTATGTTGAAACATAAGCATAGTCATTTGAATTAGATTACTTTTTACACTTAATGGCATTGACCTGATATTAAAAAAAAAAAAAAAACACACTTAATTCACACACCTACAATGCTATGAAATCCTACGAAGACCTTTCTAATCACTAGCCTCATTTTATCCAGGAGAATGGTCTATGTCCATCTCTTTAAAAGGCAAGCACAACCATGTTCTGAAGACTATCTATAATAGATGAGGTATACTAGATGTATATACCAGATTCGCTAGAGTCTGCCCGTAAGCTATAAAACAATTTTAGTTGCAAATGCATAGAAGTATATCTCTTAGGACTGACTCAAATCAATTTGGCTTGTTTGCCGTTTCTGTCTACTTCCAAACTGTGTCATTGCAACATTTTCACTATTATAGCTGTTAAGGTTGATGTGTTATCAAATGTAAATTGCACTGTATTAGATACTTATTTTATGTTTCTTTTTGGTTCTGGCTTGAATAGTGAAGGATTATAAAATGCATAGAAAATGAATTAAAGATGTGTAGAAATGAGAGAAAGAAAAAGCAAACTTACTGAATCATCTAATTCTATCACCCTAGATGAGTGAGATTTTTCTCCTCAAGGTATACTTTAGTCTCGTGAAGATTTAGAGACAAAAATATTTATAATTTTGGATATGCACCATTCCAGATTATTATTTATGTTTCTCCCCCTTCATCTTAAAAACAAGATTGTGTGCCATTTCTGAAGAAATCAAGATATTTAACTTTTCTTAACCTAGTTCTCGGCTGATGTTTCAGTTATTCACTTATTCTGTGACAGAGAATTCAGAGGAATCATATTCTTTACAGTTAAATTCCAATTCCAAAAGAAGGGAAGCTCTGTTTAAATTTTCCTTTTTTTTTTTCTGTATTTTTCCTCTAATATTTACATTAGAATGGTCAATATACATTTCATGTTTCTTTGTGTAAACTTTGTCTAGTGATGATTATGCAGACTTCTTTTCGAAGAAATATTTCTCTGGAACTAATGAAGCTAAAATAAAACTGATTCTGAATGTAAGTCCAAAGACTTACATTTTCACCCCAGCTTTCTATTTAAAAAAAATCAAATATATAACGTTCACCTAGATTTACCAACTATGTATTATTCTCTCTCTCTCTCACCCTCTTCCTTCCACCTTCTTCCCACCTTTTTTTCTTTCCCCACTCCCTCCCACATTCGCGCGCGCGCTCACACACACATACACACACACACTCTCATTCTCACATCGAAACATGTAGAAGCAAGTTATAGACATCATGATACATCTCCTGCAAATACTTAGTGTATATCTCCAAATAAAAAGATCAGTCTCCTCCATAACCACAATATAATATCACCTCTGGAAACTTAACCGTATCACTATTAGTACTTGATACATGGCACAGATTTAAATTTTTGGAAATCAATCCAGAATCCATTACCTATTTCCACCTATGTGTTTGTTGGCAGTTACCTTTGTTTCTGGTTTATCCCTTTCTTTCTTTTTTTTTTTTTCAAAATAGCCTCATTTTATTACACAAAAACTATATTATGTATACATTCTCATGAAAATAATATTAACATGACTCTAGCATCAGATACTGTAAGGATGATTAGAAAGAAGTGATTGGAGAGAAGTCCAGATATTTTGAATATAAGTAAAAAGTACATTTAAAAAATGTGAAACGTGTTGTTGTACGAACTTGTGATATTGATCTTTTCCAACTATCAAATTTCATCAGCCAGCCCTGATGATAAAAACGTTTGCCAAAAGGAAAGTAGCATTCTAGTTCTCATTTAAATGGTTTAGCAGCAAAGTAACTTTGAACTGACAATTCCAGATACTTAAATTGATGTGAGTGTTTTTTCTTTTTGATTTTTAAAAAATTTTATTTACTTTTTTTTAGGTAAGGTTTTTAGTGTTCTGTTTTAGATTCAACCTTCTGGAAAATTGCATAATCCACCTTTATTTTGCACATTCAAATTCAACACACATTTATGAACCTTCCATGTGTCAAGTTGGGATTAATGTTTCTGCACTGTTTTCATTATTTAATCTTTTTTTTAAAGATTTTATTTATTTATTTGAGAGAGACAGAGCAAGCATGAGCAGGGCGAGGGGCAGAGGAAAAGAGAATCTCAGGCAGACTCCCTGCTGAGCACGGACCCTGATGTGGAGCTAGGTCCCAGGACCCTGAGAGCCTGACCTGAGCTGAAGTCAGACGCTTAACCAACTGAGCCACCCAGGGGCCCCTCATTATTTAATCTTTACAACAATCCTTTGTTTTCCCTCTTTTGCCATTTAGGAAAGTATAAGATAAAAATAAAAATTAAATAAAAATTTCATTTTTATTTTCATTTTGAATCAGTGAGTACTTCTTTATTTTGTCTCTTTTATAAACTAAAAAATGATTAAATCCAGGAAGATTTGAGGTCAGCTTCTTTATAAATAAAATGACAGTAGAGAGCTTGAACTATGAATTGTGAGTTCACTGGACCAAAGTAGTATTTGAAAAATTATTAAGTACAGAGATATGAAATACAATATGGTCTCAGAAAGGGGGAATCAAAATGCAGTATTATAAACTCAGTTTGTCCTTCTATCTTAAATTTATTTAACTCTGCCAGTGAACTAGTAAAAAGATAACTACCAAGAAGATAGTAATCTCTTTGATAAGCTGCCCCATAAAATATATTCTATGGTCAACTAAACTTTGTATAAATACACTAGAATACCTTTTATTCAACTTTACACACCAGGATTTTTTTGGTGGGACTGGAAAATATAAATATAAATCTGATATTCATAATAAAAATATATAAAATATATACATATAAAATATCTTTTACCTTTACACAACAATTCCACTTCTAGAACTCTATCCTATAGAAGTATATGTGACACATAAGTGTATATGAACAAAAGTTTTTACTACCTTCCCATTAGGTTAATATAGTTGTGATTATTATTTGAATATTCTTCTGTTTTTAAAAACATTTTTCTCATTTTCATAAATGCATGTCATGGGGTACTTTTTATTTTCATTCCATTCTATTCCTTCTGCTTCCAAATTATTTCTCCCAAGTAACTATCTACTTTACATTCCTGATTTAGGTGTTAGAAAGTGAATGCTATGGGTTGAATTTATATCCCCTGAAAAGATATGTTGAAGTCCCAATAGCAGGTACCCGTGAATGTGATCTTATTTGGAAATAGGGTCTTTGCAGAGGTAATCAAGTTAAGATGAGGTCACACTAGATTGGGGGGGCATGAATCCAAGGATAGGTGCTTTAGTAGGGAGAGGGAGATTTGAAAGCGTACAAACACAGAGGAGAGATGGTGACATGAAGACAGAGCAGAAATTGGACTGATGCAGCTACAAGCTAAGGTACACCAAGGATGGCCAGAACCCACTAGAAGCTAGGAGATGCATGGAAGGAGTCTTCCAAAGAGAATTGAAAGGGAGCATGGCCCTGCCAACACTTTTTGATGTAGGACTTGTACCTTTCAGAACTGCGAGAGAAAACATTTCTGTTTTCATCTACTCAGCACGTGGTATTTTGTTGTGGTAGCCTTAGGAAACTAACATAGTGACTAATAGCTTGTTCTGTCTTGCTACCAGGTACTCACATGCACATTCTGAGAATCTCTGTTTCTTGCTCCCCAGCCAGCATTCCCTCTTTGTCCAATCAGAGCAATAATGGCAGAAAAATTCCTCCCAGAGTAACTAATTCACTGAACTCTGATGAGCCAAGAAAGCAAGAATTTTAATTTTCTTACAGCTTTTCTTACAGACTCATGGTTCTTTCCTCTACTTTCTTTATTAAAACAGCTCTTTTTCTTTTTTAAAACAGCTTTATTGAGGTATAATTGATATACAGAGAACACCATATGTTAATGTGTACAGGTTGATGAGTTTGGATATATGCAGACATCTGTGATACCAGCACCGCAGTCAAGGTAAGAAACATATCCAACACCTCCCAAAGTTTCCTCGTGTCCTTTTGTTTTGTTTCTCTGTGTGTGTGTGATCAGATAAAACTCTTTCATTTTTAATCCACCCTGAGACTCAGTGCATTGAAGACCCCCACAGAGTTCACAAACATCATCACAGAACCCATAGTCTCTCACATCCTGTGGGCCCCATTACAGAATGGCCTTGTCTCCCTCTGTCACTGTCAAACTGAGAATTTTGACCCTAAAATCAAAATATCAGTCCCACTCCGTGTGTTTTGACCATCCGGAACATCCAGCGCTGATGAAGAGTGTTTTATTTATCAATTCCTCCTTTTGTAATGTGAAAATGTAATACAAAATGAATGATCCTTAAATAATAATTGCATTTTAAAATAGCTGGTGCAAATATCGTCTTAACAAGTGCTGTATGTTTAAGGAAAAAATGCATAAATTTCTTTATTAAGGAAAAGCTAAAATTTATAGTGCAGGGAAATGAGAAATTGAATTAAGTTGACACCATTACAGAGAGAGTACCTGGGCATCGTTTGTCAGTTTCTAAATTATTTTTGCCTTGTGCATCCCTTCAAACATTGGACAAAAGCAAATAGGTATAATTCATGACACACCCTAAGGGGTTAGCTATTTTCTACTAAATTAACCACAACAAATGGAAACAACAGCAGACATTCTTCCTACACTGATGCAGGTATAGAATTAATATCATTGACACTCACCGAACGTACCAAATAGCATGAATAAAATTGAGAATCTTCTATGGAAAATAAAGATACTGGAGTCATATTTGCTGAACCACTATGTTCTGTACAGCAAAGACTGTTGCCTGGTGTAATTAGGTATATATATATATATATATATATATATATATATATATATATATATATATAATCTTTGAACTTTGAATCCCACCAGAACTTTATATTTTCCTATTTGTTTCTCTATTTTATTTTAGACTATAATTCTTCCGCATCTATGCTAGTGAACTTAGATTTCAAGTGTGTTACAAAAATAACAGAAACCACCATTTTAAATCAGTCTATCAAATACCGTTAATACTCTGTAAAGTAATCAAAGTAAAGCCATGATTAGAATCAGGAGACATGCAAAGTAGAAGCATTTTGAATACGAATGCTATCAGGACAGTTTAATACTTACTCCTTTATAATAAATACTGACTTTAGTTCTTGATAGTCAGCCCCCTGGACTTGTTTCTTTTTTTTTTTTTTTAAGATTTTATTTATTTATTTGAGAGAGAGAGACAGGCAGGGAGAGAGGGAACACAAGCAGGGGGAGTGGGAGAGGAAGAAGCGGGCTCCTAGCGGAGAAGCCTGATGTGGGGCTAGATCCCAGAACGCCGGGACCACACCCTGAGCCAAACGCAGACGCTTAACGACTGCGCCATCCAGGCGCCCCCCACCCCCTGGACTTGTTTCTTACAACAATTTCAATACATTAGTACCCTACATCCTATAATAAGAAATGCAGTAATGTGCTGACATTTCTTCAGTCCCAACTACATATGGTGACCAGAAACTTCTGATATATTCAGCAGCACAAATAGCTGTGTTCCTGAAAATTTATGAATCAATTGCTGCTTTCCCCAATGCCTTAGCATATCATTGTACTTTGAAAAAATTAATATTTGTCTTTCATATGTAAGTGAGGTATGGGGAAAGGGGAAATGAAAGCTATAAATTGTTAATTATTTAGAAAAGATAAAACTATTTTTCACTTAATAACATTTAGTAATAGATTAATTGCTAACTTAGTAAGGCTAGAGTTCCCATTGGTGTGCATTAATGAAAAAATACTTATATTTAATATATTATTATACAGAGGGATATAAAGAAAAGCTTAAGCATTTCAACTATAATATATTTTGTGCATTTGTTTTTCTTTTCATTTTAGTATTTTACAGAAAAGATTTAGCTTGGGCTCAGTGGAATACACACTTACTTTTTTATAACCATGGTTCAATTAATAATAATTTAAAGACTGTTCAGAACATAGTCATTGGAGACAAAAAATTTCAGGAAATACCAATACGAATATATAGAACATCTAATAAGCTAGAATTAACTTCTTGTAGTTTTAGTAAATTTGTCAATCTTGTAGTAGTAATTAACTCGATTCAAATTTTGATTAAATATTTAAGAAACAGTAAACAACCATTAACTCTTTCAGTTGCCAGAAAATGCTTTCAAATAGTTATAATCATGTGATGACTCTCTTAAAGTGAATTATGGAAAATATGTTTATAGCCTTTTATTTTCTCAGCTAAGTTCAAGAGTGCATACACATATCTCCGTTTGAATTGTTGAACTTCACCAGTTTAAAGGGGCTGGGAAGGCATAAAAAATTATGCTGACAGTTTAGTCAAGGCAGAGAAATCAGCATGCAGCAAGACGTGGGAAAGAAAAAAAAAGTGAATAATTTAGAATCTTCTAGTCATTTGAGATAGCTACATCGTAGAACCCAAGGACAATGCTTTTAAGAAATGAGCTCAGATCTTGAAAGATCTTAAATGCCAAAGAATTGGGACTTTATCAAAAGGCTTTGAGGAGACTCAAAGGAATTGAAGCAGAGAAGTAATAGGCTCACATTTGCATTTTAGAAGCATCATTATAGAGACCTTGTTAAAAATGGATTTAAGGAGGGATTGGGGAAGGGGAGAGGTGGTTTTCAGGTTTGGGTGGGGCAAAATAATTTTTTTAAATATTATTTACCATTCTTGAAGGAATTTGAATCTGGATGAATATCCCCTACTGTTTATACCCATGTCACAAGTTTTCATGGACTGAATGTTTTGAAAGCTACATCCTAGCCCCAGCAGTCTGAAGCAGTTTACAGAAATATATTCTAGACCCAAGTTCATCCCTGTGTTTGTGATACAATCAAGAAAATGTGGGAGCATGCAAGATTCTACTGTTATCTGTGACCTGAACAATACAGATAACACCATCAATTTATCAAGGTTCCAGGAAGAAGCACTCCATTCAAGTGACTTGAAGCAGCAGGCAGAGTGCAATTAAAGAGCTCTGCGGTTTTGTGACCATCGAAGCTCTGAGGGACCCATTGTTAGAGGTGCTAGGGACCATTGTCCTTAACCCTACAGCATGACACCTGTCCACAGTGAATGCCGAATAAAGGGTTGTTAAACTTTTGACATCCTCTCATAGTAACACATGCACATACATATTTATAGATAATAATAGATTCTACCTCAAAGTGCAGGGAAAAAAATGGCTGTAAATTTAGGGTTAGGAAAAAAATAATATTTACTCCAGAAAGGAATTTTTGGAAGCCATACAGTTTCATCCAGACCAGGAACGACAAAAAAGAGAGCAAAGGTATGCTCTGAAAGACGTTACATGATTTTTATATTATGCTCTTCACATTTCAATTTCCTACGTATTCTTCTGTGTGTGTTTTTTTTTTTTTTTTATCTTTAGTGCTTAATAGTTTTGATTTTGAACGAAGGATATGCACACGACAAGGAGATGTCATATTGCTGCCAAGTCTTAGGATCTACACCTCACAAATATATAAAAACTTTTGTTGTAAATTAATACCAAAGATTTAAATGTTAATTCTGTGAGAAAGGAGCAACCCACTTCCCATTCCTTCATGAAAAAGAGCAGGATGTCAAGACACCAGGTTGTCAGATGCTTCTATCTCTCCCTCCTTTTGTCAAGGAGCTGTGATGTGCCACTGGTGCGACATGTAAAGAAGGTTCAGACAAGCCTAGGGTTAGGAATATGGCAATTTACATGTAACAATAACAGAAGCAGTAGCAGGAAATACTCAGAAGAATACCACATAGGTTAAATGCTAATTATCCTATTTACTTTTACAGAAAGAAAGAAAGAAAGAAAGAAAGAAAGAAAGAAAGAAAGAAAGAAAGAAAGAAGAAAGAAAGAAAGAAAGAAAGAAAGAAAGAAAGAAAGAAAGAAAGAAAGAAAGAAAGAAAGGGAGGAAGGAGGGAGGAAGGGAGAAAGGAAAGAGGAAGAAAGAACCATCTGCTGTCTTTATGCAGGATGCCAGAGAATACTATCCTGAGTTCATAGAGCTTCTCAAACCTACATCAAGTATAGGCTTATGATTAATTATGGGTTCAAATTGTCCCATAAAAATTCATACATTGAAACCCTAACTCCCAGTATGTCTGTGTGACTTATATGGAGATATGTTTTTGGCAGACAAAATCAAATTAAAATGAAATTATTAGGGTGGGCCCTAATCCAGTAAAACTGGTATCTTTATAAAAAGGGAAACTTTGGACACAGTGACACACCTAGAAGGATGACAATGTGAAGAGACATAGGAAGAAGACAGCCATCAACAAGCAAAGCAGAGCCTGGAACAGAGCCTTCCCTTAAAACCCTCAAGGAATCAGCCTTGTGGACACTTGATTTTGGACCCCTTGCCTCCAGAACTGTTAGGATTTCTGTTTAAGCCACTCAGTCTGTAATACTTCATTACAGCAGTACTGGGAAACAAACGTCATATTCTTGTTCCTTCTGTTTCACAAGAAGCCAGTATCTCTGGGCCTTCAAGGGATTGTCCTTAGTCATGTGCTATCCTTTCCAGTGGGCTTAATGAAGCTCTAATATCCTGAATGCATGTCTGCATTTGTCCTCATGAGCAGTTTTATGGAATGGATATTAATAAAGCTTTCAGTCAAAACAGACGTGGAACTGCCCAGAGAAAGGTTAAGATAGCTATGAGTATGCAGTCTACAAGAGAAAAGACGAAGAGGTGAATCAGAATCAGGTTCAAAACAGAATGGATTTTCTATAATAGAGATTGACCACTGAGAAGAGAGTAAAAAAATCAGTAGAAAACAATCTTACATTCTCATTTATCCTCAAATAAAATATAGGGACAATGTAGCACTGGGTGTTCCCTCTGGAAAGCTTTTAGAAGCATCATCTCAATCATCTGGTTATATAAGCTAATAGTTACATATTCAAATATATACTTAGTTGTGTATGTAGAGTGGGGACCAAGGAGAGAAAATTCAGGCTTTATACCTCAAAATGGATCTTTTTTTTTTCTTTTTTCTTTTTTTCTTTTTTATTTCAGATGTCCCAGAGAAACAGTTGACCATGAGTCTAATCATGGGGGGGGGGGGCGGTGGTTGGAATGTATGTTTGAGAGTCATTGTAAGTTTTAAACTTGAAATAGCAGAATTGTCTCTTAGGGCAAGGAGAGCAAAAAGCAAAGGGAGAAACTCCAATGTTTACCCATTACGTTGTGCAGGATTATCTACATATTATCATGAAATCTTTTTGTTGTTTATTTCTTATAATTCTTTTAAATCTTTTCACTCTTGATTCATGATTATCTATCTTTATGTTTTATATACTATCAGGGTGTCACTATTTAATATGTACTAAACTGCTAAAATTATGGAACTGTTGTACAAACACCCTGTACATATCTGTGTTTTCCAAGTATAAGATTTGTATTCCAGTGAATCCAATATGTATGTCAGGGGCCTACTGTGTACCAAAAAGTACTTTCAGAGGCTGGAGTAGATCAGTTAACAAAAATGATAAAGATTTCTTTCCAATAAATATATAAATAGGAAAAGAATTATGCACTATTAGAAACTGAATTGAAAAAAGAAACATGTACTTGTTCCTTTTCACTCCAGAGTTTTTAATATTCTTAGAAAACTCATGGAAATTACGAATTCATAGATTAAAATGCAAATCCAGGTGGAAACTCTGACCTGTACGCTGGGATAGCAGAGTACCAGACTGTATTGGGAATTAAAGCCGATGATGGATGGTGACAGCATTGTTTCACTTAATGAGGTGGCTATTGAAGCTGAAAAGGGGAATGGCAAGAGGGACCAGAGTGCTTTTGTCTTTGGAAGAAGAAAAGGCTTTACATTTTACCAAGAAGAACTAAACTCAGTACTTGCTTTTGAAATTCATTAATCTTTTCCATGAAAATGTATCTCATTGTCAAGCAGTTCGATAGTCACTTTGGGAAAAAGCTTTGCTTCTTCCTCACGGAACCAGTGCCTCCATTGTCCTGAGGCTCCAGTGATCTTCCACCTTCACAGAAATACTAAGGAGACTAGCAGTGGGGAAGCCCACGTGAAGACGCCAAAGCTGTACAGTTGGGACGGGGCAAAACTTTCGCCCCGTGGGGCAGTTTTTCTTTATTAATGTGTTTCTGACAACAGCAACACATAGAAAAGGGAAATAGTGTTACCAAGAATTTTTATGCTGAGGTGCTTATTTTCAGGTAACAGAAGGGGAAGCTTTTGAAATTGTTTTAGTGACTCTTTTTCTGTAGATTGATCTTGTGGCTCAATAGCAGAGATTTTAAGCGAAGTCAAAAGGCTAAACAAAGTGCCACCACAAAACATATCTCTTTGAAAACCTCCTAAAAGCAGTCAAATCATTTCCCAGTCACAATCCCCAAAGCTTTGCACAATCCCAATTAATATCTATTTTTATACAAAGAAAGCAGGAAAACAACACATGCAACTTACCCAAGACTCCTTCCTTCTGGAAAATATTCAAAATCCAGCACTACCTCTCTATTTTAATATTAACATATGGACTTTGATCAACAGAAAAGCAATTTTCAAATAACATTTAAGCAATAAGGAAATATTTTTTGAATGACTACTTCATTATTAATCATTATTTTTCCTTTGAAACCATTGGGCAGACAATTTGGATTGTGACATGTCGCCAATTAAATCATTTTGGTGTTCTAATATGCCCCACTTGTATCATACTTTGCCTTCACAAGGCCTCAACATTCTGTCTTTAAGACAACTGTATTTCCTTGAACCACAGGTACTTATTTTCAGCCTCATTTTCTCCCATCATTTCCTACATCTGTGCAGTGGGTGGAACTGGCTCTACAACAGTTCCAACCCTTTAATGATAGAGATCACAGACTAAAAAAAAACATAGCCTAGAATGCCAAAGGCAGAAAGTTAGGACAAAGTCTATTGCTGGTCTAATACTTTGCCTTAAAAATGCAGCATGGTGTTCCTGGGGTGTACGATTCTTCTATACTTCAAAAAAGAATTTAGAAAATCCGAGTTACCAGTTGTCTTTTATTATCTTGGTTTAAGCTCATACACAGAATAGGCTAAAATAGAAACACCACTCACATCTGATTATAAATGTGAACATACTGAATAAAACTAGTGAAGTAGAATGTTGCAAATGAGAAAATAAAAGGGAAATTTTTTTTTTTTAATTTTTAAGTTTTACCCATATTTTTTCCCAAATGTTCTTTGAAATGTAACTGGCAGCAAGATTAATCCAGGATTTAGTTCTTTGGCTATCCACACAAGGAGAACATAAATTATTAATTACAGAATTTCAGTTACAAAGTCATTTGAGTCCAATTTTTCTTCTGCTTTCATGGTTTTATTTAATCAGCATGAAAATACAACTAACCACACTGTTGACCCATAGATTCAGGGATTTAAAATTAAACAGATCTAAGGTGGCAATTAGACAAAAGTAATGTATAAAGATTTCCTCTTGTATATAACTTTTCCTTAAAATTTTATTATTAAATTTTAAAAACTATTTGGGATTTTCAGTTTTTAGTTCTGACGTGTAAAGAGTTTGGGAGTTGTTACCCCCCTCCATGCAACAAAGAAAAGCCAGATAAACTGAAAATCAATGAGTCTTCCGAGACCAGCCAGAGAAAGAAGTTCCCAGAGGCAAATCCAGAAAGTCAAAGCTGAGACTATTTACCTAAGGCAAAAGCTGCTGGAGCTGGAACCATAAACTGGTAGGTATACTTAAATTGTGATTTTGATGAATTGCTGGAGAATGAATGGCTAGTATGAGAGTGAGAAAGTTCCTTGACACTTTCCTGGGCTTTACTGCCAAGAATTCTACCAGGTTCTTGTGGTAAAAATTTGAGGAATATCCCCTGGTGAGTCTAGCAGGGGCAGAGTAACTATTGTGAAACACTTCTAGAACCTTCTCTGTAACAAAGACTTATTTTCCAGGGAGGCAGGTAGCATTAAAGCCTTGTCCCACAGCAGTGGAGGACGGGCATTATTTTCAGTCCTGCCCATTCTAGTCTTACTGTCCTGCCTGAGAAAGGGGGAAACTACATAAGAAGAAAACATGTAGGGGCTCTTGGGTAGCCCAATTGGTTAAGCATCTGGCTCTTTATCTCAGCTCAGGTCTGGATCTCAGCATAGTGAGTTCAAGCCCTGCATTGGGCTCCATGCTGGGCATAGAGCCTACTTAAAAAAAAAAAAAAAAAAAAAAAAAAAAGGAAGAAGAAGAAACCATGTTAATGTCATGGGCCAGAGATAATAGTCAATACAAAGCTGAGATTTAATGGGAAGACTATAGAATGCTTCTCTGTGTACCTTACCAACACACAAACAGATCTCCAGTGTCATAGTGAATTATAGTTGAAAGCTGCAAGACACAGACTTTCTCTTAGGAGGAGTACCTAGGCAAGTCCAAACCCAAAAGAACTTGATGGGACAAGAACAATCAAGGAATATAAAGTTTCTGGAATATATGGCTACTGCAAATCTTAAATAATGCCTGAATCCTAGACAGATTAACAGAAGTCTTTACACCAATGGCTCATTTACCTCAATCATTATCATTCAAAAAAAAAAAAAAAAGTGCCCAGGTTTCAACAAAAAAATTACAAGGCATGCTAAAAGGCAACAAAAGAGTTTGTAAAGACAAGCAAGCATCAAACAAGACTTACATATGACAGAGTGGGAATTTAAAACAATGACCAATATGTTAAGGGCTCTAATGGAAAAAGTGGACAGCATGCAAAAACAAATAGGTAACATAAGCAGAGACAATTAAAAAAAAAAGAATTAAAAGGATATGCTAGAAATGAAAAACACTGTTAAAATGAAGAATGCTTTTTAATAAGCTCACTAGTACACTCAAGATGGCCAAGGAAACGAAGTAGAGAGCTTGAAGATATTGTCAATAGAAATTTCACAAATAGAAATGCAAAGAGAAAAAAGAATAAAGAAAGCAGAACAGAATATCCAAAACTGTCAGATAATTTCAAAAGATGTAACATATGTGTAATTGAAATACCAGCAGGAAAAGAAAAAGAGCATGAAGCAGAAGGAATATTTGAGATAAAACTGCGTAAAACATTTAAAAAAGAAATTATACCAATTCTCTACAATTTCTTTCAGAGGATAGAAGTAGAAAGAATATTTCCTAACTCATTCTATGAAACTAGCTTTACCCTAATAACAAAATCATACAAAAACGCCACAGTAAAACTATGAGCCAATATCTCTCATGAATATAGATATAAAAAATCCTCAACAAAATACTAGGAAGTTGAATCCAACAATGCATAAAAAGAATCATACACCATGACCAAGTGGGATTTATCCCAAATATGCAAGGTTGGTACAACATTAAAAACTCCATTCTTATAATCCATCACCTCAGTAGATACAGAAAAGGCATTTGACAAAAATCCAGTATCATTTATGATTTTCAAAGCTCTCAGTAAACTAGGAATAGAGGAACACTTTTCAAGTTAATAAAGACTAAACAAACAAACAAACAAAAAGCCAGCTTGCATCATACTTAATGGTGAGAAACTCAAAGCTTTCCCACTAAGATAAGGTACAGGGCAATAATGTTCCATCCTACAACTTCTTTACATTATACTGGAAGTACTAGCAAATGCAATAAGACAAGGTAAGGAAATAAAAAAAAAATATATATATATATATATATATACACACACACACACACACACACACATACACAAAATTCTTTGTTCTCAGATGACATTGTCTATGTAGACAATCTGAAATAATAGTAAAATAAATTGATTAAAGGTATACAGACAGAAAAATAAAAAATAAGTAGAACTGTCTTTCTTCAGAGATGATATGCTCATCTATGTAGAAAATCCTAAAGAATCAATAAAAAGATGATTTTCTGACCTAATATGCAATTATAGCAACATTGCAGGATACAAGGTTAATATAAATATTCTGTGCTTTCCAATATGCCAAAAGGAAGACTTAGGATTTGAGAATAATGAAATACTAATTATAGTAACAGCAAAAATGAAACACAGAGTTATAAACCTAACAAAACTTCTGAAGGACTTATATGTGGGAAACTTCAAAAGAGCAATTTTTTTAAAATCAAGTAAAATTTAAATAAGTGGAGAGTTGTACTGTGTTTCTGGACTAGGGGACTCAATATTATTAAGATATCAAATGATTCAATCAATAGATTCAAAATAATCTCAAACAAAACCCTAGAAAGCTATTTCATAGATATCAACAAACCAATTCTAAGTTTATATGGAAAGGTAAAAGACCCAGAATAGCTAACACAATACTGAAGATGAAGAACATAGATGGAAAACACGCACTACCCAATTTTTAGATATATATCTATGTTAAAGAAAACAGCATGTTATTAGTGAAAGTATAGACAGAAGGCACGGGCAGGAGGCTATAATTATCCATGGAATGAATTAAAGAGCTCAGAAATAGATCTACGTAAATAGAGTCAAATGATAATCAATGAAAGAGAAATAAACAATTCACTGGAAAAAGCCTAGTTATTTCAAGAAATGGTAGTGAAACCACTGAATATCTATATGCAAAGTAATGAATCTATACACAAACATTATTGTTTACATATATATATTATCTAAAATGGATCTTACACTGAAATGTAAAATATAACATTATAAAAACTCTTGAAGGAAAGATAGGAGGAAATTTGTATGAACTTGGGTTTGGTGATGAGTTTTTAAATACAACACCATTAATGCAATCACAAAAAGAAAAAAAAAGAAAAAAAAAAAGATGTGGTCTGACATTATTAAAATAAAAATTTTCTGCTCTCTGGGAGACACTGTTAAGAGAACACAGAGACAAGCTATAGATTGGGGGAAATATATTTAAAACATATGTCTGATGGAGTACTAGTATCCAAAATATACAAAATACTTTTAAAGCTCAACAAGAAGGAAACAAACAGCTCAATGTAAAAATAGGTGCAAGACCTAAACAAACGCTTCACCAAAGATAATATGCAGATAGGAAATAAGCATAGGAAAAAATGTTCAACATTGTCATTAAGCAAATGTAAATTTAAACAGAGAGATAGCCTTACACATCTATCAGAATGGTTAAAATCCTAAAAGCTAACAATACCAAGTGCTGGTAAGGATCCAGAGCAACAGAAACTCTCATTAATTGCAGTAGGAATGCAATATTGTAAGTCTTCTTTGGCAGACAGTTTGGCAGTCTTAAACAGTAAACAAAATCTTTCTGTACAATCAAGTGTCATGCTCCTAGATGCTTATCCAACTAATTTAAAAAACTTACTATCCATACCTGCACATGGATATTCATAGCAGCTGTATGCATGACTACTAAAAACTTGAAAAAAAACAAAATTTCCTTCCGTGGGTTGGATAATGGATAATGTATAAATCAATAGTGGCAACATACAATAAAATATTATTAATCAATTAAAAAAATAAATAACCAAGCCACAAAAAAACTAGTTAATCTTAAATGCATGTTCCTATGTAAAAAAAGACCAGTCTGAAAAATCTAGGTACTTTATGATATCAATTACATAGTACTTTGAAAAAGATAGATACCACAGATAGCTACTAAAGATCAATAGTTTCCAGGAGTTGTGCTGGGGAGCATTGCATAGGTTAAGTACGGGGAATTGTAGTGCAGTGAAATCATTCTGTATAATACTGTAATGGTGAATAGAAGATATTAAGCATTAGTCAAAATGCTTAGAATGCATAGAACATTACAGCAAAAAGAGTAAACCTTAATATATACTACTTAAAAACGTATGTACATAGAGGGAATTTTTGGAAGCAAGGTATAATGTGACAAAATAATCTAAATGTATTATAATATATGAAGCAAATCTACTAGTTTTTGCTCACCTGAAATATTTGTTTTACCTTGTCTTGAAAATAGTTTTAGTTCACAATTTTAGAGTGATTTAAATTTCTCAAAATCATCTTCTGATTTTCAACATAATACTGACAGTTAAATTATCAGCCTGATTGTTTGTTTGGTTCATGATCTGTTCTTATTACTGAATGTGAAAATATTTATTTGATTTCTGAATTCTTGTGCAGTTTTCCATTGTTAATATTAAGGGTAATTTATATAACTATTCATACTTTTGAATAGTATTGGAAAATTCTTAGTGTTATGTTTTCAGTAGTCTCTACTTTCTCTTTCTGGACCACAAATAATTTGCATATTGATTTTTGTTTTTATCTTTGTGGTCACTTAACTTCTCTTTCGTATTTTCATTCTCTGTCTCTCTGTGCTACATTCTGAGTAGTTTTTGCCATTATATATACCTTGCTGTGCAAACCTTCCAGGAAGTATGCAAATCTGGGATGATATATTTAACATTATATATTATTTTTGGTCATAACATTATCTAGAGTCTGTGGGTGCTTATAGCTCCTGCTTGTTACTTCTGGTCACTCTTGTTCACAGTATCTAGATTCTTGTGATTTCTTTCTTTCTTTTTTTTTTTTTTTTAAGATTTTGCTTATTTATTTGAGAGAGAGAGTGAGTGAGTGAGAAAGTGAGCACAAACGGGGGTAGGGGCCGCGGGAGAGGGAGAAGCAGACACCCCACCAAGCAGGGAGCCCAACGACGCAGGGCTTGATCCCTGGACTCCAGGATCATGAACTGAGCTGAAGGCAGACACTCAACCGGATGAGCCACCCAGGTCTCCCTTGTGATTTCTAATTCAGTATGAATTCATATTTTATTGAGCATGAGTATACTAAAGGCCTATATTAGAATACTTTCATTCAGAGAAGTATTTCATTAGCTTCTGTGAAGAGTCATTTTAGTTTCTTTCAAGCATCCTTTCAGCATCTCCCATTGGCCAAGGCTTAGTCCATTCTGATATAGTCTTTCACCACGACATTAACTTTGCTTATTATTTTTATCTTGTTTTCTCCATACTGCTGACTGTTTCTTGTGTAATTCTCACCTCCTTAATTCAGTGTTTCCTTCCTTCCTTCCTTCCTACCTTCCTGCCTTCCTGCTTCTTTCCTTCCTATTTTTTTTTCTTTTTTCTTTTTTTTTGGGGGGGTTAGAAAATTTTATTGCTTGCTAGTAAACACAAGAATGCACCAAAATTTATATCTTGTGTAATTTAATAGGAGGGCTCCTAGAATATCTAGTCCACCGGTACAGTGATAACCTTTTCTTGACTATTTGGAAAAGATTTTTAGAACTAATGATATGGTTTTATATGTGCATGTTTTGTTTTACATATAATAAATTGAAGAACAGAACAGAAGAAAGGGAGAAGAATTTAGGGGAAGATAGATGGAACAAAAAAAAAAATATATATATATATATACATATATATATATATATATATATATATATATATATATATATATATTCTCTGCTAATCCCCCTCTGCTCCAAACCCTTAATGATAGAAGAGTTATAATATAGGGGTGCCTGGGTGGCACAGTGGTTGGGCGTCTGCCTTCGGCTCAGGGCGTGATCCTGGCGTTGTGGGATCGAGCCCCACGTCAGGCTCCTCCACTATGAGCCTGCTTCTTCCTCTTCCACTCCCCCTGCTTGTGTTCCCTCTCTTGCTGGCTGTCTCTATGCTGTCGAATAAATAAATAAAATCTTAAAAAAAAAAAGATGTTATAAAAATGATTATTCATAATGATTAGAATGTATAAGGTATTCTCTGAACATATACATATTTTAGTAAATTCCCATGACATCTGTTAGGTAGGTATTATTAATTTTATTACTATAATTATTACAGTTTAAGGAACTGAGTCCAAGAGTAGTTATTTAATTGATCTCATATCATGCAGCTAATAGTGGTAGGAGAATTCAGATCTAAGATAGCTTATCTCTAGATTTCATGCTCTTTATATGTTGCTGCATTTAAAAACAAATTGAACATTTTGTGGGAGTGGGGAGTCAGGAAGGAAAAGAAGAGCGAAATGGTGAAGTAGGACTGTAGCCAGGGGCACACTGGGTCATAATTGGAAGCAAAAAAAAAAAAAAAAAAAATTATAATCAAGATTTTGAATCATGAAGGGTATTGATGATTGATCATGAAGGGTCTTAACATGATTCATGCAGGATGATAGACTAAAGTCAAGGTTACTGCTTGTTCAAGAATGAGGTAGACCCCTGGTCCTATATGAAGGTCACAAAATAGTCTGCCCTACTAAAGAGGCATGAACTTACACAATACTGGTGTCTCATATTTCAATATGAAATAGAGCTAATTAGTATAGACTTAGAAGTCTATACTAATTAGTATAAAACTTAGAAGTCTATACTAATTAGTATAAAACTTTTATACTAATTAGTATAAAACTTAGAAGTGGGAGTATTGCATAGCAGGCAAGATATAGGAGGAACTCATTTATTGCACAGAGGTGTGTGCTGCATCTGGTCATAACTAAATTGTACACAGTATGAATCACGCTCCATGGAAAAGTAATCCTATACCTATAATTTTCAGCAGACTTGAAGGGAAGGAAGATAAGGATTCCTTGTTATAATAATGACCTTGTTAGAAGGTGGGACCACCAGAGTAGTTACATATATATCAATTTGTTTTGAAATGATACTCAAACGTGCTTACCTGTTAAACTACTAAGAAGGAAGAAGAAACCAAGGATATTCAGATTTGTCTCTCCTAAAACATAATATCTTGGGGCTCCTGGGTGACTCAGTTGGTTAAGCATCTGCCTTCTGCTCAGGTCATGATCTCAGAGTCCTGGGATAGAGCCTCATATTGGGCTCCCTGCTCAGTAGGGAGTCTGCTTCTCCCTCTCCCTTTGACCGTACCCCCTGTTCATGCTCTTGCTTGCTCTTTCTCTCTCAAATGAATATATATATTTTTTTAATTTTAAATAAATAAATTAAATAAATAAATAATATCTTGATTGGAATGCTTGTAGCAAGCAATGGGCCAATGAAGACAAAGGGCAGCAACTACAGCATTTTCAATATCATCCCAGGTAAAACACTTTAAAACTATATGGTAAAGATTTTGATTATGGATAGGACGTAGAAGAATCCAGAAAATCTTTGCATCTATGGTAGTCACAAGAATATCTTAAGGAGTCAAAATATTATATGACCTAACAAAGAGCAGTGGACGCAAAGAAGCCTTCACTAAGTCAATTCCAGAGAGAAATAAACAATTTATATTTGGTAGCAACTTGACTGATGGGTATGTGCCTGGCTTATATACATCATACAAAGGAACAGCCTGGCCAAGCTAGTGGGGATGTTTGGAGAAATGGAGAAACCAACAAAAATGTTAATGGTAGTTTGGTTTGTCAGGACGTGGAAGGGTATCAAATGTAAAAACAAATGACTAGGCCTGACCAATCCACCCATACAAAAGAGAAAAAAGCAGAAAGAAATTGCAAGATCCTGTACATTTTGTTTCCATCCTTGAATTCTAGGATCTTGTCGTACTTGAATCAGAAATTGCACTGAAAATATCTAATGTTGCAGCTTACTGATCTCCCAGTTTGAATACTTACTTACAAGGTCAAAAAGCTGTTGAGGGCACAGAATTTTGAAAGTCAGTCTAATCACAGGTGAATTCAATCTAATTATAGCTCGAGGTCATCACCTGCTTAACATAACTCAAGGAAGAATCTGAATAATTAGGCCTTCTCATCTATTATCATAAAGTGGAAAGACTTCCAATCTTAAGGAAATTAACAGAACAAAACAATAACAATTCTAATTCCTTACTATTTTATAAACAATATCTAGAATAAAATTTTGAAAATATATAAAATATCCAAAGGAGCATGAAAAAGATAACCTTGATCATTAAGAAACACTGACAATGGCAATTGACTTATATACAAACTTTATTTATTATGAACTTGTTAGGATTAGCAATGATTTTGATACATCCATTATAAATATGTAAAATAAAGGAAAAGAGGGAAATAGATGAAGATATGAGGTTTCAGGAGACAAATAGAAATGCCAAGTAAGAAGAAAATGACAGGGTCTTCTGGGCAGCTCAGTTGGTTAAGCACCCAAATCTTGGTTTCAGCTCGGGTCATGATCTCAGGGCCCTGACACTGAGCACCACATTGGGCTCCCAGCTCAGCACGGAGGAAGGAAATGACAGTTGAACACAGCAATGGAAAGAACAATGTAACATTTAATTTAGTTCCAAGGGCAGAGGAGTGAGATGATGGGGTAGAGAAACTACTGTAAAATAATGACCATGTATTTTTAAAATTTGATGCAAAACATCAACCAAGATATCTAAGGAGCTCTACACATCTAAAGGTGAATAGATACAAAGTAAAAGACATCCTGGCGCATCATACTCAAATAGCTGAAACCAGAATTAAAGATAAACACCCCTAGAGAAAAAAACCCTTATGGAAAAGGTAACAATGATGATGATTACTGATTTTGTTTTTATTGGAAACAATAGAAGCCAACATAAAATCCAACGTTTTAAAATGCTGAAAGAAGAATAAAAAGGTCAAATCGATTGAATTGAAAATTATCTGTATTCAGTGAAAATATCCATCAAAACTATGTTCTATTCATCAAAGACTCCATTAAGAGAGTAAATAAGGAAATAGGAAGCCATAGACTAGGAGAAAATATTTAATGAATATTGAAAATTTCCATAATTTATACATGTTTGTAATATGTGTTTATTCTACATGATTATGATAAGTGAAAATATATGGATATGAAAAAGAAATTGTGTTCTGAATATATAAACAACTCTTATAGATTGATAACTAAAAGACAAATAACGTTCACATGAACAAACAACCTGAACAGACATTTCACAAAGGAAGATACAGAAATGGATAATAAACAGAAAATTGTGTATAGTACTAAATAGTAGAGAAATTAGAAATAAAACCATTAGAAGATTCCACTATATACCCCCTCCGAATTAAAAAAAATAGTCCTAAAATTAAATAGCCTGATAAAATTTTTGCAAGACTGTATCTAAAGCCATTGAAACTCTTAAACATTAATGGTGAGTGTAAAATAATACCACTTTGTAAGATAGCAGTTTCTCTGTAAGATTGAACTTTGTTAGTACAGTATTAATTATTTTCCCAAATTTATATAAATTCATATTTTAATAGAATTTTTCAAAACACTTTTTTTCCATGGAAATTGACAGATTTACTTATAATGGCATATACACTAACAATCACCAATGCTATTTTCAGATTAAAAGAATGACTATTTTGAAAAAGGAATAGTACATGCTCTTCCTCAAAGCAAGATTTAATATAAAGCTGTAATAATTAAGCCACTGTGAAATCGGTTCATAAATCAACAAATACTTCTAATAAATAAAATAGAGGATGTAGAAGAAAATTACTCTCATGATAAAATGTATATGACATCGACCAGTGGAGAGAATATAGACTTTCCAATAAAGTGTTCTAAGTCAATTGTATCAATAAGAAGTAAATTGATTCTGCTTTAACACTACACATAGAAAGTAATTATGGTTAACATATAATTCTAATGTTCAAAAACAAAACTTTAACATTTTTAAAGAAAATCATGTAGAATATTGTTATGACCTAAATATTTAAAAACAGGACACAGGGGCGCCTGGGTGGCTCAATCATTAAGCGTCTGCCTTCAGCTCAGGGTGTGATCCCGGAGTCCTGGGATCAAGCCCCACATCAGGTTCCTCCGCTGGGAGCCTGCTTCCTCCTCTCCCACTCCCCTTGCCTGTGTTCCCTCTCTCGCTGGCTGTCTCTCTCTCCATCAAATAAATAAATAAAATATTAATAAATAAATAAACAAATAAACAAACAAACAAATAAATAAATAAATAAAAACAGGATACAGTACACATAAGGAAAGATTGATAAATTTAGCTACATTAACTTTATGAAAAATCTCGCCATAAACTATACACAAACCATGAAAAATACTTATGGAAGTTAACTTTCAACACGTAATTAACTAACAAAGAATTGTAACCAGTGTTTGAATATCTCATACAAATAAATAAGGAAAATATATTATTATCGGATAGAAAAATGAAGAATGTGAATTCTTCACAGAATTCACAGGAGAAAAGAAAAAGCTTAAAAACCAGTAAAAAAATGCTCACAGTCTTCTTATAATCAGTAAAATACAAAAATTTCAAATTAAAAATAATTCACAAAAATTGAATATATAATGATAGCAAATGTGGCTTAGGTGTTGAACAATGGAAATTTCACACAATGGTGGAAGATTGTAATTTGGTAGTACCACTTTTGAGATTGATCTTAACAATGATTAAAAAAAGCACGTATTACCCTAAAATTCCACCTACCAGCATGTCACGCAAATAAACAAGAAAATACTACAAGAACATTTATCACACTATTGTTTATAAGAGTAATAACTGGGAAACAATCGAAATCTTGGTCAGTAGGAGGATAGATAAATGTTTTGTGGGTTTTACAATGAAATGATGTGCAGCAATAAATATGATTGAACTTGAGCTACATATATGTATCAATATGGGTAAACTGATCAAAAATCAGTGAAGGAAGTTTCAGAATGATGGTACAATACAATATGTATATTTTCATATATATGTATATAGTATAGTATAAAAATGTTTTGGAATAATAAAATTCAAATGTGGGGATGCCTGAGTGGCTCAGTCAGTTAAGCATCTGCCTTTGGCTCAGGTCATGATCCCAGGGTCCTTGGATCGATTCCCGTATTGGGCTGCACTCTCAGCAGGGACCCTGCTTCTCCTTCTGCATGGCACTTCCCCCGCTTGTGCTCTCTCTGACAAATAAATAAATAAAATCTTTTTTAAAAAAGTAAAGTAAATAAAATTCAAATGTGGATAAATTGATATTTTTTGACAAGAGGATTAGGAAATGTAAATAAGACTCGTCATATGTATCTGTGAGGCATAAATAATGCATTAAAATCAGGCATATCTAAGACTAAATCTTAAAGTTAATAAATCTGATTGTGGGTCAGAGATAGTCTGTATCATTTTCTCCAATGGATGATGTATTTGAAATGAGAGAGAAACAGAGAGAGAAAATCAGAGAGGAACATAGGGGAGAAGGAGAGAGAGAGGGAGAGAGGAGTAGAAAGAAAGAGAGAGAGGTAAAGATAGAGAAAAAGAGAAGGAAGAGAGAGGAGAGAGAGTAGGAAAAAAATAGATATGATAAGAGGGATGTGTTAGTAAAACGCATTATGCCATTATGCATTTTTTAACTTGAATATCAAGTCTGTGACAAATATATTGAGCAGCTACCTTTCAGGTCAGGTTTAACCAATCTTTGTTACAGTTAAAGTCGATATAGTACATGTGGGAACTGTCTATTTTGTATCTTGGTGGTAAATTTCAATTGAGATCAAGCCATACAGTAAATATACACACACACACACACACATGAATAAATCATATATATGTGTATAGGTTATATACATATATACATATAGATTATATATATACATATATGTGTATATGTATGTATATGTATAAATATATATGTATATAAATATATATATATATATATATATATATATATACACACACACACACACACACACTTGTATTGGAAGTTTAACCATCTTACTTTGTCATCCAATATATTCTTGAGACTGGTTCCCATTCTGCTCAACTTTTTTTCCTAAATTAATCTTAAATGATTTATTTCCTTAATGTTCACTTGAGTTTGGAGGTAATATTCTGTTTCTCTTAGAACCGAATTAAATATTACTCAATTCTCAGTATTCTTTCCAATTTGCATCACTTGGAATTAATATCTAACATAGTACTGTGTTTGTACTTCTGTCAAGGCACTTGCAATATGTTTGGTATTTAGACATATGTCTATTTCTTGCATTGGTTTATGAACTCATGGAGGACAAAAACTGTACTTTTTAAATTTTATATCTTCTATTTTATTTTGCACTGTGCTGTGTTTGCAGCTGTGTCCTACTGGCTTGCTGAATAGCAGTCAGGTTCTGTGCTACTACAAGGATTTCATTGGTGTTGATAATTTTTTCTTCTTTATAGAAGAAATAGAGTTATGAGAAAGTGACATTCAGGGTTTATATCTGCCGAGGTCAAGGTGTATTTGTTCAGATAATTTTGTAAGGAGTAATATTTTGACATACTGAGACTAATTTTTCCCAAAGTTTTGTACTCTTATTTCTTCCTCTACCAATTAGGAAGAATTGATAATTTTCTGTATTCACTGTTTTGAGAGGCAGGACATACATACCCGGAGTTAAGTAACAGCAGCATCTTAAAAGAAATAGGTAAAGCTTTGAGATAATTGTCTTGGAGACAAGGGTCATTTTTCTCTATTGAGATTTTTTTTTAAGATTTTATTTATTTATTTGCCAGAGAGAGAAAGAGAGCACAAGCAAGGGGAGCAGCAGGCAGAGGGAGAAGTGGGCTCCCTGCTGAGCAAGGAGCTGAATGCAGGACTGGATCCCAGGACCCTGGGTTCATGACCAGAGCCAAAGGTGGATGCTTAACCCACTAAGCCACTCAGGCGTCCCTCTATTGAGAGATTTTTAAAAAGTGTTTCTGAAATCTAAATTTCTGATCCGAATGTTAAATACTAAAAATTAAAGCAGAAACTACAGTCTTCTTTTTTACTAAAAAAAAGTGGGTAATAATGCAAAGTGATAGAAGAACTAGCTTCTGACCCACAAAGGAATATAAAACACCTTTCGGAGAGGACAGAAAAGGAGAGGATAGTGAGAGAGGAACCAGGATGTATAAAACAGATGTGGCCTATATCCAGGAGAAGATGTTTTCACCAGATAAAGAAAGGCAGTGGTGCCTGGGTGTCTTGGTCAGTTAAGCAAATGCCTTTGGCCCAGGTCATGATCAGGGGCCTGGGACTGGCCCGGAGTTGGGCTCTCTGCTCTCAGTGGGGAGTCTGCTTCTCCCTCTCCCTCTGCCCCTCTTCCCACCCTGCTCATGCTCTTTCTCTCAAATAAATAAAATCTTTAAAAGAAAAAGAAAAAAAGAAAAGGCATTAAGCTCCAGCTGGTTTTAAGGAACCTTGAGAAGGTAAAAAGATGTGTCCCAACTTCTGAAGAAACGATGCAATATGAAACATGTTTTTATTTTGTTCTAAGTTGGAATTATCTATATTTTTTTTGCAAAGTGTTACCAAAATCCTTTGCGTCACTGATAACTTCTCCCTACTTCCTCCCATTGAAGAATGCAAACTCAAACATTGAGGAAGTAGGAAAAGCTATAAAATGGATTGAAAATGTGTTGGAAAACATAAACTGCAAACTGCTTTTTAAAACTTTTTAAAACTAATTGTGACTTGTTTGGCACTTAGAATTTTAAATGCATAAAAATTATAATTCCCAGAAATACACTCCACATTTTGAACTGTCTCTTAAGACATTCAGAGAAACAAGATTTTGATCAATTTGGTGAATATTATTTGACAAATTAGGAAAAACGCAAGTTTGTTATATGAGAAACTTCAGTGAAATAATTAGACTGGCAGGGCCTTCAGGGAATTGTTACTGGTCAGTTTTTTTTTCAGTACATTTACCTGACTTTAATTAATGGCAGGTGGGTATGATATTACAGTTTTGACATTAATATGAAGCCTCTGGTGTGAAATTAAATCTCATTCTTATTTTAATATAAATCCCCCTCATTATTAGCTACATTCAGTATCTTAATATTCTCATTGTCATCTGAGATTTTTCTGGTTCTTGGTGTGATGACTGATTTTCAAATGGAAGATGGATATTTGGGGTATTATGCTATGGGATGCTAGATCTTATGTAAACTTTGTTTTAGCTGGGTTTTGTTTTTGTTTTTTTTGCTTTGTTTCTGGGTTTTGTTTTTTTTTGGGGGGGGGTTGTTTTTTTGTGGGGTTTTTTTTTGGTTTTTTGTTTGGTTGGTTGGTTTGTTGCGTTTTTTTTTCAGCTGGTTTGTTTTGACACTGCACTGGCTGGAAAGAGGACGGTTCCCCAGTGGGAAAGTTTGAAAGCGGAGAGGGGAGAGCTCCTCATTACTCCTGAATAGGAGTGGTCATTCCAACTCCCATTAAGGCACCACTGAGACTTCCTAGCTCTTCACGAGGCCTCCTTGGGCACCCACCCCCGCGCAGGGGAGGAGAGATGCTTCATTACTGCTAGGTGGGGGTAGAAGTACAATTTCTCCTTGCGGTATGCTAAAATTCATTAGGATGTTGACATCTAATTTGTGCACTTCTCTGTATGCATGGCATACTTTAGTAAAGTATACATCTTTTTACCACCTGGGGTAAAAGTCCCAGCTCCTTAGCCTCTTTGAAACTACCTCCGAGGGGTGACTGGTGTTCCTCATTATAGCCTGGTCAAAGCGGCAATCTAGGCATCTGTGACGGTTAATTTTATGCGTCAACTTGTCAGGACCATGATACCAGATACTTGGTTAAACATTATTCTGGATGTCTCTGTGAAGGTGGTTTTATTTTTGCTGTTTCTTTGTTTTTAATGAGGTTAATAGATGGACTGTTAGGAAAGCGGGTTGCCTTCCGTAGTGTGGGAGAGCCTCAGCCAATCAGGGGAAGCCTTATTAGAATAAAGACTGACTCCACCCCAGTGAGCAGGAATTGTGCCCGCAGGCTGCCTTTGGACTACAGCTCTTCCTCAAGTCTCCAGCCCGCCAGCCTACTCCATCAGACTCCGGATTTGCCAAGCCCCCACGATCATGTGAGCCAATTCTTTCACATAAATCTCTTGATAGAGAGATAAACATCCTTTTGATTGTGTTTTTCTGAAGACCCCTAATACAGCATACTACCTGCCTTTGCTGGAGTGGGCAGGAATGGGTTTGTTTTTGTTTTTGTTTTCCCCTTGCAGGAGTTAGGGTGGAGTAGAGTAATTATTTTCCAAGTTTTAGGTCTTGCTAAATTGGTCCTTCAGTGGTCCTTTGGCTGGAGAGAACAGATATTTGGGGGTGGGGGTTGCTTTTTGCCACTGTGAATAAAAGAAAAATATAACCCACCTGTGGGGTTCTGAGTTACTCCCGCAAGGAAGTCCGGGATTAAGGAGGCAACAAGAAAATCCAGAAAACTCTCCACGGTGTAGCTTCTCAGTTCCTGGATCCTCAGTTCTTCAGTATCCTCTATTTTGGGTATTTGCCTATCTTCTATAATAATTATGCTTTTTATCATATTTCCTCTACTCTATTTTGTTTGTTCCTCTATTTTTTAAAAAAGATTTTATTTTTAAGTAATCTCTACACCCAGCGTGGGACTCGAACCCACAATCTCAATATTAAGAGTCCCATGTTCTGCCAATGGAGCCAGTCAGGTGCCCCCTTTATTTTTTCCTTTTGATGTTTGTCTTTGTTTTATTTCTCTCCTCAGTATTTCTTGAGTTTAATTTTATCTCCCTTGCACATTTTATCATTTAACGGTTAACTACTGACATAGGTATCTCTGGTATTGTTACCTTCTTTACTTGGTTCAGTAACCCCTTTCATAGTTATTTTCCTGCTTAAAATCCATTTATATACTGAGTAAAATTTCTGTTTTGAAATCTTAATATCACTCAGTGCTTAAGAATATGTAGTGTTGCCGTGATGATTCGAGGCGATTTTTTTCCTCACCTCTAACGCTTTATCATTCTCTATTTTCTTTCTTTAGGAACATTTTATGATATTGCCTATTCTTACTTTTTTTTCTTATTTTTAAATTTCTAGTACTTTCCTGAAACATCAATAAAAGGTATTTCTATGTAAGCAGTATTGAAGAATTCCAGCAGCTTCTCAGGTTTCTTAAATCAATATTGTGGTTTTCTGTTGGTACAAGTGCAATTTCTTTAATGCGTGGCATATATTTTTTTGAGAAAGAGAATATTGTTTTCTAATTTTGAGATACTCCTTTGTTTCTACAGAACTTTAAGTGCTGCGTATTTTGTTTTTCTTTACCACCTCCATCTTCAAAGAAGTCTCTCTTCCCTGTAACCATGGTCTTCCTTAGACTCTCCTTCTAGCCTTTCTTTTCTTTTTTCTTAATTCCCTGAAACTTATTATTTCAGTTACCAAGATTCAGAGTTTTCCGTAGTGTTCTTCCACTCAGACTAAAACTGCCTCACACAGCAATGATTTTTAACTGTTTGTCCCCATGTAGCTTGTCTCCTACCCCACACTGCCTCCTCCCACTTCCTTTGGTATGCTGGAACTCATTTTAAGGTTTGGGTATTTCACTGCGCACACAGAGATTTAATTTCATCTTATTCTTATAGTGTAAGTTATGTGTAATTTTCTTTGCTCCTTTTGTTAATTATTATGGTTTAATTATATGTGGAGAGTTTAATATTTAAGTGTTCATTATGATAAAAAAGGAAACCCGTAAGTACAGTGATTAAAATTGTAATTGATAATAGTCATTTAAGACCTTTTCTAAAAGCCAAAATTTCTTACCTCCGTCTCCAAAACTAATCAGCGATACATAATTTCTTAATGTTTCTAATCCTTAGTAGGCACAACAAATCTTTTCCATAATAAAGGTGAATATTGTGAATGCTTTATTCCTTGAAGTCTCTAGGACCATGCATAAAACCCAGACACACATTTTTAATCACCCCATCTACTGTCCTTGTAGTTGATTCTGTTCATATCTTTCCTCCTGGCTTGTGTTAATTTTCTAGTGCTCCCATAATTAACCAAAGTCTGATAGCTCAGAGTTCTGTAGACTCCAGCCAGATCAGATCAACTGGTTTCTCTCTCTGGATTTCATAGGGACAGAATCCTAATGTAGGCCAGCTTGACCATTACTGGAGACTCTCTGAAGAATCCATTTCCAAGCTCATTGAGATTGTCGATAAAGTTCAGTTCTTTGAGGTCTTAGGCCTGGGATCCTCATTCCCTTTCTAGCTCATAGCTGAGTGCTGCATTTAATCCCTACAGGCCTGTTTCTGATCACTGAACCTAAGGCCCTGCATCTAAGAGCAGCAGTCATGCAACAATCTTTCTCAGGTTTAGGTTCCTTCTATGGCTCTCTTCTGCTTCCACCTGGAGACAGTTCTCTGCTTTTAAAGGTCCTGGATTAAGTTGGATCCCCTTGGATAATCATGGCTACTCTCCCTATTTTAAGGACTTTAGCATTAAGTATATCTGCAAATTCCCTTTTGCCTTGCAACATAACATTCACAGATTCTAGGAGACATCTTTAGAGATCATTTTACCTACCACATGATTAATTTTAGGCTGCCTATTTAGAGAAACATCTCCCCACCTTTCATCGTTGAAATCTTTCAATATCCTCCCAGTGGATGCCACTTAATTATACTGAATATTGCCCAATAAGCCATGCACTGTCTCCACTCAAGGAGTAGATAATTGCATATGGGTAATCCGTTAGAAAAATACATGTACTATAGTTTTAAAGTATTCACTTGTCTCCCCCTTTTCATTTCTGAACAGTGCATTGGAAAGTTTAGCTTCAGTAATTATCTAGCTAACTCTTCTTTTATACATGAAAAAAATGTTCTTTCAATGATTCTAGAATCTCATGTGATACTCTTATTAAAATCTTATTTTCAACTACCATGTTTCAGTTTACACCTAATCAGCTCTAATAACACTTTATATTTGTATATTGCTTTATAGTTCACAGGTGCTTAAAATACACAACCTAATTCAATCCTTATTATGTAAATAATTGTGCCATTTTCAGGTAAAGAATAGCAGAGATTCAGAGAACTTAATTCTTAAAATCACATGGCTTTTTTTTTTTTTTAAAGATTGATTTATTTCAGAGAGTGTGTGTGCAGGGAGGGGGAAAGGCAGAGAAAGAGGGAGAGAGAAACGCAGGCAGATTTGTGCTGAGCGTGGAGCCTGATGCAGGACTCTATCCCACAACTCTGAGGTCAGACCTGAGCCAAAAGCAAGAGTTGGATGCTCAACCGACTGTGCCACCGAGGCACCCACAAATCACATGGCTCTTAAGAAAAACAACTGAGGCTTAAACACATGTTTCATTATGCCAGGTTCTTTTGTCTTTAACTTAATCCGTAGTTACCAAAATTATTTTCCTTCTCTGCACACTTAAAACATAATCTGTAGTTTTTTTGAAAACTTTTTTGTGCATACATTTATGAAAACTCTGAATCCTTTACATCTTATACAAAATTTCAAACAATTTTTATAATCCCTGTTTGTTTCTAATTTTATTTTATGAAAGTGCACATATTACAGCTCTCTTTTGTAAAATATATGTGAGGTATTTATTTGTATTCCCAGTATTATGTGCTTTCTTGAACAACTGAAAGAGTCTTATATCCAATCAGTTTATAGCTATATATTGACTCCCTACTTCTGTTAAGTATTATGCTAAAAGCTGGAAGAATTAAAATGAGAAAGGCATAATTACTGCCTTCAAGTAATAATCTTTCAAGAAACAGTTCATTGTAATTTTACCCAAACTTTTCCAAATAACAGAGAAAGAAGGAATAGTTATTTCATTCTATTAGAGAGGCCTAATTGGAAAATAAAATTCAACCAGTATATCAGAAAATATAATAAGTCAGTTTTCCTCATGAAGTATTGATGCAAAAGCCCTAAGCAAAATAATATAACAAAGCTGTACCAAGTGTAACCAGCTCTGTAAAGTTGAGAACAGGAATTTAAGATGGTTTTATATTACCAAATCAATCAGAAGAAAATATCCAGCAGTCTCTATCCTATGCATGGTTCCAAAATTACTTCCACATTTTAGTTATTTGTTACAGCAGCAACCCCACATACTGGTATCAAAATTTACATTCGTTTTCTACGGATGCCTAAGAAATCACCACCAACATAGTAGCTTATGACTGTACACACTATTTCACATATTCTGAGAGTCGGGTCCTTGCCCCCGATTGGTGGGTCCTCTGCTTGGGGATCTCACAAGGCTGCAGTTGAGGTTTCAGTTGGGTTATGTTCTCATTTGGAGGTTTGACTGGGTAAGAATCCACTTCCAGGCTTACTTAGTTTGTTGGCAGAATTTATTATTTGGTGGTTGTGAGACCTAGCGCAGTAGCTTCTTGCTGACTGTTCCTAGAAGCCACATCCATTCTCTTGCATATGTTGACTTTCTTAACATGTCTCCTTATCAAACCAACAATGACCATTTCTAGCCAATCAGCTAGCAAAATTCCTGTAGAATGTAATGGAGTCATGGGAATGACATTCCATCGCCACTGCTGTATCCTCTTGGTTAGAAGGCAGTCACAGGTTCTGCACTCAAGAGAAGGGAGTTTCACATTACCAGGACACAGGGATTATGGGGAATCACCTTTTTGCTCTGACTACCACCTTCTAAGTTCAATTTTTGGAGAATTTTTAACTTGAATGTGTATGTTGAATTTTGTCAAAGGCTTTTAGTGTATCTACTTACTGAATCTGTCTTACAGTTTTTCTTCTTGAAAACTACATTGATAACTTCCTAATTTTGAACAAACATTCTACCCTAAGATAAACCTCACTTGATCAAGAAGTATTATATTTTCATCTATTTTAGGATCTGATCTGAAGATTTTGTTGAGGGTTTTTGTGTATGTGTGTTCCTGATAATTCTTTTTCTTGCAAATCTTTGTCAGATTTTAATATCGAAATTATGCTAGCCTTATAAAATTAAAGCAAATTAGGATATGTTCTTTTTCTCTATATTAAAAATTTTATATAGGATTGGCATTATTTCCTCTTTTAATTAGAATTGACTACTGAAATACTCCAGTCCTGGAAGTGTTAATGAGAGATTTTTTAATTAAAAATTTAATCTTTAACACATATAATACTATTTAGATTTTTTTTTTTACTAATTTTGTCTCAGTTTCACAAAGTTGCATCTTTTAAGGACGTTTTCCATTTCATCTGTTTGTTGAATTTATTGTCATGAATTTTTCAATAATATTCTCTTATTCTTTTAATGTCTGTGAGACTTGCAGTGATAGCCCTACTGTCATTTCAAATATTGTTCATTTGTATTTTGTTTCTGGTACAGATTGAATATGTGCCCCCAAAATTCATATGTAAAGCCCTCACCCTTAATGTGATGGTATTAGGAGGTGTGGCCTTTGGGAAGTAATTAGGTTGAGATAAGGTCATGAGGGTGGAACTCCTGGGATGGGGTTAGTACCTTTATAATAAGAGCTTCCATTCTTAGCTGTGTGAGGACACCTTAAGCAGGCAGCCATCTGAAAGCCAGGAAGAGGGCTCTTGCCAGAACCCAGCCATGCTGGCACCCTCATTTTGGACTTCCACCCTCCAAAACAGAAATTTCAGTTTAAGCCACCTGGTCAGTGGTGTTTTGTTATGGCAGCCTGGGAAGACTAAAATGTTGTTGTTGTTTGTTATCTTTTAGTATTTCTGGGGCTTTATCACTTTTATTAATCTTCTCAGATAACCAGTTTTAGCTTTGCCTTTTCCTCTTGTCACTTAAAAAAAATTGAGTTCTCATAACATTTTTTTTTCTGCAACTTTCTTTAGGGTTAACTCAATAAGTTGGACACTTAGACCAATCATTTCATCCTTTGCAGTATTGACATTTAATTCTGTACCTTTCTCTGTTCTCTACTTTAGCAGTACTCAGATTGTTTTCTTTTGAAATAATTTACTTAAAATCATTTCAGAACTTCTCTTGTGATCCTTCTTTGACTCCTGTTTCTTTAAGCGAGTTATTTCCAACACGCATGGGGATTTCACATATGCAGGGATTTATTTATTTATTACATATTATGCAGTCTTGGGTTTAATTCTAATTATATCCTGTGAGATACTCTTTTGAAACCTATTGAGACTTATACCCTTGGAATAGTCAATCTTATTAAACATTCCAAGTGTCCTTAAAAAATTAGTATACATGTATTCAACAGGTGTTGAATGTAGTGGTCTATAAATGTTAGTTCATGGGACTGATATTGTTTGTTTGGTTTGGTTTTTTTTTAGATTTTCTGCATAGTTCCTTTTTTTTTTTTCTGTCTATTGATGAATTATGGAGAAAGACTGAAAATCTTCAATGTTATCATAAATTTGTCTTTAATTCTGTCAATTTATACTTCATGAGTTTAGATGTTTTAATAGATATTACATTATTCTAGTAAATTGACACTTCTATTATATAACAAAATAATTCTATAATATATGATACATGATTTATATATAATTTGTCAGTATATAATTATATGTATAAAATATATATTATACATATGATATATAAATGTCTTATAATGGATTTTGTTCTGAAGTCTACTATGTCTGATATTAAAATAGCCAGGCTGCTTTTTTTATGCTTGTTGGTTACTAGGTGTTTCATATTCCATTCAGTTATTTTTGACATGTCTGTGTCTTTTTATTTAAAATTCATATTGTATAAATAGCATTTAATTATGTTTTTTAAAATGTATTTCAGACTCTACAGGATGTTCAGTCCACTTACAGTTATTTTTTATTTTTATTTTTTTAGATTTTAAGTAATCTCTACACCCAGCGTGGTGCTCAAACTCACAATCCCATCATCGAGAGTCACATGGTCCACAATTAATTCTTGATTTGATATTTGATATTTAGCAATATTTGATATTGCTTTTCTGTTTTCTGTCCTGGTTTTTGTTTCCTTGTTCTTTGGTTCCTGCCTTATTTTGGATTTACTGGAAGTTTAGAGTTGCATTGTGTTTTCTCCAGTTTCCTTAATTGCACTTTTATTAATTTTGGTTGCTCTAGACTTAATGTGCATCCTTTTCTTCTCAGTCTATTTTTGATCACATCTTCACACTTTATACTCTACATCTGACGTTTCACCCTTCCTCAATTTACAGCTTTCTTCCTATCTCCCATATCCAGTTTCCATTTCCTGCTTCCCATCTTCTATCTTACAAATGTAATAAATATTAAACTCTGTAATTCTATTTACACGTCTCATATCCTTTGGATGACTGTTATGTATTTTTTGACTTCCACATATATATTTTAATGCCATTTTATTGGATTATTTTGCTTCAAATACTTTTCTTTCAAGAAAACTATAAAAAAGAAACTATTATTTCATAATTGCGCACATATTTATCATTCCTGGTGTTTTTCATTTTTTTTCCACAGGTGAGATTTTCTATAGGGTGTCATTTGCTTTCAACCTAAAAGGCATCATTTATGGGTTTTATTACAATGTATTATTTGTGCTTATAGCATATACTCTTAATTGATTTTCATCTCATTTTTTTAAAGAAGGTTTAATATTGACATAATATTGCGATTATAGTTTCTTTCTTTTAGCTGTTTTATTTTTTTATTTATTTTCAAGAGAGCATGCACTTGTATGGGGTAAGGAGAGGGGCAGAGGGAGAGGGAGAGAAACTCAAGTAGACTCCCTGCTGAGTGTAGAGCCTGACTCAGGACTTGACCTCACTACCCTGAAATCATGACCCCAGTCAAAATCAAGCATCCCACGCTTAACTGACTGAACCATCCAGGCACCGCTTTCTCAGCTGTTTTAAAGATCTTATCCAGTTGCCTTCTCACAGGAAGTCAGCTGTCATTGTTATCCTTGTTGGCTGGCAGACCATGTATGTTTTATTTCTGACTGCTTTAATTTTTTTTTCTTTAAATTTGGTGTCCAGCTGTAGGATTCTGTGCCTAAGTATGATTCTGTTTATAAACTTAACCTGCTTGAATATGTAACTCACTGATAGTCATAAGCTTTTGGAAGTTATATAGGTCACTGTACCTTTTTTTTTTTTTTTTAAGATTTTATTTATTTTAGAGAGAAAGAGCAAGCAGGGGAGGAGCAGGGGGGAGAGGGAAGGAGAAAGAATCTCAAGCAGACTCTGCACTGAGCTCAGAGCCTGAGGAGGGGCTTGATCTCATGACCCTGAGATCGTGACCTGAGCCGAAACCAAGAGTCAGATGCTTAACCAGCTGAGGCACTCAGACACACCTAGGTCATTGTATCTTGAGACAATTCTCTAACTTTGTTCTCATTCAGTCATTCCAGTTATATGTAGGGTAGACAACTTAAATTGTCCCATGGTTTACAGGGGCACTGCTAACTTTTTTCCTTTTTTTTTTTTTTTTTTTTCAGTTTTGATAATTGGTGTTTCGTAGTTTTCTGGTTTCCTTTTACCATTTCCAATCTGATGGTAAACACATTCAAATAATTTTTCATTTCTGATACTGTATCTTTTAGGTCTAAATTTTCCTATTTTTAAAAATAATTTTCATTACTTTGGGGAGATCCTCAATTGCTTTACTCTACCTACAACATGGGGCTCAAAGTCATAACCCCGAGATCAAGAGTCACATGTTCTTCTGACTGAGCCAGCCAGGTGCCTTTTTTTTTTTTTAATTGATTATGAATCCTAGTTTTGTTCCTTCAGAAGTCTATTAATTTTTGATGAAACATTGGAGAGTTTGGATAATAGGTGTCACAAGCTCTGAGTTTTATCTTCCTCTAAAAAATCTTGATTCTTAGTATAGCAGACAGTTAAAATAATGGATAACCAGTTTGAACGTGTGTTGTTCTTGTACTTCGTTTTCCAAGCTCTTCTACCTTTACTGGACTTAATTCCCTTGTGAACTTTGTCAGGAAGGCTTAGTTAGGCTTTGTTAGGGTGAGTCTGAGAGATGGTGCTTATTTCTAAGGTTTCTCAGAAGGAAGATTTAAAGATGAATTAAGATTTAAAAGATTTAAAGGATTTTAAAGATGAATTAAGATTTAAAGATGAATGTTTACTGTGACACCAAATTCTGATTTCTGCATCTTCAGCCCCATAGGACAACAGTGTTCTTGGATTTCATTTCTCCATGCCACATTGGGAAATTGTCTCAAATCATGGAACTGGGATCATGGGCTCACCTCATTAGTATCTCTTTCAGACATTAGTCTCATACTGCCTAGCATCCATGTTTTGAAAACTCTCATAAATTTTGAACAGTATTATAACATTTATATTGAATATACCAGGTTTTACCTTCTTAGGTAAAAGCAAAATTCTTGTTCATCCTTTACACTTTTATTTTATTTTATTTTATTTTATTTTTTAAAGATTTTATTTATTTATTCGACAGAGATAGAGACAGCCAGCAAGAGAGGGAACACAGGCAGGGGGATTGGGAGAGGAAGAAGCAGGCTCATAGCGGAGGAGCCTGATGTGGGGCTCGATCCCATAACGCCGGGATCACGCCCTGAGCCGAAGGCAGACGCTCAACCGCTGTGCCACCCAGGCGCCCCTACACTTTTATTTTTGACTCAGTAAATAACTTACTACTATTTTCAGCAATGATGATACCATTGATATAAATATTTTAAATTAATGAAAGTTATGAATATATTAAAAATTGTTATTTTTCTATGTCATAGCATATAGGGAATCACAGTAAAATGGGAAAGATACTTAGGAATTCTGGTAAGAACATGGTTTCTTTAAGTTAAAAACTGAAAATCTGCTCCCATGACCTACTTCTTAGGACTATGCCAGACCATAGTTTAGAGAAAACAAGTTGGAGTAAATGGCATTTTAATTGGCAATTCCTGCTGGAGTCTTATGTTGAGGAGGTCACTGTAGAAACCTCTAGTATTATAAGTTTGCCTCATTCGCATGTAGACCCAAAGGAAGGTGTTGGTACTTAGTACATTATGATAATTCTTGCACTGCTCATTTACATAAATTATGGAGACAAAAGTCTCAATCATTTTCAGAGTATTTTAGGCACATTTTACAGGAAAATGTGTACCATTCTATTATTGGATATTGTGAACCAATTGTAGGGTGCATAATTCTGTCCACAATTACAGAAAATCAACTTTAAGAGTGAGAATAATCCTTCATAGATATAAAAAGGCATCTCAATCAGTATGAAATACAAACTAATTTCAGGACTTTTGTGTTCTAACCAAAGAGTTGTCTCTGCCTAACAAAGGCAGTGGTGTACTGCCAGAATCTTGCTTTTTTTTTTTTTTTTTGTATGAATCCTGGTAGTGTGAATTCATGTTGGCAGCTACTCACGATTGGTATGTAGACTCATTTTGAATATGGTCAACTGTAGGAATGAAATGATACTAGAATTAAATAATGCTTTAGTAGTTTCACCAATTGCCTATGTTTTTGGTTGACCATGAGAACCAGCTTAACAGTCACTGTAGCAATGAACAGAAGAATATCTTATTTCATATAATTCTGTCATTTAAAATGTGTTGTTACATACTGAAGTATTTGACTTTACATTAACCATGAAGGTAAGTTAGTCAAGAACGATCATTCCCCTTTTAGAATTAAGAGAGGTTAAGTGATCTGCATCAGGTCTTACAGCTGGCAGAGCTCATAGTTAGGATTTCTGAATCCAAAAAACAGTGCTCTTTTCTTTCCACTATGCAGTCCCTTTTCTCAAGGGAAATATTCTCTTGAAATATCCAAATATTCCTTTGGATAGAGTTAGGAAATAATCCCTCTGTTGCTCAGGTTTATATGCTATTTAACTTTATTTTAGCTGCCAGTTCTTCCTGTTTATTGAAATTTCTACTTGAATGACACACTTATGGTCCTTACCTTAGTATATTACCTTGGTATATTACAGAGAAGAATGCATACTGCCTTACATTTACTGGATACAGTCTCCGGAAATTGGTCTGGCTAAAAAGTTCAATATAAATGCAAAATATCATTATTATTATGTAAATATTCAGTGGTTACTAAACATTTTAAACATTCTTTTCCCCTCATGAAACAGCTATTATTTGTAACCTATGAGATACTTAAGAAGCGGTTATTCTACCTGGTTTCATATTGCAGAGGAAATCCCTTATTTCCTATAAGACACTGGTTTAGGAAACAGGAAAGAAAGATTCTATTAATTCTCACTCCGTTTGAACTCACAGGCTAGAACTCCATGATCATGTGATTTGAGGATTGGTAGAATATATACCTTTTTCATTACTTTAAAATATAAAATCAAACTTGTAAATAGAATAATGGCAGTCATATTTATAATACTTAAAAAGACCAGCATCCCCCCAAACGTATACACTTTGGAGTATTTGGAAACCATAATGTGATTTTTTTTTTTTCTTTTTAATTACTAATCAAGTTACTCAGGCTTCAATTAGTAGCTCTGGTAATAAAATGCTTCTAAGTAACTTGAAAATGATAAAATTGTATTTCCTTTAAAAATCAGTATATAGGTATCTCCCATTACTAACCTCTACAGTGCCTTCCTTAGCATTCACAGCATCGTTTAACCTCTCAATAACAGTATAGCCAATTTATTTGGGAAGTGGGAATCAGAAAGTTTTGGGGGCACAGGTATCTTTGTTAAACTCCCAGCCTTGACACTTACTACCAGTGTGACTTGAGGCAAATTATAGAGTCTCTGAGCCTAAGTTTCATGATTTTATTAAAGAAAAATAAGAATAGCAGTTAAAGGTTTAAAATGTATATTAAAATTTATAATATCTACAAAGTATCTCTGATAAAATAGGCACTCAGTAAACAGTAGACTTTATAATATTTGGCACTGCTGACTAGTTGTATGACCTTTGAGAAACAAGAAATAAGGTTATATTTTCTGTTTCAGTTTCCCTACCTATTCAATAAAAGCTGAAACACCACCTGCTTCTTTTCTACCTTGAAAGAATGAAAAGATCAGACAATAGTTGCTGGCTTGATGCCCAAACCCTTCACTTCCGTTCACTTGGGAATTAACAACCTTGATATGAAAAGAAAAAAGAAACTATTGTTTATGCTTTGAAAGAAAGGTGCTCTGATACAATGAATATAACAATCTACCCCGGTTTTTTTTTTGTTTTTTTTTTTTGTTACCTGCTATCTGCAAATGGCTTTTTACCCAGAAAAACTATGTCTGGAGAATTTGTAACATACATACAGCACACATGTATACACACAGACACATTCTGTATGTTACTTTGAGTTTTCAGAGCAATTACTCATGAGGAAAATTAAGTGTAGAAGTTTTCTTTTTTTTTTTTTATTTTAATTCTTTTAAATATCTGGTGACCAAAAAGAAATTGCTAGCTGAAAGTTAACAGAACCAAGGTTGATTCAGGAATTCATGTAAAATGCCTAGAGGCAGCTATATTATAAATAATATAAATTTTTGTATGTTTTCTCATATTCCCAGTGAGGTTTACTATCCAGGAGACTGGAAGAAAAAAAGTTTCAAGATGCAGTGTAGAGTTGTGACACATGTGGGGAAATCTATGTGTTTACCATAATCTACTTTTTTAATATGATAGCTTATATGAAATGCTTTCTTTATTTTTTTAAAATTTCAACATCAGCTCCTTTTTTTCTGGCTTTACTGAATCATAATTGACAAGTAAAAATTGTTTGTTTATGGTGTATATAATGATTTACATAATGTGAAATTCCCACAATAAGGGAAATTAACATATCCATCACCTCACATAGTTACCAATTTGTGTGTGTGTGTGTGTGTGTTTGTGTGTTTGTGGTAGGAACTCTTAAGATCTACTCTTGGCAAAATTAAAGTGTACAATGCATCATTATTTATTATAGTCACCACACTCTGCATTAGATCCCCAGAATTTATTCATCTTACAACTGAAAGTTTACACAGACATTTCCCATTTCTCCTGCCTTCCAGCCCCTGGCAACTATTGTTCTTTTCCTCTGGTTCTAGGAGTTTAACTTTTTTATTTCCACATACAATGATACCATGCAATATTTGTCTTCTTGTGTCTGGCTTATTTTATGTAGCATGATATCCTCCAGATTCACCCATGTTCTTGCAAATGGCAGGATTTCCTTTTTTATGGCTGAAGTGTATGTGTGTGTGTGTGTGTGTGTTTCTATACTCACATTACAGTTTCTTCATCCATCCATCAATGGACACTTAAATTCCATGTCTTGGCTATTGTAAATACTGCAGTGAATGTAGGGTGCAGATATCTTTTCAAATTGATGTTTTTGGTTTTAGTTTTGAAAAAATACCCAGAAGTGAAATTGTTGGATCATGTGGCAGTTCTTTAATTTTTTGAGTAACCTCCATACTGTTTTCCCACAGTGGCTACCCCAATTATATCTCTACAAACAGTGCAAAGGGTTCTCTTTGTCCCATATTCTTGTCGATACTTGTTATTCCTAATGATTTGGTAACGGGTGTTGTAACAAGTGAGATATTATATCTCGTTGTGATTTGACTTGCATTTCCTGGATGAATAGTGCTCCTTTTCATATGCCTGTTGACAGGTGTATGTCTTCTTTGGGAAAATACCTATTCAGGTCCTTTGCCCATTTTTTAAATGGATTTTTTTTTTTTTGACTGTTGAGTTATAGGAGTTCTTCATACATTTTTGGATATTAACCCCTTATCAGATATGTGATTTGCAAATAATTTGCCCCATTCAGTAGGCTGCCTTTTCATTTTGTTAATAATTTCCTTTGCTGTGAAGAGACTTTTAGTTTGATATAGCCCCACTTATTTATTTTTGTTTTTGCTTTTGGTGTCAAATCCAAAAATACCCTCACAAAGGTCGATATCAAGGAGCTTACCACTGATGTTTTTGTTTGTTTGTTTCTAGATTTAATGGTCTTATATTGAAGTGTTTGAGTTGTTTTTGAATTGTTTTAGTACAAAATAGTGGTCTAGTTTCATTTTTCTGCATGTGACTGCCAGTTTTCCCACGTCATTTATTGAAGAGCCATCCTTTCCCCATTGTATATTGTTGGCTACTTTGTCATAAGTTAATTGACCATATATGCTTGGGTTTATTTCTGGGCTCTTGATTCAGTCCTACTGACATATGTGTCTGGTTTTATGCCAATACCATACTGTTTTGATTATTACAGCTTTGTAATTGGTTTGAAGTTAGAAAGTAGGATGCCTCCAGCTTGCTTCTTCTCAAGATTACTTTGAATATTTAGGGTCCTTTGTGATTCCATACAAATCTTAGGATTGTTCTGTTTCTGTGAAAAATGCCATTGGAATTTTCATAGGGACTGTATTCAGTCTATAGATTCCTTTGGATAGTATGGGCATTTTAACAACATTAATTCTTCTAATCCATGAGTATAAAGTATTTCATTTATGTGTGTCTTCACTTTTCTTTATCAGTGTCTTATAATTTCCATTTTACAGGTCTATTCTTGTATAAACTTTTTCCTAGGTATTGTATTTGTGTTGCTGCAGTTGTAAATGGAATTGTTTTAATTTCTCTTTCTGATGGTTTATATAGAAATGCAACTGATTTTTCTGTCTTGCAATTTTACTGAATTTATTAGTTCTAACAGTTTTGGGTGGAGTATTTATATATTTACATAATATATACACTTTATATAACATATAAATACATATAAAGCCCCAAGATCTGCAGGGTGAATCAGCAAGCTGCAGACCCAGGAGAATGATGGTATAGTTTCAGTGTAAAGGCCAGCTTACTTGAGATGCAGGAGGAGCTGATATTTCAGTAAGAAGACAGAAAAACATGATGTCTTAGTTCAAAAGCAGTCAGGTAGAGGCAATTCTCTCTTAGTCGGCAGGAGTATCAGTCTTTTTGATCTATGCAGACTTTCAGCTGTCTGGATGAGGTCACCATATTATCGAGAGCAATCTCCTTTGGTCAGTCTACCTGTTTAAATGTTAACCTTTCCAAAACCACCCTTACAAAACACCCAGAATAGCGTTTAACCAAATATCTGAGTACCCTATGCCTCAGTCAAGCGGACAAAATCAACCATCACAGTAAGCCAGGTGTCCATGATGCTAGTAAGTCAGAGAGTGAAACAGAGTTTTACCACTCAGGGACCTTTGATGTGAAGTAGACAGCCTGTGTGGTCTATGTCTGTGTGTGTGTGTGTCTGTCTGAGTCTATTTAGGTTAAAAAAAAAAAAAAAACACAAATATGCATAAATTTAGGGAGTGAGCTGTTAAATTACCTCTTGCAACAGCGTTCCTGGCACTTACGAAACAAAGTTTAAATGCTGTTTGTTTAGGAGTGTGACAATCAAAATAATCCATGGAGAAACCCGTTTGGGGGAGGCAGATGAAAATCGGCATTGTCAAAAGCTAGTCTTTGGATGAACATGACCCAGAAATAACAGTGACTTGGCCTAAGCACTCTTATGGTGTGAGTAATATCTGGACTGCAGTGGAATATACACAGACCATAGAAGTAGGGGAGATTTACAGAAAGTAGGTTTTGTCTGAGAGTTATTTTGGCTTCATCAGAAATGTGTAAGTGGTATGGAAGTCCTCATAGCATTAACCACCAAGGGGGTCAACTTTAGTTCATCTGAATATGAAGATTTATTAGACTCTATGAGGCCAGCCACATTTGGCACCAGTCTCCTCAGACCTAGATTAGCAGCCATAGCATGGTCTTCCCCTTAAGTGAGTATCCCTGCAGCAGTCCCTACAGGACATAGGACCTGGAGAAGAGATCTATAGGCAGGAACTGCTTGGCTTGTAATTTTATGTTCCCCAAGATCCCAAACCTTTTTATTTTTTTTTTTTTTAATGCTTCTAAATACATTTTTCTAGGGACTCTGCAAGGGACTTGCTCATTTATAAGAGTCTCTGAAAGTCAGGGTATTGAGACCATCCCAAATCATTGTCTTCCTCAGATATTTTAGTCTATAGGTTTCTTCCCATTCCAAATAAAATTGCCCAAACAGGGATCATTTTTATGAAAAGCAAGATTGCCTATTAATATCACCCTTATAATGTTACAAAAGGACTAGATACTTAACTGAAGGTCACATTCTCACACAAAAGAGAAAAGAGGCTTTGCTAATCCTTTGCTCACAGCTTCCCTGTAGATTATATAACATCTGGGGGGAAAAGTATTCCAAGTAGAGATAACAGCCAGTGTCAAGAATCTGATTCAGAAATATGTCTGGAATGTTTGAACAACAGTGAGGACCCAAGAAGTCAGAACAACAATAAAAGGTAAACACAGTTACATGATATTGGGCCTTCTAGACATTTTAAGTCTTTGAGTTTTGACTTTAGAGAAGAAGAAAGCGGGAGGGTTGCACGAAAATATGAGCTAATGGCTGCTATATTCCAAATAAGACTGTCACGAAGGGAAGTATGTGCAGAACAAAAAAGGCCTGTTTTATTTTCTCTTTTAATCATCACATGTTAGAACACTGTCATTTTTTCAACTTCCTTCTTTAATATCGTATTAGCCTTTGTCACATGTATTGCTTGTTCAAATTTGGGCACCCAAGATTGGTTTTAAAGTTCAGACAGTTTTTTTTTTCTCTTAATATCCTAAAACTAAGTAATACAGTGGATGTGATAAAAATGTAGGCTTCTGACCTGCTTGCTTCTGTGAAGATCCATATTACAGTAACATTGTCTTCATACCTAATTGTTTACTCACACAAGTTTTGCTATTTCATTTTAAATATGCTCCTCTCTACACAATCTGAAAACAGTTAAGTTTGGTGGGAAAGCCATATCGTTTTGATCTTCAGAATAACTTTGCTTAACTGAATAGTATTAATTGGCCTTGGTTGCAGATGTTTTCAGTATTTCTTCCTGTTTCGGGGCTAAAAGCAGTCAAGTTATCTAGACTTTTTTTTTTTTTTTTTTTTTTGCATATCTACTTAATAACCTTGGCAATTTTTTTTTTTTCTTGAGCTCTTTTATTGTAGTAATTGCCAAACCTAGTGGGGAGCAGTCAACCTCATTAGAGTTTTTATTTTATTTATTTATTTTTTTACTTTTTCCAAACACTTTCACTAGAGATATATGCTTAAGAAGAAATTCAAAATAATCACAGATGACACTTTACTAAATACATTGTCAGAACCCAAAGGGGTTACCTCTACTTTAGCCTTTTCCATCACAGTCTTCCACATTGTTTATCTAATATCACGTATTTTGGTATCTGAAGGTTTTCCTCCATCATCAGCTACCCAAAATGCATGTCAAAATCTGAATAATTAAGGTAGGTTAACTTCTGTAATAAATTCTAAAATATCCAAATACTCAGACTAACTAAATATAAGATCTTAATTAAATCTCAAAAACAAGCAAAAGTGGCTTTCATAAATGGCAAGGACAGTATCATTGGAAGCATATTTACCTTCTTGTCTTAAGTGATGATTGTATATGAGGGAACACTTTTTAGTCATTGGAGGACACTCTGTAAGCTTCAAGAGAAGACTGAAAGGAGCCCCATGTTCACCCAGGTATGTGCCTGGAGCACATTTCAAGCCCTCAGGGAATAAAAACTAAGTAGGGAGTGAAAGAACCAGAAGATGCTGTAGGTAACCAAAATAGTATGATGGTCTCACTGGGTTGGCAAGGCAGAGATGAAGGTTTAGCGCTGTTGGTAAGGAGTTTGTGAGAAAGCACGCTAAAACAAAAGAGCTGTTCATCTTGTGCACAGAGTTGAAACCCTAGAATTGTCATGCCAAAAGATGAAAGACCAAAGTCTAGAGTGGAAACATGTCCTGGGACTATGCAGTGAGAGGAAAAAACGGAAATAGACCTTCATTAACATCAAAAAATATGTGCGTGTATACCGATGACAATCACAAAAATAATCATTATCTTCATACCTGAAAAAAATTAATATCTTCTAATGAAGACAACAAAATGCATTTCAGAGGTTGAACCTGATTTCATGTTAATGCTATCACATGGCTTTTTCACCAAATGTTGAAAAGATTTTTTTTTTTTCAGAATAATTTTGGAATTCAAGAATTTAGAAACCTAATTCATGAATTCACATTGATGAAGAAGTTCTTTATAAATATAGGGCAAGATATCCAACACTTACGATATTGAAGCTTTAGTGGAAAAAAATAAAATAGCTGAAATGTTCAGTGATATGCAAATATTAATCCTCCAGCTGGACACAAGGTCACAGCAGGAGGTAATGAAAGAATGAACTCATTTATTCTGACCTGAGCTGCTTTGCTGTTGTAGTAATCACAGGTTTTTAAAAATCGCTGAACTATTCAAAAAAATGCCACGTTTTTATAGTAGATTTAGATTTTTATGTATATGAATCCTCTTTTAAATTTCTTAGTGCCTATAGAGTATTTTCACATGTATCACAAAGTTTCCTTATGATTTGTTATGAGGAATTGATTGAACTAGAAGTATATTACAGGTTTCTAAATAAATCCATATTATTCAGGGCTGGGGTTATGAATTGCACATATTTCTGATAATATGGCCAAATTCTAGATAATGTTGAATCTACACGATTTTATGCACATATTTTATTTTCATGAAACAACTTGAACCAAACTTAAGAAATGACCCACAGCCATGCAACAAATGTTAATACTGAAATCAAAATTGTAATTATATTTTCTCTGCTCTCTCAGACTTACTGAGACTCGTTCAGTGTATAAAAATACTGTATTTGAATTTCTTCACTCGATAAAAACCTTACTATTAGAGCCCTGCAGTTACTTAGCTATCAGATGTATATATTTTTTAAAGTTTTTTTTTTTTTTTTTTTATTAGAGCGTGCACATGAGCAGGGGAAGGGGCAGAGGCAGAGGGAGAGGAAGAAGCAGACTCCCTGCTGAGCAGGGAGCCCAACATGGGACTCAGTCCCAGGACCCTGAGATCATGACCTGAGCTGAAGGCAGATGCTTAACTGACTGAGCCACCCAGGTGCCCCCAGATTTATTTTGATAATGCTAAAATTGATATTTTATTACCTAACATGCTATAATTCACCGTGGCAATTATTCAGGAAAGAATGTAGATGATCCATATTTGGCAGATCATGTAATAAGTCAAACGACAAGTCTGAATTTCCTCTATAGAAGACCCTTCTTCTCATTTTACTATTAGAAACTTGACACTTAGAAATCTGGAGTGATTTAGCCAAACTTCTACAGTGTAATGTTGATAGAATCATGACTCCCACCCAGGTCATTGCTAATTACAACATATCAAATAGCAGGGAATGCCCTGAAATTGCCCTTAATTTTGTACACAAAGGGAAAGTTTAGCCTGTAGAAATCTAGAGTCTTAATTAAACATGTCAATAAGGTTTTGTCTAATAAGAATATATTAAATACAAAAAGTTTAAAAAATAGGGTGTGTGTGTGTGTGTATCATTTGTGATATAGGGCAAAGAAGGAGTACTGTACCTAAAGAAAAATGATAAAAATGGTTAAATTTCTATTTTTACTGATAAAGAATGTGGACAATCTGAAGATTGTTCCCCCAGCACAACACATAAGGAGTGAAGCATTCAGAGAACAGGATTGATTACCTTAAGTTTAGTCATTTAATTACACAAAGAACTGAATCCTGATTGCATATATTATGGATATTTAAATAAGTGAGAAGATGTATCAGGAAATCTTTAAAAGGCTTTTGTGTTTCCAGTGGAGTCAACACCTTTTTTTTTTCTTGCCCATAGCAAGTGCCCTGTTTTTATGAGTACTAAAGAAGATACACTACCGCTATGAATATAGTATTAAAAAAAATCCATCATAACTAAAGAGAACAGAAGATTTTTAAAAATCATGAACTGTATAGACTCGTGTTAAGCATATAAATCATTTATTTCCGCATGATTTAACCGCTGTGCCACCCAGGCGCCCCCTATTTCCGCATGATTTAAAGCTATGGGAACTAAATAGCCTTATGGCTGTATCTTTCAGTATATGTTTCTTTTTATCCTTTACCTGTTCCCAGAAATGGGCCATCTTTTATTTTTATAGTCTGTTGTTACATAAGTATATAATAAGGAAATTAGTAACAACTAACATGAGCTTTGAATATGTAGTACGCCTAGTGCTCAGTAGTTGACCTATTCGTATCGCATTCAGTGCACCCAACAAACCCTACAAGGCAAACGCTATTGCTGACACCAATTTACAAACTCAAAAAATGGGAGTTTGAAGGTCTTAGTAACTTGTCTAAGCCCAGATAGCTAGTAGAGGCTGGAATTAGGGCTTGAGCTCCTACGGAGTGAATCAGAAAGTTGACCTTTAAATCATTCAGCAATGTTACGTGTGGATATATTGATTTAATTGAACAATTTTTCATGAATCAGTGATAACTCTATGTAAAACATTGAACAAATAAACTCTCGGTAAGAATTAGGTTTAGCTGTATACAAGAGTAAATTCAAATTAATAGTGGCTAAAACAAGTCCCCTTGAATAAGTCCAAATCTAAGCATTGCAGGAATGGGGTGTTTTCTCAGAGGTGCTGCCCAGAACGCAGTGATTCCAGGCTTTCCACTTCATTATTCACAGATTATATTTTTCCTCATTGTCCACAATAGCCAAATATCAGCCATCGTTTCCATTTTCTAAGAACTTGGAACAGAATGAAGACAAGGGATACATCTTCTTCCTTTTCTGCCCTGTAAGTTGTAATATTCCATTCTCACAGGTCTTATTGTCTATAAAGTGGTCAATATCCAGTTTATAGTAAGGAATAATGGGAAATGTAATCTATTCTGGGTAATCGTAAAAACTGGTAAATTTAAAGGCTCTTTGACTAGAAGAAGAGATATTAGGGGACAAAATCCCTAGTTTTTCTCACATACACGAACATGATAAATATTAAGGAATAGCCCTAGTTGCCAACTTCCATACTAAAAAGGAATATAAAACATAGTATTTATTTTAATTAAATTCACCTTTAAAAATAGTTGTTAGAAAAATGGTAAAATAAAACTTTGACCTTCAGCAAATAAAATATAGTTTGTTTTTATTTTTGCGGAATACACAGTAGGCATATGTATTTCCTTGCCCCTGGAAAAGGAAAATGTTAATATTTTTTTTTTTAATAATTAGTATAATAAAGAAATCTTCCACAAAGTAAACTGGCTATATTCACAAAGTCTGAACCAATTTCACATTATCATGTGTCAGGTCCACCAGAAGCAGCTATTGGAGTTTAGGGTACAAGACATTTATTAAGGATTGGTATCTGAAGCAAAGGTGGAGGAAGCAGGATTGATCAGAGGATGATGTCAAGCTATTACATAAATTTTTCAGAGCTTTGCCCAACTTAATGGAAGATCTGGAGCAAGTATTGCCTGGCAGAGTTGCCTCATGTTGATCTGAGATGGCCAGCCAGGCCTTTCTAGCTCTTTTAGTCTCTAGATGTAATCATGATCAGCCTTGAGAAAGGTATGACTTGGGCAAAGCCACTCATAGTTGAAGTGCTGATTCCAGTAAGTTCTATCTCCCTGCTTCTTTCTCTAGCACCCTGGTGGCTGGTGCACGTAACTAATTCTGATCCATCATTTGTAAGCTGAATTGTTACATGTCACTTTCAAGCTGGAGCAATAAATTCTAATGTCAGACCCTCCAGAGCTTTTTCTTTCCTTTAGCATAGTAATGAGCAGCATACAAGTTAGTGGTTGCTCAGTCAGTCTGGGTATCTGAAAGACCATGATGAGCAGAACTCTTCTGATCCATGTTAGACATGCAAATGAATAAGTACACCAATGAGATTATAAGTTTATTACCACAACCTAACTCAGTCTATTCTCAGATGTCCTCATGTTATCTTTGATAATAGAATCCTTGTGTTTAGGTAGGCATATTCATATACTTTCTTCCTTAATTTATGCCCAGTCAGAAGTCCTCCATCCATCCATAATGTATATTTTATTCATGTCTCATAAGCAGTATATCCTTATAAAACCTAGTCTAATAACCACTTTTTTTTCGATGTCCTTTGTTTTTAGTGAGGTATAATTGGCATATCACATTATACTAGTTTCAGGTATACAGCATGATTCAATATTTGTATATATTGCAAAATTATGACCACAGTAAATCTAGTTAACTTCTGTCACCATACACAGTTACAAAAAAAAAAAAAATTGTGATGAGGACTTTGAAGAGTTGCTCTCAACTTTCAAATATGCAATACAGTATTATGAACTATAGTTATCATGTTGTGTATTATATCCCATGACTTATTTATTTTATAACTGAAAGTTTGCACCTTTTGATACCCTTCACCCAATTCACCCACCCCTCTACCCTCTGCTTTTGGCAACCACTGATCTGTTCTCTATAAACTTGTAAACTCTCTATACATCTGTATCTATAAACTTTAGTTTTTTCAATTCTGCATATACATAAGATTATAGTATCTTTCTCTGATTTATTTCTCTTAGCTTGTTGCCCTCAGAGTCTATCCATGTTGTCACACATGGCAAGATATCCTTCTTTTTTATTACTGAATAACATTCTATTGTATCTATACACCATGATTTCTTTATCCATTGTTCTGTGGTGAACACTTAGGTTGTTTCAGTATCTTGGGTCTTGTAAGTAATGCTGTACTAAACACAGGAGTGCGGATATCATTTCAAATTAGTGTTTTCATTTTCTTCAGATAAATATCCAGAAGTGGAATTCCTAGATCATATGGTAGTTCTATCGTATGTACGTATGTATGTAATCTCCTTACTGTTTTCCATAGTGGTTGCACCAATGTACATTTCTATCAACAATGCAGAATGGTTCCCTTTTCCCGATATCCTTGCCAGCACTTGTTATTCCTGGTTGGTTTGGTTTGGTTTGTTATTTTTTGTTTTGTTTTGTTTTTATAATAGCCTTTCTTACAGGTGTGAGGTGATATATTATTGTGGTTTTGATTTACATCCACTTTATGATCAGTAATGCTGAACATCTTTTTATGTACCTGTTGTTCCTCTGTATGTCTTCTTTGGAAATTTGTCCATTTGTGTCTTTTGCCCATTTTTAATTGGATTTTGTTACTGTGTTGTTTTGTTTTTGCAGTGGAGTTGTATGAGGTGTATGTATATGTGTGTGTGTGTGTGTGTGTGTGTGTGTGTATATATATACTTTGATTATTAACCCCTTATCAGATATGATTTGCAAATATTTTCTCCCGTTCAGTAGGTTGCCTTTTCAATTTGTTAATGGTTTTCTTTGCTGTGGAGAAGCTTTTTCGTTTGATATAGTTGCACTTGTTTATTTTTGCTAGTATTGCCTTTGTCAGGAGTCCGATCCAAAAAGTTATCACCAAGACAAATGCCAAGGAACTTACCACCTATATTTTCTTCAAGGAGTTTTATGGTTTCAGGTCTTACATTGAAACCTTTTTTTTTTTTTTTTTTTTAAGATTTATTTGAGAGAGAGTGTGCATGCAAGCAGGGGGAGAGACAGAGGAAGGAGAGAGACTACTCCAGCAGATTCCCTGCTGAGCATGGAGCCTGAGGCAGGGCTTGATTTCAGGGCCTTGAGATCATGACCTGAGGCAAAAGCAAGAGTTGGCCATTTAAATACTGAGTTACCCGCATGCCCTGTTGTTGAAGTCTTGAATCTATTTTGAGTTAATCTCTGTGTATGCTTTAAGATAGTTGTCCAATTTCATTCTTTTACATGTGGGTGTGAGTTTTTCCACCACCATTCCTTCAAGGGACTGTCCTTTCCCCATTGTATATTCTTGGCTACTTTGTTGTAAATTAATTGACCACGTATACATGGGTTTATTTCTGAGCACTCCATTCTGTTCCATGGATCTATGTGTCTGTGCCTATCAGCACCACATTGCTTCAATTACTATAGCTTTGTAATTTGGTTTGAAATCAGAAAGTGTGATGCCTCCAGCTTGTTTCTTCTTTCTCTAACTTGCTTTGGCTATTTGGGTTTTTTGTGGTTCCATACAAATTTTAAGATTGCTCTATTTCTGAAAAATGCCATTGGAATTTTGATAGGGATTGCACTGAGTCTGTAGGTTCCTTTGGGTAATATGGACATTTTAACAGTATTAATTCTTCCAGTCCATGAGCACCGAATATCTTTCCATTTATGTGTGTCTTCAATTTTTTTTTTATCAGTGTCTTATAATTTCCATTATACGGGTCTTTTTTCTCCTGGTTTAAATTTATTCCTGGTATTTGTGTTGCAATTGCTAATGGGATTGTTTCTTAATTTATCTTTCTGATAGTTCATTCTTAGTGTGTTAGTCTGACTCAAGTACCAAAGAATATTATGAAGCCAATTGGTGCAATTCTGAATGTCCAAGATCGAGCACACAGTTCAGCCCATCAATAACTACATTCCTGTCAGGGAAGATTTCTGATAGGAAAAGGAATGGACGCTGGCAAAGCATATGTATGAAAATATATACTGCATCCGCTGCACAGCACATAATCAAAGTTGAAATCCAAAACAGTTCATTTAACTTTCTTTTTAGAAGCACAGGAAAAATTGTCAAAGGAAGCAGTTGAAATTAATGGCTGATATGAGAAATAAAGCCTAGATAGGGAACTGGTGTGAGCCTATCCAATCTGCCACTTCAACTGCTAGCTGAATTCTGAGGAGCATGACATAGAGGTTTTCCCCTCATTTAAATTCATACCAAGTACATTGTCTATACCAGTCACTTGTCAGCTAACCCTGTGCTGTTTTGTGAGCTTTCATACTGTCTTCAGATGTCATTTATAACATGCATTGCACATTAATTTTTTTGTGCTTATCTCTTTTTCCTAAATAGACTTATCCATTTATGAGCAGAAACTCTTTTGGGTACATTCCCAAACTGACCTATATTATATAACACACAACCCAGTGATATATTAGAAACAATTTAGTATTGAAAGTCAATATATTACATTTAAATACTAGCTCCACTATTTATTCTCTTTGTGATCAGAAGTTCTTTAGTCATGTTAACAAATTGTGTAGACAAAAATAGGTAAGAGAATGTGCTTTTCTGTGATGCCCTAACATGGAGAGGTAGAAATAATTTATCTCATCCCCAAAATTTATCAATAAAAGCGTATAATCTTTTTTACCAATATGGCCATTTTGTCCCAATATTCAATAATTAACACAAAACTTGATTTTTATTTTACCATGGATTTGGATGGACTTAGAAAGTCACTTAAATTCTGAGTCTCTGTTTTGCATCTGAAAATGACAGAAAATAATGTTTTAAGTATATATTTTATCACATACTTCTCCATTTATTCCTCAGAACAAAACAAAGAGATAAATATTATTACCTTTATAACTACCTTTGTTTTCAAGATGAAAAACAAAAGCATTAAAGGTTATGTAACTTGCTCTAATGTGGGGAAAATGGGATTTGAATTTAGCTTAAATCTTAAATGTCTTTGGTCCCTAAATTAAATTGTTCTAATGAATGAAATCCATGTACATATCACATGGATTGGAAAATAGAGAAAGGGCCACAGTTTAAATAATATTGCCAAAGATAAATTAATTCATCCTTCTTTGTGATGCTGGACTGAATCTAAACTTACCTGTTATACTGGGTGTTATACACAACTAATGAATCATTGAGCCTTACATCGAAAACCGGGGATGTACTGTATGGTGACTAACATAATATAATAAAAAATCATTATTAAAAAATAATAATAATAAAAATTAAAAAAAAATAAATAAATAAACTTACCTGTTATAATACCACCAACAAAACATTGCTATACAAAATACATATATAACATTATCTGATTCTTTTAATATGAGCAGTTTTAAAGAAGCAAACCTTTTTTTTTTTTTTTTTTTTTTTAAGATTTTATTTTCCACAGCTTTCATGGGGCTTGAACTCACAACCCCAAGATCAAAAGTCACATGTTCCACCAACTGAGCCAGCCAGGCTCCCCAGAAGCAAACATATTTTAAATTAACATAATGCAATGCACACCGATCCCAGTTATTTGAAATGAAGTAAGGAAAGTAAGAAAATCAGAGAAATAAATGATTGGGAGTTGAAATAGACAATAGTATGAATATTTCTAGTAAGGTAAATTCTGTGTTCCAAAATCTGGAACTATGAGATAATTACATTTATCATCCAACTTGAATTTCTGTATTGGAGAATTGATGATATTTAAGTAGATAGTAGGAACAGAAACCATGTTTTACATTAGGTCAATCTTTTTACATGTTGCTTTGATTTCTTAAACGACTGCTTTTCTTCTTTGGGATATAAAAAAAAATCTAAAATACATTCCACTATAAATTTAAAAATTAAAATTTTAAACTAGTTATTTAACATAATATATGCTTATATGTAATATGTGTAATTTTCACAAAAATGAGTAAAGGATGGTTCATCTCCCATCCCATAAAACGTGAACTTTTTTTGGCAGTGTTTTCACTTTACTTTGCAAAATAAAAACATGTTGTTCTTAGGAAATGTGGTAAACATGTTTATTGAAAACTTGTTTTTGAACATGTTTTTGAGAAAAGTTGAATAATGGAAAACATGTTTTTACCTGAAAAGTGTGTAATGTAAACAAGATGTTTGTGTTTGGAAAGAAAGCACAGAGAAACAGTAATAAGGATTTATGCTACGATGCCTGGCTCCTACAATCCCCTGGAGTCCCTTAGTGAAAGTTTTAATGTTATGGTCATACTACCATTGAGCTTTGATCCTCAAACATTAATCTCTCTGTGTCTCTCACAGAGAATCAGATATTCTGCAGATGGTGTCATGCTAACTGCGAAGCGATTCCAATGTCCTTTTCAGGACAAAAGAAAAAGAAAAAGAAAAAAATCTTGCTAGCAGAGTTGGGATTCAAAGTGGCTGAGATTCAAAGGCAATGAAAGGCTGACCATTTCTGGAAACATAGTGTGTCGCTAATGCCCTTCCTCCTTTTTAGTTTACTACTTCAGCTAGTTGAACAAAAACAAATATAAATGTTACACTAAACAAGTATGTGTTTGTCATCAGTGACATCCCTCCACACCTGCTCCCTTTTCATGCCCTCAACTTAAGCTTAGAGACCCATGTGGTGTCAAGAGACAGAAAGGTAAGCCAGAAAATGTGTCTAAACTGTAGAAATTCAACTGTCTACCTGATGATAGCCCATATGGTCCTAGTTCTATAGATGGTTTCCTTGGGATAGAGGATAATGATGGTGAGTCCCTGACAGCGAGAGCAATGATTTTAAAGAAAGTCTAAAGCAGAAGGGATGCCAGAGACATAAGTCCTAGAACCCAGAGCATGCATTAGGGCAGAACTGCAGATGTGAGGAAAGGATTCTGCTATGAGTCAGGAAAAGCAGAAGCTCCGTGGCTTCTCCTTATTTAAAGGAAGAAAAGATACTAGTTTTACAGCAGATCAAGAAGTAAAGCCAGATCTGTCACCATACAATGCTGGTACTACAGATGGTAGCTACACTTGTGATGAGCAGAGCACAATGCATGGAATTGTTGACTCACTGTGGCATACACCTGAAACTAATGTAACACTGTGTGTCAACTATACATCAATTTTAAAAAGTCTAGAGATGACAGATATAACTGAAAATTAAAAACAATAACCCTGCATAAAAATATCATCAAGTCTCTATTGAGGTGGGTGTTCAAAGAATGGAGATATAGATGGTCTGAGCCAGTAAAGCCATCAGAAACCCTAACAGCAGCCATTGAATTAGTAACTATTATAGGGGAATTGAATGGATATACTAATCAAAACTAGAGAGGTATAGAGGACTGACCTCTGTATGTAGAAGGAACAGAACAAATTAAAAAGGTAGTAGTGAGATCTGCACCACCAATAAAAGTATGTAGCATTATAGCTGCTATGAAAGACAAAAATTGAAGGATTGATGGATGCCTTAAGAATGAGTGAGGAAATGCACAATATAAATGTCTAAAAATTATACAAAGAAGGCAGTTTATGATGCATGCACATGCACACACACATGTGTGAGTCTGTGTTTGTGTGCTTGAGTGTGTGTGTTCAGCCATTAGCTATGAAGAAATGTTGAGGAAAAAAAATCTTGAAATCTATACTAGATAGGAATATCTCTAAAGGCAAAGTGTGTTTTACCTATAAATAGCATGAAAGAATATTTGTATATAACAAAAAATGATAATTTAGTGGGCAAATGGGGGAATGAAAACAAGAAAATGGCATTAACCAAAAACATTTCATGCCAGTACTATAGAAATACTGGTGTAATCCAATCAGAAAAGGCTGTGAAAGCCCTGTTAGAAAAAACAAGGCTTTTATATTAGTACCAAAACCTAGATTAAATAACAAAACGGGGTGCCTGAGTGGCTCAGTCGTTAAGCGTCTGCCTCCCACTCAGGGCGTGATCCCAGGGTCCTGGGATTGACCCCGCATTGGGCTCCCTGCTTAGCTGGGAAGCCTGCTTCTTCCTTTCCTACTTCCTCTCTCGCTGGCCGGCTGTCTCTCTCTCTCTCTCTCTCTCTCTCTCTCTGTCAAATAAAAAAATAAAATCTTTTAAATAAATAAACAAGTAACAAAACAAAAACACAGGGGAAAAAATATAATGTAATCTACTTCAAGGTTAGAAATCCTCTAAACCCTCAGATTAGGAAATCTGACCTCTAGTTGTGCTGTTTCTGGGTTTGGGGCAAGGTCAGAGGACAATTGCCTGTACACAATCATAACCAGTACATATAAGTCCCAAAATGATGAAGAAAATCAATATAATTGGTAGACAGACTCACAAGTAACTAATTCTAGAACAAGTTAGTCATTGGGAGTGAAAAGAGGTAAAAATGAGCCTTCCTGCAGAACAATGACCAAATGACAAGAAATGGAACAGTGGAGATTGTTTTCAGGATGTCATTAAAAAAATATTAAGTTGTAAAGGCACCAACTTATGGGTGTATAGTAGGGAGGGGTACTATGGAGGGGGGTGCTCAGGAAAATTAGAAACAAAATATAACAGTACATATAATAGATAAAACTAAATGCAATCTTGACATACCTAAGATCAGACCAAACTGTAAAAACTCATCAATCTAATGTCAGGAGGATTGGAAGATAGAGTAAAATAACATTTTAGAAAAAAAATCTTCATTGTTGTCCATATACCTCTCCATTTGGCTAGTAAAGAAAACCCTTGGGAAATAGAGGCTTTTTTTGTTTTTTATTTGTTTTTAGCATTTTTCTTAGAACTTTTTTTTTTCCTCTAAATTTTTGTCTAAAAACCAAACCCCCAAGAAGTCAGGGGTGGGGGGCAAAAATTATTGGAAACTTTATGGTTCGAGTGGGGAGAAAGGAGAGGAAATGCCTGTTGACTTTAGGAATTAAATAGAAAATGTCACTGAAATATCAGGCTCACTTCACAACAAAGGATAATTATTAGATCATATTTCAGGCAGCGCCTAAAAATGCGTGTCAATTCTGATACAGGAAAGATATTAAGGTTCGAAGCCGACAGACAAGAAAGAATTTTTGAGACATCTTGGTGCAAAAAGGTGGTTTTATTAAAGCACAGGGCAGGACCTGTGGGAAGTAAGAGCTGCACTGGGGTCATGAGTAGTGGTCCATTATATGCTTTCAAGTTGGGAGGGAGTTAAGGATAGCTAGTGTAAGCCTTTCAGGTATTTTGGAAACAAGATTTTCAGGATCCAGCTATTGTTGGAAAAAGGTCATTTTTTACTGTCTAGTAAAAACTGAGTCATGAGACCCTTCAGATGTGTATCGGTGGGTCATATGCTTGGGGGATGATTGCCAACATGTATTTTGGTGGGTAGAGATAAAGGAAGTTTCCAAAGGAATTTTTGTATGTTAAAGAAGACTTAACAGGATCCTAGGGGGTCAGGATAATGTTAAGCTTAGATTGCTTTTTGCCTTTAGCAAAGTGTCAGCATCAAGGCAGCTGAGTTCCTAGAGGAAGGTCACTCTGCCTGTTTCAAGGACTTTTCAATGGGCTGTAGGTCATAAGGAAATTTAATAATTTTTCTTCTGCCTTTGTTTCTCACATCAAATTATACATTTGAGCAACATAGATTTTGCAGTATTAGTAGCATAAGTAAATTCTACCCGCTGTCTTCACAAAGACAGGGACCTTATACACAATTACTAGATTAACAAAAGGATGTATAGTTTGGTAATAGCAAGCTATGTAGACAGAATTTAAGTCAGAATTCAAAGGAAGTTGTAGGGGAGAAAAAGTAATGTTCCTTCCACCCTTCTAGGTTCTTAGCTAATAACCCTTTGTATTAAAAAGCCAAATTAACAGGAGAAAAGCATAAGTTTAGTAACATGTATAGTTCCTGTATACATGGGAGAGACTCAGGAAGACTGAGTAACTCCCCCAAACTGCACAAGCCACCATCATAAATACTATCTCCAGATTTAAAAAAACAAAAACAAAACCACCACACTAAATAAGGGTAAGGTTGTTACACAGATTGAACTGTTGCCTTCTCCATTGATCAGAATTTCTAGATATTTAGTCTTCCTTTTCTTCCTAGAACAGGAGAGAGACACCCTTACAAATGATGATTTTCCTTACAAATGTAAATTTCTCTTACAAACTTCTACTTGTTTATAAACTTTGCTTGGTAACTTCTACTTGGTTTTCAGAGCTTTTCCTCTGTCTTAAAATAATCAGCCTATGGTAATTCTTATGCCAAAAAGACCTATTTTGGGGTGGCAAATTCTGCCCTCTCATGGATCAATAGTAGAATATTTTGATAATATCCTGATGGCAGGGGGATGAGTAATTCATAATTAAGAAATAAAGAGGTGATAATTTCCTGAATACGAAAGAGAAGATAATGTATAGTACAAATATAATACAGTTGGCACGAAATATGAATAAACTCTTAAGACCTAATGTTGAGAAGTTAATTTATAACTGCATAGATAGAGAATTTGGAAGATTTATTTAATTCCAGATGTGTATGTTTTCATTTCAAGGGAAAATGAGAGCAGGACCTAGAATTCCTTAAGTCTTATGGACTGGATATGCCTAGGTGTATCTACCCCTTGGAGAGATGTATTTATTTTCTCAAGGTCTAGAGTGAGAACTGACTCTAGAGTTCTCATCTGGTCTCCAAGGAGCAAAGGTTTTTCTCTTTCTTCAGGAGGGTAGTGGGTGGCAGCTATCTCTTTTTCTTATATGTAAGCAGAGAAAACCCATTTTGCTGTTTGTTGCTTATGTTAACAGACTTTGTATCAGTAAGATACTTGACTTGGTTTTCCTTGTATCAATCCAGCCATAAGAATAGGGATATAGAAAAACATGTTGTCATTATTTGCTTTTTAATCGGATAACCACGATAGGTCTCTGTTGCAGAGCACCTTATTTGTATGTCCAGGATAAAAGTAGTAAGATGAATGTTAAAAATGCAGCAAGGACTATCACTACAATCTAAGAGAAAACAATGATGAGTAGATATATTCTTAGGAGTAGGGATATCCTACCAAGTCTCTAAGAATGATTCAGAATCAACATTAAAGGGGTCAGTAATTTGGAGGTCATCATTGGATGAAATTGAAGGTCTCTAATCACTGAGTCAGATTCAGGAATTTATTGCAGAGCTAAAGTACTTCAGAATTGAACTGACAGAAATAAGAGCATGTGGAAATTGTACCTACCCCCTAAATCAAAGCAAAGACAGAGAAGTGGAATGCACTATTAAAAACATATAAGGAAAAATATATATATTGCTTCAAAATGAATTAATGGAAAATTGATGTAAATATTGCCAGATTTCAATTGAATAATCAAGAAAATATAAAAAGGATGAATTTATCTTCTTTAATGGGTGGGCTATTCCCCATATCCTTCTGAGATAAGTCCATACCTAAGAAAGTCGGGGGGGGTGGTAAAGAAGTGGGGAATTAGGTCCATTTAATACAGATATATTATGAATTAAAAGACAGAAGTTATATGTGATTCCTGTAAAGATGATAACCAGAGCAGCTGCCCTGTATAAGCAGGGTGACAAAGCAAAAATATAATTTCTGTGATAAAATAGAAATAATTTCATATTATTTTTATAGTTTCTTGTTAAAGCTGTATTTTTTTTACAAGAATTTAGAGTTTTATGAGAGTGGTTCCAATAAAAAAAGCTTGCTGATCCCCAATCCTGAATAGTTTTGAAAAATATAAATGATGTATTTAATATGTATAATTGCTAATTTCAATTTATTGTTCTAAAACTGGTTATTGTGCAGAAATAAAATATAATTGATGTTTTATTACAATCTTATTTTTCAAACAATTTTAAAAATATGGTTATAGTTATAGACCAATATGTAAGCAATTATGAGATTTATGAATCCACTGACAATCCTTTCGCATCAACTCATTTATATGTTGATGAAGCTTACTAATGTTTTGGAACAATCAAAGTGACAGTTATATTACTTAAAGGAAACAACTTGTTTACTACTAAACAGACATCCTGGTATCATTAATTCTTAATCACTTGTAGAGATGACTTTAAATATTTTTAGTCACTAAAAATACAGCCCAATTGATTATATTATTTTAGGTGCTATATAGAAATGTTCCCTCCATGGATTAATTTCTGAAATACTGCCATCTTGTGGTGTTCTTTACAGAACCTCTAAGAGTCATTTACTATATGGACTTTTGGTGAAAACAAATATTGTTCTCTAATGAGATTAATAAATAGACCCAAGTGAATCCCGTGGAAACCTAGAGATTAAGAATAACCTTATTTTATCAATTATGAAATATCTCCTTAGTATTCACGTGGGTGGGGAATTCTAAGGTAGTATTTCAGAAGCAAAAGAGATAGTTCATCTTATTTGCCTGTAAATTTGTTAATAGGAAATATTTCAAAGAAAAATTTAATCAAATACCAACTCCTTTTCTCTCTGGAGAGAAGAACCCTCTGTTTTGTCTCAGTCCAATTTATTTCATTACAACTACTTTTAGTATATTTTATGTAAGTTTGACAAATTATTTGGCAAACAAACTTGGGCTACTGTTTTTCTTTTGGCTCTGTGGAGGCAGGTCTCATTTGCATTATGATTTAGACCATCAAGTTCCTGGGATGCCTGGGTGGCACAGCAGTTAAGCATCTGCCTTGGGCTCAGGGTGTGATCCTGGCGATCTGGGATCGAGCCCCACATCAGGCTCTTCTGCTATGAGCCTGCTTCTTCCTCTCCCATTCCCCCTGCTTGTGTTCCCTCTCTTACTGGCTGTCTCTATCTCTGTCGAATAAATAAATAAAATCTTAAAAAAAAAAAAAAAAAGACCATCAAGTTCCAGGGGATATATTCTTTTTTAGACACAGTTGTCTTGTATGATCCAGGATTATTTAAATTTTTCTTTCTCTTCCTATCCACAGAATATAGATATACAATTAAAAAAGAGAAGTGAGTTTTAGCTTATAGTCTGTTTTATCACTGAAAAATGATTAGTTTAATTGATCCCTTGTTGACTCCAAATTAAGCTCAACTGTTTACAGAAAGCCAAGTTAGATATTTACCTCTGTTGAATACGGGCAGAAGGGTATTCAACATGATCTGAAGGTCACTTCAAAACTTTTTCATAAATTACTGGCAAAAATCATAATCCGTTTGATTCCATAAACTCTGACATACTAATTTAATGATAGATTATGTCAATTTATGATTTATTTTCTAAAGATTTTTTGTTATGCAAATATTAAATAGAAATAACAAAGCTATGAAAATTAAGCCTCAGGAAAGAGAAATCCCATGGGCTTTTTTTATACTAAGAGAGTGCCTAGATCTGCAATAATACACCGAGAGCATTGCATAGACTGTGAACATAAGAACAATGTCTAAAAACACTTTTGAGATCAGCATAGGCTTCCTCTGGTAAGTGAAGCAGAAGGAAGCATTTTGCAAGTGATGCCAGGATAAGATGCCCTTAAACTTTGAGTATTGAAGCAGTTTTCACACAATGAAAGGAAAATTCCTTGTGAAGCAACTTTGCCCTTGCTCTCAAGACACTCTTTTATTTTCTGCAGCAAAAATTAATGTGAGTACTATCAATGAGCTCAACGTTGTAATAAGTTCTGCTTATATCTTTGCCAAATGTTTTGTGTGTCTCTGTATTCTGTTCCAAAAAATTCAAGTGCTTTTACTTTTCACTGTGAAGCATTAACTTATAGAGTAACCTCAGTATTTTCCTTTAGAATTGAACCCCTGACCCTGAAGCATAATCAAGAATATTATTGCCCTTCCTTTTCATGACTTCAAATGTTCAATTTCAAAGTAATCAATTTTCCTAGGAGGAAAAAGGATAATGGCTTTGAATAAGTACCAATGCTGATATGGCAAGACCAAAATAATATATTTTTATATGAGTGATACACCCTCCACTAATGCCTATTATTGTTAATGTTTTAATTCAAAATAACATTTGAGTATAACCCATAATGTGAAAGAAAAGCAATTTTTATAGCTATAAATTCAATCATGATTAGATATAACAAAATAAGAATCCTGGCAAAATGCCACTTGTTAAAAATATGATTTTTAAGTGGAAAATCATACTGATATGTATGAGATATTAACTATATAACTCATGCACATGATGTTAAGTACATATAAAGGAGATATTTATTAGTTTTGTGTAATATAAAGGCACATTGTACCTGAAAGCCTGTATTAATCACATTAATATATAAATATTACAGATTTAGAGTTTAATATTTCTAGAAGATATGACAATTTTAAATTTAAGTTTCTTTAATGCAGGTCTTTTTGAAATATATTTGCTTTGAAAGATATTTGTACATCTATGCTGCCATAACTTCTTTAAGAGATCTGCATATTTTTTTTAACAAGCTTGTTTCATAGAAGAGTATTTCTGAACATAAAATCAAAAAGATGCTTAAAAATCATATGTATTAAAGCTTAAGCAGAAACTCAAGCATGCTGTTAAAATGTAAACTGACGCACATTAAAATTTTCAAGTGTTTATTTGTGTATACATCCTTTCTAGTCTGGCCGTGCCAAACCAAAGGTGATTAGGGGCCTTCCACAGCCAGGGGCTGGGGAGGGATTTTTTTGTAGAGAAGATCTGGAAGCAAAGCAAGGAAATTATTGGATTGGCTATAGCTTAGGCAGTTGCCTTATTTGGGAAAGCCTCGTTGGTTGTTTTCTTGGTTTTCTTAAGTTTCATTTTCCTGGATTCAAGTACATTGACTCTGGCTTAGATTTTGGTTTGCTTGCACAGGCTCCTGAGGCATTAGATAGAGCCACATCAGTCCAATGGCCTCCTTGTTTAAATACTTTAACAACTCTTAAATTATTAGTTTATATTTATTATCCTTTCAGACAGGATGGAAAAGATTGGCTGAAATCTACCCTTATCACTTATGCCTGAAATTTTGTAGACATCCCCAAAATCTCTGGAAAATGTTTGTGTTCCTCATGGCTTGGGTTAGGGAGAAAGGACTGTTCCCTGCATTTACAGCTATGGGTAGGAAGGAAGGGGAAAACAAGGAAGAATAATACTCCCAACTTTAATTAATATTTCCGTTTCCGTCTATGAAGTAGTCTAATTAGCAAAAATGTTCCTAGGGCTTACTACTACCTGTACTTACTGCCTAATACAGTATTCTGCCTCTACGTTAGCCTCTCACCTTTATATGATATTTTCAGTTTATAAAGTTACTCTCATGGTTTCATGCAAGCTTCACACAAAATTCTAAGAGGTAGGGATGACCGCTTTTAATTCCAGATTTACAAGTGAGGAAATTAAGGATTAGAGAAGTTGCATAACTTGTCCTGGCTATAAAGCTAATAAGTCAGAAGGCAGGTCTTCTTAAATTATGGTTGCTAGCATCCCCAATCCCCCCTGAGCCGAAATTAATTATACATGTGATTCATATAAATATAAAGCAATTAATGATTTTGATTGCATTTGAATGTTGAACTTTCATAATGCCAAAATGAGTATTCAAACATTTGTGACATAGGTTAATACATAATTGTGAAGGTACAGAAGAAAAACGAAAACAATGTATAACCATACTTGATAAACAAGAGACTTAAGAAAGTTTCCTATATTATTCAGGCAGAGTTTCCTGGTCTAGTTAAAAATAGATGCACTTGACTAACCAGTTTCAAGCAAATGGTTAACTCATTCACGGCTTTGCTTGTCATGCTTATATATGTTTGTATCTGTGTGTGTGTATGTGTGTATAGTTAATATCATAGTGAAAATCATTTAAATGTGAAACTACATTTGGAAATATTTTGTTTATTTTTTTTGGAAATACTTATTTTACATAAATTTTAAAATTCTTTCCTTTCAGACAATATTTTAAAAAATCAATTTGTCATTCAAGACTAGAGCCCAGTTCTCATGGTTATTGAAATCTCATTCCATTTAATTATATTTAAGGGACTCACAGATATTTTTACTAAGTTAATGTTACAAATTTCACTATTTTTAAAAATCTCAAATCATTTGTAAAATGTATAACAAAACAAATTCAGGTTTTTTAAATATAAATTCTACTGAATTTCACTTGGAACATGTATTACTGTGTCATGTGTTTGTAAATATTTGTCAACATGAAGTTTTATTTAACCATCTGTATGTAGCTAATATTATGAGGAAATATAGAATCCATTAGATATCTGATAGGTAAATCCTGGGAAGAAATAGCTGTTTTGCACTAGAGAAAAAAAAAAAAATCAAATATACTGTTTGCTCTGACAATCTGTGTGTTTCCCCATGACTTAAACAACTACTGTAAGCAAATAGCCTACAGATATTTGTCTGTTTATTAGATAAGTCTCTGTTTCTTATGCTTTGGAACAAATGTCCTCAAATAGGAGATGATAATGGAGAGGGTTTTTTTGTTTTGTTTTGTTTTGTTTTGTTTTTAAGATTATATTTATTTATTTTAGAGCACAAGCAAGGGGGGGGGGAGCTGATGGGGAGGAGCAGGAAAGGAGGGAGAGAGAATCTCAAGCAGACCCCACGATGAGCGCCGACCTGACTGCAGCTCAATCCCACAACCCATGAGATCATGACCTAAGCAGAACCCAAGAGTCAGAGGCTCAACCGACAGCTACCCAGGTGCCCCAATAATGGATAGTTCTTGACCTCCTGCCTGTTACATTTCTGGACTAATTTCCAGAATAGACCCCTTACTTCTTCCCTACTTAGCACTTACTGTCTTGCCGGATTTTCCAGTTGATCACAACAACTTTGCCCTTAGCTCATAAACAGAATGATGTGTAAGGTTTAATCATATAAAATAAAACCCTCACAATACATCATGAGAAGACAAGTTTGAGTGAAACCATTAAAGTGATAAATTCTTATAAAACAGTCTGGTGCATGTGCATGTGTGTGATAGCAAATGCAGTGGAAATGCTCAAAAAACAAAAATCAAATTTGCATTCTTCCAGCTTTCCCAGAGAAGGCATCTGCAACAAGCAAGTCATTTAAATTCTTGGGCTTTCTCACCCTAGAATTCTATATTCTTTCAAACCATTTCTTAGTTAACGGAAGTCCCAGGGGCTAGTAGACTGCCAAAAAGTATAGTATTTCTGGCTCATGGACCTCGATAATTCCCAAATTGTAGAATGTATTGCAAGTTGTTTATTGTAAACACAAAGATATTGAAACTCCATTTACTATAAAACAAGTTGAAATCCAGTGAGTTTGAAGGTAAGCATTACAGTTTCAACTGTAGCTGTTAGCTGGCTGAAGTGGACACAATTGTAACCAGCACATCTGAAATACTTGCCTTTTTTTTTTTTTTTTTTTTTTGGCCTTCAACAGCATCTATTCAACAGAGCCTTCTGTTGTAGCATAAAAGTTAATCACTTGAATATATTGAATGTTCAAATACATCATTATCATTAGTCCTCTGTGGAAGTTAAAGAAAAAATATAATCTGTCGTCCTAGAGTATTTATTCTGTGTAATAAGAGGGGAGCAAAACATCTTTGTGATTTTTATATCATTGAAAATTCATATATATCTTTTTTTTTTTTTTGAAGATTTTATTTATTTATTTGACAGAGATAGAGATAGCCAGTGAGAGAGGGAACACAAGCAGGGGGAGTGGGAGAGAAAGAAGCAGGCTCATAGCGGAGGAGCCTGATGTGGGGCTCGATCCCGTAACGCTGGGATCACGCCCTGAGCTGAAGGCAGACGCTTAACTGCTGTGCCACCCAGGCGCCCCCATATATATCTTTTGAAGAGTCATGGTATATGGTTACTTACTGCTGAAATGCTCAGTGAAGCCACAAGTTAAATGAGGATATTTCTTGATTATTATAATATGTATCTCTTCAGAAGTCTTAGTGATTAAAGAGATTACTCACCAACAATGCAAATAATTGATATACCAAATCATTTTCCATGCACTTTTTTGTTTTCTATTGTTTTTGTTGTTGTTAGTAATCTCTCTCTACTTGCTAGTAGCAGGACATCCAGTTCACACCTGTCAATAACAGAATTCACTGTCTTCCTTACCTAAGAAATCTAGAGGTAATACTGGTTCAATTAGAGCTGAGTTCTTTGCTTAAACGCTACCTGATACCAGTTTTCCTGATTTTTTTGACACTTCTGTTTAATTGGCTTTACTCTCAGATTCTTCAAGATAGCTTCCATTTTGTATCCCTCAAAGCAACCAATAAAAACAAAAGAATCTTTAACAGTAAAGTATATTTAGAGTTCACACTTTTTGACCACATTCACATGTATCATATAATAGGTGTATATGTATATAAATCATATATACGTGGTTCTAAAAGGACTTATAATAATCTCATATAGTCATAACATCTAGCTTTACATCCAGGATTTTTGAGTGGGGTTAAACTCAGATTATAAGTCATCAGTATTTGACAATCTATAATTATTTAATTGGCCACAAAATGTGGTAAACATCTAGGAGAAAAAGATAACTTTTTGAGAAGAGAAGATAGAAAACAAGACATTGTATTAATTCATAACACATGTATCTTAAAATATAGAAGAGAAAGGACTTCCTAAACTGGTGATGAACTGGTTTTGTGTTTGCTGCTGTTACTTTGTTTGTTTGTTTGTTTGTTTTTTACATCATCTGCATTTTATATTTGTACTCTCCTTATGCATCTTGAACCTATCTGAGATAAATATGCAGATGGCCTTCCATTCTGCAAGGTGTGATCCTTAGAAGCCAGATATTTTGTAGACCAGGCTACAAAACAACGATTTTCTTAGGCTTCTGTCAAAAATATAACTTTGAAAAGTATTTTTTGTTGTTTTGTTTGTATGTGTCTGTGTGTTTGTCACCTTCTTGGTTTATTTTTATTGAAATCCATTTCTATTAAGCAGTGTTAGAGATCTTGTCCACTTATAGTCCTTAAATCTAATTCTTTGTCTAGAAAGTTCTGTCTCTAATCAACAGGCTTCTGTGCCCTGTTTCTCCTTTTCGTATCTACATTATGGTTTCCATTTAGCTCACTGGCTCGTTCTTGGCCTGTATATCCATTTTAACCTCCGTCTTTTGAAATTCAAAGTAATGGCCGGCTGGGTTATAAGGGAGTATAGGCTGCATCTCTCCAACAGTGTCAGAGAGTTTATGAAAGGAGTTGCATTAAGGAAGTCCAGGAAAATCCATCCTCTTTCGTATTGTTATAACCTGCCTAGACTTGTCTTTTAATAATATGATCTCAGTTTCCAGTATTGGTCTTGTCCAACCCTACCAGCTTTCATGTTGAATTAAGAAGTCTTGGATTACAGGACACAAGAATAAATGTTCTTGTTTTATCTTCAGTATACTTTCAGAAAGGTTATTTTCTTAGTTCTGGTCCTCCAGGAAACAGAACTTGATACATGAATTAAAGTGATAACATTTTATTATAGAGGTACAAGTTTAAAAGTAAGAAAGAAGATAAAAGGAAGGCAAAAGAAGACATACCGCTTATCTACCCTTCCTTTCTACTTTCTTATGTGCACCTATTTTATTCCTCAGTGAGAACCTTTAAAAAGCAAAAATCTAAGATCATCCTATAGAAGATTCACTTCTTTTTTTAATATATAGTTTTTCTTATCATTTTGAGTTTACCCTTAAAGTGTATATTTAACACATCATGCAATGACAAGAAACTATAGTCCATTTCCAAAAAGAATAGCTAAATGCTGATTTATAAAGCTAAAATACAAAGTCTAGAAGATGGCTGAGTGGTAATTTAGTTTATTCTTGATTTTCTTATCATCAGTGCTTCTGCCTGAGATGTTTCTCTTCCTCTCTATTCTGTGCCTTACAGTGTTTTAGATTTTCTAGGTTTCCATTTTGCATTGATAAGGAGAGTTGCAAAATTTGGTGTGTTTTTTTTTTTTTTAATCTACCATAGTCCAAAACTAAAATATCTGCTCTAAAACAGACTTTTATTTTACTTTATTTTTAAAATAGACTTTTACTGTGGGAATATTAACTGCCTCTTAAAGCTTATTCTGTGTTCTATTATGTTTGAAACTTTATTTTCTTTGTTATCAAGACTCACGATCACACTTTTGTATTTCTGATTTTTGCAAGGCTATTGTAATAATTTGTTATACACAATGGTTGTTTTTATTGGTGTAGAGACAGTATAGATAAGAAGGAATTGAAAGATTGAAGACCCATTTGGAATATAGAATTAATAGGACTACATAATAAAGTATGTACATGAGAAAAATTATTAGCTTAAACATGGAGAATGCTATTTTTTTTGTAATTTTCTATGGCATAATCTAATACACAAGTCTGTTTCATTATTCCAACTCCTGATTCTAATGTGTTCAGGTTAAAGTAATATAGTTTTGAGTACTTTTATATCCATCAATAATATCCTACACTTATTATACTTAACATTTTGAAATTTATTAAAACCTGAATATTATTATAGATGGTTTTGAGAATGGCATCATCTAATTTGACTTAATCATATTAAGATATTTGGGGAATGATGTTAAGCCTATAAATTAATACGTGTAAGCAAGATACATGGTTTGCATCCTAAATTGCTAAAATATAATTTTTAATTTCTCAATACCATTTTTAATATGTGTAAACTATCTGCATTTTTGTTCCTTTTTTAAAAAAAAAATTTGTTCCCCAAATATTTTCTTTAGTTTATTGTTGCTGATATAAGGAAAGATGCTCATTTTATTCATTTATATTTATAGAATTCCTTGTATTTCTTGTTTTTTCCTCCTTCTCTGATAGATATTCTTCTTTTATCTGAATCATTTAACTTTTCATAACTCCTAGAAAAATTATTAAATGATAGCAATAATAGTAGGCTTTGTTACCTGTATTTTTATGTTTAATGAAAATACTTCAAGGATTTCTCTATTTTTTTGCTATAATGCCTCCACATTCATAACTGTTCTTAGCTTCACTTTGTAGAAACAATACAGCTGTCTAAAGTACAAACTCCTATTTTGAAGAATATCATTCAAATTTTGCATCATTCAAATGCAGACATGTGAAATTATCAAGAGATTGATAACTTTTAGAAATAGTTCCTAGTATTGCTCAATCTCAGTGCCCAAGTGTAATTTGGCCAGTGTTTCCAAAGTATTTAACACACCAGATTCTTATCTGATGATGCCAGAACCATTTTGGACCACACAGATCTTTCGGATTACTGGCTGGGAATGAAAGAAAAAATAAAGGAGTGAAGTGGAGGATATAAACCACCCAAGTGTGATAATTTAAGTGATGGAGAGGAGTATGTTTACAGACTCACTGAGATATATTTTGAGATGTGTTGAAGGAACACAGTTTGGCTGAGGGGGCTGAAAGAATAGCAATAGAGCAAAGGGAATTATTTATGAGATCCCGGAAAGCTAGTGGTTGTTCATTTACAAAGCCCAACAACCTGAAGCAAATAATGCTGAATCTCAGATATAAAGCAACAGTGGAGCTTTTAAATAGAATAAGAGAAATTTTTGACTATAAACGTCAACATTTATAAAATTATTGGGAGTCACTGAAATCAGTCATGAGATGGACTTAATTCTTGTGGAGACATTTCTGTATATGAATGGTCCTAGATAAAGAAAAGGTACAATGGGGGGCACCTGGGTGGCACAGCGGTTAAACGTCTGCCTTCGGCTCAGGGCGTGATCCCGGCGTTATGGGATCAAGCCCCACATCAGGCTCCTCCGCTGGGAGCCTGCTTCTTCCTCTCCCACTCCCCCTGCTTGTGTTCCCTCTCTCGCTGGCTGTCTCTATCTCTGTCAAATAAATAAATAAAACCTTTAAAAAAAAAAAAGAAAAGGTACAATGGGTTTTATGCTTAAGAGCATCATTTTGTTTAAAAATGACATGATTGGTGGATTGATAAGAATGTTTCTTCTTCTCAGGCTGATTAAAAGATATTGGAGAAAAGTCACAGATAATGAATGTCTGTGAGAAGGCATCGCTACCTATCTTAGAAATATTAAATCTCTCTTCTTGTTTTAATGCCTGCCCTTCAAGAGACAATGTGAGGATAATGAAAAAACTGGACACAGATTAGGAGAAAATATTTCAAAAACATATTTGATAAAACATTTGTATCTAGAACATATAGAGAACTTTCAAGCTCAGTTGTAAGAAAATAATTTTAAAGTATATGGGAAAGAATCAGGGAGTTAAGATGGCAGAGCAGTAGGAGGATCTTATGCCTGCCTCATCCCTCAAACACAGCTAGATAAATAACAAATCACTTTGAACACCCAGGAAATCGATCTGAGGAATGAGAGAACAAACTGCACAACTGGAGGGAGAGAAGAGGCAACATTGTGGAAGGTAGAAAGTGTGGAGATGTGATTTGGGGGAGAAGATGATCATGGGAGCTGTGGAGGGAAGGGAGCCCTGATCAGGGAGAGAGGGAGGAAGGGAGAGAGGGAGTAAGCAAGTGCACGCAGCACACAGGGGATCACACAAGAAAAACATTTCCTCAAAACCATTGCCTGGGAAAACGAGAGGGGCTTATTATTGTGAGGTTTTACAACCAGTGGAACTCAAAGTCTAGAGTTTAGAAGTCCATGCTGTGTCCCGTGTGGAACCCGGCAACCACTGCAATGCACCTGTGGAGGAGGAACGAGGTCCAGGAGCAGTGGGTGCTGAGGATCCCCTGGGACACACTGGGAGAGACCTTCGCCCCTTCTTGGAGTGCATCTGGGAGAGGTGGCATTGCCGCTCCAGGGACAAAAGAGCCTGTGAACACTGTTGCTCTCCCCTACCCCTTAAGCACAGGGGCAGAGACACCCGCTGAGGGTGGCTAACCTGAACTCAGGCTTTTTGCTCTGCTTTACTCTAAATTTCAAGCCCCTGCGTGTTGGTATGACTGCCCTTCTGGGACAAACCAGCACCAGCCCCAGTGTGGCAAGATCCTCCCCCAGAGTACCAGCAAGGGTCCATGCCATGCCAGGTCCCTAAAGTTTGGAGTTTTGAAACTCAACTGAGATGAAACACAGGTGTGCTGTGTTGCCCAGAAGGCAGGCATCCCAGACACAGGGTGAAACCAGGGATCTGAGGGATGCCTGGGACACACGAGGGGAAATTGTTCTTCTGTGAGGGCTTTCCAGATGGCAATAGGCATGAACTCTCCTCTTTAGGGAGGTGAGGGAGGGCTTGCATTATTTTTCTCCCCCACCTGTCAGCACAGACTGACTTCAGTGAGCAGTACAGCTCCAATAGTGGAGGCCAGAGCTACTTACACCAAGCCTCACCCCTCTGCACTCTGCAGGTGCTTCTTTACTAGAGCAGGTGTGCCAGAGAGTCAGAGCAGTGGCCCCTCCCTTGGAAGGCCAGTACAAACCCCCTGCATGTACCAGGTTTACTGACCATAGAGTGCTGCAGAGCTTCAGCTCACATGGAAATAAGATCAGCCCTCTTTTAACAAGCAGACCAGAGCACACCTAGTTAAAATGCACCACAGTCTGGACAAGGTCCAAACACTCTCCCCTGCAGGAAAGGAGCAGCTCTGCAGAGGACTGACCTGAGGGAAAGAGCAGCCAAAACACAGCAGCAGTGTGCACATAGCATACTCCAGAAACACTTCCTGAAGCACCAGACCGTGGACAGTATATGACCTCTTCTTAATAAAGCCATTACACTTAGAAGCAGAAAATATAACAGGCTTTCCTAATACAGAGAAGACAGAGACCTAGACAAAATGCCAAGTTGGAGGAATTCATCCCAAAAGAAAGAACAAGAAAAGGTCATGGCCAGGTTTCTAATTGAAACAGATACAAGTAATATACCTGATCCAGAACCTAAAGCAACAATCATAAGGATACTAGTTAGGCTTGAGAAAAGCATAGAAGATACCAGGGAGTCCCTTGCACAGAGATAAAAGACCTAAAAACTAGTCAGGCCCAAAATAAAAATTAAAAAAAAAGTGCTATAATTGAGATGTGAAACTGACTGGATGTAATGACCACAAGGATGGAAGACACAGAGGAATGAGTAAGTGAAACAGAGCATGAAATTATGGAAAATAATGAAGCTAAAAATAAGAGGGAAAGGAAAATATTGGACCATGAATGTAGACTTAGGGAATTCAACAACTCCATAAAGTGTAATAACATGTGTATCATGGGAGTCCCAGAAGAAGAAGAGAAGGAAAAGGGGGCAGAAGGTTTATTGAGAAAATTATAGCTGAATATTTCCCTAGTCTGGGGAGGAGACAGACATCCAAATCCAGGAGGCACAGAGATCTTCCAACAATCAACAAAAACAAGCCAACGCCAAGACATATTGTAATAAAATTTGCAAAATACAGAAGGAAGAAATCCTAAAAGCAGCAAGGGAAAAGAAATCCCTAACTTACAAGGAAAGACAAATAAGGTTAGCAGCAGATCTCTCCACAGAAACTTGGCAGGCCAGAAGAAAGTGTATGATATATTCAATGTGCTTAATGGGAAAAATATGCAGCCAAGAATACTTTATCCAGCAAGGCTGTCATTCAGAAGAGAAGGAGAGATAAGGATTTTCCCCAAAAAAATAAATAAAGGAGTTTGTGACCACTAAACAAGCCCTGCAAGAAATATTAAAGGGGACTCTTTGGGAAGGAAAGACCAAAAGCAACAAAGACTAGAAAGTAACAGAGAAAATCTCCAGAAACATCGACTTAACAGGTAATATATTAGCACTAAATTCATATCAACAATCGCTCTGATTGTGAACAAACCAAGTGTTCCAATCAAAAGACATAGGATGAGGCACCTGAGTTGCGCAGTGGGTTGAGCATCCAACTCTTGGTTTTGGCTCATGTGATCTCACGGTTGTGAGATCGAGCCCTGCAGCCGGCTCCTTGCTCAGCTCGGAGTCTGCTTCTCCCTCTCCCTCTGCCCTTCCTACTTGTGCTCTCTCTCTCTTTCTCTAAAATAATCTTTAAAAAAAAATAAAAAAGACATAGGATATGAGAATGGATTGAAAGACAAGACCCATCTATATGCTGCCTATAAGAGACTTGTTTTAGACATTTTAGACATAAAGATACTTGCAGTTTGAAAGTGAGGAGATGAAGGACCATTTTTCATGCTAATGGATGTCAAAAGAAAACCAGAATAGTCATGCTTATATCAGACAAACTATATATATTTTTTTAAGATTTTATTTATTCATTTGACAGACAGCCAGCGAGAGAGGGAACACAAGCAGGGGGAGTGGGAGAGGAAGAAGCAGGCTCCCAGCGGAATAGCCTGACATGGGGCTCGATCCCAGAACACCAGGATCATGCCCTGAGCTGAAGGCAGACGCTTAACGACTGAGCCACCCAGGTGCCCCCAGGCAAACTAGATTTTAAACCAAAGACTGTAACAAGAATTGAAGAGGAGCGCTGTATCATAATAAAGGGGTCTATCCAACAAAAATATCTAACAATTGTAAATATTTATGCCCCCAACTGGGGAGCACACAAATATGTAAAACAATAACAAACATAAAGGAACTTGATAATAATACAATAATAGTAGAGGACTTTAACACCCCATTTACATCAGTGGACAGATCATCTAAGCAGAAGAGTAATAAGGGAAGAATGGTTTTGAATGACACATTGGACCTGATGGACTTAGCAGATATGTTGAGAACATACCATCCTAAAGCAGTAGAGTACACATGGGACATTCTCCAAGATAGATGACATACTGGGTCACAAATCAGGCCTCAACAAATAAATACAAAAATTTGAGCTCATACCATACATATTTTCTGACCACAATACTATGACACTTGAAGTCTACCACAAGAAAAAATTTGGAAAGATCACAAATACATGGAGGTTAAAGAACATCCTATTAAAGAATGAATGGGTCAACCAGGAAATTAAAGAAGAAATTTAAAAAATACGTGGAAACAAATGAAAACACAGTAACCCAAAACATTTGGGATGCAGCAAAGGTGGTTCTAAGAGGAACTTTTTTTGTAATACAGGCCTACCTCAAGAAGTAAGAAAAATCTCAAATATATAATCTAATCTTATACCTAAGGGAGCTAGAAAAAGAACAACAAATGAAGCCTAAAGCCAGCAGAAGAAGGGAAATAATAAAGATTAGAGCAGAAATAAAGGATATACAAACAACAACAACAACAAAAACAGGACAAATGAAACTAGGAGCTGGTTCTTTGAAATAATTAGTAGAATTGATAAATCCCTAACCAGACTTATCAAAAAGGAAAGAGAAGGGTCCCAAATACATAAAATCACAAATGAGAGAGGACAGATCACAACCAACACCAAAGAAATACAAACAATTATAAGAGGGTATTATGAAAAATAATATGCCAGCAAACTGGACAATCTGGAAGAAATGGGCAAATTCCTAGAAACTACCAAAACTGAAATAGGAAGAAATAGAAAATTTGAACATAGCAATAACCAGCAAATAAATTGAATCAGTAATCAGAAATCTCCCAACAAACAAATATCCAGGGCCAGATGGCTTCCTAGGGTAGATTTAATATCTAAATATTAAATATAAATGAAACATTTACAGAAAAAATAATATGCTTTATGACCTCAAATATCAATGAATATCTTGACACAGTGTTAACCAAAAAAAAAAAAAGTGTTGAAACAAATTATTAAGAACTTATGTTCATCAAATAATAGCATTGAGATGGAAATCAAGCAACAGTGTGGGAAAGGTATTTTAATAATGTATCTAACATACAACTAGCATTTATAATATATCTTAAACTCCCTCAAATCAATCAGTCATAGAAGTTATACCTACTAGAAATAATGTGCAAAGGATATCCTTGAAAAGCTTTTCACACAAAAAGGTATTCGAGAGGCCAAATCACGTGAAAAGATGTCCAATTCATATAGTTATCAAAGAAATGCAAGTTTAAGCTTTACGATGATACCACGACATACCCACCCAGATGGTTAAATTAGTAAAATCCAAATATGGCAAATGATGGAGAACCCACATTTTCATACATTGTTGGTGGGAATATAAACAGTTTGTATAACTGTTGATTAATATCAGGCAGCATTGAACATATACATACTCTACAGCTTAGAAATTCCATCATAGGTGTATACTCAAAGGAAATGCCAAAATAAAAATAGAATAATTTGGTAAAATAGAAGAATCTTTGTAGCAACACCTCTTGTAAAAATCAAAAAGCTATCAATAGGAGAATGGAAATTAAATTCTAGGAAATTCATATAATGGAATGATATATAGCAAATAGAATGTAAGAGCCATGTGTGGCAATAGAGTTGAATCTCATAAACATAATGTTGAGTGAAAGAAGCCAGGCACAAGATAGCATGTTATGATTCCATTTATATGAAGGGTAAAACCAGGTAAACTATTCAGTGCTGTAAGATGTGGTTATATGTCAGATAGCGGTCATTCTTAGGGGTAGTAGTCAGGGAAGGAGACACTCAAGGTTTTTCTTGAGTGATGGGAATGTTTGTTTGTTTGTTTATAGAAGATTTTATTTTTAAGTAATCTCTACATCCAACCTGGAGCTTGAACTTACAACCCTGAGATCAGGAGTTGCATGCTGTACCAACTGAGCCAGTCAGGCACCCCAGGAATGTTCTGTTTATTAACGTGAGGGATGATCACATAAGTGTGTTCAGCTATATAAACATATCTCCTCTTTCTCCTCTTCCTCCAGCTTCTTCTGTTAGCTAAAATATAATGTTGTGTGCAGTATAGAAGAAAATGCATTTGAGATTTCTTACAGAGCATTTGGACCTCTGGCACATTATCTGGAAGTTGATTAATTGGGCTGTAGTGAACTATTTGCTGATCCCTTGGGATATCAGCTGTGATTGTCTTATGTAATTCAGTTCATTCTCAGAATCACTGCTTTGATTAGTGGCTCAACATTCAAAAATGGATATTAGAGGAGCCATTTTAAAGCTCTCAATTATTAGCATTACTCAGCTATGTAGGATTAAATCTCTTTTTATTAAATATATTGCTTTTGGGTGGTTCATTGAAAAGTAGTTGGATCGTAAAGTAACCAAAATTAACAACTGAATATGTATGAATATTAACCCTAAAGCATCCGTCCACTTATAGGTCAGACAGTTACCTATCAGCATTGTATCTTACTTTTTTAAAAATTATTTGAACAAAATAATATGTTGGGTAATTAAAATTGTGCAATCCAAATAAGCAAGATAAAAAAAAATCTGTGGCCTATATTATATGGAAAACTCCTCTGATACTCTTTCATAGTAGGTTTGAAGTGATATGCACCTTCCAGTATCATCCTTTATTATACTTTGAAGTGCCTAAACATTGATGGATTTTGAGCATTCAGTAAATTTAATAAATAAAAAAATATTGAGAGACATACTGCTGTGGTAGGGAAATTTCCCATACATATACCCATTAACTTGAGTTACAGAGTAATGGACTTTAGTTGGGTTCAAAGGCAAATCAATGTCATGTAGAATGGGGTAGTAAAAGTGTGCCCCATAAAGCTCTTCTTGAATATCAGCCAAGTCATGGAATATTTGGCTGAATTCCTAGAGTTTTCTTGCAGAATATAACTTTAGAATTTCTTAAAATGTTCATAAGCACATTTAATATACATGTTGCCTGTAAACTAGGAAGCCATAATAACTTTTCATTACTCTGATATTCAGAAGCCAGTTGTTATATGCTCCAGTAGCTCAAAATGTTTAAATCAGAAAACAAGTCGAATCTTTTAGCAAACTAAATTGCCCGCATCTAGAGAAAGCACTGACCACAGGACAGCTCTGATGGCTTGGTTGGAGAGTCTGAATGGAATACAGGGGTTACCCAAAGCAGTGCGTGCCTGAAATCAAAAGGTGGCAGATGGAAACTGAATGTGTAGACTGAGTTTGTTCATCTAAACACGTGGATTAGACTGGAATGAGGTAGAGCTTGAATCCTGATTTCACCAATATGTGAGGCAAGGAGATGCACACGAAGAGAAGATTCTCAAACAGCATAGAAACCAAGGACATTAAACAAAAACTTCAAAGATTTTGGAAGAGGTTTGGGACAGGGATTGCACTGGGCTTAGAAGCCCAACAGCCATCATCCTTAAACAGAATGGTAGGTTTGAAAAATGGAGTTAGGCAGAGTAAGCAAATTTCAACGTTTGGAAATTTGGAATTTATAAATTCTAGCCAGTTTAAAATATTATCATGAGACATCTAGATGTCATGTCTTCATTTATTCACCCTGCTTAGCACTTAGTTGACCCTGAGTTTTGTTTCTTTATGCATTTTGCCAATTTTGATTTTCCCTATTCTCACGTAAATATATATATTTTCCAGGAGTTCCTATTAGGAAAAAAAATTGAAATTTGGTACCTCCATATTGATGCCCCATATCTCTTGAACTTTTTTTTCTTTCTTTTCATCTATTGACTTTTATATCCCATGTTAGTCTGTCTGTTGCAAGTGGCAAGTAATCTCTTAAACTGCTTAAATCTTAAAAGGGAATTTATAAGCTCATCTGAATGGAAAGTCAGGAGTATTGCTGACTACAGATGGATATGATGCACTTCCAAAGTCGAAGAACGTGGTTCTTCATTTCTCTTAGATAAGCTTTTCCGACTGCTGCCTTTCTTCCCAGAAAATATTTCTCCTTATGGTCTCTAGAGGGCAGCAGCAGCAGCTCCAGATCTCACAAGACTCAGGAATGGAGCATGGGGAGGTAGATTTTCAAAACAAAATGAAGATGTCATCGTAAGAAATAGAAGGGATGAGTAATGGTTTCAAAACAACAGTCACATGATGCACACTGTAACTTGAACGAATTCCTGGGTTTACTAATTTTTTCTTTAGTCTTTCCTGTTTTGCTATTCAGCCCCTATTGCTAGGTCCTCTGTGGCAGTAATTATTCTCTGGTTTAGGGGGCTTTTGCACACTTCCTGGATTCATCAGCTGCTCAGCCAGCTCTGCCCCTTTCCCGAGTTCTCACACTCACTGATGCTGTTTGGGGATCAATATCTCTGCTACCCTACTGGACATTATTAACAAAATGTTGATTTGCTTGGTGGATTCTACAGCAACATTCCAAATGTTGATTCACAGGTTGACTCTGGTTACTAGAAAATCATGTCCCTTATCTTTTGCATTAGTGTTCCTGCTCATTTGGAGTTGTGATTTCCTCTTTCATTCATCTCCATGTATCTTTTCATATGGATCTATCTTATTTTTTTACATCTTTTACTTATTTCTAGGGATTTGGGCCAAGATGGAGAAACTATACCTATCTGCTACTGAATTTTCACAGTTTTCTTCTATCCATGTACCAAAATATACACATTATTCCATTACCACCTTTTCTTTCCATATTCGAGATACCTTATTTCTTTTCAAAAAATACTTTTGTTTTTCTTTGTTGAGTGAGTGAGATGAAATGTCTGTTTTCAAACACTGACTGGTAAGTACCGACGTTATTGAGTGTAAAGCATTAAGTTTTCATCACATTCGGTTTATTGTCTATTCTTAGCATGTTTATTTGCTTTTTTACATAAGTATGTTTTACTTTAGAATATGGCTCTCATTTATATTGTGGATTAAAATTATATCTGTAGAACATTTTAAATCATAGTAAATATCAAGCAATACTAGATTTAAATTGATATAGTTTTCAGGAAAGTAGCCATTTTTACAAGAAAAATATATTTAGTTATATAAATATAATTAATTGAATTTTTATAGTTCTACTTAATTATTAAAATATTTATCTATTAATAGATGCCACTGAATAATTGAATTTAAACTATTTTGGGAAAAAGGGAGATGTGCTTCCTTCAGTTCTTTTTTAGCTGGTGTTCTATATTCTTTCCATGTTTGTTCATCTTTAGAATTCCAGAACAGTTTTCCTATCTAGTATTGTACTCCTACAGTAGGTGGGAGTTCAACCTACTCATAGGCTACATTTGTGTAGCATTTAAAGCTCAGCTGGTATAATTTACGGTGCTCTACAATGTGGTTTTTCTACTTATGTGTATAACATAGAATGTACTTGCCAGAGAGACTTAATAATCACATGAATTTAAAAAAGCATGAACAGCTAACAATACCATTGCAAACAATTATACAGCTATTACACACTGACTAATCCACTTTTGGCAAATCATTAAAGACCCAAAAATAGAAAAAAGAAAAGTAAAGGATGGTAGATAGGGAAGAATGTAGGTATGAGAAAATTTCGCAAAAGATGTTATTACATTACTGACACATATGATCACAATTAAAATATATCAATATAAAATTATTTTATATTATTAAAATCTTGGGTAAGTTATTGACCATTTTATTTACTGAAGCTACTAGTTAACTCAGAATAAAAACATTTTGCAAAGTATTTTCTCTAAACACCATGTGAAAAATAAAAATTTAATGAACTGTAATTTCTATCTGGTGCTCAAATAACAGGGGCTTTCAAAAAAGAATATTACATAGGGTTTGTCTGAATAGCTTCTTCACTCATGACAACAGGCATAGAATCATGTCAAGTTTGTTCTCTTATGGATTAAAGAATCACTGTTTCCTGATTTTGTAAGAAGTATGTCTGCCATCCACAGTCCGTCCGTATTGGGACAGATACATTGTTCCGCTAAAGAAGACACGTGACAGTCATAATGGCTCTTTATTATCTTCTAAAATTTTACTATTTAAATCTTTAGGAAATCGAATGCTTGTTAATAAAAGTAAAATTTTATAAGAGTGATTTTTGAGGGGTGCCTGGCTGGCTCAGTCAGTGGAGTATGAGACTCTTGGTCTCAGGGTCATGAGTTCGAGCCCTATGTTGTGTGTAGAGATTACTTAAACCAAAAAAAAAAAAAGTAATCTTTGAGAGCCTATTGGCACCAGATCCCCTTCTGCCCAGTTAAGAGTTGCCAGACTTCTATTTAGTTTGAACAAGGTTGATTAACCCAACAGGGAGGATTTAGAATAGCACTCTTTTCCCTGCTGCCCTGTGAGAAAGGCGGTATCAAATCCACGTACCAAAACGAGTGAATTGGACTTTGATATGAAGTGTCCGTATAAATGTTGCCTTTGTAAAAAAAAATTAAAACATTAAAAATAAATGTTGCCTTTGTGATTCCATATGGAGAGAGAAAGAGAAACAGAGACAATGTGAAGTGTGAACAACCGTTTTGATTCATGTCAGGAAGCCAGTTTGAGTCTCTTTGATTTTCTTGTTGGATTAACTAGGTGATTTTGGAAAAGAAAAAAGGAGTAGCATTTTGACTTAGAACATGTATTTTCTGAACAGAAAAGTTAAATGGTTAAAAGTTAAATGTCCTACAAATATAATTTTAGCCGATGGTATAAACGAGAGCCATATTGCAAAGTAAAACATACCTATGTAAAAAAGTAAATAAGTATTTTGATAATTAACAGAAAAGTTAAAAGAAATCACAGAATGGAACAAAAATAACATTTGGGCAACCCTAATGGGGGGAAAATACTGAGTGAGCCATAGAAGGAAGTACTGGTAAAATATCATGCAAGTAGAAATAACAACTCATTTTGCTTGACAAACCTGTTAAGGGCAGAAGATGAAAATGTCTTAGACTCCAAGTCCTTCTATCTCCTCATTTTTGCAAAAACATTATTCCCACAGAAACCCATAACAGTAGAGTTAATGTTAAATACCACTCTGAACGAAAACCAAAGGAAAGAAGGGATTATCTGTACCTTTCTAGGATACTTCCAGAACCTTTATGGAAAAGAGATGAAAGACATGGAAATCTAAAACCAATTACACCCTATTAAAATACATCTCTTTATTACAGGTTAATGGAAGATAGACAGTTGTAGCTAATTTGACTATGACATGGAACCCCTTGCAATCTTATTGAAATGTTTGTCAACACTTCAGTGTGAATGCCTCCCAATAAACCATCTGCTTACAATTTACTTGAATCCCATTACTAGCGACTTGTACCAGATTGGTGCAAAACGCAAGTGGATTTATGTAATCTGCCTACTGAGATATATCTAATATTTCTTAAACAAATCACCTCTTCATAGCCACATACCTTATTTTTATTAACGATGTAGCTGTGTCTTTATCTAGAAAATAAATAGCATAGCACTATGAAATCATGATTTGCCAAGTCATATAAAAGTACATATTCTTTTCCTCTTTTCACTGTATGATCACCAAATACATTTGAGCTTCGTCAGCTGGTCTATTCTGAACCAGAATGGCAATCTCCCTTACCCATCTCCTTAATACAGAATTCAGTCTTCTTCTATAGCTTAGTTGCTGTATTCAAGTACAATGAATCACTGGGTCACCTGATCGTCTAATGTTGATTTTTTGAAAGCAAGATCCTAGTTCGTTAGCAGCTATACTTTTAGTTTTTGACAGCAATGAAAAGTGTTTTCTTTATCTTTGTGAACCCCTTGTTTCCATGCGAGTCATATTATCCATACCATACAAACTGAGTACATGGAGAACTGACAGCTACTGTATACAGATTTGAACTTGGTAGTGCTTGGATCATGAAGAGTGGGATGGGCAACATATACAAGGAAAGCATAATTTGAGTTTCTTGGCTCTAAAGTAATACATGGTGGTTAGTTCATACACAGATTCACAGTCCTAAATAAAGCAATGAAAAGAGTAAATATTTGAAAGAGTCCTTTAAGAATTTTTTTTAAGATTTTTTTAATTTATTTGTTTATGTGACAGAGAGACAGCCAGCGAGAGAGGGAACACAGCAGGGGAGTGGGAGAGGAAGAAGCAGGCTCCCAGCAGAGGAGCCCGATGTGGGACTCGATCCTGAAACGCTGGGATCACGCCCTGAGCCGAAGGCAGACGCTTAACGACTGCGCTACCCAGGCGCCCCTAAGATTTTTTTTTTTTTTTTTTTAACCACAGGTTCCCACATGTGCTTATATTACAACATTTGAAGAAGATTTTGTTTTCTTTTGCTTTTTAAAAGAAGGATTCTGTAGTCCTGGCCCTAGAAATCTAGAGATTCTGGATTATGTATCAGTGGCAGAGTCTAAATATCTGTTTTTTAAACTCCTCATATAATCCTTATGATCATCTAGGTTTGGAACCATATTTCCAAGCCAACTCTTAACCAGTTAACATAATGCTTTGGTTTATTCAGTAGGTGCCTTTGATAATTTTAATAGACTAGATTTCTTTTCTCATTTGACAGAAATTGTCCTGCAGCGTGAGTTCATCAGTATTGTTCTAACATGAGATAATACAGTGGCTGTTTAATTTTGAAAAAACACATGAAATAAATACATAATAATATATACACAGTGTGTTTCCATTCAATTAATATCTACTTTCAAAAAATTAATTTCTCAAAACTTTGGAATGTATGACTAGAAATGGACTTGAGAAAAATTTGGACCGTGTCTAATATAACATATTACATTGCCAGACTTTAACTCTTTCCCTATTAGTTTGTATTTTAATTGATTTCACAAACACTTCCTATAGCATTTTACTACCTGCCAACCTCTTTTCCTAGTACTTTTACAAACACTGATTTTTAATATAGCCTTATAAATTAAGTGCTTTTTAAAAACGTTTGTTTATGGATGAGGAAACAAACACACAGATGTGTTGGTGGTGTTTTCTGTTTGTTTTTAAAATAAATCACACAACTGATAAATATTAGAACCAGGAGACATTTAATTTTAGGTACTCTCAGGATTCTGAGCCTGCGGTTTTAAACTCTGAAATACACAGCTAAACTTAGTTTCAAAACATTGATGGACAACTTTATGACATTGCAATGATTAATACAATTCTAATTTGGAATGTCTAAAACATTTACCTTTTATAATAAAAATTGTCAGTTTGTGTTTAATTTACAAACTAATGGAATTTAAAAACATCTGATAGCCCTATGAAAGGATTGAAATTATTATCATCATTTACATGTAGGGATTCAAGGTTATAGCAAATACTGCACAGGGAGTCAAGGCAGAAAGATAGATCTGACCTACTGTTCTCATCTCTTTAGAAATTCTGAATGAAAGATAGGTTCTCATTTCTCAGTGGTCAGTAATTGATGTCACTAAAAGTGATCAAATTGATATAAGTTAATGGAGGCTCCATGACCTTATCCCTTACTCTTTCAAAAGAAGAAAGTGTTTTATTCTCCAAAATGGCATATATCATTACACTATAATTCAAGTATTTCTCAGAAACCCCTGACTTCTAGAATTTGTATTAGTTCCTAAACCTTATTAGTTAAGAGTATAATTAAGTAATTCATGCTCATGGTTTTTAAAAAGTCCAACTTGAAAGTAGATCCCCCCAGTTTAATGTATTCAGAAGTTAATACATATTTTTTCTGCAACTAGAATTTTTTCACATCATAATATATTGGAACATTTTTCTTTGTCAACGTATATTGATTTATCTTATTCTATGTAGTTACATCTTTATGTCCCATTGATAAAATGTATTATAATTCATTAGCATAAAAAATAACTTATTTTTTGGGCACCTGAGTGGCTCAGTCAGTTAAGCATCTGCCTTTGGCTCAGGTCATGATCTCAGGGTCCTGGGATCGAGTTCTGCATCAGGCTCCCTGATTGGAGTCAGCCTGCTTCTCCCTTTACCCCTATCCCCGGTTGTCTCTCTCCCTCATGCTCTCTCTCTCTCAAATAAATAAATAAATAAATAAAATCTTTTAAAAAAATAACTTATTTTTTATTCTAATATAGTGACAATGCATAGAAGTGGTAATCATTTTCAAATGGCCCAGAAGAATGCAGAATTCAAAATAAAAGCACCCTTCATCTTTCTCACTCATAAAGGCAACCAGTGCTAAACGTTTTTGTTTTTAGGGCTCCTGGGTGGCTCAGCTGGTTCAGTGTCTGCCTTTAGGGTCATAATCCCAGCGTCCTGGGATCGAGTCCCATATTGGGCTCCCTGCTCAGCGGGGAGTCTGCTTCTCCCTCTACCCCACCCCCTGCTCATGATCTCTCTCTCTCTCTCTCTCTCTCTCGGTCTTTCTCTCAAATAAATAAATAAAATCTTTAAAAATTTTTAAAAATTTGTTTTTAGCTCTTCTAATATTTTTATCATATATACACATATGTATGTGTATATATGTGTACATATTATATGTATCATATACACATATGTATATATGTGTACATATTATATGTATATATGTAATGTTTTATGTATCTTGAGCCTATTTTCTAATTTATTAGTTTTTAAGAGTATTTGTTGATGTGCCATCATGAATTAGAACAGTTGTACCTTAACTCTTATTCCTTACTCTGTCCATATGTATCACTAAGATATTTTGTTATGGTTTCCTCTTATATGGGTAATTTTCATGATTCAGATATTACATTAAAACATTATTTGTTGATTTGTAAACTATAAGCAGGTGCTGTTACCTGTATAAAACATTGCTCCAGCAATTATCCACGTTTTTTCCTCCATCTTCAATTTTTTTCTCTTTTTATTGGGTCATTTCCATGAACAAATGCACAGTCCTACTGTTTTTCCTTCTTAAAAAAAGTACTGTTCTTATCCCCTTTTTTCCCATCAGCTGTTGTGTTACTTCTTTCCTCTTTGCAGGAAAATGCCTTTGAAGTTCACTATACCTATTTTCTCTAATTTCTGTCTTTCTAGTCAATGTATACATATTCATTTTTAAACATTTGATATATTTGTTCCTCAGAGAGTTGTGTTTTGTTTTTAATCAAAAGGGACTTGTGCTTATTATGAGATCTATAATATGTTCATTTTTTAATGATTACTGATTTATTTAGGGTTACTTGGTAGGTTTCATTTTTTCTTAATCCAGAAGGAGTCTCAGCTTTTTGAAGGAATATGTAATCTGTTTATAGTCATTATAGTTGCTGATTTATTTGGGATTACTTGACATATACCATTTTGTGTTTTCTACTTAACATTTTTTTGTGTTTGCTTCATTCACCTTTCTTGATTTCCCTATCACCGATTGGACTTGACTTTCATTTTTCTTACTCCATTGGTTTGGATGACATATACCTCTACATATACTTTTAGCCCCCCCCCTTAAGTTTTAACAAAAAAAAAATACATATATGTGCATATTTATGTAAAGTAAAAGCTTGCTTTAATTTCTTCTCAAGTTTCTCTTTGCTAATTTCTGTATTATTAATATCTAAAATTTTAATTCCAGCTAGCATTTAAATACATCAAATTGAATTACTCTAACTGCTGTGTTTTAAAAATTCAGTTACATGGATTAGCAATATACTTAACTGATTTACTTACCTGTTGTCCTTATAGCTCCTTGCTTCTCTGGTGCTTTTTAATTTTCTTTCTGGAATATATTCATCCTCTGAGAGTTTATGTACTCTCAGATAAATCAAAATACATTTATTTTCCTAATGAATGAAGACTGTTATTCCATTGTAAGCAATCTAATCCTTGAAAGTTATCTGTAATGTGTGTGTGTGTGTGTGTGTGTGTGTGTGTATACACACACATATTTTCTTCTTTTTGAGCATTTTTGTTTGGAGATCTTTTCTACACCATAAAGATTTTCTTTTGTGTTTTCAAGATGCCGTATGGCTTTATTCCAGTATTTAATCATAAATATTTCCCTTTTTACAGGAGCTGTCTTTACATTTGGAGTCAGCTAAAGTATTGAGAATGTTTCAATGAAGTATTTTGGCATTCATAGTTTAGGAAAATATTCAGGGAAGGAAATACTGCATCTTTTTGCTATCACCCAATCTTACATCACCAAACACACTCAATGTACTGAATAAATTTCCCTAATAATGTACAATTCACTGAACTATTTCTCATTGTACAAAAAGTGCTAGGAAATTAATTTCTTCTGAAAGTTAAAAGGTTAGGAAACTTTTTTCCCAGATACCTGTGCCCTTTCTTAAATGATAACTGCTCTTTCCTCATCTCCTAAAAAAATAAGAAGCTGAGGAAACTGAGTTAATCAGCTCCCATCCCTTGTCCCATCAATACCATTTCTCAGCTGACTGTGTCTGCAAAAGTTAGTTCATTAATCACTATCCCTTGTCTACCTGGTTCAACAAATGGAGGAAATTGACCTTGTTTCAGTCACCCAAATCACCAATTCATCTTATATCTCCTGGAAATGCCTACACCTATTATACAACTTCTCTTTGGTCTGGGGTAAGCATATTATGCCGTTTTATAACTTGCTTCTCTTATTTCATGTGGTGTCTTCTGGATTTCCTTCATCCTGAGCCTCTGTCTATGTCTTGACATGCACTGCTGAGTGTACTTGTGTTCCGTATGATTATATTGTAGAGATATGGATACACATAGAAAATATTATACATAACCTACGTGCCCCAAGCTCTGTTCTAACTCTCAAATGTGCTTAATTTCTTCTCCTTTATCAGAAATCACCCCTTCTCAAAGAAAGCGTGTAAGTTAAATTATTAACTGTACCTTTTCAACTTGGAAATATTATCATTTTTAAAATTTCCTAACCCATTTTTCCCTTCCTTCCTATTATTATTATCATTTTATCCAGGACATGTTTTTCTTTCTTCCTTCAGTCCTTAATAATATCTATAAGGGAAACAAGTATACTAATTAACACCTCAACTGCTCTGTGGCAAGAGTTATCATTACAGACAGTCTTTCAATACTGGAAAAAAAAAATAGCAGCTATGTGATCCTCCACATCCTTGTTAAACTGTTCTATTTTTATATAAATTCATAAAACCATGCAATAATTGTCTTCATCTGAAAATATTGTGACAGTGTTTGAATGTTACAAAGTTACCAAAAACGTTGCTTGTTGAGGGAAAGATTAAGCATTGAAAGAGAGGCACTGTTTTAATTTTCACAAAGGCAAATAGAATTATGTTTAGATTCATTCTTTCTTTTTCTTTCTTTCCTTCTTTCTTTCTTTCTTTCTTTCTTTCTTTCTTTCTTTCCCTTTTTCTTTCTTTTCTTTTCTTTTCTTTTCTTTTCTTTTCTTTTCTTTCACACAGAGAGAGAGACAGCCAGCGAGAGAGGGAACACAGGCAGGAGGAGCAGGAGAGGAAGAAGCAGTCTCCCAGTGGATGAGCCTGATGTGGGGCTCGATTCCAGGACTCCGGGATCACACCCTGAGCCAAAGGCAGACGCCTAACGACTGAGCCACCCAGGCGCCCCTATGTTTAGATTCTTGAAGTACAGTGCTCAGAAAATAATTATTATAGTAACAACTTCATTAAAAATAAAAATGAGCTCATTTAATTGAATTACTTGTAATTGCTAATCAATTAGAAACACTTTCAGAAAGGTTATGGCATGCTTGGGTTTCAGGTTAGATAACTCTGAGGGGAAAAAAGGCTCATTAACAGTTCTGTATTTAAAGATGAAATAAATTAAGACCTCGGATTGCAAAGAATTAGACAATTTCTTAGAACATATAAAATATTAAGAAAAGGAATACAGAACCTTAAAGAAATGAAAGTATGAAACAAATTTCTGCAGTATTCAAGGTTGGAATATAGCTCATATCCATACATGACTGTGTAGCATTATTCCTAGTAAAAATTGTTTTTAAATTTTATACAGTGGGTGTTTTTGTTGTTGTTAGTATCACACCTTCTATCAATAATCCAGACCTGGCCTGTGGTTCAAGGTCTCTGCAGCAAACTTAAGCCCTATATACGATGTCAGCACCTCAAATGCTGTTTACTAGTGGTGTGACCCTGGTGAATTGATTGAACACTCTGTGTCTGTTTCCTGATCTATAAAATAAGGTTAGTAATAGTGCTTCTTAGTTCTTTTGAGAACTAAAGAATATAATATGTGCAAAGTACTTAAAACAATGCTTGGAATTGAGGAATATTTAGTAACTTCAGTGTTTGCTGATATTGTAGTAGTTATTATAATAATTATTACTACTATATAATAGTAATTCTTGCACTTTGCTTTCTGTCCACTTGTCCATTTCTCTTTTTGGTTTACATATAAAAGACAATTTATCATCTAGAGCTCCAAGTAAAATCCATAATTTCCCTCAAAAATCTCACCTTGTACTTTTCTCCTCAAATGAAGCAGCATCCTCTTGTGACCCTACTATTTGATCATCTGTACCTCTTGACACGAGAAAGATTTTTCAAAGCAAGCATGAACTTTTTTTTTTTTTTTCTGTTGACTACTCTTTTCTAGTGCTTTATTTGTGGGGACTGTACAGTTGAGAATTTAAAATGCCATTGTTAGCACCCCCCCACCCGACACACACACACACACACACTCTCTCCCCCCCCCTTTTATCCTACGTGATTTTTTTCTCTCCTGAGAATTGCTACCTTTGAATGCATGTGAAAAATGGTAGGTAACTGAAAGGTCAATACTTTGTTGAGAAGAAAAAGAATCAGCAAACAGCTGAAATATATTTGGTTGCTCAATTTTCATGTCATCAAAGACTGATTCTTTGATGCAGTGGGTAGGCCATAAGAAAAATTTAAAGCATCCTCTATCATTTTCTGGGCAGTTGCTGTTTAATGAGAAGGAGAGAAAGAGAAAAGATGAGAGGAAGAGAAGTAGGTTGAGGAGGGAGAGAGAAGCAAAAGAAGAAACAAAAGAAACATGCTTTGTAATGAGGGAAAGCTTGGTAAATTCTTCACCACAAAATTGCTAGGCTTTGAATATGGGTTCATATTACAAGATTCAGACATTGTATACTTCTGTTTATTCTGATATTTACATTTGTAGGTTTTCATCATTTTGTATGTATTTATAGATATTGTAGTGGCATGGTAGGAGATGTTATGTTGGTGATTCTCAAATACCATTTTAATCTACAAGATCCAATAATTCTATTTCTGAACTACAAGAAAATGTTAAAGATTTTATTTATCCATTTGAGAGAGAGAGAGAGAGAGAGAGAGAGAGCAAGCACACAAGTGGGGAGGGGCAGAGGGAGAGGGAGAAGGAAAGGAACAAGCAGACTATCCCTGAGCGTGGAGCCCGATGTGGGGCTCGATCCCAGGACCCAGAGATCTGGACCTGAGCCAAAGTCAGCCACTTAACTGACTGAAACACCCAGGGGCCCCTCTACAAGAAAATCTTAAAGCTTGAAATGGGTGGTTGGATGGGTGTGCTTGTATGTGACAGAGAAAGAGAGAGAGACCGCTGAAGTTGTGAGTTTTGTGTGTTCATGTTTAAGAAAGGAAAAGAGGAAAAAGAAGAGAAAAACTTTAACATAATAGTCGGTTTCTTGACCTGATTTCTGTCAGTAGTCCTCTCCCTGATCTTGCATATATGTATTTTCTATATTTTTATACACCATCCCACAGTTCAAGACTTACGAAACTTGAATTAATATTTTCATGTAAATAAAAAATAGTTGTGACTTACCACAAACAGACTACATGACTTTATGAACTGAGAACTACCCACCTAAGGCAAGACACCCTTTCGCAAGAACATTACCTTGTTAATCAATTGATACTATACAATCATTCTTTCATTAACTTGTTAAAGTAGTAGTATTCATTTAAGTATCAGCCATGCACAGTGAGAAATATGTTAACCTGGAAAGTGCCTGGTGCTTCTAATACACAGTCTACTAACCAGACACAAACAATGTCAACATATTTTGGAAAATACCTGATAACATGCAGACCTAAAGTTTACATATTCTTCATTCTTTAAAGAGCACAATATTCTTAGATTACACTTCGTGTCATCCCAAGCTTTTCAGTCATCACTGCAGCGTTCTCAAGCACTTAACGGTGTTAGAAGTTTGAAGCTGTGCTGAATTGTTCCCCTTTATGCAAGTTTATCCCCGATTTGGTGACTAAAATATTTTTTTTCCTCAAACTTGAATTTCTGTCACATTTCTTTATAATATAAAGGATCAAAAAGAGTCTGTGTGATTATGCTAGTTTTACCTGTCCATTCGGTTTCTTGCTATTTTGAATTAATTTTATTTTTTTCAAGTGTTTTTTTTGCCCTTGATTTTTTTTTTTTTTAATCTGCAGGTTACATTTTCATTCCCTCTTTTTCCCCCCTTTACCTTCTATCTTAGAGGTATTGTTTTATTAAAATTATTATTACAAGGGGCACCTGGGTGGCTCTCTTAAGCCCCTGACTCCTCGTTTCAGCTCAGGTCATCATCTCAGGGTCCTGAGATCAAGCCCCATGACAGGCTTCACACTTAGGGGGAGTCTGCTTGAGATTCTCCCTCTCCCCACACCCCTCCCTCTGTTCACACGCTTTCTCTCTCTCAAATAAATCTTTTTAAAATATTGTTACACTATTTGTAGTGTTCTTATCATTTATGAGAAATTTTTCTTCTGTTTCAGCATATATAAACAAATATACTGTGTGCATGTATTAGTATGTGTTGCTACCATTCCATTTCTTGTCACTTTTTTCCTGCTTGGGTTAACTTTGTCCAGATCTTTTCTATGCTCTTTGATGTGTTTTGGCAGTGTTCTCACCATATCCATATTGCTTGTTCTCCCTACTTTGTTACTGTTTAATACTTAGTTATTTTCTGCTTTAACCACATTTCTATAGCCTGAAAGCATGACAGGTAAAGGAAAAAGCTTGAGTGAGGCAGTATGCAATCCTTCTTGGAAAACCCAAGTTCTGTTTTGGTTTTTGCAGTGATATTAAATGACCACACTCTGTGTCCTCAGTGCCTACCATAGAACCTGGCACATTGTTTTAATAATCATCACTGAATGATTATTAAATAAAAGAAGGAATAACTATCTTAGACCGGAGCACCTGTCACATAATTGAATGGTTATCACCCTTCTGCTCCAGGATGTTTCTTCTATTCATTATGTACTTTGAAATTCACACTTGAATTAGAATTAGCAAATTCATGCAATGCTGCATAAAACTGGAATTGGCACACTTTGCATTCACTCATATTTTATTTGTGCAAGCAAGGCACAGGGTTGTACCTGCTATTGGTGAAGAAGTACATCTGCTGTCCTCAGGGAAGCCCTAGAAATACCAGTGGGAAGAGGCATGTACTCTTTGAGGGAAGGGGAGAAATATTCAGAAACAAAAATATAACGTACCTTAAGGTTTTCACACCTTCATGTAGGCAGCCCTTTCTGGAACTCACCATTCTTAATAAATGTAAGATAAGGAGACAACCTCAGATTTTTATTCTTTATATCTGAGGGTAATATTAAGAATTTCCTGGGCTCTGTTTGCCTATCCTGTGCTCCCCTTCAATTATCTTGATTGCCAAAACTCTGACAGTTTTTGCAGTTTCTAGAATCATGTTCATTTGCCTAGTAGCCATTTTTTAAGGATTTTATTTATAATGTGTATTTTAATATTTAAAGAAAATGATACTGTGTTGCAGTTGAGTTCTGCCATTTTTACATCATTGTTCAGGTTCAAATATTGACCAAGATCCTTAAAGCAGTAATATGTACTCTGGTATTTTTTTGTTCTGTTATCTCTCAACATTACCTTTAGTTTTATTCAATGCATATTTTCGCATATTTAATAGATGATAATTCTAGATGGTTAGTACAGTGTTCGTACAGTGTTGGTGCTTCTGTTAATATTTTATTTCCTATTAATATTTATGTTAAAAGATTAAGAATTTCATCTATTTAATTAAGAATTTATACGCAACTAATGAATCATCAAACTTTATATCAGAAACCAGGGATGTACTGTATGGTGACTAACATAATATAAAAAAAAAAAATTAAAATTTAAAAAAAAAATTAAAAAAAGAATTTAATTTATACTCTTTTTAAAAAGTTCATGAACAAAGATACCTTGAATTTGCTGATATTTTAAATTTTACAGTACCATCCTGTGTTTCTCCTAGGACCTTCCTGGTTTCAGTTCTTATATTTAAATCTTTAATCTGTTTTGAGTTTTTTTTTTTTTAAGATTTTTTTAGAAGATTTATTTTATTTTTATTCGTTTTAAAGATTTTATTTTTAAATAATCTCTACACCTAACGTGGGGCTCAAACCCACAACCCTGAGAGCAAGAGTCTCATGCTCCACTGGCAGCCAGCCAGGCTCCCCAAGTTAATTTTTTTAAGTGGCATAAGATAGAGATCCAGTTTCAGTCTTTTGCATGTGAATGTTCAATTTTCCCAGGCCCAATTACTGTCTTTTCTTCATGGAGTATTCTTGGCTTCCTTGTCAAATATTAGTTGTTAGTGTTTTTGTCTCTTTTAACTACCTCTGTCTTTTTTACATTACAGATTATGAATATATCCACTTACTGTTCTTTCTTTCTAGTTTTAATGTGTAATATATATATTTTTTTCACTGTAAGGTGCTTGAATTTTATAATAGCTTAGAAAAATGTGGAGGTGTTTGATAGGTGAACATATGTTGGTGCTGTTAAAACTAATCGCCCAAAGATTTATAAGTGAAGACACGTTTAAAGGCACAGTAAGTATGGTAATTGCTGCAATGAATGCTGTGAACTTTTAGTATATTGTTCAGCAGTGCCCTAGAGACGTGTCATTTCTAACACATTATTTTTGATATCCCATCTCTTAGACATTTGCCAGCGAATGCCTAATTTATTACTGAATATATATTTCTAGTTATTATTTATTAAATTATGCATAATTAATTATAAATTATCATTACAACTCACAGATCTAATTTACAATCTAGTGAAAATATGGAGAGTTAGATTTTAACATTTGTGGCAATAAAATATCTTAAAACCAAATATTTTTACTTGGTTGAAAAGCAATTTTGAAGGGAAAAATAGGCTAAGATTATTAAGAGTACAATACCACAGCCACCTGGTTTTTCAAAGTAAATACAAATGACCGAGCTTGCAGAGTTTTAAAAATCAAAACCCTAAGTATATAATTTTTCATGTTTAGTAAAGGATAAAAATAATTTAGAATAAACTGTTTATCTAAATTAATTATTATTAAATTAGAAGAATAAATTCTTTAATTTAGAAGGATAAATTGTTTTTTACTGTTTAGTTCCACACTCCGTGAAAGATGAATTGCAACAAAATATGTTCACTCAATCAAAAAAAATCACTCTTCCAATTACTGAAATTCAGCATGCATATCTCTGAATGTAGCTGATACTTAAACATCACTTAGCATGAGGAGTTTGAATCTCATGCTGAGGTTACGAGTGGCATCATTTGCAAAATCCACTTTTAGTCTGAGATTTTCAGTTTGTATTGATCAAGATGGCTTTAATGTTCCCCTCAGCTTGACTATGCTTTAGACAAACTTCTTCCAGATGATAGGCCCCTGACTTCCCCTTTCTTAGAGCACTTACTTTAGAAAACTTGTAAATTCTTTCTCTGCCCTGTTGAGATGTAAATCTTTTTAAAAGCTTCTTGCAAGTTTTACAGCCCAGGAATGATTTTCTCTAGTAAGTAAGACCCATTTATTTGAAATGTAATCATCAAAGGTGATGGTACTCTTATCTCTTAGTTTCTGTGAGAGAATAGGGATCTAACTACCACAGGTGCCTTGCTCCGAGTTATAAAGCTGCCTTCTGTCATAGAGATATGACAATCTTATCTTTCTTTTGGATAAGCCAATTGAACAAACACAGATGACCTATAACATTCTCCACTAAATTTCCACTAGCTCAGTGAGCCCTAAGGAATAATACCACCCTCTCCTTCACTGGAGTTGAGTTTAGAGTTCCAACCTCTCTCCTGTATCACAATACTCTTTAAAGTCTCCCTTATCTGATTAACTTTGTCCAGTGTAATTTTTGCCTTCTCAGAATTGATGTTCAGATTATTTTAGTAATTTATGAAGGGAACTTTAACTTCACTTATTTTATTATACGGTGGGAAAACAAAATAAATAAAAATATCTGAACTTGAATAAGATAACCTGGATTTGAGTTCCTTTTCTCCATCTGCAAATTGTTAAAGGATATAGTTCATATTTTTCCTGTGATCATCAAGTAGACATTAACAACACACTAAAGAAGGGTTACATACATTTTCTAGCACTTGCCGTATACCGAATGTGCTCACCACCACCCCCAAATTCATGTATTGAAACCTAATCCCCACTGTGATGATATTTGGAGGTGGGACTTTTGGAAGGTGATTAGGGCATGAGGGTAGAGTCTTCATGAATGGAATTATTACCCTTATAAAAGAGACCCCAGAGAACTATCTTAACCCTTCTGCCATGTGAGGATACAGCAAGAGACAGCCATCTAAGTGGGTTCTCATCAGGCGCTGAATCTGCTGGTACCTTGAATCTTGGATTTCCCAGCGTTCAGACTACGAGAAATTTCTGTGTATAAGCAGCCCAGTCTTTTGTATTTTTGTTACAGTACTCCAAGTGGACTAAGACAGCACCTTAGACTAATTTAGCATTATCAGATTCATTTTTGTTTTCCTTCGAAAGGACAGACGCAGTGGTGGCACAGTGTATGGATAATTAACCAGGAGCATGAATACATTTGGTCTGAAAATTACTTTCCAATATTTTGTAAATAGATACCTCTAAGGAAAAAAAATATGCTAAGATATGTTCTTAATGTTGTTTGATTGTGTTTCTGGCGAACATTAGCACATCACAAGATGAATCAATTTAAATGTGAAAGAACACAATTTATATAAAAAGCATATGCTAATTATTATTCTAAAGTAGTAAAGCAGAGCCCTTATGAGATTCCTATAGACATATCTTCAAATGGCAGTGTCTGATCAGCAATGACAACTCTCAGTCTATATGTCTTTTCTAGCTGTGTAGTATGCCTTTGATACTAATGCTACAAGAATTATAACCCCACTCACTAATTTATAGTTGCTTCGAAAGTATTCTCTGAGTTGAGGTTTTCATCCAGAGTTCCTGCCGCTCAATTTGATTTTAGTTAAGAAAGCCAAAAAGAATGTTAGAAGCTGTCAACAAAAAGGCCAACAGATTTGCTTACTAAAAGATGACGATATTCTCTGCGTTAAAAATCATAAATATGGATAATAGACAAGCAACATGTGGGGAGGGAAATATTCACAACAAGTATAGAAGGCAAAAGATTAATAAAGATTTCCTGAAGTACAGAAAATTAGTAGAATAATGGACAAAAGAAAGATACAAACAGTAGATTTTAAGAAATAAACTAATTTCTCTACAGGGATTTTAATAATAATAGAGTGATAATTTATCTAAAAAGTTGATTCCTACAGAAATAATCAAAGTATTTTGCATATATGTGAATGTTCACTGCAACATTGTTTATAATGGCCACATGTTACTAATAACATCTATACCCACTTAGTAGGGAATGGTTAAATAAACTGTGAATTATTCATATAAAAGAAAATTATAAAATCATTAAACATAGTTACCAGGAGCAAAGAGACCTAAGAGTATATTTTAGGATTAGAGATTTTTTAATAAGTAAAATAGCAAGTTGCAAAGTTATATGTAAGAAAGTATATTTCACCCCACATGTGTTAAAGATATACATTTGTAACCACACAGACACAGAGAAATGTACAAAAATACTTTGCATACTCATATCAAAATTCTCATGATTGTCACCTGTGGGGTGTTGAGAGATTAGCGAATTAAATGAGAATACACTGATATGCTGTTAGTTTGCTCACAGTGTTTTACTTCTGAAAGAGATAAAATATAAAAGGGTTGACATCAAAATTATTCCCAAATTTAATTATTTTAGAATAGCAGTTTTAGTTGAAATAAACATTTACATAGTTATATTTTTAAAAATTTTAGTGATGGGGAAATAACAATATTGAATTACTGTTATTAGATATGCCATTTCTTTGTAAAATTATATCCTGCCCTTACAATTTTTATGGTGTGGATATGTAAAAATTTTTCAATTTATTTTGAATTGATCACTTTGGGGGAAATGATTAAAAGAGGTATTAGAATTTATTATGAGTCCTTTTTTTGTGGGTTTTTTTTTTTTTTTTTAATAAGAGACTCTTTTTTTTTTTTTTTTTTTAAGAGACTCATGAGAGACAGAGGCAGAGGCAGAGGGAGAAGTAGGATCCCTGCAAAGCAGATTGCCTGATGTGGGACTTGATCCCAGGACCCTGGGACCATGACCTGAGCTGAAGGCAGATGCTTAACCGACTGAACCACCCAGGCACCCTCTACTATGAATTCTTATAAGTGTTAGAGTTTAGTATGAATTCTTATCAGTGGTAGTTGACTGGAACTCCATGGTGATCACTTAGCCAAAACCAAATATTCTTAGATCATGTCCGATGATCACATTTTATCAGATTACATTTCTGACAATAACTTACCAAGTAGAACCCATATTACTTCTTCCATAGGATGTCACATTTGAAAGAGTGGACTATCTCTCATCTTGAGCTAACTTTAATTTCCAAAGCCAGCCTAGCTGGTACAAGATTTGGACATAAACCTTCATTCTGCCATTAGTATTTGGCTCCACTGCTTTGCAGAAACTGTGCCTTACTCATGTAACCTATTTCTTGTGTTTTCAGCTGATACATAGTTCAATCACATCTTTTTTTGTTTGTTTTATAAATAGTTGTATCACTATTCACTACTAGAATTTTAGAGTATCACTGTCAAAGACCTTTGGTGTAAGGCTTTGCATGCTCATTCGTACTCAAGTAGGGAGAAAGCACTTCCGGTGGAGGCTGTAATCCATGTTTTTTGCAAAGCATCTGCTAAACGTGAACAGTAGCTCAATGAACAGTAGCTCTGTCTCCTGGTTTCTGAATAGATTGATGGCAATAATAGCTAACATTTCTAACATTCTTATAATGTACCAGGTAAAATTCTAAGTTACACTCTCATTTATTCCTCACAGCTAGTTGAAGTGACTGGAATTTTGTTCTTTTTTCACAGATTCAGAAAGTGAGGAACAAAGAAGTGAAAAACCAAGATCTTATTTCTAGTAAGTAGTGGGGCTCTGATCTGAATCCGAGCTATTAGCTTTCAATTTTTTGTTTGTTTTTTTGTCCCCTCCCCCCCTTTTTTGGCTTGATTTGGTTGTGTTGTGTTGCATTGTATTGTTCATTTCTGCCTTTAGACTGCACTTTAGATGGGTTATCAAATCAATTTAAAAATAAAGAAACTTGTTAGTTGAGATTCAAAACCAAGCAGTCTGACTCAGAAGCCATGCTCCGAACTACTGTTCTGTACTATCTAGATACAGTCCTGTCTCTGTCTCTATGCTTCTATCTACCTCTTGAGGTATTTATGTTTACCAAGCATTTATATGGATACGCACACACACAGACACACACAGACACACACACACACACACACACACACACACACACATAGATGCTTAATTTGCATGGCATACATAAACACACAGTTATTGTATTTCAGGGAAAATGTATACTTCATGAATTCTATTTTCCTCAAAACTAGCTCCTCTAGCCAAATGGGAGATGGACACATCTTGTTCCTGACACAGGTCTACGTATGGAATTAGTTCCTTTGCTGTGCGTCAGAGACAATTTACTATAGCCATCTGAGATTGAAAACTTAAGAGAGTTTCTTTGTTATCCAAACAGAAACAGAATCTTTATGCAGCACCATGGTTGTCCACGCACAACTTTCAGGGAGTCAAGTGAGAGTTTTGCCTCTGAGAATCTCTGGGATTGGGTTTAGCCGTTTTCTGTCTTATCGCCCACTGTTAATACCTGACAGTGGGTTATTTGTGGGTTGGAATCTGTGGTTAAAAGAGAGTCTATAGGGGCACCTGGGTGGCACAGCGGTTAAGCATCTGCCTTCGGCTCAGGGCGTGATCCCGGTGTTATGGGATCGAACCCCACATCAGGCTCCTCCGCTATGAGCCTGCTTCTTCCTCTCCCACTCCCCCTGCTTGTGTTCGCTCTCTCGCTGGCTGTCTCTATCTCTGTCAAATAAATAAATAAAATCTTCAAAAAAAAAAAAAAAGAGAGTGTATAGGGCCCCTGGACAAAGTTACTCAACTTCACTAAGCTTAAATCCCCCCCCCCCCCCGTGTAAATGAAGGATAAGAACTAAACACTCTACTGTTTGTATTAAGCTCCTGGTAAATTCTCAGTCCCCAATGAAAACATAAATTTCCACAAAATAAAAATTACTGTCATAATCACCATCAACAAAAAAGTGGTCTTTTCTGAGAGGAATGAGAAAGTAAGTGCAAACAGTGTAAGTTAGGGGCAGAACAGGAACATAGTGTGAGGGCCAGCCGAGGAAACATGCCCCTGAGGAATGCAGAATTAAATAAACAAGAGCCCAGGAACAGAAGGGAAACCAAGGATCCCTTTCATCCTGTACCTACAGTAAAAAGAATATGGAGACAGCTGTTGAAATTTGAAGAACCCCTTTCATTTTTAAATTCAGCATTTTTTGTTATGACTCAGGGGTATACGACAATTCTCTAAAACTTTAGAAAAAATTCCTAAGAATATTTATTTTCATTCTCTCATATAAGAATATTTACATTGAAATCTTGGAATTCTCAGGAAAAATGTTCATAATTGGAAACAGATCATTATGGGCTCTTATAAAGACCTCGCTTATAGTTGTAAAAAAAAAAAATAGCCGTGATATAGACATGATATTATTATCTAAAATCTCTTGTTTCAATGCAATAAATAGAGGTAGAATGGTGTCCACACAGGGGTAAGTGTGAGTATTAATGAGGAGTTTAATGCCTTCTCTTTCATTAATTAAAAGCAGTCAAGCAAAGTCTTCCTATAAGGCAATGAGAAATACCATGAGAAGGTCAAGCAAAGTCTTCCTAAAAGGCAATGAGAAATATTTGTATAGATGCAGATAGACATATCTCTCTCTATCTGTCTGTCTATCTATAAAAAGCTAAGGATTCAAAACATTACACACACAGAAGTCCTAGTAAACCTATGAAGATGAATTATTAAGTCTGCCAAAGTTTATACTGACCCAAGTGCATGAGAATATTTATATACATATGCTCATTGCATTGTTTTTAACAGCAAAACTGGAATTGATGTAAATTCAAGACTTGCTGAATTAATTATGATAGTTGTTATGCAATAAAGTATCATTTACTAATTAGGAAGAATAAGGTAGACCTAGGAGTATAGATACGGGGGAAAAAAACAGGATAAAGTAAGGAAAAAAGTAGATTACAAATTAGTATGTGTATATGCATATATATATATATATATATATATATATATATATGTCTATAATAATATAAATATGTGTGTGTAACTATTTGTATAAAAGGTGCATATATGTAAATACATGGTTATGTGTATTTGTTTATGTATTATGAATTTCTGGAAATACACAGGAAAATGTAAAAGGTGGCTACAAACAGGAACTTGGAAGATGAACATGACAGATCAGAAAACTGTATTTTACTTTGTTTTTACAGTAGTTTAATAGCTTTTTTTTTCTTGAAATACCAGATTTTATTTAGAAACTGTTTAATGTAGGGTGGCTCAGTTGGTTAAGTGTCTGCCTTCAGCTCAGGTCATGATCCTGGGGTCCTGAGATGGAGCCCCACATCCAGCTCCCTGCTCTGCAGGGGTGTCTGCTTCTCCCTCTGCCCCTCCCCCTGTTCTTGTGCTTGTGTGCTCGCTCTCTCTCTCTCTCTTTCAAATAAGTAAATAAAATCTTAAAAAAAAGAAACCATTTAGTGTAGGAAAAAATCCTGTCAAGTAAGACCAGGTAGAAAATGGGTTCCCAACAAAATGGAATTTTAGGCAACAAAATAGCACCACTGTTATTGGAACAATGGCTAGTTAGTTACATTTTTTTGGCATTGTTAATCACTGAATCTGGGTTTTCCTCTGAATTCCACAGACCATGCACTACACAACAAATTTTATCATAAAATATCTGCTTTCTACACACATTTTAGGATAAGCTACCATCGGAAACAAAACAGAACATCAGGGGATGAACAGTCTCACTAGTGGGTGATGCACATTTTGCAGAATCCTGCCAAGCAAAGGAACTGAATAGGCTAGGGACAGAGCCAATGAGGAAGCGTTAAGGAATGAAATATGTTAAAAATTAATAATTCAGACACGGTACTGTGTTTTCTGCAAAAGAAAATTAACATTTAGCAAACACGCTAACGAGTGTTATCTCCAAAGAGATGAGTGCACTGGCAAAGTATTCCAGTAACAGTGGAGGGCTGTGGACAGCAGGTACCGAGAACACCCAGTCTTGCAGATCCCAAGGTAGCAATGGCCTTCACTGGTCACTCCCTTTGCCAGGGGCCCAGAAAGAACTTGCAGCGTGACCACCACCTGCTGAACTTAAACTCTAAGCAGCAAACTTTCAGGAGCCAAACAGGAGTCCCCAGTGGGTGAGGGGAGCAGAAAAGAGAAACGTGTTCAATGTAAACTTAGAAGACAGTAAAATGGGGCACAACCCCCATTCAGATCCCAGAGATGGGAGCAATTCCTCAAAAGTAGTTGTTAGATTTAAAAACAGGACATACCTCATTTCCCAAAAAACATAATATATGGAAATTTCAGGGATAACTTGAAAAATTGGTGGAGAAATATTCAGTGAAATTCGAGCTCTTCAACTCAGACATCTCAGGGCCAAAACACACCTTCTATTCATCCAAACAATGCTTCTTGCTTCTTAGAGCAGGGATATCATTAGGCTATAAAGCCAAAAGGCTTGACAGTGCAACTTTTTAAACTTTCCTTTTGGGCCAAGGTCTAGGCCTTTGTAGATTCAGGTAGCCCTGCAAGGCCTGTGAACAGCAGCTTCCAAAGGTCCAGAGGTCTGGCCCTTCCTTCCCAGACACAATGTCAGACACATAAAATCTCCTGTCATGTTACATTTTATATTTCGAAATATGGAAGCACATTTTAAAGAACTCTTAAAGCATTTATTTATTAAAACGTTCTCTGCCAAGATTTCACATTAGCTTAAAATTCAAATCAGTCTTTACATTTCTCTACTGAGGATTCCACCTCAGTGTGTTACATAAAAGCACCTTCTCGAGCAATGAGTGTTAGCAGGCATCCACACAGTGAGCCCCACGGCAGCCTCTTTGTTCCCTGGGTGACCCAACGAGATGTTAATAGTGCTCTGCTACAAAGCTCCTAACCCAGACTTTTGCAAAGTGCACCTTAAGAAGAGGCGCTTTTTGATTATGTAGAGAAACCAGTGAGTCCTCTAAGAATAATAGCAGAAAGTATTTTACAGGGAAGCCCATGATTTGAAGTGGGAAATTCAGATGTTAATTCGCTGGTCCAGGCTGTGAATACTCTTCTTGTTCCTCCTGTGGACCCCCTTCAGCAGGTAGCACAAAGCCTTCTTCTGTGCCATAGAGAATGTCCACAAACCTCTGCAATACAGGGTTGTTTTCCCCTCTCCTTCTCTTGGAAAATCAATTCAATGTTCCTTAGCTTCCCAAAGTAGAATTCTCTCTCTTTCTCCACGTCTTAGACAGTAAGTTTTAATATGTTGACCTGCTGTATTAATGCAACTGCTCAGTCATCCCCATTGCCTGCACCAGGATTTTTCACACCACCCCTGGGCTGGCTTCCAGGATTGCAGTGGTTCTCTGTTGCAGTGAGCCTCTAGGGAGCTCACTGCTAGAGCTGAGAGTTTTCTTCCGTTTGTTCAGAGCTGGAGCAACCAGGGAGGGAGTCACTGCAGTTTCTTGACCATGCCTGGCAGCTACAGGGTCACAGTCTTTTCCGTCATAGTTTGTATCAAAAAACATCTTGAACCACTGAACAAATTCAAAATTGCCCTGAAACTTTCCTTTTTACTAATTTGTCCATAGAAGTTATTTTGTCAACACCCATTCTTTTAAAACCTGCATGTAGTATTTTGAAGTTCTGGATGTATTCGTGTTCTAGCTTAGCCTGGAATTTCACTTTCTTCAACATAATGGAACCAGGGAACCTCCTGTCCATAAACTGACAACAGGCAGCCACTGAGCATGACTGTTCGATCTTTGTCAGATTCGGTTGCAGAGACTCATTGATCCAGGCCAGCCTGTCCTGTCGACTTAGGTTATCGCTGGTGGCTGACATTGAGTGTATGTTCAGTGCCATCTTCCACTCTAGGTGGAACTGCATCCACTGACCATGCCTGGCTTCAGTTTGGTTCTGTTGTCTTCTCATTCAAACCACTGGAACTAGCATTATTTTTTTTAAGTAATCTCTATACCCAACGTGAAGCTCGAACCCGCAACCCTGATTATCAGGAGTCACATGCTCCACCAACTGAGCCAGCCAGGTGCCCCTCAGTTTAATAGCTTCTTAAATTTTTGCCATGCGTACATATTTTTTTTCCTCACAATATCTTAAGGTCATTTAAAAATGCTGTTGTTGTTTACTTCCTTACATCAAGAACTTTGTATATACTTTTCCTCCCCAGCACATACAATAGTACATCTCTCATTTATGATGGCGAAAAGAAGAGCTGGATATTTCCCCTCAGTCTTGTTCTGTGTAGGCCAAATAAAGTTGAACGAAATGGAAATAATACATAATGGAAAAGCAAGCATAGAGATTTAAAACTTTTTGATTCTCGATTCATGGTTTGATTTGTCAAAATCTCAAAGGGCTGCACTGGGAAAGAGTGATAACTATCACTATAAAGAAAAAATAGGGATGCAACTGGAAAAAGAGGGATGTAACTGTACTAAAGAAAGGGATGAAAAAAAGAGTACACTTAAAGAGAAAGGAAATAATTATATTAAAATGGTTATCATGACCATTAACAGCAGGCCTGAGGACAGCAAATACCAGTGGCATCAGATGTTAATGCTGGTCTCATCAGATTGATCAGAAAGTCCATGTTTCTAGGAGGAAATGCAACCCAGAGCTATAGTTTCTAATTCCATAACTACTCTCTTTTGAACAGGGTAGAAGAGAGTCACTGCCAGATCCATTCAGATCATTTCCTCTCTGTCTAAGCCCTACACTGTAGAAAAGCACCATAAAAGAAATTGTGACTTGTCTCTCCGATAATCCACTAAATCTCTCAATCAAAATGTTAAGTTTAAGAAGAGTGTCTCAAAAAAAATTTATATGAAACAAATACAAAGCAAAACTATATATTTCTCTGTAGGCATGTAAATGTGAATACGTGAATACACACAAAAAGGTTGAAAGCTTAGACGTTACATTCGTCATGGTGTCCTCTTAGGAAAATGATTTTGTGTATTTGACATGGAGAGAGAGAGATTAATTGGTTGGGTTTTTTGTTTGTTTTGTTTTTGTTTTTTTAGTTTTTAATTATAAGTATTATTTGGTTTTATGTTATTTTAAAAAGTGAGTGTGCCTGGGTGGCTCAGTCAGTTAAGCGTCTGCTTTTGGCTCAGGTCAAGATCTCGAAGTCCTCAGATCCAGCTCCACATCAGGCTCCCTGCTCAGCGGGAAGCCTGCTTCTCCCTCTTCCTGCCCCTCCCCCTGCTTGTGTTTTCTCTCTCTCTCTCTCTGTCAAATAAATTAAAAAATCTTTTTAAAAAAGTGAATAAAAAGGATAGATAAAGAAGTGGATGATACATAGCTAGATAGATATACTTCAGGAAAAAAAGGATGATCTGTCAAATTTAAGATTCTATCTGAGTTTTTAAGTGTAGGTTTGAGTTTCAAAGAACTCTTACCACATTGAAAAGTTAAATAAAATGTGTTATGTTTTTTATTACCAATTCCAATTTAGACTTTCAGTATTCCCTTAAGCCAATGAGGAAAAGGGACATAGGTGAGTTTATCTGTCAGGCAAACTAAAACTTCACTGTGCTGTCCTGTAATCTATATTATAGGGAAAGAATTAGCTCATGAATTACTGGGTTTGTAATAGCTTATGTCTTCCACTCTAGCCTCTCAATGAAGTTAGTACTTTTTCTCCCTCTACTGTCTGTCTGTCTTAGTTCTCAATTAGTTCGAAACTCACAGAGGAAGAGAGGTGTTCTTTGGTAAGCCCCTTTAAATATTTCATGTTTTATAAACTAAAAGCCTGCATATTCTGCTTCCATAAAAAATAAGCCACAATTGATCCTATTTTAAATAATAAATGTAACTTCATAGAATTCCCAAAAATAAGACATCAGCCATTCCTGTTCTCTGACTAAATGAAATAAATCTAGAAATTAAGAATAAAAGCTTAAAGTCAAAGTTTACCAGTCCCCTGGGTAACTCAGTCAAACGTCTGACTCATGATTTGGGCTCAGGCCATGATCTCAAGGTTGTGAGAAGGAGCCTTGAGTTGGGCGTGGAACCTGCTTAAGATTCTCTCTCTCCCTCTCCCCTTCCCCCTCCCAGCCTCTAAAAAAACTAAAATTTACAAATCAAAGAAAAAACTGAAAATAAAATATTTTTCCTAAATATAAAAGAAGTATTTTTGAAAAATGCATGTATGAGTTTGTCATAGCTGAGCAGAATGTAGATTATTTGAATCAGTGAATAAAAATATTCTTAGGGGCTCCTGGCTGGCTCAGTTGGTGGAGCATACGGCTCTTCATCTTGGGGTTGTGGGTTCAAGGCCCACATTACTTAAAAAATAAAATTTTAAAAAAATATCTTAAAATAACAAACTTTGTCATTTCCATACTAATCCATGCATCCTGAGTACTCTGATTTTTCTTTTCGCACAATTCACATAACAAATCATCTTAAACTCGGTGTCCTAAAGAAGAGAGGGAAGAGGCAAGGTATACCATAAAGTTACTACTTTTAAGATCACTTTCCCAAATTTACTTGAAATTAGCAAGGCAATAGAATCTCAAAAGATGATTAAAAATTAAACTGTCTAGAATTTGTCAAAGTACTTATCACACCAAATAGTATTTTAATCTCTTTGGTACTCATCTATACTTCCTTAAGCCTAGTTTCTATTTATTACACATATTTGAAAACATTCCTGCTTCAGAGTCAAGTGTGGACTCTGAGGGGAAAGTTATGATCAGAAATGGTTCTTTAAAGCTCTGTGGCAGGCAGAGGACTGGTCTTTTATTTTTCCCCATGACTAACTTTGAATGATGATATCAGTCAGATTTCTTTATTTTATTTTATTTATAAAGATTTTATTTATTTATTTGACAGAGAGACAGTGAGAGAGGGAACACAAGCAGGGGCAGAGGGAGAGAGAGAAGCAGGCTTCCTGCTGAATAGGGAGCCCGATGCAGGACTTGATCTGAGGCCCCTGGGATCATGACCTGAGCTGAAGGCAAATGCTTAACAACTGAGCCACCCAGGCACCCATCAGTCAAGTTTCTAACATGACCCTCAAATTGAGGAATTGGAGGAGAGTTTAATAAATATACTATTTTACCAAGGTGTGGGCAGGAAGCCAAGTAAGGAAAATGCAGGTAGTAATGGACTATCCTAGCACTAGCAGTAGTCCACCAATAACATATGGAAGCCCAAGTGGTGAGCAGAGGGATTTGTAGAATAACCCAGAGAGAGAGAGAGAGAGAGAGAGAGAGATGTCATGAGACATGCGCAGCCAAAGAAGACAGCACAGAAGAGAGCCAGGATTGACCTTATTCTCCTAACCTCTTTTGGTGCTTCTACCAGTTCCTTTTATTCTCCACTCTTAACTGTAGCACGGAGGATCCCTTTAGTGAAATCCATGAGGGTCAGTCTCCCAGGGCATAATGCAGGGTTAGAGAAGAGTGAACAGGTACCTGGAAGGACAGTCAAAATAAACCCAGCTCACACACCATGAAGAAAGTTACGAACACAGAAAATGGTATTTGGCATTAACACTAAGCCTCAGAACGGACGGACCTGCATAATAATTTTTCATCTTTGAGAGAGCATTCCAGTGCCTCAGCAAGAAGAGAGGGTAGTGAGGACATTGATGATATTGAACCAGAGATAAAACTTCAAGGTTTTCAGTTGTATTCAGCCCTTTTGGCAACCCCAATCTTTAGAGATATCTTAGCTTCTTAATAAAATAAATTCACACTAAATTAGACCATTTAAGCACGCCTTTCTACTTAGCTTCAAGAAACGCAATGTGAAAACAAAAATATGACCTCGGGTCAAGATCTTATAACATAAATGCCCAGGGAGAGGTAATTGTCTATTTCACAGGCCTTCCTCCTATAGGAAGGTTAGCAGCTGTAGGAACCACCTTTCTCTGTCAGAATGGTAGCAGCAGACTTCCTTTTTAAAGAAGTGTCATATAGACTTCATCAGCTTTGATTTGAGTATTATGTTGCTTAGAATATGCAAAGAATTTGAGATAGCGTACAAATTGACTTAAGAGAGTAAGAAATATTTTAACTGCCAAGTAGAAATAGATGTTGTCACTTCAAATAAATTAAGCATTATGACAATAATATAATTCCCTGCTTTTTAGAGTGTATCTTAGAAGAGGATAGCCCTGTTTCTAATCTAATCAGATATGTGATCCAGTTGGGGGTTGTTTGGCTCTACCAGTCAGAGTTGAAGATTTCATCTAAATCAGGGCACAGGGCTGGTGTGGTATGTTTTGGACAAAAATTAGGGGAAAGCTATGGGGAAAAGGAAGACTGGTGTGGTGTATATTTTGCTTCTTGAATCAGATGTTGTTTGAGACCCAACTGGGAATCTATCATTTTCCACAACAAACAGTGGGAAATGAATATCGTTTAAAATGGTATACCAAGAAAATCAAGTAATAGTCCAAAAGAAGACATTAATAACAGACTTTGGTATTAACTTAGCAGAGCCACATCCAAATCAAGAGATAAATCCTGGACCATAAGTATAATCTATCATGATAACATGAGGGATAAAATTGGCCACCTCCCCACTCCCATCCCTTAAAGAGCCTAGTATATTTGGATAAGCTAAGCTTTAATTACTCTGATTACTTTAAAACCATATGAATACTTTGGCAACATTATATAATGTAAAAATATCTTATTCATTTTTACTCCTTGGGATATTTATTGAATGCTATTATGTGCAAGGCACTGTTTGGGGCACTGAGGATATAAAATAAACAAGACAGACAAGAATCTGACCTAATGGAGTTTACATTCAAGTTCACAAGACAGTGTGTAAATAAAACAAATAGATGTATAACAAAACACAGGTAATGTTATATACTATAAAAAATAAAGTAGGATAAGGACATAGAGTCAATGGAAATCATTTCCAATAAGGTGGTGAGAAGGTGACATTTGAACATAAACTTGAATGAAGTTTGAAAGCCAAGCATACAAATATCTGGGAGAAGCCTATTCCAGAGGAAAGAAGCATCAGGAGCAAAGGTCTTGAAACTGATTGGTAATTGGCATGTTCACAAACAGCAAGGAGTCCACTGTGTTCTAAAGTATGGGACAGAAACAGGCTGATAGAGGATTAGTCAGGAGCCAAATCTCATAGGCTATTCAGGCAAAGAAAAAGGGTTTGAATTTTATTCTAAATGTGATGAAAGGCCTTGGGAGATTGGGGTAGAATAATGAGATGTCCTGGATCAAAAATTGGCCTCTCCATATTGTCTTCGAAGAATAAACTCTAAGGGAGAAAGATTTATTCAGGGAGACCAGTTAGGGAGTGATTATAGAGATGATAACAGTCTTACGCCCTTAGAACTTGTGACCTGCTCTTTTAACACTCATGCCATATATTACTTTTATGCTTGTTTTGAAATAAAAACTCTATTCCTTTCTCTATTTCTCAAATAATCATACACCTTTTTCACTTAGAGGTAAGAGGGCCACTTGAAACATTGGGTCTCAAAACACACATAACCGAAATGTGATCTGACACCTGCAATAAGTCTCATGGTTTCTCTCATTATTGGCCAAAACATCCTCCACTTACTATTTTGCATTTGCTTCGTAAAACTCAGCATCATCTTCTGTCATCTCTGGACCAGCTGTTCTGATTGTGAAACTTCAAATCGTTTCTCTAATCACCAACCTCCCATGACTGTGTTTTAAGTTCTGAAAACAACCTGGTGGGATATATTTAGAAATCAAGAACAAAGCATACATGAGACTCTAGATTTAACAGCTTGTGGCTTTTAATGGCATCTGTCATCATGTCTTTGAAGAGCTATTTATCACCACAATTCCCTACTGTACTGTTTTGAGGTGGTGGCCTTTTTATCTTCTTCACCCAAACATTTCATGTAAATAAAATCACTATGATGAGAATAGGAATATCATATTTGATAAAGGACTCATTTCTGCTTTGGAAAAACTTAAAGGTATCTGGCATCAGATATTCAGATAAAATTAAATATGGGATTATCGCTTCGTAATACTCATTTCCAGTATTACCAGGTCACGTGACCTCATGTTAGACATTTTCTCCGCTTCACACAAGCATGGGCAGCCTGAGATACAACAGAGCAGAGTGGCGGGTAAGCGTAGGAGTGTCGATGTTAATGGTTTGTTCTGTGCCACTGAGCATGAGCGCTTCTGTATGGGCTATAATTACCTCATTTGAGAAATTAGATATTTCAATTAAATATATTTAAATTCCCTTTGGGGTCCGAACATTTACCCATTTTTGAACAATAAGATAAATCTTCTAGGTTTAGTTCCCCCAAGAAAATGATAGCATGAATCACTAAGAAAAGGATAGATTAGATCTTTAGCTCTACTAATTTAATACAATTCATTACCAAGATAGATTTTTACTCTTGAAGTGGTTATTAAATTAGCAACACACAATACAGAGTAATTCAGCTCATAGTAATTTTTAGTAGTTGCACAATGGGATTCTGTACTGTACTTAAAAAAAAAAATCATTGTTTATACACATTTTAAGAACATAGGTGTACCTGGTAAAATTTTCTTGAGGATGGATGTCAGGTTTTGGGTGTGGGGTTTTTTTTCCCCTCCCACCTGCATTAGCTTATAAGTTTTCCCCTCCTCTTCCTTTCAGCATCTCCTCAGTGTTTTCTGACGTGTGTCAAAGTTGGTTTGGTAGTAGTAGATTGTAAAACAAACTAATCGCATCATTATGCGGATGCCGTTAGGTTCAGAATCTTGCCTGTCCAGGGACAATTGGGTGTTCCATAAAGGCTCAGCCATCTCTGTCTTCAGAAATCCACTTCTGTGGGCTCTTTGTCTGCAATGAACATGGCAACTCTCTGAAATATGCTCAGATGTCCTCTTACTACCCTTGCCCTTAATTATTCACTTTGCAGAACCTCTCAGACCACATCAATTGAAACTATGAATAAACTCCATATCTGTTCGTGGAATGATAATTCAAGACATTGTTATTTTGCAGACAATTTCCCATCTACAAAAAATTAATATTTAATTTCACAGGGAAAGCTTTAGTGTAACAATGTCAGTATATGTCAATTTGCTATTGTGATGTTTTCTGTCATTTTCATATCTCACTTTCTGAGTGATAGTGACTGGTGCATCAGAAGGACAAACCAAGATACTCTATTCATCCCTTCAGGCAGGGTTGAACAGGCCTCTTCCTGCAGCAAGATGACAGCCAGTGTGGCATAAGCGCTAGCAGAGAACGGAGTTTTACAATTTTAGAAAGAAAGAGTGAGCTCAGTTTTTTCAAGGAAGGGACAGATCATCTGTTAATCATAGTCATATACATGTGCAAGTTCAAATTCACTTTCTAAAGCCTCACCATAGCCTCCCCAAAAAGCAGAGGACCCCTGGAAGCAATATGAATGCTCCATGTGATCTTATCAATTTCCAGTGAAAAATATCAATATGTTATCTGGCTAGTGACCTCAACTCTTCACTTTGTTTTTTCTTTTGGCTACATATAGCATTGTATACTTTGTAAAAAAGGGTGTTTTATTTTTGTTTTTCCTTATCAGGAACACTTTACTCCTCATTACACTTGCACACTGCCATGCCCTGAGACATCGCCCTCATGCAATTCACAAATTTCAGAAGTATACGTGTAGTAACATAAAGGGGGTATCACCCCTAATAGTTTCTTTGATTTAGAGTCACAAGGTTTTAGGATGATTTCGGTGTTAACTTCAGATTTCAGCTATCGATTTTAAATCACCTGTCTTCCCAGTATATATTATTTCTATCTAGCTTGTGAAAATTTAGGAAACCTTCTACATCGATGAACTAAACAGGGGGAAATCAGAAATGATGATTCCTATAATTATGACTAGGTTTTAAGAAAAAATTGTTCCTAGACATTTATAAAACCAAATTCGTGTGCCTAGATACCTTATTTGAAGTGATGAGAATTGCCATTTCGATTTCAGAAGCCCCTGAAACTAATGCATTAAGTCCTCTGGATCTTGTAATAATTTGGAATAGCTGTAAAATTCATATGCTATATTAGTGTTGTTTTCCACACCTTCTCAGTTTTAATTGGCTGTTTTGGAATTGGAATCATTTGATGTGTATTCATGTTCTGTTGATACTTGATATATTGTGGTATTTATTGATAATATTTAATTAGAATCATGATTCAATTATGCCAGATAAATATTTTTATGTCTTAATTTGTATGTAGGTTATTGGTGCATCTTTATGACCTTTTTCCATTTTTTTCTGTAAGTTGGTTTGGTTTACCAGCTCCTACTAGAATTGTTTTTTATTTTATTTTATTTTATTTTATTTTATTTTATTTTATTTTATTTTATTTTATTTTGTTTTGTTTTGTTTTGTTTTGTTTTACTTTATTTTCATTTAAGTAAGATCCAGGCACAGTGTGGGACTTGAACCCACAACTCTGAGATCAAGAATCTCATACTCTACTAACTGAGCCAGCCAGGTACCCTTAGAATTGTTTTTTAGATGTTTATCTTGTTTAAGGGTAAAATGAATCTGAAAGAAATACCTTAAATATTGATTAAGGTTTTTATTTTCTTCACCTAATTATCTTACTGGAGGTTCCTCTCAGATCTGACAGTTTTGTCTGTAGTCTCTTCTGTCAACATAAAAGAAAAACCCAATCCATTTAGCTTAGCAAATATTAACTTCAAAATCAAAAAGGATTGTTCTATAGTTCAAATCTAGGTGTTCACTACTAAATTGTTAGTTTTCTTTATAAAATGTTTTAGATTTATCTAAATTTAAAGGATAATTTTTTAAAAGTTAGAATAAAAAAATTTCTGTGCAAAATGAGACATTAGTTTAAGGATCCATTTTTGACAACTTCATTACCCTGGAGTGGCCTCAAACACGCACATCTATCTTATACCCCTTGGTATACCTCTTTACCTGTCTAACTTACCCTCTTTCTGTTACACTCTCAAGTGGGACGCAGCTCTCTGGAGGTCCCCATAGTTTATATTTCCGCCAACAGTTATCCCTATAGGTGCTGCTAGATACAGACCCCCGTATTCCTTAACCACAGTGCCAAAGTGCAGATTTCTACTAAATGTAACCATAAAACTAAACTCACTTTTAGGTAGATCTTCATGTGACCATCACTTTTAGAACCAAACAGCAATATACATGTTCTTACAAATATAAGGATGTGGGTTTTTTTAACAAGTAAAAGCATGTTTAATATTAGGATTATCTTTGAATAGCCAAAAAAGATTTGAATATCATTTTGGATGCACGTTAGGATCCAAGGCATTACCTCGGTAATGTTTAGTTTCCAAATGTAGACTTACAAACTCAATTCTAATAATGGCCTTTTATTATCCTTTTATCACTTAGACCCGAAGTGAATTATCAGACATTTAAAAGGCTCTCTACAGGGCAACTTGAGGACATTATGCTAAATGAAATAAGTCAGAGAAACACCAGTATCATGTGATCTCACTTTTTTGTGGTATTTATTTATTTATTTACTTATTTATTTATTTTTTAAAGATCGATTTTATTTTTATTATTTTGAAAATGATTGGCTGAAAGGATTCAATATTGTATTTAGAGCAAATCAACTAATTAAAAATTTCGGAGTATAACAGATTATTTAATTATGATTTTTTTCCTCTTTAATCATTGATAATTAAATCATAATTAAAATATCAGTGAATCCAATAATAGATGGGTTTTCAACCCAGCTCAACAAATGTTCAGCTAATTTTTTCCCTTAAGGAATGGATAAAGCAAGTAGCACTTCAATTATTGTGAAGAATTTTTGGTAATTTTAAAACCATACTTATTTTCAGTGAAAACAACTTGATCAAAGAATCTTTATTTATTTTTTTAATAATATTTTTTTATTGTATTATACTAGTCACCATACAGTACATCCCTGGTTTTTGATGTAAAGTTCGATCATTCATTAGTTGCGTATAACACCCAGTGCACCATGCAATATGTGCCCTCCTTACTACCCATCACCAGCCTATCCCATTCCCCCACCCCCCTCCCCTCTGAAGCCCTCAGTTTGTTACTCAGAGTCCATAGTCTCTCATGCTTCATTCCCACTTCTGATTACCCCCCCTTTCTTTATCATATGGTTTCTCTCATCTATGGAACATAAGAACTAGGAAGATCGGTAGGAGAAGAAAGGGATATGTGGAATTTAAACAAACAAAAACACAAGCTCGTAGATACAGAGAACAGATTGGTGGTTGCCAAAGGCAGAGGGTGGGGGGTGGGCCGAATAGGTGAAGGCAGTCAAAAGATATAAACTTCGGGGACACCTGGATAGCTCAGTTGGTTAAGCCATCTGACTCTTGGTCTCAGCACAGGTCTTGAAGGTCTTGGTCTCAGGGTCATGAGTTTAAGGTCAGGGTTGGGCTCCATTCTGGGAGTGCAGCCCACTTAAAAAAAAAAAAAAAAAAGATACACTTCTAGTTATAAAATAAGTCATGGGGATGTAACGTATAGCATGGTGACTATAGTTAATAATACTGTAGTGTATATTTGAAAGTTCCTATGAGAAAATGTAACAATTTCTTACCATAAGAAAAAAATCAGTAACTGTATGGTAAAGAATATTAACTAGACTTATTGCGGTGATCATTTTGAAATATATACAATATGGAATCCTTGTTTTACACCTAAAATAATATAGTATATGTCAATTATACCTCAATAAAAAATAATAAAAGGCTTTCTGTAAGAGTAGCTTTTAAATGTAACTTGGCCATAGATTTTTAATGAATCATCAACTTGTTTTTTTATATCTCAAGTTACAACTAGAATCTTTAGAGATATAATATCCTAAAAAATGATGAGGTACCCATCACCACCCATGGCCCAGCGATTCAGGGAGATCATCATTAAATATATTAGGTCCCCAATTGCTATAAACTAGAGATAAATTAGAACTCCAGAATCATTTTATTTTTAACATAATTTGATCCCAAAAGGGTAATCTTAATGAGAGCATCATAATGGTTCTTAAGAAGATTCCAATTAATTTACATGTGAGCTGGAGGGGAATGAAATGAAACACTAAAATTAAGTTAAAAATAGAATTAATATAGCAAAAATTGACATAGTAAAAGCGATTATACTTATATTTTCACCAGAAAAAAATAGTGGAAAACACCACATGATCTGTCAGTCGGTATGACTATGGGACACATTTTCAATAATCAGAAATATAAGCCAGAATAGTTTTAAAAATTAATATTTTTCAACAAATGTATTAGATAAAACTGGCTTAAAAGTAAACTCTTGAAATGATTATTTTTTTAAGATTTTATTTATTTGAGAGAGAGAGAGAGCATGAGTGGAGTTGGGAGGAGAGTCAGAGGAAGAGGGAGAAAAAGACTCCCTGCTAGGCAGGGAGCCCAACACGGGGCTCAAACCCAGGACCCTGAGATCATGACCTGAGCCCAAGGCAGATGCTTAACCGACTGAGCCACCCCACATCCCCTCTAAATGATTACTTTAGAGAAAATTTTCCTTGACTCTTTAAGACCTCTCCTATACCTCAAAGTGAAATGCATTTAATATTGAACTATTTTGTTTGGTAATATCTCCATAACTCTAAAGAATATGAATATACTGCTGTATCTTGTTTAATCAATTTAAATGTTACCTAACAGATTCTTATTGTAAGATTTTATTGCTTTTTGGCTCACTTATCCCTTCTGTTTTCCTCTCAATGTAAGTATACCTTAGTTTTTCTTAAAAACATTGTATTCCTGTGATGACTTTTCAGATATTGTTTACTGTGAACGAGGAAATGTATTCTGATTATGTTTCCTTCTTCTACATTGATTTTGTTACTGGAGTTAAAAATTAACAACCCCCACCCTGCTTTGATTTGGTTTTCTTTGAACTTAGGAATAAGTCACTCCAAACACTCCAAAAGCTCTGTAAAATGCCTCATTATAAAATTTTCCATATGGCCACAGCTTTCAACTCATTTTCAAGCATATTTTATTTTGCTGAACACATGTCTAATGGAGACATCTGACTTCCTACTAAAATATGACCTTGTGCACTCTAGTCCTACCGCACAGCCATCACATGGAGACTTCCTTTTTACTATGATCTCGGGATTTTTTTCACTCTCTACTGTGTTGAGTCTCCTGTCCTGGATCACAGCACTTCTGTGTTGGTTCATTTTCTTGCTTTGACAGGAATCATCCTCAGATAGCTTCCTTTAAAAAGGTACAGGGCGACTCAAATGTCCTATACTTTGAAAGTCTAAAGTACTTTTATTTTCTGATATGTGTTAGATAATCTAATGGATAAAGAATTTTAGGTTGTAAATAGGTTTTTCCTCAAAATTTGAAAAACATTGCTGAAAATTCTTCCTGTTTCTCCTGCTATATTCGAAAATCTAATATTCTGATTTATCATCATTTTTATTTGACTCTGTTCTTTAAAATATTTTAGTGTTTCAACTGTCCCTTATTCACCTCATTAGTGAGGGAGGAACTCATGTGCTGTGGTTACAGGGATGTCTGAACATGTGACCCCTGACAGTGAGCAGAGATTAACAGCATTTTTATTAGGTACATATACTTACAGTCCAGGGGAGGAGGTTACTTCAGGCCCACAGGGGATGCATTCTGGAACAGAGTGAAGGACAAGAAGTTGTAGGAGGCAGGTTTTTTTAGTAGCAAGAGGTTAGGGTACCCTTTATTCCAGTGGAAGGATGTGATTGCCTTGTTTGAATAATATCATGGGCTGAAATAACCCATGAACTGAAACCCACTGCTCCAGAATAAGCAGAACTGTCCCTGATCCCTTTGCTAAGGAGGGTGTTTGGGTAGAGAACCTTATCTGCAGCAGCAGAGTGGGGGTGAGGAGGGACTTGCACGTTTGGCCATTAGAAGCAATCCCAATTCTACCAAATGACAGGGAAGCAAATGATACTAATTTTAGGACTTGTATACCATGGTGGGACCTTCCCCTTACTTCCTGTGTCCTATATGTTCATGATAATATGCTTTAAATAAGGGGCTATTTTTCATTCTCTGTGCTGAGCATTTTTTGGACCCCATCACTCTGGAATTCCGAGCCCCTATTTCTGAGTTTGTTTGTTTTAATGATTGCTTTCAAAAGTTCCTTTCCTTCAGTTTCACTTTTCTCCTTTTGTTGGAATTCTGTTAGCCAGATTTTGGATTACTTCAATTTCTTTACCAATTTTCTTTCCTATTTTCTCTTACTGAAAACCATCATCTTTTTCTTTTCCCTGAGAGATAAGATTTGACTTTTTTTCCAATCATTTTACTATTTTACAGCTATTTAAAATTTCCAAGGTTTCTTTTCTTTTTCTCTGAATGATTATAAAGTATTGTTTAATGCTGCTGTATCTTCTCCAATATCTCTGAAGATATTACTAATATATTTTCTCCTTCCATCATTGTCACCATTTCCTTTTTCCTATTTGCTTGTTTTGTCTATATCATTCATCCTTACATGTTGGCAGCCCATTTATATTTACAAATGAGGCACTAAAAATTGATTGGAAGCTCTGTGTGCATTCAATTTACTGTAAGGCAGTCAGATCTCCTGCCTGCATGGTATAAATCTGGCTGCTGTTTTTCTGGATCTGCTTAGGAAAAAGGGTGGGTAGTCAGAGACTGACCTAATGCAAAAAGTAAACTTCCACATTTTGCGCCTGTATCAGATATAGGACTTGGGGAACAAATATAGACTGCTTTTTTTTTTTTTTAATAAGCCCCTGATACAGCGGTTCCTGAAGCTTTCCAAAGGTTATGCTAGGTTTTTCTCCTCCACCCCAACTTGAAGGCAATGAGGAATGACTTCTTCCTCTTGAGTCATTTATTACATCTTCCTCTGCCTCATGTATTTAGATACTATGTGTCAGCTATGCAGATTTATCATATTTTGTGGTTGTACAGACTTAGGGTATTTTTTTTTTTTGCTTTGTTTTGGTTTGTTTCTTACTATTAAAGGAAATATTTTTAAGGTTAAGATCTAGGGCCCTTAAGTTAAAAAATACCCCCCCCTTTTTTTTTAATCCTAAGGCTGTTTCTCCCTTTAAACCCTCTGGAGATCACTTCCTAAATACCTACAAAGAAAAAGGAAAAATAATAATCTAGACCTCATAGATATGTTCTGGGAGTTAAATCTGAAAAGCTTTAAAAATACCGACACAGTGGTTAGCACATAATGTTATTTCCATCTTCATTATCAGCAATATTATCTGAATCATGTTCATCATCAGTCCAAGTATCTTTCTCTTTCAGCCTGACTTCTTTATTTTGCTTACCCTCTTTCATTTAAATGTAGGCTTTCTAAACGGTAACATCTTTGAATTTTGTTTGTTTGTTTGTTTAAGAGAGAGGAAGCACACACACTCAAGCTGGGGGGGGGGAGGGAGAAAGGGCAGAGGGAGAGAGAGACAGAGAGAGAATCTTAAGCAGGTTCCACGCCCCAGCAGGGAGCCTGATGTGGGGCTCAACCTCAGGACCTTCAGATCATGAGCCAAAATCAAGAGTTGGACATTTAACCAACTGAGCCACCAGGTGCCCTGAATTCCTTTTTTATAGTTTCTACCCTATGAGTAGCGTTTCCTTCCATTGTTTTAATCATTTCTGTCATATAGATTATCAACAAAACTTCACCTGTAGAAATTACCTCTTTCTAGAAATCCTGCTCCACGATTGTGACTTTATCCTACCTACCTTCACCCCAGTCTTTCATGTATAGTTGGAATTTAGCGTGTTCTCAAACACTGTTGACCCTACTGTTTTTAAACATCTTTCTCTTAATTTGTATTTTGATGACTGGTTTTCCGTTCTTTTAAGTCCTCCAGATTAAAACCTTGGAATCAAACCTTTGATTTCCTTTTTTTAATCTTAAATTTCATTATTTTTATTTATTACCACTTCCCTGCCCTATTTCATGCCTTAATTTCTTTTTTTCCCCTCAAGCGTTTTTTTAAATTCCGGTTAACATACGGTGAAATACTAGTTTGAGGTGTAGAATGTAGTGATTCATCACTTACATACAACACCCAGTGCTCATCACAAGGGCGCTCCTTAATCCCCATCACCTATTTAACACAACTCCCCTCACCCACCTTCCCTCTGGTTACCATTAGTTGGTTCTCTGTAGTTAAGAGTCTGTCTTAGTTTTCTTTCCCCCCCGCCTTGCCCACCCCAGGTTCATTTGTTGTCTTTCCTAAGTTCCACATATGAGTGAAATCATATGGTATTTGTCTTTCTCTATTCCACTTAGCATAATACTCTCTAGCTCCATTCACATCATTGCAAATGGCAAGATTTCATTCTTTCTGATAGCTGAGTAATATTCCATTGTATATATATGTACCATATCTTCTTTACCTATTCATCAGTCAATGGACATTTAGGTTATTTTCATAATTTGGATCTTGTTGATAATGCTGCTATAAACATTGGAGTTCATGTATCCCTTCAAATTAGTATTTGAATTTGAATTAGTATTAGTGTAACCTTTAGGTAAATAGTTGTGTAATTGCTGGATGGTAGGGTAATTCTATTTTTAACTTTCTGAGGAAACTTCATACTGTTTTCCAGAGTGTCTGTGCCAGTGCGCATTAGACCAACAGTGTAAGAGGGTTCTCCTTTCGCCATCGTGCCTTAATTTCTAGTTGCTTAGAGAATTATAGTGGTCTTCAGACAAGTTTAATCATTTCTATACAATTTATTCTTTCAATCATTGGAAAACATTTTTTGCTTCTCTTTTAGGTGTCAAACACTATACCAAACTCTGTAATTAAGTGCATTTGAGGTGCCGTACAAGGTGTATATATATTATGTAGAGCCTCCATTTTCTTGCATGGGAGGATTATTCTTTAATCCGAATAAAAGTCTTTGTAAGATAAATGAATTAGGAAAGTGGTTCACACAATTCATTCTAGATACAATGAGTGTGTTAAACTTCCTTCTTCATTTCTTTATCCAAAACGTTTTAGTTTCTTCATTACGTATCAAGTACAATCTAGCACATTCAAGCTATTAGCAATATGACCCAACCAAACTTTTCAGCTTTCTATTCCAGTACCCTCTTTTGATGCTTAAACTGGATTGTTCACAGTTTCTTCATACACTAACCTCATTTATTTTGCACACTTTCTAATTTTTTCATTTGGGGTATCCATCTCAAGCTTTCTCTTCTGACATTTCTGCTTGTTAAACCCTGTTCACTTCCTTCATGAAGCATTTTCTGATATATTCATATGTATTACCTCTTTTTCCTCTCACTTTCCCTACTGTATATTTTAATGTTTTTTGTAGTATTAATGGTATTCAGCTTTTTTTATTATACCTGTACTAGATTATAAACTCCTTGGGAATATTCCCTATTTTTTATCATATGTGTATTTCATAATACATAAGTGCTGTACTTTCTAGGCATTCAAATATTTATTGATTTACATTTGATTTTTTAATGCAAGTTAATTTTTTTCTAAGATTTTATTTATTTATTCAACAGAGAGAGAGACAGCCAGCGAGAGAGGGAACACAAGCAGGGGGAGTGGGAGAGGAAGAAGCAGGCTCCTAGCGGAGGAGCCTGATGTGGGACTCGATCCTAGAACTCCAGGATCACGCCCTGAGCCGAAGGCAGACGCTTAACCGCTGTGCCACCCAGGCGCCCCTGCAAGTTAATTTTTTTTCAAAAACAAAAACTTTGCTGGAAGTTTTCATTTTCATAAATATTGTGTCTTCAGCAATTATTCTCTTAATTTGTATTTTGATACCTAATTTTTTTTTCCAAAGTAAGGGTATTTTAAGATAACAATGAAGCCTCCAGTGCAAGTATCATTACTGAGTTTCTTCAGAGGTAGAAATCATGATAAGATGTTTGCTACATAAATTTCAACTTAAACTGAATCGCCAGGATGCAGAAAAAGAATACAAACTGTTTTCAAGGCTAAGAAGGACTGCAGATTTTCAAGCTTCTTAGAATTCATATCTCTAAAAAAAAAAAAAAAATATGCTCTGTGAATCCACTGGTTTTGTCCTCTTAAGCATATTAAATAAGTAACGTAATTCATGGTTTGGTGTATGTGTGCATGTGTGTACAACTCATGTACACACTATGACTTTAAAAAATCCCACATAATACAATACAGAGTTGATATTATATTAATACAGAGTTTACTAGGAAATACTATAATTTTAAAATTTATTTATTTTTAGAGAGGGGGGAGGGACAGAGAGAGAGGGAGAGAGAAATCTCAAGCAGGCTCCATGCCCAGCCACGCCTAACTTGGGGCTCAATCTCCTGACCTTGAGATCATGACCTGAGCCAAAATCAAAAGTCAGACACTTAACCAATTAAGCCACCCAGGCACCCCTAGAAATACTGCATTTTTTATAGTCCTTTCTGAATAACACAGTTACATAGCTAATAATTACAAGAAATATTTAAACATATCATAAGCTATTCAATTTGAAGCCATTCATAGAATATTTACATTTATATATAGTTCTTTCCAAGGTTCTATACTTTCTCATTTTAACAAGATACAAAATGTAATTCTTTTTTTAACTGTTATGGACTTTTTTTCAAAAAAGATTTTATTTATTTATTTGAGAGAGGGTGCGAGAGCATGAGTGGGGGGCCAGGGGCAGAGGGAGAGGAAGAAGCAGGCTCCCTGCTGAGCAGGAAGCTTGATCCCAGGATCATGACCTGAACTGAAGGTAGCTGCTTAACCAACTGAGCCACCCAGACGCCTCACAAAGTGTTATTGATGTTCTTAATTATTATATTTATTTGTCATATTTATTACATTTATTATTACTTAGTATTTTGTTATGCCTTGGTCTATTTCTAACAGATGTTATTGTGTAAGTCGTGGGTACAAATATGTCAGTTTCAGTGTTTCTTGTGGAAAAGCTATCCAAGTTCATGTAGGATGGCTTGAGTGAGACCTCAAGATCCTTCAAAAGAAGGGAATGAACCCATAGTATTTTCTTCCAGTTAGCACCTCTCCTGTGATTAGATTTATGTCATTCCATTTCCAACTTAATAGCTATTTTGATCATAAGAATGGAGGGATATTGTGTCTTTTTCAGTCCCCATTACAATTTCCGTGATGAGAATATAGTATGGAAATGTTAATGTTTTATATGTTTCTGACAGTAGTAATGTACAATTCTATTTTGACCTTTCCAATATGATACAGATCGATTGGTTGGGCACTTTATTTCTTCCTTTGTCTACTACTGTAATAGTCTATTAAGAAAAAGGGCAAAATGATCAATCAATCAGACTTTCCAAGGTGTTGGATAATAGTCCTCCGATTTTACCTAGTTAAGATAGACATATGTTCATTGTTTAAATACATCCATAAATATATTCATGCCAGCATAGGTGTTCTATTATTTCGAATGTACCATTATGTATTATTTCGAATGTACCATTATGAATTATACTTTTATTTAATATCTAATCTCATCCTTTCCATTGCCAGTTATGGATTGCAGAAAAAAAAAATAAAGTAGTGGCTTTTAGCTTCTAGCTTTTAGAAATTTGGGTGCTTTGTTTGACAAAGTGCAATGATTTCTCTAGGTATATTAGACAAAGTAGCAAGGTCCCTCAGTGTTATTTCAAAATAATAAAAGGTCTTGAGGTTTGTGCACACACATGCAAAGTAACTGAACTGAATGAGTATTCTCAAATTGTTTATGATAACACTGACAAGAAGAAAAGAACAATTCAAGTCTCATTCAAAGAGTAAACCCATTACTGTATAGTTTAAACTGATGTGTTCTTATTTGTTTCATACAAAGGCATCTCTGTTCTGAAAACCAAACGTTTTACTCTAAAAACTCTGTAAGGAATATCAAAATCACTATATTACAAGTGGGTGAGAGGTCTAATAAGTAGTGTCCTGGATCTGGCTTACTCCTAAGGAAATCAATTAATAGCAATACAGTGATTAACAGCACTGTAGGCCTGGTTCCCAGAGTCAATAATTTCCATTTTCACCACTGCAGGGATATCATAAAAGAAATGCAGTATGTTATCTTGAAGTTAAAATTAGTGTTTTTGCCACCTACTTGGCAGTCTTCAAAGCACTGCAGATTATTGAGGGTCATTGCTTATGAAGTCCAGGTGACTGTTATACTCTTGATTTCCAGGAGGACATATTATTTGAATACTTGGAACAAAAAGTGTAGTGTACACTTCTTTCCAAAGTGAAATGAAAAATGTAATACAATCTTAAAATTTTTGGACGCCTTAGCATGGTTTGAGATACTCTAAACCAAAAGAACTGAAATTGCTTATCTTGTCCCCTGGTAATCTTTGATGTCCCCTCAATTTTTCCAATACAAAGTGTATTCCAATATTCCATTAGAGAAAGGAGAAAGAAAGGAGAAAAGGAGTTACAAGCTAACACTCATGTTTATATGGAGATAAAGGGTATAATTAAGCACTTAAGATGCATATCTGTAACCCTGGAGTCATTTCTTTCTGAATTATCCCAAGGAGAAATCTAGGAGTCATCTTGATTACTTTGTCTACAACACCATTTATATCGAATGGATATTCAGGGAAGGCTGTACATGCCCTTCTTACCATTTCTACAACCACCCTTTCCTTTTCATTCAGCAAATATTTGTCCAGTTCCCAATTTGTGACAGGCACTCTGTTTTGAATTTCACGTGGATTTTTGCAACTATTTATGTTGCTCATGCCTCCAGCTTAGCTTCATCCATGCCATTCACTATTATGGCCTTTAGATCATTTCAGTGTCTCCAGATACAAGTTTTAAAGGGCTTCACATATCTTTTAAGGTTTGGATCCATAAGCATTAATGTCATCACATATTCCATAAATAATTGTCCAGTAACTCTTTCACCAACAGAATCTCATCTTTCTTGCCTAGAGGATATTCAAAATTACTTAACAACTCAGAAACACAGTACATTCCAGACTAAACTACATTGTTTGCATAAACTGATCTTTAAGGCTGGACTGCTTTAATTTTACTTGCTAATTGGCTAATTTCTTTCTACTCAAACTCTTTAACCTACCAATTTAGATTGTATAGCCCTACTATGCACCTTGTAACAATTTGTGCTTCCCTTTATTTTTGGATTTGCATTTCAGTTTTAAGTAAAACTTTTAGTTTGAGATCATTGTAGATTCACATGCAGTGGAAAGAGATAATACAGAGATCCTGCATGCCCTTTATCCAGTATCCCCCTATAGCAGATACCTCACAAAAGCACAGTATCACAACGAGGATATTGACATTGATCTAATCTACTGATCTTACTCAGATCTACTCAGACATTTGTGTATTGTGTGCATGTGTGTGTATGTATTTAGTTTTATATAATTTTAACACAAGTATGTTTGTGTAACACCACCAAAGTAAAAAATGGAACAATTCTATCACAGCAAGGCTTTCTCACTTTGACCTTTACTGTGCTTGATTTTCCCTATATAATGAACTCTATGAGTTTATTTGGCCTATTGGTAAGTTTAATAGATATTGGAAAGTAAATTTTCTGATTATATACGTGTGTGTGTGTGTGTGTGTGTGTCTATGTGGATGGATAGATGGATAGACATGTATAAATATATGTACATATATAGTTCTTTGAATTGGTATTTTGCCAATTTTGATTAATGTTCTCATCAGTATCTCTGATTTATACATACTAATTTTTTGTTTAATAATTGCTAATACTGTAGCAAATCATGTTGTTGGAAAGTGTGTGTGAGAGAGAGAGAGAGAGAGAGAGAGAGAGAGAGAGACTCTAGAAGTTTGACCCTTAAAAGCTTAGTAGAACTTGTTGTACATGGAATTTGGTGTTTTTGATAGCTTGGATAAACCATGAAATGTGTGATTTAGCACTTCACATGATTACTGTGATTCACACATATTTGAATTCATGCTGATGCTCTGTGCTAAATTCAGTTAGGTGCCAAGATTTGGAATTTGGGTGCATCCACAATATTTTCCCCTTTTCTGTTTATCTGCTTGTTGTGATTGGTGATTACCAGCAGCTGCTGTGCACATTTGCTGATAATAAGAAATGTTTAGAGTTCTGTATCCAGTTTCTCTTGCTTCAAACCCTCCATGATAATCAGCTTATCTGCATTTGGCTTTCACATGATAAGATTATCTTACCCCTGTGAGTTTAGTCCTTCCATCATGGGTATAAATCATTGTGATTGGGCACACAGAGATGTTGGCTGGAGAACAAGCAAGAATAGCTCGTTCTGGATTAGTAATTGAAATCAGCCCCCATCCCTTGGAGAAAAGATTAAGAGTTGGTCATCAAACATGCTTTTCTGCATATCTCTTCATTGTTAACTGGTCCCTGGAGATGGAGGACTGTTTCTTAACAGTGTTTCTGAGGAGAAGTTCCACCCATGCACCAGAACTCTGTCATATTTGGATGTTAGTGTGAGGTTACCAGAGGAATGTTTCAGAGATGGTCAGTAGGTATTCTTCTGTTCCATTTGCATACTTCAGTCATGATATGGGGTGCAGAAGTGGGTATCTGGAAGAAGGTTTAAAAACCCATATACTCTGTTTCAGTTAATGTCCCTGTAAGTATCTTTGTGTCAGAGTAGGTAATACAAGAGAGGTTAAGACAGAATGAGAACAGATCTATTGATTGAGGAGAAGTGGTGATCTTCATTCATCTTAAGAAATGTAGCTTCTTTAGCAAATCTCATATCATTTAGTTAAGTAGCACGAAAAGATGGATCCCCATACCCACCTCTTAACGGTTTGTGTGTGTGAAATCATTTATCTATATCAACAGCATCTATTCAGTAATCTGAAATACATCAATGTTCTTCTATGCTTCTACATCATATACATCATGAAATACATGAAATACATCAGTGCTTCTAAAGCCATCTTTGTTTAACTTTAGGTAAGTGAATTTCATTCTACCGGCTTCAGTCAAGCCAAGAATGATTAATTGTTGGTCCCTAAAATTTGCTACATATTAATATCACCCAGGAGGTGTTCAATACTCCTACTCCTAATGCTCAGGTGATACCCTCCTCCAATTGAATTATGGCCTTTGGGAATGAGACTCAGGCATCAGTAGTTCCTTTAAAGCTTACCAAGTGATTCTAATGAGTGGCCATGTGAAGAACCAGTGATTAACTGCTCGTTCTCAGGTACTCTTATCAAAATAATCTTCTCCTCTCATTTATTGGGGTAGGAAAAATCTTTAATTTACATTCTCATCTCTGTCATACATTTATATATTTTAAATTTTCGTGTTATTCTTTGTTCGTCTGCTATTATAAGCACCTCCCTTTTTGTTAAGGTGTAAATAGCACAAAATATTTTGTCCTCAGATCTCCTAACATATCTCAACAAAACTCATGATGGATTCTCTGTTAGCTTTACTTGTTGAGGTATATAATTATATATAATTATATTCAGGAAGATATAGAAATTAAAGTTTGGTGACTTTTGGCAAGTGTATATACCCATATAACTATTCCTCCAATCAAGATATATAACATCTCCATTGTTCTTATTTTCATCTCCATGCGACACAATTGTTTGATAGGATGGTATTGATTTGTAAGGATATACTGTACTTTATCAGTGCCCTAATAACATTAGTGCTGCTTCCTCCATTATAAAAATGTTAATATTCATTCAAAGCGCTTATACATATTTACTTTTAAAGATTTATTTATTTTAGGGGAATCTAGGTGGCTCAGATGGTTAAGCATCTGCCTTCGGCTCGGGTCATGATCTCCAGGTCCTGAAATCGAGCCCCATGTCGGACTCCCTGCTAGGCTGGGAGTCTGCTTCTCCCTCTCCCTCTGCCTCTCCTCCTACTTGTGTTCTCTCTGTCTCTCAAATGAATAAATAAAAAATCTTAAAAAAAAAAAGATTTATTTATTTTAGAGCAAGAGAGAGGGGAAGAGGGAGTCGCAAACAGGCTCTGCACTGAGCATGGAGCCCCACATGGGGCTTGATCCCATGACACCAAGATCACGACCCAAGCTAAAACCAAGAGTCAGGCGCTTAACTGACTATGCCACCCAGCCCCCTCCCCCATATTTACTTTTAGTAATACTGCCCAATTATCTTGAGATGTATTGCTTTGTACTACAGACTAGTTTCCCTTCATGTTGTGGACATAGGGAGCCAGATGGAGACTCCTATAATGACCAAATTAAGAACAGGTTTACTTGGAGTATGGTTTTTAAGTACATTTCAGCAGTGGGGCTGATTTTTCTCCTCACCCATTACCTCTCCATATTTATTGTGAAAATCCAGATTTATATTAAGCTTTGCTGCTCTGTTTCTGTCACTGACCCCCATAACAGTAAAAAAAGTTCCCACCACCTTGAGTTTGAGTTTATCTGGAGGTAAACATAACAATCCAGTTACTCCTATAGCACTGAGTGATTGATCTATTTCTTAAGCAGTCCTTCAATTAGGTATTCATAAAATCTTGTCACAGCTCACTTTTAGTTGATATAAACTGAACCTGATGTTTCTCAGTAGCTTCTGTGGCAAAGCCTATTCTTACCTACACAACAGTCCTATTTTGTACCTGTTTTGGCTAATAGGACTTTTTCCTTTTCCAAACATGATCTCATCTGTTTTTCTATCTTCTAGGTTTGTTACCTTTACTGTTTCCTGTTATATTGCTATTATATATTTAAAAGGAATATCTTTTCTGCTAATTCAAAGGAATTTAACTGAAAATTGGTAGAAAGGAGTAATAAATGCATGTGCCCAGTCTGCCACCTATACACAAATTCCTATTCTGCTTCAAGAATCCCAACTCACTCATATAGTTTCAATGACTGTGGCTAACCCATAGTATGTAGTAATATCTCCTCACATTTTATTCTCTTCCTGAAGTTAATAATCATTATACTATGTTGTTCTTCATTCTTTTTCTTTAACACAAAAAAGAGGCAAATGTTAGAAAGATTTTCAATATCATTTGATTTAAACTATTTGTTAATATCAGTTTACTCTTGGTATCTGAGCATTTTTTATTGTTTATATGTGTTTATGCATGAATGTTTGTGTGGATATATATTTATCGGAGTTCAGGGGGCCATTTCAAATTGAGATAGTCCTTGCCAAAGAATTGATAATGAGTGCTTGATTTCATGAACGTATGAGAATCTGTATTTACTGCCTTCTCTACTTTCTGAGATTCCTGTGACTTTCTTTCCTGAATTAAAAAACAAAACAAAAGAACAACAACAACAACAACAAAAACAGTTTCCAGACTCTCAAAATCAATGCATAGGCAACAAAATTCTTTTGCTTCTTTTTTTTTTTTTTTTTTAAGATTTAATTTATTTATTCGACAGAGTGAGAGACAGCCAGCGAGAGAGAGAACACAAGCAGGGGGAGTGGGAGAGAAAGAAGCAGGCTCCCAGCAGAGCAGGGAGCCCTATGCGGGGCTCAGTCTCAGGACCCTGGGATCACACCTTGAGCCAAAGGCAGACACTTAATGACTGAGCCACCCAGGCGCCCCCCCCAAATTTTTTTTGCTTCTAATTTCAGTTTAGGACACAAGAAGAAATCGGTGACTTGTTTAGATGGCATTAAAATTGGCTTAGTTGAGTTGTAACAAGTTACATTAAACAAACAAGAAACTGTTGAATTAAGAGGAAAAAAATGGAATTCACTTCACATGAAAACCAGTTTCCAATTTTTAAGTTTATTTCAAGCTAAATGATGCATAATTCTTTTTTTTTTTTTCAGGAAACTTATCCTTAATAAAAGTCCTCTTTGATAAAAGATGCTTGTAGGTATTTTAGTATTTTGATCATGACTAACCAAAGAAAGAATTTTTATGAGCTTGTTGTTTTTTGCTTTTTGGGTTTTTTTGTTTTGTTTTTTGCTTATTTGTACAAAAAGTAAGATAATGGAATGGAAGAAATTTGCCTTGGCATATATAGTGGAAGTTCATAAGACTCCTTCATATGCATAGCTCTAGACCAACGGCTGCCAGTGACCTTGACCTTGAATGTTCATGGCATAATATATACAGCTTGATAAATCAGAGCTCCTCCAGAACATCTTGGGATACTTTAGTAACTTTAGAATCATGACCAGTATTAATAATTTTCCAATTAGGTGCAAAGATATTTTAATAATATACAACACTATGGCTTATTAATAGGTCTTACATTTTTAAAATGTTTAAAATTTTATGTAAAAAAAACTTTGATAACTATGCTTCAGAAGAACACACTAAAGTCCAACATACTTAAATAATATGTGTTGAAATATGAGAGAAAATTTCAGGTCCAAATTAGGGTTTTATCATTTTGAATCCTTGTTCTAAGAGTTATAGAGAAGTATTTTAAGAACTCAATTTCATATATTTGAAATACATGGTTAAGAGTAGTAGGGCGCTTCAGCCAAACAATAGTCCTATAAAAGAACTCTCCATTAAAAGAAAACATTTTTCTCAGGGGAAGAATATTATTTTCTAGGTTTCGCTTATATGAGTTTAAAATATTAGCCACAAAGTAAATATACAATGAATTATTTTTTATCTTATCAAAGGAGTTTAATTGCTCAAAAGGTAAATGAATCATATTAATAGGCTACAAATTTTATTTATCTGTAATATAAAATGTTTCACAAATGTGGAATGAGAACTTAGAGATTCTGTGTCAGGGTAGGCTAAGCTACCCAAGCTAATAACAAAATGTTACAGACTCAAGGGAAGAACAACATATTTCTTTGTCATCTGATAGGGCAGGGCCAGTTTTCTAAGACAGTGAAAAGTGTGGGGGGGGGGGCAATTGGGCGGGGGGGCGGTTAGGGTGAGGGAGTCTTGCTCCAAGGGTTCATTTGGAATCCCAGACCAATAAGAATGCTTCCATCTTCAATATGTGTCTTCTCTAATTGTAGGCAACAGAAGGGGAAAGAGCATGGAGGGATAGGCATAGAAAAATTTAAGTATCTGTCCTAAAGGTAGCATGTATCACTCCCTTCACAATACTTTAATTACAGTCGAGTTTTATAGCCATTTCTAACTGCAATAAAGGTTGGGGTGGTAGCTTTTGCTGTGTGCCCAGGTGAAAAACAAGAAAAAAGATTTTGGTAGATAGCTTGTAGCTTTTACCATGCAAGCCAATGTGTGTTACTAATTTCTGAATTCAAGTTTGTTTTCTTAAGTCCAAGGATCCTAAACATTTTAAGAGACTAGTTTCCTCAGAAACACAATCAGTTCCTTTTTAGAATACTCTTCAACATGACTTATGTGGAGAGCAGCCTTTCAGCTCTCTTACACACACAAAGACACCGACACACACACACACACACACACACACACACACATGCACACACAGAGAAAATGATTCTGTACTGGAAGAAAAAGAAGAAATTGGAAGCTCATCTTTCTGACCCCAGGGACTGGTTTGATTTTCTCTTGAACAATCAGCTCTGCTACATCATCCAGGGAAAGACATGGAGGCAAAGAGTGCTTCCAAGTGGGACATGTGGCAGCGGCGGGGAGGAGCGTAATACTCAGTCACTTGAGCTGAAAGGAGTAAGCTCTGACAGCTTGCTCCTCCTATGAAAAAGGGTGCTGCTTTATGAGGCCAAATCGTAGGGACAGTGGGATTCTATTGGGGAGTTAGGAGCCCAGCGCAGGGTAAAGCAGGCAAGAATTCTGCCCTCTTACACCATGGCCTTCTTCAAGGCCCGCTGCAAAAGCCTCTCTATCCTTTGCAGAAGTGCAAATGAAGCACAGAGATGTCTGACTGACAGCAGTTAGAGTCCCTCAAGTGTTTAACCATCTAGTCCTAGATTAGCATTCGAGAATCCTCGTGCACTTTGAAGAATCTTCCTTCCATGCTGTTCTGTTTTGCAATTCTTTAAGTATTGTAGCACTCGTTTGGAACATTCTCCTCCTTTTTCTCCCCCTACCATCCCCTCAAATCTCTTTAGCTGATAATTATGCTCTTCGGATCTCCTGAGCATCCTAGACTGAATCTGCTCTCCTAAGTAGCAGTTGCTTCCTTACCCGTCTGCCCTTTACCTTTTAGGCAGATACTACACTTAATCGATCTCTTAAATGCTTGCCTTCCCCTATTAAATTGTAAACTCCCTACGGACAAGGAATGGAGTATCTGCACTGTATTGCTCAGGACAGAGCACAGCCCTTAGCAACAGTAGTTGCCAGTAAAATAGTTATTAGATGAAAAAGGTTTTATTATATATTTTTCAGGGTACAGCCTGTATTATCCGACCCTTACTATAGGCAATCATGATCTTGAAGCAATTTTTTTTTTTTTTTGACCTTAGGGTCCCTATACTAATTTCAGAAAATCTACAGGGCTCAGAATTAAAGTCACTCTGATTGATTCTAAAATCAAGTGTTTCCTATGTTGTTTATTTCAGTTGGCCAAGCACAATGTGTGTGTGTGTGTGTATTTATATACTTATATATAACTTATATATCTAGGCAAGGCTATGGGATACTCATAGATTATCTTACTAGTATATGTTTTCATCATGAAAGATTACCAGCACGGGAATGGACAATGTGATTTATAAAGTAATTTAAAAACTAATTTAATAATTAAAAATAATTTTAAAAAATATTCTGTTTCTGGATCAGTAGATTCTTGTGTTCAAAAAGAGTTCACAGAACTACGAAGGTAAAGTGTTAGGAAAGCAGCATTTTCCTAAGTTATTAAAAGGGTGATATAGCATAGGTCCTGGAGCTTGATCATGGGGATTCAAATCTCAGTTCTACTACCTGTGTGATTTTGGGGGGGAGTTATGTAGCTTCTCTGTGCACCTAGTACCTCCTTGTTTAGTGAAATGTGATGAAAATAATACCTTATATAGGATACATCCTATAATGTTCCTTCTTCACATCCTCCTCCTCTTTTTCATTTTCTTCTTAATTCTAGGAAATGCTGTACATAAATGTCATTGTTTATTTTGGGAAGCATCAACAGAACATGATTTCTGAAATTATGTAATAAATTGGCCAGTGAAATAAGAACTTTACTGATGTGTTAATTAATCCAATATTATTTCATTAGATTACAATCTTGAGTAGTGGTTGTATATGGCAAAGCTTAAATGAATACCATGATTGTACTTTTTTAAAAAGCTAACCTGTCTACTGGGCACATGAACAATAGAAACTAAAATTTAGGACCAAGAGGGCGCCTGGGTGGCTCAGTTGGTTAAGAGTCCAACTCTTGATTCTGACTCAGGTCATGCTCTCAGGTTTGTGAGATCGAGCCCTGTGTCGGGCTCCACGCTGGGTGTGGAGCCTGTTTAAGATTCTCTCTTACTCTCCCTCTGCCCCACCCCCTTGCTTGTGCTTTTTCTCTCTCCCTCTCTCTAAAAATATAAATAAGAATAAAATTTAGGACCAAGATATTTTGTCATAATTACATTTGTACTCTCAAATGGAGCAATGTTGAAAAATACTAATTATAGTTACTAATAGTATGTCAATTAATTAAGAAAACTATATTGCCAAGCAACATTTTACTTTGTGCAGTTTAGTTTTTTCCTAATAAATACTGATCTGCTCTACTTGAATGAAACCTGTAGATACTACTAGCAAAACAATTTTTTTTTTTTCAAAAGAAGGGAAAAAATTAGTCAGCAAACAAAAAAAGCAACCTTCTGTGTTACCCGGAAAGTTTTATGTGTGACAGGATCTGTGCAACAATTAGAAGACTTTCTTGCAACCAGAATGAGCTAGTTTTGGGCTCCAGTCACCGCAGAGTAGTTCTGCTTAATATGCAGACACTCAGGCAGGTTGCGTAATTTGCCCTGATTGCCACAATATTGCCTTAGTTTACAATTTTATGTTGTACTGTTCTGTCGAAGCATTTAATACTATTTTAAATGCTCTAGAGTTTTCCTGTAAGATTTTTAAGTATTGCATAGAATTTGACTATTGAATGATAACTATAACCTGAAAGTCAGTTGCTGTATACTTTACTTTACGCTTAGCATCAGTAGCCTAGAGCTTTTTAATTTGCATTGTATAGAATGTCATTCTGACTATAATTTTTAGTTGAGATTACCAGTTACAGTTATTCCACCACACACAATCACAGTGATCAATTTATCCAAGTCTTCTTATCGAAGAAATGTGATCATCTATGAGAGACAGAAGAGATTTTCCTTCCCAGGATCCTAGGAACAGAGACAGATACTTGACTTAAGAGTATATAAATAGGGCACCTCGGTGGCTCAGTCAGTTGGGCATCTGCCTTCAGCTCGGGTCATGATCCCAGAGTGCTGGGATCGAGTCCCACGACAGGCTCCCTGCTCACTGGGGCGTCTGCTTCTCTGCCCCTCCCCTGGCTAGTGCTTTCTCTTTCTATCTCAAATAAATTAAAAAATCTTTTTTTAAAAAGTATATAAATAACACTGAAAAATATAATTACTAAGAAAAAATGTCAATGTTATAATTTTCTTCAACATTTATCAGGCCTTTTCAGATACAGACACTATCACTTGTGTCTTAAAATCTAGACCTAAGATTTTCTTATCTAATATTGAAAACCAAAGTCCTGTTTCACTCCTTCGAATCTGTAAGTTTCAGGAAACTAGAGCTAGCCATGTTCCCTAATCTATCCTACGGGTGATGGAAATCCTCTTGGATCCCGCTTACTTAGTGAGACACAATCCAGTATTGTGCTCAAAATACAGATCTGTCACTTGCTTCTTGTAGCTTTGGGTATATTACGTTTTTGCTTTGTGCCTATTCCTCAGATACGTAGATACAATAATGTTAACTTTAGTATAATGCCTATCTCACAGGATTCTATAAGGACTAAATGAGCAAATATGTAGAAACCATTTGCCACATGCCTAATAAAAGCTTGTTTAATAGGCATTAAGTATTTATGATTAATATTTTAAACAAGAAAATATTGATTCCTCTTTACTTGTGTTCTTTCCACAAAATTCCTGATTCCTAAGTAAGTGTCTTAAAGTAATAGGTCTATATGTGTAATGTTTTAGCCAAATTAAGAATGATAAAATGAGAATAGATAAATAATATATAGATATATATATAATTATATATATATATTATAAATATAATAAAGAATAAATAAAAATAAATAATAAATAAATAGAGTCAAGATAAAGTTTCAGGTAAAAGGTATCAAAAAGCAGTTTTTGAGATATGTTTCAAGTAATTGAGCTTTTTAGCAAAAGTCACTTTACCTTTCTATTTTTAAGTACAACACTTAAAACATTAACACTTCTCCTTTCAGATTAACTCATATTAAGCAGTTTAGAATTCCCAATAAACTTTAATTAGCATTTATTCAAGAGATTGATCTTAACTTTACTATTTTGCTTTACTACTGTAACAGAGCATGCAGCTGTCAAGTATTTTTTGAAAAGGCAATCAAAATAACAGAAACTCTTCTTGGATGACATAATCCAAATGCAGAAATGCAGTAGAACATCCCCTGTATATTCTATAGCTTAATGACCAATCTCATCTTCATTCAGCATTTTTCAACTCCTTATGCGTAAAAGGATAGAAGTAATTCTAAGATCATCTTTCATATAAACACAAAACACCTCTACAAATTACAAGAGCTACAGGGAATGCAAATGTAATATAATATCTGAGCAAAACATTAGCCCCTTCACTCTGATGTTCAGAGCTTTACTTTTGAGAAGAACTGCCAATTACAAATCAGCAAAATGTGTGAAATTTTTTATAGTGGAAGTGCCCCAAATCCAGCACTTATTAAAGTTAGATAAAGTTAAATACAATAAAGCTGCATGATAAAGAGAATGAGACATCTTTCTTATAAATAAATGGGTTAGGTGTGGATAGCATATTAGTGAAGTTCTTATTTGACCCTTTCTTTTGAGATAGCAGCTATCTTTGGCCTTGGGTTCATAAGAATCAAATGTTACCATGCCAAATGGAAAATGATCATAGTGATTTCTTAACCCAGCAATTAAAAGCCTCATGTACACAGACACTTTTTATTTAAAAAAAAAACAAAACTAAATTTCATGTTTTTCATTTACAGATAAGTGACTTCCCTTGACAATGTTGACTTTGTACTTTATATTAAAGATATGTTGTATTTCATAAGCAGTTATCTAATTAATATCAGAATGGGAATTTTGAGTCATTTTCAGCAGCCAGAATGTTTTTTTTTGTTTGGTTGGTGTTTTTTTGTTTTTTGTTTACTGTTTGTTTTTATTAATTGATTTGTATATGCTTGGTATTCAACTAGTTTCCTCAGTTACAGATGTCTTTCTTTTAAGAACTAGTTTGAATTAGGGGGCTTTTTTGTGATTTTAAACATAATGCTTTTAGGTTTCTTAAATTGTCGACCAAATATCTTTTTAAATGTATTATGATAGGGAATTCATATACTAAACTAAGTGAAGGAGTAAGATGTTTTACCCCAGTGTCAGGATTGGGTTTCCTTCTCTTCTGAGCTCAGCCCTACTCATCCCCAACCCTTTTTCTATTTCTTTGAGTAAGGTAATGAACTGAAAGGATTCAAGCTGGCAACCTGCCCCCTTCTGATTAGTTCAGAATGGGTTCCCCTTCATTATTTTCCCTGTTCAACAATCTATTCAATTCCAGGATTGTGATAATGATATTTTCTCTTACAGAGCTATTGTGTTACTTAATTAATGTTTGTTACATACGTGGAGATCGTTGGATGGTAGATGATATTCTGGAGCCAAGTACATTATTATTTCATTAAAATTAATGCCAAGATGAAACATAATGTGGAAGGTGATGGCCTGGAAATTGTTTCCTATCACGAAGTGGAAAGGATATATTTGTTTGGCAGCTTTCTAAGCACAGTATAAACAGGTGGCCATCAACAAACTGATATACAGAAGAGAAATAGTTCATCTGGATAATTTAGATTTTAATTGAATTATTTACAGAATATATGAAGTTTGAATTTCTTTTGCAAGGTGGAGATTTTGATCAATTACTTTATTAGAGGGCAAATAGAGACCTATAAGGAAAAAAAATAAAGCACAAATTAGATTTACCCAAAAATATTTACTTTTATGTAGTGAAAAACCATGAGCTTGGAGTTAAAGAAGATGGGCTTGAATCCAGTTTCAATGTTGAATCAATGCTTGAATCAATGTTGAAATTCCTTGATGCACAGATTAGATCTGTCTTGTGCACTGCCATTTTCCTGGTATAAAAAAACATATCCTTGTTTCCACCTTATTCATATTTCTTCTTAATTAAGTGTTCTGGCTTTTGATATGTGTTTCACCAATCTTTCCCTACAGGCTTTGTAGTTTTTATATCTTTTATTAAAAAGTCTTCCCTTGGGGTTCCTGGCTGGCTCAGTAGGTACAGCATGTAATTTTTGACTCTTGATCTCAGGATCGTGAGTTCAAAGCCCACTTTGGGCATAGAGCTTACATTTTTTTTTTAAAAAGTCTTCCCTTACTGGAAAAGATTAAAATAAGTCCCTATATTTTATTCTATAAATTTTACTTTTCATATATAATCTATTTTAATCTATGTGGATTGCATTATTTTGGAGTAAAAATTATAAAAGCTTGGAAAAACATTGGTAGTCTAATTTGAATTTTAATCTGGGGTGCCTGGGTGGCTCAGTCGATTGAGCGTCCATCTCTTGATTTCAGCTCAGGTCATGACCTCAAGGTCATGAGATTGGGTCCTGTGTTAGACTCCCCTCGAGTCTCTTCCCTCTCCCTCTTCCCCTACCCACCCCCAAAATAAATCAATCTTTAAATAAATAAATAAAAATAAAAGATGTATTTGGGGATAATTACATACCAATACTCTGTCTTCTAATAATGAATTTTAGTATACTTTTTCATTTATTTTGTTTTTTTCCCAATAAAGTCCCATACATATTTTGTTAAGAGTTATACTTAGTTTCCCGTGCTAATACTGTAAGTGGTGTACTTTTTAAAAAGCAATTTAAATATCTGATTAAATGTACTGAACTTGAAAGTGTACATCAAGAAGTATCTATATTTTTATCTAACAAGTACTTTTAAATAAATTGTTTAATCTTCCTTCCCTGCCGTGAATGGCTGCTAAAATAGAAGCCATCACTTTCAGAACTCTTTCAGTTACAGAAACAAATTTTATCTCAGTAATTATAACTCAGGTTGAGATATTAACATGATGGCTCCAGTGTAGAATCCAATTTAAAATTTAAATCTCACTTTAAAGTCATAGATTTTCCCTCTCCCTAGTGTAGGGCTGACTTATGCATAGGAGACCTGGGGTAGAAGATTCTTTCCGTCTCTTTCTTCCTCATTCTTTTCCCAACCTCTGTACAACTTCGAGGTTTCCCTTCCTTTTCCAGTGTAAGTGTGGTGTCAAAGCAAAGATTGCAGTGAACAAAGTGGACAGGCAAGGAGGATTTATTCCAGACTATTGTAGTAAGACAGAGAGTCCAGAGCTCAGTCTAAGCTCAGCCCTGCTTGAAATAAAGGATTGGACAGTTTGGGGGGAAGTCTTAGGCCACCTGTGTTTGCTAATTGGCTTTCCCCACAGGAAAAAAAAAAACCTATTCTTGTCTTCACAGCAGGAAATGGTTTTTACAACATGGACCAAGGCTCCCACTGAAGTTTGGTTCCTGATAGGTACTCTGTCTTCCTTCATAAGCACATTTCAAAGGACAGCTCTCAGGTCCTCAAGAAAAACATTTTTGGTTGTAAAACTGGCAAGAGGCTTTTTAAAAAGATTTACATGTTAACAGGGCAGAGAAAGAATTTACAAGTACACTTTTCTAACGTAAATGTTCTTTCTTTTTTTTTCTTAAGATTTTACTTACTTATTTGACAGAGAGAGAGAGAGTCAGAGCACAAGCAGAAGGAGTGGCAGAGGGAGAGTAAGAAGCAGGCACACATACACGCACGCACGCACGCACGCACGCACGCAGCGGGGAGGGGCAGAGAGAGAATCTTAACCCGGCTCCGCAGCCATTGCGGAAACTTAGGCAGCTCGATCTCATGCTTAATGGACCCTAATGCTTAACGGACTGAGCCACCTGGGTGTCCCAGGTTTTAGTGGTTTTATCACATTGTATCTTTTTCTGGGTTCTAAGGAGTATTTCAATTGGAACTCAGTAGCCTTTGCTAGAGGTCATTATTTCAAATTGTAGTAAAATTTCTTTATTTTTGCTATGTATTTCATCAAACCAACAGGTAGTAGAAGATCATGTAAGATTTTGGCAATAGATTGATTGTTGGCCTTTCATTGTAAAGGATGAAATTTTGGGTTCTATTTAGTATTTTCTCACGTATTTGAAATATTATGTGAGAACTGGGCAATAGACTGTCTGGTGACATCTGAAATCCTGATTTTTACTTTGTATTTTTTATGATCACAAAATAAGCCACTAATCTTTCCATATTTTTTCAAATTATTTGGTCACAATAGAGAAGATATTTTTAAATACTGTTTAGTCGCACTTTTCAGGGGAGAAGTTCTCTATAGTTATGTGTCCCTAGTAAACCCGCAGAAGCTGACAGATAATGATGTAAATATCCACAAGACTGTATCTTATTTTGGTGATGTTTTTCCAGTGCAATGCAACCACAGAACAGAATTCTATATGTATGCGGAATAGAAGACTACATGTTATTAAACTCATTTTGAACAGTTGACATCAAGAAATCTCAAATGTTTTGACCTGTTTTATATAGGTCACAAAACTATGTCTCACCCAACTTCTCCGTTCCTATTATTGTTTTTCCATCTTACTCTTTTGAAAATAATTGACTTTCATGCAACCCTTTTATCTTTTTTAAAAGCTGAAAGCAGCAGCTAAAATATATATATATATATATATATATATATGTATATATATATATATATACAGCTTCAAAGGAAAACTGAAGCACAATTTGAAACAATGTCTCAGATCTGGGAGCTGTTGAAACAGAAAATGTTTTCAGACTTAATGGAGAGCTGCCTGAATGAGCATGACTTCTCCAGTAACTTCTTTGGAGAGTTATAAGCAGTGATGCATTCACTAAAACAGAGCTTTGAACCCTACCTAGTTCCGTGCTAAAGGCAGTTGACAACAACTTGGCTAGCTTTTGACTCATTCCTCTAAGGTTGTCCTATCTATATGTCACTACTCCTGTCCTGGGCCTGTTCCTCTTTCTAAAATCACAAACAAAGGAAGGAAGAAAGGGAATATATCGAGGTTTTTTGATGGAAGGAACCATTCAGTGCAATCCTCTTCTCTTTCTTCAACTCAGACCCAGTCCAAGTCACAACCATAATATAACGATATGAAATGTTACTAACAACGCCAAAAATATGCAGTAGTCATATAAGCAATTAAAAGACTGAGTAGATTCCTCTCATGTTGACAGGGCCTGATCTTTTTATCTATGGATAAGCAACAGACTACTGAATGCTTTAAACAACAACCACTTTAATATGCCTCACTGTTTTGTGAGATATAAATATGGGCACAGCTCCGGGGTGATTTTTGTGTTTCATGTAGTAGCAACGCCCCAGTGTTAGTATTTTGCTGGTGGTTAGACTGATCTGGATGATTCAAGATGGCTTCACTTATGTGTCCGGCACGTTGGGAAGGAAAGACTGAAGGCAGAGCTCAGCTGTACCCTTCTTCCACATAGTTTAGGGCCTCTCCAAATGGTCTCTCAAGCTAAGTTGTTGGACATTTGAACATCTCATGGTAACTCAGGTTCCAAGAGGCTGAGACAGAAGTTGCTACGTGTTTTAGAGCGTGAACACGGACCTTTATTGATCAAAGCAGTTTTGAGCCAGCCCAGATTCAAAGGAAATAAGAATACACTCCAACTCTCACTGAAAAGAGATTTAAAGAATTTGTGGCATTCTTTTATATACCTCAGGATGCAATACATATTCAGTGTTTAATACCAATTTATGGAATATTTAATGTCCTTCACTTCAGTTCCATCTGTGAATTCAGCTCAATTTGGCACTTGGCAGACAGGAATTCACATTTTACTATAGTCACCATGTATTCCCTGTTCTGTGTCTGTGTATGCAAGTAGATCTCTCCCCCTGCCTCTTCTCTTTCTTCCTCTTTCTCCATGTCATCTGTGTTACAGAGTGAATTTGAGGCAGCTAGCCTGAGTTTCAAAACATTTTAAAGTGTTACGTGGTAAGAGGTAAAGAAGATAATTTCTCTCTAGGAAACAATATGGCACAAGTGCCATATATTCAGCAGTGGGTTACTCAAGTGTTATTTTAGAATTATAAATGAAAAATAAATCACCAGTGGATGATGAACTGAGGCCTCACCTCTCCAAGCCCATCATCTGCTTTATCCTTAACAGAACACATTGATGGGAGACACAGCAAAACCAGAGCTAGTAAAATTGAAAGTGACAGACCATTATATGGGGAGAAAAATAGCAAGGTTTTCTTATTTGTTTTCCTGACTGTAATAGAATACAATTATGCAAAAAAAAGAAGGAGGGAGGGAGGTGGGCAAGGAAGGAGACAAGAAGGGGAAATCTGAAAGCAGGGTTGGGGTGGGAAAGATGAAAAATACAAAGAAAATGAAAAAAGAGGTGGAAGAAGGAAACACTCCTCCTAGTTACTTTCTTCGTCTCAGACCCGAATAAATTATGTCCTACCAAGTATCCATCAAAACAAAATAAGCTTGATTGCCATGATGGCCATCCCCAGGTAAAATATTTTAAGCTGTTATTAACTACTAGAAGGGAAGAATTGTTTCTTTTGTTTGTTTATCCCATGGCCTTTTCAGTATACAATGCTAGGAACTCTGTATATATTAAAACCAGGTTACATGAAAGAAAATATAATTGAGTCTAAACATTTGACCATGTTGGGATATAATGAATGCATCACATGTATTGCCTTCATTGTTAGATTAAATATACCACTTTACATCAGCTTTGTAGATATGATCTAAGTAAAATATCTAATTATTATAATTAGATTATATCTAATTATATAGATTATATATATCTAATATATATATTAGATTATATCTAATTATTATAATTAGATATTTGGGGATGGGCATAAGGTCTTTTTATACTTAATAAATGATTGCAGACTTGTTTAAGAATATGTCTAAGACAAATAGCTAAGTATTAACACATATCCAGTGAACATCACAATTATATTTAGAATTAGTTTTTTCCCCCCATAATGCGCGGTGTCTTAATGCTTATTCAACACCAAGCCACCATTCCCCTATAGCTCAACACTAACCATTTGTGCAGCAGAAATGTGTCTTACTCCCAGGCCTCTATTTGAGGAATCTGGAATGAGAATGCCATCATAAGGAAGGCTATTCTCAGAATCTCAAGTCATTAAAAACAAATCTACACAAATCTATATTGGAGATCCAGAGTCATCCTCAACTGAACACCAGGAACACCTTGTGAATATAGATTAAGAAATACATCATCTCCAATTTTATATTTCTCTTTTATATTGAATGGTACAATGTATATATATAGATAAATTTTTTTGAACATATCAAAATTTTATGCAAATCTAAAAAATGTAGCTTGACAAATACTATTATAAAGTTCTATATCTAATAGAAATGATTCCTAGAAAGTAATTATCATGTTCACATGACCATGATTTTGTAGTTGTTTTGTCAGTTTCTGGAATCAGTTATAATATATATGTAAATTAAAAAAAATTCATTTGAAAGTATCAAATTATAATACTTTTATACAAACTTTATTAATTACCGTAGAGTTTAACTAAAGCCTCCACTTCATGTGTGTGTATGTGTGTATACACGTAGTATATATAGGAATTTCCTTGTAATCTGAAGCTTTATTAGCGTTATAATATTGTGTGCCTTATCACTTGTTTAAAATGGTTAGGGGCACATGGGTGGCTCAGTCAGTTAAGTGTCTAACTCTTCGTTTTGGCTCAGATAGTGATCTCAGCATTGTGAGATTGAGCCCTCCCTTGGGCTCTGTCCTGGGCATGGAGCCTGCTTAAGATTCTCTCTCTGCTTCTGTCCCTTCCTCCCCTATGCCGCTCATGCTCTCACTCTCTCTCTCTAAAAAAAAAAAAAAATTTAAAGCAATCTGCATCATATTTTTCAAAGAAGAAGAAACAACAGAGACTATATATATTTAGCACTATTGTTTTATTGAAACTATTCCTGGAGGCAAGGATCTCTACTATTTATTTGGAGACTTATGATTTTTTAATATTTTTTTTCTGGTTCAGAGAAAAATAATCAAAAGAAGACAGCAACTTCTTTAACTTATTATTCATGCATCTCATAAATTTAATCTTCTAAATTTTATGATATTTGTATACAAAAAAACACTTTATATATATAGGAAATTTTAGGAATTGTGTGTTTTGGGCATGCTTTCCACTATCAGCCATGAATTTCAATAGAAAGTAAATATCACTGTATTGAAAATTGACTTAAATAGTTTCTATAACAGAACATTCTCAATTAAATTTTAGGATTTTTTTTTCCTCTTTAAACCCTGCAGCTAACTTACTTTCAAAATTTAAATAGATGTGGAAGAAAAATGTATACAAAGATGGCTTAATAACAAATATGGAAACTAAAATGCTTATAAAATAATAATATCAAGACACTTAAATTAATGCTTAAAAAGAGTCCATTATATATAGTTTGGGTAGATAATATAGCACATACTACATGCCAGGTGCTATGCTGCGGGCTGGAAATTTAATAAGTAATGCTTATGCTGTGGACACAGTTAAGAAGATTTTCTGCGAGAAAATGTGTATCCAGCTTGAATGAAAACGTATTCTGTGGCGACATGAAATATTTCGAGTATTATTCTTTAACTCTAAAATATGGTCAGAATTTTTGCAGGTTAAAACCAAGAATCTAAACAAATTTTAAAGTTAAATCATTATTTCTCTCTAAGCCAGAAACGAGTTTATCATTTAATCAAACATTTCATATAATCTACTTGTTCTACATTATCCTTGACAAATAAAAATTCATTCAAGTGGCAGTCTGTTTCATTGTTTTCAGGTACCTATGGAGCAAAATATTTACTTACAATGAGCCCAAACCTGCTGGTTGTCATCCTCAGGTGCTTGGGGGAGTGGCAGGGAGGATATAGATAGTTTTACTACGGAAATTTTAACCATTCTATCTACAGCACTCAATCATATGTTCATTTGCTTTTTTTTCCCCAATGTCTGTCTTTCCCATTGGAATACAATTTCCACAAGAATGAGGATTTTGTTTTAATTGACTGTTGTTTCCTAAGCAGTTAGAACTCTTTCCCAATGAAAAGTGTTCCATGAATACTGGATGAAAAAAAACAAATACAATATAATAGTTATAAAGTAGAGAGTGGCAGATGCTACTGATGAACCAGAGCATTTGCCTTGGGCCATCTGAGGTCACCTGTCACTACAGACAGTTTCCAGCTAGCTAACTGCTTCTTAACCAGAGCCTGCATCTGTCTCCCTCCTCTGCCTGCGAGCTTACTCCCCAAATCAGATGCATTTCTGGAGTGAGAGCAACGCTCCACCAGTGCAGGGTGAGAGTTAGTAGAAATGCGCTAGAGTCTGCCTGGCGTCTGGTAAGACAGTCCTGGGGTTTGCTCCGTCCGCAAGGCTTTTCAGAGGGCCCCACCCCCAGGCAGGATTGAGTCTTAGTTGTTCTTGGGAGCAGCTTCCTCATTAATACACTCATCGTTGGCTTTTCTCTGTCCCACTTTCCCCACTGCTTTCCCTGTGCTTCTCAGGACTACACTTTGGAGAACCCAAACTATGGACACTTGAAAGTCATCAGTGATGGTATTTTCTCTGAGCATTACTTATTATTTCATCAAGTTGAAGTTAATGAGCAAGTGCATAAGAATTAACTGTTTTTATTTTGTTATTTGTCAGAATTAGGGAAAAAAACAAATTCAGGAGTCATTCAAATTATGCATCAAAATAATTTGGTCACTACTTACAAAGTACTAATAGATTTCAAATATGTTTTGCCCCAAAGGGTGTATTCATCCTTATGCTTTACATCAGTGCCTAGCTCCCTGCTGCTCCTAAGTACCCTGCGAGGTGTAAACTGTAGAAAAGAACCCCTCTTATGCAAAGCATAGGTCATCTCATTTCATCTTTCACAATTATCCTCCCTGGATCTTAAAAAATTATATTTCAAGATAAGTAGTTGAAACAGGGAGGAATGAAATCTTTTGTATATTATCGATGAGAATTTTTAGACTTTGTGTATAATCCTTCCAGATGTCATTTTGATTGTTTTCTAGTGAATTTTCAACTACATTCCATTTTTGAAATTCTCTTTTTGAAAAGATAAACTTTAAAAATGAAGCTGAAAAAAATTTGCAATAACTAGCTTTAACTTTAAATGAGAAACATCAAAACTGATAGGGCTTTCTACATTATTTACTTAGCAATGGTAATTTTTGATGTTTGACATATTTATTTTGTGTGATTTAGCAATATGTAAAGTGAAATCCATCCTTTTCATTATCAAAAACATTACTACCTAACCTATGTGAGGAGAAAGTGAAAAAAAAAAAAAAAGACTCTACATTTGATGAGAGGGTTCCATCTTAGCTTCTCTCTGCGAATGTGCTATGTAAGAAGGTAGCATTAACATTACTATGCCTTGTTGCTAAAGCAAATGACCATAATGAGTTCCTTGGCGTTTAATAAGCCTCATAATTACAGTGTTTGAAAAAACAGGCAAGTTTATTTCACTTTTATGTAATAGTTCTAAGTTAATAGTCAGCATTTACAAGACAATTCTGTTCTGCATAGACATTCAGAAACTTGGATATCTTCCACCTCATGGTGCAGCCACATCCCGCAAAGAATTTCCATTGTCTCGAAGCTGAATAACTATGGTCCCTAACTGTTCTGTCAGTGGAGAGGACAAGGCCACTGTCTTGAGGACTAAACATGGAAATGGAAAACATCACTTTTGCTCACATTCCATTGATAATTACTTAGGTAGACACACCTCACTGCAAGGGAAGAGGGAAATATACTATTACCATGTTACCAGAAAGAGGGAAAGACACATTTTGGAAGACCACTCATTATTCCCTAAGCAAATGGTTAGGGCTTAGTCACTGTTAGGTATAAAAACATCTCTTGTAATTTTAGAATTCTTGAGATTGGCATTAGTTTAAAAGGCAATATGTGTAATATTCATTCCCATTGTGTTTGCTTAATAAATGTTGTTGACCAGTCTTATGAACAAGGATTTTAGTTTCTAATGTATAAATTAAATCTAGTTTATGACATGTTTTCATAAAATATTAATGTAAAGCAATTAGTAACTTGTCACATTCAAAGAAGTTTAGTAGCAAAATGTCTCATGTAGGCATGTCTAACTATTTGAGCCCAGATTCATTTCAAAATTATTACAGACCCATTCTGATTCATAACACTGCTAGATTTTTGCCAAAGCTGAAATATAGCAATTGCAATCATTGCACACATTCTTCTTTGATGATAAAATTCATGGCACCAAGCAGGTAGGCAAGGGCAGCTTCATGTTTTTTCAATGAGCTTATGTGTACATTAATAACATAATAAATAAATAATCCTCAAACCCTCTCTATTGCTACCCCTTAGAGAGCAGAAAATATCAATAATTTTATCTTCCAACACATCCAAGCTATAGTTGGAGAAATTGATAAGCCAAATGCACAACATTGTTAGGAACATTTGCACTTTAAATATTCATCACTATAATTATAATCATTTAATAATAATTGTCTCAGCTTTGTGTTTCAGAAACATCAAGCTTCTTTGCGTTGTTCTATTGTGTAGAGATTGAAAACTGTATATTTAAAATTGATGATTTGAGTTGTATACAAGACTATAGCATTAATTTTATAAAGCAGAAAACCAGAATGAGTCAACTCAAAGCTGGATGGTGTCATCCAGCTTCATGAAATAATTTTTTAGTACTACTTATTTTTGAAATAAAGTAGACCTAATAGTAAAGACATAAAAAATACAAAGGTGTTTATCTACTCTACTCGGTGTGTAGATTGTATTATTTATTCATGATATTTCCTCTTGTCCTCACTCTTGCCATGGTTTAATGTGGGGGAAAAATCTACTTTCCCACTGGCCTTTGCCTTAGCCAGGTAATTTTTTTTTTTTTTTTTTTGACCAGTGGAATGCAAATAGAACAGAGTTTGCCATTACTGAGCAGAGGTATGTAGAGACATTGTGTGTTTCCATTCGCCACCCTGAGAACACATCTCACATAAGATATGCTCCTTTATCCTATCCCAAAGTGAGGAAACTCTCACATGGAGCTATGTTTCTCCCAGCTTGCCTCCTACATCCTAGTCCAGCAAAGATAAACCCAGTAGAGCTCTGAAGAGTCACAGTAAACTCTCAGACGCTGAAGTAAGACATAAATGCAAGCCATTGTAAACAACAGAGTTGCCGGTTGAATGTTATGAATAATTACAACAAAACCAGACTTAAGAAAGTGACACCGGATGTGGAATGTTGCCATAACAAAACCTCAACAGTGTGGCATTGGCATTAGAGATACATGGTGGTCGGCCATTAGGCTGCTGTTATAGACAGAAAATATTCAACCCATGTATAATAGTGGAACAAAATTTGATGAAACTGTAACCTGAAATAACTTTGGGGTAGAATGTCCCTCATAAATTCCTGAATGAGGGCACAGAAGTTCCTTGAGCTGAGATGATTTATGCTAGTTCTGAGCAGAAACAATAAGAGGCATTGCATGTTTCTATTTACTCCTCTTGCTCTCTTCCTCTTTCATGAAACCCCATGTCCCAGAGGAGAGGTGCTCCTTCAGTTTGTGTCCTAGAATGAGAAGACATGTGGCTCAGACTTAATCCTAACACTTAGTCTGTGGCCAATCACAGCTAAATCTAGCAGAGATAATCTCAGCAAATCACAGCCATTAGGCTGCTGTTATAGACAGAAAATATTCAACCCATGTATAATAGTGGAACAAAATTTGATGAAACTGTAACCTGAAATAACTTTGGGGTAGAATGTCCCTCATAAATTCCTGAATGAGGGCACAGAAGTTCCTTGAGCTGAGATGATTTATGCTAGTTCTGAGCAGAAACAATAAGAGGCATTGCATGTTTCTATTTACTCCTCTTGCTCTCTTCCTCTTTCATGAAACCCCATGTCCCAGAGGAGAGGTGCTCCTTCAGTTTGTGTCCTAGAATGAGAAGACATGTGGCTCAGACTTAATCCTAACACTTAGTCTGTGGCCAATCACAGCTAAATCTAGCAGAGATAATCTCAGCAAATCACAGTAGATAGCTCAGTAGAGAAGCAGCCAAAAATGCATAGATCTGGGAGTGACTAACAAACCTTTGTTGCTGTCACTCACTGGGTTGCAAGGTTATTATACATATATGACATGGCAGGTATAGATAATTACGTTTTCACGTTCACTGCCAGAAATATATTGTTTGTCATTAAAATATTTTGAAAACAAATATTTCGGGTTTTTTTTCTTTTCTACAATAATATTTACAAGTATTAATGAAATGGTTGTATTGATAATCCATCTAAATGTTTGTCCTTTTATAAAAAGTTTTGTGTTATATTGCTGCCCTACATTTTAGAATCTTTGTACAGATAAGTAATTTTTTTTTTTTTTTAGGTACTAGTTCACCTCATAGTTTTGTCTGGGATATCACTTTAGATTCTTTTTTTTTTTTAAAATAATAATTTTTTTATGTTATGTTAGTCACCATATAGTACATGGGATATCACTTTAGATTCTTGAAGGGAAAAATTGTCGGTTTCAATCAGCAGTTGAGCCAATTAAAAAAAATAATTTCTGCCAAATTAGCTGGTGTTCGAATTGCATATAATATTGTCATTAAAGGAACACATCAATAATTTACTTAGAGATAATGTTTCAGCAGGCAATGTTTAAAAGAATTTAGACTAATGAATTACAAAATCATTCACAAAATCATTCATTGTCTATAGAAGATTTCTTCAATAATTTATCTGATGTTCAGATTTTAGATTTGTAATTACAGGGTTTTAAAAGCTACTACAATCAAGCTATATGCATCAGTAGCTTTCCAAACAAATAAAATATTGTATACTAAATCAGACTTTCCATGATGAATCAAAAGGTAAATTTATTTCAAAAATGAATGTATTTGTAGCTAATATGCAGTATTTTGATCTAAATTTCAGGCTAAAAAAAAAGTTGGTAATAAGGAGAAGGGAATATAATAATAGTTTTGATGTGAGCAGACGGAGTCTGAGAACCCAGGGGAGGTTCCCACAGGACCAGCCAAGAGGGTCCTTGGCTTCGTGCAGGATAGAAATCAAATGTAAGCCAGAGAAACTGAAAACAGAGGTTATTGCATGGTGTAAGTGACAGCTATAGCAGACGGAATGTCTAGAAGACTTGGAAAGGAAAGGAGAATGAGTCTCGTTGTTGCTTGGAGCTAAGGGTTTATATAAGAAAAGAGTCTAGGGTACATGCTCCTCCAGAATCCAGGGTAGGGTCCAACCAAAGGCAAGGGTCAAGTGAACAATAGATGTTATTCCATAGATAATCAAAGGCAGGGGTATTGATGCTGGTGTTAACACAGGTTGGTTTGAAGCAAATGTCTTGGAATGTGTTTGGGATCTGGCTCTTCTTAGGTGTTATTATGTGTTTGGGGCCTAGGACACAACTCAGAAAATGATTCACTTTCTTGCTTCCCCCTTGAGGTGGGAACATAGCTTCTTTGGCCTATTCGGAGGCAAAATATGGAACATGAGTAAATGGGGCCTGGCAGAAAAACAGCAGAGAGGGAGGCTTTCTAAAATGGAGTTCCTTCAGCCTCCCTATTCAACTCTTTCTTGTAAAATGATCTCTGAATAACTTCCGTGTCCGTTTTGAATAACCTGGTGTTCCTGAAGGTGATTTTGTTCTTATGTCATCGCTATACTGAGTCAATTCAGTACCCCTCTCACTTATAAAATATTAGATTTAAATCCCAATCTATTACTTATCAGTTTTGCAAAGTGAAAAAAATTCATTTTTGTCTTATTTCCTCATTAAAATGTGGACAATAATGTTCTCATTTAGTTATTATAAGTAAAATTTCTTAAAACAGAGTAGTATAGAATAAGTCTATAAATGTTTGTGCATTTCCACTTCACTGAGAAATCCCCATCTCATCCCTGTGTAATCACCTACATTGTTTCCAGAAGTCTTATTTATTCTTAAACATAATTTTCTCTTCATCCTTAGCATTGCCTATGGGGAGTAGACAAAATATTCCGGTATACATACAGGTTACAGTTCTCAACATTTGTATATGTAGCTGTATTCTTAGAGAATTATACATGGATATGTATGTGTATGTGCCTAAGTGCATTTATCAACACGTTCATATTAGTATAAAAGAGGGAAAAGAATATACTTTGTAATAGATATAGCTCTGTGGGAATACAAATGATAAATAACAATAATGTATGGCTTTTAATTCATTTTTAAATGACCTTTCTCAAATTTAAGTGAATCAAGTCAAATTCTTTAATTTGCAAATAATTTTTTTAATTTGACAATAATTAAAACTCAAGTTTCTGACAAGAGACCATTTATTGGGCTGTAACAATAAAAATGAACACCAGCATTTATTAGACCCTGAGTCTTTTCTCTGGGAGGAACTGTCTTGCCCATTGGTTGTCATGAATGCTTTTTGGCCATAGCTGATATGAATGAGTAGCTTAAGGCACTCCATCCTTGGTATTGTGCTCCCTTTAAATCCTGTCTAAATGATTCCAAAAGCCAGTGGTGTGTTTACAGTTCGACATCATGGTTTCTTTACTAATAAGATCCCTTCACAAATTTACTAGACATTTCATTCATCACTAACCACATGCAAAGTGTTCCCCATCATATGTCTTAAATCTGCATTATTTTTAGCTGCTTGGCTCCCATGTGCCTTGCCTCAATTCAGTTCTCAAATTCGAGCACTTTCTTGTACTCCCTCCCTCCCACTCTCTTCTCTCTTTCTTTTTTACACATTGTTCAATAGAGAGATTTTACCAAAAACTTTGGTTCTTCTATTCCATTATTTAGAGTTAGAATCAGTGGCTTCAGCTTGAAAGACCTTTACCTCTTCATCTATGACAGCCAACTGGCCAGTTTGTTCATGTATTAACCTATCTCTTATGACATGGGTTTTAAATCCAGCCCACGGAAGCCAACACAACCTAACGAGGTTTCGTATTCTAAGTGCTATTCTAGCTTCTCCCCCAGAGCAGCTGACCCAGCAAATACATGGTGGGTTTTTTTTTTCCTTCCTTATTGCAGATGGTGATTAAGTAAATCTTTTGCTGTTACAAACATGGATTACTGTTTTTAAAATCTCCAGTATTAGTTTTCTCACTTTTTGCCATGCAGCTGTTAAGTCAATGCCACATATTTTTGGGTTTTGCAAAGGCAGAACCCTGCTTCAAAAACTCACTTTTTGTGTTAGTTAGGATGCTAATTTTCTATATTGTTAGGAGCTATATTTAATAATGAGAAAGGAAAACTATCCATCCCATAGCCTTCTTCCTAGTATTTCAAAGAAGTCAAAAAGGATGTTCAGGAAACCAATTATTTTATGGTAAATATGTAAAAAATGCAAAATAGGAAAGGCAACTTGAGAAGCAATGGGAAAGAAATATAGTAAAGGTGACATCCCATTTAAAAAAGGAGAGAAATTTTTTAAAAAGTTAGCCCTTTGAAAATACCTGCATTGCACTTTTTAAAATTATGAATTGGGTGTTATGCTTAAATAACTAAATCTTCCTCCAGATACCAAAAAGGCAGATGAAAAAAAGCCTTCAAACAGAACAAATTGTTTCCTTAGTATTAATCCAGCATCTTCAGAGAGTACTGATTTTTTAGATGAATAATAAGTAACAAAGAAGTTGTTTAGAAATGGCTAGTGGTACCATTCCCTGTGAATCAAATAAGGATAGAAACATTAGCTATAGGGTATATATGCATAGTTGTATATATAACATGGGATTAATTAAAGACATGTAGGCATTATTTGAGGGTGGAGAGAGGCAAGTTTGAGTTAGGACCCCCTAAATATAAACAGAGTGGGGAAAAGGAAATTACTTTGTTAAAGAAATGAGCTTCAAGAAATTGATTTTTACTAATGATAACAAATAGAAATGTTCTCAGGAAAGCAAGTTCAAAAGGTAAATGAGTCCAGGAAATCATAATGCCAACTTTCGGAAATAATTTCAACTGTATTTTCTAAATGTTTATATAGAATAAGAAAAGGACTAAAAATAGACCATCTAAACTCATAGCTACATAATAATGTGAAATTTAAATCCGCTAACATGGAAATAGGAAAAGAACAATCAGGACAAAGGTAGTTCAAAGATATACTTCTAGAATACAAAACAGAAGAACAAACTTTAAGATATATTTTGTATTTAGGAAGAGATAACCAAAATAAAGCATCAGTACTGTATTTTAAAGTAAATGAAATACACTTGATACTAATGATAGCAATTAAAGTGTATAATCCTTTTAATATTTTATATACATTTTGTTTATTTTTCCATTGGTAACAGTGATACATGCAATATGGAAAATCGAGCTGCTATCTTAACCCTGCCCCCACCTTTATTTATTTACCAATAAAACACTTTTAAACATAAAGTAATGGCAGTACTATTTTATATGGAACTTTGGTAAGCCCACATACTTTTTCTTCTTTTATTGAAGTTTATTTACTGGCTTGACATATATAGAGAGAGACAGAGAGAAAGAGAGAGAGAAAGAGTATGTGTATGTATGTATGTGTGTGTGTGTTTCTAATTCCAAAAACTGTTTTTTACTATTTTATTGTGCCACAGAAAATTTATATATAATTTATTTACAAACTTACAAAAAATTAAGTCTTTAGGATGTTAACTAGTCGATCAAAAGACATGGTACGTTTTTTTTAATTTTTTATGTAATTTTATCCCAGGATACCATTTTTTTGTCTTTTCCATTTTATATTTTTGTGGCTGAGATAATTGTAGATTTACATGCAATCATAAAAAGTTTTTTTTTAAGCTATTGATATCAATGTGATCTTTTTATCATTAGCCTATTGATGTGGCACATTACTTTAATTGAATTCTGATTGTTAAACCTGCCTTCCATAGCTAGGATATCCAACTCAGTTGTAGAGTATAATACTTCAATATATTATTGGATTTTATTTGCTAATATTTTATTGAGAGCTTCTGCATCTATATTAAAGAAACGTATTGATCTGTAGTTTTTTTTGTAATGCATTTATCTGCTCTGGTTATAAATTAGTCATCAAATTATTTAATAGATATAAGTCCATTCTTATCATTGATTTCTCCTTGTTTGAGTTTTGGTTTGTGCTTTTCAATTATTCTATTTCATCTACATTATTAAATTTGAGGGCATGGAGCTATCTGTATTATTCTATTATAATCCTTTTAAGTTCCATGAGATCAGAAGTGATGACACTCTCTCATTTTTGATATTTGTGATTTATGTCTTCATCTTGGTTAGACTGTCTATGGGTTTTTCAATTTCATTAATCTTTTCAAAGAACTAGCTTTTGGTTTTGTTGATTTTCCTCATTATTTTCTTGTTTTCAATTTTATCTATTACTTCTGTCATTTTTATTATGTCTTCCCTTCTGTTTGCTTTAGATTTAAAATTGTTCTTGTGCTCTCATTTCTTGAGGGGGAAGTTTAGGTTGTTGATTTTGGATCTTTTTTTCCATATATACATTCAGTGATATAAATTTCCCTCTAAGCACTGCTTTTGCTGCGTCGCACAAATATCTTTAAGATATCTTTACGTTTTTATTATATTCAAAATATTTTCTTACGAGAATTTTTCATTGAATCAGGTATTATATTAGAAATGTGTTGTTTAATCTCCAAATATTTTGGGATTTTCCAGCTGTCTTTATATTATTGATTTCTAGTTAAAATCCAGTTCTGAGGACATCCTTTGTATGATTTCTGTTCTTTTAAGTTCATTGAACTATGTTTTATGGTGTGGAATGTGGTCTGTCATGGTGAATGTTCCATATGAACTTGAGAATAATGTGTTCTTTGCTGTTGTTGGATGGGCCTTTCCATAAATGTCATGTTCAGATAGCAGGAATTTCCTATGGGGGTGAGTTCCTTTATTCTCTGCTTCCCTTGAACCAACCAAGATCAATAAGTCTATGGCTGCTAACCCTGTTGTCTCTTTCATCACCCCTACCTCCTTGCCTCATCGAGAGATTGATTCCTTCAAAATATTTTATCTATGTAATTCCTCAGTAAACATGATTGTTTTGCTTATGCTTAGACTCTTTTGAAATCAAATGGAATCGTTCTAGACCATGCACTGATACATCTTTTGTTTCAAATAAGGTATGATAGGTTTTTCAGACAAAGCATACTCCTGTCTGTGGAGTACGGCAGATCCCGTTGGTTCTACAGGATTGTCTGACATTGGTCAATATACCGTGTCAGATCTTTCAAAGAGTTTTGTCAGGCTGGGCCACTCACATGAAAATGGTTTGACATTACTCTAATAGGAATGATTTTCTAAAAGACACCCTAAAGTAAAAATATTTGAAAAAATTCTATTCATAAATAGCATAACTATGGGCTGAATGTATAAAAGAAAAGTTCAATAAAATGTGTTAATAAACTGCAAGGAGGCAGAATCAGTAATTAGAAAAAATATTAGAAATTAAGCAAACACTTTATTATATGCTAATCATAAAAACAAATATTTGAAATCACCATTTTATGTTTTGTGTGAAACATTTGTTATAATGAATGCAATTTGAAAGAAATGGAGGCAGTGATGAGGTAACAGGGCTTAAAAGATCTCTGGATTCTTTCCCTTTTATATATTTATTTATTTTTAGAGAGAGTGCGTGTATGTGTGCATGCACAACCTGGGAAGAGGGGGAGAGGGAAAGAGAGAATCTTAAACAGGCTCCATACCTAGAGTGGAGACTGACGTGGGTCTGAGATCACCACCTGAGCAGAAATCAAGAGTCAGCTGCTTAACCAACTACACCACTCAGGCACCTCACAGTACTCTTTCTCTTAAGCAAAAGTGTCAACAATCATTTATAATATGCATGCATATCTACCTCTTATAAACCAGAACTGTGATAGAAAACTATAAATGTAGTAGAAATTCAGGCAGTTGGTAGGGGGGAAAAAAGAAAGAGAGAAAGATCTCTGTAACATTTACATAATCTCCTGGTACTGAAATGTATATTGTTTCAAATGACTGTTATTTACTTAATAATTTATAAAAAGTCATCTGATTTCCCCATAGATTTTTCTCATGCCAAAGCCCATTAGAGTCTTTCCAGTGAAATATTAAAGCCTTAGGTTATAAAACTTACAAATGAGCCATTACTGTCTATTAGGTCAGTACAGGTGTAAGTATAGGCCATCTCTTGGTTAAAATGGCTTATAATATCTCAAAGATAAAAATATCAAGCCTGCACTGCAATGATTTACTATAAAAGATGCCATAAAAATAAAATGCATACATTTTCAAGAAAAAATCACTTGTGAGATGTTTGAAAAAAAAATTAATCTCTAAACATTTTAAAAGCATTATATTTCAAAAAATATTTTGCAGCTGTAAATTTTTTAGAAAGATATATATTTAGAGATTACTCAGATGCTATTCAAATTTATTCTGTTACGGGGGAACAAAACTGGAGGAATTATCCTAATTTATATCTAAGGCTGGAAGAACCAGACCAGAGATGAAGATGGAAAATTAGCAATGTTGGAAAGTGGAAAAAGCACAGAAGAGTTCAGAGATCTGTATCATGGCCTGGGCTCTGCTGCTGACTAGCTCTGTTATCCTAGCAAGGGAGCTCACTTCTTGTGCTTTCAATCTTACTATCTCTAAAACAAAGAGCTTACAGTATAATGTGTAAGGACAATCTCTGGGCTACATTAAGTTCTTAACTTTAAGTGCCTTCTTATTTAAAAGAAGTTGAACTATAAATTCAAATGCAATTTTCAATAAAATAAACATATATGCTTAAAATATCTAAAACTACCAGTAGAGTGTCAAACTGAGAAACTTCTCTAAGTAAATAGTATAGAAATAGTATGGAAAGTATACATACATTTCTAGAGAAATAAGAAAATATAAGTTCGTTGGTCAAAAGTGAGGTTGACGTTGAACCTCAGAGGTAGAACAATCACGTAATTCCTAATTGCTTTTGTTCAAAGAATGTGGTATTCTGGATTGGATCCTGCAATAATAAAAGGACCTAGGTAAAAACTAAGAAACTATTAATGTAGGTATGAACTTTAGTTAATAATAATGGATCTATAATATTTCTTTAATTGTGACAAATACATATTACTAATGTAAGATGTTGGTAATAAAGGAAGCTGGGCTTGAGCATATGAAAACTGTAACACCTTCACAACTTTTCTGTAAATCTAAATATATTCTAAAATTCATTTTTTTCTAGATGAAAGTTTTTCTTGTTAGCCTAGGTAGTTTATCAATTTTACTGAAATTTTCAGACAATTAGCTTTGGCTTTAATTTTTTTTTCCTGTTGTTTTGAATTTAGTTGATTTCTACTCTATTTTTTTTAATTGTTTCTTTTCTTCCACTTGCTTTAGGCTTAAATTATTCTCATTTCTGTGGTTTCCTAAGGTGAAAGCTTAGATTACAAATTTTAGATCAACCTTCCTTTCCACTATGTTTATTCTATGCTATAAATTTTATTTTAACCACTGCCCTTGCATCCCACACATTTGTATACATTGTATTTTTATATTCACTTCAAAATATTTTAATTTGTATTATGACTTTTTATTTTACCCATAAATTATTAGTAGTGTAGTGATTAATTACCAGTTATTTTGGGGTTTTCTAGTTATCTCTCTATTTTTGAGTCTAGTTTAATTCCATTTTTTCTGAGAATGAACAGATTGGAATAATTTCCAGTTTTTATAATTTGTATACAATTTGTATGATTTCTAATTTTTAAATTTGTGGAAGTATGTTTCATGCCCCAAAGGTGGCAAATCTTGGTTAGTGTTTTATATGACTTGAGAATAATGTGAATATTGTATATTCTGCTTTTATTAGATTGAGCATTCTGTAAATGTCACTTAGAACAAGTATATTTATATTGCTGTTCAGGTCAACTATATCCTATTGATTTTCTTTCTGTTTGACCTGTCACTTACTGAATGAAAAGTGACTAAAATAGTGGATTTATCTATCCTATTTTTAGTTCTGTCAGTTTTTTCCTCATGTGTTTGACACTACTGTTGGGTTTATATTCATTTTGTTTGCTTTATTTTCTTAGAGGTTCGATCCTTTATCATTACTTAATGAACTTCTTAACCCTGATAATCACCCCTGTTCATAAGTCTGCATTGTCTATAATTGATATAGCTAATTCAGATTTATTTTGATGTTTTTCTGCATCTCTTTGCTGTCTTTGTATCTGTTTCCTTGTATTTAAAATGAGTTACTTTTAGACAACATATAGGATTTTGGTTTTATTTATCAGTTCTGATAATTCGTCTTTTAATTGGTGTATTTAGACCGTTTACATTTAGTTATTGCTATAATTCAATAAATATATACCATATTTGTAACTTCCATATGTTGCATTTGTTCTTGTTTCATTCCCCTCCCTCTTTACTTTTTCTGTTTTTCCTTAATTGAATATTTTATAAGGTTATCTCTCTTAGCACATCAATTACACTGCTTTTTGAAAAATTTTAGTAGTTGCTCTAGAATTTTCAATACACATATTTAACTACTCTAAATCTACCTTCAAAGCACGTTATACTGCTTTACATATAATACAAATACTTAAAATAGAGAATTCCTAATTCTTTCCTCTCCTTTGTAGTAACATCAGTGTCATTCATTTTACTTATCCATATGATATAATCCCCAAAACATTGCTTTAAGATGAATAATTAAAAAATAAGATATTTCATCTTCACTTATTCCTTCTTTGGGTTCTTTCTCTTATCCTTATCCAAGTTTTTGATCTATATGCTTTTCTTTCTGCATTTAGAATTTCTTCTAAGATTTGCAGGACAAGTCTGGTTAACAATGAATTACCTCAGTTTTCATTTCATGAGATAAATCTTTATTTCTCCTTCATGTTTGAAAGATAGTTTTAATAGATACAGACTTTTTTTTTTCAAAATTCAAATAGATCTATATATATTCTTAAATATTCCCCTCCATTCTATTCTTTCTTCCAAGGTTTCTTTTGAGAAGCCCACTGTAATCTTACATTTGTTCCTCATTTGGTAAAGTGAATTTTTTTCATCTGGCTCATATTATTTTATTTTTTAAAGTAATGCCTACACCTAATGTGGGGCTCAAACTCATGACCTTGAGATCAAGAATCACATGCTCTACTGACTGAGCCAGCCAGGTGGCCTTCATCTGGCTTAACTTTAAAATCTCTCTTTGTCTTGTCTGCAGTTGGAATATGATATGTTTAGCTGTAGTGACTTCTCTGTTTTAGTTTTGGTTTTGTTATTGTTTGTTTGTTTATGTCGCTTTTAGTATTCACTCCATTTTGTGTTGTCTGAGCTTCCTGGTTCAGTAGTTTGGTGTCTGTCATCAGTTTTGGAACCTTCTTAGCCATAATTACTTTTTTTTTCTTTTTCTGATTCTTTCTCTCTTTTTTTCTCCTGTTATTCATTATGCATGTTTTATACTTTTGAAATTGTCCCAAAGTTCTTAGATACTGTGTTCTACTTTTCTCATTCTTTTTTTCTCTTTGTTTTTTTTTTTTTTTTTTTTTATGATTTTTTATTATATTATGTTAGTCACCATACAGTACATCCCCGGCTTCCGATGTAAGGCTCGATGATTCATTAGCTGTGTATAACACCCAGTGCACCATGCAATACGTGCTTTTTTCCTCTTTGTATTTCACTTTTGTAGGCTAGTAACATGTGAGGAAGGTGAACATTCTCTAGTCTTCCAGTTATAGCTCATTATTTTAGTGGCCTGTTTTTTAGAAATGTGAACTTCACACCTGTTTCTCCCCTTGTAACCCCTCACCTCCCGCCACCTATTTCTGTCTCTAGCTACAGTATTCTAGAGCCCTCGTGGCTCTATTTTTCTCTGTTCAGTTGAAACACGAAGGCTGTATGGGGCCAAGCCTAGGCTCAGAATGTGCTCAAATTCTTTCCCTGAGAGAGTATGCCTTTATTATGGTGAAGGCTTGGACATATTGCATACTGATTACCCTTTCCTTCTCTCTACCAGGGCCATGAAGGTATCTTTCTTGGATCCTCATTCTGAGAAATTGGTGAGACTCTTAGAGGTAAAGTTGTGGTCCTGAGGACTTTCTCCCTCTCAACACCAGTGCACATTCAGCAGTGCATCGAAATTACCCGGTAAGTGTTCCTGTCAGTTTATGCTTCCCGTGCCACTTACTCCAGGTAAGCAGATCTCTTTGCTAGACTGGTCGCACCTGTTTCTGCAGACCTGGGGCTCTGCAACCTCGGTTCTCTGATTTGTCCTAGATGTCACTGATTTTTAGTTTTTACAGCTTGCTCTTGTTGTTAAGGATGATGTGATGACTTCCAAGTTCTTTACATGTAAGAAATGAAACTCAAAGTGTAATTAAGGACTTTTAAGCATAAAATTCTTAAGTAGTGGTTTCTAAATGCCTGGCCTATTTTTTTTTTTTTTTTTAATCAGAATGGCTATGGAAGTACCATCCAGGCAGCTTCTTAGAAAAACAGATTCCAAGATTCTCTTTCAGAAATGTTGTGATCTAGATTCTAGTATTGTTAAAAACTGCCCTTGTGATTCTGTTTGTGCAACCAGGTTATAGAAACTAAAATTCTAGAAAATAAGTTATTTTTGGCTGATGCTATCAATTCATTATTCTCTGTTTTCTACCTTTTCTAATGTCTGACATAGAGCTTAACTTACTTTAAAGCAGTTACTATGATTTAAAATACTCTGTTTTTCATATTTCTTCAAGAATATGGTCCCACAGAATGCTATAATCCAACTTACGGTTATCCTCAATTTGTCTCCTCAATTTATGCCTAAGATAGCATATTGGGTCACATTTGACTGGAATCAGGTATCTATTAAAATTCTAGAAAGACCTTCAAAAGATGATACATGGAAGTATTAATCAGTTTCCTTAAAATGATAGAAGCAATCCATTCCATTCATTGGCAGGGAGGGAATACCCAAAAGTACATTTGGAATTCTGTAGTAGAAAATGGCTAAAATTAATTAGAAAGATATAATTAGGGGGTTGAAAAATTTGATATGTAAAGTGAAGTTGGGGACCATGCTTAATATTCTATTAATATAAAAATTAATTCAGATCCCAGAACACACTTGACCTGTCTCTTTATAATGCAACACTAAACACATGAATAGAACCCTGGAATATCTGATGAAATAAACTTTTTATATCAAAACTGAGCCTCATAATTTTGATATAAATTTTGTTTATTTTTATAAGTAATATATATGTATATGTGCATATGTATGTGTATCTATATGTTGACATGTATAGTTTCCATCACATGAAAGGGATAGAAAATTTGCAGAGACAAGCAGAAAGAAAAGAAAGAGTTAGAAAGCTATGTGCTTGAAAAGCCTAGATTTTTCTTTCTCCTGGGTAGAACTTAATGAAAGAGATAAACCTGGAGGGCCCTGTTTCTGCTTTTAGTTCTGAAATTCTTAGTCCTGTGGAGAATGTTATTTGTCCCAAAACTTTGACATGGGTAAGGGAAAATTTTAAATAAAAGTTCTGTACTGCTAAAATATTAATATTCAAGATCCAGAAGCCTGAGTAACAGATGGCGTCACTGGACACCAATCTATGAAAGTCTTACCAACATTAGAGAATCTATGATAGCAATAATTTCTTATATCCAAATATGTTGATGACATAATGATGGTAGCCTTGACTAAAACGTTTAGAGACTCTTGGCCAACACAGAGTGCCTAAAACAAAAGGAAATGTACTGTAATGCATATTGCCATTGGGGGAGCTAGGGAGGAGGAGATACAATCGTGGCTAATTATGCACCACATGATGTGCTGGGGTTGAATCTTTTGCTCCCTACCAATTACCATATTAACAAAGAAAGTAAAACAAGATGTGAATCTAGTAGCATGCTTTTTATTGTAAACTAACGGCACTGAGAAGATGTTTCCTTGGTCCCATAAGGTGAGTACGAGCTCATTTAAAGTCAGTTTAGCTAGCAAGTTGTGTTCATGGTATATAATAAGGTTTCCCGTACCCTGGATAAGAATAAGGAGATAAAACTTCATCATAGTACATGACACTTCAAAAGGTTTTTTATCTCGCTTAATTTAAGATTCATAACTAAAGCCAGGCTATGATTTTATTCTGACATTTCATCTGCTTAGCATAAGGAAGAGTCATCATGACCTCAGAATCGAGCCAGCCACAGTCATTCGGCAATCTAATTTTATACTCAGTGGGCTGGAATACTTTTCATCATTCTGGAAATGTTCTGGTTCATCTAGGAAACATTGGTTCGTGTATTTTATCATCTTAAATAGATAATGGAGTAGTAGTGATCATGCAGATTAAGATTAAGTTCATTTAATGATCTTAAAATGTAGATTTAAAAAATCTTGTTAATGAGAATAATCCTCTTTAGGTATTTTGCCAGATGCTTGGTAACAACTGTTCTCCAGTGCAATTTATCCTGAGATATTTGCTTTTTGAAGTTTCCCTGATTAAGTGAAACAGAAGTACTTAGAAGGCAATTTATACTCCTCTCAGTTCCAGATTGATCTGCAACACAGATTGAATTAGAGTTAACTGCTAAAAATCTTCTTTCTCATACCTTCTTTTTCAAATTCTTGTGTACTTAATATTTCCCCTCTTTAACTTTGTTTTAATCTGATGCAGTTCTCCTCAGCATATATAAAATCAGTGACATAAGAACAATCTATAACTTTTTCAAAGAATTACGTATCAAGATTCTAGCCCTTCTGCGGGTAGATAGATGACTAATACATTTTTTAATGGAGTAATTGCTTAATCTTACTAAACTCTAGATAAAAACTGAGACCCTTTCATGATTAAAGCATTAGCATACTTTGAATGAGGGCTTTGGGGAGGAGATGAAAATAATAAAGATTATCTAGTCAGTGAGTTGGGTATATGTGGGCAAGCTTTCTAAGGAAAAGTGAAGAGGGAGAAATTCTTGATTAAGTGAAAATGCTTTTGTTCCCATTGTGTTAGCATTTATGAAGATGAAAATTGGGTCACCTGTTCATTTGAAAAATAAATAAAAACAGTAAATTTGTTAAGAACAAACAAAACATGCTTCTAACAATTAAATAGTTCTGAAATCATATAGTCCTTCTTAAAACATTTTTTTTTTTTGAACTCCCCACCACAAATATCCAGAGTGGAATATTATGGCTGAAGCAGAAACTTAAGGGGAGGAGAAATATCCTGCTAACCAATTATCTGTTTTCCCCCCTCACAATAGCCCCCAAAATATCTCCAGATAATCCAAAGATTCTGGGTGACAGAATTGAAAAACTCCTATTCATTCTTTTTGTGTGCCCGTAAGCTTATCTGCAGCATTTTTTTTTCAATTCTTTTGTGAAATATTATGCCTCTCAGCAGTGTCTCAGAAGTGTCTCTTAAAGATGATGAGGTCAAAGGGAGTTGTGGCATTCATTAATAATGTTTAAAAGGTCAAAAACAGAGAGCATGTGAAGCATGAAATAATATAGCATTCTATGGCTACGTGTATTAATACCTTACAGTTAGGAGCAGAGTTGGATTGAAGCATGTTATCACTGAGACTACCGGTAAAAAGGACGTAGAAACTCATAGACATGCACTGGACAAGATTTATAGTTCTCCAAATGTGATTTACAGGAGACTGGTTGTCCCCAAGGACATTGCAGGTTGTCTGCCAGCCCAGGTCTCTCTGTTGAATTAATGTTTATATTGCTTAATTTATTTATATCCTGCCTAATTCCAAAAGTGATTTGGACTTAAAATACATTCAAGAGGAATAATTGAGTAAATGGGTAAATAGCTTAGCTAAGATCCGAAAGTAGACAAAATATGATACATCCATGGAGATGTTACTACTTAAAATAACACGAGGTCCTCTATTGTTGTCAGAATCAACACAGAAATTAGGATAAATTCACAAATGTCTACCATAAGAAGGAAAAGTAATTCTATTAATTATAGTGTCCATGACATAATACCTACCTTCTCAGTATTTACAGTCTAATCTGTGAGGGAAATACAGAAATGCTTAATTTCAATCCACTGCCTAAATATTGTGATACATTGGTCAAATGTGTGGCCTATTGTAGTTCAAGATAGTAACAACGAAATATGTTGGAATGCTGTTGAAGTATAATCCAGCAACTGAGGGAGTTGTAAGGAAGAGAGATATTAAAGAGGTGGAATTTATAAAATTTAGTGATTGCTTGTATATGGAATATGAAGAAAGGATAACACCACATCTTTGGGTGGTTGCACCATTCTCCAAGATTAATAAACAGGGAGAAGAATATGTTTGAGGCTGCTCAGGAGAAATACAATTAGTTCTGGAACTAAGGACAGACTGAATTTTTCCCTAAACGTCTTCTTCAAGGCAGTACAGCACAGTGAGCAAACTTTCTCAACCACATCTTTGTAATTAGTAACATAACAAATTTCTTTGGTCATTTCTTGTACATTCTTCTACACAGTCCAAAAATAAGATTTAAATATAGCTAGGTAAAAGCAAGTTTAAGGGTTTCCAAAAGTATATCATTCAGGTAGACAACTTGGAGTGTTGGGTTGTGGATAATTTTCTTCTCAAATTCTTTGGCTTATTATAATGGAAACTTCTTCCCTTTGGGGATTATTGGGAAAGCTATTTTTGCCTCTCCCTTCGCCCTTGTGATTATTGTTTCTCAAGAGGAGTGATTTATCTGATTTGTAGAATGACAAGAATCTCACAGCTACTGGTAATCCTTTCTCTGTTATAAAGGGCTGAGGTGTTAAAGATGACCATTTCAATGTGGTTTTCTCTTTTCACTTTTCGGCTAGCTTGTGACAACAGATCATTCTTCACTGAATGTAGGTTTCATAAAATAAGCACATCTGGGTACAAGTCTAGGGCCTGCCTTTTAGAAGCAAGTTTGAATTGCATCCTACTTTATCCCCACTCTCAGGATAAGACAAGTATAAAACAGTGATTTATCTTAGGCTGCCTTAGTAAATTTCCCAACTGCTGACCAAATCTCCTCATGCATGGATCTCAGATCTGGCTTTTGGAAAAGGTGGCAGAAATCTTTATTTTTGCAGCTTTTAATCCAATCTAGTCTTCCCAGAAAGAAAATGTGATTTTTAAAAATATTTTATTATTTATTTGTTTATTATGTTTTTGCTTCCTGCTTGGAAATGTTATTGGTCCTGGAGAAAGGAAGGCAGGCAACCCCCACTTCCTGCCGAGGGTGCCACAAGCTCTCATTGCTTCCCATTGCTGTTGATGGGGAGGTTCACATGCTCAGGGGAGGCCAGGAAGGCCTTGAGCTTAGACTGGGCACTGAGGTATGCCATGTAGGCCCAGAGCAAGGGGAAGGATTCCAGATAGCAGGGGGTCAGGACCTGGTGAATCAGCAGCAAGTCTAGCAGGTTTTCGTCCACAAAGATCTGGTTGCCCACGATGAAGGTTCAAAGACAACAAGGTCTCAAAAGTCTTCAGGTGCCCCAATGCCTTCACATACAACTCCTTGCCTGCCTCATAGTTGATTTTCAACAGAGATCTTCCATGCCGACAATCACCACGTCCACCAGGACGACCTCTTTCTGGTCCTTCCTGCACAGTCTGAGGGAGCTGCCCAGGTGTCGTAGGATGGCATTGGACTAATACAGGGTAATGTCTTCATCCTGGAATGTGGGAAGCTGCCCATACAGACAGGAGGCCTTGAGTGAGCCCTGAAGCCAGGTCTCCTTGGCTCCAAGGCCCTCCTCCTTCCAGCTTCTGCCCTGGTCAGCCAGCAGCACGCACATAGCCTTACAGCGCCCTCGAACAGGGAAGTAGATGATGGTGTATGACAGCATGGCTGCAGTGTGGTTGGTGGCAGCAGTGGTGGCAGAGTTTAAGATTTTATTTTTAAGTAATCTCCACACCTAACATGGGGCCGGAACTCACACCCTCAGGCTTAAGAGTCATATGCTCCACTGACTGGGCCAGCCAGGTGCCCCAAGAAAACTGATATCTTGATGCCAATCTGATGTTTGTGTCTGTATTTCAAATCTTTAAGAATCTGTAGTAGTAGATGTGAAGTTGTACTCCAAAAACAACCCAAGCACAGATATCTCATTGGGGTGACTTTTGGAGTATTTAAACAGGGGATGATACCCATTGCAGTCAAGATGGTCTAGAGTAGTATTTTGGTAACTATTTTTGGAAGTGTTTCTAAGTATTTTGATGCTTTGATTATGTTAGTAAAAATGCATTATTTTCCAATTCCAACCAAAAAATTCAGATAAAATAGATCTGGAGTGAAATCCAGTATGTGTATCTTTAACAAGAACCACAGAATATTCTGATTCAGATATCCACAAATCTTACCTAGGAGATACTGTTATAATTTAAAGGTAAAATATTTTTTTAATTGAGCTTTTGTTAAATATTATCCCAAATAAGCTGTTGTTAAATATTATCCATTTGGAGTCTAAAACTTTACTCTCCAATAGCTACTGAAAAATAACTCCCACCCTCGTCATTGTTAATTGAAACAATGTTGGGTACCTGCATTAACACTGGTGGTGACCTATATTGTGGACTGAAATATAAAGCTAAGAGAAAAAAGTAAACATCATTCTCTTACTAATGGGAACTAGGAAACACCAAAAGAGTGAGTATGTAGCAGTAGAATCAAAAGCCACAGAGTCATAATATAGAGAAACTTGAGAGACAAAATGTATTGTCTTTCAACTAAGTTTTGTGGGAGCAAAAATCAGAAAATGTGCACATACTATTATGAAACTGAGAAAAGATATTAGAGCTGAGAGTAAACCAGTCGGCGAGAGAATAGAAAGAAAGATCACCATAGAGCAGTGGAGTCCTGCCTATGTTCAGATTACCAAAGCTATAGCAAAATTCCTGCTTACGTTTTCTGCTCTTCGCAAGTCCTTGTTATTTGGCGTGTGTGTGTGTGTGTGTGTGTGTGTGTGTGTGTGTGTGTGTGTGGTTTGATACATATCAATCATTACAATAAGTTCCTCTTACTTGGGATAAATTGTGTTATCTTTACTTTTTAAAAAAGTGTTAAAACAGATGCCTCTCTGGGCATGATTTCATATAGTATCTAATCCAAAGACCGTTTCACTTTATTCATTTTCTATCTACCTTCATTGTATATCATACTAATAAATAATATTTTAAATTATTCAATTATAGTTTATGTTACTATTGTTGATTAAAATGCATGACATAGTATGTTATCTTCATCTTTGTAACTCAGTTCACAAAAATATTTTAAGAGAACTCTGTTACCTGAAGAACCACCCAGTTATTTGCTCGTGTGCATCTGCCTCTGGTGTTTGTTAGCATTTGCTCTTTCACCTGCTCAAATTATAGACTTTTTTTTTTTCATTCATCCCATCTGTGGGCATTATTTTGTACTATGAGATATAATGACGATATTTATTTGTTGTTATGTGGCAAACTTATAGACTTCAAAAAATATTAACATTAATTCTAGAAATTTCTAGGGATGTTTTTAAAATTAGTCTTCATTTTCCTCTTTTAATGGGAATTGGATCCGTCAGGATCCATCTAGAAATTGGAAACCACTCCTGTCATTTCAAAGAGGAGCATTGGTTACATGGCTGTTGCAAGACAGGAAGAGTTGAAAAGGGGATTCAGAGAAAATAAAAATTAATAATTATAGAAAGCAGCTACCACTTCTAAGTCTAAGGGGAAAAAGGAAGAGGTGGAGTTAGAAGAACCTAGTAGCTCTGAAGAAGAGACCCAACAGAGCTGATTCTCAGACCTTTATGAAGGGGATGCTTCTCAGTGCTTCTGTTACCTATGGGGAACACAGTCAGGTTGACTCGGAAATTGACAAAAAAAATGGAAATCTGGAGATTTGCCTGCTGCTACATCTAGGACAACACATAGGAACAGGGAAAACAGGAAGTCAGTACCTTCTCCACAACTCCCACTTCCCAAGATTTCTCTAGTGCCTACTATCAAACCTGAATTGAAGCCAACTCACAATGAAATGAATCCCAAGAGAGTCATGCAGAGTATAGAAGGTTTCATTTAGAGCTGACAAACGATAGATAACTTCACTGAAAAAATTAATCTTTTTTTATGTAGTTTTAGTTTTATTTACATATTATATGCTTGTCATTATAGTGATTAACTTTCCTTGCTGTGTGTATATTTTTTTTCATTTTAAGACAGTTGAAATCATTGTGACAATAGAAAATAACTAAATTATAAACAAAATTATGCTCTGAGAGTTACCATCCTGGTTGTAGAATGAGACTCAAACACAGGAAATTTCAACTGTGTTTGGACTCTTCAGCTGGTAGCTTCTTGAAATGTTTCAGCCTTTCTTCTTTCCCAACATATGAGTGGAAGGTTAAATTGTCTCTATATGCTCTACTTCAGCTGCATCTCACAAGTTTTGATAAGTCATATTATTTTTTTTTCAGTTACAAGTATTTTATAATTGTCATTTCAATGTCTTTTTTGACCTGTGGTTGTTTTGAAGTTTATGCTTAACAGCTAATCCTTTGGGGACTTCATAATTATTATTTTATTGCACTGAAATCATTCCAATTTAATTCCACATTAATCAGGAAAATCTTCTGTATTATTTTAATACTTTGAAATTTCTTTATACTTACTTAAAGCATATAGTTCATTTTGAGAAGTGTCCCATCTTTATTACAAATGATGTGCTCCTCTTGAGTGTAGGCTTCTATGAATGTCAAATAGAACAAGTTAGTTAAATGTGTTGTTCAAGCATTGTATATTTTTGCCATTTGTGTCAGCCTTTTCTAATAGTTATTAAGATTTGTATTCAGATATTCATCTATAATTATAAATTTGTCTATTTTTCTTATATCTTCAAATTTTGGCTTTTTGCATTTTGAAGCAAATTTAAGATTGTTATACCTCCATTTTTATAAGGACCATTTATCCACATAAAATGTCTTTCCTTGCCCCTAATAATATTTTCTATATTACATTTTTTTATATTATTATCATTATGTCAAATGTCTTTTGGGTATTTGCATATTTCACAGTATACTTTTTTTTTTTTAGTCACTCTTCTTTCAAATCTATTTATATTCTCATCTATAGTGTGACTTTTGTAATGAGAAAATAATTGGGTCTTTTGTTTTTAATCCTTTCTGACAACCTTTGCCTTTTAGTTAGAAGCGTTTTTTACATGTTTAATTTAACCACTGATATAGGGAGATTTAAATCACCATCTTGCTATTTATTTGCTAATTGTTCTGTATATTATTTATTTCTTTATTCTTTTCTAGCCCCCCTTTGAATAATCAAGTATCTTTTATTTTTTTGTTGTATCTCTTTAATGCACATTATTTATGCTATTTTGTATTATTCTTTTACAAGTTAGCTAGTAATATAGAGATTAAAATATGCAATTTTTGCTGCTTATAGTCTACCTTAAATAAATGATTTTAGCATGTCTCAAACAACTTGAGAATCTTACAACAGTTCAACTCCATTTATCCCATTCCTCACCTTTGCGCTATTATCATAGGTTTTATTTATTTTCTTTAAAACCCACATGTCATAGTTAATTTTTTTCTTTTGTTTTTAAACATAAGAATACTTTTTAAATTTGCCTACATATTTTTCACTAATGCTGCTGTTCATTCCTTTTGGCATCATGGAGCTTCTGTCTGGTATCAGTTCCCTTCCATATAGGATACACCTACAAATAATTAGGCAAAAACAGTCTCAAGTGACTAGTAATTTGCAAGAGGAATAGAAAGACCCCACCCAGAAGCTACCTGCAGATCTTGCCTCTCAGCATCCCCGCCCACCCTCCTTCTCATGAAGGATAAGCAGAAAATAAGCATAAATATCTTGTAACACCATCCAAACTAACTGTGCAAAAAGAACAAAAGCATACGTAACAGAAAATTTCAAATACAAAGAAAGTACAATCAAGACTCAACAAACACATGAGGAAAGCCGATAACATAAAAGGCTAAAAGTGACAAATCAAAGTAATTGTAGTTGCATAAAATATTATAAAAGTCTAATATGAGGAAAGAGTTAAATCAACCCCTACATATTGTAATCTCAGTGTCAATTTGGACCTTCTGTGCTTCTATGTTAGAATTTTCCTGCACTGTTCCTTATTCATTTATTTGTATTTTGTCTATGTCTGCCTTCTGGAGAAGGGGCAGAAAATAAAGTGTTCATGCATTTCCTTTGTCTCTCCGGGGCTTAGATAAATTTTGACTTTTAACAAATAACTGTTCGTAATTTTAAAGTCTGAAATAGAAGTGACCTATGGGAATCTAAAATGAATGCAATTTTAAATGGAGTACAGCAAATATAATCAATAAGACAGCTCATCAAAGGAAACGTAGATAAATACACTTGAAAACTTTAAGCGATTGTTGAAAAAGTTTTAAGATATTTAAATGTTAAATAGTAAAATGGTAGTTATGTTAGATTTATTTTTTTTTAAAGAGCTGAGTAAACTATTACTTTTCTAAAAGATCTAGACAGGGGATCCTTCCAAAATGGAGCACAAAGGTGTTGACAATGAAGAATATGGAGAAGAAAGACAAGAGAAATAGGAGATAGAAACAGGCATTCTAAATCTAATGGAGAATGAAGGAGAAAAGAGAGAATGGAAGAAAGGTTCTCTTTAAAGAAATAAAAGAGAAGGATCTTCTAAAACTGATGAAAGAGGAATACACAGATTGAAAAGGTCATGAAGCTCCAGGAAAAAAAAAATTATGTGTATATATGTATGTGTGTGTGTGTGTGTGTGTGTGTGTGTGTGTGTGTGTATGCAATAGCAACATTGATAAGATTAACAAACAAAAACATCTGAAATTATTATTTATAATAAACCAGAATCAAACTGACATCAGACTTCTTATCAAAATAGAATCTAGGAAACAGTGAATGGCATTTTCAAAGGAGAATTAGCAGGTTCTATACCTAAGCAGGTAGGATGTTGAAGTAAAAATTATTCAAACATAAAAATTCTCAAAAGAGTATTTCAGAACCTCTAAATTCCCATTGGAACAATTCCTGGAGTATATACTTCTTTAATCCAAGAATTAGGTTGCAGGAAGACAATAAGAACAAAGAAATTAGTAAAGCAAAATGCTAAATGTTAACTATAAATACATACAAATGGGGAAAATTAATAAATGTGGAAATAAATTGCCAGACAAAATCATCAGAGGAAGTGAACACAAATGGTAAGGAAATGACATTCGTTCCTTGTCCAATTTGACTAAAGATAGCTAAGACAATCAAAAATGTGATGGGTCATTTGTTTTTGTAAGAGAATATAGATACTGATTAATTCTGTATATTCCTGGACAACGTAAGTTTAAATATGTGTGCTAAATATCGAATGCTAGAAGATTTCTGATTCTTGAAATCTATATATAGAAAAAAACTCTCCTACAATTCAAATAGCTTTGAATTTCTACAGACATTCCTCTTAAAGCATTTCTGGACTCACAGGAAAAAAGAAAGAAAACATGAGAATGAATGAAATAAATAAGCAAAAAATAAGCTAAATTGATTGGTTTCATCAATGCACACAATTGCTTTGCCTTGGGTCAAACAGCACCAGGCGGCTAAGATCTGGAAATGAAGCCTTGAGTCCACACCAAGGTGTGAGCTTATTAGGGTGGAACTTTCAAAGTTAATAAGGTTGTTCCAAATAAGTAACATCATTTTGTTTTCGTGGCAAAAGCAAATGCAAACACAAATCTCATCTACACCCAGACTAAACATATCCCCAACTCAACTCACCCTTAGATTCCCCCAAATCTCAGCAACCACTGCAATGCCATTTAACAAGAGGGAGTCTGAAGGGGACCCCTGCCTGGCAAGTGATCATGAGTAAGGAACACATATCTTCTACTTGAAAACTTGACAAAAGGAGCTGATCTAGGAGAACATTATTGGAACACCTATTATTAGAAGAATAAAACTTTTTTTTTTTCTTCTGCAAAGGCCCAGCCAAACTAGGGGCCCTGAAATGTATGTTTCTCTAGCCCTAAAAATGTATGTTTCTCTAGCTTAATCCACCTCTATTGCCCTGGCCTCCTTCCTCCTCCCTACATACATTTCCCATCCATGTACCCCTGAAGATGCAGCATTGTGATGGCACTGGGAGACTAGGCATATCAATCATCAATTTGTCAGAATATGTAAGGAAATACCCCAGTTCAGATGATGCTTATTTAAATTTATTGCCCATGACTTGTAGTTGCTTTGACTTCTGAGATAGAATAGAAAAGACCAGATAGAAGAAGGAAGAAACTGTAACTGATATACCACAAACAGCAATAGTGACCTGCTGAACCTAGTGGCCTACTTAGCTATTTTCCACAGACTACAATGAAAAAACTTGGGGAAGAGTATAATTTTTGGACGCTTATACATTTTGAATGACCCAAGCTCTGATAAGAACATAAAATAATAAGGGTGCCCGGGTAGTTCAGTTGGTAGAGTATGCAATGCTTGATCTTGGGGCTGTGAGGTCAAGCCCCACGTTGGGCTAAGAGATTACTTAAAAAAAAAAAAAAAACTATAAAATAATAGAATAGTGCTTAGACTAGGAAAAAAAGAGACTCAGGTTCTAATGTCAACCTATATACTGACTAAGATAATGTAACATAATTTTTCTGAGATTTTTCTTTCTGTTAAAGAAAAAAAAGAGAAACTGAATGAAGAAAGGAAAACAACTAGATTAAAAGGGAAAAAAGTCTCCTACGATACACTGTCAGAAAACCCCTTTGATATTAAAAATCTCACAAACATGCACACTTATGCAAAAACATAGGTGCCTATGTTGTTTGCTTAATAGTGATGGAAAAAGATTACAGAGCAAAGGATACACGTCACAAACTGGAACAATACAATAACTTACCTGATAAAATAAATTAGAAACAGCAAGGAAGAACAGTTATTCCTGACATCTCTGTTGTCACTTTAAACACTGAGGAAAAGGACAAAGAGATGAAAGTGATAAGAATGAGATAATAAGTACAAAGAGACTGATGACCTAACAGAAGGTTCCTAAAATGGAGAATGCATCAATTGAAACCTGAAAAATATATTCAGAGAAATGACACAGCAAAATTTCCCTGAAATGAAAAATTGCATAAGTAGATTAAAATATGCCAATTACACCAAAATGAATTAAAAGATAAAAATCAACATTGAGTTATATACTGGACGTTATAAAGGTCAACTCTTTTTAAAGTATACTTGGTTCATCTAGGTAGAACATGAAGGTCACCTGCAGAGAGAAAGTCAGGCTGGACTCAGATTTATTCACAAAACCAAAAACAGTTCAACAACATTTTGAAAACATGGAGGAAATATTGTTACCAAGAAAATTATATTTAGCCTAATTTTCATACAAGTATAAAAACAAAAGGAAGATATACTCATATATGAGGAAACTCAAAGAAGACAGCATTCACAGGCACTTTCTGGAAAAACTACTTACTGAAATTTCACTAACCAAGACAGTCAAAATACACAGCTTGGAAATGAAGATATCATTTAGAAGGGCTGGTGGTGTATATTGAAATCCTATAAATATAGAACCAAGATTTTGAAACAAGGAAAATTGTGGATACAGATCAGAAAATGTAAGTGCTATAAAGTCTAATTAAACATATTCTAAAAACACAAAAGTTGTGGGAAGGGAGAAATTGAAAATTATAGTGCTACTAATTTCATCTTTAATAGGAGAGAGCTCGTAACGATAATAAATTCTAGAAATATGGGATAGAACTATTATAAAATACAAATATACATTAACTATTATAAAATAGAAATAGCATTTTGAAAGGAAAAAGGAATGACTTCAACATCTCTGATACCCGTTAAAGCAAAACTCTGTAAATGTCTGTGCTCACTATTTGTGCTTCTCTCCTAAACCTGATACAATCAGTCCTTCATCCTACTCTTCACAGAAACTGCTTTTGTGAGCTCTATGTTGTCATACCCAGTGGTCATTTCTCAGCCTGCCTCTTATTTTTTTTTTTTTTTTATCTTCAGCATTAGACACTCAATTACCCTTCTCCTCGCAAGACTTGCTTTCCTCTTAGAGGACATCAATGTCTTCCCATTTCTCTTTGGTTTTATGGCCTGCAACTTTTTAACATTTCAATTAATCTTTCTCATACTAGCAAGTTGTAGTGCTCCTAGATTTAGTACTTGAATTTCTTTGTCTCTGTGACTTAAGGGATCACATATGATTTCGTCAGTACATGAAATGAATTGACAGCTTCTATATACTGTCAATTTTTGAAAGTAGATCCAGCCTAAACCTCATCCTGAATTCTAGACTCAAATATTCAACCACTTCCTTGGCATCTAAACTTGAACATCTGACAGATACCTCAAACTTAACGTGTCAGAAGTGAAACTCCGCTCCCATTTCTCATCCTGCTGCTCATCCAGTCTTCTGTATATTAGTGGCAACAGTATCCTTCCCATTGACTTTTCTCTCTCATATCCTATCCACAATTACTCATCAAATGCTGTTCACTCTACCTTCAGAATATACCCATCTCCACTATAGCTTGTATACCTCACTATTAACTGTCAATGTATCATTCCAATAGACTCCTTTCAAGCTTCTCTGCTTTTTTCTTTATTCCTACAATCTACTCTTAGCAGAATGTCTAGAATGAACATGCTAAAATTAAATCAGATCACTTACTTTTGTACTCAAGATCTAATGTATTCCTGCCTCATGGTAAAACAATAGTAATAATAAATAATAATAATTGGTGTTTACCACTTATTCTCATTTTTACCAATGAGAGAGGGGCCTCCATTACATCTCTGCATTGTAAGAAATAACCTTTGGTCATCTGCAATCAAGAGATTATTGAAGGCAAGTCTTTGACGGATGAATAAGCCAGTATAAAAAAAAAATATGGTAATAAATAATTCAAGAAAGAGTTGGTGGGTTGATTGTCTCTAACCACACCAGAAATTTTTAAAGAAAGTGAATTGTAAACATAAAATCCAAAATTCTCATCTCAAAATCTAACCAAGAGATAAGAAATGTCTCCAATTTTATAAAAAAAAATTGATTGTAGTCATAACATTTAATCTACAGTTCACCAAACTACAACGTTAGCTGAATTCAGAGTCATGACCAGACTCATCTGTGGAAGAGGCCTGTGATTTGAAAGGGAGGGAACTTATAGAACTCGGGGTCTCTCTTGAAAACAAGGAAAGCTTTTCTTCTATTTTATAAGGGTCTCGATAGCTTCCTGGAAGATGTTGTAATGATGTTTCTAAGGCACTTTATTGGCAAAGGAAAACGGGGTTTTTTGTTTGGTTTTTTGTGTTTTTTTTTTTTTAATTATTATTACTTACTTGCAAATACCCTTCTAGGCTTCGAGAGTCAGAGTCCAGTATTCCTCAAAGGAATAATATAAGTTTAAGCCCAAGAAAGTATGAACTCAAATCTCAATATCTGCCAATTTATATTGAGAAAAACCTGGGAATGTGTGGGAATGGATTCTAAGATGATACACCAGGGGACTAAATTTTTCAATTTGGATACATGTACCAGGGATTCTGAATTCAAAAAAGGTGAAGGTCATAATTTCTGGCTTTGTTAGTTGTTTGATACATAGGCCCAATGGTTGGCATGAACTAAAAGTGAATTTTCAGGGTTTCTTGTTGTGTCACATATACTAAGTATGTTCAAACCCTGATACATTCTATCTCACATGCTTTATTAGTAACACGATTTTGACAGTCCTCCATCAAAGGGTGTAAGTATATGGTCTCTCTCTTTGAAATCCAGGCAGGCCTGTGACTACATCAGATTATATATAATCATTATGGGATACTCATCCTTGAAATCAAGCTGCTTGACTGTGAGTATGCCAAGCAGCCACATGGAAAGGCCAGATCGAGTTGCCCAGCTCAGCTGAGGTCCTAGTTGATAAACATCATCAGCATCCAACAACTGAGTAAGTGAGATGTCAGATTCCAAGTTACCCCAGCCGACACCAAATATAGCAGAACCCTACACAAATTCCCATTCATGAGCAAAACAAATATTCTTATTGTGTTAAACCACTAAGTTTTGGGCTGGTTTAAGACTCACCAGTCAATAACCAGAACACTTGGTGTAATGCCATTTTTGGATTATTGTTTCTCACATCTCTTCTTCACCTTTCCCGTGCTCTGCTCTGTATTGCAGCAAGTATGTGACCTACAAGTTTCATTTCCAAACTCCTGCTAGTTGGCTCACTGCTTGTTTAGTTCAATAAACAAGAAGAACTGGAAGTGGTTTAGAAAGTGGGAGGAAGGGAAAAGCCAGGATATTTAGCTTGAACATTCTTTCTGAGTCACATGCAATACCTTTCAGTGACTGCTATCTTGCTCATGGCTCCAACTTTCACAAGGCAGGTGTGTTGGGGTTTGAACTCCTTCTGGTTGACTTTATGCTTCTTGAAATATAGTAAAATGGCCTCTTTCCTTTGTTAATCCAAGCTGATAGATGACAGCAATTGTAAGAAGCTGGTACTTCCTCATCATTTATTTTATGGATTCTCAGATATTCCTTCACCTCTTTGACAAATTCTCTTTGTTAAGTTCCTTCTATTTTAAATACTATAAGTAGTCCATTTGGATCCTGCCTGATACAAATATAGAGAATATAAATAAGTAGAGAATCCAGAAAAGAACACAATAGAGAATTCAGAAGAACCCAAATAAATAGAGAACTAGGATATTTGGAGTTGATCCTTCTGCATGAACTGTTTATCCATCCTTTAACCATGGTAGAGGTGGGGGTAGTCATTAATAACCAGAGTTTTGGCTATATTGATGCTCATACTTGGCTTAGTCAACCCTTAGTTTTATGATTATTTATCCAGTTTTAAGTATGTGTTTGAAATAGATTTATTCACCAACTCCCAAATATATGAAACTGGGTTTGTATGAGGAGGCAAGTGGAAGTCTTGGATCTCCCACTACTGCAAAAAAAAAGTAAATCTAAGAGAACACTTAATCCCAGTGGGAAATTCTAGGGTGATACTATCATATTCCCTTTTAACTTCCTGTTGACCGTACTGAAGAGAGCTATTGGTGTAAATGTGATCTTTTAACTTGAGAAAATTACATAACCTGTGGATCCTGGTATGTATCCAATGATGTGGCAAATTCTTCATTTCTATCCCTGTAAGGAGAGAAGAACACTAGAAACAGTTGACTTTTACTAAGCACAGAGAACAGAGTCTTCACAGTCTTATCTCAGATTTGCACAAACTTCCCTGCTATTTATCATGTACCAATCCAAAGAGATCTAAGTTTTACTGATATATACATATCAGTGTGTATGTGCATGTGTATAATAATCACTGAACATCAAATTATACACTATATTGATGGCAAATGATGATATATTCTTATGAGTAAGACACAGTAGATACCCTATATGTCTTGGAAAAGCACATGGATGCCAGTTATAGGAAATTAATCCCCCAAAATTCTAGGTTTCTGCCATCTGAATGGATTTTCTAGGAGGTCCAGTGTTGTGGGGTATATCATCACAACCATTCTAAATCAAAAGACATATTTAAACTCATTGCACTCCCTCCTGCTAAAAGGGGACACAGTGCTTGGTAGGTCTGTTTAGCTATTGGATTAAATATATCATATTTGGCTGCTTTTTTCACATCTTTTTAGTGAAGTCATTTGTTTAAAGGAGAAAAGGAAGTGTCTGTAGCTAGTCTATGCTGCAGTTCAACTCATACTACCTCTTGGACTTTATTTCCAAAGATACCATGTTGTTTAATACTTCTGAAGTAGTTCAGTATAACGTACGGAGTCTAATGTAAGCTCCACGTGGTCTGAGAAGTTCTTTAAAATTTTGGAACAAACTCTTGGCCTCTTCAGACAAATGATTATTCTCCATCTGATAACAATTAACTTACCATTAACTGATTACCTGACCAGAAGATATGAGAGGTCTATGTCAGCTGAGCTGCCTATCATGAATTGAGTACCCAACAACATTCCTTTTTTAAATAGAAGAGATATTTATAGGATTGAACTTTGACAAATCCCGACATTTGGTCCCCTGACAACAAAAAAACAGTTGTATTTGTATATGGTTATACTTCCTGTATACCTATCTGTGCTCTATTGCCCACTGTCTTCAAATCACATATATAGCCTCATGAATATTGCCTATTACAATATCCGTGTTACCAAGGAGGGGAAAAACGGGGGAGTCTTGCTTGACAAATGGTTCCTGGCAATATGCTTAGATAACCTGGATTGGTAATACTGCAGTTATCCAGCCTTATTCAAAAGTAGGGTAGAATGAAAACTCCTACCAATAGTTATAAATTCAACTTGTTTATCTCATCATCTACTTAGTCTAGAAAAAGGGAAGCATGAGTTCATGGACAATAGCTAAGAGGTTGGGCAGATGTTCAGAGATTGAAAGGAATATCACTAAAGGCTTAGAGGCAAGGATATTATCTATGAATGTGCCCTGGTTGCTTTGCAAACAGGCCAAGGCTAGCCTGTTGTAGATTGAGACACCACATTGAGAAGAGTGATCTTTCCTACTTGAGACTATCCTAGACCAGCCCAAGTTCAGCCAGTCAGCTGCTGCCTGCAAATACACGTGTGAGCTTAGCCAAAGCCAAAAAAAAGCACCCATCAGAACCCAGCAGTTTACTCAGAATTGTAAATGAAATAAATTATTGTTTTAAACCATCTGTTTTCTATAAAATGATCTCTCTACTTGTCTACCTTTTTATTTTTATATTTTCTACATTTTTTGTCTTGAAATATTTAGTAGAATTCACCAGTGAAGCTATCTGGGCCTGGGCTTTTATTTGGGGGAGAAGTTATTCTGTGTATATGTGTATGGACCACCCCCCACCCTCCACTATATTTCCAGCAGTTTAAGCAGAATTTTGCAATTAAAATATTCTTGGATCAGTTAGAGTCCCAGCATGAAAAGAACAGCATACTCTCTTTAGGATGATGTAATATAAGGATGTTTAATGAAGGGCAAATAGGTATGATGAGGTAGGGGTTGGATCATAAGGAATATCTCATTAGTTCCTAGGTCTAGCAGCACTAAGCTCTTATCATACTGATACCCAAAGTCTGAAACAGAATAGAGAGATTACTAGAACCTAGAAGTGAGGAGCTGTGTCTTCCTTATAAGAGTCATACTCAGGGGCGCCTGGGTGGCTCAGTCGTTAAGTGTCTGCCTTCAGCTCAGGTCATGATCCCAGGGTCCTGGGATTGAGCCCCGCTTCGGGCTCCCCTCTCAGTGGGAAGTCTGCTTCTCCCTCTCCCACTCCACCTGCTTGTGTTCCCTCTCTCACTGTCTCTCTCTCTGTCAAATAAATAAATAAAATCTTAACCAAAAAAAAAAAAAAAAAATTCTCTCCTAAAACTTCTCCTTAAAAAAAAAAAAAGACTCATACTCAAGGAAGCCAAACAGAAAGGGAGACTCAGCTTTCCTTTCCTTCCTTCTTTTGACTTTTTTGTCACATCTTTGAAACTAAACCCAATCTGAGGCGGGAGAGTAAGGAAGCCAATTGATATGGTTAAATAGATGATCCTCCTAGAGCAAAGAACAGGGCATGAAATGGTATATATTGTATCTGGGAAAGCAAAAAAGTTATAACTGCTATAGCACTGAAAAATGTACATATTTGAATGAATTAGTGAATGCATGGATGTTGCTGTGTAGATTGTTGCCTTTACTCTGAAGGTAATTTGGAAGCATTCATTGGCATTTGAAATATTTGATTCCGTATCTCAGAATCTAAATTAAAGAAATACTAGTACAAATGAAACAGGAGGTAAGTTTGAGAAAGGTGACTTAAAGATATAGTTTTGGTCACCATCTGACTTTAGTGTAAGCTTTGTGGATAATCTTTCATCTATAATTTAAAAAAAATAAAAGGATGCTTTATACGTGTTCAATGTAGGTAATTACACAATTATTTATACTTTAGGAAAAAAAATACAGTAATTATATTCGAGTAAATTTAAAATAATTCCTCTTGGGTTCCGGGCGGCCAAGGCAAAATGAACAATATAAAAGATTATATAGTATTAATTGTCAAAAGCAATCAGAGCTAAATGTTTTATTTCTATTAAGTTCCTTCCAATATTAAAAAATGATGTTTCTGTAATTTTTAAAATATAAACTATCACATAAATGGCAGAAATAACATTCAAGATACCATCTTATTGGGAGTTTAAAATAAATTGCAAAAGCATTCTTTTTCATGAATGTCTTCTTACACCAAATAGCTAATGATGATAGACATTGCTATTTGAAGGCCCAGTGAAGCAATTAATGCAATCTTAAATACATTATGTTCAAGTAGTGTAATGTGAGCAAAGGATAAAGAAGCCATATTTTAATTTTACACGATATACTATTTACATGAAAGTGGTTTTATAATGATGATTGCATAAACTTCACCTTTTTTTATTAAATAATCTCACCAAAAACAATGATAGTTCAACCATAAACTGATACTAAATTATTTTCAATTATTTATCTTTCATGTACGAGTAGAAAAAGCAATTAATAAAATAACATATGGGCCACAAAAACGCGGTTTGTAACAAAAATGAGATTATGATTTTTCTATGTATGCAACTCTTCTCACCTTGATAACTTCACATTTTAAGTGCTCCTTACTAGAATGCATTTCTAATATTTAAAATAGATATAATATTTTATACACATTATACATATATTGGGACCTTGGCATGGCCAAACTAGTTTGGGCATAATATACAAAGGCAGTTATATTTTTGTGGCTTTCAAGAGTTTTATTACTGAAAGCACCAGATGAAAGAGTTGTAGTTATGGCATTACTGAGGCATGAATGTTTGTAATGGCTTGTATTTAACCTACTTACAGATACCAAAATCATCAATTAAGTCTGAAAAACACAGATAGAAATATGTAAAAATGAGGATCTCCTTTTCAAATAAAAAATATTGCTCATGAATATGGAAGCCCTAACTCCAGAATTTCCTACCCAAAATACAATTTCTTAGTATTAACAAATGTTTGATTGTATATTTTGGTTTATAGAACATCCTAGTGATTGTTTATTTCCCATGTATATAAATATTTGCAAAAAAAGACCAGCGTTTAATAAAAGGCATTAATTATTTGTAAAAATGATCATATATTATAGCCTACCCTTACCACAGGAAAGGACTTTAGGAATAGGAAAAGTTAAATTTGTGTTCTTGCCTCTCTATCCCCCCTTTATTTGTCCCAGATGACAATGAATATGTGTATCTTACCAACTTTTGAAAAACAGAACTTAGGGAATAAAGTCAAGTTTATAGGAATTTTTAAAAAGTAAAGAGAATATTGAAGAAAGGTTTTCTACTAAGTCAAACAAAATGTTATTTTAAAAGTTGCACAGAGAAATGAAAGTGTAAACAATTAGATAGTTATTATTAATGGTTAAATTGGTGAGAGGGGGCACTGGGCAAGGAATTCTCATCAGGGTGGTATGATGGGGCTGACTCAGTTGATAGGGACATTTGGGGTAAGATGTGCTCATAAAAAAATCAAAGAAGGAAAGCGGTTGGGGTAATAACTGGCCCAGTTTGAGCAATGTAAGGTTTAGGCCGGTATGGTATTACTGCAAGGAGACATGCAAGCAGTGGCGAGTCGTCCATCAGCAAATTACTTGAAGTTTCTCTAAAACTCCCTTTCTGTATAATCATGTCTTCATTCCAGACAAATAAAAAATGAATATTAACTGCATTATTGATGCTTGATTCATCTCGGGAGGATGAGGTCAAAGTCTCAGCAATGGGGATTTTTAGCAGAGTCCTGACAACTTCAAGTCTTAGGCCAGTGCTTAGGAGAACAAGCCTTTTTCTGCCATAGCAGTTATTCTCTCACTCTAAAGGCAAGGGATTTCCTTAGAAATGACTCCCCCCCCCCAAAAAAAATTTACATTTTCTTAATGTATAGAGTCAGTGCAATTAACTTTTGCATTACTTTCCCCAACTTGACACAAGAGTCACTTCTTTATCTCTAGATAGATTTGTGATAGTCTCTCTTCCTTTGGAAATACAGATATGAGGGAGGAGATGACATCTACTGGATATTGCTTGGCTTTAAATAAATCAGTTTATCTGAAATCACCTGAGATAGTGTTTATCCAGATTTGACAAAGAACAGTGGATTACTGACTGGCCCAAGGTCAAATGGGAAGGAAAGAATTTGAACCCCAGTCTTTGATTTTTCTTTGAAAGAAAAAAAGCTTTCTTTTTTTCCTAATAAATGATAATTTATTTTTTTTTTTTAAGATTTTATTTACTTGACAGGGAGAGAGACATTGAGAGAGGGAACACAAGCAGGGGGAGTGGGAGAGGGAGAAGCAGGCTTCCCTCCAAGCGGGGAGCCTGATGCGGGGCTCAGTCCCAGGACCCTGGGATCATGACCTGAGCCAAAGGCAGACGCTTAACAGCTGAGCCACCCAGGCATCCCTAAATGATAATTTCTACTAACATAAAGCATCTGTTTAATATTCTGAGCTACAAACAATACACTGGATTGAATAGTGTCCCACAAAAATCCATATTCACCCAGTACCTCAGAATGTGACCTTGTTTGGAAATAGGCTTATTGCAGATATAATTAGTTAAGATGAGTTCAAGGTGGATTAGAGTTGGCCCTAAATACAATGACTGATGCCCTTATATGAAGTGCACATGAGGACACAGACATAGATATGCACAGAGGGAAGAAGACCATGTGGAAACAGGCGGTGGTTGAAGTGATGGAGCTATGAGCCAAGGCATGCCAAGGTTTGTCAAGCAACCACTAGAAGCTAGGAGAGGCAAGAAATAATTTTGCCCTATACCTCTCAGAGGAAACATGGCCCTGTTGACACTTTGATTTCAGATGTCTAGCCTCCAGAACTTAAAAGAATAAATTTCTGTTATTCTAAGCCATCAAGCTGCTGGTGTTTTGTAGGGAGCCTGAGGAAACTAATACAAAGACCAGTTAACAAAGTAGGTATAATTTGCTTGTCATAGTGCTACTAGAAATATATACCCTTTAATAATTTAGAGGATACTTTAGAATCTTGTATTTCCTCAAAATTATAATGAAAATAATTACCAATCACAATTTTTCTATTGATTTTTTCTATTGCCTCATTTGACTACTTTTCCCCACCTGTGTAGCTAAATGCAAGCATTCAATGCAGCATGTTCTCAGTGCTCATATATTTGTTGGAGAAATGATTTAATAAAGGGTTGGCAGAATTCATCATTGAAACTCAGAGTAGATGTGTAGAAAAGCTGACTAGTAGAAACTCTTAATAAAATTTTGGCAAAACATTCAAAGCAAATATAGGAACTATGTCACTGACTTTTTCTCTTATGTATACAAAAAAACACATAAATCTGATGAAATGGCTAAAGAACTAAACTCCATCATTTTTTACGCACAGCTACTGCCTCTTGAAAGAATAGTTGCCAAAGTGGCAAAGTAAGAATGGAATACATGATTTGAGAAAATAACTCTTGAGATTGCCCCCATCTCAATAAAAGAGAAGTTATTACCAGAAGTATCTGCACATAGATTGGGAATCATGTCTCCAGTACCTCCAAAATCTCAATAACAAGAAATGGAAAATTAAAGCTATTGCAATACAAGTTGATAAAGTTTCTGCATGTTAATACCTGAGCTTTAAACAATTACAAAAGACAAAATTCTTTGTAATCATGATATTACTGTTATTCAAGTATCTACCTGGAAAAATGTGAACTGATTTGAAACTGGCTTATTAAAGAATAAAGAAAAGGGAGAGATGCCTGGGGTGCCTCAGTAAGTTAAGCATCTGACTCTTGATTTTGGTTTAGGTCATGATCTCAGGGTCAAGATCTCAGAGTAGTGGGATCAGGTCCCACGTTGGGCTCCATGCTCAGCATAGTCTCCTCCCTCTCCTCTCTCTACCCTTGCCCCTCCTCTCTCTGTCTTCCTCTCTAAAAAATTGATCAATCTTAAAAAAAAAAAAAGAAAGAAAAGAAAAGGAGTTCAAGACAAGTCCAAGATAGAAGAGACCACCAATGCCCTTAGTTTGGTAGTTAATTCCACAACTCCACCTTTAGATATATCTATATGCTATATATTTTTTGTCTTTGATATTTATACTTAAGTCATCTGTTTAAATAGTGTGTCTTTCATAACACATCTTTTCTATAGTTGGCAAAACTGTTTCTCACCAGACAAGAGGAAATAAAACTCACAACCTCAAAAACAGGGAGAAGAGATCAGCTAAATCTACTCCTTATGCTTTTTATTTCCTTGGTTTTGCTCTTCTACAAAAAAGAAAAAACCTCTCTTCCATTCATATATTTAACATATGCAGTAGCTGTCAGCTCTGCATCCCACAATTTATCACTTTTAATCAAGCTGGAACAAAAGGGCTGTGACATAATTGGATATATGATCCAAGAACCTAAATTGTCTTTTGTTAAGCCCACTTGTTTCCATAGCTTCACTGAATTCTAAAATACTGAATTCTAGGGGTTGCTGAGCATGGTTGATAACACATCTAGTAGGTGTCTAGAGCATCCTTGATGTTAACACTGCAGGACAAGAGAGATCTATCCTTGTACACAGTACAGATCTCCACAGGAACAGCTCATTTTCTTTTGTTTTCTAACTTGCCATAAAACACATTTTTCCTACAACTCAATGTTTAAAAAAAAAAAAAAAAACAAGATTAAGTTCTCCGCTGTTGAAAATTGATATAAACTACTTATAAATTTATTAAACTTGATTAGATCCACTCAAGAGTCCCCATGTTTTTGACAATTTAAATAAGAATTACTAAGTGGGTAAATTTTTTCATCTGTTTTGACATATCATATTATACAAGTACTTCCACAGTAGAGATAAAACATTGTATATAGATATTTCCAGTAAAATATATCCCTTGTGTAGAAAGCATATTAAACTAGCAACCAACATCTTAGCAGCAGTGTATATGAATAGAACACGAACCCAGAAGACTCAGATTGTACTCTTAGCACCACTTATGAAAATGTAACCCTAGGCAAGTTATTTATTTGGCCTCAAAGAGGCTATCTGAAAACTAGATAAGAAGATATAACCTACCAAACTTTATGGACTAATAACTGAGTTATTAAAATTGAATAGGATAGATAAGAAAGCAATGTGAAATACAGTCTTAAAATATATATCATTAATGTTTTACTTTTAAAAATTATTTGTTTTTTAAAATAAGGTAAGCACATACTTCCAAAAATTGACTGTTAAAACACATGTCAAAAATGGTAATCTTCTGCACACTTCTGTGTCCTTTAATCTAACTTCCCATAGTCAACAACTTTCAAAACTCTTGAGGATTTCTTCAGCCATCAATGTCCATGTTTCTAAATAATATGCTAATATAATTATTTCTATATTTATAAATTTCATACAATATTGTTTGATACCCTGTTATGAGTTATTTAGCTCTTTTGAATCTCCTGTTCCACCTTGAATCCCAAACCCCCTACCCTACCTATTCTATCAATATTGAAATTATTGGATGTTTGCATTACCATTGACAATGTAATGTACTAGGATTGTTTCCATTCTTGTAAAACTTTTCTCTGGATTTATTAATTACTTACTTTGGTTATCTATAGCTAATTTTTGATATGTTCTAACAGATCTATCAAAGCACAACAATTGTTCTAAATGCCCAGGCACATCAGGTTCCTTTTTTCCCTTGGACACCACTCTTCCATAGCTATCTTCCTACCCTAATTTTTACTGTGCAGCCTTTGATATTGCAAATGCCTTCCATGATTCACCTTTGGGAATCTCTTGTTTTGTGAATGTCATCCCTTTTTGTTGATATTTCTTCCTTAGCATCTTTTCCAGTCTTTTGACAAAGCGGGATTAAAAAAGAATTAACTGTTTTTCTGATTCCTTGCATGAAAAATGTTACATTGCATCCTCTCATTTGAATGAATTTGGCCAACTAGAGATCTCTCTCTCCCTGCACTCACTGGATAGTCTCCTTCCTCGGAGGTCATAGGGAACAGTGGGCTGTTGAGAGCTATAGTCTTGATTCAACTGAAGGTACGCCCAAATGCAAGAAACCCAATGCCTTCCCACATAGAGGTAGCAGACCAAGCAATGTAGATAAGCACATCAGGCTCTATGCCAGTGAGAGAAACAAGAGGTTTACAGTATCCAGAAGTTCCCAAATGTACAGGCTGGGATTTACCTATACAAATAATTATTTTTGATCCAGCTTTAGACCTCATCTAACTTCTCATCCAGTCTCACTCAGGGTAGGGCCACAGATCTGCTTACTTCTCCCCCAAATCAGCTTGTTTATGTAAAATGTCATTATAATATACTGAGTGAACTGGGGTTTAGGCTATATTTTTCATGCCTCAACAGTCATTTTTTTGTTACTATGTATCTCTTTAAAATCTTTGTGGAGAAACAGAACATTCTTTTTCTTAATACCTTATAGACAACAGTTGGTATTAAACAGAATCCATCTGTTTTGGTTTTTTTTTTTTTTTCCCTACTCTCTGTACTTTGGGTTCCATTTTTAAATTCAAGCCATTTTTTTCTTCATATTGTTAGCATACTTCTAAAATACTATGTTGAGTTTTTTTAGTATATTTTATTGTCAATTTTGTCCCTCTTCAATTTATTCTCCAAGATTGAAAGTTAAAAACCTTCAGATATTTGAAGTCATGACTCTGCTGTCTTCAAGGACCCAGTGTTACTCTTCCATTCTGATTCCCGGTTTGGATGTTTACTGACTGTATCAGGGTGGGCTTCACTAAAGAGCTGGCAGTTTCGTAAAGCCGATCTTGTACTGAGAGTGTCCAGAAACTTTAAGGTAAAAGCATAAAATAAACCATTCAGAAGTAGAAATCTTTGCAAGAAGACCTGGGATTTCAATCATTTCCCCAATTAAAACTTTAAAAGTTTAACTTTTTATAACTGTACTAGGAAATAAAATTTATAAACACAAATATGGAGATGCATATACAAATGCACATGGATATGTCTATACACACACACATGTCTTTGGTAGCTAAAGGAATCTATATTATACTCTAAGTTAAATAGAGATATGTGATTACTTAGCATAAAACAGTTCATTGTTTATCTTTAAAACATAAAATGCCAATAATTCCAGCTAATTGCAACAAACATAGTACTGAGTGCTGCTTATTGGCCTGTTTTCCTGCTTCATGGTAATTGCTTCTGCCTATTTTTTATTTCTGTTTTTGTAAATCCAACTCAAAGAAATGTATGAGCCTAAGGCTATTTTAAACAATTGAGGAAAGTGGAAAATTGCCAAATGAAAACCAAACATAAATATATAATCAAGAGAAACTGCCAAATTAAGAAAAAAAGAAGTGCATGTCCAAAATTTTATATATTGACCATCTGCACAATCTTATCAAACAACTGCTAGCTTTTAACCTCATTTTTCAACATGTTTTCATTGAGTAATAGTGAGAGTAAGAGAAATTACCAAGTTCTTGTCCTTTCTGATCCATTGATTTGTTCTGTGACCTTCTGTCTTGACACCGTTGGACCTCAATTTCACAATCTATAAAACCATTCCTGTTAGATTTACTATTGGACCAATTACTCTCATCTTGGGATACTTTAGAAAACAAATAAAAGGGAAGAGATGACATATCTGTCCCACCTCTTTTTAGTATGCAGTTCAAAATAATGCATTTCTCTATTACCTATGTTATTTTCTAATCTGAATTTTTTCACAGATTATATTTTTAATTATTTGTATGTATTTTATATGTTTAAGATATTATACTAGTGATTAAAAAAGAACCATCTTCAGTCTAAATTTAAATAATTTAAAGTATAATTGGAAACTACAGAAAGTATCATAGAATATATGATGGCAAAAATTATACTTGTACAGTTTATTTTTTTGTTTTTTTCCTTCTTGGAAAAAATGAAAGTTCTCTTCTAATTGAACTGAAGAAACAGGTGATATCTAGAATTCCCACTAAAAAATACAACCTCCATGGATTCCTTATATAGATTTGATGTGCTGTTCTCCTCTTTGCAGATAAAAACATTTTTCAATTCTCTAATATGTGCATTATAAAGTAAAAAAAAAAAAATCCCCCAAGATACATAGAGAAAACAATGTGCATAAATTTGGTGAAAAATATATCAAACGATATTTGCGTGCTATCTTTTCAACTTCTTTAGTCTTTATGCATGTAGATGGTCTTTGCAAATGTTGTAATGATGACCCCTAGCATCTTCTCCAAACCTTTGTCTTTCTTAAATCTTAATAAAGATTCATAAAGCAGTATCATGACAGGATTTGAAAAATTATTTCCCTCCTAATTCAGGACTATTAGTCATGAAATCAGTGGAGTTGACTGTTTAAATATTAGTCATTTTATATCTTCATAATGAAAAAGTTGCTTTTATGTAATTAAAAGTAAAAAGTTCACTTCAACATTTATTTTAATTACCAATATATTTTTTTTTCTCCTTTACTGTGAGTTTATATAACTGAGTAGGTAGGATCATTGAGAAGAGAAAAAAGGAAGCATATGACACCCAGTATCAACAGTCATTCTACTCGAAGGATGCATTTAAGAAAGGCTTCCTCACTAACCACACAAATAGAATTAAGACAGGCTGAATTTGGCTTTCCTTATCTCATGCCTAAGCATCTGGAATTCTTGCCCCCTTTCCTCTTAAGGTGACTGATAATACTGCACATTTCTTCTTAAAATATTTATAGGTCATTTATTAGAAATCAAGAAATGCCAGGAGACTCAAAGTCAAAAGATACTTTAATAATGTAAATATCTTATGTGTAACTTAGCAAGAATAAACTGGATTTCATAAAAGAGATATTGGCTATGATATTGTGTATTAATTATTTAGTTAATATCAATGTATATAATAGAATGTATTTGTAGCTGTATATTTGTACTAATATAAATATAATTAGTACAATTGAAACTGTTGAAAGGCAATTGAATCAGTTGATCTACAAGTAATACAATAATATCTACTTAATATAGACAAAGGAATTTGGGGAGCAAAATTTTCCATTGATGGAGATACCTCTGGGCTTAAAGACCCAAAATTATTTTCCTAAAGTATTTCTTTTGTACCATCCAATTGTAATTTTGTAACCCTAAGCAATAAAATACACATGTAAAATCAGCTTTTATTTAAATATGACCCAAATTTGTTTGAATCATTCCTTAAACATTCAGTTACAGTAACTCTAGAATCTATATAAAAGAGTTGTTTGAAGGGTTATCAGGAGAAGCAGCTCCCTATTTCTTTAAAATGTACATACTTTATGTAGAGCACCAGGTCATCTGCATATAATGAGAGTTTTACTTTTTTTCTAAGATTTTTTTTCTTTTAAGTGATCTCTACACCCAACATGGGGCTTGAACCTACAACCCCGAGATCAAGAGTCATGTGCTCTGCTGACTGAGGCAGCCAGGTGCCCCAGAATTTTACTTCTTCCTTACCAATTTGGATGCCTTTTCTTTCTTTATGTTGTCTAATTGCTGTGGCTAGGATTGCCAGTACTATGAAGTGGTGAGAGTGGGCATTCTTATCTTGACCCTGACCTTAGGGAAAAAGCTCTCAACTTTTCACCCTTGAGTATGATGTTGGTTGTAGATTTTTCACATAAGGTCTTTATCATGTTGAGATGTGTTCCCTCTAGACCTACTTTGCAAAGTTTTATACAACTCAGTACATCCCAAGAAGCAAATAATCCAATTTAAAAATGGGCAGAAGATATGAACTAGACATTTCTCCAAAGAAGATATCCAGATAGCCAACAGACTCATGAAAAGATGCTCAATCTCACTTATCATCAGGAAAATGCAAATCAAAACTGCGAGATATCCCCTCACACTTGTCAGATGGCTAAAATCAAAAACACAAGAAATGACAGGTGGTGACGATGATGTGGAGTAAAAGGAATCCTCCTGCACTCTTGGTAGGAATGCAAATTGGTGCAGCCACTGAGGAAAACAGTATGGTGGTTCCTGAAAAAGTTAAAGACAGAACTATCCTATGATCTAGGAATCACACTAATTGTTATTTACCAAAAAAATACAAAAAACACTAATTCAAAGGGATATACTTGCCCCTATGTTCACTGTAGCATTATTTACAATAGCTAAACTATGGAAGCAGGCCAGTTGTACATCAGCTGATAAGTGGATAAAGATTTGATTATATATCTTGCCATTTTCAACAACATGGACAGAGCTAGATGTATAATGCTGAGCAAAATAAGTCAGAAAGAGACAAATACCATATGATTTTATTTATATGTGGAATTTAAGAAACAAAGAGGAAAAAAAAAGGAAATCAGGAAATAGTCTCTTAACTATAAAAGAACTGATGGTTACCAGAGAGGAGGTGGGTGGGGCAATGGGGGAAATAAGGGTTGGGAATTATCATGATGAAAATAAATAAAATGAAAAATAAAATATAAAAAATAAAATTTAGATACTTTAGGTTGTTTCGTATTTGTTCAACATGCTGTGCTTTAGTTTCTCCTCAAGGTTGTTCTGCAAATCTCATTTCTTAGATTGACTGAGGGTTAAAATGTTTATGTACAACTATTACACTACTATACACACACACATACATATATATATGTAACTATTACACTATATATATAACTATTACACTACTATATATATATATATATATACTATATATAGAGAGAGGTAAATATAGATTATATATATATGAAATGTATATATATCACAATTTATTGATCCAAGACTCATAGCTTTTGATTAAATGTTCAAGAACGTCTATCATTTAACCAAGATGACTCATACATCAAGTTATTGATTTACCTTTATATACAGTATTTTGGTATTGTTTCAAACATAAGAATAAAGAGAAAATTGTTCCTAGTAAATGAAATTCCAATTTCGAATTGTGCAATTTAGGACTGAATTATCACTTTGCCTTATTTTACCAAATAATTAAGATACATATGTTAAATGTGCTGGATACTTGCTCTGCTGCAATAATATAAAATAACATCCTCAATGCTGCATACATGGTTTTATGATCTTAGTTAACAGCCTCAGGAAAGAGCCTAACCATCTATCACCTCTATGGTGTACTTGCATCCTGTTCCTTTGCGTAGCCCCACCACGTTTTAGACACTTCTGATGAAGGAGAGAGCACGGTGACTTTCTTTTCTAGGGACCTTTCTATAAGCAATTTGGTTTGCTATTTAGGCCCTGGTATCCTTGCATAGTGTATCTTAATGAGTACAAGAGAGAAGAAATTGTCCAGAATATGTGTGTACTACTATTGTATAACATTAGGCCAACAGAAGGCTGAGCAGATTCCTGTTTTATATGATGTCTGGCTAGCAATCAATATTTTTGGAGTTAACAGGATTCTACATTAGCTCCAGATTGCAATTCTCATGTCAATTGCATGAGATGGCAATTTTGTTGAAAATTTGGCAGTAGTTTGGAATTTAATCTTTAATTCTGAGTGCTTTGACTTTTTGCTAAATCTTCCTAAATAATTTAGAGATATTAATTTACTGACTGCTGCTGATATCAAGATTCAAATTCTATATCAACATAAAACTGGGTGATGATCTTTAGTTTGGATTAATATTAGACTAGAGAGTTCTATGTTGGCTAGAGTAAAAGACAGCCATCTCTTTGAAACATACATACACAAATACATTCATTCATACACATCTACACACAATGTGCTATTTTATATGCACTATATCTGAAATCTTCATTGTAAGTAAACGATATTGATAGTAAATAACAAAAATTTCACTTGAATTTGGCAGATTCTTTAACCAATATGATGGAGAACAAATTTGTGGATTTCTCCAGCATGAAGAGGAAAATGAAGAAGGTAAAATAAAATGCAACAGTGCAAGAGGATAGATATGACAAAAAAAAAAAAAATTCAAAGTAAATTATAGGTATTTCTCAGGAAGAATCGTAATAAATCGCTGGAACTATGCAACCTATTAGGACTAAATCATAAAGAAATAGAAAATATGAAAAGACCAGTTATGACTAAGGAAATTGAATCAGTAATCAAACAACTCCCAACAAAGAAAATCCAGGACCAGATGATTTCATTAGTGAATTCTATCAAATATTTAAAGAAAAATCAATGTCATTCTTTTTCAAACTCTATCCAAACTCATTTTACTAGGCCAGCATTCTCCTTATACCAAAACCAGACAAGGGCATTACAAAAAAGAAAATTAGAGGTAATATCCCTGATGTACCTAGATGTAAAAATCCTGAACAAAATATTAGCAAGCTGAATTTAACAGCACATTGAAAGAATTGTACACCAGGATTAAGTGAGATTTATTGCTGGAATGCAAAGATGGTTCAGCATTCATAAATGAATAAATGTTACACACCACAGTAACAAAATGAAGGATAAAAAGTATATGACCATCTCAATAAATGCAGAAATAGCATTTGACAAATACAACATCTTTTTTATGATAAAGCTCTCAACAAATTAGATACAAATGGACTACATCTCAATATAATAAAGGCCATATATGACAAGATCACAGCTCTCATTTTCAGTGGTGAAAAGCTGAAAGCTTTTCGTCTGAGATAAGGAAGAGAAGGATGCCACTTTCACCATTTCTATTTACATAGTACTAGAAGTCCTAGGCAGAGCAATTAGAAAAAAAAACAGAAGATACCAAATTGGGAAGGAAGAAGTAAAATCGTCACTGTTTGCAGGTATTTTATGTATATAGAAAATCTAAAGACTCCACAAAAACAAGTAAACAAAAACTCTTTAATAAATGAATTCAGTAAAGTTGCAGGGTAAGAAAATCAATACACAAAAATCTGTTGCATTTCTTTACCATGAGACAAAATATCAAATATCAATCAATTTATGATAGTAAATGCAAAGAAGAGGAGCAAACGTGTCCTACAGTATTTACGTAATATGACTGAATTCAAATTACCAATCCAATCTTCTCCTTTTTATCTTTTCTTTCATAAATATGTACATGACTCTAAGAAGATGTTAGCTTAGGAAGAGGTTGACTAATGCTTTTTCCCTTTCCAAACTTAAGTAAAGTAAAGGGGCTGCCTTCAAGGAAAATAGAGGGAATGCAGGAGAACCACTGAGAGGGATTGATGGGCAAGGGGTAGGGCATACATGAAAGTTAGAGTGGCATCTTAGTTGATAGCTAGACAGTTTTTTTGTATTGTTTTGAGAAAGAGAGAGAAAGTGTGGGGGGCAGGAGCAGAGGGAGAGAGATAGTCTTAAGCGGGCTCCATGCTCAATGTGGAGCCTGACATGGAGCTGGATCTCATGACCCTGAGATTATGACTTGAGCTGAAATCAAGAGTCAGTGGCTTAACTGACTGAGCCACCCAAGTGCTACTGGAATCTTTTTACATAGGAAATTGTGCTTTGCCTCCTATGTTCGTTTGAGCAAAGACTGAAGAGACTTGGAGAAAAACAGGTCAGAGAGGCATCTGCAGAACAGGCTGCAGTACCCCCACTGGTAAGACAAATACATATGAGTTTCTTGTGGGTCAAGTGTAGTTGGGGGTGGGTGTGGAGTGCAGGGTGAAGAAGTCTGATCACAGACAATGTTCACGGACAGTGAACTGTGCAGTTGGAGGTTTCCTGAGGTCCGCCCATAACAATCATATTACAGGTCACTATTTGGAAACCTGCCCCAGGCTGCATTGTCAGTCATTGTTAGTGTAAAGTCCTCTGCCATTCCCCTTCTTCACCCCAGCCTGCTAGAGCAGTAGACTACAAGAAGAGGAAAGGAGAGAAAGCATTTAACTATTTCAGGAGGAGGACTTCTTTGCATTCCAGGTTATGTGATCACAAGTCTAAACTCGTAGGCATTAGAAAGGAGGAGGTCACAAAGCTTTAAAATGGGTGTGAGATTGGAATTTTTAAGTAGTGTAGACTAGAGGGAAGTTTATGAAAAAGTGATTAAAATCTATAGATTTTCCAAAAGTATTATTAGGAACAACAGAAGAAAAAAGGGGGAGCGGAATTCACAGCATGGTAAAAGGCAATGACTGGAGAAATGAAAGCCATTTCTGTTCTGTAATCCACTGATTCCAGATAGTTTAATAATTGGTTAAAGTAATTGCTTCACAAGAAAATTAATAATGGAAAAATAGCCTAGCATTATCACTTGTACCAAAACTCCACACAATAATTTTGACTGCAGTCTTGGAAAAGACTATATGCGAAATAATTTCATTCAGATAGGTCAGTTATTTAATAACCTAGGAATGGGGGTGGAACCCTTTATAGCTAACGTTTCATGACAGGCCCTAAGTTGGTAGGCCTAATAATTTCTATTTCAATTAAAGTTCCTAATGTCTAATACCTAACTTTAAAATTTTAGATATTAAATTATCTCTTCAATCTATGACATGGAAATTGGGGGTTTCAGCCAATTATTTGAATAAATAGAACGATATTTTTTAGGACAGTTTTGGCCTCATCTACAGCACCCCAGAAACATTTCTTCAGGTTGAGAGGTGATGACAATTCTTGGAAGCAGATGCAGGCTCATTATTTTATGACTTCACTTACCGTTCTTCTGTGAAGGCACAGGGATCACCTACCAGTCAGTAACCAGAACATGCACTTACGCAGACCCTAATGATTTCACGAGAGCACAGTAATATGAGGCAAAAGTACTAGAGCCAGACTACCTGAGACCAAATCTCAGCTTTGCCCCTTCATGTTTATATCACTTTGGACAAATGACATAACAATTCTGTGCCTCAATATCCTCATTTTTACAAAAGGGGCTAATAAGCTGTTTTATTCCATAGGGTTATTATAAAACAGAAAATCAAAATAATGCACAAAGTCATTCAGAATATTAGTATTACCAAAGACACCAGTTTCGAGTGAGCTATAAGCAGCTTTTGCCGAAAATGGACTAAAATAATCATTATTTGGGAAAGATAAGAAAAAAGGATAAATACGTAATATCCTATCTTCCCTTAAGTTTTATTCCTGTTTTTATCTTCATACCTAAACCATATTATTTTAACACTCTGACATTTTTTTAGATTATATTTCAACACTCATACAGCTTAGTAGAAGAAATGGGCAATAAAGAAGATTGCATAGACGTGCCCTTATATGATAATATACATGATACTTCTATAATTGAAGAGCAGAACATTTTTTTTCCTTTTTCTTTAACATGCAATAGGATTATATCCTTTTTTTCAGTGATATATGGGAAACAAGATCTATTAATCAATTGAAACCATATTAGACTAGAATTTTTATATGATCTTTCCCCTTAAAATATTTTGCATTTTATTATTGCAATTATAGAAGTTCAAGTTAACTCAAATCCTACTGTTGAAGCAGAAAGAATTTAAATTATAAAATTAATTTAGAGAACTATGTGGAAACTACTACTGAGATAGACTTTCCCATCCCATAGAACTAGCATTTCTCTGTCGAGTGAAATGCAGTCAGTTAGCATTTACCAGTAATCTATATAAAGAGTAGGGATTAATATCTAAATACAGTTTGCCTATGATAAAAGAGTTCAGCTAAATCCTCTATTTCTGGTGGCCTAGGTAGAGACAGAAAAGAAAACAAAATAAGACAGATTGAGGGAGAAGGTGAAGGAGAGGAGGAGGAAAGAGAGAGAAAGGGGAAGGGAGAGGGAGTCTAACATTAGGAGCAAACATCATAGACCACAGCTTCCACAATCAGTCATGGGCTAGAGGTTAGTAAGAATAAGTTATCTTTGTATCTCATTGCTAACTTCAAGAACAGTAGAACCTTTAGGATTATTTTTAATTGGGAAAATAGCATACAGTTAAATGTGAGTTTGTTTATGACCAATGATTGTTTTACACAGGAAGTCCTCACGTATATTATTTTTACTTTGTTAAATACATAAAATGTAAACACTGTGTGCTATACAACCACTGACTCCATTTCACTTTCCCCTGCATTAGCAATGAGTAAGAAGATTCACAGGACACAAAATACACTCAGTTTACTTAACTTCAAAGTCCACAAACAAGGTAGGATAGCATTCAGCCAAATAGCAATTGCATCAGGAGTTCTTGCAACATCTCAGCTTCAGATTCTAGGCCCTCTGCCTCAGAAGGAATATTCCATTGCAAGACATGAAATTGAAGCACGTATGGACCACTTCAGTCTGGGAATGGAGCCCCTCTCATTCCTCAAATAACTTTTATACTATTGCAAATAACCCTTCTTGGAGAAGGTTAAACCCACTAATCAGAGGTTTAGCAATGAGCACTTCTGATACCTGAGTACAGCTGCTTGATACAACATGAACCAATCAACATTCCACATTTATCTTAACTCAGTACTCTTCAGAAGGCAGAGTTGCAAGAAGGCAAACATAGAATCATACTACCAGATCTCCCTACGGTTCAGACCAAATGAATGAAATGTTAAAAACCAAATTTCCTTTACGTCTTTAAGCATTATCTGCAGATTTTACAGATTACCCCATTGACTGTATTGATTAAATTTGCAGTGAATACATTTTAAGATTTATCTATTTATTTTTTGAGAGAGAGAGAGAGAGAGAAAGAGCATGAGCGGGGGATGGGGGAAGAGGGAGAAGGAGAGACTCTCTCCTGGGAGGCTGAGGCGGAGCTCCAACAAGGGGCTCCATCTCACGACCCTGAGATCATGACCTGAACCAAAACCAAGAGTTGACTGAGCCACCCAGTCCCTGATACTTTTTTTTAATTATTATTATAGGTAGCTCTGAACATCCTAAACAGCAGATAAAACATCCTGTAAAAACAATGAATGCTAAAGACTAAAAATATTATATCACTTAACATATAACCATCATGGGAAATGTATGTCTTCATCATATTTAATATTTGGTTTATAACTTTGCTTATAGCTTTAATTGTTTGAGATCCCTTATGGTTCTAGTAATATAAATTTGAATCTTTATAAGAAGTTTGCACTATTTTTACTAGAAGTGAAGGTAAAAGAATACCAGATCAAGCTAGCCAAGGATTTGAGTTATCCATCCACTGATTCTTATCAAAATACAGGATTAAGATTATTTTCCTTTGGAGATTCAAACTTAAAATACTCATCATAAGACTGAGATTCCTTTTAACAGTTAAACTTATTAATATATAACCTGTAGGTACCCATATCTCAAACATGGAGAGCACAGTCTGGAAACTAGTAAGTGCTCAATAAATAAACATATATTTGTTAAATGTATTAATTTGTTAATTAGCACTTTGTTTAGTCATTTATATCAGTTTTATTTTTCAAAGCCTAATTTGAGTTTCGTGATATATACCATCCATTTGAAATTTCATTTTACCAGTATGACAAAATCAGTTGCCTTAATATCATGATATCTTGACCTGTCCTGTCAGCACTATTAAAAATGTATGCATGCCAGGGCACCTGGGTGGCTCAGTCAGTTAAGCCTCTGATTCATGGTTTCTGCTCAGCTATGATCACAGGGTGGTGGGAGATTCCTTCTCCCTCTACCCCTCTCCCCACTCTAAAATAAATAAATAAATAAAAATCTTTTTTAAAAACGTATGCCTGCCTCATTAGTATTTTATATTTAATAGCATCATTTAGAAAATTAATTTCCTAGGAGATGAGGACTTGTGTGTTCTCTAGCAGGTCTCCTTTTTTGATACACTTGGCCAAGAAAACACACTGATCACAATATTTAAACTTTTTTTTCTCTTTGCCCCTTGTTTGTGACAAGTGATGTGATTAACTACTGGACCCAAAGATAATCTCTTATCTAACTAACATTGCCATTGCTCATCATGTTCTTCCTTTTCTTGGAACAGTTGTGATTGCTTCTGAAATACCTGGCATTATTGTTAGTTACCAATGTTTACTACTTCTTGCCTATATCTACTTTTTTTATACCTTACTTTTGTATCCCAATTACTTTTTTTTTATTATTATCTCTTTCTAATTTGAATATATTCTAGTTAGGGTAAGTAATGTTAACTGTTTAATGAAAAACCTTCAAATCTTGGAGAATTAACAATATAGAGGTTTATTGTTCACTCATGTCACAGTACAGCATTGTCCCCAAGAGTGGGGAGAAATTCGGAGCATGAGTATAACTAAAGCTTGGCCATCTTTAATACATGGCTTAAAATTCACATTGATTCAATAGAAGGGGTAAAAGAGATTGTTGAGTAGCTTCTAACTGCTCATATTTCATTGGTATCAACCAATCATATGACCCCATCTATAATCAAAAGGACTAGAAAATTGCATTCAGAAAAAGGGGAAAAGTTTAATGAGCATCCAGCCAACATTTGACATAATTTTTACATAAACACATGGATTTTACACACTCAGCTTTTTCCACAGATTTATTTTTTATCATTATCGGTATCATGTTGATACAAAAATTGCCATGGCATTTCCAGTATAAGCTTTCATGCTATTTCCTGAAAATGTTACGTTTGAGAAAATTCTTTTATTCTAGGTAATGAAAACATATAAAAGATCCCTCTTAATCTTTTTCTTTACTCAAGACAGGGATTCAGCTATGCTCCCAATTCCTTTTAAATAGAGAATAGTAGTAAAATCCAACATAAAGGCACATGGGCCAAGATTGCTACAACCGCTGGGTCAATTTTAGCAATGACATATGGAAAATGTATATATTTAAGGTTATGAAGTGAAATTTAGTTTTTAACTTAATGTATTATGTTACAGTACTTTTTTTTTTTTAATAGTAATGGGGCTTCATTGACAACTAAGGTTTTCTACAACTTTGACAATAGTTATTTTGAACTTCAGTTAAAGCCTTTCCAGACTCAGTTGGGAGCCTAATCAAGGTATTTCCAGGTGAACGATGCTTGAGTCCAGTCATTTTTGAAATATACCTTTTTTACTTATGACTATAATCAGAAAGCTGTCTGACTTCTGTAGCTAATAACCAACCATGTCAAAATTTTCTTTATAAGATAAATGGTAAATTGTACTAAAGATATACTCTATTATAGGGAGAATTGAGCTTACCATGCTATCACAAGTTGGTATAAAATTCTAAAACTGGGGTGCCTGGGAGGCTCAGATGGTTAAGTGTCTGCCTTTGGCTCAGGTCATGATCCCAGGGTCCTGAGATGGAGCCTCACATCTGGCTCCTGGCTCAGCAGGGAGTCGGCTTCCCCCTCTCCCTCTGCTTCCCCCTACCCCCCATGCTCTCGTTTGCTCTCTCTCTCTCTGTATCTCTCTGTCTCAAATGAATAAATAAAATCTTAAAAAAAAAAAATCTAAAACTTACGTAAGTTTCACGTTTCCTTTTTCCTTTCACACTTTGAACAGAAAAGCATCATCACTTATTTTTATTACTGAAGTCTAAAATTCTAAAAGTTATTTTGCGTGTATTTCATTTGCTGGGGCCTTTTCTAGTCCCAAATTCATTCATATGCAGAATTACCATGATATTCTGAAGAAAACAGGATGTCATTCTCTAAATGAAACACTTGGAAGGAGGATTATTTCTATTTCAAGCCTCCAGTTTATTTTAATTTATTTGCTGATGGAGCCAAGATCTGCAAGAACAGTCCCACTTTCTCATGCTGATTCTAAGTGCAAAAATCTACATCATGACCTTTGTATTAACAGACACAATATATCTTTAAAAATAGAGTATTCTTGCCATATGTGCCAGGGCCCTAGTGACTTCAAATCTAAATAGACAACATTACTACAGAAAAGCTTCAGTCTTGAGAAGAATGGCTTTCACACAGCTGAATGAGAATTAAAAGAAAACAAAACAAGAAAAAATCCATGCTGAGCTTAAAATACATTGTCAGAGAACCAGAATCCAAAATAGAGTGAAAATATATGCCTCAACTCAAGCAGTTTTTGTCTGTCACTCATCTCCTGGTTTATAATCATTCTCAAGTGAGTATTATTAAGAAGACACATTAGCCTCCTCAGTCTCCATCTCCCGCAGGTACTCTTCTGAATCCCCATGAACAATCGCCAGAGGAACCTTAGAGGGAGACTGAGTTTGCTATTCACATTTGGATTTCACACAGTCCAGGGATGGGGTCAAATCACTGACTCAGCAGCCTTCTCTCTCTCTGTTCATGCTTGTTCTTCCCGCTCTTCTAGGACCACAGAAGAAGATAAATCACCACTAGCATGTTTGGAGGAGGCTATGTGATATCAGAATAATTGATTTTTTGTTAGGATACGGATGTCACTGAGCAGTGTATCCTTGGAAGCCAATATAATTATTTAAAAGGAGAAGAAACTGTTGAAATTATGAGCGGTTGGGTCAGTGGAACTGGGGAAACCCTTAAAGGAGCTAGCAGTCTGGATGTTTTCCTCAGAATATGGGGAAATCAATGTTGAATACAGCATCAGTTAACAGTGTATAGCATTTCATAGTTTCCTACGAGTGACGTCTCATTCAGGTATTAGATGGCATTTGTATTATCTACAGTTATCAGTTGAACAAATGAAGATTTGCAGAATTTAAGTGATTTAGTTTGTCTTCGACTTAATATGCTCCAGAAGCAGCATTTTATAAAAATCTGATTCAAAATCCTATATCTTCATCTTCTTGCTTTCTGTCTTTTTTTTTTTTCTTTTTAAACTACACTAGTGATTTTCAGATCATATCTTGCAGTGATATGGGTCTCTGGAAATGAGCTTTGGGCTTATTGTAAAGGGGAAAGCAGAGTATTAGAGCAAGTGGGAATGTTAATAGCTTCTCCTCATCCTTCAGTCAAAGCAACCCCATTTTGATTGATGTGAAATTGGGGTTTGATGTTAAGATTACATTTGAAAAATATAAAAAACAGTTCCAATAACTAAATAACCCAAACAACAGGTTTTCAGGCCAAAACATTGTACTATGTGGGGTTTTTTTGTTTTGTTTGTGTGTGTGTGTGTGTGTGTGTGTGTGTGTGTGTGTGTGTGTTTTGGGTTTTTTGTTTGTTTGTTTCTGTTTTGTTTTTATGTTTGTTTTCCCAAATAGAGACTGCTAAAAGTTATTCCTAGGTAAAAGTTCATCCATCAACCATCCTAGAACTTAAGACCTTTGGATTCTAAGATTGATGCACACCTGGCTGCACCAAGGGGCAGCTCCAGATTTGCCTAGAAAAACACAGGAATTATAAGGTTAGGATATTTTTAAGCTAACAAATTGATGTATATCTTTTCTCTGCTAACCTTGTTTAAAGATCAAGTTGTAAGTTCATTGATTAGATTTAGCAAATGTCCTATTCACTTACTGGGATTCTGCACAGTAGACTAGCTACACTAGCTCTTTTTTGAGAAGGGCAGATGGATCTTTTGATGACAGAGCCCAGACTCTTGGCCACAGCCAGTTGAATTAAGGTTGACATGTAACCCAAGCTGGGCCAATTTCATTACTTTGCACATGTTAAAACCACGTATAGCAAGTTAAAGCTGGAAGCTGAGTCACATTAATAGTGTAGCGTCAACACACTGCAAAACCGTCCCATCTCTGCCCATTCTGAAACCTTTATTTTTCAGTGTTTCTTTTGATTCTGTGACATTCTCTCTTATTGCTCAAGTTAGCTCAAGCTTTCGTGCTTTTGTTTTTCCCCTTTTGCAACCAACAATATCTTACCTAAGAGAGCAGTAACTTAAAAATCTATTTGTGGAAGCAGCTGTGTTCTAATTCAGAGGGTTGTTGTTGTTGTTGTTGTTCTTTTTTTCTTTTTAGTCTTCTTTGTTAATGAGCTTAAGATAAATGCTTAATTACTACCATATTTTATAATAAGTCATAAATTCATCAGTAAGTACAATAATTTTCTTAATTTGTTTCTAGTGTATTTTCTAAACAAATAGAAATGATCCAAATATAGATAAAACTATATTTCTATAAAGCCTATAAAATAAATCAGTGACAGTGTTTTTCAGATATTAAATTCAATTTTCTTTCTTTTCTTAATTTCTACTGCTAATCCTAGAAATGCATTTCTATATTTGAGGAAACTTGAATTTTTGTATGGTTATTACTCTGCTAAAATATTTGAAAATAGACTACTTAATTTTACAGTATTATTTCAAATATCATTACTGCATATGGCATTTTATCTAAGTACATACTCTAAAATTGGACTATTCTTAAATGATCACCATATGAAGTAAAATCCCTATTTTATATCTTACTCTATTAGCAGAACTGTGGACTACAAAATGAGTAATTGTATATAAAGGAAGATTTTACTGATGATGATTAAGCTTCTGAAATTTTATTGTGTTTCACAGTGTATTATTTTATTAACCTGGGGAGAAGAGGACACCTTGCACATCTTTTAGCACCCATCATTATTCAATTAAATAGACTACTTGAAAAATAAAATTCTCATGGTAAACTGCTGAATTGGGTCATTCTGAAAGTCTTCTCATCATTTTTATGGTTTGTTCTTAATAGTTGAACAGTATTGCCTTATGTTCCCGTGGTTCAGGTACCCATCAATTCAGAATTTATTACAGTAACCTCTCAACTGTCCTCCATATCTCTGGCTCCTTTCTTTCTTGTCACCCCAAATCCAGTCCAACCTATACCCAATCCATAAATCAATCCTCATAAACACTATCTTCACTGGTCAGCAGCTTTTGAAAAACAAAAACAAAAAGTACTTTAATTTCATTTTAAGAAAGCAATTTAATACTTTTGGGAGTCATTCAAAGGTCTCTAACTTGGTACTAGTTGGTCCAATACAAACCACATTTATAAAGCCAAGCTTTTATAATGCATTTTCCCTAATGCTTATAATAAACTTCTTAAGTACATTCAGTTATTCCAGTTTTACACCTGAAGAAACTGAGGCCCAGAAAATTTAACTGATTTTCAGCAGTTATATAGCTGATAAACAGAGGCATCTTTTTTTGAGCCCTAGTCTGTCTGGATTCCATAAAATACATCATGAAAAATAGGTCCTGAGGTCAAATAAGTTTATGGAAATAATGTAGAAATATATATCCATCTTAGAAATTCAAAGTTCCCAGTAGCATTTTAGGGAACTGAATAGTTGTATATTAACAAATGCATTCCAATTTGGTTAATCCAACATCTTCCAAACCTGTTGGACCTCACTGTCTTTTTCATGTTCCACTAATATACTATCACTAGCAGACTATTGTAAAAGTATTTTTCATCTGCCTAATATGCATGTACTTGCCCCTTTTCATGGCTTCACTGGGAACTCCCTGTTGTGTATGGCCACAGTCGTGGTATCAATCATCTATCTGCCTCTTCCCATTCCAGAGGTAGATGTATTACCCTGGTTGTTCAATGAGAGTACCAATACTATAGGACACAGCAATTATTTCAAAATATCAAATGTCCATTAGAATCTTTCCTGGGGGGGAGGGCATTAGAATCTTTCCTGGGCATTAGGAAAGAAAAGTTACATTTACAGAAGCATCTTTGTATGTATGTAGAATAAAATCAAATAAATTTGAAGGATGGAGAGAGCAACTGAAATCCCTAGGTCCAACTATGAAGTAAACTCACCCTTGAGATCCACAGACACAAAGGACAACGAATTTTCTTTTGAACTAAGCTAATTTGAATTGAAATTCTATCACTTGCCATCAAAAATAGTCCTGACACGTTAAAAACCTGTGAAATTTATGTACCAGGCAATGTACTTTGGCAAAAATTGCACAGGTCTGTGCTAAAGAATAATGCTTCTAATTTCTTCATAATATTGTGGATGCCAATAAGCAATTTTTCCAGATAATGTCATTTCATTATGATGTGACACGTATATGTCAAAAACTGCTAGGTTTTAATTATTTCTTTTTGTTATTTACCTGTAATGATCTTGAATCAGATTGCTCTTTAGCTAGTTACTACAACCTTGTCTTAGATTCTCTAACTCAAGCTTAGTTCCTGGATGGGATTCTTGAGCCAGTGAGTTATTAAGGTGCTATTCTCAGATGAAACATTTAAAGGAGTGAGAAAAATAGAAGAAGGGAAGAAGCTTACAAACCTGTGCATGCAGATAAGATCCAGCTTCAGTCTGATCCCAGAGGGAGTTCTAGCACAGGAATGTGCACAGGGCCATCCAGCCCTGAAGCAAAATATCTCCCACACCCTGACGGTAATTCTAAGGAAAGAACAGAACTCAGCTGTTAGCATCTACCACTCACAGAAACTGGGAGATGGGTGACCTCAGACCAGGAAAGGATCTTGGTAAGGCAACAACAGCTTACCATAACCACCAGTTGCTTCAAAAACATACTTAAAAGAGTTTTGAGAAACCGTGCAGTATAATCTAGAAAGACCTTGATTGTTATGATCAGATTCATCTAGATTAAATTCCAGCTCTTGAATTTAATCCCCGGGGTAACTTGGACAAGTTGTTTCACCTCTAATGGCCTAGGAACATTTTTGTGTGTGTGTGATGATTAGAGGTAGTAATATATTTAAAGCTTTGCCACATCATAGACACTCATTAGCTAATAAGAGTTAATAATACATACAAAATCAAGCACTTGGTGGTTTTTTAAATCTCTGCCAATTCAGAGAACATTTATTCAGCATAGAAAAATTAAAATAATTTTAAAGTATGTTTTTACTATACCCACTCTCCAAAAAATAAAAAAAATTTAAAAAAGGTCCAGTGGGGATCACATCGCTAATACATGTCAAACTGCTTTACAGTCTTCATTTGTAAACTATGTCCTAAAATCTAACGCACAAGGCAGTTGTCTCTAAAGTTTCAGTCCTTCCTCCTTCTAGACTGCCCCAAGGTACCCCTCAGAACACAGCCTTTATTAGGCCATCTTGAATTTGTTCTTTTGTGTAATAGTTTGCTAGGGCTATCATAACAAAGTACCACAAACTAGGTGGCTTCACCAGCAAAAATTTATCCTCTCCCAGTTCTGGAGGCTAGAAGTCTGTCAGCCAAGGTGTTGGCAGGGTTCGTTTTTTCTGAGGCCTCTTTTCCTGGCTTGTAGATGACTGTCTACTACCTTTCTTCACTTGGTCTTCCCTCTGTATGTGTCTGTGTCCTAATCTCTACTTTCTAGCCAGTCATATGAGATTAGGAGCTACCCTAATTACCTCATTTTAACTTAATTACCTCCTCAAAGACCCTATCTCCAAATATGGTCACATTCTGAGGTAGTAGGGATTAGGAATTCAACATCTGAATTTTGGGGGAACACAAGTCAGCCCTTAATACCTTCACTTGTCCTGTAGCTAGCATCTATTAGATATTTTCTGTTCTTTTCAGAGGCTCTCTGTTCTTTCCAGTGTAAATTCTATTGGCCCTCTGGCTTCACAACTTTTGCTTGTTATTCTTTATTGTGATGTGTGTCACAATGGCCCAGGAGTCACTCTGGCAAAGGAAAACTCTAATGGGTACTTGGGCAGGTGAGAGTAAGGAAATATGATCATGAATTAAATTTGTTCCTGCTGGGGCACCTGGGTGGCTCAGTCAGTTAAGTGTCTGCCTTCGGCGCAGATCATGATGCCAGGGGTTCTGGGATCGAGCCCTAGGTCGGGTTCCCCCCTCAGCCGGGAGGCTGCTTGTCCCTCTCCCCCTGCATGTGCTCTCTCTCTCTGTCAAATAAATAAATAAAATCTTAAAAAAAAAATAAAATAAATTTGTTCCTGCCATATTTTATAATACAAATAGATTAAAAATAATTTTAAAATAGATCTAACAGTAAAATATCTCCTTGAGATGTTAAAGCAGGCAGTGGTCATCCTACCTGGGATGTGAGGGAGAGCTGAAAGAACTTAATTCCGTGAACCTGCGATTATTAGTTGAGGATAGTATGACTATTTCACCTTTTCCTCAGGCAAGGTTTTGTTTTACTTTAATTTCAAATCCAGAGTAGAGAATAGACTGAACTCTTACAGAGATGGTATTTACTTTATAAAATGTAGAGCTCTTGCAAACAGATAAGATTACCGGAAAGAAAATTACTAGATCAAGATTATTTTGTTTACATATATATCATGTCATTGTTCTTGAGAGTGTAGTGTTATATTTGCCTGCAGTGCTGCCTGAAGGCTGTGCCAGGGCTGGACAAACACAGGTCACTAGAGAGAGAGAGGCTTTCTGACATTTTTGTAATGGACGAGCCGGCTGCTGTGCTACCTACTACAGGAAAGAAGTCACTTGTCTGGGAAGAAGAGTGTATCCTCCAGTTCAGAGGAGTGGAAATCAAGAGCCAATGAATGAGAAAATGAGAAGTAGAGGCTATCAATTTATAAATTATTTAAACTAAGAGAGAGAGAGGAAAGAGAGAGAAACCTAAGACCAGTTATTAATATTTTTTAAGTTAACACTAACTTCTTATGTAAACCATATTTTCTTTTCATTCAATAATTTTCCAAGATATGTCTGATTATTGCTAAATAATCCAGAGCTTTCCATTCTTTTATTTCTTTTCAGTATGAATTTTTAAAAATGAGCTCAATAGCTCAGACCCTTCAGAACCCTCATTAACTTACCAGTCTTTATTTATTAATGCCCCTTCCTCACATCTTCTGCTCCCTTTTCTCCAAAGTATTTGTAAAATTCTATTCTCTTCAAACCCTTTGGCTACCATGAATTATTTCTGCCATTTTTTTCCTTGTACTGAAAACTGCAAATAATGCAGCATATCTTTGTTGTTTCTTCTTTTTTTTTATCATCTTATGTATCAGCTTTTATTATAATAAAAAACAGAACCATACTCAGATTTTTAGAAGATAATGCTAATGACTTAGTAGTACGGTTTGTCATAATTATCTATATATTTCCAGGCTATTTGAAAAATATAAATATATAAGACTCATCCAATTTATGAGATACATACATATAAATTCCTATATAATGGTGCATTCACATGTTGGTGGCATTTTATACTAATACTAGCAATATGTACTAGAAATATTTGACAAAGTATGTAAAACAGACCTACTGATATTAATCTGACTTAAAATAGATGTATATTTACTGGAGTGGTGACATGTGCCACCAGATTCCCTTCCTAGACTGAGGCACACCTTTCCGCAGCTACTGGGAGTTTTGGCTACTGATGGCTCTTTGCTGACTCCCACTCAGGAAATTGTCTTCAGCTGAAAAGAATATCCTGTCTGAGGTCACATCTTTGTGGAGGTCAGCATGCATTCAATGAGTGGTTGATACCGAAATATAAACATCTGGTGCCCTTGCCTCAAGTTGGAGCAATTCTGAAACATTAGCCCATCTCTAGAGTCTCCATTGGCTTGACTGAGACCTTTGGTACAACTACAACATAGTTCAGTTCTTCCCTCTGTCCAATCTTCCATCCTTTACTCTTCCACAGATGTTGACCCTGAGGGCAGTCCCTTATAAATTTTCAGCATAAAAATCTCTGCTTCATAATCTCTTTTGCAAGCAAACCACCATAAAACTGTTGTTACCAGAAATGGCCCAAGGAAGCAGACTCTAAAACAGGATTTTGGAAGTAGACCACATACCACCCAGGTGCAAAATAAGACCCCATTGGTTGCAGGCTGTTGCAATGCAACTGTGAAATTTTGCCAATGTTACTATCTTTGAAATAAAAAAAATATGCACTGCCAGGTATAATGTTTTTTTAAAGGTCCTTGGAAGCACAAATTATAAGAACGATTGTATTCTGATAAGTCTTGCTAGGTGCCATTTATGTACTGGAGAAAGACATTAAAAAGTAGAAGGTGATTAATCACCGAATGAAAGTAACTGTGCAAGGAAGAGGTCTTCCTTGGCAGCATAAAAAGAGACTCATCTCCTACAGCCAGAGGGCAGAAAAACCTAAGGAAGAAGTCTGCGACTTAATTAGAAAGAGTAGTAGATTTTCAGGGGAGAGAGGAAAGAGAAATCTAATGAATTGAACCAGGACCTAATTATATGAGTAGCAACATTGACAGAAGGTTAATTCTTAGCTCCCTCTACATGTTCCACATGTGCTGTGCCAAGCATATTTGGGAAAGAGTGGGGTATTGAGACCTCCTTGAGGATATCTGTTTCACCTCAGTCAAAAACCTTGAGACTCCAGACTCCACTGAACTCTGTGGACTTGCAGAAGTGGCCTGCTCCTTACTTTTAGAATGTAGAGCTACCTTCTTTCTTAAAGCTTTAGGAGAAACTTCTGCCCTTCAGGATAATACATATACCCTTTAGGATCAACCCATACCTTCCCTTATTGCCAACCACCAGTACTAAAGCCAAGTCACAACATACTCAGGGAAGTTCTGGGCATTCTCTTATGATACAGGATAGAACACTCTGGCAAGGATCTCAGGAAACAATATTAACATGCTGCTCTTGAAAATATGGAGAAAGTAATGGCTCTACTATGTTAAATAGAAATGCCCAGGGCAGATGCTGAGAGAAAAGATCCAAAGGCTCAGAGAAGTAGGTTAGAGCGGGTATAGTATGTAAGGCTGAAAAATCCGCTAGCTACCTATGTTCTGCAGAAGGACCTGAGAGAAGAACACCCTAAAATGGTACAGAAAGCACTAATGAGAGGAACACTAATATGTAAATCTCAGTGGTTGCTGTCATCTGTAACAGGGGCTGATGATAATAGATACTGTTGTAGAATTAAGCTCACTGTTAGCAATGGGAGATTGCACACTCCCCCTACCCCCATAAGAGAGGCCAAGGGGAAGCATTTAATTGTCAGAAGCAAGTAGAATTACAATAATCCTAGCGAGAGACAAGGTTGGCATGAAAGCCAAGAAAGCCTGATTGCAAAGAGGTATGGATACGTTTAGTAGAACACAACATCTCTAGGGTCAAGAAAGTTGGACAGCCAATGAGCTCATCGTTCAGTTTGCACCATCAAGGGGTGAGGAGGAGTGGAGGGAGAGAGGGAGAGGAAGAGGAGGAGAGGAAAAGGAGGGGACAAAAAGGGAGAAAGGAGAGGAAAGGGAGAGAATCATCAGGAAATGGAAGCCCACTGTCTCACAGTCATGATCCTTCTCCAAGTTTGTGCATGAGGTCAGAATATTTAAAGACACATGCAGGGACAAGTGGCTTGGCTGATTGGTTCAGGCCTGGAAGGAGAAAAATCTGAAGATCAGGGGTAAGAAAGTACAGGGAAAAGGCATGCTGATAGCATTATTTAAATGGGCACTAAGGGTGAGGGTCCTTGTATTTCTTTTTAACCCTCACCAAAAAGCATCCACTAAAGAAGGTGCACTAAACAACCAAGACAGAATTACCTGACCAGTAGTTCTGACTTGGATCAGCTGGATTTTGTCATTGTCTACCCCAGAGCAGACGTAGTAGATTCACAAAAGACCCCATGGTAGCAGGGATGGAAGATGCGCATGGGCCTCAACGAAGCTGATTTAGCTCCTACTGTTGCTAAGCATACAGCTTTCCAGCCACAAAGACCAACATTTAAGTCCTGATATAGCATTCTACCTAGGAAACAGGTCAGCCACTTGGTGGCACACTGATGACATTTGACTCCCTCCACCCTGAAAAAGCTAATAGTTAATTTTGAACAGAAAGAATACATATTTAGGGTATATGTTTGCCTTTTTTGCACCACTATTTAAAAACTTAAAAAAGCATTTAGTCCTCTGACAGACTCAGCATGACATTGCTTTGGACTAAGAAACCACTTTATAGCAAAGGGGTGCAGTAGGAGGCACATGACCATTGAATCTTGTGGTCTTACCTTATATCACACCTCCCAGCAGCTCTTAACATGTTGTATCCTCAAGGGATAAAATATATATGTCCAGGAACCATGCATGGGAGGAGGAGTGAAAACCCTATATATAATCTCATCGCATGCTTGCATCAATTATTTTTTAAAAAATTAAATAAATCCCCAATGTTGAAACACCTAGAAAGAAGACTAAGAATTTCAACCTTGATCTCACTGACTTGCCATTTTTCTTTCCACTGAGAATCACTGCCATTCCATATTTGCACCTAGATCAAAACCCTCAACAAACAGGAAGAACAGCAGAAATTAATAGTCTCTCAGGAATAGGTGGTGAGGAATGCACTTTAGGGCCTCATTTATATACAACAATGTTCATATTTTTAAAAAATATTAACAAACTGAAATCCATCATTAGGGAATTAATTATAGAAAATATGATATGTATGCATGAGCATGTGGCTATTTAAATTGTTTGTTGTTGATTGATTTACCCAATTTGTAGTTAGTAAACAGTAGCATCTGGTCTGTAACGCATGATGTTTCATGTTTAATCCCATGAGCTATCCACCTCTAACTGGATTGGTCTTGATCTCCTTAGACGTCACCTGCCCCCACTACCACTCATCTGTCCTCAACCTATTACCTTCCCTTCCAAATTATGTATTGAGGTTGAAAAAAAGTAGTCAAGTTTTGATCAGTAATCACAATATGTGCATATAATTCATGAATTAGTTTTATCTCTGCCATTATTAAAAATGAATAATTTTTTCATCTTGTTTTTTAAAGTACGTAATGGCATAAGTATCACTAGATAACAGTATGTAAAAAATCAAAATATAAATAAAATGCATAGCATGGCCTCATTTATAAATACATAATCACTGGATATTAGCTACAATATGACAAAACGTGGTGTGCATTTTATTTCCTTTTTAACTTTTCCATGTTTCTCAAACAATTTTATAATTTTGTAATCTGAAAATGAGAGCTATATTAAGACAAAAGTAAGGAAAAGTAAGCAAGAAAGAATGCAAAAAAAAGAAGAAGAACATAAAAGAAAACCCCAAGTTAAATGATATAAAGCCTACCATGATCTCCTCTGTACTGATTTGAAACATTTTAAAGGCATTTTTGGAAATGGTGTTTCTTTGTTGAGCATTATTTCTATAATCTCTAAGTGAATTGAAGTAAATGACATTTCTCCTAAGTGAATGCTAGCAAAGTTCTCCTGGGAATAAAATTTGCTTGAAGAAAAAAGGGTCCATTAGGATTTACAAAGTACACACAAGCTAGTACACTAGGTCAAATGTAAGCAGAAATTGCTTCTAAGGCTTGATATCGCTTCCTTCAGTCTCCTCCCAATCTTCCTATGTTCGTTTACCAATGAAGTGGAAATGAATATTTGTCACTCTTCTTCTCAATCAACAAGAAGGTAAAGGCAACACCATGGTATATAATAAGAAATAAGGACTTAAGTCAGGCAATGTATTACTTAGCCAGTTTTACCCTTCTTTTATATTCTACCCGAGTGATTGCATTAAAGACAAAGTTATTACCTTTGATTTTAGAACAATTGGCATAGATACATAGATAGATAGAAAGAAAGATAGATAGATACTGCAGTGGACATGATGCATGATAATTATATACATCCGCTTTTTATGCAGTGATACTTTGTAGTACCTTCATCAAAGTGCCCAATCATTTCCTGCTACACCTCACTACTTACATGAAGTTAATTATTAGTTTCTTTGCTCATTGTATTGTTAAAAATCTTGATATACTAATAAGTAGTGTTTGTTATTTGAATAACCACATTAAAGTTCAAAGTAGCTTTTTTAAAAAAAGATTTCATTTATTTGTCAGAGAGTGAGCAAGCACAAGCAGGGGGAGAAGCAGGCTCCCCGCTGAGCAAGGAGCCTGATGTGGGACTCAGTCCCAGGACCCTGGGATCATGACCTGAGCTGAAGGCAGATGCTTACCCGACTGAGCCACCCAGACATCCCCAAAGTAGCTTTGAAATCACTACCCACATTAAAATAAGCCATTAAATCAGAAGGTTGTTTTAATCTCTAATATATTTAATCATATTTTATCATACCAGTCAGATTCCCAACAGAAACCTATTAGCACACTCGAATTAGCATATACTTCAAGGACTGTGTGTTTATAGAGGCGCCATTTACAAAGAGTGGGAATAGGGGAACCTTGGATAATGCAGTGACCTGGAGTCAGTGAGCTGGAAATCAGAGGGAGGAGGAGAAAGACTACCTGCTGGAATCTGGGAGGAAAGAGTCCTAGAGAATCAAGAGCCTTGGGAGGAACAGTAATCTTCAATTGAGAGGCGTAGCCAACCCAAGGCATCCTAGCAGGAGCACAGCCAGATTAAATACCCCGATCTCACTTGCTTCCTTCCCTCTGACTTCTTGGAGTGGTTGCCCATTTTCAAAATCCAGTCTGATCTAGAAGGCATGGATACTCATACATAAATTCTGTAAGTTCAGATTGTCAGGGAAGAGAGCCAGAGAAAGATGCAATGTGTATCTGGAGGGACTAAAGGAAAACATTCCACATAATTAGTGACCTTTTCTCCAACTTGAACATAAAAATATAATGATAATAACAATAATAGTAACATTTGGGTAGATCTTTGGTCAATTTATGGTGTGGTTTTTTTTGTTTTTTTTTTAAGAGTTCAGACTAGCTTTTTTTGTTTTCATCTACTACGATGTGATATATCCAGAGTGGAATTTAGTTTTCTAGGGGCACACCAATTAAGAGCCTCCCAGATTTCCAAAAATAAAGTCGGGGGAAAATAGGTCTGCTCTACATGTTACACTTATTTAACTAGTGAAGAAAAGTTAATATTTTTAAGGTTCAGTTTTAACTGTCAAAATCATTCATGTTTCCGTTTAATAAGTTAGTTATATAAAGTTTGTTGTGGAAAATAATAGTTCCCACCTCTACTCTCTGGTTTTCCCACTCTTTTAGCATTAATTCTTCTTTGCTCTATATAACATTCTTGTATTGTGACATCTTGATTGTTCAGTTTCAGGTATTTATTAGTTTGCTAAGTCTGCCGTAACAAAATATCATAGACCAGGTAGCTTCAACAGAAATTCATTTTCCCATAGTTCTGAAGGCTTTAAGTCTTAAGATCAATGTGTTGTAAGGTTTGGTTTCTCCTGGGGATTCTCTCCGTGGCCTGTACATGACCACCTTCTCGCCGTGTCGTAACATGGCTGTCTGTCTGTCTGCATGTGTCTGTGTCCTCATCTCCTCTTATACTAGGGACCAGTCATATTGGACTAGGGTCCACATATTCCCTCATTCTACCTAATTGCCTCTTTAAAAGCCCTGTCTCAAATGTAGCCACATACTAAGTACTGGGGATTAAGACTTCAACATAGGAATTTTGAGGGGACACAATTCAGTCCAGAAACAGATACAGTCTATTGACAGCTTACCAGGAAAGGTGATAGAAAGGTCAATTTGTAATTTACCCAGTAGCCCCACACAAGCATTCTTCCCATCTTCTCATGTATCAAGTATTGTTACATTGTAATACGCTTAAATCAATAGTCAGAGTTCATAATATTAATATTATGTAAGCCAGTTCATAGTGAGCTCTAAAATTATTTTTCACTTTATCCTGAAAATTTCTTCATTTTTCGCTGAAGTTCAAAACTGTCTTTTTGATTAGTTTTCCATGCAATTATATTAACCCCAAACTGCTTGCTATTTTTAAAGTATCTATCAAGGCATTCAAAAGCATGTGAATTTCATAGATTTTATCTTCCTGTGGTAGCCTTGAGCCCTCTGACCTGCTCCAGGTCCAGCCCAGCATGTCATCTGCTACAGATGCAGAGTGATGTTCTGGAATCTCCATTTACCAACACTGCAGGTATTTTCCTTGCCCCTCTTCAGTTAGGGTCCTTAAGATTCTTCCCTCACATATCCTAACTTCACACATGGCTGAAATAGAATTCTAGTTGGGAAGAACTTATCCTTGTGGATTTTAAGGACGTTTCTTTTATTGCCTTCTAAATTCTAGTGTTGTCGAGAAGTCTGAAGCTGGGCTTCATTGAGACTTTGTGTCTGTGCTGTGTGTTTTCCTCTTTCCCTCTGGGAACTTTTGTAATTTTCCCTTGATTTCCTGTTTCCTTAAATTTTGTAACTATGTGTCTTTGTCAGTTTGTTTCATCTGCTTTGTTAGGCACTGAGTATTTAAAACCTTTCTGTTTGGTAACATTGCCTTTAGTTTAAAGACTTAAAAAAAGAAATAGTTCTCACTGACCGTTTTTTCCTCGCTTCTTTTCAAAATAAGCATGTCCGCACATAAAATCTCCTTTCCTCCCCAGGATATGTATTTTTTTCCCTATTCTTCAATTTTCCCTTAAGAAACCAGCATTCTTCTGATTGCTGAAGTTAGGCAGTAGACTTTTTCCTGTCTCCTTCATCTTTTTGCTTCATGTCATATGATGATCAGTCTTACTCTTTCTCCCTTTAAATTATCTCTCAGGATTTTCACTTTCTCTGTTTTCTTAGTAACTCTGTTCTGGGTCATCTGCATGTCCCTGAAATCCCAGCTCAGTACACATGAGGCCATTCAATAAATTTGTGTTGTGTTATCCAAATGAGAGATCTTGCACACCTAACGTCAATTGAGAAGTGAATGTTGGAAATGTTCCAAACTCAAATTAAGGTAAAACCAGTTTCTATTAATTTAATCTTTGTAAAAATTGCAATTTGTTGATACCTGAAAGTGAAAGGAGATACAAGAACCAAATGAATAAATAGTGTTTTGTTATTATTACATCATTGATTTAATTCATATGGACTTTGGGAAACACTTTTTCCCCGTTGATTATTAAACCTATGTATCTTTAAGGTGAAAGCATATTACTCTTTATTCTACATTGACTAGTTTATTCGGTTCCTACTATGTGTCAATTACTGTATTAGAGTTTCGTTGGATTTTGTTTGGTTGAGGATACAAATCTGAAGAAGGAAATTAGAATGTGACCTCCCAGTCTTTCAAGTCTCATAGTAGTGACAAGCTTTTATACAACATGTGGTGATGAGGTATGCTAAGTGGTGTAATAGAGGTGGGACAAAGCAAATAGAGGATAGAAAGAGTGTAGTTAAGGAAGGCTTCTCAGAGGAGGAAGCATTTGAAATGGGTATGGATATTATAAGGGAGGGCATTTCAAGCAAAATCATCACATAATGAGGTAGGGTGATATGTTTAATCAATTTGTATTTAATTATCTGTTGACAGTTCAGCTTTGTATTTCCATCACCTGAGATAGATAGCAGCACTTACTATGTAGTTATTAAAATATTATTGAAAATTCATTATATTTCATTAATTTAAATGAATGTACCATATATGTTTTTAAAAATGCACTACAAGGTAATATCCCTTGTGTTTTTGATAGGTATCATTTATCTTTGTTCTTGGAACTAGGCTCTATATGCTGTAGCCCCTGCCCTCAGAATGATGAATAGGCCCTGTTGAAAAAGAAAGGCTTGTGCAAATAGCACATAATAGAACAATCTGTTCAGTATGTGTGCAGAGTAGGAGGTTTTGTAGGAAGAGCACTGAACCAGAAGTCAGGAAACCAAGGTCCTATTCCCAGACCACTCTCTAATTAGCTGTGTGACCTTTTTAGAATCAATTATCATTCCTATGTCCTATGTTCTTAATTTAAAAGAGTGTCTTGCACTAGATAACGACTAAGTTTCTTTTCAGCTCCCAAGTTATATGTCAGTAAAATGACAAATGGACAATCCCCCTGCCTCTATTCTTTCATAATTGTCTCTGGCAAGGCTTGACCTTTGCTTCTAAGGTCACCGCAGAAGCCAACTTGTCTCTTGTGAACTTGGCTGGAATTGTATTTCTCGCTCTCTTAAGGTTTAGGGTAGAATACGATTTATAGTATAGGTTCTGGAGTCAGACTGCCCGGTGTTACAATCCAGCTTTGCCTCGTACTTACTAGTTGTATAATATTGAAAAAGTTATCTTCATCTCTCTGTTCATTTGTTTCCTCATCTGTTTACACAACTCATTTTATGAGGCCTGCATTACCTCTATAGCAAAACCAGACAGTTATAAGAAAACTAAAGACCGATGTCTTTTATGGTCATGATGCGTAAATTCTTATTAAAATATTAGCAAATTGGGGGCGCCTGGGTAGCACAGCAGTTAAGCATCTGCTTTCGGCTCAGGGCGTGATCCTGGCGTTATGGGATCGAGCCCCACATCAGGCTCCTCCGCTATGAGCCTGCTTCTTCTTCTCCCACTCCCCCTGCTTGTGTTCCCTCTCTCGCTGGCTGTCTCTATCTCTGTCAAATAAATAAATAAAATCTTAAAAAAAAATATTAGCAAATCGAACCCAGCATTACGTAATAAGGAAAACCATAACCAAGTTTATTTTGATATGGTATGTATTTTGCCATATTATCCGTATAAAGAAGAAAAAATCTTATTATTTTGAAAGCTGCAGAAAAATAATTTCACAAATTGAATACCCATCCATGATAAAAATACTCAACATATTGATTATAAAAGGGAATTTCCTCAACCTGGTAATGGTAATGTAGAAAAAATGTACCACTAATGTCATACATAAGGGTAAAAGACTGAATGCTTTTTCTCTAAGATCAGCAACATGGCAAGAATGACCATTTTCCTTTTTTTTTTTTTTTTTTTTTAAGATTTTATTTATTTATTTGGCAGAGAGAGAGACAGCCAGTGAGAGAGGGAACACAAGCAGGGGCAGTGGAAGAGGAAGAAGCAGGCTCACAGTGGAGGAGCCTGATGTGGGGCTCGATCCCAGAATGCCGGGATCTCGCCCTGAGCCGAAGGCAGACACTTAACGACTGAGCCACCCAGGCGCCCCAAGAATGACCATTTTCACCACCTCAGTTAAACATTGTGTTTGAGACTCAGACCACTGAAAAATAAGTAAAAGTCTTACCAATTGGAAAGAATTTAAGTTATATTTATATGCAGACCATAGCACATGTGCATTTAAAAAAGAAAGCAAACAAGCTACAAAAAAAGCTACTAGATTAGTCAATAAGTTTACATGATAAAAGGTCAATACCAATTTGTTTGCATTTCTATATCCTAGGTAGGAACAGTTGGAAATGGAAAATTTTTAAAAAACACTTTATAATAGCATTCAAAAATATAAAGTAATTAGGTATGAATTCACAAAATGCTCTGCAAATTGCAAAACACTGCTGAGCAAAATTAAAGAACTAAATAAATGGAGAGCTATACTATCTTCACTCATCATAAATTGACAATTATCACCAACTGATCTATAAATTTATTGCAGTTCCAATAAAATTTCCACAGGCTTTTTATGTAGAAATTAAGAAGATGATTCTGCAATTTGTATGGATATACAACAGGCCTGGCATAAGCAAAGCAATTTTGAAAATATGAACACAGTAGGATGACTTAGATTAACTGCTTTAAAACTTACAAAGTCACCTATTATAAAACTACTACTGTAGTCCAAAAAAGTATTGGTGTTAGATACAGCTATGGATGATTGAAGCAGAACACAGAATCCAGAGATATACCCGCATATGTATGGTCAATTAATATTCAAGAGTTCCCAAGGTGCTTCAGTGAGAGAAAAAGTCTTTTCAATAAAATGGTCCTGGGGAAAAAACTACATATTCATATGGGGAGGGGGCGAACAACTTTGACCCTTAACTTGTGTCATACATACACATTGACTCAAAACGAGTCACCCAAATTTAAAAGGTAAAACTAAACTAAAATAAAACTTTAGAACAAAATATAGGAGAAAAACTACAAGGCTTTTGGATAGGGCAGAATTTCTTAGGACATAAAAAGCACGAACATGAGAAATAATTGATAGCTTGAACTTCATCAAAATGACAAACTTACACTCTTCAAAAGAATCTATAAGGAAAATGCAGAAGTAAACCATGGAGTAGGAGAAGATATTCACAATACATTATCAAAGTTTGAATTTGTATGATGAATATTTTTTTAAAAAATGTTATGACTCAAAACTAAGTAAATAACCTAATACAAAATAGATCTTAACAGATGGATCACAAAAAAATTATGTAAGTGAACAAAACGTACATGAAAATACTCGACATTTTGTTATCAGGGAAATCTAAGTTAAATTCATAATTAGGTACTACTGTATACATGCTACTAAAATAGCTTAATTTGTAAAGATTGACCATACCAATTACGGAGTGAGATAATGGAGTGACTAGAACTCTCATTCTTTGCAAAGGGTGATATAAATTCCACAACCACCTTCCAAAACCTCGTTAGCATTTTGTTAAATAACTATATATATCTATATATCTATATATCTATCTATATCTATCTATATCTATATCTATATCTATATCTATCTATATATATATATAATAAAACCCAGTAATTTCAATCTGATGTATTTACCGAAGGAAATAAAAAAATATATGTCTTAAAAAGACTCGTAAACAAATTTTTCTAGAACTTTTATTCAGACATAAAGGATATATCCTATGATTGCAAACGAAAGAACAGATAGTGATTGCCTGGAGTTGATTACAGGGGATCAAATTGGGAAGGGACATGGGGAAGATTTTTGGGTGATGCTGGTATTCCAGTTTGATTGTGGCTACTCATTAAAATATGCACTACTCATATACTTAAATGGGGACATTGTTTTATATGTAAATCAGACGGAATTAATTTTATTTTAAAAAGGTTTTGGGGGATTTTTTTTTTAAGATTTTATTTATTTATTTTAGAGAGAGTGAGAGAGAGAGAGAGAGCACATACAGGGAGGGACAGAGGAAGAGGGAGAGAGAGAATTCCAAGCAGACTCTCTGCTGAGAGCATAACCTGACACAGGGCTCGATCCCACAACCCTGAGATCACAATCTAAGATCATGTCCTGAGCCTAAACCAAGAGTCTGGCATTCAATGTACTGAGCCACGCAGGCACCCCTAATTGAAGTATAGCTGACACTCAAAGTTATATTGGTTTCAGGTGTTGCTTTTTTGCACATGATCTTAAATGAAAGCAACCAATCATGTCCAGATTACCACATCTTTTTATACAAATTCTGTGGTATGGCTTCACCTGGGCAAACCCTGAAGTTGAGCTGGTCTGAGCCACATTCAGAAGTAGTCTTTCTCTCTACCAAGCTTCCAAGATGCCTTACAAGGGACAGCTCAAACTTAGTGGAGGAAAAAATCCATGTACGTGTATCCATATTCCTACTGTCATATTTTCTCTGGAAATAGATTTGATAATATTAAAGTTTGTACTTAGAAGATATACTTTAAGTTATTCATGCAGTAAACTGTATTCAAATGAGAACTATCTATTTGAATATTTTAAAAAATAGAAATGCTTAGAACTCTGGAAATGACCTGTAATTATATTCTATCCAACCTGAAATATATCTTCAAGGGCATTTATAGAGATTTATAAAGAAATTCTATGAGAAATATAAGTTTAAGTTTGAATTACTTCAAATGTTTGCCCCTCCTTCTTTCTGTCCCAGAAATTATTCCCTTTGCTGGGTCCATAAACATGGAATTAATCATGAGGCAGTAACTATGGCAATAGAGTCTAGACTAGACAAGTCATATAATTATTATTCAATTTCCAATAGAAAACATTAACTTTTACCTTATTTCTATCAATTTAAAGTCACCATAGTATTTTTTAATGCTCATGTTTGCTCTTATTAAATGTATTTCCACGTTATTGTAAAAGTCAAAATTCAGCCAAGTTTTACTGATACTCCATCAGAAAATGATTCAGGAACCAAAGCAAAATATATCCAACTTTTCATCCCATAAAAATGAGAACCACATGGTGCGTGGCTCTGGCTACCTTCACTCTTTCATGTAGTATCCAGATAATTTTTTTGTGAGCCCAGCTTAATGATACACATTAAAGTGACCTTGTTGGACTGGGTGGCTTATCATCTGCTTTATATATCTTTATATATCCAGTTCAAAATGTTTTTATAAATTGAGCATTAATTGTGACTTTCTTAGCATATATATATTTTTTCAAATCTACATTTATGACTCATATAATATCCATTTGTTCAATTATTCAGACTCTTAACATTGCTGTTTTGGGTGTTATAAATCACAGATTTTTTATTTTGTTCAAAGTATAAAGTCACCCGTAGATGGAGATATCCCTATTGACTATACATACGAATAGGCTCAACAGCTTAATGTAATCCTTCTAAAGATTATAAAAGTTTGCCTAGGCATAAAAATTCAACGATGAGCATGTTTTGTAAACTGAAATTGATGAGAGGAATAAATCTGTGTAGAGTCTAGACACTTTGCTGCTTGTGACTTGAAGTCAGATTGTATTTTCCTTTCATAAAATACATTTCTTGACTATAAGTGGCAGTCTACTAACAATATTCTATTCGTTGATAAGAATAATGCCACTGATGTATTGAGGAAAGAGAGGTGCATAAAGTTTAATGAATTTGGAAAAGTATATCATCACCATTTACCATCCTAAATACCGATTCCAAGTAATATGGCTAATTATATAGCGGAAATCCATACACAAGTAATGTTAGCTTTAAATTTATACTGGTAAATATTTTTATGGTGCTATTTAGTTCCTTCAATCAATTCTGCAATCTCTCATTAATATCTATGCCTATAAACATGCCTCTAAAATGATGGATAGAGTCAAAGTTCTTTTAAATGGTGTTTTATTACCTTTCATAGCTTAGCTAGTTTTAAATTATGTTTAGTCACTTGGTGAATGCTTCTCCTGGTTTCCTTTTCTCAAGAAGTAATGTGCAATGGAGCAGTAAAGAGCACTATATTTAGGGTTAGAAAATAGCACCTACTATTGGTTTATCAAGCATATGAAGATAATTGATACTATTCCATACTTGCAGAATTTAAAACATGATAGATATTATTATACAGGTATAAGTTCTATGGGAGTAAAGAAGAGGAAGCATGCAACTTATGGTTTTGAAGAAAAATTTTAAAGAGTAAGATATATTTGAGTGAGAAGTCGCCAGATAGAGAAGTGGACAAATAGCATTTAAATCAGAGGATACAGGAGCGTCTGGGTGGCTTAGTCAGTTAAGCATCTACCTTCAGCTCGGGTCATGATTCCAGGATCTTGGGATCCAGCACCACCCAGGGCTCTGCTCAGCGGGGAGCCTGCTTCTCCTTCTCCCTCTGCCTGCAGCTCCCCCTGCTTGCACACTCTCTCTCTGTCAAATAAAATCTTTAAAAAATATGTAATAAAATAAATCAGAGGCTACAGACACAACATGTACAAAGACATAAAAAGAAAATCTGGAAATTTGCAAGAATTCTGACATGGCTTATATTACCCGTTGTGTGTGTTGGTAATCATTTCGGGGTTATGGGGAATGTGGAAAATGTGCAGATTGCAGGAAATGGAATGGAACCATTGCAGAGAGCATTGTAACTTTGGGCTCTAGATAATTATGAGCTCTTCAAGAATTCAGCAGAGTGAAGTAAATCTGTTTTTCTCTTTTTGTAATTTTTAATTTCCAGTGTATCGCTGTGCACTGTAGATCTTGCCCGGGTAGAAAGAGAAACTGTTGTAGGAGGCTAGTTGGGAGATTTTGGCCATAAACCACATGGGAAAGAGTTTATAGAAGAAATAGGAATGAAAAGGAATGGACAGATTTGAGAGTAACTTTTTATACCTTTTTTAAAAGCACTTTAGGCACTTTACTTACAAAAGGAGCTAGTAAACTTTTCATTGACTCAACAAAGAAAATGTTACAAGTATTTCAATTCAAATTCTTATTTTACCCTATTAAGCTTTCTCCTAAAGCCAACAGTCACACTGTTACTTTCAGAAGAGGTCCCATTCTTTTTCCCCCTCATCTAAGCTTTCTACCTCATTATCCAAAAATGACTCCTCTTGTTAGGATCACTCACATACCTAATACATCACTGTGATTCTCTTCATCATTCCACCTAGGTCAGAATTGATTTATCTTCTTTCTTTGCTCCCATGTTATATATTGCTTATACCTTCTGTTCCAGCTTTTATTTTCTTTGCTACATTTACTGTCTTAAAGGATCCTTGAGGGTAGGGACCCGCCATGTTTGACAATCTATGACAGATCTTTTATCATAAACACCTGATAAATATTATGTTGAAAAGAATAATAGTTTATTCATACTCAACCCTAATTTCATGTTTCCAAGTGATAAGAAGATGCCAAGTTGTATCTGTGGTATGATATAACACAGAATCCCTGGCCTATGACTTTTGTGTATATTCATCTTTACTCAAGTCTATATACAAAAAATAAGCATAGCTTTAAGTCCAATCCATAAATGTGAGAAGTCACTCTTGTTCTCAAATGTCTTCATGTATAGTCTTTCATATTTATTTTATTGTAAGTTTGATTGTGAAGAGTTTTATCATAATATCTAACTTTCAAGTTGACTGATTCAAGTTATCATTGCTACTAATAACATTATTGATTATATAGAGTGTTACTACATTTAAATAACATCATTTCAATGACTAAAATAGAACACTAGAATGGAAGTATATACCTAACGGTATCACAGTTTATTAATAACGCTTTGAGTATGAAGTCCTGACAAGTTATTGTAACTACAGCTTGATTATAAGGCTATTTTAATGTGGGAATTTTTTTTAAAGGTTTGATTTATTTGTCAGAGAGAGAGAGCACAAGCAGGGGGAGCGGCAGAAGGCAAGGGAGAAGCAGACTCCCCGCCAAGCAGGGAGCCTGACAGGGAGCCCTGATCCTAGGACCCTGGGATCATGACCTGAGTCAAAGGCAGAGGCTTAACCAACTGAGCCACCCAGGCGTCTGGAGAACTTTTTTTTTTTTTTTTTTTTTTTTTTTTTTAATTCAGGTCCCATGTGATCTTCTAGATCTAGTAATCCATAAAGGGTGGAGTATCTATGTCCACTCCTCTTGACCTTGGGTGAGTCTCTTAAGACAATAATGAAGTGGAAATGGCACTAGGTGGTGATTGTGGTTATAAGTGGTAGAGCTGCCTTGCTCTCACTATGGATGCCTGCCTTTGGAACCCAGCTATCATGCTGTGAGGCAGACCACATGGAGAGGTCTACGTAGAAGGGAACTGAGGCCATAGCCCCTCAGTTCTGTCTTGAGCCTCCATCTGACAACTAGCACCAGCTGTCAGCTGTGGGAGTTTCTGTCACATGGCTTAGAGATGAGCCTTCCTTGCCAAGCCTTAACCACATTACAGATGATGAGCAAAATGAAATGACTGTTGTTGTTCGAGGCCTCACAGTATTGTGGTGGTTTGTTAAAAGGCCATAGTGACCTGAACAAAAGTAAATAAAGCATTAATAAGAGATACATCTTGCATTGTAGAGTATTTTCTTATAATGCAAATGTGACCTTTATAATGCAAATGTGACAGTGGTGCTTCCTGTTTGGTTAGAGTCTGTATTTTTGGTGCTTAGTACAGGGCTTGGTCCATAGTATTCAATATATAAAATAATAATGAATTTATAATGAGATACATAAAAATAAAAGATAATAAAAGCTTTTGAAAAACATATGCAATCAAAAGTGTTTTCAAATTGAAGAGTGCCTGGGTGGTGCAGTCGGTTAAGCTTCCAACTCTCATTTTCAGTCCGGACCCTGCTTGAGATTCTCTTCCCCTCTCCTTCTGCCCCTCCAGCTTGTGCACGCTCTCTCTCTCTCTCTCTCTCTCTCTCAAATAAGTAAATAAATCTTTAAAAACATTTGCAAACTGAAATTTGTCAAAATGTTACCCAAATTTATGAAAATGTTAGTAGACATAAGAATTAGCAAAAATATTTCTGTACATTTAAAGCTATAAGAATCTCAAAATATAACACATACCTTTTTGTCACATTCAATTGATGTTTTATTTCAATATTACTTATGTTGACCCTCCACAGGATTGCTAAGTTTTATATACCAACTTTTGACTTGGTAGTCTATATTTGGTTCATTTATTTTTTCACTAGTACCTGAGATATAGGAATTGATTTAAATATCTCAAAAATGTGTTTTCATGTGTTCTTTCAAATATCATATAATTTTGATTCAAAATGTGCTATGTTATCTTCCACAAGGCAATTATCCTTCTGATTTCTTCATTTATAATATAGGCTGCAAAGTAGGTGTGTCTTTCTTAATGTTTTCTTCTCGATGAAAGGGTCCCTGCAGGTATTATCAGTCCAGAGGTTCAGATTCAGCCATGTGTTTTCCATCTTATTGACTTGAAGCAAAGCATATCCTCTCTAGGCAATACATTAGGCTTTGGGGGAAAATTCCGTAACTATGAAACATGTTTTATTATTTACTCTGCATTGTGATGCAGAGCTCATTCTGAGTGTGATTGACAAGGAAGAACATTAAATAGGCAGAGGCACATAAAAATCAGTGTAAGAAAAATTACTGAGTAAAAAGTCACTGAGTATGATATTAGCCATTTTATATTTCTGTAATATAAAATTATCTAAGATGGATCTTAGAAACCTCCCACAAAGATATCCAAATATGTTCTAAAAATAGCAAAACTATTCATTGGTTATTGTCATAATAATCCCTGGCTCAGTAAATTCAAAGGAAATTCTGTAATTTTAAATATTTTTTAAACTGAAATTTATTAAACTATCAGAATATTGCCCTATTTGTGGAAATGCTATGTTGAACAAAAAGAATTATTTGGGAAATAAAATGATATTAAAATAATATTTTTGTATTTTATTTTATTCAGGTAATTAGGTATAGTAAATAATTTAAAATTTGTTAAAAGACAGATCTGTGTTTTAAAAACTAGGAATGCCCTATGGTTAATGTGAAATTGCAGAGTTAGTAATGTTTCACTTTGAAATGATCTCCTATGAGAAGTTCTTGAAATTAAAAAATAAGTAATAAAATTAACAACACCAAAACCCACCACAAATGTATTTAGGGCTAACCTACCGGTCTCGATGTTTTTTCCCAAGGTGGTCTAGCAAAGAATGAAGATGAACAGCCTTGTTTTTCAAAGGCAAATGCTTAACAGCCTCATCCATACAGACACTGTATTTTACAGACACTGTATTTTAAGTCATTGAAAGAGTATTTCATATTGCATACAATACATAAGTGATAAATTTCATTTTGTAGATGTATTATATTTTGAAACTTATAAGGTGGCTCTAAAACTGACAAACACCCCAAAACATATAAAACAAAATGCTAATATCACTGAGTAGAGAATGTCAAATTTATTGCCTCTTCTGATGTTTATCAGAATTTATGAGTAAGATAAAAATGTATCATAGTCTATTGCAGGAAATAGTTATTAAGTTGAAGAGAACTTCTATAGGATTCTGTTTTCGAAAATACAAAATACCAAATAGCTAATTGGTTAATAATTTTCCAGAGTATCAATAATTTACTGATAATAGCACAAATAATTTTACTCAAAAGTGTGAATAAGGATAAAAACCTATCATTCTTCCTCTGTACAAGATATCCATTGAATCAATTTTACTTTTTCCCCATCCTGAATGCTTTCTAAAGTATTAAAATGTAATACTTAATAGAAGAACTTCTGCTTATCTTTTAAGCCTTCTGCTTATATTTTTGGACACGGCTTTCCTTGAACTTCTGCTGAGGAAATGATGAATTAGTTTTGAATCCTCCTCTGCCCAATGTCGTGTTGATTCCCATTTACATGTTTTGTTTATGCTGTTTCTTCTGCCCAGAAATGCCCTGCATGCCATTTTCACTTAACAAAATTTGACTTAAAACTCAGTCCAGGAGTGTGTGTGGTATCCCCAGGACACTCCCACTTCCAGAGATTGGCTGGAAAGACTCACAGGAGTCAGAATATGGGTGTACTTACCACAAAGATTTAGTGCAGTGCTGTAGTAAAGATACATGGCTGGATCACATGCAAAAAAGATACAATGTCTGGAGGAATTCACGTGGTGGTTTTCTTATGCTCTCTCCATCCCACACGGTGTCACATAGGGTGTCCTCTTCCTACAGTAATGAAATGCAGCAACAGGTGCACAGCGTTTCTGCCCAGGGAAGCACATTAGACATCTAGCTGGGGGCTGGTCATGCAGGCACCCTCTGCCTTGCATGTATGAATACAGACTTCCAGAAGAAAAGAAGGTGTTTAGCATAAAGCATATTGTTTGCACAGCACTTATTGTGAACCTTCATCAGTCAACTACTGACTGGGGGCGGCAAGTTTCTAGATGTCAGCCAAGGGCCAATAGTTCAAGCAGGTCCTTCTAAAAATAGCCATCTCAGGCCTGTGATGGTAACTCCCCCCCTCCCCCTGCACAAGAAATAGCCCCCTAAGGATTCTGTCTCTTGATTCCTGGAGCTGATCTTCAGTGACCCCATGCCTATATATATCTCCTAGGGTTTCTTACTTCGGAGTACCATTACCAGTATGTTTAGCTTCTCTCCTGTATTATCAGGGATAATACATGAAACTCCCAACATGAAACTTGGGAAATAGTAGGCACTTAGAAGAAGCTTGTTCAAAGTTAAATAATGAATTATCAAGTCCCTTTTCTTTAAGCTAAGGTTTAAAGTCTATAGCTTTCCCCCTTTCCCATCGTTTTTCTTTCCTGAACAATTTATTCCAAAATTAAGTAAGGCTGAGCAAAGTATGGGTCCACATGTGAGGTAGTAAGGAAGCGGGCTGAGCTGTGGTGGACCAAGGCAGGGAGTTAGAACTGTGTGGAGTGAGGAGGGATTCCACAGGGGAGACGTAGAACAGCACAAGAGGTTGGAGCCCAAGTATGGTGAGGAAGGCGTCCCTATGGGGAGGCAACCCAGCATGTCTTGTCAGAGCCTAGAGGGGTAATGGGGGCAGCCACACCGGGGGAGGCCCAAGGCAGGATTTCAGTTCGTGGAGAGGGGGAGGGGGACCACATGGGGGTGGACAGTGGCAGCAGCATCCCCTAGAAAGTACTGGAGGCTACGTATAGGGAAGAGTGGCAGCCATAGGTGAACAGTTGCATAAAAAAAATAATAAAATATGTGAATATATGTAGGATAATGAGAAACAGGACTCTCACTGTCAGAAAAGTACGACAACTATGAAAAGGAAGGTATTAAGGTTGGGTTAGGAGTAACAGAGTAAACTCATGGTTCTTAAGATGGAGAGAGAGGCAGGAAGATAGATAGATAGATAGATAGATAGATAGATAGATAGATAGATAGATAGATATACAGATACTTAAATTAGATCTTTATAACTTAATAGGCTACATATGCATGGCTATTTTCTGTGGTCCTAATATATGAGTAAAAGAGAATTTTAAATATTTTAAAACGTTGTAACCAGACAGCCCACCGGATGTTTTGCTGAAAATATATTCCTTTGTGAGGGAGAGAGAAGTTACTGAGTAAACAGAATATGAGCACCAGTGAAATGCATTATTGCTCCTCATCTCTAACGGGTTCTCAAAGGTTTTCATTTTCCCCCTTTTAAGATTAATTTACTGCATCTAAGAAAATTAGAAGTGAAACTGCAGATGTAGAACAGGAAACTAATGTCCAAATGTTTGATATCAAAAAATAAATTTCCAGAAGATCTGGAACTGTAAACTCAGCTCTTCCAATAAGCCATTCTATCTCCTGCATATAAAGCGCACCGCAGCCTCTGTCTTAACCTATGGAAGGGCGACAGCTTCTCTCCTTGAGTGCCTCCTTTGATTTTCCTGTCTCATACCCTTACTGTCTTGGTCACTGGGCTCAGAATTGGGGTCACCGATCTTTTTTTCCCCTTAGACTTCCACGTCAGATAATCAAACATGCTACATTTTTTTCCCCTCACAAACTGTCTTAAGTCCATCCTTCATTTACTTTTTTATTATACCCATTTCTTGGAGTAGACTTTTTTTTCCCTATTAGTTTCTTCTCTTTTAGCTTTCTCCTACACATGACTATCATAAAACAAAGCGTATTTGTTATTTCCTCTTTAAATCAGTTATAGAAGTACACACAGTCTGAGGGAGTAGCAGTTTTAGAACTTCTTTCTCCTCAATCTTCAGAATTTATTTTTCACACAAGCAATGCCTGCTTCCCACATAGCTTCACCTCACATCACACATTGTCCAAATTTCTCTTTACAGATTATAGATGTTTTAAAAGTTTATATGTTATAAAATGTTTTAAATATTTTTTAATGTCTATGTAATTATTTATACCCCATTCTTACTGTGATTATCTTTGCGAGGGTAGAAAAGCTGAGCTTTCCAAATTTCTTTATCCAGAGTACAATTCATGTTTCCAAAAAAGAAATGATGTAGAAAATTAGACACATATAGACTAAAACATCAAATGCATTTACTTGATAAGCATTCCAATCGTGTTGCTCTTCCCAAATCTATATGCACAGGACTCTTCTCAAAGTCAGCGGGAGTTCTGCCCGGCTAAGGTTTCACACAAGAGGAGAAGAAAAAGAATTTAAACATAAATAAGTAGAACAAACTTTAATAAGCTCTCTCAATAAGTATTACCTGAGGGACTGAAACAGCTGCAATGTAAAACCTGTTTAATAACCCTCTATTAAATAATTTTCTTTATTTAAATTAAAATCCAGGACAGGTTAAATTGTAAACAAGCAAGATTTACATAATATCAATTTCTAGAAGTGGGGTAATGCAGGGATCTTCTACTAATCAAATATTTTGAAGTATTGCGTTGTTCTGCTTTTTTTTACACTCTCCTATTTTGAGTGATTTATTAAAGCCCACTACATAATTATGTATAGAAATAATGAAGCAAATATACTTGTGTATCAAAGTGGCTTGCTAGAGCATATCAAGCAGTTTTAAAGAAAGTAAACAAGCAAATTAATTGCCAATTTTCTCACAGAATGTGGCTTCTTAAATGATGAAACCTTTATAGACTTCTTCAAGATTTTCAACGGCCATAAACTATTTGGAGTCATTTATCTTCTTTGCCAACATTAGTAACATACGCAAGAATTTACTTTTCTCCAGTTTTAGAGAAAGAAGGCTTTTATTTCTTTGGAACTCTCGTTGCTTCTTTCCTGTTTGTAGTCACAATTCTCAGTTTATGGCACTGGGATTATTCCATAGCAATTAATCCCAAAGCTATAAATATGATAATGAGTCCAAGAAGCAAATTTCTATGTTCCCTCTTATCTTCCCTCTTTTTCCATCCCTAACAAAGAAATGGTTTCTCGGGATAAAACATTTAGGGAAAATATCTTGAAATGAAACTCACAAGTAAGGTTACTTTTGGATTAAGAGAGATTTCTACGTTCTCTTCTTTTCATTCCTGGTGTCAAGCTCCCTGCGGGCACTTGATCTTGAATAGCTTGGATGCTAATGTGCAAGGTGGTGCTTTTGCACATTGTTAAGTGACTGATGATAACAATGTGTTAAAAACTGGTTTTCCCCTCTAATTTGTGCCCTGCGTTTCTAGAGCATAGGAACAACATGTGTATCACCATCTGTAATTTCATGAAAATTTTCACAACAAAAATATATTTGTATTAAAAACAACGACTATGCTTCTTCATGATGACAGCCATCCCATGAGGCAGAATTAAAGCCATAACATGATGGCTAGATTTTGTACATCTATTTACAAAATGTGTTAGCTGACTGAGTTCAAACACATAGAATGTGATACAGTCCCAGCATTGTGAGAACCTGGAAAGTCAAGTCCATTTCATTATATAAAATATATTTAAGATGTTCTTTATATGAGGAATAAAGTCCCTGAAAATGGGTTATTTTTAATAGAAGATGTTCAAGGTCTGAAACTTAAAAAGGGAAAGATCCTTTGAAGAGGACTTTGAAAAGGACTTTGCAGTATTAATAAATGGAAAAAAAGAAGTTAAAAAAGAAGTTAAGCATAGGTTGCCAACCTATCTTTTTAATAGTAGTCCAAAAAAAGACACGGGTCATCGCCCTTTCCCTGATGACCATATTCCAGGAATACGGTGAGGTATTTGAAATCTCAAGTATGTTTTAAGCATTTAACTAGCCTTACCTATGCCGTCACTTTCTCATGCCCTCCATACCTTACTAGTATGTCAGATTTTATTTTTATTTTCCCAGGGAACAAAATAAATTAAAAAAAAAAAAAAAAAGACAGCTTGTGTACTTCTATGAACAGAGGATCCAAACCAAACCAAAATTACCTTTGGATAAAGTACATTTGTGAAACACAAAATCATATGAAACCTAGAAAGTGAATAAAAATAAATTATATATTTCTCTGTTTACAATTTGCGATCAGATATTTTAGGTTAAAAACGTTGATTTTTTTCTTGATATTTAACAGTATGAACAAATATTTTTCAAAAAAATTGCTAGAACGTTATTCAAGATTTAATGCATATCATTTTAATTCCTGGCTAAAAAGTTTTGTTCGTTTTATAAGTTGATGGAATTCTTTCTTAATGTAGGATTTTGTTTCTTTAATAAAGATGGTACTATGTTTTAAAAAAAAAAACCTAATACAGGGTTATTAGGAAATAGGTGAAAGTTTTCAAAAGATACAGACTTCCCGTTATGAGATATATAAATTACTGGGATGTAATGCACAGGGCGATGACTGTAGTTAGTGTCTTTCAAATATACAATTCAGTATTATTAAGAAAGTAGATCTTAAAATTCTCATCACAAGAAAAAAAAATTGATCTGTGTGGTGATGGGTTTTAACTAAATTTATTATAGTAATCATTTAGCAATATTTACATATATCAAATCATTATTCTATACACCTCAATACAGTGTTACATGTCAATTACATCTAAATTTTTAAAAAATAGATAAAAACAAAATAAAATACCTAATACAGACTCTTAGAGTTGTCTTGGAAGAGGTGCTAAGAATGTAATCAGAAATACTAAAACTGTCTTATGTGAACTATCTAATTGAGATATTAAAATTGTTTATCACTCTGGGCAGTTAGCATAATTGGTTAAAATATGGAATGAACAGATGCAGTACTCCCCTTCCATGACCACAGACTGATTTCCTGCCCTGGCCAGAGACTCTTAGAGACGTGCCATCGGGGAGGAATAATATAGTATGCACCTGTCTGCAGATTCATCATCAGTATGGGAAACAACAACAAATTGACAAAGAGACTTTGCTATTGCAGATATTGGTGTGTTTGTAGACCTAAAAGGATATGTGATTTAGAGTCAGAAGGCCTGGGAATGAGTCAGCTTCTACACTCAGTCATACGATATAATCTTGGAAAATCATTTAGCTTTCTTGAGCTTTGTTTCCTTTTGGATAAAATAAACATAAGAATAACACATCAAAAGACTTTTTTGAGAACCAACTATAGTGAGTATATCAAGAAGGCACTTTTTACACAGGAATACAAATGTGGATCATTTGTCTCATTGTTAAGGTAATTTGTTTTCCATTGTACATCTTGGTAGAAAAATCAGTTTGATACTCTGAATCTTTTGGAGAGTAACAATAATAATCTATAATGGGGAAAAAGTGAATATTGACTATCTAATAAGAGCATCCAGTCCTTTAACAAATAACAAATATGCACTTTATTTCTACTATGTGTCAAGTACAATGGCAGATCCTGAGGATACAGAGATAAAAGACCACTGCCTTCTTTCAAAGAGGTTATAGTCCATTGGCTAAGAAAAGGAAGGAGACACGCACATCTCTTCTAAGCTATTACAGTCTCTGATGGAGCACGTGAAATGAATGTAATTTAGAAGCGGTTAGGCAGTGGTTCCTAGAGATTGTGTGACTCAAGCTCAGTACTTGAGAGCTATGAGAAAGAGATGTGTGAACCAAGACCCCGAAGTCAAGACAAAACACACGAAATTCTGCAAACTAAAAACAGTTGAACAAGACAGTGAAGTAAGCTAATATTAAGACAGCATGAGATGAGGCTTCAAGGGTAGAGGAAATAGCGTTCCTGAAGGGTTCTATATTCTCTGCTGAGGAGTGATTTCTGAAAAAGATGTAAGACTATCAAAAGGGGTAGTGATGTGATTATAAGTACATTTTTAAAAAACATACTCTAAATAAAAGGCATATATATTGCAAAAGAAGAAATAAAACTGACATGATTGTCTACATAGATAACCCAAGAATTAATAAGGAGGTTCAACAAAATTGCAGGTGCATGATCAATACACAAAACCCAATTGTATTTCTGTATACTAACAATGAACATATAGAAACCAAGATTTAAAAAAACACACAATACTATATATTTATAATTTCTCCAAATAAAATGAAATACTTAGTATATACCTAACAAAATATATATGGGATTTGTATCCTGAAAATTGCAAAAAAAGAAAAAAAAAGAGCTAAATAAATGGAGAGACATTCAGTGATCATGGATTGAAAAGACTCAGCATAGTAAACAATGCTATTTCCCCAAATTAATTTATAGGTGTAATGCAATGTTTATTTAAACCCCAGCAAGATTTTTTGTAGACATGGATATGTTTATTCTAAAATGTATATAGAAGGGCGCCTGGGCGACTTGGTGGGTTGAGCTTCCCCTCAGTAATCAAGAAAGCATGGTTTTAGTGTGGAGATAGAAATTATCACTGAAAAAAAAATAAAGAACCTAAAAATAAACTGCCAAAATATCCCCAACTAAGTTTTGACAAAGGTGCAAAAGCAATTCAATATAGGAGGGATAGGATTTTCAACAAATGGTGCTGAAGCAACTGGAAATCCATAGGCCAAAAAAATAAAATGGACCTTGACCAAAACCTCATACCTTATACAAAAATAACTCAAAATAGATCCAGACTTATATTCAACATGTAAAACTATAAAATATTTAGGGGGAAAAAAAACAGGCAAAATCTTTGGGACAAAGGGCTAGACAGCATTGTTAGATTTGACACCACCCCAATGATTCAAAAAAGGAAAATTGACAATTTGGACCTCATCAGAATGAAAAACTTTTGCTTTGCAAAAAATCCTGGGAGGAGGATGAAAAGACAAGCTACACACTTGAAAAAAATATTTGCAAGGGACATATCTGACAAAGGACCATTATTTAGAATACATAAAGAGCTCTCAAAAGTCAACAATAAAAAAGCAAACAATTCAATTAAAAAATGAGCAGACAGGAACATGCATTTTGCTGAATGTAAATACATTTTACAGGTGTAATGTAAATGTAAATGCATTTTACAGATGGTAAATATGTGCATAAAGATATGTTCAACAAAATTAGCCATTAGGTAAATGCAAATTAAAACCACAATGAGATGTCACAACACACTATCAGAAAGGCTAAAACAAAAAATAGTGATAATGCCAAATGTCAGCAAGGATGCTGAGAAACCAGATAACTTATAGTTTACTGGTAGGTTATACAGCTACTCTGGAAAAGGTTATTGCAGCTTCTCACAAAACTATACATACACTTGTCATACAACCCAGCAGTTGTGCTCTTGGGTATTTATCTCAAAGAAATGAAAATTTATGTTCACACAATAACCTGTACATGAATGTTCGTAGCAGCTTTATTCATAAAAGGCCAAAACTGGAACCTCTCCAAATGTCTTTTAGTGGGTGAATGCTTAATCAAAGCGTGGTACTAGTCAGCAATAAAAAGAAATGAACTGTTGATACATTCAACAATGTGGATAGATCTCAACTAATTCTACTGAGTAAAATAAGACAATCTGAAAAGTTTATATTGCATGATTCCTTCTATATAATATTTATGAATTGATAAACTATAAAGAGAACAGATTAGTGGTTGACAAGCGATAGGGAAGGGAGGAGAGAGGGAGACAGTTATGACTATAAAAGGGGATCCTCATGATGGAAATCTTTTATATGTTTACTGTGATGGTGGGCACATAAATCTATACATGAGATAATTAGAATGCAAAAATTAGTGTATGTGAAACTAGTAAAATCTGAATGTCAGTGGATTGCATCAATGTCAGTTTCCTGGTTGTGATATTGTACTGTAATATGCAAAATGTTAACTTTGGGGGAAACTAGGTGATTGGTGTAAGGGATTGATTATTTCTCACAGTTGCATGTGAATCTATAATTATCTCAAAATAGTTTTTAAAAAATCACTGTAGGTGCAGTGTAAGATAGATGGGTAATGAGGGTAGAATATATAAGCTTATTGGATCATTGGATGAGTGTGTGTGTTTGGGGGCAGGGGTGCTGGGAAGTGGTGAAGAACGGGACATGGTCCGTGAATGACCATGAGGTTTCTCCCTTGGGCTTTATTCATTAGGAGAGAAAACTGAGTAGATGAGGAAGAGAAGTGATGAATTCAGTTTTGATCTTGCTAAGTTTATTTTCCATCAGCCAAGCAGAGTATATAAAATGAGAATACAAGAACGAAGAACAGGAATCCCTGGGCAAGAGAAACAGAGTGAGAATGTTCTGCTGGATTTGGATACATACTCTGCATACAGCATTTCAATGCATGAATGAATAGGTGAAATATCAGAGTCACTGGTATATCACAACGAGGGAAATTTTGAACTCAGGTGTAAGAGTAAACCTGTGGGAATTTCAAATACAGGGTGGATAAAATAATTTGCATTTCCATTAGGCATTAAAGTAAAAAGGAATTGATATTGAGTACCATTTAGGTTGTATCAAGTTCTACCTTGGTGTTCAGAAGTATTATCCTGTTTAATCCTCACAATAGGCTTAAAAAGTTAACTTTTATTATCTCCAACTTCTAAACAAAAGTTAAGTAATTTGCCAGATGAAACAAAGCCTATGAGTAATTTCTTGGGCTAGAATCTGAATCTAGATGGGTTTAGCTTCTAAGCCCACATTCTTTCTGTTGTATCAAGAAGCTTGTGGAGAGTGGGGGAGAACAGATCTCAAAGTCCTCTTAAAAAATTGTGGATTTTCTATTCTTGCTTATTTAAGGGTTTTTGTAGAGTTAAACATCTATGTTTATATTTGTAAGTGTTCCGTTTCCTGCAGGGAAGTTTTAAAGGATCTATTTAGGTCACCTGCCCAGTCTTTATGGGAGGTCATGCCAGTTTGGCATCTATTGAATATTCAGGGCTCTCCATTCTCTGGAGAGAATATCAGGCTGACACCTTATTTTCTGAATTAGGGAGGGGCTAATTTTCTTGCAGTAATTGTTAAATAGTCCCCTCTTTATTTTTCAGTTAACATTTTTTTCGTGTATGCAAGCTAAATAGATTTGTTAAGCATCTTTCACTGCAACTCATCGCAACAGATAAACAGCAGGTGTTTTTGGTTCTGTGTTTCCAAACTTTCATGGTGCATTAGCTCTGACTTCATTAACTACTAACATGGGATTCCCTAAACCTCTACACCAGTAAACAAGTAAACAAAAAATATCTTTCCATCTCTACAAAAAATCCTGCACATTAGAAAGTTTGTTTTTCTCCTTCTCTGGTGAGTTTCTGTATACTCTATTTCTTGTTAGTATCCTTTTCTTGAGGTATTCCATTTCAGATTTTTAAGGTTAACACATCCTGCCTAAGATCTCTAGGGCTTTAAAGTCAATTCAAGACTATACATCACAGGCTACTTACTTTTCAAACTAAGAACAAAGTAAGCCTTGAAAAGGTAACTTTTAGATAAAAACTAGACTTCCCCCCCTTAATCAATATAGATGAAGACTCACTATTTTTAAACACCTTTATTATCACTATTATTCAGTAATCGGAATTTAATTTTCAAAGGCATTTCAATAGGAAACTCTCCTCATCTCCCATGGCCATGGAAATGAAGACTCAAGCCTGAGTAGTGTATCTCACATAAATACTAAAAAGGTGGATAGAGAGTGGGGGATTGAGGATGTTTATGTGGTCTGATCTTCTTTGGGGTCAGTTCATTTTGATCCTTCACCTTTCCAAAGCATCCAAACCTTAGGTGTAAATTTAACTTCTCTCCATTCACGCCATCTAGTGGTTATAAGTGGTATATGTTTGGTTTTAAGGAAGATTCCTAATGACGCGGGGGTCGGGGGGGCGGGGTACACAAAAAACAAAACGGTTGGCCACGACAATTTCTTAGTCTCTCACCCCATCACTTACCCCTCACACGGACACCTTTAACTACTTTAACTATTTTAGAGATGCGCAGAGATGCTCAGAGAGAAGGAAGGGGACGCACACTCGCAGAGACTCACGTCCCTTGACGCTGACATTTAGAAAAGGGTTCTAAATCCTTCCTGTCATTCTCAAAGGACGAGAAACGGAGTTGTGGCAAGACCTAGACCGAGGGGACTGTCTGACTTTTCGGCAAGTTGGATAGATGACATATTAGTTCCTGCAACGTTCACATCTGGTTTGAACAAATAAAAAGAGAAAGAAAAAGAGGGAAAAGCACTAAAAATTCTGCCGCGGGGCTCTGCAGGTCTTGCTACCCAGTAGCCCCCAGAAGACAACCAATTCCTGCGCGTTCCGCTCCGCTCACCCTCCTTCCCAGCTTCTCTCTCTCTTTTTCCTTTTTTTTCCCACGCTCGCCTTGAACCGGGTCCCAGGGAGGCAGAAGCAAGGCACCGGTCCCCTTCCTCCTCTCCTCCACCAAACCACCGCAGCCAAGCGCGTGAAGCTTCTCTTTGTTCATCCAGGCTGCTCTCCTCCCCGGCAGATCCACCTGGATGCTCTCCCTCGGTGACATTTTGCGCCGGGGCTGGTGGGTGGCTGGGGTGGAGCGAGAGGAGCCCGAGGGGGCGGGGGCGGAGAAAGGTCAAGCCGAGGGAAAGGCAGGAGACGCCTTTCATAACCTGCGTGGCGGGGCGTGCGCGTGGTTATTTATTTATTTTCTCCTTATTTATTGATCGCAAGAGCAGAGCGGCGCGGGGAGCCGGGGGAGATGCAGGACCACCCACTGGCGGGGAAGCAGCCAGCCGCCCTCCCGCGCCCCCGCGCTGCCGAGCGCCTCCTGCCTCTAAGCTCCGGCGTTTGCCCGTGCCGGCCCCGGCCCCGGCCCCGGCCCCGCCGCAACGCCGCCGCCGCCCGCCCGGCCGCCCCGCAGCCCCGCAGCCCCGCAGCCCCGCACCGCCCGGCTCGGGCCCCGGCGACAGCGGCGGCGCAGTAAGTTGGCAAGAGCGAGTCCCCTCCGTTCTCGCCTCCCCCGCACCTTTTGAACTTGTTGCTGCTGCTCGGCTCGCCTGCGCCTGGCTTTTGGAAGGTGAAAAGGAGGAGGGAGGCACAGAGGGATGGGGGAAGGGGAAGAAGAGCTCGCTTGAGCTTTATTTATGCTCTCTGGGCGCATCGGATTCGGCTGCTCGGGAGCTGCTTTCTCTGCTTTTCCCTTTCCGGGTGCACGGCGAGGAGAAAGTCTCTATGCAACTCAGCCCCGGCGCGCACTTTGCCAGGTATGTACCGCGAGCGAGGCGCGTTCTGCGCGGAGGCAGATGCTGCTGCTGCCGCCGCGGCGGCGGCGGCTGCCAGCTCCCGGGTTCTGTAACTGTCACACTGCACCTGAGCTGAACTTGAGAAGAGAGTGAAGGGGCGATTGGGCAAACGCTTTTGGCAGACACAAGGGGTGCTTGGAGACGTGGGGGAGGAGGATCTGTATTAACGCCCCCCACCGTGCCCACCGCACAGCACCTCCATCTCTGCAAATACGGCCCAAGGAGTAGAGGCGGCGACCGGACTCCCAAAGAGACATGGGGCAGCTGCTGTGACCGCATCTCCGAAGCTACAACAGGTCGCCTTTTTGAGACTCCTTTGGCGGGAAGGGCCACTTGGAAAGGGAAGGTTTCGAAGAGCTAAAAGGGAAGGTGGAAGGGTTCTCTGATTAATCAAAAGAATACCACTGAGTGACTGCCCTTCGTTTTCTCTATCCTACACGACGCATACTGACCCTACATTATCCAGACTGTGTCAGGGGAGAAATCAGACACCTGTTTGAAGAAATTGCTGCATTTAGAAGCACCTATGTACTTCTTTGTGCCAGGAGTGGCTTGGTTCAACTGCTGGAAGAGGTTTGGTTAGGTTCTGCTGGGCGTGATTGTTAGGACATTGTAATTTTTTTTTTCTTACTACTACAAATTCCTGTGTTTGAGGGAAACTTGCCCTTCTGAGAACTGTGAGTTCACTAGGAGCCCTACCTTGGAATAGGAGTGATACTTCCGGACCACGTTTCTCAGTGGTATTTTGTTTGACGGGAGGAAGTGAGTGATTGTGGCTACTTTGCCCCATTGTAGAGGCCCGATTACCCTCCTTGCCTCTACTTCAAGGAACCATGGCGGCGGGTGTAGCAGCGTGGCTGCCCTTTGCCAGGGCAGCAGCCATTGGGTGGATGCCTGTGGCCTCGGGGCCCATGCCAGCTCCCCCAAGGCAGGAGAGAAAAAGGACTCAAGATGCTCTGATTGTGCTCAATGTGAGTGGCACACGTTTCCAGACATGGCAGGACACCCTGGAACGCTATCCAGACACTCTGCTGGGCAGTTCTGAGAGGGACTTTTTCTACCATCCGGAAACTCAGCAGTATTTTTTTGACCGTGACCCAGACATCTTCCGCCATATTTTGAATTTCTACCGCACCGGGAAGCTCCACTATCCTCGCCATGAGTGCATCTCTGCTTATGATGAAGAATTGGCCTTCTTTGGCCTCATCCCAGAGATTATTGGCGACTGCTGTTATGAGGAGTACAAGGACCGCAGGCGAGAGAACGCGGAGCGTCTGCAGGACGACGCGGATACTGACAACACCGGAGAGAGCACGCTGCCCACTATGACTGCTCGGCAGAGGGTCTGGCGGGCATTTGAGAACCCGCACACCAGCACAATGGCCCTGGTGTTCTACTATGTTACAGGTTTCTTCATTGCTGTCTCAGTCATCGCGAATGTGGTAGAAACAGTGCCATGCGGGTCTAGCCCAGGGCACATTAAAGAACTGCCTTGTGGGGAGCGGTATGCAGTGGCCTTCTTTTGCTTGGATACAGCCTGCGTCATGATCTTCACAGTTGAGTACTTGCTTCGCCTGGCTGCGGCACCTAGTCGTTACCGTTTTGTGCGTAGTGTCATGAGTATCATCGACGTGGTGGCCATCCTGCCTTATTACATTGGGCTGGTGATGACAGACAATGAGGATGTCAGCGGAGCCTTTGTCACGCTCCGAGTCTTCCGGGTCTTCCGGATCTTTAAGTTTTCCCGCCACTCTCAAGGCCTGCGCATCCTGGGGTACACACTGAAGAGTTGTGCCTCAGAATTGGGCTTCTTGCTCTTCTCGCTCACCATGGCTATCATCATTTTTGCTACAGTCATGTTCTACGCAGAGAAGGGGTCTTCAGCCAGCAAGTTCACCAGCATCCCTGCTGCCTTCTGGTATACGATCGTCACCATGACTACACTAGGGTAGGTGCCATCAAGGGAAATGGGATGGAGGTTGAATGGATGTGAGGTGATTGTGGACCCAATAAGGTTATATAATTCACTACTAAATGGGTTTAGGAAAGCATTATCTAAATGGTTTTGAGTAACTCTGTGAAATGGGTATGATATGGCAATTGAAGTACTTAGGGGATTTGCTGGTAAGTGTTGACTATTGGTGCCTGAAAGTGATAAATACACAAAGAAATTTTAGAATTCCTGACTATGGGAAAGATAATACTATATATATCAATACATAAAGATATGATAATGAAAAACACAAAATTGGTGCCCAAATAAAGGTATGAATATGCATAATATATATTGAGATGCTTAGAAAGTGTTCCAGTGTATTCACATAAAAAATTTTCATGTATATTTGAAGTATTATTTTCATATAGAAAGATACTTTTGGCATTCATTTTTCCACTAAGAACCGTAATTCTTATTTTACAACATTATAAAACACGGATTATAGATACCATTATCCAAGGATTTTATAATATATATGTACATATTCCTATATATGCATTTTCATTTTGGCTGATAGGATATACAGTTTTAGAATATCAGGGCTGAAACTGATCAACTCTACAAAATGAAGTAGAATGATATTTGCAACATATTTAAGACTATAGGTTCACAGTTTCAAAAAAAAAGTCAGTGACTATCACTCACACAGTTTTTTTTTAGAAACTACAGATCCCATCAGGCAATGGGCCTGTGACTATTAAATACATATAGAAGATAGAGCGGTATCTGGTGAGACTGATGGTCACCGGGGGGGCCAATTATATTATAGAATTTTGTGCATTCTAATTTCCTTCTAGAATTCTTCTGTGTGTTCTTCTATTTGGGGGTAATGGTGTTTTGCAACCGAAGGGACATATCCCAAATGAATGTTTTTTCCAAAAAATAAATATGAAGCTAGAATTAAGATTTTTTTAAGATGATAGAAAAAAGGGAAAGTATGAAATGATTAGTGTTAATCAAACTGCAGAAAAGTAACTCAATTTATATATTATAGGATCTAATAAAATAAAATGGTTACAGCTTTTTACTTTTATGAGTTCTTAGGTAAGCCAAGTAGTGATGTTAGTGCCCTTTCATCAGCTTTATGCTGCTTTTCTTGCATAATCAGTTCAATAATGGTTTGGTAATGGCTGTAGGAAAAAGTTATTCCCAAGGCTGCTTCTTAAAGTTTTGTTTCTGGTTACTTTAATTGTCTTCTTTAAATGACAATGTGGTTAAAGTTAACTTAGTTGTATTAGCCATATTGTGTTGAACAGAAATTCTCATATTGTCATATGGCCAACTAATGGAATATTTCATATGTGAAGAATTTTTGCTAAGTTAATTATGCTGAACTAAAGTACACTACTTGTGATTTTGATTCAGTCCCGCGTATTTTTTTAAGACCTGGTGCATTAAAAAAAAAAAAAAAGAAGAAGAAGAATTAGTGAAAATTCGTATCCTACTGCTTGTATGTCCTTTTTATCCTGTTGGTAGTTTTGTGACAAATTTTGAAGGTGTAATATAGGTGCTTAGTTCTTATCAAAGAGAATTTTATATATGTGTGTGGCTTTGGGTTGTCTTGTCCTTTTGTCATTTGAAATCTTTGTTAGGGATGATTGGATAGTGCAAATCACTATCAGGATTTCAAATCAGAAATACATATGAATAAAAAGAGAACTCTGTTTTAAGAGGAATGAAAGAAACGTTTAAAGGAAATATATATTCTTTAAAATTTGGTGTCTGTGGTAGTGTTTTTCATGAAGTATCAGTGAATCATTTAAATTAAATTTTATTAAATTAATCATTTAATACCATATACTACGTATATGAATATTGGTATTATTATAATGAATGTTGATGAGATACTAATTTCATCTGGCTAGAAGTTCTATTCTAGACATGAGAACTTATGATTATTTTAAGATTTGTTTCCTGAAATGACTTTATTTTTTTTTTAATTGTTTTTTGCTTTCAGGAAGAAAAAGAGGAAGTGTTAGCTATTAATAATTTTTTTACTGTATAAATAAAATACTTATAAGCATCTACTTTTTGAAATGATAAAAAAGTGAATCATAATTTCCAGGTCAAATCTATAAAACGGATTTAGTTCGCATGTTCTGTATGTAAGTAGATTAGAAGAATTAAGTGTATACACTTTCTCAAAACTTGGGAGTTACTTTTAAGACTTAAGTTTCACTGAAGTTGAAAATTTTAATTTTCAGGAAATTAAGCTAATAAATGATTAAAAGCAATCATACTTTTAAGATGTAGAAATGTTGATGCAATCAAAATACAATCCATTTATTGAAAAATGCCTATGAACATTTAAGGAAGTATTTGCTTTATAATATAGCGAAGTTTCTTAGAAAGGCATCTTCAGTTCCTCATCAAAATATAGTTACAATATATTTTATTTTCCTAGGGAAATAGATTTTTGTTTTAAAAATCCTGCCTTTTTGGTGTCTTTGGTTGCATTGTGACTCAACAGCTTTATTTAAGAACAGAAAATATTCAACAAAAGCCATTGCCTGAATTTATTTTTTCACTGTGGTTTTATGCCTACAAGCTGGAGTGTCAGCTATAAACTTTCTGGAAAGTATGCAGTAGTTTGAGTTAATATCAGGCTGTGTCTGCTAGATGACCAAGAATTTCCCATTACACTTTCTGAGCCCTTTTTACTTGGCTGTTATTTTTAATAGAGCTAATATTCATCAATGAATGATAATAGAAGTGAAAATGAAATCCTAGCTCATATAAACATTGTCTACATGAGAAGAAAAGACAAGAGCTTTGTAATTCAGGACTGGCAGAATTGTCTACCTCTCAGTTCTTTTTAAACAATGTTCAGTTGGGTTTTGGTCTAAAGAAATGAGCGGGTCTATCTAGAACTATTGTGTATTCATCTAATCATTTTTGTGCTCCCTGAAATCTCAAACATATCACTATACTATAACTTAACCATGCTTGTTATATAACTAATTATTTAATTTGCCAGTAAAATCAATGCTTTGAAGTATAATTTAAAAGTCTACCCATTTCCTATTAAAGTAAGAAAAACATTAAAAGCACAATTTTTAAAAACTAAGTGAAAGATTTTTTAGAATGGTGATTAGATTGAGTAGCCATATATATCTGTTCTTCCATTTCATTTTGTCTTTCTCTGCATATTTATTGACCTTCACTGGCCTTTGGTACCCTTTTACTCCCCCCCCTCCCTTCTTTCCATAATGTAAACTCTTAATTGCTTCCTTTAACAGCCTTGGGAGGAAGAGAACCTGTAATTCCTCTTTTGTCCTAATGACCTTTGGCACATAGCATCCAGTTGTTATTTTTCATTCAGGTGGTAGTACTCAAATGGTACCAAATTTAGGAAGTTTTCAAATGTTTATCAATAATCAAAAATGATTTTGTAAAAAATATTTAACGTTTACCATTGTACCTCAGGTTCATGACTTGTGAGTTAGAAGCAGTACCAGGTGGCACGTTAAATGATTTGTGGAACTTGTATGCTAGGCAACATGTGCATTTTTGGTCACAATTACTAACCGTTTAGACCCTTGTTTTAAAAACAGAGGTTGTATTACTCATAACATAAAACTTAAGAACTTAAGAAGTACAATTTCTGTGGTCCACCACTTCATTAATTTTAAAACAGAGTTGTTTTTTTATCAAAGTTTTCAGAATGGGAAAGAAAGCTACTATGTGGCATTTCTGAAAAGTTTATGTTTAAAATGCATCTTTATGGGGCACCTGGGTGGCTCAGTCGGTTAAGCCTCTGACTTCGGCTCAGGTCATGATCTCAGGGTCCTGGGATCCAGCCCTGCATCCGGCTCCCCGCTCAGTGGAAAGCCTGCTTCTCTCTCTCCCTCTGCCTGCTGCTCCCCCTGCTGTGCTCTCTCTCCCTCTGTCTAATAAATAAATAAAATCTTTAAATAAAATAAAATAAAATGCAACTTTATGATTTTAACTACATAAATTATATTCTGATTTCTAAACAAATCTAGGAAAAAAGTTCATCTGTAGTGTGCTAAAACAAATAGAATAACATCTGTGCTCTCAGAAAACTCAGTGTAATTGTCCATTTATAAGATTCTGAAAAACTAGCTCTGTGATATTTCAATTTTTATAGGTTTGATAAATTGCTATTTTAAGAAACAAAAACACAGAATAGTTTTCCATTTCAGTTTTCCTAACAATGTGTCAGTATCAGTGTGTCCTCTTTTTAGAGTGCCATGATTGGAGAGGGATTATATATAAAAATATGTCGCATATATGTCACATGTTTTATTTTATGTACATACAAATATGCTATCTATCTCATATGCAACATAAATATATTAAATATGTTGCTTGCTATATATATTTTAATATATAATATATATGTTACATAACACACATGTTAAATATATACTATTAAAAAGAAGAATGAACTCTTAAATGTTTTCATGCTATCAATCACTATTCTGACTACATAGCTTCGGGGAATGTTGGGAGTAATCTTGCAAAATCATTTACATAGAAACTTTTGGTTTACCCAGTTATTACTCAAAATGGGTAGAATTACTTTCCCCTGCATCAGCATCTGCACATAAATATTGCTAGCATGTTAATCAAATACATCTTTATAAGATGGGAAGTTCCAAGTGTATCTTTCAGATGAGGAATCATGCTATAGGTAACAGCCATTTTTATTTTTGCATACTATGTCATAGTGTGTGTATATCATTATTATTTTTTTAAGAATGCACGCCATACAAGGGGGCAGGGAGGGGCAGAGGAGAGGGAACCGAAAATCTCAGGCAGGCTCCATGCTCAGTGCAGAGCCTGACTAGGGGCTGGATCTCACAACCCTGAGATCACGACCTGAGCGGAAATCAAGAGTCAGATGCTTAACTGATCAAACTACCTAGGCTCCCCGCAGACTATGATGCATATTTTTATAAAATTCTTCATAGAGCATGTTAATTGTTGGGAGTTGAAAATGAACTTTTATTGAAATGTAAAGAAATGTGATATGCATAACTGTTAACCAAACCTTAACTGTCTTTATTTTGTTTTAGTCATCATTTGAATATAAGTAGTATATGACATGACATACGTACGTATTTTTTAAAAGTCTGTATTTACCTAGCATTTTCCTTTTTTTTTTTTTTTAATTTTTACAAGTATTTACTTGGTTGCCAAGAAGAGGTATGTCAGGAAGAGATAATTTGTGTTCTGTCAGCACAGCACACTAGAGTAGGGCTGTTTTCTAATTTTCAGTGGGTCTGTTATGATATATATGTGTATATATATAGATGTGTGTGTATATATATATATATGTATTTTTTTCTTTTCAAGATTTCCCTTTAGACTATTTACTTACTTATACTTATTTGTATAGTTACTTCATTTAATTCTGATGCCATGTATGTTATATTTGTGTAAACTTTCCTCCCAACTATATTCATCTTTGACAATAAGTTAATGAACTTCATATTTCTTATTACCTAATTTCTGAATTCCTGGTGGAAAGAAAATTGACTGTTATTTATTTAAAATCCATCATTTTACACATGCAAGACTTTTGGGGGGCTTACTCATAGTGACATAATTAAACAGCAGCAGCATTTTTTTGTTTCATGTTTTACTCATTTTTTTTTCTGAAGACCTTAACACATTATCTAGGAATATATAATAATAACTAACTGGGGACTACTGCTGATACTACAGAGATAAGAAAAGGAATACATTCTCTTCTTTATTTTATTAACATAATGCATTTCTCTTCTAGTTCTGCTCTTTGTGACTCACACCACATTTCTCGTATCACTGCTAGCTCTGCATTTACTGACACAGTACTGGGGTTTAGCCTGATGGTGCCCAACTGACATAATAAAAGCATGTGTTCTTATTCAGTGAACTGTTAGGCCATTTGGAAGCAAACTATATGGTGGTAAGTATTTTACCTGGCCTGATGAAGAAGAAAATAAATCAATCATTTTCCTTGAATTACCTAAAAGAGTTGGCCTATGCGTTGTTAAAATGATACAGTTTAACTTCTCTTTCATTGAAAGAACAGGAATGGTGGAAAGAATATTCACCAAAAAGGAAATATTATTTATCCTTCAGAGCTGTAATGATGATTTTACTTTTTCCCCCCCAAGTCTTCGTATGTCTTGTACTGTTTTCTGAGCACTATATACATATATATATATATATACACACACATACACACACACATATATATAGTATATACCACATAGTTTTATATATGTAGTATGTATATTTATACATATCCTGTATAGTTTTATATATTTAAATATATGTAATTTGTATATATTTATATATTTAAATATATATAAGTATATGTATTTGTATTATGACCATTGCTGTCCCATTGGCTGTAGTAGCTAGATTTGACAGTGTGGGATATGGTCTGGTATTGAAAAGAAACCCAGGGGTGCAAAACCATCTCTACATTTCTGTGCACATTGAGACTGTCCCTTGCTTTAGTAGATCCATTTGCATGTTACCCTGAAGTTTCCTCCTTTTTGAACCAGACTCCCAACTGTGATCTTCTCCACAAAGCCTTCTCGACTTCCCATTCCTTCATCCTCTATAGTTAGGATTTTACTTGATATTAGTAAGTGATAATTTATATATGTTATGGTTTTACTTCTTGCATTCCTAACTAGATTGAAAGGCTTTTGAGGTATGGGTCTATACCTTTTGGGGACTTTTTACCTGCTAGTTCAGTGCCTAAATGTAGAAAAATCCGTATTAAAGCTTTGCAGACCATGGGACGAAGTGATACCTGCACGGCAAGGAGAGCTCCTTAGCTGTGGAGCAGTGCCGTCTCAACATCAGCAATAATTTACTAATCTAATCTTTCACTAGGTTCAGTGTTAGGAAAAACTGGAATTTATTATTTGAGTATTTTGTCTTTGTACTACAGTCTACCCTTTTCAGATTTGGGAGAGCTATGAGACTCCTCCACTCTTTGATCTGTAACTAATTTTCTTCAAAAGTTAGAATTAATGGCTGTCAATGGCTATTTCCTTAAGCAGTTTTCTTCCTGGTGAAGGCTGGTAAATTGCAGATGTCTCTGGGAAACATATGGGGATATCTTATAATGCAAGCCTGAATCAGCACAGAAATGTTCTGCCTTGTCTTTCAGCCTCAGTTCCCCCAGTAAACAAGAGCTGGCACTTTTTTCTTTATCCAGGCCCACTCATTTATGCATCAAATGGAATTGTTTAAAAATAGTGAATGAACTGTTGTCTATAAATGACACATAAGGTAAATGTAGTCTATCAGAAAGAAGTTCCTATTCGAAGTGATTAAAAGGCAGGTATACAAAATGTAAACATACATGTAGATACATATTCTGACATGGTGCCGTGCACTTTGCTTTGGGAATTTTGACATGTCTGTTATGTAAAGAAGATCTGAATTATAAAAAGTGTGGGGAGAATAGAGAGTGAATTATCAGAAGTTAGTAATGAGAAAGAATAACATTGAAAGAGTAGGATGACAGTTGAAATAATGTCAAATAGAATGGGAAGGTTTTGTTCTAAAAGTGAAAGGTCTTGTCTTTTTTGCTCTCATGTGGGCCTGATTCTTCTGTTGTCCTCATTTTCTTCACTTTTAAGAATAACAATAACAGTGCTTTTGGAAACCCACAGTTTTACCCATAGCATATACTCTCAGCAAACCAAAACGTGACTCATAGAGTTCATTTCAATTTAACAGGCTTTTGTTGATCACTTGCTACCTGTCATTGACCACAGCAGAAAACATAACTGCCAATTTCCTGACCTTAAGAACCATGTATTCTAGTGGCAGAGGCAGAAAGAAAACCACATAAATATGTAATTCCAAGTAGCGGTGGGTGCTACCAACAAAATAAACGGAGTAAGAGTGTGTTGTTTTGGGTAGGAGACAGACAAGACCTTTCCAGTGGGAATATTGGAGCTGTTGGCTAACTGAAGGTATGAAGTGAGTTCTGTGAATATGTGGGTAAAGAGCTTTAGATGAAGAGAGAGAAGGCTTCAAGGTGAGGGGAGGCTTGGTGTATTCCACCTAAGGCCACTGTAACTAAAGCAAAGAGAGGGAGGGGCTTTGTAGCAAATGCTATCTGAAAGGTAGTAGGGACAAGATGATGTGGGACATTGTAGACCATAGTAAAGACTCCTGGTTTTATTCAAGACATAATGGGGACACATTCGAGAATCATGAGCATGGTAAAGATAAGATATGATTTTTGTATTAAAATGAGCACAAGCTCTGGAACATTTAACATTTTTTTAAATGGTCAGTTTAACATTAATTTCTTGACCGTGTATAAATCCTCATCCTTTGTTAGATTCATTATACCTACCTTAACTTGAAATTTATATCCAGTTATTCATGAGATTTTCCAGAAAAATGGAGTATTTTATAAGAATGTATGATTAAAGTATTCCCAACTGACAAAAATAAAACTAGTTCAAATGAGAAAATGAATTCCACACGTTAGCTGAAAAGACAAAGGTGTTTCTCAGTAGATATGGAGCTATCTGGGAAATGACTGGGGATTATTATTTTGAATATATATTTGCAGACTTACAGTTGTCAATTCTAATGTTCGTGCTCAAGAATGTCATGTATACCTTTGGATTCTACTTAAATAATTTTCATTCCTTTTTTTTCCCCTCACTTTGCAGTAGGTACATGTATCCTTCTTTAGGTGTTTGATTGTTTCTGTGAGTTTGAAAGAAAAAAGGTTTACATGTCTTGAAAAATGCCAGAGGATATGTATTTTTAAACCCAAATTAAATTGGAACCATGCATGTAGCAGATGTGTATATGTAATGAATACGTAAAGAGGCATAGCTTTGGTAAGAATCACCATGCTGGAGGGTAAAACATAAACATGAATGGATAATTGGAGAGCGCTTGGGTTTGGAAGAACAAGAATTGGATCAACAACATTTAAAAAAAAAAAAAAAAAAGGTGTGTGTGTGTCTCTCAGCTGAGCAACTTGTGAAAATAGTTCCTGACTCTAAGGGAGGTCAGCGTGGCATCTCACTTTGGCATTCTGTTTCCATTAGAACATCTGTCCTTCAGATAATTCTGCATCCTAACCAGTACTTCTGTCTAGAGACTTGATTTCTGATGATATATGCTAGGGTTCATGAAGGTCATCACAAAGAAAAAAGTCCTAGTGTTTCCTGTCCTTTGCATGTGAAATTGATCATGACAATTACGTTGTGATAATTACTGACCTTTCTTTATTTTGAACTGGGAACTGGTTTCTTTTCATCTTGATGCAGAAATTGAAACTATGTAACCCTATACCATGTTAATACGTTTTGGAAAAAGAAAATCCTTATGCATATTGTTTTAGATCATACTGTGGAACTTATGTTTCCAGTTCTTACCAAATGTGGTGTTTGGGAATGAAAAATAAACACATGTATTTGTATTCTTCTTAACTGAGATCAATCTAGTAATGCACATTGGACACTATCAGGTCAGGAAAAAAAATGTATCTTATGGACTCTCACAAATGTTTGGTTTTCTGCTTCAGTGTAAAGGTATTAAAATCATGGAATTTTGATTTGCAGGGATCTTTAGAAATCATCTTGTGGAAACTTCTCAGTTTATACTTGAAAAAACTAGGAAACAAAATCACAAAGCTAGTTAGTGGAAGTATGTAAGTTTGATTTCTGGGGGATCTTTTGAAGTCTAATGCTTTTTAGGGCACAATTCACTGGAAGTCTTTTTTTCCTCCATATTTCTTTATTGTATAACCTATTTTCATCGTTAAAATATTACAAACAAAGCAGAGCAATAAAAGCAGGTAGTGTACATGTTATAACTAGTTCATAGCCTCCCATTTGATAAAAAGTTATATATATATGTGTGTATATATATATATTCCCCCATTATATAATAAATTACATATATATAAAACAATGGACTAGTAATATAGATAAACGAATTCATACAATAAGTCTCATCTTGTGATTCTTCCCTTGGTCATCTGCTACTTGTTAAATCTTTTTGAAATTAAAGGGAATTAATTATTAAATTGAAGTTTCAACTCTGAATTTTAGACAATTATCTAAAGTTATGGTTTTGTTAATTTTAATATCAGCAGTGTTGAAAGCAGGCCATGAAATCAGTGTCAGATCGTTTGTTTGACTTGCTTTGGTCTGAAAAATAGAATTCAAATTTTAGAATATCAGATGCATTCATAATTTGCCCCAGAAAAATCGTGTTATGTTTTCTTCATTAAGTGAAGAGACATGTGAAGGTTCAAATGAATTAATATTTTAAAATATTTTTCGATTAAATGCCATAACAATTAATATGTTTTGAGGAGATCATCTCAAGCTTGTTTCTGTAGTACATTTCCACTTTGAAAAACATGTAAAATATGTTGTTTTAATCCCTGGAATTACTAAAGAGAGAACAACTCCTTTAATTCCCTTGAATTTTTAAAAAAGTTGATATTCTGAAAAATTAGAGCGTAAGCAGATACTTCTGGTACTTTGGGAGAAATCTTCAAGATGAAGCCTAATTGATAAATTATAAGAGGACCTTGCATTTCAATAGAATATGTGTAAAAGAGCTAAGGCTTTGATACTATAGGCTTGAAGAGCTAAGCCAAGATGCATTGCTTTTGCTTTACTCCAGATACACGGAATTTAACTAATAATCATCCTTTTTCATGACACACTTCTGTCATTAATTCATTCATAGCCCTCTTTATCATTTTGTTTACTAAATTTTGATGTGATATGCAAACATAATATGCACAGGTGAGAGCCTACCCCCAAACTAAAGCTATATCATTGGTATTAACCTACCTCTAAACATTAGCACGTCTTTTCCCCCTTATGTCCCACCATCTTTCTCTGTTGGAGATAACCATCATCCTGTGTTCTGTATTTATCGTTCTCAAAACTATATTTTTAATTGGGAAATTTTGTTAACTTTATGAAAGGTTATCATGTTGCACACAGTCTTTTGGGCTCTTGCGTATATCACCAGGGTTCATCCATATTGTTGCTATACATTATAATTCATTTTTTGCTACTATATAATATTCTATTATATGGTTATTCCACAGTTTATTCAACACCTCTCTCTTTAGTGCCTTTCAGGTTAGTTCTAGTTTTTTTTTTTTTTTGATGAGTGCTGATATGCAAATTGTTGGCATGTGCAGATGTTTTTCTTATGAATACAACCTGGAGTGAAATTGGTTGGTCATAGGTATGAATGCTTAACTTTGGGGGATGAAGCCAAATTTTTCCAAAGTTGCTGCATCAATTGATACTTCTGCTAGCCACAAATTAATAAATAAAAATTCAGAAAAGATGATTTCTATGAGTCAGTGGGATGTAATGGGAAGAGGAAGTGCATAAGGTTAGATGTAAGTTACTATGAAGAAATTAAGAATTTTTTTTTTTATTGGCATTGTTTTTACCTTGGACTTTTTGAAATGAGCAGGTAATATAATTATAGCAATCCTAACTTGCATTATGTTTAACTCCATGACTTGTAGTTGGATTTTTCTTTTTCTTTCAATCTGAAAAGATTTACTCTTGTAAACATTGTATTATATTTTCACATTGTGAAATATTTTGTTAACTTCAACTTTGTGTTTGAACTCAAGGCCAATAATATGAAAACATCAAACATGACAATATCTTGCAAAGCTTTGGTTTACTCATTCATATGAAATTAAGGAGGATTGAAAATAATACTCAGTTGGTTTTCTGACACTTTCTAGTATTTTATAAAATGTTATGTGTAATTTTCTACAAACATGTACAGCCAAGAAACTATTCACATCTTCTCCATTCCTGTTATTTAATTCATCACAATATTACTGCAGTTAGAAAAACCTGCGCTAATGTCAAGACGCCTCATAGACATTTAGAAGGAGATACATTACTGTGAAACAGGATATATGAATAAATGTCAAGAGGAAATTACCTCCATTTCAGGAAATTCTTAATTATGGAAATTAAAATGAATATTATTTCCAGTTCTTCATGGATGACCATGCATTTTTTTAATGTTTGCAATAAAAGGCAAGTGTTTTGAAAAGCATAGTTAACTTACAATTTATATGTGTTGATCTGTTGTCTTTTTTTAAATATAGCATTTTTGCTTTTGGCTTTAAAAATCACATGAATTTGATACAAAATCTCAAAAGATAACAGTAAATATTCTTATAAAAAAGAAAAGAATATAATTTACAAAATGGCTATAAACTCTTCTTTATGGAAATAAGTCACTTTTTATTCAGGATTGGCGTGGTTTTAGAGTAGTAAAAGGTAAAGTGCCTATTGATTTCACAGAGAACTTTATTATTTTCATGTGAAGAATCCAAATGTCTTCATAATCACTTAAATGAAAAGTAAGGTTATTTTATTTCAGAATTAAAGGGTTTTGTTTTTTCAGACAAGTAGGAAATTTTAGCAATGTGTTCTGAAATATACTATTTGAAGCCAAACTGAATAAATTAAGAAGTCACTTTAGACTATTCACATTATTTTTACTTCCATCTCCTCATAAAGAGGAATAAATCTCCACATTATACAGTGTCCAGTTTCTGAATCTATATCAGTTATTTATTTATTTAAAGATTTTATTTATTTGACAGAGAGAGAGCACAAGCAGGGGGAGCAGCAGGTAGAGGGAGAAGCAGGCTCCCCACTGAGCAGGGAGCCCAATGTAGGGTGCTCCCATCCTAGGACCCTGGGATCCCGACCTGAGCCGAAGGCAGATGCTTAACCAACTGAGCCCACCCAGGCGCACCTCTATATCTGTTATTTTAAATATTACTAAAATATGTGTTAATGTATAATGTATACTCAGATACATTTTTAAAAATCACAAACACATAGACATCAGTACAAAATATATAAATATGTAAATTAGTATCATATACATGTGCATAAGTTGATATACACATATTCTCTCCTATTACTTTTCTGGGAGGACACAAAATGAATTATTGATGATAATACTTTTAAGAAGTAGAGGAAGAACAATTTTATATTTCATATTGTACCTTTTTGTATTTTTTTTCCCATTAGCCTACAGAACTTCCGTTAAAGGACTCTCTGTGACATTTGAGGCCTTTCTCTTCATATTTTTTCTATGTAAAAATCTTACCAGATGTTATTTAAAATTAGATCTCTTTTCCTACAATAACCCTTTTGAAGACTTCCTCAAAAAGGTCTTAAGTATAGAGGGTAATGTATTAGAAATGGCCTGGATTTAAATACCAGCTCAGTGATGTTGGTCAAGTTACTTAAATTCTGTTTACCTAAGATTCCCCATTTGTAAAATAGGTTAACAATACCTGCCTCATAGGGCTTTTATGGAAATTAAAAGCAAATATGTAAAGTTCTTAGAACATTACCTTCTACAGAGGTGCTACATGAGGGATTATTATTACATTATGAGTATTATTAAATATAAGAATAAATATAGTACATATTTTTTGCATAAGAAAAAGTAGTAAGGGAGCAGGAGGAAACTTTGGGAGGTGATGAATATGTCTGTGGTCTTGATGGTGGTGTTGGTTTCGTGGGTGTATACTTACCCCCAAACTCATCAAATTGTAGACATTAAGTATTTATAGCTAGCTAGGAAGGACGGAAGGACGGAAGGACGGAAGGAAGGAAGGAAGGAGAAAAGGAAGGAGAGAAGGAAGGAGGAAGGGAAGGAAAGAAATAAGGAAATAAACTAGGATTAGAAGGGAAAAAAGTCTGTAGTGGGTCAGCCAATAGACAATTAGGCAGGAAATGATCCTTGAAAACGAAGAGATACTGATGGAAGACACACCTTAAGTCAAGAGGTATTTCCTATTTAGAAACGGGAATTTTGAGTCCTCCTATAAAACTTTTTGTTGAAAATTCAACAGTTAATGAATTTGGGTTACCAAATTACAAAAACTTTATGTCTCTGGCAAACTTGTTTTGGAATTATATGCTCAATCATTCCTTTATTATTTTTTTAACTATGCCAATTTTCAAAGAGGATTTGAAACAATTTGTTGTCAAACGAACCAAAAGATTAAACAAGTGCTAACTATTAAAGATGAAGGGGAAAAACAATTATGTTAAATAAACCATTAGTGAACATAAATTCAGCTCTGAATTTCCTGGCAGCCAAACAAAAAAAGGAAAGTGTAGCATGTTTCACAGCTCTATTTATCTAAGAAGGGAAAATGTCATACTTTCTGAGGAGTTTCTTTTTTAGAAGAGGTAGAGTCTAAGTTAATCTGGTCAGGTGGATCCTATTAGCTGGTTATTTACCAACATAATGAACAGTGTCTGCACCAACAGTTTCACAAAATATTTAGAACTATTTTTGATTTGGCCTTTTTATGCAAAGCAAATAATATTATAAGAATATAAAGGTATTTTCATAGGAAATATAAATGATGTGATCAAAATATATAACTTTCAGATTCTAAGATTCATATGTAGAGTTTAGCAAATTCCAAGTGATGTTTCTCTCTGTGTGGACTGAAAGCCACCAGAATTAGGATCACCTGGTATACTTACTAAAAATGCATATTCTTGGGGCGCCTGGGTGGGCACAGCAGTTGGGCGTCTGCCTTCGGCTCAGGGCGTGATCCCGGCGTTCTGGGATCGAGCCCCACATCAGGCTCCTCCGCTATGAGCTTGCTTCTTCCTCTTCCACTCCCCCTGCTTGTGTTCCCTCTCTTGCTAGCTGTCTCTCTCTCTGTCAAATAAATAAATAAAATCTTTTTAAAAAAATGCATATTCTTGATGTTCACCTAAAACAATTTAAATAATCTTTGGAGATAGGAACCATGATGGCTGCATTTTTACTTCTCACATCAAATTTTAAGAACCACTGATCTGGAAGAATATATCTTGAGCCTATCTCTACTGTTATCATCCTGGAATATTACTGACCTTGAGGTGGAATTTTGAAATGAGGTAAAAACAAATCATATAAAACAATGATCCAGACAAAGTAGCTGAAGTGATAGTTTTCAGTGTGACTTAGTGAATGTGTATAGAGAGAAACATAGAAATTCAGTAATCTTGAACATAGTTGATAACCTGATTCTTTATTGCAAAATCCTATGCTATGAAATAAGGTTTCATGGACAATAACCATTAGTACTAGTATTCTGGAGAGCAACTAGAATAAAAAAGACACAGCTGCTTCCTTTGGGGAATTTAGGATTGTAAGTTTTTAAAGTTATTGATTTCTTAACTGTCAGAGATGGGTGGGTTGAGCTTTCCAAGTTAATATACCAGTTGGTCATAATGAAAGTAAAGAATGTGGGGTTTTGGATCAGAGCCCCAGAAGAAGGGAAGAGCTTATGAGGAGCAAAACAGCACCATGCATGAAGATAGTCTAAATCTCATGGGATGAAAATTTTCTTTGGGTAAATATTTTTTCTTCATTTTGTCCCCTCTTTTTTCTTCTATATAAACAGAAAGCTGCTTTGAAAGGATTTACTTTCCAAAGAGGATAATTTTTAATCACGTTAGAGATTTGAACTGTGGAAGATCTAAAGATAGAAAATAAATTACTGATGGATTCTTAGATCATAATGGAGCATAAAAGGAGGTTTTATGTGAAAATCTACTGAGTGTCTGATTTGATGTTGAGCTTTTTAATTGGCTTTTCGTGATGTTAGCCTGTCCAAAATGACTTTGAGTTCTCTCCTGGTAGACATAGGGAAGTAAGCAATAAGCCTTTTCCCATGAGGTCTAGGTACAGAGAGAACTACCTTGTGAAAGGCCTGTTGAAGATTAGCATGGCCAAAGATTGATGTTCACTTCCTGCCTTGGAGGATGCTGTCTGAGTAGCTGTGGTAACAGGATTTCTGGTTATCGAGGTTCATAAAAAAAGGAAACCTATAGTCAAAAGTTATGATTCAATTATAAAAGTTCTGATAAATATAATCTTACTCAAACTCAAATGTTGCTTAGTGTTATGATCAGGAGGTCTGACATGACATTTGAAATCTTGGTTTGAAGTAAAATAATGTAGATAATGCAGTTTTATCCCAAATAAGGTAAATAGGAAGGAGAGTCTTATGAACCTTCTGTAAAGCTTCTCTTCCTGAACAGAATGTATATGGAGAGGGAGGGGGAAATGGAGAAAAATGTGTAAGGAGATAATCTGACTTTTACAGTAGGGCAAGGAAGAGTCTACATTGATTGGGCCCCTAATCCATGGCAGGTGCCACCCCTATAGACATAAACAGTATTATTTTTTCTGACTGCCCCCTTGCTTTACCATATTTTGATTCCTACTGGTAAAACGTAAATGAAAATATGCTAAATAATTACTCAATAAAATGGAAAACATGAAATCAAAATTAGACCACTCTGGTAAAAGCACATTTAAGTTCAAACAGCTGGAACTAACATTAAAAAGTCGGGCAAACTTTTAGGTCACAGAAGAAACTGGAACCAAAACAATAGGACATGTTCTGAGAAGCAAGTCTGAATTTTGACATATGAGTTCTTCTGGGAGAATACCAGAAAAGATCCAACAAAAAATTAATGTCCCTGATCAGGTATCCCAGTAAAAGAACCTTATGCTTCTACAAAAGATTTGAGCCTTGAGCCACAAAATAAGTAAGTCCTCTTCCTGCAGAAAAGCTCAGGGGATTGGCCAAGAGCAGCTGCTGTCCTTTCCTGTGCCTTAGGTCAGACTTCAAGGTCGGGGCGCCTGGGTGGCACAGCGGTTGGGCGTCTGCCTTCGGCTCAAGGCATGATCCCGGCGTTATGGGATCGAGCCCCACATCAGGCTCCTCTGCTATGAGCCTGCTTCTTCCTCTCCCATTCCCCCTGCTTGTGTTCCCTCTCTCGCTGGCTGTCTCTATCTCTGTCAAATAAATAAATAAAATCTTTAAAAAAAAAAAAAAAAGACATCAAGGTCAACCAAATACCACGCAGCCATACTTCCAAGACCTGCTGGTGGAATCTCGAATATTGAGAACAAACACTTAATTTTAATCCAAGATACATTTTAATTGGGTCTATAATTCTTGTCCACCTATATTTTATTTCATGTCATTTTATTTTTTTTTAGAGAGAGAGAGCACACCGCGTGCCCACACACGCTGGGGAGGGGTGAGGGAAGGAGAGAGAGAATCTGAAGCAGGCTCCATCCCGAATCCAAAGCCCCACCTGGGGCTCAATCTCACACTGTGAGATCATGACCTAGCCAAAATCAAGAGTCGGAGGCTTAACCAACTGAGCCACCTAGGTGCCCCTCACCTTTATTTTATTTGATGTAAGAGGAATTGGTTTTACTGAAGAGCTAGGCATACATAAAAAAAAAAAAAAATCATTTGTTTCTATGCTCTCATTGTATTTCTGTTTATTTATAGTATCTCTAGAAACCAAATAAGGAAAAAAAAAAATCCATGGATCTATAATGCCCTAACTGTAGACTTGTGTTTAAGGCACCTCAATATGCCTGCTGGCAAAGTTCTCTCTTCAAAGAACCTCAGACTTGAGTTGAAATCTCCCCCACAGGTTTTATAACAATGGCTAAAACATTTCTTTGTGGATCACAGATACTGAATAAAGATTTTTTAAAAATATTTTTACTGTGGAGTTAAAGGTCCAATTCATTTTGGGAACTTAACATCACTCAAAATACAGTTGACCCTTGAACCATGTAGGGTTTAGGGGTGCTGATGCCCCCCATGTGCAGTCAAAAATCTGCAGGTGCCTTTTGACTTCCTGAAAACTTAACTACCAATAGCCTATTGTTGAAAGCCTTACTGGTAACAAAGATAATCTATTAATGCATATTTTGTATATTCTATATATTATATTCTTATAATAAAATACGGTAGAGAAAAAAATGTTTTTAAGGAAGTCATAAGAAGGAGAAAATACATTTGAAGTACTATATTTATCAAAGAAAATATGCACGTAAGTGGACTTGCACAGTTCAAACTCGTGTTGTTCAGAGTCACCTGTACTTTCTAGCTGCTTCTCTCTCAACTATACATCCTGGGACACACAAGTAGCTACATACAGAAGTAAAATTTCCACAGGCGCAGAGTCTTCAGCTCACCATACATTAAAAAAATTATACATGAAATACATTTCTAGAGTTTTGACACTTTTTTAATATACTGATCGATTCCTCTATAAAACTGTTTTCCAAATCCTTATTTATTTTCCTTAACCTACGAAAGAATCCCCCTACATTTCTGTGCTATTTCTGTCATCTCTATGTTGTTGGCTCACAGCTATACATATCTACCCTGGGCCATTCTTGTGAGCTTCAGACAATAATTTCCAGATTTATGCCATCAGGAAATATTATGCCCTTAGCTTTTATAGACAATCAGCATAAGTAATGGTCATATAGAGAATATTTCTAAATCTAATGCAAAACCATTAGACATAGAATATTATCTAGCTGGCACATTACTCACCATCCCTTATTATTAAGAGCTATGAAAATACAAATATAAATATATATTTTTTTTTTCTTGTGTGCTAACTCTGTTAGAATTTGGATGTTTCCTGTGTGACTGATAAGAAAAATTCTCAGGCATGTCCAGGGTCACCAGTAATGGGTACCATCTCCAATTAGTGATGACAGCCATAGTGGGGAGTAGAAGAGAGTTTCCTTACCTGCCATAAGCAAAGTCTCAGTGGCAGAAAACTGCAGAACGTGTTCTGGCCACAGTGTGTATGTTCCTTTGGCACTAAAATGTCTGTTGAATGTTGACTGAATGAAAATCTGGGATCACATGTCACTTTTTGAATCTTAATAAATTCTGTTACGAATGGATTTAAAGTAATCATTGTAACGTAAATAACAGTCCCTTCACTTATCAGTTATATTTGTTCTCATATGTACTTTTACTTTTCTTATGTGGTTTGACTTTCATAAGTGATCGATCAATATCCATGGAATGCATGAAATAAAAAATTACAAATGTCTTTCTGAGCACATAAAAATTTGAGTTATACTTATGCAATGGGAGAAACAGTTTTAGCAGGTGGATGGAGCAGAGATTGAATTAGATGACACTTGAATCTTTGATGGTCTTAACCCTTGAGACAACCCCCAAATAATCCCTGACATATTACTTTAGCTCGCTATAATACAGCTCTCTGTAACTCTCTCTCACATTACTAGAAGATTGGTATTTATTAATAATCTGTGAAATTGATGTACATTTGGTGTCGCCTATAGTCTAACATACCAGAACACTATTGTTTAACAGAAACAAATATGATGCCCAGAAACACAGAAAAACAAATGCACAGTTGTATACAAAACCTAGCAAGTAAACATAGAGTCTAGATTTCATTTACCTGAATGTACTGACTGTTCCTATGTGCCAGAAAATATACTTGGCACTATGAAGGAAAGATATAAGTATGAAAGAATAAGTTCTGTGCAAAGCTGGGATTTTAAATCCTGGCTCTTCTTACTGACTGACTCTGCAGAGCCTGGATGCAATGTAGAAATATATTTGTGTTTGTGTGATATCGGATGTGTGAGGAACTTTTTAATGCTTTGAAATGAGCGGTTGTTTGCCTGAGTTGGAAAGAACAAAAGTCGGCCATCAATTCTTGTAGTCAGGTTAGGGTCTGTAGAGTACGTGAAATTGCCAGGATATTTGAACATGGTTTTGGTCCTGTCAGTGCCTCCCTTCTTCTTTTTAGGGCTGTCCTAGTACATAGGAAAGAAGGGCTAGGATGCATGTAAGCTCACTTTTTTTTTCCCTTTAAGTATGAATTTCTATTTTTAATTTATTTTGTTTTACGTTTTTATTTAAATTCATGCAGGTAAGCTAACTTTTGAGCTGATTTCTATACATGTTGTTTTTCTCTTAATTTTTTTTTTGTTAGTGAAACATAATCAGTGTTTGCTTTTATCCAAATAGTTTAACATTGCTATACCCATTGTAGTTTTAAATGATGTGCAACATAAATGGGTAAATAATGCAGTATTACTATTGAGTATATTGTATTTGTTCTCTAATATAAATATGTTGTTTCAGAGGTAATTATATTGAAACAGATAAAATGGGTCTTTATTGTAAATGTTCTAGTTATATTTTGGGGTTTTTTGTTTGTGTAAGATTTTATTTTTAAGTAATCTCTACACCAAACATGGCGCTCAAACTTCCAACCTGGAGATCAAAAGTTGCATGTTCTACTGACTGAGCCAGCCAGGAGGGGCCCCTGTTGTAGTTAGTTGTATTTTGAAAGACATATTTCTATGACAAGAAAGCAATTAATTTAAGTATTACTTCTTGATTTTCTTAGTGCCTCTGTTCCTTTTGTCCTAATTAATTTCCACTCATGAGCAATGGTATCCAAATCCCTTTTGATTTCATCTTCATTGTTTAAGCCATCGTAATTCATGATGCTTACATAATTTTAGTGACATGTTCATAGATACAGACATTTAGGTGGGATTTTTCAAACAGTAATTCTTTCTAAGAACCATAGAATCTTGAAACCAACAGTTGTCCTGTAGGTCACCGAGTTCACACTTCCACTGTTGAAAGACTCTCCAGTATATTCTGTATCTTTTTATGGCCTTCTATGAACTTTTTGAATATTCTGTGTAATTGGAAGTTTTAGGCAGCCCATTTCTTTGCAACAGGACTCAAATTTTTATCAAGTTTTTTAAAAAGTATGCTGACATGGACACCTTCCTCTATCACCCATTTATCCAAATGAGGTTTAATTTTTTTAATTTTTTTTATTTTTTTAAAGATTTTATTTATTCGACAGAGATAGAGACAGCCAGCAAGAGAGGGAACACAAGCAGGGGGAGTGGGAGAGGAAGAAGCAGGCTCATAGCGGAGGAGCCTGATGTGGGGCTCGATCCCATAACGCCGGGATCACGCCCTGAGCAGAAGGCAGACGCTTAACCGCTGTGCCACCTGGGCGCCCCTCAAATGAGGTTTTAGAGATTGAACAGAATGAGTTTTCTTTTTCACATCCTTTCTAGGGCTGTACTTGAAGAGAGCTATCATGTCCCTCCTTACGCTTTTCTCTGCTGGGGTGAACTTTGAACGAACTAAGTCGTTTAAACATTGCTATGTAATGTGTTTTCTGGACCCCCCTCACTGCCTTGATCTCAAATCTCTGAAGTTGATCTGACTGGAAGAAAGTACATTGAAATCATGACCTGCCACAACACTAACACTGTATCTCTGAATGGTTCCTAAATGCAATGACTTGTATCGATCTTGTGGTAAAATGACAGGTCTTTTATTTTTACTGGAAATGCTATAAAACCATTGCTTTCTTCTCTTGACTTATAGTATTTACTACTTAAGTATAAATTCTACCAGATTTTTAAAATCTTCATTAAATTTCATTCTATGAGCTAATAAAAATGCATTGTTTGAGTGTTACCTAGCTACATGGCTCCAACTTCTCCATGAGTCTGTTTAATTGTGTTATAAAAATGAAACAGAACACACAATAGATGATGTTCTTCAGGAAAAGCTATAAAGGAGTCCGTTCGTCAGTGGAAGTGTTTATCTAGATCATCGTACCCAAAAGCATCTATCTAGACATTTAAAATCTAGTAGATGAGGGAGACAAGAAAGAAAGAGTATATTAAAAATCCTAATTGAGTTGTTCCCGCACCCACGGGATATTCTGGTTCTGTCTGACCGGAGGCTGAGGTTCATTCAGGTTTCTGATCATTTTTTCCTTCAGTCCCAGGGAGGATCATCAATAATGAGCCTATTAAGACAGCTGGGATGGATTGAGGAAAAGCGTCAGACACATGAAGCTTTCCTGTTCCTTCTTATTTGATCTAATTCATTCCAAGGGATGAAATGGCAATCATCATCATCATCATGACAGAAGCTCTCATTTAATGAGTAATTAGCCTGGGCCAGGCACTGTGCTCAGCTCTGCTTTACATACGTTATTTCTCATCACATGTGATTCTACAACATAAGGCATTGCTTTTATTTAATAGGTAAGCAAAAGGTGACTTAGAAAGACTTGATGTCAGTTCTGTTTGTCTCCAAAACATGTACACTGTCTACAGAAACATTTAGGCTCAGAAATTATATCTGTCAAATAATTAGTAGTAGGACTGTAACTGTCTTTCTGGATGTAGAAGTGTTATAGAAAAGGCTTGGTTCAAAGTCTGTCAGGATCAGCAATGACAAAACTGAATTTTCTGCTCTCGAAGTGTATTTACCAAGACTGTTATAACAGAGTATTCTAGGCATGTGTTGGTTTGTGACTTGCAGGTTTCCTAATTGAAGTCAAGATGAAGCACAGTCCTCAACACAGCCATTCTAAAATAGTGTAGTGAAAAGGTGGGTAGGTGGTGGAGCCCTGTTTATTTTATCTTATTGCAGGAGGAAAAAATTCTCTAGCATGTTTTCTAATGTCTTCTATATAATGTTATCATCTAAGCATATTTGGGTAAAATGTACATTGATTGTAGCAGAGAGGATTGATTATGTCACTACTTTAGAAATAGACTTTATATTGAATACAAGGAGAAGTTAGTTGTAGACTCCTACCTGACTTGCTGTTGGTAAGTCATGTCAGCAGTGCTGGACATACATTAAGTCAGAAAATGATGCCAGCTTACCCTTGATCCAGAGACAAGCAATATTTTTAACAATCTTCATCTTCTTTTTTTTCTTCCTGGAAGTAATTTTTTATTGTATTATCTCTCATTTATAAAATCACTAGATTGTATTATAATTAGTACCCTATAAAATAAAAAGGTATGACTACAAAACATTTATATAGACATTTTCATCTAACTTAAAATTTAGAGAGAACATGCATATAGGTTATAACAAGTATTTTAAAATGGGGCCTGAGTTTGGGGCGCCTCAGTGGCGTGTCTGTTAAGTGTCCAACTCTTAATTTCGGCCAGGTCATGATCTCAGGGTCCTGAGATAGAGCCCCGCATCAGCCTCTGTGCTCAGCACAGTGTCTGCTTGGGTTTCTCTCTCCCTCTCCCTCTCCCTCTGCCTCTGCTCTCTTTCTCTCAAATAAATAAATAAAGCTTAAGAAAAAAAGAAAGAAATGGTGTCTGAGTTCACTAAATATTAATTAGGACTTAACTAAAAGTCATTCCTCTAATGAAATAATATTTTTTAAATAATATTTTAATCATTAATGTGACAAAGAAAAATATGCTTGTTAAACACTCAGGGCTATTGTACATTTATCTAAATTTCTATTACATACATATCATAAATATGTATATAGATACACATACACCCAAATACATACAAAATATATTTGCAAAATCTATGTGTATTCATTTTGTACTCTCTCTCCCCTATATTATAAACTCTTGGAGGTCAAGACCTGTATCTAACTTAATTTGATCTAATACTCTGGGCATTGAATACATTATTTTGCTGACTTTTATGTTGGTTTTGATAAAAATATGCACTATTCTATTTATAATGGGAAATTATCTTGGCTTGGAGATAATGATTTTCAATATGTAGCACTAAAGATTCATATTGATGGCAAGGAAGCAAACTCAATAAAACATCAGTTTAGTTCAGCTTTGGCTGCAAGAATATTATAATGTTCTGTTTCACTAGCTATTAGAAAATATCAAGATTCTTTTCTTTCATTTATTCAGCATATGTTTGAGTACCTACTTGGGGCATGCTCTTGCTAAGTGTTAAGGATACAAATTAATGAGGCACAGTTTCTGTCTTGAAAGCATATGCCATAGTATAGTCTCACACACACCCATGTACACACACACACACACACACACACACGAAATCTACATTAAAGTACAAAGAGTACAGTAATAAAGTTATACCAGAGAATTATGAAAGCCCTCAAGAGGGATGCCTAATCTAGCTGGCAGTCTCATAAAAGGCTTGCTGATAGTGAGTCTTGAATGAAATGTTTAAGGGTGCATATGGGCTATCAAAAAATATAGGGATGAAGTCAGAAGGTCACTACAGACTGAGGGAATAATAAAAACAAAGGGATAAGTAGGGTATTTAAGCAATAATACAAATAATAGGGATTATGTATTTAATATTTATTTTGGACTAGCAACTGTGCTAATGGTTTGACATGGATTCTCTAGTTTTTGCCTTACAATAACTTTATAGATTAATGCAACTTTTATCACTATTTAGCAGATGAGGTAATGCAAACTCAGAGTCCAAATGTAGAGAAGCTGGGATTCAGATGCAGGCCTTCTGACTCCAGAATCCCTTCTACTAAGCTCCCCAATACAATCTTAAATTTGCAGGCCTTCTGACTTCAGAATCCCTGCTATTAAGCTCCCCAATACAATCTTGAATTTGGATACTCCCAATAATTTAAAGCAGCTATAACCTGTTCCCCAAGGAAGAATTCACAACAATTGGGCTGGAACCCCACGGCAAGGGTTCATGGAAATTTTTGAGGTAAACACTGAATACCCAAGTATAACCTCAGGCAATTTGGCTTTTTTCTAATGTATAGTACTAAAGATTTCATTCTGTTTTTCACACACTGAAAAGGTTGGCATATATCTTGCTAGTGCTGGAGTATTTATATATAGTCATTCAGCCTCATTTTGGTAGGGTCAGGATTTGCATTCATATACCGTATATAAAAAGTGTTAAGTGTTGCATTTGAGGTTGACGTTTTCTCCAGTTCTGGAAAGCTGTGTTTTACACACCAATTCTTCCAACTGAAGTGTTTGAGGTCATACTTCTAATTGTGACTTTTGTCCCACAAATTTTCAACAGGATTCAAAGTGCTGGATCTCATTAAGTTGAATTCCTAGGACCATGGAGAGAGGAAATCTCTATTTCTATTTAATCTCTTAAAGTGAATTTCCTATTTCAAATAATTCTCCTGAGAAAGACTTAGTGCTAATAATTGGCTTCATATTATCCTTCATTTTTTTCAAAACCAGAACTCAATATGTGCCTATAGTGTGATCATATGGGAATACTAATTGTTTATTTGAAAAGCCTCTTTTAGTCCATAGTAAAATAGACTATGAATGAATTCTTGATAGCTATTGTAATTATCTGGGTGGTGCTCATTACATAAATTTGGAAGAATACTTTAAATGCAGTACTCTACTATACATAGTTACTGAGAGAAGCAGTTTTCCAATACTTAGAGAAATGAAGAATCAAACATTTGAAATAGTCTTTGGATCTGTTGGCTAGGGTGAAAGAAACCAGAGCCAGACTTGGAAATGAGACATCAATAAAAGGAGCCAAGAAAGAACAATTATAATATCCAAACACTAAACCTTTCATCCAGTTTAGCTATTATTTTCTAAGAATTTTTTAAGCTTTTGGTTTTTAAGAAGTACAATTTTGATATGATAAGGAGACATGATTCCACTGACCTTTTTATTAGTTGAAAGCTCTTTGTTGGCATTTATATTTCCATGATGCCTCTTTTAAATCAAATTATTTTAAAATAGCTTCTCTGTATCGTTATTTTTCAGAAACTTTTTTTAAAGATGTATTTATTTATTTGAGAGGGAGACTGAGAGAGAGCAGGAGCAGGGGGAGGGCCTGGGAGAGAGGGAGAGAGAATCCTCAAGCAGACTCCCCACAGAGCGCAGAGCCTGGCACTGAGCTTGATCCCAGGAGCCCAAGATCATGACATGAGCCTAAACCAAGAGTCAGCCCCTTAACCGACTGAGCCACTCAGCCACCCCAGCATCTCTGTCTTTTAAACATTTCTACTCTTAGCTATTTTATGAACAGCTATTATTTCTCATGGAGTTTCAAGTCTCCTGGCCTCTAACTGAAATCCTCTGGAGACCTTTTTGGTATTTTAGAAGTTCTGTTGAGTCAAAGTCAGTGTAACACATTAACTTTTCAGTTTTGAATTAATATTCTTTCAAAGTGTGTTGATACATGAAAATCTAGTTCAGCATTGTCTCATTGAACTTTCTGTGATGATAGAAACGTTCTCTATTCGATCAGTTCAATATGGTAACCAGTAGCCACATGTGGCTGTTGAGCACTTGTAATATGACCAGGTGACCAAGAAATTTAATTTCTAATATTATTTAATAATCATTATTTAAAATTTAAATAGTCACATGCAGCTAGTAGCTACCTTGTTGGATAGAGCAGTGGTAGTTAATACATTTGAACCGTGTGGCTAGTAAAGTTCTGTATTTCTAAAGATGTATAATTGAGGTAGTAACTTAGACATGCATGCACATCATAAGAAAGGTCTATATATATATATATATAGGTATTGCAGGCTTATACATGGGCTATTCTCTCCCCAGGTGATTCCATTGCAACATTGGAACAGTCACCAAAAAGGGAACTCATTTAACTAGAACACACCAGCCATGTCATTGTGCTATGGTGGTAAACAGTGTTTTCACATTCAGAACAACCAGAAATATGAAATATACCAACCCGCTGACTAAAATTTTCTGGCCCTTTAATCCCTTTTCAGTTTGGCTATTTAGTGATTGATGAGTTCCTGATTTTAAATTGAATATTCAGTGTGATCTGGACGATGGATGATTGAGAGCACTTCCTATCCAGCCATACGTTTCTGGTGCTCCTGTTAATAAACTCTGAAAATAAATGTTGAGATCCAGTCACAAAAAAGTTTTCTGAGATGAGGGTATTGATGTAAGCATCAGTTTTAGTTTCTGCTTTAATGAATTCAAAATAATATATGTTATAGCAAAATAGGAAATGTGTCTCTCAAAGCCTAATCTTGAAAAGACCATGCAGAGAGTTAAGACCCACTTTTCTCCTGCTCGTGCAAGTTAATAATGATTGAACACCACTGTTAGAAAGTGTAGCTCTTAAGCTATATCCAAGATGACCATTGGCTCTTGATGAATCACCAATGCAAGTAAAAGAGTGGAGGATAGATTTGCTGGTCAATGCAAGGTCTATCATTTAGCCTCACTTTGTTATTACTGATGGTTCTGTTTTGACTTGTTTTCTTAGTGATATTTTGTACTGTTGGTAAAAGAGAAAAACATTAAAAAAGTGAGTCACAGGGAGCTCGATAAGGAGTAAGCAAGTCATGGCTATCATACTTTCACCATTCAGGTCTGTGTATGTGTGTGTGTGTGTGTGTGTGAGAGAGAGAGAGAGAGAGAGAGAGAGAGAGAGAGAGGGAGGGATAACTTCTGCATGTGAAAATCTCTTGGATATCTGAATTTGTCACTATCTTGCTATTTAATTTATATTCACTCATTTTTAAACACCACATACATGCAGTTTAGATTTAGATTCAGCTGTAAATAAGAGAAAACCTGAAATTAAAGTCCTTAAACAAGAGAAAAAAATGTCTTTATTTCTCAAATAAATGAGGTCAGTATTCCAGAGCTGTTTTGGCTATTTCTTCCTCAGTGACACAGGGTTCTTTTATCAACCTCTGCAAAATCAAGCACATGGCTTCTGTCTTATGATCAAGAGAGCTACTTGAGCTCTGGATACCACATCTGCATTCCAGAGAGTGAGAAGAAATAGAAAGAAAAGGGGCAAATTCCTTATGCTACATATCTCTGAAAAGAGTTCTTGGTAGTTTCTACACGAAAATTTTTGTTGACAAGCCTGAATATGACCATACCTCCCTGTACGGTAGCTGATCCAGGGTTTTTTGACAGAAGAGATGAAATATTTAGGTCCCAGTAATATTTCCTTTTGAAGATTAATGTTGAACTAGAATGACTTTCCTGCCTTATTGTAGAAACAGACCATTATTAGAACTATTTATGGTATATACAAAGCTCTGCAAATAAAAATACAGAACTGACCAAGAATATATGTGCTGGGTTATAGCAAAGTTAGCATTAAGAAACAGCTGCTGTAAAAAAGTTGGTCCCATTGATGGGAACAATGAGGACAGGCCGTAATAAAAATATACTTTATAAAGGACTGACTCTTCTTATAGAACAATTTGGAAAAGGCTCACTTCACTAGATTGGCTTAAGTTAGAATGAACTAATCCAAGTTAGTAGGATATTTATTTATAATTTTATAAATCCACCGTGTCATGTCCAGAAAAGAGGCAGGCGATAAAACTTAAAACTCACAGTGAACTCCTTGCAACAAATAAAGAACTAAATGGTATTTCCACAAGAATAAATCATAAATTCATATGATGTCCTTGAGTAGTGGATTTGCATTCTGATTGCTGACTTGGCAGAAAGACTTAGAAAATCAACTAAGAGCATTTAGATTGCTATTTAAGCATAGTGGTATGTGTTGTTTTCATTAAAAACTATCTGAAGCATATTGTTTATCTTTAAAATATATAATGAACATGGATATTACTCAGGAAACAAAAAACACTGACGAACATATGCTAAGAGTGTTTTCTCTTTTGATTAGGTTATTTGTATAGTTACTGATGTATTATAAAATATTCTCATAAATTTAAGAAAAAATCTAACCATGGTTAAGTGAAAGTCTTTATTATAATCTAGAAACTTAACTAACAACCATTCTCCCCCACATACTCCCAAGTTAACTAAGATTCTGACGTCCATAGGCCAACTTCACCTTAAGCACTGTAGACATAGGGCCTATGACCCACATTACTTTTAGGGGGCTCATGAAAATGGTTTATTTACTTTTAAAATAAGAAAAATAAACTTTTAGGCCTAATTTGTATGAGTATTTAATATTAAGGTATTTATATTTTTACCAACACAGTTATAAAATGAAATTTTAATTTTTTTTAGGAAGGAAGAGGCCCACAGAGGCAAAAGTCCCTGGAGCCCAGGGAAGTTATAACATGCCCCTGGATAGCATCTGCACAAATATCTCCATTTGGCATGCTGAATTGCATATAACAATCACACAGTAACATATAACAAAAAGTAACTAAAATTTCTATACTATAAGTGGGGAGCAAATGCTGTTTTAAGTGTTTCATATAAATTAATTTAATCCTTGCAGCAAGCTTAGTATTATTATAATCCTTCCCCTCTTCTGTAGTCTATGCCATCTTTAACTTCTAGGCAGGATCATGAAAATACCTGCTTCCGAGAAGTAAACATAAAAATGCTGCCACGGCTGCATGATTATCTCCTCAGTAAAGCAATGGAGCAGAATCAGAATCAGGTGAATGTTGAATTTCTCCTGCCACATTTACCAAAGATCTTATTTTGGGATGTGTTGTCATCCAAAGGCTTTAACAGCATTTATAGGATTTTTTTGTCATTGTTTCTGAGCTTAATGAAATGTTAGAATTATTTCTGCCGATTTGTTAAATCCTGGAATCACTAACTTTCTTCATAACAAGAACTATGAACATCGCCACCACATTGGGTCCAATTCTGTGGCAGTACAGTTTCTTCAGAGGAATAAAGTGCGGCCACTTCTGAAATTGTATTATTCCTACTGTGCTCTTTGCTGGATAGAGTATTTGAGTTTTTTCAACTTGAAAATTTTAGAGGTACACGCTTACATTATGCATTTAGAGTTATGTACTTAAAGGTAGCATTTGTGTGAGATTCAAATAGAGAATATAAATTGACTATATCTTTGATTGATTAACAAAAATAACAAATATGTGCTGCCGTCCTATCTGCATAACCACAGTGCTTACTTGAATAAGAAAACATGGAAGAACTGAAGTAGGTAACCAGATGACAAGTTTTTACCAAAACCCATGTTTGCTAGAATCATATGTATGATTTCAATATCCCTGCATCATGTGTTTCGTCTCTAAGTAGAGCTTTAGTTTACGTGTTAGAACAACAAACTACACATGTGTCAATATTTTGATATGTTGTTGTAAAATTCTACCTGTGTATCTTAAATATATATATGATATAGAGAACTATTTACCTAGTTAATTCATCCGCAGTAACCAATACGACGAATGAACACTTCCTAAAAATTGAAACCAGTTCTCGGGGCGCCTGGGTGGCACAGCGGTTAAGCGCCTGCCTTCGGCTCAGGGCGTGATCCCGGCGTTATGGGATCGAGCCCCACATCAGGCTCCTCCGCTGTGAGCCTGCTTCTTCCTCTCCCACTCCCCCTGCTTGTGTTCCCTCTCTCGCTGGCTATCTCTGTTAGATAAATAAATAAAATCTTTAAAAAAAAAAAAATGAAACCAGTTCTCTACCAACTTACCTAGCTGCATTATGACTGTAATATAATGGATAAATTATTGCATATACTATGCACTTTAAGCAATATTAATCAACACTAAGATACTGTTTAAAAGGAGTCCTAAAAATGTTTTATATATGGTTGAAATGTTTGAATCTAAAAGACTGTTATAAAAATGGCTTGTTAATTTCATTTCCATCAGAGACTATAATGTCTTCTTGTTAGGACTCATGCACAAAACCGTTTAAAAGAATATTTCTGACTGAGAACTTTATCTGTGATCTTATCCAGAACGCCCTTTAACCTCTAACCATCTCAGGACTGCAGACAGTTTATCAGAATAAATTATAAATTTGGAGAGCTTGAGTTGATTTTAGAGGTTACCTAGTCTAATGCTCTCATTTTATACAGAAGAGAAATGAGATGCATAAAGGTGAAGTGATCTTTACAAGGTCATGCAAGCTATTTAGAGGCAGAGACAGATTAGAAGTAAAAACAAGATATTAGATCCCCAGTCACCTCATTCCCCTCTTTTACGGTACACTTTGTTACCTGTGCTACGTGTTATACAAATTCACAGTTCTATTGCTAATCTGTTTTACTTTGTTTGGCAGACACTTGTTATAAAGAAAAGATGGGAGATGGATATTACAAGTCAAAATGACTTGAAAACTGTCAAGTCAATAAAATTGGCAATAAAATTTTCATAGATTACAGCAGGGAGAGAAGAGACAATTACTTTATGAAGAGAGATACTGCAATTTTTGAGAAAGAGTAGATAATGAGGTTTATTCCCATAGATCTATGATCAAAGTCACCTATAATTGTGAAAAACACAGCTAGTCTTGCCTCTTATAGATGATGAAACAACAAAATTGGTGATCCTTTCCCATAGAAGTTGAGAAGTGCATTTGCAAACCGAGCTATTATTTCCTTTTTTGGAATAAGAGTTTTAAGAGGTTAACGATAAGATCATTAAATGCTTGTCCTTGCAAACTCAGAAAAGGCATTATATAGCATATGTGCTTTTTCTTAAATGTATCATCTTAAGTCATTTTTAGCATCCAAAGTAAAATTTTAAAAATGAGTTTGCTTTTTTTTTCTTCTCAGTGTTCTGCCAAGGACAAAGTTTTGATTTTGGCCAAAATAGGGGAATCCCTTTGGACATTCCAAGATTTAGAACTATTTTCATGGTATTCATCCAGAGTGGGAGAAAATAAGTTTTATCTCTTCCCATCTAAGCATCCTTAGCTGGATGAGATCGAGAATGTACCTTTCTACCCTCATTCTGAGATATATATATGTATACACACACACACACACACACACACACACACACACACATACTGTGTATATTTTTTTCTGTGTGTCAGTGTTGCTTTTAAAATCATATCTGCACAGTTGAATAACTGTAAAAAATTGATTGGACCAAGGAAAGTGCAGTGGGATTATTTTGTTCCCTTAGGGTTGTTGGGAGGATTAAATATTATTACACATGTAAAGCACTAACCAAATGCCTAGCACAGAGTAAGTGCTCAATTATTGTTGTCATTAATTGTGGTTGCACTGGTACCTTTAGCTGCTGAGTTAATAAGGCTTTTTTCACATGGCACCAAAAGATACTCTGAAACAAGCAGACCAAATTATGCTTGCACCAGCAGTGAATGAGAATCCCTGTTTAATCTCTCACTACCCTGTCAGCATAAATGTGTACTACTACTTTGGGCTTCTTCTTTTTTTTTTTTCCCACCTCTGATATGTAGTAAAATATAAAATCCATTTAATCATAGCACAAATATAAGTTATAATGATTCTGTCATATGAAAAGGTAGGAGAAGTTCAGTGCTTTGAAACAAAATAATACAGCACATACAAATGATAATGACTTTTAGAACGATGGCAGTTGGACAATTTTCTTAATGTGAAGAACAAACTGAATTGCACACCTGCTTTTTTCTTGGTGAGACTCCATATAGATGGAGACCTGTCATGGTTCTCAGAGTATGGTTCCCACACCAGCACCACTGGCCTCACTCAAGGTCTGAGAGATGCTAATTTACATGCCCTCCTCCCCGCACCCCGCAGTCTGTATCAAAAGCTCTAGGAGTAGGACCCATTAATCTGTTTTTAAAAGCCCTCCAGCTTATTCTGATGCCAGTTAAAGTTAAGAACCACTAATATATAACTCCGCCTCTCTCCCTCTCTTCTTCCTTCAATGTCTGTATTTTAGTCTCCCTTCTCTTTTGCACCATCTCTTTCTCCTTCCATGGCCTTCTTCCTTTCTTCATCTTTCCCTTTCTGTTCCTCCCCCCCACGCTGTGAATTGGTGGTTGAAACTAGTCATTGCATTATTGTTAAACTACAGAAGTTGACGAATTTGACCTAAATACTCACTGATGATTAAATGAACCTGGACAGGAGTGTGTGTCTCCTTGCCTTCAGCCCGGCATTCTTCCCACTGCACTGCAGTGTGCTAATAGGCTGAAATGCTCTTGAAGAAACCTCCTTCTATTGTCCATATTATTGTCCTTGGAGACATTGCCTCTTTGAATATAATAGAATTTCAAAGCTTACTGATTTAATCTTTCATGCTTCAAATCCAGACACTGTGTTATATTCTAGGTGAAAGATTGCTGTTTCTTTATTATTAAAGAAGGAATTGTGTCTTCCTAGCTATAATTAGTTACATCAGCCCTCACATCAAAAGGGTAGTAATTTTCTGAACCAGAGCTTTGAAAAGTAGCAAGAAAATAATTTTACAAGTGTCTTTTTCAAGAGCATGAAAATTATGAGGCTGTAGGTTCAAACTATTCAGTTGAAAATGTGTCCAAGTTAAGCCAGACATAAATTCATATTTTCTTCTTTTTTTTTCTCCCTGTGGCCCTTACTATGTTGCTATGACATTTTATCTCACCCTGAAGGCTTCATGAGGAGATGGCTAGATATAAGGTAAAGTTAAAAAAGTAGACAACCTACTATAAAGGAAATTAAGTAGGTGACATACCTTCAATCCAGGGACAATAAGGGATTTTTTTCTTAAATCTTTTTTTTTTTTAATTTTTTAAAGATTTTATTTATTTATTTGACAGAGATAGAGACAGCCATCGAGAGAGGGAACACAAGCAGGGGGAGTGGGAGAGGAAGAAGCAGGCTCACAGCAGAGGAGCCTGATGTGGGGCTCGATCCCATAACGCCGGGATCACGCCCTGAGCCGAAGGCAGATGCCTAACCGCTGTGCCACCCAGGCGCCCCTTTTTTCTTAAATCTTAATAAAGCCATGATAAAGCCTTTCCTGGTTGCTTCCCACTTTAGTTTCCTTTATACTTAACCATGAGCTCATTTTTCTCAAAACACAGTTCCACTTGCATTTTCCAACTCAAAATCCTCAGTGACTTTGCAGATCTGTGGGCTCACCCCTCTGAAATACTTCCTCGCTGGATTTTTATCTTTAAACTCCACTACTTTCTAAATGAAGCCTAATTGTTTGCCCCAAATATAGCCTGGGTTTTCCGGACAGCACCCTGTAGAATTAAAGGAATTATTAGCTCTTAGTAATAAACTATTTTCTGCTAACTTAATTTTGATTTTATGAGCAGTGTTTTAAATTCCGAATTTGATTTTTTTTTTTTTAAAGCACCCAACCACTGCTAGCACTTTAGTTTGTGACTCTTCAAACTTACCTGGCTGTCATCTTTGGCCAGGTTCTTAACATCTGTAAGGATGGTACTAATCTTAATATGTGGACACCAACGCTTTTAGGTAGTGGTGTTTGAGGATTTGTTGCAAGTGGGCCCAGACTCATCCCTTCACCAAGAATTTTATGTCCTTTCCCTTAGCGTTGGGAATCCCGTGTTGCTTTATGGTCTGTCTTCAATGCCTCCTCCTCCATAAAACACCACTTAGACACTGCCTCACAAAATTTACAGATCTTTTATGACCATACTTCACTCCACTTATTGGTAGTCCACTAGGTTCTTTTCTCAAATCTATCCATGATTTTTTTTTTGCTAAAAATTACCATTTTTGAACAGTCATTTAGTTATTGTTTTGAACTCTTTATGATGCCCTGCTTATAGAAAATATTCATTAACCTTCGATGAATTTAGTTTTAAATTTTAAAAGCTAAACAACAAAGTTTAGAGGACTATAAAACGAGTTGAAATATTACAGAAAATTTCTTGTCACTCTGTTATATAAACCGTCTTTAACAGAAGTTCATTAGTTATGTTTCTTCCTACCACTGTAAAAAAAATAGATGTTTTTGCAAAAATATCCCTAACTTTATGAGGCTGTGTTCTTCATTAACTAATAATTGCCAGATTCCTTAAAATTTCTCTGTAAAATAACATGTTTATGTGTGTGTTGGGGTGGGGGGGTTGTGTATAGAACTTTTTCAAATATTGACTTCTACATCTTCTGGATATTTCCTCTCTCCTTCAATGCAAATATATTTCATTTCCAATAACTTAAAAATATGACAAGGCATGAAAAATCTTCAGGTTTAGCTAGAAACAGGGGAAAGAAAAAGAGGTAAATCTAGGAGTAGGATAAAGCAGAGAAAGAGAAAAGGTATACACCACTTTTTAGATTAATAGCTTAACACTTTACCTTCCAGGACATTGTATAATCATAGAGCATTCTATAGATTAATAAAAGTGACTAGAAAGTGAAAATTGCACAAAGATTGATAAAAATACTAAATCACAAGTCATATATGAGTAACAACTATTAAGATCAGGAAAATATACTGTGTGTGTGTGTGTGTGTGTATTTGTGTATTTTTTAAATAATCATATTTTATAAATTTAGTCTTTTGTGACAGATTGATAACACCAGTAAATAGGAAAGACCAAACTCTCACAATAAAAAACACAAATATTCCTCCCAGATAAGTGCACAGTGGAGAAGTTCCAGGTGATTCTCAGGCCTGGAATACCTCTCAGATTTCTACCTCAAACTAAGATCTTATGATTCCTGATATTTTTAGCTGTCTGAGATAGAGTACACAGAAGAGAATTTTGTAAGACAAAATTCAAAAATTCCTTTTTTAAATGAATTGAGAGAATTTAATCATGTTTAACTGTCAAGTATTTATATATGAATTGGGGACCCTCTGAAGAACATAAAATAATATTTGTAATATATAAGCCATTCTATACGAAATCATTAGGTATATCACTAGCTGAATTTAAAAATAAGTTACATAAACTAGTACTAACTGTTTCTATGATAGAAACTATACAAAAATATTAATTATCACTCTTAAAGTCTTTGTTAAAGCAATCTTTATGTTAATGTCTGCTATTATATCCACTGGTAAGAAATACATATTTTCACAATTGCTTTAATGTATGTTTACTGCTATTAAAATAAAATATGCATTTCTTACATAATTGACTAAAAATTATCTTAGGGGTTCGAACACTACCTAATTACATATTAATACAATTGAGTATTTGTTTTAAATCCAAGGGAACATTATTAGTTCACAAATAATATTCAGTATCAAAATTAGTGACACGTGTACGTACTGAATATCCCCAGAGTTTTGCACTGTGGTCTGTCATACAAAATGTGAAGCTGAGCAGCTTCCCTACCCCAACCCTAGTAAAGGATATTTATTCTTAGGTGAAGTTAAACTATACTTTAAACAGTGAAAAAGAAAGAATATCAGACCTAAGCAACAGTTGGTTACTCTAAGGTTGTGATTAAAATGAAAGTCTGTTATTCATAGGTTTGCCTTTCAAATACATGCTGTATTTAAGATGAGAAATTTTCATGTTTGGGGGCGCCTGGGTGGTTCAGTTGGTTGAGTGTCCGACTCTTGATTTTGGCTCAGGTCATGATCTCACGGTCCTGAGATCGAGCCCAGCATCCGGCTCTGCGCTTAGCAGGGAGTCTTCTTGAGATTCTCTCTCCATCTTCCTCTGAACCCTCCCCCCCAACTGGTGTGCACGTGTACACTCTCTCTCAAATAAATAAATAAATCTTAAAAAAAAAAAGTTTTCATGTCTTATATGATATGTTTCTTTCCTAGTATTTTTTTTTCTTTTCCTAGTATTTATTTCTTCTTTCAACAAGGGAGATTATCACCAAAAGTTGTATGTTTTTAGAGGATAGCATATGAAAATTTTTGTTGTTGTTTTGCAAGGTGGTGAAAGTAAACAAATAAGGGAATAGTGATGTACCTACCTACTCTATGACTACCCGATGGGCTCCCTGTCACTTGTACTAAAACAGTATTATCTCTTGAACATAGTGCATTCACAGTGCCATGATATTTGGGTATGAACTACAACAAGCAAGACTTCTGTCTCTTCTTGAAGATCATTCCAGGAACTGGAAATCCTACATCTATCTTGTTTCTGAAATGAGACAGTCTTCCCAGTAATAGAAAAAGGTTGAGCAAGTAGAGAAAAGTGTTTAAACATGCCTCTGTGGTCAAATATATGTTGTATCACAGCATGCATTACTCATATTGCATAATCTACCGAGAAAGCATGCCTCAGCCATCGGAGCGGAACATATCAATGTGTAAAAATTGCAGTTACTCTTTAAAACCGAAGCAAGCTTTAATAGATGCTGCGCAAGCTTCTGAGACTAGACACCGTGAAGATTCTCTGGGCTATTTCATTAACAAATTGTATCTCTGCAGCCTGCATTTCTCTACTTATTTATTGAACAGATAATAGGAAATAACTACTTTCTTTGTGAAGTCGTAAATAATACGGCAGAAGGATATTAAATGCACTGAGATGTGACAGAAGAGCTAAAACTTGTGAGTTTTAGAATTTTATGATGCAAGCCTTTTTTTTCTTTTTCCATGAGTACATGTAAAGTAAACAGATATATTTGAGTTGTTTATGTGGATAATTACCAGTTTAACATTAAAGCTGCTGAAAAGCAACTATCTTAAATCCAGAACTACTTCTTATACTTTTTCCTGGAATATCACTTGCTGAAGGGCTTTACTAAAGAGGGGGGGGGGGAGAAAGATCCCTTAGCCTTATCCATAGTCCTGCTAAAAATGATGTAAAACCTTTTATGATTATAAAGGTGGTTTTATGTCCATGCTTCTCATAATCACTGTATGGTGCCTATGAAGGTGATAGGAGGGCACCAGCTTTTCTAGTCCAACATGGCTTTATCCTGTTTACTGAAATAGTTCCAAGCAGTACCACGCCGAGATGATACATTACCTTTCTTACTGCTATCAGCACGAGAGCTCTTTCTGTTTGTCTTTTCAGAGCTTAGCAAGATTTATAATTATTTTTTAACAGTAAGTGAACAAAAACTCAAGTAAAGGTAAAATAATAGAATTAAGCTTTCAGGGGGCATAGGCATTGTATTTTTTCATTATCACAATTATCTCAAATTATATTGGTCGAGATGACTTGTTCTTTGAAGCATTGTTTTCAATTGTTACGGATTACTAAACATGTCTTAGATCTGATCATTTTGGTTTCCTTGTCAAGAAGTCATATTTATTTTGTTCAAAGAGATATGGGGTAGGGGGAAATGGCCCTGGAGGCAGGTACATCTAGAATTAATTTTGTCCTTGGCCAATTATCAGCAGGGTAAATGGTAAGTTATGTAACTGTGAAACTCAGTTTCCTTACCTGAATAAAACAAGTTAAGTTTCTAGTTTACAAATAAACTTGGACACATTTATCTCTACTCCTTTCTGAGACCTCATTAAATTGAAAGCCAAAACTAGGAGAGAAAGTGACAACAGATAAATGTTTATCATAAGTTTTTAAGAGATGAGAAAACGGTGGACAGGGGTAAATGACTCAATAAATTAGACAGGCTAAGACCTAAGTGTTTTCTACAGGGAACACTAACAGAAAACAAGCCAGTATATGCTGTAGGAAACCATAAAGGCTCATGAAGTGGAAGTACTTGATGTTTTGGAAGACACGGGTGGAGAAGGAGTTAAACATCTTATAGGGAATGATCAGAACTCAATCCCAGTGTTTCACTCTGTGCATCCAAGCAACTACTCTTCCCTGACCCTGGCAAAAAATAAGATATTTATTCTTCATGAAATTCAACCAGAAAACCTTTGTAGAAAGAGAGGCTTTGTACAACAGAGAATAGAGGTGAGGCATTATATTAAATATAAGAGTATTTCTAGAAGGTTGACACACTATTTTATATGTAACTGAATGCATCTCTAGAGGAAGAAGAAAGCAATGTGCATAAGAATAAGAGAATTTCTATAGTGAATAGTTAAAATAAAATATGTAGTATTTGTTTGTTTAACTCTTACACAGCTCATTGTGTATGAGGCTCTGTTCTAAGTACTTCACAAGTACTACTAGTTCATGGAATTCCCCGTATAGCCGTGTGAGGTGGTGTTACTGATTGGTCTCCTACTTGCAGATTCCCTTCGCCCGTCTCATCCAATCTCTGATCTTCTCACTCTCTAGATTTAAATGGTTCAGTAACAGCTCTCTATACACAGAAATCCAAACTTCTCTATTTTAGCATGCAAGAAAGACTCTTCTTTCTTCTACACACCAGGCATGGGAGATTCATTGCCACAAGAAAATCCTCTCATACATGTTTGCCTTCACACGTGCTATCCCTTCTGTCTTTCTCTCTTTAAAGTCTTGTGTATTTGAAGGATTTCTGCTTTCTTCAAATCTTATTTCAATTGTTTCTTCTCCTGTGAGCCCTTTCCTGGCTTTCTCAAGAGGAACTACTGGGTACTTTTCCCCCCATGTTTGCAGAGCACATGGAATGTTCTTCTATATAGCACAGGGAGAGGAAGAGGAAGGGAGAAAAAGAGAAAGAGTTCCAGTAACAACATATGATGTTAATTTCAGGATTAAGAAGACCTTTAAAGTGTGTAAGTAAAGAATAAATGACTTACCAGAAACTAAGTCGCTCGTGTTAAGCTAAAATTTTAAAAATACATATCTTTTATAATATCAACAAATAAATTTATAGAACTTGTAATTTTCTTTCAGTTAGTAGCATGGTACATATTATTTACAGTTTTTAAGGACAATGAAGAACAATTTAACTTGATTTATCCTCCATTATGTTTTTCTTTAAAAGAAACATTTTTCTTATCCATAGATAATTAACACCTGTCAACTATTATATGCCAAAAGCTCACATCAATTTCTGGCTTAAAACATGCAGAATGATGCAATCAGAGGATTGAGTCTGTTTCTGTGCCTTTATATTCCACTATAGTATTATGAGTAAATAAAATCATGTTTAAATAATGTGATTAAAGAAATGCTAATGTATATTATAAAAAGTTAAAATATATAACATTTCTATTTTGTAGTTTTTATTTCTAAGGTGAGTTCTTTCATAGTACATACAGCTTTATTTCCCCTCTTTTTTATTTAGGTTTCTGATAATTAGAGTATAGACTTATGGCACATCCTCTTGTTGGCAAAACTGTGCTCTTTGATAATTTTTGCTGACATATCCGTACTTCTTGATGGAAGTCTCAAGAACCTGAGTGGTATCTTAATAAGAATGCATCTTTTAAAGATATTTTTGAAGGATTTTGTAGATAATTATTCAAATGCCCTTTGTTATAAGAAAAAATCAAAGAAAACAATATGAATATTTTTAATATTTGCCAGACTTTTCCATTACAATGATACTAGGGATTTTAATTACAGAGGCAATTGGGATAGAATGTGACATTTTAATTTGAGGAAGACTCAGGAATGAGCCCAAAGTTTCTAAACTGCTTCCTATTGGGAATGGCAATGACTCATATTTATTGGGCACTTACAGTAACTATCCTAAATGGACTGTCTCCTTATAGTCTTAGAACACTAAGCTGCAGGTAATGCTTTTACACACATTTTTTAAATGAGTAAACTACGCAAAATTGTAAAGTATTTGCTAAGTTCACGCAGCTAGAAAGTGATTGGATAGAAGATACTTAATTCAGGTGTGGGCATTCAAAAATTTACATTCATGGCTATGGCAACAAGCATCCACACGTGCAGCCTCAAAAAATTACTTGAACTCTTAACTAATTTCCCCAGGTGTTGGTCCCTGCCTAACTCATTCGGTAATAGTTCTACCATAGTTTTTAATTGAGCATGAAGAAGCATTATCATTGTTGGAATTATAGAAAATAAAATGAATAGATATTGATAATAGTAAGGATCATAACCACAGAATAAAGTTGAGGAAATGGATGTGTGAAGGGATAGATGCATGGGTCTCCACTAATTATTTTGAGAGGATCAGAAAGGAGTTCTTTTGTTATTTTTTTTCAAGTATGATTAGATTCTATCCAACATTTTTCACAAATCTTAGGCTGAAAGCTCTGACTGTATAAATGGTCTAGAAGCACCTAATGTGACACGGGGTGTTAAAGACATTCTCAGGGCTTTTCCTTTGCCAAAATTTGAAAAAGGAAGTTTATTTATGGTAGTTTATGGATCCATTTGGAGCTTTATTAACCAATTCTGCACCCATACGGCCAAAAACTGTCTACTTACTTATGCACTTCCACTTTTCTTTGTGATCTCATGAAAATGTCACTAGGAATATTCTTTATCTAGTTCAGCAGAAGGTTGGATTGAAGGATACGTAGAGATGCTTGTAGAATAGAAATTTAGTTTCTATTACTGCTAACTAGGAAAATTATCTTAAGCAAATGCATTGAAAAAGATAGTTGTTCATGAATATCCTAACACATACAGTATTACTATTGTATATGTATATAAATTTATACATGAAGATGAAATAGATAGCAGCTTATTTCATTATGAAGGTCAGGACTTGGGGGGATGGAGAGCATTTGTTAAATGTTTTCTTGTGAAAAGAAATGATATTACTAAAAGTTTAAAAGTACATTGTAATAATATTAAATATAGAAAGCATAGCTATAGTTGGTTTAACTGAAAGCACTTTTTCTGTCCCTTCTGTTTTTCCTTTCAGTAGTAATTACAAGATGTGGATGACAAAGATAGGAAGAGTTCTTGAAGTGGTAACAGCTGGGTCTTTGTTGAATCCCATAGCATGCCTTGTTGGTGGCTTCCAGATTGCTTCTAGGTCTGCCCTTGCTGGTGAAATGCCTAAGCTTTGTTGTGTTTTTAGAAACTCTGCGTGAGGGGTCTACAGGGAATTTTTGTAAATTTAAAGAGCAGTGTCCTTCTTTGGAAACATGCAATATTTTTAGAATCCTGTGATATTATACTGTAAGACATAAGCCAACAGTTTATACATCCCTGTCCAGGAAGCTGAATAATAAGTAACCCTGGGAATTTAAACATCTATTTTAAGCTTCCATTAGGACGCTTTTATTTCTTCTGTATAAATACAAAAAAGCACAGTCTGATCTTCTGCTCACTTCAAAAGGACCCCTATACTAGGGTTAACAAAAAAAAAAAAAATGCAGGTGGAAAGAGAACTATTCAGATTGAGTGAACTTATTATTTTTCAAAATTACTTTTGTGAAAACAGATTATGGATAATGTGGGACATACATGTATTTATTTTGCAAATGCATTTGTTTTGTTATTTGATTGTTTAAGGTCAAACAAGAGAAAGACCATATGGACTTCTTTTGCTCTAACTCTTGGTTTAAGAGGCCCATTAGTAAAATGGATAATTTATAGACAATATGGAGGAATAAATGCATAATCAAATTAGTACTTAGTAATTCTTTGGCATTTCATATATTTTATTCTGATTATCCCTCAGTACCATAGAGGAGAAATTATAAATCCCATTTTATGCATAGGGAAACAGACTTTAGAGGCTTGACTGGTCATTCATCCAACTAATATGTGTCAGGCCTGGCATACGCAACGGATCTATAAACAACATAAAGAATGCATGAATAATTACAAATTTGTTGCCTGTATACATTACAAAGCAAACCAGTACATAATTACAGCCAATCACCAAGATCTATGTTACACGACTTGAAATTCATAATAATTTTTGCATAGAATACAAATAGGGAAATCTACATTAAATATACAAAATGAAATATTATAGAATGTTGACTGTGTTAAAATTGCATCTGCCCATTAGCTACATTGGAAGATTAAGTCCTAGAGATATTTCTTCACTGAAGAAAATTATCACCACTGAGACTTTTAATGGAACACACACATACATACACAAATACACATGTACAAATACACATAATCTGTGGAGAATATGAAAAGTACAATTATTGAAAGATACTTTGAAGTAAATTATCAATTTACCAATTGATTAAAGCTTAGTCCAATGTAAATTGCTTTGTGAAGGGGAAAAAAAAAAGCATCTATTAATATGATCTATTTCAGATCCAGGCGAGCCTGAAAAAATTCAACCTTGCTCAGCATTTCATTAGGCCTTCTGCTGCTTCCTGCCATCCCCACCACCACCACCACACATGCTTGACTCCCACTCACAGAAGAATCATTTGAGCAGACCCAGAATTTTCTGTATAAATTGGTGCATTCATAGGAAACAGTGTTTTGAGTTAGCAATGGTCATACTTTAATCTGAAAAGTCCTGTTGATACATAGTATTAGATGCTGCTCAGAGTCTCCAGGAATTTCAACCTTTCCAGGTTACTTTAGGATGACACAGCAAAACCAGAAACACCGGAAACCTGTGGTACTTGAGTTTTCTGCAATGAAATGGGAGACTCAGAAGCCAAGGGACATCTGAAATTGTCTACTCCTCTAATGAATCTCAGCATCAATTCCTTTGCTAGACATAGAACACCACATATTTCATGTTAATGAAATATTTGACATTCTGGTGCCACTCTTATGGAATAGTCCCTGAAGCCATCACAGTGTAAGAGTCACTCTGGTTCTGATAGTGTTCTCTACATCCCCATATTGTAAATTTCATGGTCCTAAACCCCTGTTGAAAACGTAAGGAAAGTCATGCAGGACAACATCGAATGCCTTGTGGTTTTTTTCTGAGCACTGTTGTTTGTTTCTTTGTCTTTCCTAATACTTAATACTTTTAAGTTTTAGTGATTTAGTGATTAACTACAACTTGGGAGTAAGCAGATAACAAAAATACAAGGATGGTATACATTTTATTTTTATTTTATTTTATTTTTTTTTAAGATTTTGTTTATTTATTTATTCAACAGAGATAGAGACAGCCAGCGAGAGAGGGAACACAAGCAGGGGGAGTGGGAGAGGAAGAAGCAGGCTCATAGCAGAGGAGCCTGATGTGGGGCTCGATCCCCTAACGCCGGGATCACGCCCTGAGCCGAAGGCAGGCGCTTAACCGCTGTGCCACCCAGGCGCCCCAAGGATGGTATACATTTTAGAGTACACGGATCTTTAAAGGAAAATGTGTGCAATAAACCACGGATCTTTGGCATCTCATAAATGTTTAGTTTCTATTGAACCAATGGCTTTTGTATTTATGTTATATATTTTTTACACATGTTGTATTTAACTCTAGAAGTATTTCTAGTTGTGAAGATCCAATAATAAGATATAATTTTAGGGGTGCCTGGGTGGCATAGCGGTTAAGCGTCTGCCTTCGGCTCAGGGTGTGATCCCCGCGTTATGGGATTGAGCCCCACATCAGGCTCCTCTGCTATGAGCCTGCTTCTTCCTCTCCCACTCCCCTGCTTGTGTTCCCTCTCTCGCTGGCTGTCTCTATGTCTGTCAAATAAATAAATAAAATCTTTAAAAAAAAAAGATATAATTTTAATATTTTAAATGGCAGTGACTATATTTAGCATAATATTTATAATTCCCCCTTCCCCTTATATGTTCATATAAATTACCTTGTTAGGTATATTAAGTAAAATTTAAAATTATATCTATATTCACCTTAAAAATTAGATAATTGGTGCCCTATTAGGTATTTGAGGTAAAAGACAAATTTAAACAAAAATATTTTAGGTGAATTTCCAAGTCAAATGATCTCATAAGTGAATGCCTAAAAATGATGTTTCAGTAGTCATTCAAAGAATGAATGAATAAAACCTCGACTTTCTTTCAAGATAGTAATTCTTAGGTTTCATTATCATAAGTAACATGTGGACTATGCAAGACCCCACAATTTGGGAGGTATAGCCATAGGTTTGTAATTCTTACCTCTGATGTAGTATGCAACTGGAAAACAAATGGATTTATCAATCATAACTATTTTTTTTATTCTCCAGAGACTGTAAGAATTATTACATCTTCTTTAAGTTTTTCACTACTATCAAGTGGATTTATAACTACCAATAGTCTATCCTAATTTGTAGCTGACTAAGAAATAGCAAATACTGGTGAAGAGTTATAGTTAAAACAACCTCATTTTATTGGGATCCCTGCGAACAATGAATTTCACGATACTCTTTCCCGAATTAACTGGGAGAAAAAGATTTTCAGAATTGTAACTTAGATACCTTTGTTTGGGTTTTCATATCTAAGAAAAAAGAATATGGTGGCAGATAATGTTGATACATATTCTTAGGTAAAACTCCTTTCCCTAAAAGTAAAAAACCACTAGGAGAAAGAGAAGTTATCAAGACAATTACAGTTTTATAAATGAAACACAAGATAAGTTTGCTTTCTATTGATGCTACATCATTGCACGTCACTACAGTGGCAACGATTTTGATCTACTTTTGGCTTTTGATGTTATAAGAAGTAGTTTCAGTGGTATTGCAAAAAGTGAGACAGAGCTCAAGACATTGTTACTTTACTATTTGGACAGAATTACCTAGCAATCCATTACTGAGAAGTGAGCATAGTGAATATGAACTTTTGATTGTTCATAGTTGGAGAAAATGAACTATGTGAATTAACGTCATGTTTAAAAATTTTATATGTGTCTGGGAGGTGGTGAGGTGTGTGGGTGTGTGTGTTTTCCCTTAGGGGAACTGTAGTAGTAGTGTTTGCTAGACCGTACATATTGATGTTGAGTTCTGGAGGGATGCAGATTAGCAAATGTTGGGATTTTACCATATTTAGTGTGATTTTGACAGCTTTCCTCAACATATTGGAAATTAGGATGGGTTCAACAAGACCTGGAAAATTAATAAGATTTAGGACTGCCAAATCAATAGTAATGGGCTAAAGAAAGTCAACTAGAGAAGTCATCAGACTACTTGATAAAGAGTCAAGAAAGTGCATTAGGGTGTGAACAGATCTCAGCAGCAGTTAACTGACAAAGTATTAACCAGAAGAGAATGCTTGGCACTCACCCAGTTCTGAGCAGGTTCATGACAGGAAGTGGGGTAGACCAAGTATACACCACAGAATCTGCTAATATCCTCTCCTAGAACAGTTTGGGAAAAATAATAGCAACACAATTTTTTCTAGAACTGTACAGAATTCTGACCCCTACTTGAACCCTCTGAGGTTAGTAGTCTTTTACTTCTTCATGCATGATACATGTGTCCTTGATGACATGAACCTATCCAGTTTTTCTGATCAACTACTCTCTGTGTTTATTTCTCTTAAGCACTGTCACCTAGCTTCTATCAACAATACTTAATGCTCTTATTAGCTTTCTTAAATTCAAAGAAACCTAGCAGATATCACACAGCCTTACTGATACTGTTGTGTTACTTCTTCCATTGCTGCCACAGTTACAGTTGGCGAACCAGGCTGTCCTATCAATTGGTCAGCATCACCCTAAGAAATTTACCCATTGCCAACTGATGAAAAGTGAACATGATTAAATCATTAGGTAACATTGCCGAAGTGGAGTTTTTGTAGGTGCGCCAAAATTCCAGATATCTGAAAGGAGTAGGCACATCTTGGAACACAAAGAAGGAAAGAATTTTTAAAACGTGCATAAATACATCAACAATCAGTTTATGTAGTTCCAAGGGGGAAAAGTTAGAAATATCATTTGTTTATTCCAAAAATTTAAATATATCCATAGTTGTAAAGTCATAATACATTATTAAAGTAAGCTAAAAGTATCTCCAGCTTGAGAAATTTAAAAGATAAAGCCATATTTTTTTTCATCTGCCTTAGTGTGTCTCACAAGAGATGGGAATCCAGGTGCTTCTGGTTTCCATACCACTTTTCTTTGCACCTATTAAAATTCCAATTTTGCTTTGAGAGAAAGAAAAATGATTCCACTTCTAGGATTATTTAGCTAGCTATGTGATGCAGAGGCAATTTTCAGATTTGCATTCTTATCACTGCTTCTGTAAGCTCAATTATTTTAACAAGGTCTTTCCAATTTCCCCTAATGTTTTTCATAACTACCTCGAGCTTACATTTAAATCAAAACTCATTTTTGAAACAACTTACTTCTCCTAGACTTTTGAAGCTTTCAACATCGCACTTGTATAGAGTTCCTGTTTTCTACATATTGAAGTTTGGTACAAAGATTTTCTTTTTCTTCCAGTGGCTTTATTAAGCTACAGTCATGTCATTAATGTAACTTTCAGATTTCTATTTAACGGGATATTTTTAAATCATGTTGACATACTGGCTACTTATTCTGGTTACTAACCAAACCAAACATTAAAACGATGACGTTTCAGTGATACAAGATAAGTAATTTCTAGAGATCTGCTTTACCACATAATGCCTGAAGTTAACAATATTGTAATGTACACTCAAAATTTTAAGATGGTAGCTCTCATGTTGTGTTCCTACCAGAAAAAAAAAAAAAAAAAAAAAAGCTCTCATGTTGTGTTCCTACCAGAAAAAAAAAAAAAAAAAAGATAAAGCTTTTCATTTGACAAAGAAATAGTATATAGCTTTTTATTGTACTGAATTATTGTACTTGATGTTTAGGATTTTTAAAAATCAATTATTACATATTAATTGCAGATCATTTTGTAAGTCCCTTATAAAATTCAGTGCTTTATTGAACAGAAATAGATCTCAAACTTCTTTAAGAAACTATTAGGAATACTTTATATCAATCTGTTTTATGCAGAAAGGCAAATGTTCTCAGAAAAATAAAGCCATCACAACAGGGCATCAAATCCTTTAAATGATGCATTGATTTTAAATTAGATAATTTTATATTAATATTTCATTAACTTTTAAGATATTTCAACTACAATGTGTTTGTGTCATACCTATCTAATACTGAGCAAGTTTGTGTCCTTTCTTATAATTACTTTCTTCTCCCAAAAAGCTATGCTGTGCTTTCTGAATTCAGCTGGGCATAGTGTGAATTATGCATCTTTTACTGAGAACATCTCACTCTAATTAAAAATACCCATGTTGGTCCTAATATGAGTTACAAGTTACAAGTTACCAAAGATTTAAAGAAAGGTTTAGTGAGACAGATTGGCTTTCATTCTTAAACTTCATCCCAGTTTGATTTGTGTGAATCTGTGATTTGGCTGAGATTACAGTACATGGCTTCAGAAATTAAATTGTCTTTGGAGATTATTGCTACTGTGCATATGTAATTAAGTGTACTCATTGTTGTCTATAAAGCTGTAAAAACCTGCAGTTTTATGGGAAGAATATAAACCCAATGATTTCAAATCAATCAGTTGCAGAGAGTTCTGAGATGTTCCAGCCATTAGTTTTGTGAAAACTTTAAGAAACACAATATTCCTGCAGTCAGCCTAGATATATAAAGTAGTAAAAGCTATGCCATATTAATTAAACAAGCATTCATTAAGCACCTGCTGTGTATTCACCACTGTGTACTCTAAGGTGTAAGAGAGTTATGGAATGTTAGATTTGGAAAGAACTTTAGAGAAAGTCTTGGTCCAATTTTCCTACATTATTGTCGAGACCTAGAAAATACGAATGATTTAAGTTCTCACCTCTAAAATTAGCATCAGTACTCGAATTAGAACATACAAGAAAAAACACAATTAAAACAAGTGAACCTAAGAGCTCAGAGTATGTGTTGAGTTGCCTAAAGATAGGAAAGTGTAACCGTACAAATTACACAGTGATGCCATAGGAAGGCGAGTCAAGGAATGATGAAATGTAAAATCCAATCTTATTGTTACATCTAGATCAGAGTCCTCATCTTTTTCAGAAATAGTATCAGTCACTTTTACTGATTCCATATATGAGATGAATTCTGTGTTGATTAAGGTTATTCATAATGACAGAAACTGCTGAATTAATTAATACTTTTATAATACTTTACATTTAATCATAACATCAGCACAACTCTTAACGTGTGTATGCAACATATCTCTTTGCTCTAATGGTAATGCTTACAAGCTCACATGGCTTTGAAATTCCCTCGAAATAACTCCCTGGTGATCTAAATCCATAGATTGGGAACCAAACAAAAGCTCATGAGAAAGTTCTTCCTTCAGTGGCATATGCAACAATTTTAGCACTTGAAGACTCTCTTCTAGGCCTCATATCACGAAAAACAAGGAAACACGTTTTGTCAGTCTAAACAAATAAAATTCATAGATAATGCTAGCATACCAAATTCAAAAAGATGGCTTTCAACAAATTTGTATTGCTCTCTGAGACAATACCATAAACATTTATAAATAAAGAAACGGAGAATCATTAATATATCTCATAGCAGTCTAGAAACTAAGCTAACCCTATGTCAACATAGGGTTGACTTCAAATTTTGTAAATATTATTTACATGTTAAATTATTCACCTGTAATTTAAGACAATTTTATGCTATCGTTATCATCAGTGTTCAATAGATTAGCATACTTTGCCTTTCGCCTACTATTTTTCACCCTCTCCTTCCTTATAGCATTATTGCGTGGAAGCATTAGAGCATTTAGTCTTATATTTTCTGAGCTGGGATTCCCTTCCATTAGCTTCATTATTAGAGACGATTCTAATACCTTTCTTCCTGAATGAACCCTAAATTTGCTCTTCTTTGTGTGTGTGTGTGTGTGTGTGTGTGTGTTTCTTATTTCTTACAGGGCTCTAAATATAATCTCAGGCATTCCTCCAAAATTGCCATGAAGTAACAAGGGAATAGCTGTAGAGCTATTTTTATTTGTAAAGGATAAATTGAAGAATAGTAATATACTGTACCAAATTACACTTTTCTTAAACAAAAATCTAAGCCAAAAAAAGAACACGGACTTTATATTCACTACCCTATTCCATGTATTTCCTATATTACAATAGACTTTCTTATTAACATCAGGCATAGGTTCTGGGCTTTTAAATTTCTTCGTAAGGTAGATAAGCTTATCAAAATGCTAGCTGTGAAATAGAAGGAAAATGGAATATAGAAGCAAATTCTTTCTCGCTTCTAAAGGTAGGTCACAATAAATAATACTATAGTTAATTTGCCTAGAATGTGCCATGTTTTTGTATCTCCATCCTGCATTAAGATATATAGAAAGAAAAATTGTGTCCAAATCATTCTGGAATCATTTAAAAAATATCCTTTACATAACTATATTGTCAAGTCAATATTTTATATATTTCAAGAAACTAGAGACAAGATTTAACATAATTATATCTCTGTTCTGTGACGTCTTACTATAGAAACATTTTTGCTCTCCATTTAATGTAGTAGTAGTCATATAATCAATATTATGCTTATCTACATATGCTAATTATTTCATACTATGTTTTAAGCCATGAAATATTTTCTTAGCATACAGATATTAGTTGGTTAGCATTTAAAGGGTCCTGACACCCATCAATACCAGCGCCAAGGTGTGGAGAGAGGGGATTTCACTACACACACAATAAGAAATACCCCAGACCAACTAGGTGTCCTACAGTTCAACTGGATTTTGACACTGTCCACAGGTTAAGGATTTAGTCCTGCAAGTATACTCCCCCCATCACCTCCACCCTCCACCACAACCCCCTCACCCTCGCCACTTTAGATGTCAGTTGCAAGCTTTGGTTGTCACCTGTAATTCTGACTGGCTAAAAATCAGAGGTTTCCATGATCCCCTCCTTAGGTTTGATTGACTTGCTAGAGAGGCTCACAGAATTTAGAGAAACATTTTACTTACTAGATCATTGGTTTATTATAAAAGTGAATAACTCATGAACAGAGAAGTGGAAGAAATGCATAGGGCAGGGTCTGTGGAAAGGGTACAGGGCAGTCATGCCCTCTCCTGGCATGCCGCACCCCCCATATCTCCATGTGTTCACCAACCCAGAAGCTCTCTGAGCCCCTTCCTTTCATTTTGTTTTGTTTTGTTTTATGGAGGCTTCAATATAAAGGAATGGTTGATTAAATCATTGACCACTAGTGGTTGAACTCAGTCTCCAGCACCTGTCCCCTCCCTGGAGATCAAGGGTGGGGAGTGGGGTGGAACTGAATGTTTCAGTCCTCTAATTCTCCTGGCAACCAGCCTCAATCCTCGGGTGATTTCTAAAAGTCACCTCATTAACATAGCAAAAAATAACTTTATTATTCTCAACACTTGGGAAATTCCTAGGGTTTTGGTAGTGCTGAGCCAGGAACCATAAACAAAGACCAAATATATATGAGAAATATATTTTGGTTATCTGAATGATCAAATATACATTTTTTTTATAAATCACAATATCACAGCATTAAATATTAAAGTACATTTATTAGTTTAGGCCATGAAAATACAGAAGTAAGAAAATCATATTTTAAATTAACAAGAAATATACCGAAATTAGAAGTTCTTGAGTCAGTCAGTCTGTCTGAGCGGTTCTGTTCCACTTTGAGCTCCTTTGTCAGTTGGTACCACTTAAATAATAATAAACAATGAGTAATTTTAGAACTGAATATGTTCCAGGCACTAGAGATAGACACAACTTGGTAGGTGACTGACATCTAACAGTAATAATGAATTACATAGTGGTACAGGGGTGTTACAAAGGAAAGAGTGATCCTATCTGCAGGGGGGAATTAAGGAAACATTCACAAAGGAAGGGTCATTTTAGTATGGTCTGATAGAATGAATATGGCACTGCTCATTGTTCAAGATTGGAAAGTGTCCAAGGACTAACAGATGCAAAACCTGTAAATGTGAGAATTTGGTATGTCTCTGTGGTTCAGTGTGTGTAAACTTATCTATCATGCAGCCAGTGCAAAGCCACATGGGCAGCAAATTAAGGAAATACCTCTTGCTCTACAAAAGGACTTTTACTTTATCCTGTCAAAGACAGGGACTGGCTAAAGAATTTCAAGTCAAGAAGTAACAATGTGGCTGCACTTTGGAAAATTGATTGAAGTGGTTGGAAATTGAAAGCAGAAAAGCCAATTAAGAGTTTATTGTAATGGCCTAAAAGGAAGAAAATGAGAATGAAGATGTAGTAAAGGAGAAAGACACCACGTTTAGAAAGTAGACACGAAGGGATAGAGTGACTGATGGAAAATGCAAGTTGGTGGAAGGAAGGTGATCAGTGTCTAACCTGGTTGATAGATTCAGAGTAGGATAAGACAAAGAAAGCAAGAACAGTAGTTTTGTTGAAGAAGAGGAGTTCATTTTTCAATATACTAAGGCTAAAGTTATCTGTGGAGATGTTTGGAACCTACAACGAAATACTTGATGAATGAATGAAGAATTGTTCAGTGAGTCTATGTTGCTATACTTGGAATCCATGTCCAAAATGCATTGTCCAAAATATACTCAATCCAGGACACCTTCCTAGCTTTCAGTGCTATCCTTTCCATTCACATATTCATGCATTCATTAGTAAATTCATTCAACAGATGTTTGTAGATTTTGCTAGGTAGGCACATGGATGCATCATTAAAGACCACAGTCCAGCCTTCCACTATTTTAATTTAGCAGGGAATACTTCAGAAGTATACTAACAATCAGAGTATTGTGTGGTAAGTGCAGACTGACTGCATTCAAAAACAGTAGTTTATTGTTTAATTTGCACTTATGCAATTATTAGGACAAACACTTAGATAATTATTACATAGTTGTATATCTATCTGTGGTTTTCTTGTCTACATCATTAGAGTATTTATGTGTTAGAAAAATTAATGATTTTAAACATAATTTATCTAAGGTCTTTATTTTTGTGATATTAATAAGCTTTGCTTATTGAACATTTTATTGTCCTTCACATTTTATATTTAAGTATTGTTTATTGTTTGTATTCTAATATTAAAACTATAATAATGTGTTTACACTTTAAATTAAAAAGTATCTCAGAAATGGAGATTTCATATGTGAAGGTACATCGCTTTGTGCCTAGCAGAGATGCACATGCACACTTTTTTTTTCCATGTTTTTTACTTTCCTTTCTAGTCCCTTCACATATGCCATCTAATGTTCTAGTTATGTCCAACACACTTGCTCTTCCATACTTCATTATTAAGTCTTTGAAAGAAGAAACCAACTTTAGGATGTCTTTCTGTTCCCATCGATTCCTATCATTATTAATCATTTACACAATAAGCATTTATTGAGTACCCAAAATATAACATTCAGGAGATGCTGAGATACATAAAATATGCCTTAAGTGCATTACAGAAACTCAGAAGAGGTGACATTTGTAGTAATGAGAAAATATGAGCAGGAAATTGCTCAAAAATGCCCATAAAAAGTGGGTAATGATATTACAGGTAGAGAGAATAAATTTAAAGATTTATAGGCTTTAAATGATAAGTATATTGGAGGCCGAAGATAGTTCTGGGCAGCCAGGGAGCTGCACACATAGAAGAAAGTCATGTAGGCTGAGAAAGGTAGACTGTGTCAGATGGTAAAAGGTTTGTTGTGTCTTAGAAATTTAAGGTTTTGGGGGATTTTGTTTGCTTATTTGTTAGACACTGAGAGAAGCCAATTATTTTAATCAGGAGAATGACATGGGCACACGATTTTAAAGGGTGGCTCTTTTCATATAAGACGGTATAGACAGTGTCCCTGGGTGGCTCAGTAGGTTAAGTGTCTGCCTTTGGCTCAGGTCATGATCCTGGGGTGTTGGAATCGAGCCCCACATGGAGTCAAGCCCTGCGTGATGTCAGGCTCCCTGCTCAGGATGAGTTTGCTTCCACTTCTGCCTCTGCCCCTCCCCCTCTCATCCACCCTCTCTTGTACACCCACTCTCTCTCTCTGAAAGAAATAAATAATCTTAAAAACAAAACAAAAAAAAAAAAACAAGATGGACTGAAGAGAAGAGATGCTGAACATATTAGCACATGGTTATTTTAGTGCTAAAAGGAGTTGTTAAACTCTGTTCGCGTGTGTGTTGTGTGTGTGCGCACATTTGTTGTGGTTTCTAAAAAAATGCGTTGAATATGTATGTTTTGTAGGGAGGCATAAAGGGTGTTTGGTAAAGATACAGAACTTTTATAGAAAGTATACTGAATTGGGACTGGTTAGTACCTGTCTGTGTCAATGGAAGATGATTATTGGGTATTGAGACCAGGACGTCAGCTGAAGAGGAATGGGGAGATTAGAGTAATTTTTATCTCTAGAAGTCAGTGCTTCCATTTTAACAACCATGGCTGGCTGTTTGTCTTCTATTATTTTCAGTGTTACTGAAAGGTAATTACTAGTAGCATGTTAAATAATGTGTAAGATAAGGTAAAGTAGATGTGGTCACTGAAATGTATGTTTTAAAAATGGAGGGGCACCTGGGTAGCTCAGTCCTTAAGCGTCTGCCTTCAGCTCAGGGCGTGATCCTGGAGTTCTGGGATTGAGTCCCACATCAGGCTCCTCCACTGGGAGCCTGCTTCTTCCTCTCCCACTCCCCCTGGTTGTGTTCCCTCTCTCGCTGGCTGTCTCTCTCTGTCAAATAAATAAATAAAATCTTTTTAAAAAAATTTAAAAAAAGAATAAAAAATAAATAAAAATGGAAAACATACTAGAATTAATAAAGTGTACACTGCTTATCTAAAAATTAATGACTAAAATTAATGATTAAAAATCAATGACTAAAATTAAAACAAAGCAAAAAACAAATAGCAAGCAGCACAAACAGTTGTGGAGTTTCATGTTTTCATTTTTGGCATGCCAAATATGCTTTTTGTGAGATATATTTTTTCAGAACTATAAATGACAAGTTGATTTTGAACAAATGAGTACAAGAAGCATTTTAAGAATATCTGTTGAGCTGAAAGAAGCTACAAGTTTAGGGTAAGTGATTAAGAAGTGGAAAAAGGCAATTTGGATAATAAAACAAAAAAAAATAAGACTGATGGAATGCTTTAATCCACAGTATAAAGGTTTTGGAACCTAATCCATTACACGAAGTTTCTATAAGGTCCTGAACAGAAGCTATCATAAACCATCTGGAATATCTGCAAAGTAACAATTTACTGGAAGGGAACTAGAAGTGGGAGGAGGAAGTTCATGATCAAGGTTGATAGCTCAGATTAATTGTCCCTATATTATTTATTTGGTCATTCTTACATTTTTCAACATTATAACTTGACAAAGAATCTTTGCTTCTCTGAAAACCAACTTCAGGTTTTATTATAAATTTGTGTGAGAAACAGTCTAAAACATCCATTTTGCCTTTATTTAATTTTAGTTAGTAAAGAAAATGTAATTTCTGGTGAAATAAATCAGCATTGCAGTAAAAAAATTACTTTAAAAAAACAAAATTGATATAGTGGCACCTGGCTGGCTCAGTCGGTAGAGCATGCAACTCTTAATCTTGGGGTCTTGAGTTCAAGACCTACATTGGGGGTAGAGTTTACAATCAATCAATCAATCAATCAATAAAATTAAAAAATAATATCAATGCAGTACATAATGGTCTAGTTCATATCATGTTTTATGTCAAATATAAGCTATCTTTATTTAATGGGCTTAAAGGACATTCAACACTCAGTTTTTCTAGATTCCTTACTTTGCAGATGTGGAAACTGAGACCCAGGGAAATTAAATGCCTCGCATGAGGTAGGGACAAAATCCAGCTCCCTTCCCTGGTCTGTGTTTCTTTGACACACAGCATTGACATGTATGTCATATATTCAAGTTTAGAGTATTTTAAAGGAAACAGTTCATAAAGCAAACAAAAGGATTTCTAATTATTGTAACATAATTTCTTTGTCTTGAGATTGTTATTTTAGTCTTACATAGTTTAAATAAGATGTTATGACATCTTATCAGACAATTTATCCAGTTAAGGAAAGAAATATATATTTCACTTTTGCCACCAATGTAACCTGACATTTAGAAAGTTTTCGTATCCTGTTACCTGGGTCTTAGGTCACTGTGACAATAAAAGATGGCATCCTCTCTTTGTTCGCTAAGTAGTTATTAATATTTTCTATGAGTTGAGTAAAAGTCAGTAGCATTATTCGCAAGCTATACAATATCTTTGTCTTGTGGTAACAGATAATTTCTTCCCCTAGATGGTTTTTTGGTGTTAGATCAATGAATACATGGCTTTTTATCTAGTGTCATTAGACTGAAATTTTTGAACTAAATTCTAGATATTACCAAAGCAACCCATTACTATAAAAGTAATTTTCTGATTTGTAATAAAAAATAAAACAGTTCTGAAACAAGGTCATTTATCAGCATTTTGGCTTTAATGAATAGATTAAAATAACGACCCGGAAGAAAACTTGTTAGTATTTCAAAGTAAAATCGGCCACTTGAAAATAACGCTGTCGGCTTGTAGATAAACATCAAGGCAATAGTGTTGACATGTGCTTCCATGTGTGGTCGACCTTTGATCATAAAGGATCGTAGTACTCACAGTAGGAAAAGAAAGCTGACATCAACAAGAAGGCACGAGAATAATAGTTCAATTACCAGTGAAATTAGCAACCCTGGCTTTCAAAGTTTTTCTTAATTGTACAAATTGATTTCTCTAAAAAGACCAGTTTGATAAATAACATGTGGTTGGGCTCACATAAAAACTTACAAATGAAAGCATCTCTGGGCACGTTCTACTTTCTTAACTTAATATATTATTAAACTATCATTTGTATATAAAGTTAAATATTTATATTGAGTAAACATATGACTGTCAGTTGATCCATTGAAGCTGTAATCCCTTGATTGGGAAGGATGACTCAGAACAGTGGTGTGCTGATGAGGCCTACTCTTCCTTTGAGCTGCCTGAGCAGAGCACTCTGATAAATCGAATGTAACCTTTTTAGTGTAATTCAGTGATAAATGTTTCATTACTTTATGTCAGCATAGAATAGAAAAATGACATTTGTTTTATACTTTGATCATGGATATCTTGCCAAAACAAAAACAAAAACCAAAGAAAGAAAAAGTGGAAATTTCTGACTTAACTCCAAAAAATTCAAAAGGAAAAGTGATTACATATAATAGTTGCATTAATCTACTTCTTTAAGTGATTGTTGAATTACAACAATATACATACATGTGCATAAGCATCCATGTGTATTTATAGATATGGAAGTAAAATAAAAAATAATTGATAGTCTACTTTTGGAGGTATATTTTATTTGGTCTCCAAACTGAAGAGTTAGACCTCTTTAAGGAAGTTGTTCAGATAATTGTCATCAGATCCTACCAGAATAGAGATTCAATATTTATTTTTTTGTTCAATATTCAATTTGTTATTTCACATGTTTTGCAAATATGTATAGAGAGCCTATTTGTTTATCTTCTCTCTTGCCCACGAGAATGTAAACTGCAAGAAAGCAGTGACATGGCCTGCCCTGATTATACCTTGTACTACTAACTATGCCTACAGAGTAACAGGCCTTCAATAAACATTGATGAATGAATGAATGAATGAATGAATGCCAATTTCTGAACTGTGTGTTGGGTATATGCTGCTGACCAAAACAAGTGTAGCCTACCAAATTAATGTCCAGCTAAGAGGGTGGAGCTAGGATAAAAAACCAAATACTTAATCAAAAAATATTTAATGATAACTGTGTGCAACAATAAGAAGAAAAAAGGATTTATTTTCAGATGTGAAAATGTTACTCTTGTTTGATAATAAATCTTCTACATTGCCATAAAATATGGAGTCTACAAGGCTCACTAAATTACTTAAGTTTAGGCTCAAAAAGAGAAAGGTAAAGAAAGCGTAGTCTAAGAATTTCTGGCAGTTTATATTCTAGAATTAAGGGTGTGAATTTGCATATTTACTTATGGTGACCTCTTAGCATAAAAGGCCTTTAGAGTTTTCAGGTAGCATTACACAGGAGCTACATTAAACCTTTAAGATGCAGATGTCCCAACATGAGTTTTCAGACACAGCTCTAGGAGAAAACCTTAATGAGCACTAAATTCAGAATGTGTTTGTAAATGTTTTTATCTCCATATTTATCTAAAATGTTTCTTCTATAAACTAGTTAATATTTAGAATTCTATCTCTCTCTCCTCTTGCATCAAGAGTTACTCTCCTAAAACTGTAAATAGGAGGATTCACCGCTTCAAGACTATAGACAAAATTTTGTTTGCTAGAATCGATCCCAATTGCAGCAACTAAAGAAATTTATAAATTAATAAAATTATAGGAAATAAATTCTAATATGAGGCAAATAATATACTGTTTGACACCTTTGTAGCCTTTGTTGTATTTACTCAACCCTGTTTCAGCATGAAAGAATGGAAAAATACACAACTCAATTTTTTTAAAGAAGTATGGAGATAATCACTCTCACTATAGAAGGTGACTTCTTTTAGAAAGTTATAAACATAACCTCTTTTAAAAAAACACACTGTCCCAGATCATTTGAAAATTTTTGAAATTTATTTTTAATTGAGTTGTATAGAAAACTTTGTGAAAATATCTATTATATAATCTGATTAACTTCCTGCTGAGTCCTTTCTGTTTTGGTTGAGTTTGAAAGCATGCCACAGCAACTGTGTCACTAATTCCACAGATTTGGTCTTGTCCCCCATCTCACTGAACACCTGCTAAGACCTACCTACCTCACACATACTACCAAGATATATATTTTAATTTCACTCAGTTACTTCCTATAATTAGGCCACCTGCTACAGCCCTTGTATTTTATTTCTATTTTATGATATAGTATCATGACATTCCCAGCTGGTCTTGGTGATGGCATCTTTCAATGGTTCCATCTTTACTGATGGATTTTCCATTGCTTAGTTACACAGAATACAACACAGCTTTTGTGAAGTGTTATAGAAAGACTTCCTAAATAGTTAGTCAAATTCATTATTAATTTTTTACTCGATAATGCTTATTGAATATTTACTTGCTACACTCTCTGTCTTATCTCATTTAATTTTTAGAACCACCCTATTGGACAGATACTATTATTCTCACATTGTAAGTGAGGCACTTGGTGGTATGAAGTAATTTGGCAACAGCCATATAGCTGGTAAATAGTAAAGTGGGGACTCAAACCAGGATTGTCTCTTTCCAACCTAAGCATGCTTAAGGTTGTGCTATGAATAGATGGATATGTTGAATTACAGTCTCAGGAGGAGACATTTTATCTTAAATAATAAATGAATGAATAAGTGAATGAATTAGTACATAAAATATATCTCAACACTAAAGAAAGGCAAGAAAATATTATCAAGAAATGGGGAAAATTTCTGATCTATAGGTTGCTTATCTTTGATTTTCACATTTTGGTTCTTAGCTTCAAATTTGGAAAATAATTTTTTCAGCTTATGTATGAGAAGCATAGGCATATTACAGCCTTTATTTTCCCTCAAGTATTAGGAGTCTAAATATACGTTCAAGGGGCCCCTGGGTGGCTCAGTCGATTAAGCCTCCAACTCTTGATTTTGGCTCAGGTATGATCTCAGAGTTGTGAGAGTAAGCCCCCCATTGAGCTCCGTGCTGGGCATGGAGCCTGCTTAAGATTTTATCTCCCTCTGCCCCTCATTTCCCTGCTCTCTCTCAAAAAAATAAAAATAAATAAACTAAAAATATACATTCAAATTTGTTTTAATGGTATGTTCTTTATATAAATTATATGATAAGTTAATATATGATATATCAATAAGTCTGTATCAAATATTTGTGAAACTCAGCTTTCAGTCCTTTTTAACATATGTCCTTATCTTGCTAAAGTCATCTGGCAAATGCCATAAAAATATCTCACTATAAATTGTTCAATTGGTTACTTATTTGCCCTGTCTTAATTCAGTTATGAATCCCCTCAACCTAGCTAATGGGCAGCTACTGTAATCTACTGTCATGGAAATAAAATAATATCATGTGGTAAGATGAAACTACAAGATAATGAAAATATAACTAACTTATTACGTATTTATACCCATGCATACTTTCTGATTCAGAACCCTGATATGAATTTTCCTTGCCATTTCAAAATTAAGTTACATCTCCCAAGAGCTTATTCTGATGCTGTTTTTGTGAAAATACACAATTTAATGAATTTTAAAGGAGATCATTTTTGCTTTTCCCCATAGAAAATGGAGGAATTTTGGCAAATAAAATGAGGACACATATCTTTTTCTGGTGATTTTGTCTTTTCTGATCTACCACTCCAGCTTTCTCAAGTCCTTTTTGACAATGAATGAACTATATTCTGAGCTTTGGCATTTGCTGTGATTTGATAAAAATCTTCTAAACTGTCCTTAAACTGGCGGCTCTAGATGTCAAATAACTGACTCTGTGTAAGCAGTGGAGAAGTTCTTCCTGCTTTTATCCACACAACTGGGAGTTTTAGAGAGTCTGATGAATTTCAGATTTTAGAAAAACGTGGAAAATGCTTGCTGATTACACTGCAAATTTGTCCAGGCCCCACATCGTTTATTCATGACTTTAAATGCAGCATATGCTACAATTTATTTTACATCTATAGATTATTAGGTAGAATGCTGTATTAATATTCACCATTTAGGAGTATTTTTCATTTGTTCCTTCCTTTTGTTTTGCTGTAAATAAAACAAGATCTATAGAGGGAGTGTATTGATCACTCTCCAGAACTACAAGGCTGGCCTGGAACCCAGCTCCCTATTCACTAGATATGGGAAATTTGGGCAAGTTGCTTCCACTTTTTAACATGTCAGTTTCTTCCTCTGTCAAATTAGGATCGTAAAATACCTACTCTAGATGGATGTTTTAAGGACAATATGAGTCTTTATATTAAATACTTAGAAAAGTGCCTAGCACATTAAAAAAAATCAGTAAACATTAGTTAACATTACTATTTTCAATATAGACCATTTTCTTTTTATCAAACTCAAACACAAAGCTGATGAAATAAGCAAAAGGCACAAGAAACTGTGCTCATGCGCTCATATCAAAGTGATGGATGAGTTCCATTTTCGAATGTGAAAAATGATAGAACAATCATGCAGGTGCAGAGAAATTAATATATGTAGATATTTGGGTATTTCATTATTTTTATGCTACTGTTTCTAAATAAAGCAGGATGCTTTCAACACCTCAGAAAGGATTTTAAAAATAGATTATAAAGTATCAATGTTGTTAACTATGTAAAATCTACATACAAATATAACTGAAATTGAACTGAGAAATGAAAGGGGCTTCAATTGATCTGAAGATAAAAATAACAAGAAAATTAAGTTGAAAGTAACCTTTCAGGGGTGCCTGGGTGGCTCAGTCATTAGATGTCTGCCTTCAGCTCAGGGCCTGATCCCAGTCCTGGGATCGAGCCCTACATTGGGCTCCTCCGCTGGGAGCCTGCTTCTTCCTCTCCCACTCCCCCTGCCTGTGTTCCCTCTCTCGCTGGCTGTCTCTCTCTTGCTGGCTGTCTCTCTCTGTCAAATAAATAAATAAAATATTAAATAATAATAATAACCTTTTAAAAAACAAAAATAGCATGCCGTGACTTTTGTTCTTTATCATTTTTTTAAGATTTCCAAAGTGTCATTTTCCGGCGTTTTAGCTTTTTACACTATTGGAGTTTAACAGCCAGGAATAGCATGAAGCCTTTAAGAAAACAACATTTTTCCAGATTTAAATTTTAATCATATGTCTTACTGAACTTAATCACTTTTATTAGTGGAAATAAACAGTAACATTTAGGCAAATTAATATTATTATAATTATAATTTAGTCTTTTTATGATTGTAACTTATAATGAAAAAGGAACAAGGTAAAGGCCCTTTTCTTTTCTATCCTTTAAGAAATGCTCTGTTTTTAATGGTTCTAAACTTTTGGTAGTTTTCAAAATTATTTTTTCCTTGGCGTAGGGTCCTGAGTGTGTTTTTCATAAGAAAGAAAGAGGGAAAGAGGGAAAGGGAGAGAGAGACAGAGAGAAAGGAAGGAGAGGGAAAGGAAAGGAAGAAAAGAAGTGTGTTGTTAGGGAAGGGATTAGAAAGGTACTTTGCTGGGGCGCCTGGGTGCCTCAGTCGTTAAGCATCTGCCTTCGGCTCAGGGCGTGATCCCGGCGTTCTGGGATCGAGCCCCGCATCAGGCTCCTCCGCTAGGAGCCTACTTCTTCCTCTTCCACTGCCCCTGCTTGTGTTCCCTCTCTCGCTGGCTGTCTCTCTCTGTCAAATAAATAATTAAAATCTTAAATGCCAGCAAAATGCCTTTTTTTAAAAAAATCATATTAGCAGAAATAATCAGGTAAGTGTTTTTGCTTTGTTTTAGCTTTCATAACACCACAAGTAACTGAAGAAATTAACAATGAGTGTAACAGAATAACTATTCTTATAATTTATCTTCTGAAGCAACATATAAGTAGATGTCATGTTAAAAGAAAAATACCACCATAATAAATTATCTTGTAGCTCTTCTGAAGTAAGTGAAAGAATCCAAAGAACTCCCAAAAGTCACCCTGATGTGTTGGCTGCACATTTAAGTGCAAAATTCTAAGTTCCAGGAGTTGGATATTCGACTGACTGTACCACCCAGGTACCCCTAAGTTGTTGTTGTTGTTGTTGTTGTTTTTAAGTAAATTCTGCCCTCAACGTGGTGGGGCTTGAACTCACATCCCCAAGATCAGGAGTCATGTGCTCTACTGACTGAGACAGCCAGGTGCCCCAGTTCTAAGATTGCAAAATACCTTAATCGTACCCCTTTCTCTGTAGCCATAGCCCCCCCCCCCCACACACACACCTTTTTGTTTCTCTTTTTAAAATTTCACTAATGTCCCATCCTTCTGCTCTCCTTTCATATTTTTTTTACCCCATTAATCACCTCCTCGTTGGAAGCAGGGATGTTGTGAAGACCTTCTTCTGTATGCTCATCTTACCTGATCTTTCTGTCACTTTTGACATTTTAGCCCGCCCTCCACCTGCAGTGCCATTGAATTTAAGTTGATATATCTCCAACATCTACAGCAGTGGTATCAGTAGAATGTGAAGTAAGCACGTGAACATCAGAAGCAGCTCTTTATCTTCCATCAAATTAAACCAGTAATAAAATAGTTCCTCCTTAAAATACCACAGAAATGCAAGTAGCCACTCATGGAATAATCTTTTAAATGCTCCTAACTTGAAGCCGATGATCAGCTCCTTTTGTGGCATATTAAAGCTTATATTTAGCATTGTCAAATATAATACGTTAAGCAATAAGCCACATATATTTTGTTTGTGCTTATAAATCAATGAGAACATTTATGAAACAGGATTGAAGGTACTAATTATGTCAAGTAAAAAAAGGAGGTAGATCTGGCTGACATTTGTTGGAAGGTTCTTTATTAAATGTAAGAAACCCAAATACAGTTAGCTTTTCATTTAATCAAGTCATGTTTCCAGTATAAATGAATGGCTATTGAAGTCTTTATATCCCGTACTTTTCTTAAATGCTTCGCTGAATGTTTAATACTCTGGCATCCCAGTTTGGAGCTTCCTTTAAAGGAGTCTTTCATAAAACTTGGGACAGAAACCTGCTCTAGATGACCACATGGAGACTAGTACAAAAGAGAAACAAATTATAAAAGCTCAGTGTTACTTGGTTGCTTAAAATTTCTCTCTTCCTCTTTCTTTTTACAAAAAAAAAAATGGGATTAATCAATGATCTACTTTAGTTTCTAGAGCCTAAATAGTTGAAAATTTTATATAAAGGTTCATATAAAATCATTTTATTAAGTGAAAAGAAAACTAGACAATCTTTTGAAAGTAAGCAAACAAAAACTTAGCCAAGATAATAGAGACAGTTATTTAACACATTCAAAATTACTTTACTTCACATATTATTTTAAATTATGTAAATCAATACACTCATCCCGAGTTGCTGTGAATAGTCTTCAGTGTTTTTGGTATCTTCTAGAATTAATCTTTATGACAAGCATTACCTACAGTATCCTCTGTCCATTGGAAGTACATGGGGCTAGAGGAAGGGAGACCTGGGTAGAATTCTGTTTGAGCCGTTTGTGTATGTTAATTCTGTTGTGTTAAGACAATTGATGCTCAGCAGGATTAAGTTATCTGGAAAGGAGATTCATAATTTATTCCATGACTTTTTCATTGGTTCATTGCAAGAAATAAATGAAACATTATTTGTTCCTAAACAAGAGATTGTAACTACAGATTAATTGATGTAATTGTATTCAAATGAGACTTTACTACTTGGCTGGGTCCCATTAAGGGTTAGTTTCTTTCTACACTTGCAGATGGTTGCTGTCAATCACCAGCAGAAATGGATGATAAAACATAGACAGATTCTTAGAAATTCTGCCCCATTTGTTGAAAAGCAACCCAAATCTTAATGAAACCAACAGACAGTTTCCAAGAAAGCGTTTTAGGACCTTTGCCATATGGCACGGTTTGAAAGGTAAGAAAAATACAAGAAAAAAATTTGTGGGAAGAATCAAGATATTATTTTTTTCCAAAATATAGTCCACTGATTACATAAATTGACTCTCTGTAATTTAACTGATTATATTACAATTATTGTTTTGTTTTGATCAACACAGATATTTCAACTAACCACTTCCATCCATAGTAACAATGATACTGGATTCAGTAGAATTAGCTATTCACATTAATAAAAATAAGTTATCTTTGCCAAACTGCTACTTCGCTTCATGCATTTCTAGACAATCTCTCAGGGCCATTTTCCAAAATACTTTCCAAAACATCTTTTGGCACTTCAGATCTTAACAACTTGTTAGTAGGTTTAAAAATGTTTATTTTAAAATGCCATGTAAATATAATCATTTTTAGTTTATGTAAATGAGTTATAATCAGAATTTTGTCTCCTGCAGTATAGTGGTGGGAAAAACTAGGTTCTTGAGATAATATATTTTTTAGCATTTTAAGCAACTTCTTTTTGTTTTCTGTTACAATGTACAGCTGTTTAAAAGGAACACGGATCAACCTAAGTAAGTTTGGAAGAAACGGGGTTTCATATCACATGAGCATCAAAAGAGGTAAAATAGCATGGCAGGATAGCCTGAAGAATAATATATTCAAGCATCAAAATAGAAATTCTGAAGTATTTGAATGGATGCCATTTTGAAGAAACATAGGTCAACTATGTTTCTGTAGTAACTTATGTGTCCTTATAGAGAGGTGGTAATTGTTCCTGACTTGGACGATGCATTTTCAGGAGTAAAAAGTACCTTCTGAGAGCAAGCAAAATGGCCATTCAATGACACTCGATAAAACCGCATTTTCCATATTCTAGCATTTGCCCTAAGTGTCTAGGCCCTGTAACTAATGTGTAAAGGTATTCCACTGTGATCACTTTCCCTCTAAGAGTATGTATCTCACTTCATCTTAAAATTTGCACAGGTACTTGGGTCACCAGTAGAAATAATTTATTTGCATCACCCCCAGGACCCAACATAGTAAAATACCATGAGTCTTCTTGTATGTAAGTACTTAAGCATAAGATTTTAATCAGTGCTGCAGTAAATAAAGAAAAACTAGCTTCTCCTGTTACCCTGACTCTTTCCCCCAGAGTAGGATAATGTCTTGGTTTAGGAATCTATTTTCCAAGGTGGATGTGACAAGCACCAGAGGTGGACTGTGCTAAGTCCCTGTCAGGTCACACTTCTCCTCCACTGAGGAGGTCAAGGCTGGGGGAGTAGAACTGGGTTTCAAGAAGTATTCCAAAAGGACATATAGTGTCACTGTTACTCTGAGGAGAGAACAGTTAGTAGAAGGGTGCAAAAATGCAATAAAACCTTTGGAGAAGCAAAACCATACTCCTAGGAAGCATCAGCAGCAGCAGCACCAGCAGCAGCAGCAGCAGCAGCAGCAGCAGCAGCAGTGCCAGCAGCACCATCACCAGCAGCACCAGCAGCAGCACCATCACCACCAATACCTGCAAATGGACAACAAGCCAGCAGCCAAAACGAAGGCTGGACTATTGACCTGAAGAATTTTAGGAAACCAGGAGAGAAGAACTTCACCCAATGTAGCCAGCTCTTTGTGGGCAATCTTCCCCCTGACATCACTGAGGAGGAGATGAGGAAACAACTTGAGAAATACGGGATGGCCGCGAAGTCTTCATTCAGAAGGATAAGGGCTTTGGTTTTATCTGCTTGGAAACTCGAACCCGAGGGGAGATGGCTGAAGTAGAACTGGACAACGTGCTGCTCTGTGGAAAGCAGCTGCCTGTGCGCTTTGCCTGCCATAGCACATCCCTTACAGTCTGAAACGTCCCTTGGTGTGTTTCCAACGAACTGCTGGAGGAAGCCTTTTCGGTGTCTGGCCAGGTGGAAAGGGCTGTAGTCCTCCTGGATGATCGAGGAAGACTCTCAGGAAATGCACTGCTGAAGTCTCAGGAAAGCCAGCTGCTTGGAAAGCTCTGGAAGGCTCCTTCCCACTAACCACGTTTCCCCGGCCTGTGACTGTGGAGCCCATGGACCAGCTGGATGATGAAGAGGGACCTCCAGAGAAGCTGGTGATAAAGAACGAGAAATTTCACCAGGAGCAGCCACCCGGCTCCGCACATCCTGGCTCCTTTGAGTATGAGTATGCCACGTGTTGGAAGGCGCTCACTGAGATGGAGAAGCAGCAGCAGGACCAAGTGGACCGCAACATCAAGGAAGCTCGTGAGAAGCTGGAGATGGAGCTCATGCTAATGAGACAGGATCTGATGAGGCGTCAAGAAGAACTTCGGAGGATGGAAGAAGTGCACAACCAAGAAGTGCACAAATGAAAGCAACTAGAGCTCAGGCAGGAGGAGGAGCGCAGCACCGTGAGGAGGAGATGCGGTGGGAACAGGAAGAAATGAGGCAGCGACGGCAGGAAGGATTCAAGGAAACATGCCCTGATCTGAGAGAACAGGAGATACGGATGGGCCAACTGGCTATGAGACTGCTATGGGCATCAACAAGAGAGGCGCCATGTCCCCTACTCCAGTGCCAGCTGGTACCTCAGCTCCTCCAGGATCTGTCACCATGATGCCAGATGGAACCTTGGGATTGATCCCACCACCAACTGAACGCTTTGACCAAGCTGCTACAATGGAAGGAATTGGGACAATTGGTGGAACTCCTCCTGCGTTCAACCCTGCAGCTCCTAGAGTTGAATTTGCTCCAAACAAATGTCTCCAGTACTAACAGAAATTTCAATGTCTGGTTTCCCAAAAACCCTTAAAAGAAGGACCTTTTTGGACTAGCCTGAATTCTGCCCTGGAGAAAGTGTTAGGGATTCTTCCCAATAGTTAGGTCTTCCTTGCCTGTACTACTCTGAGGGAGTTTGCTGGAGGCTGAGGGCAAGGGAAGGGAGATATTTAACAAATCAGTTCTGTGTGGTATATCATTTAACTAATTGATTCTGTGTGGTGCATTCCTGAAGTCTCATGTGGTTGTTGAGGGCCTGGAATGGGGTGGGGTGGGGGAGGAACTATGGCAAAATGGATCCAGTTAGAGCCCCCATTAATCTTGATCATTCCGTTCTTTGTCCATCCTGTTGTATTTGCTTTCTCATTCTTATACCCTCTAACCCCAGACCACATACACCTCAAAAACAAACATCCCCCATGACTTTAGCCCCATTGTTCCATTCACTCGCAGGTGGGAATTCAGGCAAATGCCCACAGGGGTCACAGACAACATACATATGGTTTTGTTATATCCCATAATAATACCTCTTCATGTCCTAAGGAAGACACTTTCTCTTAGAGATTTTCATTTTATTGTACTTTAAAATAATTAAGTTGCCTCCAACTTTTTTCTCAGGTAAGGACAACCCAGGAATGGTGCTTTTGTGTCTATGATGTTGCTGTTCACAGATTTTCTTGATAGGCCTAGTACAATCTTGGGAACAAGGTTCCTGTGTACTGAAGGTTGGACAGTAGCTCTTACCCTTGCCTATCCTACGTAGTTATGATCTGCATTTTTTTTTTACTGGTGTACCATGTTTGATTTGTCCCTGGTATCTTTGGAGTTTTTCTGAGAAATGGAGCAATAACACAGCATCAACTTATTAAAATACCTTTTTAAGCCTTTAAAAAAAAAAAAAAGAGTAATCCAGAGAGGAGGCATATAAATGACCCTGATAGCAAGTTATGGTTTTTCTTTGGCTTTTTTTTTTTTTTTTTTAATTTCTTTCTTTCTTCCCTTCACTGGCAGCAGTATTAAGAGGATTGACATTTCATAGTAATACTTCCTTCAGGTTACTGCATTAGAAGCACAATTTAATTACTACATTCATATTAATGATGAGTTTTATTCTGTTTTATTTGGCTCAAATACTTAATCAAATTTAAGGAAGCACAAAGAAGCAATATCACAACTAATACTGCAAAGAAGTAAACATATCCCAATGTAAAAACTCAAAACTATACATCCTAGTTATTTTTTTTTTTTTACATCCTAGTTATTTTTTGGTTACCCTATTGTTTAAGGTGGGATATATATAGTTACAGTTTGTTTTGTTTTGTTTTTTTAACCCCCCTTCTCATTTATTTGTCATGAGAAGTATTCAATCAGAAGTCATCAAACCCCTTGTTAAGAATATTATATAATTTATGTGAGGAGAGGCTGGGTAACTATATTGAATAATGACTGTAGACATTTTCAAATCTGAGAGTCTATGATTCTGTGAATAATCACCCTGCTTTCCCATGATCATCTCCTGGACTTGAGAGCCCCCTAAATTGTCCATATTGTCTTCCGTGATGAAAGTGCCACCTCCTTCTGTTTGTTCCTCGCAGTCGTATATGGCTTAAATTGAACTCTTTCCAAGTGCCCTGATACATTCTGTCTTTGAAGGCCAATTCCATATATGTAGAAATTTATTTTTTCTCATAGCTTCTCAACATAGAGATATACTTAGTGGCAATAATATCAGTGTTAGAAGTGGATAATTACACAAACCATTTAGATTCTAAGTTTTGATCAAGCCAACAAAATCCTTCTTCATGTAGAGATAGTTATTCCAGTTCTCCTTGAATTGAGTACTTTCCTGAAACAATAAATCATACTAATGGGCAATGGCAGGCAGGATGAGGGAAAGAAGTGTAGAGATACACCCAATGCATAAGTATCAGCTAGGGTACTTGTTAAAATCTCCAAGTGGAGGCAGGGGTGGGATTGACGAGGGTGTACAGATCTATATGTACGTATGTATGAATGTATGTGTGTATAATTAACATACAGTGTTATATTAGTCTAAGGTGTCCAACATAATGATTCAACAATTCTATATATTACTCAGTGTTCAATCAAGATAAGCGTATTCTTAAGCCCCTTTTTCTATTTCACCAGTCCTCCCACCTGCTTTTCTTCTGGCAACCACCTGTTTGTTCTCTGTATTTAAGAGTCTGGTGTTTTGTTTGTCTCTTTCTTTCTGGAAGAGATATTTGAACAAATTGTAGCTGAAAACTTCCCTAATCTAGCAAGGGAAACAAACATTCGTGTCTAAGAGGCAGAGAGGACCCCTCCCAAGCTCAGCCACAACAAACCTACACCACGTCACGTCATAGTGCAATTCGCAAATATTAGATCCAAGGATACAGTCTTGAAAGTGGCCAGGGCAAAGAAATTTCTCACGTACCAAGGCAAAGTTATCAGAATTACGTCAGACCTGTCTACACAGACCTGGAATGAGAGAAAGGGTTGGGGGGGCATTTTTAAAGCTCTTTCAGAGAAAAACATGCAGCCAAGGATCCTTTATCCAGCAAGGCTGTCATTCAGAATTGATGGAGAAATAAAGACCTTCCAGAATTGCCAGTCATTGACCAATTTCGTAACCATGAAACCAGCCCTACAGGAGATATTAAGGGGGGGGGGGTTCTATAAAGGTAAAAAGGCCCCAAAAGTGATACAGAACATAAAGTCACAATTGATAGAAACAAAGACTGTACTGGCAACATGGCATCATTAAAATCATATCTCTCAATATTCAGTCTCAATGTAAATGGCCTAAATGCTCCCATAAAACGCCACAGGGTTGCAGATTGGATAAAAACACATGACCCATCCATTTGCTGTCTACAAGAGACTCATTTTGAACCTAAAGATACATTCAGACTGAAAGTAAAGGGATGGAGTACCATCTTTCACTCCAGTGGACCTCAAAAGAAACCTGGGGTAGCAATTCTCATATCAAACAGATTGGATTTTAAACTAAAGACTAGAGTTAGAGACACAGAAGGGCACTATATTATTCTTAAAGGATGTATCCAACAAGTGGATATGACAATTATACATATATATGCCCCCAACAGGGGAGCAGCAAGATACATAAGCCAACTCTTAACCACAATAAAGAGACATATAGATAAAAATACATTAGTAGTAGGGGACCTCAACACTCCACTATCAGAAATAGACGGAACACCCATGCAAAAAATCGACAAAGAAACAAGGGCTTTGAATGCCATACTCGACGAGTTGGACCTCATAGATATATGTAGAACACTACACCCCAGAAGCAAAGAATACTCATTCTATTCTAATGCCCATGGAACATTCTCAAGAATAGACCATGTTCTGGGTCAAAAAACAGGTCTCCTTTGAAGAGATGCATCATTTAATCACTGCTTACAGGATATTTTCCTTTAAATCTAGACAATCAATTTATTCTGATATAATATATGAATAAATTAAAAAAAAAAAAAACAGGTCTCAACTGATACCAAAAGACTGAAATTATCCCCTGCATATTCTCAGACCACAATGCTCTGAAATTGGAACTCAACCACAAGGAAAAATTTGGAAGAAACTCAAACACTCGGAGACTAAGAACCATCCTGCTCAGGAATGATTCGATAAACCAGGAAATCAAAAATCAATTTAAACAATTTATGGAGACCAACAAGAATGAAAACACAATGGTCCAAAACCTATGGGATACTGCAAAGGCAGTCCTAAGGGGGAAATACATAGCCATCCAAGCCTCACTCAAAAGAATAGAAAAATCTAAAATGCAGTTTTTATATTCTCACCTCAAGAAGCTGAAACAGCAACAGAGGGACAGGCCTAATCCATGCACGAGGAAGCAGTTGGTCAAGATTAGAGCAGAAATCAATGAATTAGACACCAGGAGTACAGTAGAGCAGATCAACAGAACTAGAAGCTGGTTCTTTGAGAGAATCAATAAAATTGACAGACCACTGGCAAGACTTACCCAAAAGAATAGAGAAAGGACCCAAATTAATAAAATTATGAATGAAAAAGGAGAGGTCACAACCAACACCAATGAAATTGGAAGGATTATTAGAAACTTTTATCAACAGCTTTATGCCAATAAATTAAGCAATCTGGAAGAGATGGAGGACTTCCTGGTAACCTATAAACTACCAAGACTGAAACAGGAAGAAATTGATCTTTTAAACAGGCCAATTAATTATGAAGAGATTGAGTCAGTGATAAACAACCTTCCAAAAAATAAAACTCCAGACCCGGATGATTTTCCTGGGGAATTCTACCAAACATTCAAAGAAGAAATAATACCTATTCTCCTGAAGCTATTTCAAAAAATAGAAACAGAAGGAAAGCTACCAGACTCATTCTATGAGGCCAATATTACCTTGATCCCCAAACCAGGCAAAGACCCCCTCAAAAAGGAGAATTACAGACCGATTTCCCTAATGAATATGGACGCCAAAATCCTCAACAAGATCCTGGCTAATAGAATCCAACAGTACATTAAAAGGATTATCCATCATGACCAAGTGGGATTCATCCCTGGGATGCAAGGGTGGTTCAACATTCGCAAATCGATCAGTGTCTTAGATTTTATCCAGAAAGAAAAATTCAAAAATCATATGATTCTCTCAATAGATGCAGAAAAAGCGTTTGACAAAATACAGCATCCTCCTGATTAAAACCCTTCAGAGTGTAGGGATAGAGGGTACATTCCTCAATCTCATAAAAACCATCTATGAAAAGCCTACAACAAATATCATTCTCAATGGGGAAAAGCTGGAAGCCTTTCCCTTAAGATCAGGAACACGACAAGGATGCCCACTCTCGCCACTGTTATTCAACATAGTACTAGAAGTCCTTGCAACAGCAATCAGACAACAAAAAGGGATAAAAGGTATCCAAATTGTTTCTTAAATTCCACATATGAGTGAAATTATATGGTATTTGTCTTCCTCAGGCTAACTTATTTCACTTAGCATTATACCTTCTAGATCCATCCATGTTGTTGCAAATGGAAAGATTTCATTCTTTTTTTTATGTCTGAGTAATATTCCATTGTATCTGAATATCACTCTTTATGCATTTATCTATAGTTGGATACTGGGTTGCTTCCATATCTTGGCTATTGTAAATAATGCTGCAGTAAACATAGGGATGCATATATCTTTTCAAATTAGTGTTTTCACTTTCTTTGGGTAAATACCCAGTAGTGGTATTACTGGATCATATGGTATTTCTATTTTTTAATTTTTTGAGGAATCTCCATACAGTTTTCCACAGTGGCTGTACCAACTTGCATTCCTACCAGTAGTGCACAAGGTTCCTTTTTGTCCAAATCCTCACCAGCACTTGTTATTTCTTGTGTTTTTTATTTTAACTATTCTGGCAAGTATGAAGTGATACCTCACTGTGGTTTCAGTTTGCATTTCCGTGATGATGAGTGATGTCGAGCATCTTTTCATGTGCCTCTTATCCATCTGCATGTCCTCTTTGGAAAAATGTCTATTCAGGTCCTCTGCTCATTTTTTAAATCAGATTATTTATTTTTTCCCATGTTGAGTTGTGTAAGTTCTTTATATATTTTGGATATTAACCCCTAATTGGATGTATCATGTGCAGATATCTTCTCCATTCAGTAAGTACCCTTTTTGTTTTGTTGATAGTTCCCTTTGCTATGCAAAAGTTTTTGTTTTGGTATAGTCCCAATAGTTTGATTTTGCTTTTGTTTCTTTTGCCTGAGGAGACATATCCAGAAAAATGTTTCTATGGGCAATGTCAAAGAAATTACTGCCTATGTTTTCTTCTAGGAGTTTTATGGTTTTAGCTCCCACATTTAGGTCCTTAATCCATTTTGAGTTTATTCTGTGTGTGATTTAAGAAAAACAATCCAGGGGCACCTGGGTGGCTCAGTCGTTAAGCTTCTGCCTTCGGCTCAGGGCATGATCCTGGCATTCTGGGATCGAGCCCCACATCAGGCTCCTCCGCTGGAAGCCTACTTCTTCCTCTCCCACTCCCCCTGCCTGTGTTCCCTCTCTTGCTGGCTGTCTCTATCACTGTCAAATAAATAAATTTTTTAAAAAAGAAAAAAGAAAAGCAATCCAGTTTCATTATTTTGCGTGTAGCTGTCCAATTTTATATTCTCACCTCAAGAAGCAATTGATCACATCAAGATCTATTGATGACCGAATCTTCCCCATTGTGTATTCTTGCCTCCTTTGTCAAAGCTTAACTGACCATATAATTATGGGTTTATTTCTGGACTCTGTCTTCTGTTCTGTTGATCTATGTGTCTGTTTTTGTGCCAGTACCATACTGTTTTGATTACTACAGCTTTGTAGTATATCTTGAAGTCTGGGTTTGTGATACCTCTAGCTTTGTTCTTCTTTCTCAAGATTACTTTGGCTATTTGGGGTCTTTTGTGTTTCCATACAAATTTTAAGATTATTTGTTCTAGTTCTGTTGAAAATGCTATTGGTGTTTTGATAGGAATTGAATTAAATCTGTAGATTGCTTTGAGTAGTACGGACATTTTTAATAATACTGGTTCTTTCAACCCATGAGCATGGAGTTCCTTCCCATTTGTTTGTGTCATCTTCAATTTCTTTCATCAGTGTTTTATTGTTTTTGGAGTACAGGTCTTTCACCTCCTTGGTTGAATTTATTCCTAGGTATTTTGTTATTTTTGTGTAGTTCTAAGTAGGATTGTTTTCTTAATTTCTCTTTCTGCTACTTCATTGTTAGCATATAGAAATGCAGCAGATTTCTGCATATTAATTTTGTAACCTGTGACTTTACTGAATTCATTTATCAGTTCTAGTAGTTTTTGGTGGAATCTTCACAGTTTTCTATATATAGTATTATGCATCTGCAAATAGTAAAAGTTTTTACTTCTTCCTTACCCAATTGGATGCCTTTTATTCCTTTTTTTTTTTTTTTTTTTTTTTTTTTTTTTTTTTTTTTGTCTGATTGCTGTGGCTAAGACTTCCAGCACTATATTGAATAAAGGTAGTGAGATGGACGTCCTTGTCTTATTCCTGATTCTAGATGAAAAGTTTTTCATCATTGAGTATGAGGTTAGCTGTTGAGATGTTTTTTTTTAAATGGTCTCTATTTTTTCAAAGGGTCACTAGGTAATTTTAACAAATACTAAAATTAAAATAAACACTGGTTCAAGAAGTTATTTTCTCTCCAGTAATGATTTGCTTACAACCCCAAACACTGTGTCCCCACTTGAGTAATGAGAAGATTGACTATGCAGTGTGAGTATTTAGTTAGCATTTGGTTTGACCTGCTTTTTTTTTTCCTTTGTGGAACTTATATATGAAAAACAGAAAAAAATAATAGACGTCCCTATTCCTTACACATATTTATACTTATCACATGCAGAATATGACCTACATCCTCAAAATACTGTATTTTAGTTTTGACACAAGAATGACCATATAATATTATTTTCCTTTATCTGGAAAACCAACTGCAGTTCTTTCATTTATTTAACTTTTGCATACAGGTGACTTAAAACATGAAGGATATTGTGAATGAGTTTTTGTGCAGGTAGCAATTTTTGCAGTTGAAGTTGAAGTCATTTTTAAATCTATTCAAGCAGATATTATCAAACTTAATGTGTATATTACATAAAATATAAGAGTCTAGCAAAGACTCCATTTAGTGAGGCTCCATCAGCTTAATGTGTACAGGGAAGCAGCATTATAGAGTACTAGAAAGAACACTGCAATAAGAATCAGTAGACCTGAGTCCTGTTTAGAAATTGGTTTTTGAATGTCTTTCACTTCTGTTGAATCAGTAAACATTCTATCAGTAAACATTATCGGGTTGAAATAGATTACTGTAAATTCTCTCCCCATTCTAAAATTGTATTTCTGTAACTTCTGTTTTCCAAGAAACAAACATGTACATGTATATAAAAGTACATCTGGGCAAACATATGTATATAAAATACATATATAATGGCAAAACAAGAACACAAGTCTAGGAAACCTTCGGAGGAAAAGTACTCAATGAGAATCAGTTTACATAAATTTTAATGAGGTGTGTTTGTTGTTTTGAAAACAAAGTTTTCCTATTTTCTGACATAGTATCAAGAACTTGCTTCTTCTGAGAAATGATTCTAAGACATTCTGCTCTTTTGAAGTTTTTAAAAGTTTTTATTGAACTGCACAGAATAAAGTCTATTTGAACATGATAAGCTGACACGGTGCATCAAAAATGTCAAGCTGTTTTACATTTCAGAGTCTCACAGTAATAAAAATTGTCCTTTAATCCATTAAATATGACATCTTTACACAAGAGAATTCTGATATGAAGATCTTAAGAAATTTGAAGAGTTTAATGATATTACTGAGTACTTAGAGTTGTTATTCATGATTTCTGTGTTGTATTTAGGCATCCTAATTATGACTATTTCATTGTCTCCTATAATTTTATAACTTTTAAATTTATTTGTATCACAGTGTACTACACTGAGCAGAAGCCCAAAACATAATTAAAATATGAAACACTTCCACAATTCAGACATAGTGTTTAGGTTTTCTTTCTTTTCAGTACCTCTTTCAGCTCATCTAGTAGAAAGTACAGTGATTTTTCTAAGTGATGTAGTTAGTCTTTGCCTGAATTATTTTGGGAGGGAAACTTTTCAAAGGCTTAGTTTAATCTAAATTATGTCCATTCTTTCATTCTTGTTTTCACCTTTCTAACATGAGGTGGATTTACTAGAGTGTAGTACAATGGTGTTTTGAAGTTACCTATGGAATTCTCTACCTCAGATTTTTCATGAATTATATTTCTCTAGGTCAAGTATCTCTTGCTGGTACTATTTTTTCAACCTCATTGTTTTATCATGAGAAAAGTTACAAATAATTTCAGTTTCAAAATGAGTGTTTTTCATGGTCTTTTGAGGTCTGTCTTTATACAGATTCTTACACCTGACTTCAGTTGAATAAATAATTTTTAAATTATCATTTATTATAGTAGTCATTTGGTTTATTCAGTACACATATATTTAAATGCACTAAAGGTTTTCTATGCAGAATAGAATATGGTGAAGGGCGCTAGTCTAGTAGGCAAGAGAACTGGCTTCTGATTCTAACATTGCTATTTTCCTTAATTGCTGTGTAATCTTAGGCAACATTAAATAACCTTGACTTTCAGTTTTCTCACCACAAACCATGTAAAAGGTCCCTGTTACTATAGTATTCAAGGGTAGAACAGAAAATTAATATGGGAAACATGCAGAAGAAATATAAACATTACATGCATGATCGGATTATATAACCTTTAAGGTTTTTTACAATTTCGAGAGTCTGTTTTTTTATATACAAAATTATGAATTATCCTTTAGATGTGGACCATCGTATTTCAGCTATCAAGGACAAATTTCCAGCTCTCTTTAGAGCTGTGTGTGTGTGTGCGTCTGTGTACATATGCATCATGTGTGGGTTTGACCAAGCTTATACTATATTATTTTATACATTTATTTTGTATGTTTATTGAGCATCTGTCATGTGTCCAGCACTGTTCTGGGCACTAGAGTTACATTAGGGGAACACACACACAAATTACCTAGATACCAGAAAGTGATAAGTGCTAATGAAAACATAGAGTAGAGGAAAAGAAAACGGAATCAGGTTGCATTTTTTACTTAGGTGGTCAGAGTTGACCTCATTGAGAGGGTTGCATCTGAGCCAAGACTTGAAATAGTTAAAGAAAATAAGCAAGCAGATATCTAGGGGACAATCTTTCAAGAAGGAGTTATAGTAGGAGAAGCCTATAAAGCATAAATATGCCTAGTAAGTTCCCTGGGTAGTAAAGTCAGGTGGTTGGAGGTGAATAAGTGAGGAAACAATTAGATCAGAAAGGAAGGGGAGGCTGATCTTATAATCACTGTGGTATCTTGTTGTGACTTGAGTTTTACCCTGAAAAGAGGAACTAGGAGATAGTTTGGAGCAGAGGAAAGATGTGATCTAATTTGGATTTTACTCTCACTGTTCTTTTGAAAGAGTTTGCAGATAGATGGAAGCAGGAAACCAGTTAATAAATGATTACAATAATCACTGGAGTAATAATGATGGCTTGGTATCAAGGCAGTAGCAATGGAAATTTTGAGGATTAGGTTCTGACTGTATTTTAAGATATTACAACAGGAGTTCCAACAAATTTGATATGAATGTGAGAATAGAAAAATCTGAAATGAAGCCAAGAGTTTTGTTTCAGCAACTGAAAGGATGGACCATCCATTTAAGCGAGAAATGGAAAAGACTCAGTAAAATAGTTTTGCAGGGACAAGGGGGATGAGAAGTTCAGTTTTACACATGTTGATTTAGAGATACCTATTTTTACATCTCAGTGGGATATCTGTCAGGTAGGCAATTGTACATATGAGTTTGAAGTTCAGAAGACACATCTGGGCAAGACATATAAATTTGGGTGATATGGGCATATTGCTGTTATTAAAGTTATGTGCTGATTGAGGTAACAGTGTAGTGGATGTAGACAGAGAAGAGGAAAGGATGAAGAACTGAGATCGGGGAACTGCAGCGTTAAGAGGTCTGGAAGAGGAAGAGAAACCAAAAGAGGAGATTGAGGTGCAAGAATAATGTTGTTAGAAGAGAATCAAGAGTGTGGTATAATGGAAGCCAAGTGAAGAAAATATATCAAGGACAATACACTTGATGTTGGTAAGTTTCAAGAGCTGAAAAGTGACCATTGAATGCAACAATTTGGATGTAATTGGTGATCTTGACGAGTACTTTTGGTGTAAAAATCAGGGGGAAAATCTGATTGCCAAGGATTATGGAAGAAGAGGAGAAATGGAATTCTGTGTTACTGAGTATGGTCAAACATCTCAAGATATTTTGCTACAAAAGGGAAACAATAATCAGAGTTACAGTTGTTAGGTGAAATGGGACTTGAGGATTTTTTTAAGATGGGAAAAGAGTAACATTTTTGGCTGGTGGTATTCATCTCTACTACATAAGAAAAATTAATGCAGATAAAAGGGACTGAATTCCATTCTGTGGTTCTTGGGTAGGTGATAGGAAATTGTACTTAGTGCACAAGGGAAGATTTTAGAAAGGGGTAAATATCATTTATTTCCAGAAACCTGAGAGAGAGCAGAACGTATGGGTTCAGTTGTGGGTTGACATATGTGGCTATGAGAGTTCCTAGAGATTCTTTCTAGTTGCCTTAATTTTCTCCATGAAAAAAGAAGCAGTCATCAAATTGGAGTGAATATCAGGATGGACATGTTGGAAATTTAAGAAGAAAGGAGAAAAAGGACATCTGGATGGCATAGTTGTTTAAGCATCTGCCTTCAGCTGGGATCATGGTCCTGGGGCCCAGGGTTCTGAGACTGAGCCCCATGTTGGGCTCCCCCCCCCCCCAGCTCAGTGGGAAGGAGTCTGTCGTCCCTGCCTCTGCCCCAGTTCATGCTCTTTGTCATGTGCTCTCGCTCAATTTCTCAAATAAAGGGAAAAAAAAAGTCTTTAAAGAAAAAAGGAGAAGGTATGTAATTGTCCTCAGGATAGTAGAAAGTGCATGAACTAGTGAAATACAGTTGATTGTGGTCAGCCTTAGGGGACCTCCAACAGTTTGTCACATTGAATTTATGGTGAGAACATTCAGAGCTGTTATGTATTTCTGGATGCATATTTAGCTGCCACGTGCAGGTGCTGAAGAGGCAAAGAGTTAGATTTAAGCAGGATTGTAATTTTGCCTAGTAAAGGTTTTTGAGGGGCATTGAGATGTTTATAGTTCAATTGATTGATGGTCCTAGTGAATTGTTAGAGTTGAGATCCTAGAGTAAATGAGCTGAAAAGATAGGAGATGATGGTCAGAGAACTGGATGCATGAAACAGATTATGGAAGTATGGGCATTCCTTATAATGAATAGGTCTACATATAACACGGCATTGACTGGCTGAAATAACATGGAGGACAAGATATTTAGGGGAAAAAAAGAGCAAACAATCAAAAGGCCAAATTTCAGGAAGGATCATATATGTATATATTGAAATTATTTGTTGGAAAGAGAGGCAGGTGCTAAAACACTTGAGAAACATGGAGGAGTTAATTACAAGATCATCCAGTGACTGCAACAATGAAGGTAACGAGCAATACAATCTAATGACAATAGAGTAAATGCTAGAATTTATAGGGAGCAGGGAAGAAAAATGGTATAGACACAATCCTAAGAATGAAAATGGTCATCTTTCAATGTGACCACTTTGATAAAAGGGAATCTCTGATGTGATTTTTAAAACTTTCTTATGGCTACCATAATGTAGAAACTCATTAAATAATAACAACTAATTAACTGTTGATATTTAGCATGGAGAAGTAAAGTGCTTCAAACAAAAATGTCATTAAAAATATGTAGATGAGCAATGCTAGAGAGAGTTCTGTGTTAGAAATAAAAAGTATGAAAGAATAAGGCAGTAGTGGGTTCCAGTCACAGCTCTGCCATTTATGAGCAAAGTTCTCTATTAAGGTGTTTCATCTCTGCAATGGGGAGAAAAACTATCTCACGGAGTTAGTGGGGGATAAGAACAACGATTTATATAAAGCACCTGGCACAGAATAAGCATCTAATTAATGTTAGTTCCCTCTCTTTAAAGTAGAGATCCAAACACTGAACATCTTTACAAGGTACCACAACAAAGATAGACTTCTGAGGCAAATAATGTCTATTTCTATCACCACTGATAAATGATTCATGAACTCATTCATACACCAACTGTGTGTTACTGCAGTGACTTGAAAATGTGCTTGTGGACTCCTAGTTGGTTTCTTTTTCCCCCCAGTTTCTGGCTTTATATCACTTATTATAACACATACCGGGAACAACAGTCACAAAAAGAAAATCTGGACATTATCATTTTCTTTTTAGTGAATCCTAAAGCAAGCATTAATTTTTTTGTTTTACTTTCTTAAATTATGTAGATATATAATTAGCATGATCATTGGGTAGCATATAACTATATTAAATAATTATTTAAAATATTTCATGAATAGTGAAATTCATATAATTGAATGATAATATGAGAAGTTGGGAAATGATACGTATTTTATTAAAATATACTGATGTTGAATGAATGTTATTAAATATAGTTGGTTGTATGGAGAGTTTTAAAGATTTATTTATTTGAGAGAGAGAAAGAGAAAGAGCACGAGCAGGTGGGAGGGGCAGAGGGAGACTCTTTTAAACAGACTCCACACTGAGCACAGAGCTTGACTCAGGGCCCAATCCCACCACCTATAAGATCATGACACGAGCCAAAACCAGGAGTCGGGCACTTAACCAACTGAGCCACCCAGGCACTCTGATTGTATAGAGAACTTTAAAAAGCATTGAGATAAATTTGTGGTCTTTTATGATCAGTGAGGGAAGTAAAAAATGACCCAAGACAAACAAGGGGTGAAGGGAGGAGCTTCATCTTTATGGTCATTGAAGCACCTAGGACTTTTGCCACTCGCTAGAATCTTGTAGTCCTTGTTGAAATCTCTTCATATGGCCAGTAGAAGAGTACAAAGAAGGAGAGTGCGGGAAGCATTTGAAAAGTTCTATAGGTCAGCCTCAAAGTGGTGAGCATTATGTTTGCTTACTTGCCGCTGGCCAGAACCAGTCACGTTATCCACCCTGCTACAAAGAGGCTGGGAAATGCAGTCTAAATGTGTGCCAAGGAGAATATGTGCTTACAGATGTACTTGTTGGTCCATTCCAGAGTTGATGTGTTACAGATGTTAAATTAGAAGAATGAACACTGTGGTATTATAAAAATGTGGAAAATGGATCGATCAGTTTAAGCTATCTTGGTACTAGCTAGGCAGATAATGTTTCACAGGAGGGATGGATGGTATGGTATGCCTTGCAAGACACAGAAAATTTGGTCGAGTATATTTTTCAGGAAGTGAATAGCGGTGAGAGTAGGAATGAGCGTGTTAATACGTTTCAACAGTGAAATTCATCTAAGTACTCAAATGACTTGTTCAAGGAGTCACAGTTAATCCTGAATCTACATCTAGATATAGTTCTAATAAATTATGTGGTTTAAGATTGTTATGAAGGAACTTATATTTCCTGTTATCTTAATTATACCAACTAAAGTGTGCATATCTTACATAGAAAGGGTCTTGACTAGATTGTCTTATTACTTTGAAAAGTAGCTTAATTTAGCCACAGTTTAAGGAAAAATAGAATAACTAATATGACACACAAGTGGATATACATTAGAAAACAAATTATGGAGAACAGACTATACCGCCTACTCAGAACTGAACCAGACAACATCAAGTGTATAGGAACAGATATTGCAGTAATGAGAGCACAGCTGTTTAGGATTTTGCTGAAATGCAGGAAACATTATTCATGGAACAAAGAAAGGAAACTAAAGAGAACAGCTTTAAAACAGCACCTTCATATTTAGCCTCGTATTGCATATTTTACATATTTTAATCATATCTCACTTTCTTCCAAAATAGACTTGAGGCAGTTTATAACAAGATAATGTTACGATAGCACAGACGCAAGGACGAGACAAGATGGGCTAGTGGTGGAACAATACCAGATTACTCATACTAGATTACTAATGCTAGGGGTAAACTTGAATTTAGGACAAACGTTTGGCATTTAGCTTCCTGGCACTCGAGTCAAAAAAGAAAAACAGAACTGTGTTATATTGCTTGGTAAAAATAATATATTATTTAGTAAAAAGGAGCAGGTGGGATTTATCCTCCCATAGTCCTGATCTCTAAGAGGGACTAATGTCACAATTACTTAATAAGGCAGTTTTACAAGAGATGGCTTCAGCAACATCCTATAAATAAATACTGAACTTCTATTTCTTGCTTGGCTCTCTGCTGAGTTCTTGGGACACACAGATGAATATGAAGCATCCTTACCCTTAAGGAGCTCACAGCTAGTATAAATCTAATTGGGCAGTAAATGCAATAAATGAGCTACTTGCGAGACGTAATGGTAGCCCAAAGGAAAGAGTGTCAGCACAGTCAGAGAGAGAGGACCTCACAGGGGGAGAAATGTTGAATTGATCTTAAAGTATGAGTAGGTCAAGGATTAAAAGAAAAATGAGCAGAACTTCTCTTCTCTCAAAAAAACAAAAACCGCAATGCCTAGTTTTATGCAGATACTTGGGAGAGAATTTCTTTGACGAACCAAAACAATACAGTTCAGGTGCCTAAAATTTCGAACCGTTTGGCTAAAAAGTGCTAAAATTGGAAGAATGAGTTGTTGACTGATCCCTTCAGCCCTATTTGAAAATAATTGACCATATATTTTTCACCTGGTGGTATGCTTTTCCCCAGCATAAGTAGCAGGATGGAGATAGCTCCTTTTTTTTTTTTTAAACCAAGTCTGGATTATTTTTAATTGTGGCAAAATATATGTAACAAAATTTACTCTCTTAACCATTTTAAGTATATAGGTCAGTATTGTTAAATATGGTTACATTATTGTTCAACCAATCTCCAGAAATATTTCATCTTCCAAAACTGAAACTCTGTACCCACTAAACAAACCCGCATTTCCCCCTCCTCCCATCCCTTGGTAACCACCATTGTACTTTTTGTTTCTATGAATTTAACTACTCTAGATCTCTCATATAAGTGCAGTCATTCAGTAATTTTCCTCTTGTGATTAGCCTGTTTCACTTAGCATAATGTTCTCAAGGTTTCTCTATATTGTATGGCATGTGTCAGAATGTCCTTCCGTTTTGAGGCCAAATAATTTTCTTTTATATGTATATACCACATTTTATTTAACCATTCATTCATCAAGGGCATTTTTATCTTTTAATTATGGTAAATAATGCTTCTAGGAATATGAGTGTCCAGATAGCTCTTAGAGACACTGCTTTTAATTCTTTTGCATATATACATCCAGAAGTGGAATTGCGGGATCATATGGTAATTCTGTTTTTAATTGTTTGAGGAATGACTATACAGTTTTCTATAGCAGCTGCATCATTTTATATTTCCATCAACGGTGCACAAGATTAGTGACCTTGTAAAAGGAGACCCCAGAGAACTAGCTCACTTCTGCCATAATACGTTATTTTACCGAGCAAGGTTATAGCTGGAAGGGGCGCCATCTGAGAACCAGAAAGGAGACTCTCACCCAGCACCAAATGTGCTGTGCCTTGATGTGGTCTCCCCAGCCTCCAGGACTGTGAGGAATAAATTTTGTTGTTAGAAGCCACCCAGTCTGTAGTATTTTGTTATAGCAGCCCGAACAGACTAAGACACCCCCCTAAGAAGATTAATAGAGGCATGGCTTCTGGGAACACTGACTTCCTTTTGGTGGTCTTTCTCTGATGGAACTTTAAGAAGCCATTCGTGATCATGTTATTAAAGCCACTCGTGATTATGTTATTGTTCAAATAATATTTAAGGATGGAAAAGGTTATTGATTTAGAACCAAAGGTGGCACATGTGCCTTGTCGAAGATAAAACTTACCCCAATAAAACTCAGATCTTATCTAAGAAGTTTAGCGCTAAGTACTTTTGTACCTGCAAGAGCTAAGAAGTAGTTCCTCTGATAGGAACAGAGGTCAGAGCAGCCAGCCTGCTCTGTCCACCGTGAGACATAGTTTACAACTTTGTTGTGAAAACATGCATTTTCCCAGATCTAGCGTTCTCTCTAACAAGTGACATGAAAGACCAGAAAGAAAGGGTCTTATCTGCTACACTTTAGGAAATTCTGCTTTAGCCATCATCAAACATATGTTTAGGGATTATTTATATCTCTGCTTTTCAGAAATATAAGATTGTGTATTTCTAAATTTATATGCATTTGTTTTACTATTGCTCCTTAGTTCTTGTAGTTTATTATCATGTGGTTGGAAGAAAGGTCATGCCTGCCTTCTCAGTGTATCCCTGGCAGTAGAGCAGGCTTTGAGCATAAGTAGCCTGCCTAAATAATCCATAATAATATACCAAATACTTAATATTTGTTGAATATTTGAATATACATGTTGACGTATATATCTGTGCTGTAAGTTTTGAAGAATAATTTTAATTGACCCACCCTTGAGTGGGTATCATTCCACTCCTTTAATATCTCATTATGTCTCCCATTTATAATATAGGCTCTTTTCAATCCTCCAAAGATATTTACTTTTCTCCTACAGCCACATAAGGAAGATCTATCGTGCTTTCCTGATGCCTCTCCTGGGACCAATTAGATGGCTATATGAAGTTATGTGAGAAGCATAAGGCCATCACTGCCACCATCACCACATGTCTAAGCTACCCACCACCCTCCTCCCACCAGGCGTGCACACACACGCGTGAACACACACACACAATGTTTTCCCAGGAAATGTGCACCATTTAATACTGCCTTTCTGGAATTAATGCATCTGTCTTGTTGTTTAACGTAGTGAGATAGGTAGAAGTAAATGGCCTGATGTGCCTCCACAAGTCTCAAATAATATCCTTAGGGGGGTGATGGCAGACACACCTTGATTTTTATTTTCTTCCCACCCCTTGGAGTATGTAGCTACTATGCTGGTTACTCAGATATGCCCTGCTGCTAAATCTCACAGGGAATCTAACTATCAATTAAAGGGGAAGCTTTTCAGTTTCTATATTATTGAAGATACAGTGCAAGTTTATTTACCTGACAAATGTTTTTAAGATTTATTTCTGTATTTTTAGAGAGAGAAAGAGAGCGTGAGCAGGGGGAGGGGCAAAGGGAGAGGGAGAGAGAATCTCAAGCAGACTTTGCCCTTAGGGTGGAGCCTGACTCAGGACTCAATCCCATGACCCTGAGAGCACAACCTGAGAGGAAACCAAGATTCCGACTCTCCACCGACTGAGTAACCTAAGCACCCCAACCCAACAAATGTTTTTAAGCAGCTATTATAACCCAGATACTATTCTAGATTTTTTATCACCAAACATTTACATACAAAAGCTGACCCACTTGGGGCTTTAATTTTACTATTTTTTATTATTTATGTTGTTTGGTTATCTTTTATTCCTTTTAGTCTGTGGTCCATTACATATATCATAACAATGAAATCTTAATTTTATCTGTTATTCCTTCCATATAGTACCTTTTGGGTATCTTTACAAATGTAACAAACAGTAATTGCATTAATTATATCTTTGATATGTATATATACTATATGAATTTGTCTACATTATTTAATGGTTAAGAATTTTGATAATTTTATATAACATTACATAAATGAAGTTTTACCGATTTTGCAGGCATATATAATACTATCATTTTGTGATGTAAATTTATGAGTGTTTATTAAACTACTAAATTATTAAAGTTTTCATCTGTTGCCCTTAAATGCAGGTGCTATAAGTGTTCCATTCAAGAAAACAGACATCATTTTTATTGAGTGAGCATGGTTAATTTTCTCAACCAGTTTATTTTATTAAATTACAGAATCCCATGCTAATACAATGTTAGGATTGCAAATTTCAGCCTTCATAACTCAAGAAAGTAAAAAGTTAGAGTTTTCAGAACAACATCAATTTCCTTACATTTCTTGTGCCTTATAATAAAGCGTACATTTCGAACACTAACCAGCAATTCAGGAATTATATATAATCAGTGTTGGACAAGTTAATGTTACTAAGAGGATCTTAACTTTCATATTCTCTGATTTGTTTTTAAATTTACAGCTTTAACAGTGCATTAATGGAAAGATTTTGCATTTAATTTTCTAATTTTTATGAAGCAGACAAGAACAGATAATAAAGGTGGAAAAGTTGATAATGATTATTTCAGTATGATGACTATTTCATAAGTGCATTTAGAGGCAGTCCTGTGAATTTTTAATCAGTGTGTTTGATTTCAGAATGTTTATGCTTATAACATCCATGTTATTTCTACCTCAGCTCTTTAGAAAATTTGAACTTAGGGACAGATTTCTATTCACATGATAGCCCATAGCTGAACACCTTTAACATACACTGCAAATAAAATTAATTGCCAAGTCCTACACTGTGGTTCCAATCATACTTCTATTTTGATAAATACTGATTTAAGTAATATATACCCAGGTCCACTTTGTGTATTTAAAAATTAAATTACATATAAACTGCAATAACACAAAAATGAGCCCAAAGAAAAATCAACCTTAAACTAGTATATCCCTATTAAGTGTTGCAGTAAAGATATTTAAGTGTAGTTACTGAAATATAAATGGACTTTAATTATTGATAGAGTAATGACTTTAATCAAGTTATGCTTATTATAGAGTTATCTATATCAGCTACGTAAATTATTTTATTATGGTAGAAAATCCATAAATTTTTAAAAGCATTGTTATGTATTATGCATTATGCATTGCATAAACTTTATATTGCATATTATAGTTCACATTTTATATTACATATTCTGTTTTATAAGGTATATTCTTACTACATATTATATGTTATGTATTATGTATCATATATATGCTTTTAAAAATTTACTTATTTGTATAAATCAGGTCACTTACAAAACCCAAGAGAATACACACAAAATTCAAAGGTATAATCAGCACAGGCTCTCTCTAAGCCCCCAGCAGTGTTGGCAACAAATACAAAACACACCGTAAAGAAGTGTGCGGTAAAACTGGCACTGTGATTTAATTATTATTTATTGGCTCTTTTTTTTTAAGATTTTATTTATTTATTTGACAGAGAGAGAGACAGCCAGTGAGAGAGGGAACACAAGTAGGGGAACTGGGAGAGGAAGAAGCAGGCTCCCAGCAGGGATCCTGATGTGGGGCTGGATCCCAGGGTCCTGGGATCACGCCCTGAGCCGAAGGCAGACACTTAACGACTGAGCCACCCAGGCGCCCCTATTTATTGGCTCTTGTTCAGAGATCAGGTACTTGGGTTCAGGGTTGTGGACTTCGTATGATTGACTGATTGATTTTTAAGAGAGAGAGAGCACAGAGAGAGAGAGAGAGTGAGAGGGAGAAGTAGACTCCCCATTGCGCAGGGAGCCTGATGTGGGTCTCAGTCCCAGAACCCTGAGATCATGACCTGAGCCAAAGGCAAATGCTTAACTGAAAGCTACCTAGGTACCCTGTATGATTTATTTTCAAAGTTCAAATAAATGTAGACCTGGTAGGCAGTTGTCTTCACTGTGTGATTTGGCATGTTCCAAAATGTTTGCACGCTGAAACATACCTCTATCAGTTGGTCATGGACTGTGCCAACTCCTGGTATTATATTGTCTGCCATCTTCTACAACAGTGGTTATTAACCTTGTCTGGGTCACAGACCTCTTTTGAGAATATGAAGAAAGCAGTAGACAGTCTTCCCCTCAAAACGGTATTCATGTATCTTCAAGCCAACCCCTGGATGGGTTAAGACATTTGCTCTTATGAGTCTTTGGAAGAAACATGTCTAAAAATGGTTTAGGATTTTGCCAGTTGGGAATAATATGTAAGCAGATTAGTCCTTGTATGTCATTTAGTTTATGTGTGTTTATATATTACAATATATTTTCTTCTGGTAATTAGGTAAATCTTACAGAATTGAGACATATGACTTAAAAAATTCAAATAGTACTAAACTAAGTCTACATTTGTAGATAGTTCAAAGAAAACATTTTGCCATCATTAACTGATAATTATTAAGCATTAACTATGTTTCAAATGATTACTATGCCCCGGGCATAAAGTGAAGAGAAGTTAAAGTTTCTAACTTCAGGGAGAACATAGTCTAGGAATGAAAAAAACATATCAGATAGTGTTAAGGAAGGAACTGACAATAATTCTCAACATTTATCAACAACTTCCTAGATATCCGGCTATGTGATAATACTTTCTATGAATCTAGATAATGCTTTATATTAATTATCTCTGTCTTTGCAACCATATGTAATAAATGCCTTTACTTTTTCCCCCCCTTACAAAGGCAAGCAGTATAACACACAGAGCCTGAGTAATTTGCCAAGGTTCCTCAGCTGGGAAGAGGCGGAGGAAGGAATTGAGGCCAGTACTGTGTGACAAGAGCCTCATTTCTCAGTATTGCAGTATTTAAATTTGGTTTTTCAAAAGTTAGTGTTAGTAGAGAGTGGAGTATGAGTAGGAGGATAAGGAGATTGGGGGAAGAAAACTAGTTACAAGGCAATTTTTTGAGTGTTGAAGGCTTGAACTAATTCAATCTTAATAGTGTTGGACAGAAATGAATATATGTGAGATTGGACATACTGACTAATTAGATATAAGGGTTTAAGGAGAAAGAAAAATCAAGAGTGACTCCTAGATTTCTAGCTTCAGTGGCTTGTATGGATACCTAAGATAGGAAATGAAAGAGGAGCAGCTTGGGGGAAAAGGAATGACCAATGATTGTATGACCATGACTTGAATAAGATTCTTGAAATAGTAGTGCTTATAGGACATCTAGTAGACCCATTGAGCATATGGGTCTAGAGCTCAAGAAAGGGTTTTGAGCGAGTACAGGGTTGCTCAAATTGCGCTCCACAGATCTCTGGGGGTTTCTGAAATACTTTTAGGGAATTCACATAAACTATTCAAATACTCTTCTAGGACATTCTTTGCTTTTTCAGTGTATTGGTATTTGCACTGATGCTGCAAAAGCCGTGAGTAAAGGTACCTGAGCACAAACGAAGGCAGTGCCATCAGATGGTCATTTTCCTCATTGCCACATTTTGCTGCTGAAAACTGAAAACGGGCTGCATGTAACAACATGGAAGCAATGAGAAGCTATTAATTTCATTAAATCTCAACTTTTGAGGTTTTTAATATTTAAATATGTTGTGTGATGAAATGCTAAATATGCATAAAGCACTTCTTTAAACAAAATACCCTGATTGTCTCAAGAAGAAACCCTTATGCACTGGTTCAAGTGCAAACCAAATTAGCCACTTTTTTTAGGCAAAACCTTTTTTTTTTTCTGAAAGAACAACTGACATGCCAACCATGGTTATTCAGTTGTGGGTATTTGGCAGACATTTTCTCAAAAATAAATGAAATGAGCCTGTTATAACCACGATTATGAGGTTTATAACCTCCTAAAACTTAAAGACTTTTCTGATATGATTTGGTGGTAATGTTGGAAAGAACTTTTAATATATGTATCATATATACATATATTTGCATATATAATATGATGTTGAAATGTGTCAACATTTGAAAAATGAATATAACTCAGGGGACTAATATTTTATTGATGTCCCATGCAGGATTTTGCAAAATTATGCATGGGTAAAAGGCCCATTCGAAGTGTAAGCTAGAGGAATAGATTTTAATGTGAGAGATGAAGAATATTGATATGGTTTCAGTTTCCAACTTGTAACTAATCTTTTAGAAACTGCCACTTGTCAAAATTTGGTATAGTATCAAAAAAGAATATCCACAGTTATCTGAAAATGTTATTAAAATATACCATCCCTTCCTAAATATTTATCTGTGTGAGGCAGGATTGTTTTCATATATTTCAACCAAAAGAACATATCTCAACAGATTGAGTATGGTAGCAGATATGAGAATTCTGCTGTCTTCTAAAGAGATTTGTAAAAATGCAAAAAAGTCACTTTTCTAATTTATTTTAGAAAATATAGTTATTTTTCATGGTAAGGATGTTTTTTATGTGAGCAAGTAGTTTATTGTTCTTTTTTAAGTAATTAAACGTTTAAATAAAAAATTAGACTGTATTAGCTGATTTGGAAGTGGCTTCAGCCTCACTTCTAAAGCAAAGATAAATCTCAGCCATGTGCCATTCATAGAGGTTTATTTTAGATAATCTTGTGGTCTTTTACATAAGACATCCATTGCATAAATGGGTGCACACACATAAAGAATCAAGTGACTAAGGAGACCCTTACCTGATAAAGGCAAATATGCTTCGAGAGATTTTTTTATTTTGCTTTAGAAACTTTAATTAGAAATTCTCTAAAGAAAATATATCACAATATACAAGATATACATTATGTAAACTATAATATTCTTTAGTTTTGATACGTATCCAAAAAAATATGTCCAATTGAATAATATTAAGACACATGTTTTTAGAAGGAATGAAGAAGTCATCAAGACAATATCCTGGTAAACTTCATCATTTTTCTTAAGCTGTATCAGTCTAAAGAAGCAAGAATGACCTTTACTCCCTTGCTCGCTTTTTTATTGAAGCTCACTAGCATACATGCTTCTAGTAGAAAATTCATGCAGTGGAAATCACATCTTCATCATTTTTTATCATCATCTATCATTTCTGAGGAACTTTATTTAGTACTTCTTTTTTTTTTTTTTTTTAAGATTTTATTTATTTATTCGACAGAGATAGAGACGGCCAGTGAGAGAGGGAACACAAGCAGGGGGAGTGGGAGAGGAAGAAGCAGGCTCATAGCGGAGGAGCCTGATGTGGGGCTCGATCCCATGACGCCGGGATCACGCCCTGAGCCGAAGGCAGACGCTTAACCGCTGTGCCACCCAGGCGCCCCTTATTTAGTACTTCTAAATCCTTCATGAAAATTCTTTATAAATCAAAATCTCTCTAATCACTTGCAAATTTGCATAATTAACATATACCTAGATATTGATTCTATTTGTTTTTTCTAAATTCTTATAATAAGGAACACTTAAAGTGTTATCTTTTAGAGGTAAGAGCTCCTAGGATATCAAATAACTCATTTAGATGAGGGAAAGTTACGAGAAAGGACAAACAAGTCTCAATGGGAGTATGAATTCTGTAATTCCTGTGTTAACCTTGAACCAAGGGAGGGCACCTAATCCTTTCTGCCAACCCCATATCAGTAATACTGTCATGGAAAACTATCAGGATGTTATATGCTCCCTGAGCAGACAGAATGCCATCCCTGGTGATTATATAATTATAACATTTTTCATAATGTCATGAAATAATGTGTGCTTTCCTACATATGCCTTTAACATTGTATAAACCCTAATTACACTGCTGAGAATATAGCTAGTTTAAGGATAATAGCAAGTATTAGTCTTTTTCTTAATAAACATAAAATCTAAAGACATTTTAATGGGAATGTTAAATTGTAAATGAAAATTTTGAATGATCACAGGTCCTACAGTAGTGTATCATGACAACATGTAAGAAACGAGATGATCATAACATTGAAATCCTGTTGCCATGACTTAACGAAATAGTTGATCAGAGTAGAGGAACCCAGTTTGGCTCACGGTTTGGGTGTAACCAAGTGTGGAATTTTGAAAAGCCGTAGTATTGGTCAAACCAAGAAATAGCTAAAACAGGAACAGGAAAAATCATTATTTCCATATCCATGCCCTCCCTTGCTACCAGCTTTTTCTTGTCTCGCCATATTTCTTATCCATCATGGACTAAGCATCTTGTATTTCATAGCATTCTCATTCTCTCTATATATTCTTTTATTTTGGTCTTACTCTCCAGACTAATCTCGAGCTCTGTGAGAATCCATCATTCTCTTCTCTTGTTATTTCCAGGCTAGTTAGCATTACTGGAAAAAAGTGTTTTACCCTGTGGGTAAATATCTTTAAGAAGTTAAGGTTCCAGACCAAGCTGTACTCTTCAGTACTTCTCTGCCCCTGGGGAGCTTTTTCTTTTTCTGTCCTCTGTACTGCACCACCGTCTTTCATATCTCTCATAATACATTTACCCCTTCTTCCAGGTTTAGTCATTCGTTAATTTATATCTTTTCTAATTGTACTATGTAAAATTGTCAAAATAACCCACATTGATTAAGCAAGTGTCACCAGAAATTAGAGTCAAGGCTTACCAGTTTCTTTTCATTCTAATTCTTTTAATTCTAATAATACTGGAAATTAAGTATTATTATTATCCAGTTTGGTGAAACTCAGGACCAGCCTACACAGTTATTAACTAGAGCCCAGATTCAAAGTCAGGGTTTTATGACTCCCCCATGAAAATCATTTCCATTCCAATGCACTCTTCCTGTTTTATCCTGGGATTCTTAAGTGATTTTCACTTAGCTATCCTTGTAGTATTTTAAATCTTTCTAAAAAGTACTTTCCTCTGTAAGACTCTGAAATTCACTCCTTTATGTATGCAAGTATATAACCTTCTAATATTATTGCAACAAATAAAATATCCCAAGCATTATAAGATATTTTTCAAAAATTAGATAATTTTATTTCCTCCTCCGGAGGATCAGAGTCAAATAAGGGAGGTAAGTGTTAAGTAAATACAGGCAGTACATTAGTTTTTCAGGGCTCCCACACCAGAATACCACAAACTGGGTGATTTAAACAACCGAAATTGATTTCTCACAGTCCCAGGGGCTAAAGTCCAAGATCAATGCGTGTGCAGGTGGCTTTCTCCTGAGTCTCCTCTCATCCTGCGGATAACTGCCTTCTGGCTGTATCCTCACATGGGCTTTTCTCTGTGTGTGTGTACCCCTGGGGTCTCTGTCTTCTTACCAGGACACCAGTGCCATGGATTAAGGCCCCACCCTTTTCACCTCATTTAGCTTCAATTACCTTTTTTTATATAAAGATTTTATTTACTTTAAAGAGAGAGCATGGGGGGGGAGGGGAAGAGGCAGAGGGAGAAGCAGGCTCCCCACTGAGCAGGGAGCCTGATGCCTGCTGGATCCCAAGACCCTGAGATCATGACCTGGTTTGAAGGCAGACACTTAACCGACTGAGCCACCCAGGCGCCCCAGCTTCAGTAACCTTTTTAAAGGCCCTCTTTTTAAGTATAGTCACTTGGGGTGTAGGGAGGTACCACATGAATTTTGGGAGGACATAATTCAATGTATAGAAGGCAGCAAATATGATAATTATTTCCAGTGAGTTAAAAAAAATACTATAGGTGTTTAGAAATTTGAGAGTTAGAATAGTATGAACGGAAGTGATTCTGACACATATGCTGGAAAAAAATATAAACTAGAATTTCATGGATGACTATAATCTGGAAAAAAAATGACGCGAGAAAGAATATTTCTTATGATGGAAACTGGCCATAAAGGCAAAGATACTTATATAGGAATTAGCAAGGTGTGTGTAACTGGTGTATATAACAAGCTGGCAAGTTGTGTTAGTACAAGTGGTGATGCTTTGAAAAATTCTCTCAAAGTTGGCATTAGGATAGTCCTTGAAATTAGAAATGTTTGTCTCCATCCTTCTTTATCCATAGCAAAATCTAGCAGAGACTTAAAGTTGTTGGCCTGAATACCAATACATAAATCTTAATCAGATTGATTCAAAACTAAAATGATCGCTTGGTGATACATGAAGTAAACAGTTGCCATGGTGTGTTGCATTGAGTTCAAGCTTTCCATTTTAGTGATTTAATACCTTCAGTTTGTTTCATTTTGCCTGTCTAACCTTATCTCATCCTTTCTCCTGGCCTGACCCCTGTTTCTACTTAGCTCAGTATCGGCTGTATCCCCAGTTATAGACCCTGTATGTAAGTCTACCCTTATGCATTCGTTCATGAATTTATCTTGTCTGAAGTGCTCTACCAAACTCTTTGTCATTAATCTAATGGCTTTGTAAAGGCTACGTTCAAGTTCAGTTTCTATAGGGGTCAGTCTTCCTTGAGGTTTGTTATCAGTGGATTACTAATCTACGTTATAAACTATACTCTTCAGTAAAGTATTTGATTATATGCTATCTTTCATACACCTTTGGATATTTCATGCAGATAAATTTTATCTTCATGATTAGAGGTAAGGATTTTGTTACCTCCTGCATTGCACTGTGCATATGATAGATTCATTGTAAACTTTTGTTGACTACAACAGCAGGAGCTATGCTGTAGCGTATAGGTCAGATATTTCAAAAGAGAGAGAAAGACCCTTACAAGCCACAGGAAGCATTCATTGATCCTTAGTATTTAATCCTTCCCATTGTTCTTAACGAGGGATTAGTAGTAGTGGTATTTTACAAATTGGAGTAAGCACATGATATTCAGTGCTTCCTAGAATGGCAAATGTTGAGCTGTCTCTGAAGCCTACTTATAAATGGCAACTTTGGGAAAGATTTTAATCACATGCTTAACATTTTCTTGAATTTACTGCCAATAAAGGTGTTCCTCCTCTATAACAACAAACATTCTGTATACTTTAAGTTATTAAGATAATATGTGAGAGGAAGGGAAATTGTTTTATATTTTCCTCTCTATTGATCTTTTGAACATAGCATGGCTTGTACCACCACTTTCATAGGCCACAAAATGCTTGACATCTCCAAGCATTTCAGATATGAGACCTCATGATATTCTAAGGTCTTATGTGTCTAAAACAACAAACAGAAAGTTCTACTTGTTTTGTATAAATGATAAGCTAAATTTTATTCCTTGTTGTTCCCTTATCTTTTACATAAAAGGAATGGTCAACTATAAATAAGGCAGGTGTACTTTAGAAAGTTCTCCTTTGATAATGGCAAGTGCCTTAATGTGGGAACAAGTTTATGCATCTTCTTAACCGCTAAATTCATAAGTGTGGAAATTATGTAAATATGGTCTTTTCCTTTGGGGGCAGAATAATTGTTCATGTAGAATTCTGGGTAGACTACTGAGAAGGATCCTGATGATTCCTGCAACCAGTTCATTTTCATTATAATTTAGTTCATTACAATACATTTTTACTGACCTTTGTCATGTACCGAGACTGATAGATTTTGTAGGAAGAGGGCAGAGAGGTACATGTCTTGATCTCAAGTAGTTACATGAAGTTATCTTTTGGTCTAGTAACTTTTCTGACCAAAGATTTCCAAGGCTTTTCTGTTATTGATAAGGTTTATCAAAGCTATCTCTGCCTACCCTTCATCTTATTGCATGTATCATACTATTAACACATCATATCATACTTCATTCTTTGATCTGCAAGCTTTGGAAAATATCAAGTTTAAATGCTGCAAAAATTTAACATATATGTAAAAATTTAATATATATATAAACTCTGTACAAGATGTTGCTTTTATACCAATATAATTTGGCTCTATAACATTCACTTTGAAAGTCGTCTGAGTGGCTCTAACTAAATTTTTAATTAAGCATTTGACTTGGATGATTTGGGACACAGTGACATTTGATTTCATTTTTCCCTGTCATTGGCCCTTTTTTCTATAGCATCTCTTCATGGAAAGAAATGTGATTTGGTCCTTACCTCTAAATCTTGATTCCATTTTTACATACATTTCAGTTTAACTGAAAGTAAAATTTGAGAGACAAGAAAACAGTGGAACTCTTAAATTCACAGAGTTCAAAAAATAGAAATGGTGTTTTACCGATTTTACTTCATCAAAGATCATTTTTGGTTTTGTTTTTCTTTTTCCACTTCATGTTATTTATGAGCCTATTATCTGTAAGCAACAGGTAAGATTCTTTTAAAACACTTGTGCAGGCACTAACATGTATCTTTGTTCAAATCAAATTAAGTTCAGCTCAAACACCCATCCTTTCCTAGAGATACACATATGATAGGACTTTCGGTCTTGGTCATTTGTTGCAGCAAGAGAACCCATACTTCTCTGACTACACATTTGATGTTTGGTGGTGATTACACAATCTCAGAAATGGTCCCTCTGTTTTGACTGTCAAAAGCCTTTATATCTGCAGGCTGAAAGTTACTGTGTAATCCAAGTATACAGTGACCTGAACCTTGAAACCAAGGGCTGCTTAATGAATTACCTTTAGCCCATCCCAGCTTAAAAATTCTCCTTTCTAGCTCTGAAACACACACACACAAATGTGTTTCCCTGAGTGATTGGGGGCTCAGAGGGTTAAGTATCTCTTGATTTTGGCTCAGGTCACAGTCTCAGGGTTGTGAGATCTAGCCCAGCGTCAGGCTCTGCACTGAGTGCACAGTCTGCTTGAGATTCTCTCTCTCCCTCTTCCTCTGCCCCTCCCCGGCCTCTCTCTCTAAAATAAATAAATTAAAAAAATCTGTTTCCCATTTCCTGGTATAAGCAGAGCTCAGTCTTTAGGAATAAATTCTTGTTGCATCCTTAGAGATGGGACAATTTAACCTCTTGTTTTTCTTAATGACTACAGCTTTAAGATAAAACAGAAATTAATTTCTCAGTAGATTCTCTGCCTACATTAAATTTTTAATAAATCAGCTTCCTGTGCTTAAAAGGATAATTTGTACCAGTCATTGATTTGAGGATGGAGAATTATAATTTGAGGTGTTCAGGGTAGGTGAGAAGAATGAGCAACAGCACTGCATGGTGAACGAGTTGCATGTTGAGCGTATTGCATGAAAAGGAGAGAGCCATGATCGGAGATTGAAAAGCAGAAAGGCAAAGGCAGAAGTGCTTAAAAACACAGCTTCAACAATTTCACCTACTGATTTGCTATAATCGCCATTAATCCCTATTTAGCTCATTAATGTAATGAGAGAACCTGGTTGAAAGGAAGTTTCAAAGTAAGTTCTAATTCTATTTAAAGATTATTGTGCAGCTGACTAATCACCGTAAAGAAGTCGAGGCTATTTCTATACTGTCAGAACTAAATAGAAGGATTTGCAGTCCTCGATAAATCTAATGCCTTCTTTGTGAATCCAATAAACATCATGGCCTTGTGAGGATTTCCTAAAGAAGATATAGAAAGTACAGCTTAAAAATGATAACCAAACCAATAATCTTCCGTTTCATGTAACTATAGACGGTTATAATGAAAGTTGTTCAGTATTACCTAACTGGGTGGGATTTAATCCATTATTTTTCTCATTTGAGCCCAAACTTTTCAGTATGAAATTATAACCAAACCTGTAGTAGAAAAAAGAAAAATGCTGCTGTAAATTCTTTTTCAAAATTGTGATAGCACTCTCTCCATAAATGATTTTTCAGAACTATTGTAATGTCATGGTTTTTATATATCCCAACTCTACTCATTTAAATGTCTTTAAAAGTTAAAAGTTACATTTTCTCTGGTTTAAATCCCAGACCATCTTATTGGGGCAGATCATTTGTCTGCTTGACGTTTTATAGTCCATAGTTCTATTCATCTTGAGGTTAACTGAAGGTCTCAAAAGGCATTTAGTTAGAAAAGGAAGGAAAAGAAAAAAGTTTTGTTTTCAAGGCCAGAAAAGTGGTGACCCTATGCTAATAGTCTGGTATTTAATTATATCTCAAAAAAAAAAAAATATGTAAATGGAATGTGAATGCTTCAACATATGAAAATAGCAAAAGCTGGAAATCAACCAACCAAGAGGCTGTGTGCTCAAATAGATTGCAAGATTCCTGGGTTCTAGCTCTAGCTCTGTAATAATGAGATGAGTGACCCTTTCAAAGTCATTTACCCTCCCCAGGCTTCAACTTTCTCCAGTATAAAAAGAACTTCCTGTAGATTCCTCCTGAGGTTCCTAAAATTCTGTGATCCTATGACATCGGCTATATATTACTAACAAAATCACTTCCACAGTGAAATATGTTTTATCTTTGGAAATCATAGTGTATCTTCTGCCTTTCTGTAGAACACTACTATAGGTTGGACCCAGGGTGAACAGAACCAGGAAGTTCCAAGCAGAGTATCTTCTGTAGGAAATTATTACTTGGTACCTAAGGAGGGAAGATAACTGGGAAAAGGAGGACTAAAAAGGGAAAAGAGAGAGATTTGTCCTTTAGGGTGACTCTGGTCTAACTTCTTGGATGTCTAATAAATTTCTCAAATTCCATATGCCCAAAATTCAACTTCTCATCTTCCCCACAAACAGTCCTCTAAGCTGTCTCAGATATCTTAGCTCGCTCAGGTGATGGATAGCACATCTTTCCAGTTTCCAGATGAAACATCTTGGAGTCATCCTTGATTTCAGTCTCTTTCTCACACATGGAAACTATGACTTTATGTTCAAACCACAGCCAGAGAGCATGCGCTTCTCATTGCTGCCGCACTGGTCAAAGCCATTGTCATTGCTCACCTACATCATTGTACCAGCCGCTAACCAGAATCCCTGCTCAATCCTTATCCATTTCAGTGGCCAAAGTTATCCTGCCGAAACCTGAGTTTGATCATGTTACTTGTCTACTCAGAGTTGTGCAGTAGCTTCCCATTTGAAATGGAATGAAACCCAACGTTTTTGTAATAGTCAGCATGGCCCTACATGATCGTCTGCCCTCTGGACATGCTTCTCTGACATCTCCTTACCTTTCTGCCCCTCTGGTATGTCTCCTCCAGCTGTTTGTCTTGCTCACTGTGCTCCAGCCTCACCTGCCTTCTTACTACTTTTTTTCTTTTCTTTTGTCTTTGCCTGGGACACTTTTTTTCCCAGATATCCAGTTGGCTAATTGCATCACATCAAGTTTCTGCATTATCATGTTACTGAATCCAGCACCTTTTGTCTGTTTTGTCCACTCATGCATCTCAAACATCCAGAACAATGCCTAGCACGTAGTAGATACTCAGTAAATATCTGTTGAATGTATGGTTGACCCTTGAACAACAAGGATTCGAACTGCATAGGTTCGCTTATATGTAGTTGTATGCGGAATTTTACAGCACAGTATCGTAAATATATTTTCTCTTCCTCATGATTTTCTTATTAACATTTTCTTTTCTCTAGCTTACATTATTGTCAGAATACAGTATATAGTGCATATAACATGCAAAATGTGTGGTAAATGAACTGTTTATGTTATTGGTAAGGCTTCTAATCAACAGTATGCTGCTAGTAGTTAAGTTTTGGGGGAGTCAGAAGTTATATGTGCGTTTTCAACTGTATGGGGGGCTTGTGCCCCTAACTCTCATGTTGTTCAGGGTCAAATATATTCATCTTAGACGTTATATTTCTACCACTGGAATTTGTCTTCCTTTCTCAGTTGCGAATAACATCCACAATGTGCCTAGTTTATAAATTTAACCCTGACATCAGCTTTGTATTTCATTTTGCCAAGTTCTCTGAGGAGGACCTCACCATTGGTCTATTTGCTATCAGTAGCTCTGTACAGAGTGTTCCCCAGAAGGAAGCCTGGTATAGTAACTGGAGGCATTTTTGATACCCAGATTTCTTTGGAGAAAAGCAGTGAGAAAGAGAGTAGGTCACCTTTCAAAGCAAAACCATCCACAGGCACACCTTAAGGATGGGAGAAGCTAAGATGATGACAGCAGGAGAACAAAGATTGTAAGAAGCAGAACAAAAAGTTGTAAACTGCACAGAGAATATATTGGAATATAAAAATTGATATTGTAGGAAAAAGGTCTAGAAAGAAGCATTTAAAGATAAAACAAGATGGTGATGTTATGACACAGCCAAGGTAAAGTTCATAGCTGTTACTTACCTCTTTATATTTTGCTTTGAGATAGGATGGAAGAAAAGAAACGGAAGGAAGGAAAGGTAGGAAGGAAGGAGCTAATTCAAGAGTACTAATTGAAAAAGCCTACTTTTGAAATGTGTTTTTTGAGCCAAGAAGTCACTCTTAGATGTGGGCAGCAGAAGTTCAGGCTGGGTAGAGGAGGCAAGACTGAGCGGTATGACAGCAGGTTGCATATGGGGTGAGGAGCTGCAGAACTGTGAAGACTGAAAGGCTGGGCAAAAGGTCAGTGTCTCTGCTAGAGCTCTCGTTCCCTTTTTCAGTCTTTACTCAGAGAAGACAGAGATGCAGGTGGGCTACCTTTATTGCAGCCAAGGATTTAGTCAGTGCCCTAAACAATCCTGCCTCCTCCTGATTAAGGTCAGGGCAGAAGTGCGGAGCCTGTGTCGAGTGAATGCAGGGATGAGAAAAATACTGGCATGTCAAGTATGCAATTACCTAATACTTTTTGAAGTACATGGTTAGGGCTATAGAAGAGAAAGAACTGGAAAATGCCCCTACAAGAAAAGATAAATGCGATTTTTCAAACAGGACATACACATTCTAAATAGAAGCCATATGTATAGTTTCAACATAAATAATGGTAAATATGAAAAATGGATGTTTAGGTAAAGAATCATACATCATGGGCGCCTGGGTGGGTCAGTCGCAGGTCGTGATCTCAGGGTCCTGGGACCGAGTCCCACATTGGGCTCCCTGCTCAGTGAGGAGCCTGCTTTTCCCTCTCCCTCTGCCTCTCTCCCTGCATGTGCTCTCTCTCTTGCTCACTCTGTCTCTCAAATAAATAAATAAAACCTTAAAAAAATCATATATCATGTTAAAAATAACTTGTAAATATGATTAAAAATAGAAGATAAAACTTTGTGCTAGTTTAAATAAGAATAAAATAAAAAAGTTTAATAGATGTTTAAAATCATTATTCCAAAAATTTTAAATGTTCAGATGGAGAAAGATAGTGATATGTAAGAAGGCTTGTAGGAGGCCAGTGGCTGCACTCTTTCTTGTGAGTACACAGTTGTGAATTCAAGCAGAGATGATTGCAGCATCAAAGAGCCTCACAGTAAATCACATAGTCCAGTGCAAAGGTAAGCTTCGTCTTAATAGTTGAGGAATCCATGAGTTTGATGACCAAACACAAGCCGGGTAATGTGTACAAGGATCATTAGGCTAGGAGTCAAGGACGTTTTTATTTAGATTTCATTACAGCTTTTGAGAAATGGACGCAAAGGGATGATGACCGATGAAATGTATCTCTGTCTAACTGACTTTTATATTCCTTCCTCGTGTAATTTTTCTGCACTGAATACAAACTTCCCAAACTAAGAGGCCACTTGTTATCCTGAAGTTAAATTTGGGGACTGAGGATTTACAATGTAATATTTACAACCAGAGACAGTATTTCAATGCACCGTAGATAACTTTATACCATCAAGATATTATCTTTTAAAGTCCTCTTTCAGTGATGCAGCAAGTTCATCAGTCTGGATTTGGTCCTCGGACTGGAAAGGTAGGGAGTCCTTATCTCTACAGAGCCAGGCTGAAAAGTGTACATGGAACAAATAGTGGGACTAAGGGGAGACAAAGGGTTAGCGAAGGGACTCAGCCCTAGTCAGGGTGTTCAGGAGCTGAAGACAAATGTGTAGAAGGTGCTGGATTATCCAGTTGGCCAACTGGGTACCAGTGATTAGGGCACCAGTAAAATAGAGATTATTAAGTAATATATCTTATATTAATTTTGCATTTTAAGTTTCTAAATGTTAAAAGAATCACCGTGGGGAAAGTTCTAACTCTGTTGGTCTACTTAGCCTATTTTAGGGCTTTGTACTATTGTGTCATATTGAATTACATAACATAATTATATGTGTAGGGTTACCCATATAATCACGTTTTTGATTTTCTGGGCTGGTAATACAGCCCTGGATGTGGATGTGGAAAGTAAGCAAGGCTGGAGATTTTGGGAGAAGCTCCTGTCTACTCTAGAATAACGTAAATGCTTTTTTTCTCCCAAACCTTGGGTGGAACAGACCACTATATGCAGCCCTTGCTTTCCTTGCTTTCCTGCCTGAACCCAACATGTGGGGAAACAATGGGGTATAGTTAGAAGACAACTGTTGTAGAACGGAACAGTTTGGGGAATTTGGGTCTGATTTCCTCACGTGAAGTTCTCTGAACTTTTATCTGGACCAAGTTATTTCCAGAATCTGAATCTTTGTCATTACTGAGTGACCCTCCATACTTTATCAGCTTTTTGGTCCTGTTTCCTTATCTGTTAACTGAAGTGGGATACTGGCTGTTAACCTCACCCATCCCCCTCCTTTCATTCTTTCTTCTAAGAACTGAATGAAATAACACGGGAGAAAACACTTCAAGAATTCAAAATGTGGTATATAACTGCAAGGCATTATTACAATTTCTAAGGGAGTATAGGTTAACGGGTTGTTTGTTTGTTTTTGTTTTTGCTTTAGGCTAACCAGTACTGAACGCATGTGCTGCACCAAGCACAGTGTTGTGTGTTTTTAATACATCTGTCTCACACACTCTTCATAAACTGACAAGGTGGTTATCATACATTTGCTACAAATGAGAAACCTGGGGTTCCTGGAAGTAAAGGGATATGTTAAAGGTGAAAACATAGGTAGCAAACTTTAGAATTCAAACCCAGGCCTGCCTGATGCCACTCTGTCAAAAGCTTATTTTCTGTGGCTTTAAGAGAAGAAGCTCCATGAGGTGAACCAAAAAGATAAGGTGGCTGAGGGTTCCTGTTCTGTTTTGAGTGAATATAATGGCCACTCTTCTGTTTCCTTTGCAGAAAGGGTCTGAATGCTACTTCTCTGAGGTAGAGCTGGGAGATCATTTTAAGAATGGTGTATCTTTTCTGTTACAATATTTGCATCACTGTAATATCTCATTACTAGGATCCGGAAGTTCTAATAATTATTATAAAGTAGGTGTTGAGGAGGAAGCACCCATATGGGGAATTTCAGGCCATACATACTTTCTGGAAGCCCCACAGATTATTTTAAAAGAGCTTCCTCCCAATGAGAACTAGTCTGTGGTTGGTTTAATGCACTTAAAAAGGCATGGGGCGGGGGTTTAGGGGGGTGGTAGAGAGATTTCCTTGCAAAATTTCAGAAGTGTCTTTCTAATTACTAAAGAGCTATGGGTTTGTTTCTCAGAAGACCTGGAGACTCAGTTTGTAGTGTCAGTTAATTTCAGAAAATAGTAACCAATTAAGTTCATGATGATTTCAAAAGGAAACAGTAACAATGGGGGCACAGCTGTTAATAACTAAATTTTTCTCTTTCATTGTCCTAGCAAGGTGACTAGGGAAGGGCTGCATCAACCCTGACAAATATCTGCTTTAAAGGTTTAAGTTCCTTTGGGATCTTTGTTGCCAGAGTGTAAAAAGGCTTGGGATAGTTGTTTTATTTGATACTAATTCAGCCAGGCAAGCCATAACCAGGAGTGTCACATCTAAATGTCTGAACACACTGCTCATCTTCCACTGTGATTGGTCTCAGATTATAGTACTATGTCAAGGTTCATTTGATCCACAGCATTTCAGCTTTAGATTTTACCTCTCACTGGCTCCAATGAAAGAAATTTCCCGAATGTAAAGGCTGAGAATTCCTTAACCTTTAATAATCTTATTATATTATTCTTCGGATTCTTCTTGCAGATCCAGAAACAGTTTTTCTCGTTAATGGTAAAACTGCTAATTGCAAGTTGTGAATAGGGGTAGAGAGTTTTTATTTTTCATGTAAGTTTCAAGGTATTTTATTTTTTTGCCAGTTTAAGTATTTTTGTGTGTGTGGAAGTCAAACTGCTACACTGAAAGAAAACAATTCATTTATCCTTAATATAAATTTTAAAATTTGATTTAAAGTGCTTCTTGTTAAGCATGGAAAAGACCAATTATCTTTTTTTATTCTAAAAGTTAATTTTATCTGCTAGTGAAAATCTGATTGTAAGTTTAAGAATATTCTACAGCATTTTTATTTGTAGTAAAATGTACAACCGTAGCCTAAGCCAAAGTGTATAAGTCCTTTATACATTCCATTTCCCTTTTCAGAAGTATTCATTTCTACTAATTCTCTTTATCATTTGCAGTTTGATTAATAATATGAAGGTATTTATAGGAAATTTGGCTATAAGCCAGATCTCTTGGAAGTAATTATTGGTTTCCATTAAGAATTTAAAAATTGAAAAGGGAAGAAGACTATAATGAAGACATAGAAGGCTTTCATGGAAGATGAAGGACAAGATTAAATTAAAGAAGGCATCAAGGAGAAATTGAACCACTGTGTTCCTCCTCAAACAATTTACTTCATCAGATTTCAGTTATTCATTGTCCTTAAAAGATTATACTTTCAGTGGATAGCCTGCAGCTGTTCATTTCCCAAACTAAACTGGAGCTACTGATTGGACACATGTAGGAGGATGTTGATGGAGTGTGCAGTAGGGATTGTATTTGGTGTTGGTTTTATTATCCTCGATCCTTCTTCTTTGATAAGTGTATATGAGCTAGAGTTTTAGAGTTAACAGTGTTTGGGGGCGTTGAGGCAAATTGGTTAAAATAGAAAGGGATTTTGGAAAGCATAATAATTTCACATTAATATTTATAAGGATCAACTTAAAGTTTCTAAATGCCCACCAATCCACTTTGTTGTCTCAAAACAAAAATAAAAACAAAAAACCCTGCAAAGCATGTGGTTAATTAGTTATCTTTCATATTTTGCCTCAGTTTATTTTTAGCTCTGTGAAGTTAGAAAGATGTCACATCAGTGACTTGTTTTATAAGAAGAAAGGCACTATTTTAATCTTCAAAAAACAACAGCTTGCGGGGGTCAATCTTTTAAAGTGTATGCTTCACTGGCTGCAATTATTAATCCGTTTCCTTCAGGAAATATATGAAATTAAATATTAAAGTACAGATCTAAACACTGCTACAGTCTCAGGACTACTGAGAGCATGATTTCCTTATGAGCCTGAAATAACTGACCTTCCTCAATCCAAATGGAGAATCTGCATGCATACAAGATCCCTCATTCTGTCTCTACATCTCATCATTTGGGCTTTATTTACCTGTTAGCACTTTATCTCTTTTAATAGGCGCAATTTCTTAGAAGTTAACTTTCCACGATGGCATAGTTAACTGCTAAATAAAGGTTTTGTTTGTAAAAAGGAAATTTACACATTTTGCTCAATTTGTTGTGGGTTCACTCAGCTAACAATATTTATTTACCATCTATCATGTGCCAGGCACTACTCTAATTACTTGGAATCAGAGAATAAAACAAAGGACCTGTTGGGGAGGAAAATTTTTCTTTCACTCTTTAAGATTCTCTTGGATGGTCTAAGAATTAAACTGACATGAGACAGATTAACAGGAGAAAATCAAATCTAATTATGTACATGTAGGGACTCCATAAGAATTTGAGGCCCACAGGTGATCAGGTAACTGAAGCTTATATGCCATCCAGAGCTGAGGAGAAGGAGATAGTGGTCTGGGACTTCAAAGGGGAGGAAGACAATTCTTAGGGAGATGAAAAGAGCAAATGTTTGGTAAACAAATGTTTGCTGGGCCATACAGAAACAATGGGACACAGAAGAATTTTAACAAACAGACTTTGCTAGGTTTCTCCCTGTCTACCACACATAGTTCATATTATACTATAGTTACCTATGATGATAGTTCCTGTGCTGGAACAGGTCCTCTGTCTAAATACTTTTAGGCAGTTAGTGGGGAAGCAAAAAGAAAAACTTCTCATGTTCTCTCTTTCTTAAAAATAATTGGCCTACAATAATCCACATGCCAGAGAGACATATTTTGGGGTGGCAAATTTTGCTCCCCTACAGATTCTATCCAATGAAATTTACATTTTTATGGAAATAAAAGATATTAATAATAAATGTGTATCATAAGCAAATCACAAGATATGACAGAAGGTGATAAGTGTTGTAGCAAAAAAATAATGCAAACAAGATTAAGCGGAGTCATGAGTGCCAAGTGTGTTTGGGTATAGGGAGGAGAGTTGCAGTTTCAAAAGGATGATCTGTTTGCCTTATTAAGAAGGTAATATTTGGACAAAGACGCGGAGGAGGTGAGGAACTTAAGAGTGCAGATACCTGGAAGAAGAGCATTCTAAGCAGAGGCAGAAACTAGAGCAAATACTAAAAAGCAGAAGCATTTCCTAGAGTATTTAAGGAGGAGCAGAAAGACAATAGCCTGAAGTAGAGTGAGTGAACAGGTGGTAGCAAGAGAAGAGACTAGAGAGGAGTCAAAGGCTTTTGGCCCTATAGAGATCTTGGAGGGCATGATTGGCTATTGTGAGGAGAAAAATGGGAAGCCACTGCAAAGTTTTGAACACTGAAGTGCTATCATTGGTTTATACGGCCTCTGGATACATTTTCAAAGTAAAGTCAACAGTATTTTTAAATGGATTAGAATTGAGTTCAGAAAGATGTAAAATTGTATATAATACCTATGAAAACCATAGACATCTTGGTAAATAATATTTATAGCAAGTAATATTAATATTCATAGTGGATATTAATATCCAAAGCATTGTCATGTGCCAGGTACTTTTTTTTTTTTTTTTTTTTTTGCCTGTGCTAACTCAGTTAATCCTCACAATGTCCTCTCAGTGGCAAACTGTTACTATTGCCATTTCATAGAAGAGAAATGTGAGGCACAGAATATGAAATTCTTTGGGACACCTGGGTGGCTCAGTCGGTTAACCACGTGCCTTCTGCTCAGTCATGCTCTCTCTCTCCCTCTACCCCTTCCTCCTGCTTGTTGTCTCTCTTGCTCTCACTCTCTTTCTCTCTCCCAAATAAACAAATACAATCAGAAGGAAGGAAGGAAGGAAGGAAGGAAGGAAGGAAGGAAGGAAGGAAGGAAGGAAAGGGATCATCCAGGATCATCCAGCTGAAAGCAGGACAGAGTTGAATTTAATTTGGGGCATTGTAGAGTGTGAGCTCACAACCTGAAAAGTTCATATATTAAAGCAAAAATTATTTACAGGAAAAGTTCAAAACAAGAAAGTGTAACAGATACCTCTTTATTTTAGAATAAATCTTCTTTTGCTTCTTTACAAGGAGAAGATAACAAAACTGGGCAGTGTTGACAGTGCTGAAGGGGAGTGATTATATTACTTCAGGTAGTAGTATCTTAGGTTTATGCTGGGGGAACAACCAGCCTTTTGACAAAGGTGTTTTTCCTCCCTGGTGTTGTAAGTCTCTCAAGAGCCAATTGCACTTCGCTCTTACTGTCTTCATTTTAGAACTCAGACTGATGGAGCAGCATCTGGAACATGTCTGTATCATAAATGAGAGAAAGAATGTGCCAAGCCGTAGGCTGCCTCTTAAATCTTCTTTTGGGTAGAGAGACATATCACCTCTGCCCATCTTTCATTGGCCAAAGCAAGTCATGTGACCACTACTGAGTTTAACACAGCCATGCTATGCACTTATAGAGAAGAACATAAAATTGTGAGTAGATTCTAATCCACCACAGTGACACTACAGTGCTAATCTGTTGTCATTTCCAGGGTTGGACCGGCCTCTGCACGAACACACAAGACAGCTAATGCATTCCTTGAGTTAGGAGATCTCTTAGACTAACCCAGTACCAAGGGAGAGAACCCTTGTGAAAAACTTTGATTGATAGGCTTTCTGACTAGGGCTCGGTGGGGGGAGATGAAGGGGAGGGGTGTTCATCTGAATTTTTCTCAGCAAATGGATTATAATATTCCATGAAACCTATTTCTTCTGAAGGAAAATAAAGTGCCATACTCCAAAATGCTGGTGGGTAATCTGAACTTCAGGTAGCTAGATGTATCTCATGAAGGGGAGAATTAGTAGGACCTAAATAAACTGTTTATTTCACTGTTGTACCTCTCTGCTTTTATTAGAAGACGTGTAATTTTGTAAGGTATCAGTTTGCTCGTTTCTCCCATAGAATTGAAAACAAGGGCTGTGTATTATAAGCTTTCTCTCTTTACTACCTGCATAGTGCTTGCAAGTAGAAAGCAGTGAAGGGACGCCTGGCTGACTCAGTTAGTAGAGTGTGTGACTCTTGATCTTGGGATTTGAGTCTGAGCCCCAGGTTGGGTGTAGAGATGATTAAAAAGGAAAAAAAAATCACTCAAAATTCACAGAATGAATAAATGAGTGAATGAATGAATGAATGAATGAATGAATGAATAGCTAACTCTAAGCCAGGTGAATTCATTTAATCAAGGTTGTCCTGAAAGCAAGTGGTATATGCCAGTGACTCTAATAGTTTTAATTTTTTTTTAAGATTTTATTTATTTATTTGAGAGAGACAGAGCACAAGCGAGGAAGGGGTAGAGGGCCAAGCAGACTCCCTGCTGTGTGGGGAGTCTGACATGGGGCTCAGTCCCAGAACACTGAGATCATGACCTAAGCCAAAGTCAGACGCTTAACCAACTGAGCCACCCAGGCCCCTCTAATAGTTTAATTTTTGCTCTTTGTGCTTCACTCTAGAAAATCCTCTTAAATGGATCAGTTGGATCACAGAAGTGACTTTTTCCAAGGCTTTTCCTAGGAATAGGCTGTTTGGGGAAAGTGGCCGTGTCATCAAAGTTTGCATGTCATAAAAGAGAAGTTTTTTCTATATCGGAAAACATGTATTTTTGTTTGTTTTGCTTTGTTCTCTCTTCGAGAGGCCTCTGGTATTCTTTTAGATATGAGTTGCAAGCTGTATGGTAGAAATTTTCTTGAGATTTAGGATAATTTTATGGTACTTTTATGAGAGTGATTTACCCTGTTTATTTCATGAAGTACTTGTTTTGCTAAAGCTTCTCCAGTGTCCAGAGTATTTCATCTACTTTATATGCCCTCCCAACAACTTCTCATGAACATCTGAAATTGCCGTACACCATTTGAGCTGAAAATTCTCTCATGAACAGTTGCTTTCAAAATTTAACATTACTCTTGTTATTCCACTGTATAATAAAGGTCAGTTTATTTATTTATTTATTTTTAAATTTTTCTAATTTAAATTCAGTTAGTTAACATATAATGTATTATTAGTTTCAGAGGTAGAGTTCAGTGATTCATCAGTCTTATATAAGACCCATTGCTGATTATTTCAGGAGTCCTCCTTAATGTCCATCACCCAGTGACCCCATCCCCCCCACCCCCCTCCCCTCCAGCAATCCTCAGTTTGTTTGCTATGCTTAAGAGTCTTCTATGGTAAAGGTCAGTTTTTAAAATCTGAATTGATTTTATTTTTGCGGAAGAATTTACTTCAATATACATGTGAACTGGTTTTTTTTTTTTTTTGGTTTCATTTTGTTTTGTTTGAGATGAAAACATAAGTGGTTTGTAGATCACAAAAATCACAAAATTTGGAATGATTTTCAATTTTTCACAAAGGGAAAACTGTCTTATTGAATTGTAGGCTTATTTTATAACAAGTCTCATTGCTTTTCCCCTTTTGAAATTATAATTCTAGAACTTCTGCCCAAGTGGTGAATACTATGAATAGAAATTTGTCTTTTTGATTTACTAATAAACTTCTTTCCTGATAGGTGTCTTTTTTCTATAGGGGAACAGTACTAAGTTTAGCACTGTCAAATACTCCAGGATCAAAGCTCTCTGCTCAGTCTCCAAAATGGAATAGCTGCCACCAGCCTTTCAACTACAAGTCTTTATGAACCTGGACTTTTTGGACCCAAGTTAGAAGTGTGTCAATTGAATTCCCTTTATAAAGTTTTACTTCAGATAGGTGCCCTTCGCTTCATTTCCCCTCAGGGTTCCTATCACTTCACTAGAATATTCTCTGGAAAATGATACCTTTCAGTGACTTGTGTCTGAGTTCTATCAGAATTTTTATATTAGTTACTAATGCTCGAGAACTTCCTTCCTTCCATATGTTTGCTAATTATAAAATTCTGGGTGTAATTTACTTCATTTTTATAGAGATTATTTCTATCCTGGCAGTTTTTCATCTTATTTTTGCTTTCCTCTGATCTAGTACTAGAGTTTTTTAATAGAACATTGACTGACTTCCTTTTTCTCCCATAAAGAGAGTAGAAAAATACAATAACCTGATCTTTTTGCATTAAAGACCAGACCCTGAACCTAGGCCCTGCCCCTATCTCTAACCTGAATTAACTGGCACATTTCAGTCCAGAATAATGTGTCATTTACCACCTCACCTTAGAAAGCAGGAAACTCTTTTATAAGGAGTGATTCATATGCAAATCTGAAAAGCTCTTTACCTCCTCCTTAGAATTGACTTAGCTTTGAGTTGCTTCTTCATTTTTGAAAGTAATAATGAACTTAATTGTTCTCCTGTCCTATCTGTGCTAATGTAAGGAGGGGCCTTCTGCAGTTTTAGGATTTTGTCAGAAGCTATCTCCACACGGGGAAGAAAGTGGTCATGAATATAAACACTTAACACTTTAAATATCTAATACCTTCCTAATTTGAACATTTAGACCTATGGATAGATTAGGTAGTAGGCAAAATGAATGTCTATTTGTTTTTTCCTTAAGCATTTATTTGTGTGAATATTGTAGTGGAGGGAAAAAAAAAAACACAACAAACCCAAACTTGTCCTTCTACCCTTCTAGGTTTTTGGCTGAGACACCCAGGTGATACAAGGTGGATTAACAGGAGAAAAACAAAGTTTAGTAACCTGTGAACCGCCTGTATACCTGAGATAGATCTAGGAAAAACGAGCGCCTCTGAAGAGGCTCAGACGATCACCTGAAATACCTTTTCCAGCTAAAGACAACAGATGTGTGGTACGGGGGCAGTTAGGGAGGGTGATCAGGCAAACCACAGTGAACAGACTCATGCATACCGAAGCCTGCGCCCTCTTCATGGGGAAGAGTGTCCAGAGACTTCGTCATCTTACTCCTGGTGGAGCGGAAGGGGTCCTTACAAAAGGAGATTTCAGTGCAGACATCTCTTACACAAGGGTAACTTCTGCTGGAGTTGGAGAGCTGCTCCGTATCTGCTTTCTTAAAAATAACCAACTCACGATAATCCTTCCAAAGAGACATATTTTGGGGTGGCAAATTCTGCTCCCCTTCAATATCATGTTTGAGCTCAGAAAAATACCACAGGAAATTTGCTGACAAGTTCTCCTATTCACTGTTGAAGAACTGAGGCAGTGTCGCTCAAACTAAACAACTCTGAAGTTTTTGTAGCTCCATTCTGGTTTTTTCAGTAAGATTTGAAATCACTTGAAAATTAAATAAGGACAGTAATTTCATATTTCATAATTCTGTGTTTTCTGGCTAGTTAATAAACTCAGAAATATAAATAATTGAAATATTTGATCCTACTACTAGCTTATTTCTGTTTAAAAAAGTTGGTTTCATAGTTAGCGTAGTTTTTTAAAGTGTAAATTGAAAGTAGTTTAAAATGTTGCTTAAAATTGCCTTTTCCAATACATTTTACCTTAATTCATCGATCCTAAGGAGAAGCTTCTTTAACCTAGAATTGCATTACTTATATTTTGATTAAGTGTAATCTTTGGCACTTAGCCACATAATTATTGTGACACTGTTTAACCTTTATGTTCATCCTTACTGCAATGCTATTGGAAAACAAAAATTCAGCAGAGTAAATTTGAAGGTTTAATTGGCTTTTCTCAGCGAGTCATGAATCTGGCAGTATCCCATCTAGCAGGTAGAGGGGAGCCCCAAGGTGTTGTACAAAATAGAAGGTTCTTATAGGAAGGAAGGTAGGGCAAGAACTTATTAGCAAAAGAAAAGAAAGGATTATTTCAGGCAAGATCGCCTTCCCTTTCAGGGAAGCTCTGGGGATCTAATGCAGATTACCTCATCTTCCTTTAGGAGAGGGCCCCTGTGACAGATTACCTCATAGATGCTGCTTGGAAAAATTCCTGACCAGCCAGTTATGACTACATTTCTGGGGGAGGTTGAAACTGCAAGTAAGTTAGGTACTGGGTAAAGTTTTGATGAGTTGGCTTAAGTGAGGCCATGTGGAGCCTGTGGTTTTCTTTTTAACAAGGGCTCCCCCTTAGTAGATATTCAAGTAAAAAAATATTTTAAGAAATTTTGCAGAGAACCAAAAGGTCTGTTTTGGTAACCACTCAAAGATAAGGGCTTTAAATGAGCATTTTATAATTCTTCTTAAATGGCTTGCTTCCTTCTATAATTCAGTTTATTGCAGGAGGCAAAAAGGCAGGTAGATGTGAGCTAAAGGTTAGCTTAATTAATTATATTTGCTCTGACTATTTTAAGATAAGTCTTCGTTGAATTACTGTAAATTCGCCCATATAGGTCTCTCTCTGCCTTGCCCTCTGTCAGTTTCATCTCCCAAACTGCCAACAAGTTAAGCTTCTTAATATATACTTTGATCTTAATTAAGGGACTTTCTTTAAAGATTGCACACTGCTTTCCCAGATAAAATTTAGAATCTTTAATGAACAACTCTAGTCCTTTCTCATAGGGCCCCACCTTTTCTTCCATCCTGAAAGCCAAAGAGCTCCTTGTAAATTACTAAAGCACTTTCCCAAACACACTTCGCCCTTTGGCATTTCTGTGCTTTTACAGACTGTAGTTCTTTTGCCTGTGTGAGCATCTGACCCTCTACCCACCCTATTATATGAATAGTCCTTTAAGATGTAAATGTGATAATATTTATTCTGATAAGCTTCACCAGTCTTCATCTATTCAGGACAAAATACTTCTCTTTTCAGTGTTAAAGAGCCCTTGGTCCTTCCTGGAAAAGGAACTCACCCTTTCTCTACCTCGTAATCATCTTTCACACTGGGACCTGAGCTTGTTTAGAAGAGAAGTCACTTGCCTCCTGTCTAACAGTTGGCACAGTGCTGGGAACTTACTGGATACGGAATGCGTGGTTTTGTTTCTCTCTCTTTGTTTATTTTGTTGTAGTTATTTAATGAGTATTCCACAACAGCTGGTTTTAAATAGCTGAAGTCTCTTGGACTGTGTTATTTATGATTTGTGTAGGTATTCTTTGTTTCCAGAGGAACACATATTTTTTTAGGAATAAGTAAAAGAGCTACCTTTTTCTTCACTAAACACTATTAACAATAACAGGTTATTGTTATTCTGTCCATGTCACTTCTAATCAGAATATACTTGGAAAGTTAGATTCCTTTCAATCCCCTATATGTAAATGCTGCATGGCCTAATGCTTATTATATACCATAGAAAGACTTTTAGATCAAAGAATCATTGTTCAGTCCTATTCCTTGTCAGTTTAAATGTACCATAACAATGGAAATATGCCTTTTCAATATGCTACATGAATGTATATCACGGCTTGATAGCCGAACTGTCAGAAATCCTAAATTCATCAGAGACTACATTATTTTTATGTAGATAAAAAGATGTGGTTCTCCATTATATTACATGAATTGTCATCATAATATTACAGTTAAAGCTAATGAACCATTCTCTGGCATTTGAAAAGCCAGTTAATGTAGTGTTTTCCTGATGAAGCTCAAGTTTATAAATGAATTAAGTCTGTTTGTGTGGGTGTTGTAATGATCATGAAATCATTTCTCAACATTTTAAAATAACCCCATTCTGCCCCCAATTAAGGCTAGCATGACCTATGAAAAGACACAAGGTATATTCATTTAATCAAAATAGCATATGTAGGGCTTTAAGGAGAAAAATTATTCTATAAGAAAAATTAGTTGTCGTAGCAAACATTTCCTGTTGAAATCCAAGCTGTATATTTGGCTGAAAGTTTTATTTATTTATTTGTTTTTAAATAATCCAATACCCACAGCCTTGGTATGTTTCTACAAGTAGAAGTACATTAATATTTGATATACCATCCTTGTCCCGCAAATAACAAACTGAAAAACAACAACAAAAAGCAGAAGAAAAAAATTCCAGTGACTTTTTATCTGTACTCTACTCCTTTTTCTGAAATTGTATTGAATTTTAGATGATTTCCAGTTATCGTAAGAAGGGTGCTGTTGAGTGGGAGGAGACCACATTGACATTGTGAGCCAACAACCCAGTTACAGAATAGACAATCCTTGCAAAAACCTTTCAGCAATTTTTGAAGAATTTCAGATTTTCTTTGCCTTATTAAGAGAGTAGTTTATTGAAAAACCTCACGTATATTCACTCAATGGTAATTGATATCCCCCTACTGTTATTTTTAAAGACTTTCTCTTATTTTTATGTTATATAAAAAGGAAATATAAATATATTTCAATATAAAATAATTTATACACGAATACAAATATAAAATATTATATGTGTGTGTTCTTAACCTGAACTTACTGTCTTTGAAGTATTGAACTGAATGATGATATTGAGTTAACCATTGCACATTGACTCGTTTTCTTTCCGTGCATTAGCTAATTCTACCTTTCAAGAATCATGAAAAACCGGGGTGCCTGGGTGGCTTAGTCATTAAGCGTCTGCCTTTGGCGCAGGGCGTGATCCCGGCGTTCTGGGTTCGAGCCCCACATCAGGCTCCTGCCCTGGGAGCCTGCTTCTTCCTCTCCCACTCCCTCTGCCTGTGTTCCCTCTCTGGCTGGCTGTCTCTCTCTGTCAAATGAATAAATCTTAAAAAAAAAAAAAAAAAAAAAAAAAAGAATCATGAAAAACATAGGCTCAACTGGGTGCTAAAATGACACCATTAAAAATTCATCCATCCTAAGTTTTTTTCCCCCGAATTTCTACGTGTTTATCATCTCTTCTAAAGCATTTATATGACTCACTAATTTTGTGTGTTTGCTTTTGTTGAGCTGTTCCGGCACTGGATGGACAGAATCCATGGCTCAGGTTTTTCCTCTCACATAGGAGATGGGCTTTTTGTGTATGTCTTTTATTCCACACAGTGTCTCCTAATATTTTGACTCAAATTGAAGTTAGGACATTTTCAAATTAGAATTAGATTTTTGGTTTAACTTCTGGTATGGTATTGAAGAAAATGCTGACACTGAAATCTGAAAAATTGGGTTCAAATTCTGGCTCAGCTGTGTATCAGCTGTGTGATTTTAGACAGATCACTTAACTTTTATAAGAGTTAACTTTGTCCTCCTAAAGTGGGAAGTGAATAATATTGATTCCTAACTCCCTCTGAGAATTTTTAGAAGGATCAGAGAACTACAAGATATAGATTTAATTTTAAAAACAAATTATGATATGTAAGTGAACCATTTGTCCCAGGGTATTATAGTTTATTTCTTAATTTAATGCATGAAAAATAAATCCAGAGAAGACAAACAACTAGAGGTATGGTGAGCTCAAGCCTTCAAAGCCAGAGTTTATGCTAGGATTATTAAAACTTGATTCTCTCAGCCCTTGACTGATTTTCTTAGGTACATTCTATTTAATTTTCCAAAATCTGTGAGCACTGTGATAGTAGTTTTCCTAGATATGACAGAATTTTTAAAGATACCAATTTTGTTTATGTGTCATTCCCCACCCCCTTACCCTAATAAAAAAAGAATATAGTGTCAAGGCAGTTGTTTAAGGAGTTGGATGGACCTAAGTTTATATCCAGGCTTACCATTTAGATTCCTAAACTCTGTCTTTTTTGTACAAGTGGGAGCCAATATACTTATTTTGTACTATTCTTTTAAATGGAAAATATTCTAGGAACTTATGATGTTCTATTATATTTCCATGGCTTTGCACATAGAATTATAATAGAGCCTGGAACACTCTTCCCCAGTTTATCCACCTAGGAAAGTTCTGTACATCCTTTCAATTTTATCATGGAAATATCATTAATAATGTCTTCTGTGATGCAATCAGCCAGCTTAAGGGTCCCCCTTCATATGCTCACACTGAGTATGTAATGTAACCCCCAATGAAGCAATTAAATTATTTAACAGCTTTTTGTTTGCCTATCCTTTCCTAACTAGACTGTATGCTTTTAGAGGAAAGAGAATGATGCATAGGAAGTACTAGACTCCTACTGAGTGAGTGAATGGATATAGGAAACATCTAAGCCTAACATTTAAGGCAAACGGAGGAAGTTCGTTTATCTTTTCTTCCCCCCCCTTTTTTAAAAAAAGAAAAATCGTATATATGAATAGTTTATATATATACTGTGTATCTGTGGTTAAAATTATATACAAGTTAGATTATGTATGACATATAAATATATAATCTTAATTTTAAAATGATTTTTAAAGTATTTATATATGTAGTATTTAAAAATCTACCTTGTTATTATTATTAGCACATGCCACAATTAACATTTCAAGGGATTAAAAAATGACTCATTAAAGGTGTAGACGTACGTCAAAATCCAAGTATTGTATTATCGCTTTCTTTCAATGGGTACAAATTTTGATAAAGACGTTTAGAGTACAAACATTAGACCAGCAGTCACAAAATTTGCAGATCTCCTCCGATTGAACTCACCCAAGTGAAGTGGAGTAGGTTTTTTTCCATGGAATATTTTGTGGGAATTAAAAATAAGCTAACAAAGTCACTAAACCCATGTATTTTCTCTATTGACACATAATACATAGAATTTTGAGTACAGTAATTTAACTGAATATAGTATGATACAATAATTATATAAAAGTCTTTTGTTAAGTCTATAAGATACTTGGAGTAATAGATATTATTATTAGAACAAAACTACATGCAAAGCAGGTTCACAAGAATGTGTTTTGGGGTGTGTTGTTTTGTTTTTTTAACTGGCTTACCTATCCATATAAATCTTTAGGGATAATTTTTGCTTTCAACATAATTTTAAGAGGTCATTCATTGTTAAGTAAGAGCTCAAAAATGCCAGCATCTCAAAAATGTAACAATAAATAGAAAGTTTCCTTGAATAATTTGCTTTTTTGTTTAAGACTCTTACTTTTTAAAAATATAGAATCTCATATACTGGAACTATTCTAGGGACTGTGAGAGGGTGATAAAAATCTTAGTTGTAATATTACTTTTCTCAGTAGCAAATGGCTCATGTCTTCTACTTTAATCTGTGCAGGCAATTTATATGCATGTTTAAGAGGAGAACTCATTTGTAACTGAAAATACAATAAAACTGAAATAAGTGGCCAGAAAATTTTAATAGTTACTTAAAAGCGGATAGATCTCTACCCGTGCAAGTTTTTTATATAAAAAATGTTCAATGTGCTTTTTCTTCAAAGTTAACTCTTTCTTAAGAATGGAATAAAATGATTCTGACATATAGCATAACCCAGGAAACTAAGACAGTGTGTCTTCTACGAACCATGGAATTTCCAATCTTGGTAATGTAGTTGAGTTTGAAAATACCACTGATAATATTTTGGTTATTGGCATGCAGCCATGGGAGAAGTTCCTCATCCATATGTAATAACATATGTCAGGGTAATAGAAATGATTACTGAATTATTATTACTATTACGTGGTTGATTGAATGGTGGCACAAAAAAAAATTAGATAATGTGTCATGCTTTAAGGTCACAATGGATTAATTTGAGCTCAAATTTCATGACCCTAGCTTTCTTGCCCCTTGACTATACTACTTTGAAAAATGATATGTTAAATACTGTTTTGAATTTCAGTAAAATAAAATATACACAAATGTCTGTGGGTGACTGCCAGGGAAATTTCAAATTTGTCTTTCTTAAAGTCATTCTTAAAATCCCTGCATGCCCTATTTCTGCCTGTGGCCTGGAAATCTTCCTCAGAGAAATTTTTCAAAAAGATTAGTACTCTTTGTTGAATACACATGAAAGTAGACTTTCCAGATGTCTCGAGTTATTCAGACGACGTCATGCTGAAATGTGATTTCGACATTGAAATGTGATTGGGAGAAGCACCTGTGACATGTGGGCAGGGCCAAGGAAAGATAGTTAACTTGTTATTCTGTTTCTCTCTGCCTTGCTGCTGCAAACTGAGACTCATGTCCAGATGGTAAAGACAGACACAGAGTCAAGTTGGCTTAAATCACTGCGTGTATCACATGTACAGTATCTGCCCCAGAGTGTTACAGGCACTAATACACTTTATGTCAGTGAAATTTAAATTTCTCATTGATACTAATTACGATGTTATGATAGGATACTGAGCTTTGGGGTTTGTCACCACATCACTACCTATTCTGTCCTGACATATATCTTTTTATTTTTTTCTGAAGGAAATATGACTTACATAGTAATTGCAATAAAAATGTATCTAATATGCAAAAATATGAACTTATAAGAAAGTAGAAGTATGGCAAACATCACAGTGCCAGTTCAAATAGTAGAAAACATTCAGAAATGCCTACTGCACAAAGGAAAGGACAGTGATGGTCATAAATATTTTTTATGGGAATAATATAAAACCTTGCCAGAATTGTTTTACCAATATCATCATTAATAATCCTAGAAAAAGAACCAATCAGGACTGCATCTATGTGGCTGTATGTTGTAGGATGGCATTGTGTTTATCCATTCATCTGTGTCTTTCCTCTTTATAAAGCGCTCTATTTGTTCTGAAGTAAGTAGGGTCTCTAGGTCAGAGAGCGTTTGGAAGATCAGCTGGAACCTGACAACGCAGGACCTACAGTGCCTCCTGATATAGCACAAATTCCTAAGTAGTATGACTTTGGGAAATAACCAAAAGAAAAGTTAAAGATAGTACACAGGAATTGAAATAGTCAATTAATAGATTTTTGGACCTAAGTCATCATTAGGTGGATAGTATTTTAAAAATTTTACTCTTTTTTTTGTGATTTTACTCTGAGCAAATTTTAGAGCTACCAACTTACTAATGATAAATATTTTTGTAAGAAAGATTTCCTGTCATATAAGCATTGATGACTTTAGGGACAAATCATGGTCACAATATATAGAAAACTCTGACCAAAAAAGATAAATACAAATCCTTTCCCCAAACCCAAAATGAGTTAGCATACTGCTCTATGATATATTGACAGTTTTGCAGAATTTAAGTATACTTATTTGTATGTTCTTAAGACTTGTTTTAGATGTATTTATCCCAAGAGCAGTGACAACCTACCAACCACTGTGAGTTAAATAAAGTGTTTTAAATTCACAAAATACTTTCTTAAGGAGTTATCAAACACATCAAAAATTCCAAGGTGTTACACAAAATTTAAAGAGGAAAATTTTTCAGAGTATATTGTTAAAGAACTCAGGAAACAAAACACGCATAATAAAAATCTTATTTTGTGAAACGTAATTATATATTATAATTGTTTTTGCTTAAGGGAAGTGATTTCACATTTTATTGGTAATAATATGATACACAATGAAAATAAAACATGACAGATTTATTTGTGGCTACATTCTGCCAAATTCTTCATTATCTTTTTAATTTGATATAATGAGAGGGATGAAAGAAAGCCATTTTAGTGCTACATGGAAAAATAAGTCATAAATTAATGGGATAGAATAACACATAAAAATATTAATAATTTCAGATATAATGAGGAAGATTCAATTATCCTCAGAGATAGAATCCTCCCAAATATTAGCTAAAAAATACAAGTAAAAATTATAAAGAAACCAAGGATGTCAAAACTGTGAGAAAATAGTTTCTATGATGTATTATTGTAAGGTTCGATTAGATTGAAATTTTATTTCTGGTAAAAAGCATTTTTGGGTATGTAAAAAAAATTATATTTAAGTATGACTATGCCATTTAATATTAAGAAAAAGAAAGGAGTGGGGTGCATCTGAGTGGTTCAGTTGGTTGAGTGGCCAACTCTTGATTTTGGCTCAGGTCATAATCTCAGAGTCATGGGTTTGAGCCCTGCATCATGGAGCCTGCTTGTCCCTCTCCTACTGCTCCTCTCCCCACCTGCGCTCGCTGTCTCTAAAATAAATAAATAAAATCTTTCAAAAAAGAAAGAAAGAAAGAGAGAAAGAGAGAGAAAGAAAGAAAGAAAGAAAGAAAGAAAGAAAGAAAGAAAGAAAGAAAGAAAGAAAGAAAAAGAAACTAGTACTTTCTCATTAGGTTAAACAGAAAACTGTCCAAACAATTATAAAACTTAAAAGTCAAATGCATGATTTTTGTATTTATAGATTTAAGAGTTAGGATAGTTAGTACTTTTATGTGATTTATTTACTTGACTTTATATTTAATCTAGTTGAGTCAACCTTGTCATGCTGAACACATTTTTATTTTTCCTTGAGGAGTTTGAAGAATATGTGGCTGATTATGAAACATATTGCAACTAGGAGAAAGTGTATTGTTTTTTCCTTTTTTTTTTTTAATTCAAGAAAGGAGAAAATGTTCAGAATCTAAAAATATACAATTTTCTTTTGCTCTCCCCACATAATCTTCTCATGGCTTAAAGACCGAAGATGAAACTGAGATCCTAATTAGTCAAGTATTGATTAGGGCATTTAAAGCACAAATGAAAAATTTATATGGCACAGATTTCCATGCTGGGAACACGAACATGATAAATTTTGTTAAGCTACTGGAAAAGTGAAAACATAGAAAAGCATTCTATTCAACTTAGAATAATTATAATGTACTTTTTTTTTTTTGGTCCCAAATGAACTAATAATGTTTACCCTTATTAGAATTCAACTACAAATGTAATGACTTGGTGATTGTTTTTTAAGTCCCACTGCAACATGTTGCTAAAATTTCACTTTACAACAGAAACATCTATTTCATTACTCCTGTTAACTTCTTACCTTTTGCTACTCTGAGTCAATGATATCATTAACCTGCAACGATTAATTTAAGTATCTTTCCAGGAGTAAATTTTTCTCATCCTATCAATTCTTACTTTCATATAACTAAAAAGTAGCTTCACCAAGTGATAATCAAATTGAATTGTATTGTAATATTATGAAGACTTTGGGGATACTTAGTAAAAAGAAATCCTATGGAGAAATTCCAAGGATCATTCTTTAGTTATGTTTTAGATCATCGTTCTGTGTTCTTTTTTTTTTTTTAAAGATTTTATTTATTTATTCGATAGAGATAGAGACAGCCAGCGAGAGAGGGAACACAAGCAGGGGGAGTGGGAGAGGAAGAAGCAGGCTCACAGCAGAGGAGCCTGATGTGGGGCTTGATCCCATAACGCTGGGATCACGCCCTGAGCTGAAGGCAGACGCCCAACCTCTGTGCCACCCAGGCGCCCCCATCGTTCTGTGTTCTTAAAGAATATATTTAGCACTTGTTACCCACAATCTTTCTTCTTAATTCCTATCCAGAGTTTGAAAATTAGCAATCAGTGTCACTCATTGGATATGGTTGCTGGTCACACCATTCCCATCATCTTAAATGACAGTCACCCTTTGAACCACTAGTCACATCTGAGTTTGCAACTTTGACCTAGGCCCACATGATTCTAAGATATAATATGTGATTTTATTGTTTCTCTTAAAGACAATATTTTAAGTGAGTTTAAAGGTTCAGATATCGTGGAATTGTTCTGAAATTAGTTTTGAATGATATCTAACCACTCTTCTTTCAATAAAATCACTTTCTCTTGGCTTCTCAATGCATAATTTTAGCACTTCTCTATCTTTTCCTTTCTCTCTCCTTTTTTTTTTTTTCCTCTACCCCATTTTCTTTCTGTCTTGTCCGTTTCTGTATCAGCCCACAGAATCCAGGCTACAAAGATTGCTCTTGTACTTGCATTTAGTCTTTACTGTCTTATTGTCTTTGCAACATATTATGGTCATTAATTTACTTAAATAGTTTACTTAATTAAGGAAAATAAGGAAATAAAGGAAAATAAACTATCTGTGAATAATACTAAAGTTAAGTTTTTCTTCTTTTTGGTTAGCAAATAGTAATTATTTAAACTATTGGGGACCTTTAAAAGTATGAGAAAACATGTAGTACTCTCATCAAGTTTAGCATCCATATGCTATAAAGTTTAGTCAAAATTCACTTATCTCTCAATAAAAAATACCAAATTTACTTACCTGTTGACACAATGACAAAATAAGCAA